>NC_082644.1:78548876-79873460 GCF_028023285.1 Balaenoptera ricei
TTAGCATTTATTTAATTCCTAATAGCAATTTGGCAACAGAAATATGAAATCTTTCTTCCTTAAGTCTTTTTCTTTCTTGCAAACTTTTCCAATGTCATTTTCAGTTGCTTTTAATTTCTACCTTTTGGTGCCTTGGTGCTTCTTTTCCTATTGCTTCTCTCTCAGTCAAGAACATCCAAAAAGTGAGACTTGGTACTCTAATTCTTTGGGAACTCAGTAGCTGAGGGCAATGGCGGAAATCTGAGGGAAGGCTCTCACTTTATAGACGGTATCTCTTGGTTCCCAAATTCGTAAGATAAAGTCATTAGTCCTCCCTCCACGATCCTCATCCTCTTTTTACCTCTCAGTCTTCATCAGTTATATCTTTCTTTTAATATTGTCAATACTAAGAATATTTACACTTTATATCTTTTCCCTTGATTTATTTACCCTTGTTGACTCTAAAAGGTGAAAATGAATAAGTAATAATATCATATTATGACTACATAAATATTTCCTGCTGCAAAAAGAGTCAAATAGTGTCCTCAGATTACATTTTTTTCCTCTATGAGTCAGTGTCACACCAAAGAAATAATTCCTGTCAGAAGTTTGATTGGATTATCTCTCTCTCTCTAAAAAAATAAGCCACCAATTATATAATCAAGTTATTCCAAGCTTTTAACCACACTGTGTAATTTAGAAATTCCCAACAACTGACTTCATGAATGGCTTCCACGTCAGCCAGGTTCTTTGTCAGTCAGCCCTCAGCTCAGCCAGAGGGGCCCAAGGCTCACAGAACATACAGAGGTTGGCTTCCAGGTTCACGCAGTTTCCTCCATTTACTCCAGTGTGCCTGATATAGGTTACCATTTTTATTTGTGCCATGATATGAGAAAGGTTGAGAGGAATTGGAAGCCTTTCAACTTTCTCATTTTTCCCCACAGAGATCTCCCAGAATCTGAAGTTTGCTTTATTCCTGTTGCAAAGTTATCATCTCAGGACTTCCCTTCTCTTCCCTTCCCTTCTTCTGGATTAGATCTATTGTTTTCCTGGATCCCATGTTTTCTTTTTTCGGGGTTTACTCTCACATTTTCCTGAAGTCTAAAAGGTGTTCTGAGACAATTTCTAATGTGTGTGTGGGGGGGCGGTTCCCACATCACCAACAAACAGTTCTCTGACACCAGCTGGGTGTCCTATAATTCAACTCAATTCTGACACTATCTGTCCAGAGATAGCATCAGATCCTGAAGGTTAAAGGCTCATTCCCATAACACTGCTCCTCCCCACCCCCACTTCAGACACCCATCACAAGCTCAGGTTGTCACCTGTGCTTCTAACCGATCAGCTATAAATCAGAGGTTCCAGTGACCTCCTCCTCAGGTTTAATTTGCTAGAGTGGCTCACAGAACTCAGAGAAACATTTTACTTACTAGATTACCAGATTTTTATAAAAGGAAACAACTCAGCAACAGCCAGATGGAAGAGATGCATTGGGCAAGGTATGGGGAAAAGGCCTGGAGCTTCTATGCTCTCTCCAGGCTCACCACTCTCCCCAAATCTCTACGTGTTCACCAACCTGGAATCTCTCCGAACTCTCTCCTTTTGGGTTTTTATCGAGGCTTCATTACATGGATATGATTGATTAAATCATTGGCCTTGATGATTGGTTCAGCTTCTAGCCCCTCTTTTCTTCCCAGATGTTGGGGGTGGAGGTGGGACTGAAAGTTCCAACCCTCTAATCACAAGGTTGGCTCTCCTGGCAACCAGCCTCCATCTTTAAGTGCTTTCCTAAAGTCAATCCCTTCAGATAACAAAAGACACCTTTTTGCTTTCATCATTTAGGAAGGATTTTAGGAGCTCTATGCCAGGAACAGGGACGGGAGCTAAATATATATTTCTTATAAATCACAATATCACAAGTCTGTCTTCAGGCTACTTCCTAGAAAGTATACTGGGAGGCAAGAATTCCGAGTCTTCCATTTCTCTAAATATGTTTATTCTGCCTTCATGCAGGATTGATAGTTTGGCTGAATGTAGTCCTCTCAGAACTTTGACAGCACTGCTTAGTTTTCTAGCATTCAGTTGTTGATGATAATTGGGGCCACTGTTTTTTGGGGGTTTTTTTTTGGTACATGACCTGAAAGCTTTTAGGATCTTTGGTTTATCCTTGATCTTTTGAAATATCATGGTGGTGTGTCTGTAGGGCCATATCCATTCATTCAGCTGGGCACTCAAGAGATCCATTCATATAGATATCCATGTTCTTCTTTAGGTCTAGAAAATTTACTTCTGTTTCTCTGAAATTTTCCCTTTCATTTTCTCTATTCTGTCTTTCTAAAATTTAAATCAGATAGATATTGGACCTCCTAAGTAAATCTTTATTTTCATTTTTCTTTACTCTCATATTTTTCTGTCTCTTTTTCTCTTTGTCCTATATTCTTAGAAGTTTTCCCAATGTATGTTCAAACATGGCTATTAAAACCCCAGAACAAAGTCCTCCTTACTCTGAAATTTGGGCCTCTCCAAGTGTAAAAGCTGCTTCCTAATTTGTTTAGCCTAAAGCAAAACCTTCTAATTGGCAAACCCCATTCACGTACACAGAGCTTCTGCTCAGCCCTTCTATCACCTTTTTTTTAGATTTTCCTGAATTTTATTTTATTTTGTTTATTTTTAATTGAGCTATAGTTGATGTACAATATTTTATAAGTTACAGGTGTACAGTATAGTGATTCACAATTTTCAGAGGTTATATTCCATTTATAGATATTATAAAATATTGGCTATATTCCCTGTGTTGGACAATATGTCCTTGTAGCTTGTTTTATACATAGTAGTTTATACCTCTTAATTCCTACTCCTAAATTGCCCCTCCCCCCTTCCCTCTCCCCATTGGTAACCACTAGTTTGTTCTCTATTTCTGTGAGTCTGTTTCTTTTCTGTTATTTTCGCTAGTTTGTTGTATTGTTTAGGTTCCACATATAAGTGATATCATACAGTATTTACTTTTCTCTGACTTATTTCACTTAGCATAATACCCTCCAAGTCTATCCATTGCTGTTGCCAATGGCAAAATTTCATTCTTTTTTATAACTGAGTAGTATTCCATTGTGTGTGTGTGTGTGTGTGTGTATATATGTGTGTATATATATATATATATATATATATATATATATAAATATATGTACCACATCTTCTTGATCCATTCATCTGTTGATGGACACTTAGGTTGCTTCCATATCTCAGCAATTGTAAATAATACTGCTATGAACATTGGGGTGCATGTATCTTTTTGATTTAGTGTTTTTGTTTTTTTCAGCTATGTACCCAGGAGTGAAATTGCTGTGTCATGTGGTAGTTCTATTTTTAGAGTTTTGAGAAACCTCCATACTGTTTTCCACAGTGGCTGCACCAATTAACATTCCCACCAGCAGAGTACAAGGAGTCCCTTTTCTCCACACCCTCGCCAACATTTGTTATTCGTGTTCTTTTTGATGATAGCCATTCTGACAGGTGTGAGGTGAAATCTCATTGTGGTTTTGATTTATATTTCCCTGACGATTAGTGATGTTGAGCATCTTTTTATGTGACTGTTGGCCATTTGCATTTCCTCTTTGGAAAAATGTCTTTTCAGGTCTTCTGCCCATTTTTTTATTGGGTTGTTTGTTTTTTTGATGTTAAGTTGTATGAGCTGTTTACATATGTTGGATATTAACCCCTTATTGGTCATTTCATTTGCAAATATTTTCTCCCATTCAGTAGGTTGTCTTTTTGTTTTGTCGATGGTTTTCTTTACTGTGCAAAAGCTCACCTATGCTTAAATGAGAACAGATAACCAAGGATCATTAAGCATTCATGGAAAGCCTGCAACATGAAATGTAATTAAGCTAACTAAAATTAAACTAGGAAAATTTGACTCACATGGAAAGAGATAATTCAAAAAGAGATCAAAAGAGAACAAAAATAAAAACTAGAAAAAATTAATTTCTTTTGTAGGGGTTCAGTACAGGCTTCTCAAGATGTGTCACTTTGGCATGTGGATTATTTTACCTTTCTGTTTTTGAACTTCTTGTGTATGTGGACTCTCTGACCCTCTCATGTATGTAGGGTTGCCATACATGCAAAATTAAATTTTATTTTCTCCTGTTAATCTGGGTCTTGTCAATTTAATTCTTAGACCAGCGAGAAGAACCTAGAAAAGTAGAGAAAAGCTTTCTTCCTTCCCAACATTTTCTTAAAGAAATACCCTTTTATTTAGTTCTACCTGGGGAAAGATAATAAGGTAGCAGTTCATTGCATAGATTTTCAATGCAATCCCCCTTTTTCCTGTGCTTTTTCACTTTTGAATCCATAGCCTCTTTGGGGTTTTGCCTGACTCCCTGTTTGGCTGAGGTACCCTCTGAAAATATAGCTTTCTCTATTTGTTTCCATTGGTTTTTGTTTCTTCAGAAAGTTTTAAAAACTCTCACCCTTGAGTGTTCCCCCACATCCATTTCCTTTGTTATTAGGAAAAATACCTTTATGTATCTCTGCCATCATTTTAAGGGATATCTGAGAAAAGGCAATAAATATATGTGTTCAGTGCAAGATCTTGAACAGTGGAACAAATTCTGACTTTTAACTTTTTTTGAAATTTTTTTCATTTCGTTTACCAGTTGATGGTGCATGTACTTCCCAAAAGAGACTGCCTGGTTATCAAGAATTGATTAAAATATTTTAATACCAAATTTCCCATACTGTTAATCATCTCCATCTGTTAAATGCATCCTGAATTATGAAGTTGTTGTAAAGTTCATTTTGTGTTGCTTATTCTGGTCAATGTTGCTGGTTACTACTCCAGCCAGTTTTAGCATGCCAACTAACACTAGTCTGGGTGATGAGAGGCTGTATTCAGCATATACTTTACCCTTAGGAAAAGTATAGCATAGAATATTCATAAAAGAATTTTGTAGAAGAAATACATATTCTTATATTGGGATGACCTTACAGATTTCTGACAATAATAGGCTGTGAGAAGTCTAGATCAGTGACCTTAAATATTTTTGTTTATGTTCCTCCTAAAAAATTTGAAAACTTACTTTCAGTAAATACCCCTTTTTATATTTTAAGTATTCAATTTTATTTGTCAAAAGATTTTTTTGTTTAGGTTAAAGCGAGTTTATTTAGAGAGATACACATTGCATAGACAGAATGCAGAGCATCTCAGAAGTTGAGAGCAGCCTGTCAAAAGATTAAATAACTGCAAAAGATATAAGTATCACATGTAAAATTAAACTATTGCAACACTTTAAAAAATTTACCCAATGGAATCTAAATATAATATGAATTTATACCTTATACCATCCATTAAAAAATACATGAGTAAGCTATCTTTAGTAGTATATTCTCATTGCATTTCCCCCTCTGAATTTTGTCCTAATGTAATATATATTTAGGCTGGAAAGTCTTTTTGTTTAAATAATATTGATGTTCTATTTATTTATTTTATTATGATTTTTTTTTTTTTTTTTTTTTTTTGGCCATGCCGTGCAGCATGCAGGATCTTAGTTCCCTGACCAGGGATCAAACTAGGGTCCTCGGCAGTGAGAGCAGGGAGTCCTAACCACTAGACCACCAGGGAATTCCCTACACTGGAAAGTCTTTAATTAATTGTCTTTATTGATTAACTCTATGTAAAAATTATATATGAAAGTAAATTGAAATAGCAATATATTTCCTGTAACTCTAAGGCTCTAAAGGTTAAATTTATTTTTATTGATTTATCATTATGATCATTAGTAACAGCCAGTTACTCAAAACAGTATAAATGTATCACAAATTTTGAAAAGTATTAAATATAAAATGTGGAAGTGTATTGAAAATGAATCATTTAATGAGATGGATATAGTCATTTTTCCTGATTAATTCACATTATCATGAATAAGTACTTCTCATTTCCAGAATGAGAAAAGGCTCAGCATATTTTTTATTCTAGTTTTTTACTTTTATAGATATAATCAATAAGGGCTTACCTATTAAGTAGATGAGAATACATAGACTTTTGTTACAATAATGTCACTCATTTTTTGGAACTCCTTTTGATCTATTTGTCAAAAATCACATGATGTATTTTGAAAAATTATTTTTAATCATCTAGAATCTGACAACACAGTTTTGCTTTTTCAATTTTTGGAAAGCATGACTTGGAAATTACCTGATAAGCACACGGATTTGTTATTCAGTTATTAAGGTCATTCACTTTCCCAAACCGACACCGGTGTTTTGAATTCATTCAGTGTTATGAGTTTTTACACCTGGAGCAGTGCACCATATTAAGTTGCAGTGGAACGTATGCTACCTTTTTGTAAAGTGGAAGAGGACAGTTGTGAAAGGGATGGTTTGACTCTTACATATTCCCAGTCCAATCAATTTTAGGAAAGAAAATATGTGAAGGATGAGGATCCAATTTGATTCCCTTCAAGTCATTCTATCCCTTGGGAAGCCTTTGTGAACTCTCAGAGGTAGCAGCAGTCCAGAACCCTACTGAACTATGGGATTTCACTTCCTTTTGACCCTTTGATGATAAGAATTACTGATGATTCCTTTCTCCTATAAAGGAAAACACAGCTTCAAAAAACTTTAAAGAGGGTCTCGAAGTGATTGGGGAAAAAATAAATGTAAACTGCAGAGGAGAAAAAACTCTGTGGTTAGGAAGCCCAGTAGGCAATGAGGAGACTGCATAAAAGTGAACTAAATAAAATCCAATGTTTAAATCTGATTAAAAATGGAAATTTGGGGTTTTAATCTATGAGAGGTGTATGTGTGCACACACACACACACACACACACACACACACACACACCCCACACCTATTGCCTTTTTGTGCCAAAACAGCAGGCTGATATCTGAAGATTTTAAAATCATAATAAATTATCATTGCATTATAATAGTTTCGGAAGACTTTGAGTAAAGGTGGACTGATGAATGATTGCTTTGGGACAGTGGCTTTTAATCTTTTTAAACACAACTCACAGTAAAAATACAATTTACATCTATATAACTGAAATGGGAGTTCTCTCAAAAAAAAGATTATACTTACACGTACAATGTGAGATATTCTCTGATATTTTGTCTTCTATCCTCCGTTTTTCTCATCTATTAAAGACAATGCTGGTCAAGAATTACCAAATTTATTTCACAATCCACGAATGGGTAATGGTCTGTAGTCTGAAAATCATTGCATAACAAGGTCCTCTGAGAAACAACATTATATCTTTGTATTAAATATTTATTTTAAAACAATGTTGTAAAGAAAAGCACACTTATATTGAACTCATCTCTGCCTAGGAGAAACCAAGCTTTTCATACCCAAAGGATAAAACCAGGATTCCTTTGGTCGCAGCCAACCCCAATTGTAGGCATCGTGCCTAGAATGAAGTAGTTTCTGAAATGCTATAGAACAACAGTAAGTAAGAAAAAAAAATCAGCTTAATAGAGAATCAAAGGCCTCATAAGTCAATCTTTGAATTGATGGAACCCTTTTGTTCTGGGATGATAGAAAGTAGGGGTGGAATGGGAGTGGAGGAGGTAAGGAGGTAAGGAGGTTGGGAAGGAGCAAGATTTGAGAGAATAGATGATGTAAGTGGAAAGTTACTGGATCTTCTTCACACGATTGATCTTCCCAGTAGAGTGCTAGACTATCTATGTGTTCCACACATCTTGTAACTGATAACTGTCCTCACTTGCCTTTTCTCTCTAAGAGAAGAAATATGCAGAATTAAACAAAGGCATCAGCTTCCTAAGAATGTGCTCTTGGAGTTGGCTCGAGTCTGTGAGGCTAATAAGAGAACAAACACATCATTAGGGTGCAATCCAAGCAACCCAAGTTAATGAATACAATAGGAGAGGGCTGTGGGAAGACTGCTGAAGCCAAGAACTGGTTTTTAAAAGAAAGGGAAAATATAAATTTCCAATCTACCTATTACTCTAAGGTTCTTTTTACAGTAGGTAAAAAAAAAAAGTTAAAGGCAAATGAAACAAAAAAAATCTCTGAGTTACACAATGTTATCACTATCAAATCAAATTACAAAACAAAAAATTAAACAGGATTTACTATCCTGAAATGTGTCAGGATTGAAAAAATACCCAGAGTGCCTAGGACTCTAAACACTTACAACACCTGTAACTATCGATAGAGAACTTATTGGTCGGATTAAAAAATTTTAAAAACAAAAACATTGTCCTAAAATCCATTGGAGAACCAACTGAAATGGCCCTAAATGGATTGCTAAATGGAATTACCTGGGGGAGCTTTTAGACCATCAGAAAACATAGCCCAATCCAGACCAATTAAATCAGAGTCTCTGGGAATGGGACCCAGGCATCAGCATTGTTTAAAGCTAATATGCAACCAAAGTTGCGAACCATCGCTCTAGACCCTCCTAGTCACAGTGTCTTCTGTGGACCAGCAGCAAGAGTATCCCCTGGGAAATTCTTAGACATTCAGAACCTCAAGCCCTCCCCTAGACTTCCTGAATCAGAATCTACAATTAGACAAGATCCTCAGATGATTCTTGTGCATATTAAACATTGAGAATCACTAATTTGAAAGATCCACACTATTAAATTCTGGTGTTCACTGTTTCCGTAATACTTTACTGTTTCTTGTTTGATGTTGATCTACGTTACGGTATTTGGAATGAGCCAACTGGCAGCACCTGCCTTGTTTTACTACCTCTGAATTCTCTAGTTGCTCAGAGTTGGTGCCCTAATTCCTAAGACCTGTAGGGCCAATTCCTGTCTTGATCCTAATTGTGAATAGCCTTGGCCCTTCCCAAGTGAGATCTGAATGTTGCTAGTAGCCTACGTAGAATCCAGTGTCTTTTGCTGAAAACCATATCCAGGACAGATTTTGGTGTGCTAATTCTGTTTATTTATTTATTCTTTAGATTAGGCATCAATATTAGCACTAAGACCTTGCTCCTGCCTTCTCCCTCTCATGGTTTTCTCTTTCAGTTTCTATTGCTAATTCTATTTAGAACACTCCTCTGAATCCAAAAGAGTGGCTGTAAGGGCAGTTGGCCTTCCTTGTTTATGCTGTTTCTTTTTCAAAAACGCGGCTAAAATTCTGAATGCACATGTAGAACTGGATGAAGATGCTACCCAATTGGTTCCACTGGTACTGCCTTTTCCATGCATCTAAGCTTTCTGTGACTTTTCAATTTTGTTTGTCCACCAGGCTACTGGAATCGACTGATAACCATTAAAATAACTTCTAGAGTAGAATTCTTCCTGCATTCCACTGGAGATGACTTCTAGAGCAGAAACCCTTCAGTCCCTGGCCCTGGAACTGAACTTTATAAGGTCCCAGCTCTAGTCTTCCTTTCCTTCTAGCTATATTTGGTTATATATGACCCATAAAACTTCATGTCTCATGCCCAGCTGAGCTCTAACATTATTTATATGGTAGATGGTCAATATATAGTCATCTCAGGTTCATTAGATTTGTAAGGAAATCTCAGAAGGTGTCTATGTATAGGGACAAAGAGGCAAAAAATAAAGGAAGAAATGCAAAAAGAACTCAACCAGAAAAGTCTTTTTTACTGTGTTTCTGGCAAACCTCAGCATATTCCTGGACATATTGTTGGATTGTCCTTGTGTAGACGTACTCTGAGATCCTGGGGAAAACGTGTCTGCAAGCACTAGAAGTGAAAGCCTTCAAGGATTCTGTGATGACTAACTCCTGTAGTAACAGAATTTGGGGACATGTGCAACTCTGGCTTATTGAAGAAGAATTGATTTCTGAAAGGGAAGATATGAAATTCCTCCAGAAAAGAACATAAATGTTCATAGGGCATTCACATCATAAGAACAAGATACGTAGTTGGTTTAGAATCAGGAGCTTTCAAACTGAACAGCTGTAACCCATTTGGGCAGTCGTGCAAAACAGAAAGTTGGCAGACCAGATAGTCTTTTCGGACATTAAACACAAGATGCTTGGGGCCAAAACCTGTGATTAAGAAATCAAATGTTTTCTTTTTCCCCTTCCAACCTGTTCTCAGACTGTGGAAAGTTGTGTGATTTTTTTTCTCTGACTCTCTGGCTATAGTTATTGAGAACTGCCTGTCTCTTCAGCCACTGGAGGTCAGTTCAATTCAATTCAATCCATTCTAGTCCAATCCATTCCAATTTAATCCAGTCTAATCTAATCCAGTTTGACTTCATCTACCTTTCTTTGGGGGAGACCTATATGAACATAAGAATTTAAGTGCCATGGGGGCTGAGATACCAGGTTCTCTGCAGCTCAGCTCATAAAGTATCTTGACTATGATGTAATATCTCTCTACTTCTCTGCTTCCACTGAGGATCTAGAAATCTGGTTTCTAGACACTTTTCTGCATCCTGGATTCTGTTTCCTCTATAACTCCCAGTTGTTGTACATTCATTTGGGCATGACCTGTTGCATTTCTGCCTAACTCTAACGGATGTAACTGACATCCCAACTCTCTCCAAAAGTCTCCTCCCAGCTCTTCTACAGTACCTGTCTGTATTTCTGTCCTTCATTTCAACGTTTCAGACTTTACTTTCTCCTCCCACAGCTTGGCCTAGTAGGGACCACTTCCTTTCAAAGGGTTTCCTTTCAAGTACACATGCAGAAATATGCATGAGCATCTGGTGTGAGCCTTTAGTTCAACTTCAGCCCCTAGTGAAATATGGAGACATAGACACTGAGAAAAAGACAAAAAGTCAAGATTAATGAGAACAAACATCAGAGAAATGCCTTCATGTCTAGAAAATGTTAAGAACCTGCTTTGGCCACATTTGAACAGTTGTATGTCTGGATTTCAGCCTCTTTTTTTCTGGTGTACCTGGAATAGACGAGACTCCCAAGAAGCCTGGCAGCGAGAAGTAGGGGGTTGTAGTGAAAAGTAGCTGCTGGCTCCAGACTCTCATGAGGAAAGGGGTGAAGTCAAAGCTTCTAGTCAACAGGCAAATACCCATGATGGTCGTACTAGTTAAAATATGGGAATGCTACCCTGCTAATCGGTAACCAGCCATTGCCCCACGTCCCCACTTACTCCTCTTCTGTGCCCTGATGCCCTGAGTGCCCTCATAGGTTCCTCTCATGCCTCCAGCAACGAAAAGGTTAACATTTTAATTTGTGGTTAAATGGTGTGAAAACTCATTCCTGGATGATGACTCTTGACTCTGGGAGGAATTGAATGCTTCGAACTTCTTTAGGAACCAATAGAAAGTAAATAATTTGTAGGATCTTAGGAAGTGCTGTGCTTGTAACTTGCCTCCTGAGTTAACTTCCTTAGGGCTGCCCAGATTCATCCAAATCCTTTTGCTTCAACCATCCTCCTCACTAATTTGGCATTTGACTGTCTGTCTGATGATCTAATCTTCCTGCCCCCTGTCCTCCATCCGTGGAGCCTGCTGTCTCCATTAAGCACAACTTGAAACTCCTTCTCTTCATATAGTCACCTCATCCACTTTCCTGGACAGGAACTGGTTGGTTCCAGATCTGAGGAGCAGATTCTTCCCAAATGTTCACTCCATAACCCCACGCAGCCATGTGCCGGCTTCTCTGCCGCAGCCACCACAGGCAATCCGGTACCAGTGAAGCCCTCCTGCCATTATCCTCCCAGACAGTATCAGGAAGCTTTGGAATCAGATAGACCTGGGTTTGAAAGCCAGCTTCTCTTTACTAACCAAGTTACTTGAGCAAACGACTGACTTTTTATAAGGCTATTTTTCTAATCTGCAAAATAAAGGTAGATATTACTTCATAAGAATGAGAAGGAAGAACAAATGAAATAATGCTGTTGTAGTGATACATTTATTTTCTTGGCCTGCCCAGCATCTCTGTAGGGAACCACCCTTTCCTATTCTTATTCTACAAGGTTTGACAATAGGAATGCACATGACCCAGGGGACCAGAGTACTTGGCTACAGTGGTTCGTTCTGATATAGGCAGATGACCCAAGTCTAGCCAATTAGAATCTTCCCTGAGAATTTGCTGAAACAATCCACAAAGAGATAGTCTCTTTTCATGAGTACACTTTTTTTGTTTGTTTGTTTGTTGTTTAATCTTTATTGGAGTATAATTGCTTCACAATACTGTGTTAGTTTCTGTTGTATAACAAAGTGAATCAGTCATATGCATACATATATCCCCATATCTCCTCCCTCTGGAGCCTCCCTCCCACCCTCCCTGTCCCACCCCTCTAGGTCATCGCAAAGCACTGAGCTGATCTCCCTGTGCTATGCTGCTGCTTCCCACCAGCCGACTGTTTTACATTCGGTAGTGTGTATATATATATCCATGCTACTCTCACTTCGCCCCAGCTTCCCCCTCCCCCGTTCCTGTGTCCTCAAGTCCATTCTCTATGTCTACGTCTTTACTCCCGCCCTGCCACTAGGTTCATCATTAGCATGTTTTTTTTTTTTTAGATTCCATATATATGTGTTAGCATACAGTATTTGTTTTTCTCTTTCTGACTTACTCCACTCTGTATGACAGACTCTAGGTCCATCCACCTCACTACAAATAACTCAATTTTGTTTCTTTTTATGGCTGAGTAATACTCCATTGTATATATGTGCCACATCTTCTTTATCCATTCATCTGTCAATGGACATTTAGGTTGCTTCCTTGTCCTGGCTATTGTAAATAGTGCTGCAGTGAACATTGTGGTACATGACTCTTTCTGAATTATGGTTTTCTCAGGGTATATGCCCAGTAGTGGGATTGCTGGGTCATATGGTAGTTCTATTTTTAGTTTTTTAAGGAACCTCCATACTGTTCTCCGTACATTTTGAATAGACAGTAGGAGAAAAAGAATTATTTTTTAAAATTTTTTGTATCCAGTTATGTATTTTGAGAATAATGGTTACGATGGTGTTCTGACACTTATAACCTAGAGTTTTGGTATGCATAAACGCTCCAACTCTAAATATATATGTCATATCAATATACGATTTAGAGCACTAACTTAGTTCTTGATAAATGGTAGCTAAATTATTTAATCCTTAGATTAGCTTAAGAAAAAATGGAATTTATTGGTTCATGTGTCATGGAGCTAGGGTGGGGTGTTGAGGTAAAGAACTGGCCTTAGAGACTCCAGGAAGTTTGAGAGTATCACCTCTGCTTCCCTAACGGCCATCGGCTTTGTGATCCCTACCGTAAATGAGTTATTAAATTGGAACAGGGACATGACCAGAGACAACTTTAGATCTTCATAATTTCAGTTTAGTAACTCCAGAGGAAAGAGAAGACATCTTTTTCATTCAGTGTCTATGAAGTGTCTTACAGGGTCTTTGAAGGCACATTCACAAGAGCACAAGTTCTTAAAACTCAGGTTGGTCTGGCTTGAGTCACTTGAACATTGCTGAACCCATCTCTGAGATGTATATATATACATATATACATACACACACACACACACACACACACACACACACACGTATGTGTGAGTGTGTTGAACTGTGTAATTGACACATTCACCAAAACCATTTGGAGAGGGAGACAGCAGTTCCTAAAGGAAAAGGAGGTATAATTACAAAAGAATGGTGGGAAGGGAGGCTTGAGTAGGCCAAAACAGTAAGTATCTCCTATTGATATCATCATCATCATCACCACCTTCATTCTCATACTATTATTCTTAATCATCACCATCATAATTACTCTTGCAGGAGGTGTACACGTAACAGTGATTCACTGTCAGACTGATTTTCAGGGGACATTTGAAAGCAAAGGGAGATGGGCGTGGTAAAAGCTAACAGTATTTGGCCCTTTTGACAGTAAAAATTGACCTGCCATCTCTGGCAACAGCATATGTAGGTGGTATTTCCTTATTAAGAGGAAAAAGCCATAATTCCTAACTTACAGTAAACATTATCATCCATTTAAAAATATTAGTGTCAGTAGTGGCTGAAGCTTCATGAAAAAAAAAGATGTTTTAGATATGCAGAAATTTCATGGATCACGTGCTCCTAGAAACAGTGCCCTTACCTGGAAGACACTCACATCCCATGTAACACAGCCTGGTGCACTTTGTGGCTACTTGAAGAATATGAATTCAATGCGATTATTGGACCAGAGGAGCAAAGGCAGTATCTTTTAATAGTTATTTTCTGTATGTCACATCTTTGGTAATAAGGTGCCAAAAGGGATATTTCTGGCTGTGATTGGTTAGTATCATTCCGTGTACATTAGAAGACATGCCAAATATATTTCTCCATTTTCTGCAGCAATATTTATTTGACTTTATTATGTAATTGGCTTTATTAAAAAATAAGAAAAATAAAATATTCTCTCAGTATAACACATGAAAGTTGGTATGACAACCACTTCTCCTAGTATACTGTGGTTCTGGAAATTCAGTAAATGCAGATGTATACTTAGGCAGATTCAAAAAGTCACATTATAGAATTTCTACTTCATATAAATTAGAAAGTCATTTGGAGCTTTTATGGCTTTTGGTGATAAACTGTATTAAATCAGCTTTCGAAGAAATAGATTTTTATGAATTCTAAATTGTATGCATTTGGGCCTTCATCATTTCATATTAACATGCTATCCTTCTTACCAGATGTCTAGTACTTAGTAACATTCATGTTCCTTACTAAAAAAAAAATCTAATTTTTTCAAAGCAGGGCGAGAACCAGTAACACTGCCAGAATTACGTTCTGATTTCAGAAATGGAATAGATGTTGCCCATTAGACACCCCTCTTACCTATCTTTGACTCTGCCCCATGGTAGGAACACCAGATTTAGCAAATAAAAATCTTGGGTGTCCAGTTAAATTTGAATTTCAGATACACGATAAATTTTAGTATAAGTATGTCTCATGCAATACTTGGGACATATTTATGCTAAAAATTATTTGTTGTGTATCTGAAACTCAAATTTAACTGGACATCCTAGATTTTTATTTGCTAAATCTGTCAACCTTACCCAAAAGGGCATTATCTGACTCTTTCCTCTAAGACTGTGTGCCCTCCTCTTGTTTTTTAATGTGCCTTCCTGCTAAAATATGCACAAAGCAGAGGATCCCAAGCCCATTCATTCTAAGATATAAACCTGTGTGCAGCCCTTATGGTCCATCTTAGCTGGCTGATATACCCAACAGAAACATAACTCTGACTCAAAACTAGCCTTTAAGGGAGGCAAGTTTTTCCTGGTAGTCCCTTGAGGTTAGAAAGCACATCACACAATAAATCATCTTAGAGGATGTCTTCTTTCCCTGTCTCTCTCCAAAGTCTTACTCTGTGAGGAATTCCTTCTCACTCTTTCTTTCTTTTCTCCCCAACTTCTCTTCAAACTCCCCTCTCCACTCCCACCCTCCATTATGTTCAGTTATCTTATCTTCCCCAGCCTTCAGCCATTTGCATTCTCACTCATATCCCGGCAGATTAGAGGAAGGAAGAGGTAAAAAGAGGAAACGCTGTGGGTGCAGGTTTATGTTGACATATTTCCCCCACTTACACACCAAACACTACTACAAATGAAATACTTGTAATTATCTTATTGACTTGGATTGAGTTGGATTAACTTTAACCTTCTTCTAACTTTTCTTCTAAAACTAAGATCGTCCAGATTTCTTAAAATATACCCCCTCAGCATTGTTTGCAATTATATTGCCTTTCAGTGTCTTAACTGATGACTTCTAACCTAAAATGTAAAATAAGAAAGCTTTTTTCCTTCTTTTTAGCTAGGAAGGTCATACCAGAAGCCCAGAAATTATTCCATGCAGGCAGAATTCCATATTCTGCCCTCCCTCTGGATAAATTGAGCTTGTCTGTAGTAATTTCTCTGCATTTCCATACCCACACACTTATTACAGCTGCCATCGTCCAGCAATATTTTTCCCCACTCATCATCATAACAGCTTATAAGTATTTGATGGGATTAAACAGAGCCAACCTAATTCTGTCAGTTAAGCAGCCAAATTCATGAGCCCAGGCATCAATATATACTGATACAATGTCCAGAAGCCCATTCCTGCTGGCTGTCATCTGAATGGTGTATGGGTGGGTTTTAAGTTTTGGAGTCAGGTAGACACCCTAGATAGCAAAGCAGGTGAGCTGTGATATTAATAACTGAATTACTTTGCTAAAATCTGCCCCTGAATTTTTTAAGTTTTGTACAATCTATCCCTGGGGACAGTCAAGTGCAGGCTTGAAAATAGCTGTTTACCTTTTCATTTGCTCAGAGTAAATAATGATTATTTCTGGGTATGGAGAAAAAAAGTGTTTGTTTACTTTATGTTGCTGACATTAAGATACCCGCATCCCAGCAACCACCAAGGGAAGGTAGGCTGGAAAAGCATTTGTTGGAAAGGAAAATAACAACAACGATAATAACAACAATTATAACAATTTAGTATTAGCAATAGTATATCCCATATTTCAAATTATCAGCCTGATGTATTTTAAAACAATTGTACAGAGACAAATTTGAAAATGTGATTTTTTTAAATACTGTACTACTGAAGGCTTGACTATATGCATTTGGAGGGTAAAAAGGTTATTGACTATAATTTATAGCAGAAAGAAAGCTATCCTGCATTTTTACATGCAATTTCTCATTTTGTAAGTGATGTGCCTCTAACTTTGTAAGTGAAACAGGTAGCATGTACAGAGTAGAATAACACCCACTTGAAAAATTGTTAATTTAGCCAAATAATATTTAAAAATACAGTGTAGTGCCAAAAAATTAATGGATTCATTTCATTTCATGGATCTGTAGCACATTCTTGATCAACTATTGTCCTGATGATTTATCACAACTGGCTCTTCCTATGGCTAAAAATTACCTTTTAAACTGGAACATATATTTGCATGATGCAAAGATATTATTTGACTCTGATGATTTTATCTTTCTAAAGTATTCTAGAAGATTAATTGATAGAATACTGAGCCATATGTGGACTATATTGTTGGGGCTCATGTGCATATGAAAGAAATGTTAAGCCAAAAATTTAAAAAGCTGGACCCAAAAGAAAATGTGCAAATTGATTACAACTATGTAAAAATATTATACACATCAGCAAAGAATAAAAATAGGTTTGGAGAGTAATAATCTAATGCTCATTAGGAGTGTGTGTATAAAGTTTGATTTATAACACTTAAAATAATAAAAAACATCCTAGAAGGAAAAGTGCCAAGACAACACTAGTTTTAAAATAAAGTTTTGTGCTATTGAAACGTGCGTATGTAGTCAAAACAATTTATTACTAGGGATGGATTAGAGATATAGTAGTTTTAGTCTTTAAAAAAAGCAATAGAACAAGATGGATATTTTAAAAATTTACTTAGAAACAAAACACTAGTGGCTTCCAGGATCCCATGTGCCAATTTCCCCCTCTGAACCATTTTTACAGACAACTTACAACCTCCCTAAATTATAGGTTTATGTGGGAAAATAAGGGGTTGTTGTATAATAAGGAAGCTGACAAATCTTTAAGTATAACAGAACTAGTTATTGCTACTGTAATTTATGCACAGATACTGATTCTAATTAAGTAATAGCAGAGGTTGCCTTTAAATTTATGAGGCTATAATCAGCTCCCTTGTGCTCAGTAAATGCCACAGCTACAGACTGTGGTGTTAATTTCACACTACAGTGGAAACTAGTGGTTGTTGCCAAATATACTCATAAGTCACAGGCAATTTGGATTATTACTGTAGTGTGTGCTGCATCGAGCAATGTACCACTCATAATCACTTTTTAAAGTCATTATTGAGTGTTTGTGTATGATAAGTCTTCTGACGTTGACAAGGCAGAGTGCGGTAGCTTGCCTTTCCCCGAAGTCATTTCCAGATAAAATAAATATGCTAAGTCCTCTGGAAAAATAATAATATAAGAAGCTCCCACTTCCTCAGCTCCCTAGCTATTTCTGGTACATGAGAGCTGGAAACTTAGGATTTTTCCTATAAACCACCCTGTGTGTGATGTTTCCCAAAGGAGAGCACCTGATATGGGGTCACTTTCCTTTGGAGATCTCATGAATTAATGTGATGGGATTTCATAAGTGCCACAAACTGAGCTTTCTGGCAAAACTGCATTCTGTTCTTTTCCACTTTCCTGAAGCTGGGTGTGAACTAGAGAACCCTCGCTGTGAGGTTTAATGCTAGTTACTTTCCTCAAAACATCACATAAAAGATGAGAAGTGAACAAACCAGCTCACACAAACACAGTATCTTCCTCTTTCTTTTACCTTCTCCCTTCTATTTTAGAGGAGTTCCTCTTGACACTTGGGATTTAGGAAATTCCACCTAGGACTACATCATATTCCACATCTTATTCTTAAATCCGCAACATTGGAGTGGCTCCTTATGGTCCAGTGGTAAACGGGTCCAAACTCCAGCTGTTGACGATAGGGGTCTTCTTTGTGACTGAGTGAAGATTGCATCAATCCCAGGGACAGCATGCTCTGACTGGTGGCAGGGACCACAGATTTCTGTTTGGAATATGGTCACATCATTTCCTAAGGAACCCAGTAGGCTCCAGTGCAATCATCCACATAACAGGAGCACCATGTTTTCCCCTTAGGGGGCAAGCACAGGAGGCAGATGGCTCCCCAGGCGATGTTGTTTTAGACCTGCCAAAATCAAGATGCAAAGAGCGGCCGAAACTAGTCAAGTTTCACCGTCTCATTGTATTCTTCCAAATAAAATGACACGAAATATCAGGTATTTCCTGTATGGCTTTTCATTATTTGCCAAGAGAGGATTCTTCGAACATCTGAAAGATCTAGGATCCTGGAGTTGAAACTGCTCCTTTGGTGATGGGCTATCCATAGAAAGGTGGTTTCAGCAACCTACAGCCAATGCCCTGTGGAGATAATGGGTACTCATTATAGAAAAATGTGTGCGTGTTTGTGTTCTGATCCCTCTTACTAACACATTCCAGGGGCAGAAACTGTGGTCTCATAGTGGCACATAATCACAACTTTTCTTCACTTAATTTGTGACACAAAAGGACAAGTCTCTCTTCTAGTGTTGTACAGACACACATAATAAAAAATCAGGTCAATAGCTTTATTAACAAAAAGGCTTTAGGAAGAAAAATTGCAGTTGTACATTCTCCTCATTCAGTGCAGACGTGCAGCTTAGCTTTTTGGAGGGAAAATGGAGACCGTTAATAAATCCCACTTAACAGCACAGACAAGGTCATAGTGTGTCTGTGGTGGCCACGGAGGTGCACCATTCTACCCCTCCTAGAGAGAACCTCTTGAGAAGCATTGTCAGCTGAGAGCCTCTGCTGTCACACCTCTGGATCCGCCACAGCATTCGTGCCAAGACCATGGTCTTCCCAGACAGCGCTCAGCAAATGGCCATGGTGGGGATACTAGAGACGGGCCATTCCTGCTTGACATGGGACTCCTCCGATGGGCAGGATGTGCTCGGGGGTCCTCGCCAGCCTGACCACAACTTTTACAGAGCGGCACTGCAGCCTGAGGCTCACCCTGCTCAACCCGCCTTCCTTCCCTTTTCTTTTTCCACAGTCGTGAGACCTCCATCACCATTTGAAGTCTCTCTCTTTCTAACGCTGCTGTCTTGTCCTTTTGCCATACATGTCTCCAGATATCACCACATGTCCACTGGATGAGAACCACTGGTAGAAAGTAAGAAAGCTTCCCTAAGGAGAGTAAAGCACTTGTTCCCCTGGGCTCCTGTGGCGCTTAGTTTCATTAAAGCACTTTTTATGCTTAATTGTCACTGTTTAGCTGTCAGGTTCTCCCACTAGATGACAAGCTCCTCTAAAGAAACTGTCTTTTGTGTTCATTGTATTTCTCCAGTCCTCTTTGGTTCTGTTTAAAAGGTGCTCATTTAAATGTCGAATAAGAGAAGAGAGGGAAGGTAGCAGGAAGAGAGGAACAGAGAGGGAAGGAGGACAAAAGCAAGCAGTTGGGCAGCCGAGGAGGCAGGACAGAGTGACTCCATGGTTCACCTTTCCTCTGCTGACCAAAGAGGGCTACGATGTGTTTATACTTTTGAGCCGATTCATTCCAAGTTCACTGCTTCCCATTTGGGCCTTCCTGCATTCCTTCTTTCTATATTATTAGTTTGTTAAGGAACCATTCATTTATTATACTCCAAGTGTTGAAATCCTCTTTGGTTTTTGGACCTTCTCATGGTCTCATCTGCCCACTCTGAGGCCATTACCAGGCAACAGCTGGCAGCTTGTGGTCCCTCTCCAGTAGTTGACAGCAGTTAGCCATCAATAACGTGATCTCACACACCAGGGCAGTGCTCCAGAGGGTGAGTACTTTTTGTTTTGGATTAACAAAATATTCTGAACAGTGGATGGTCCCAAATGGAAAGGCAGTTAGGAATGCAGTCAGTTAACTTGGATGATGTCATAATCCACGAGTGGCAGAAGAAGTGGAATTCCAGCCCTTTCCTTGCTCAGCTCTTCTGAGGGTGATTAGCTGTGTTCCAAGGCCTTCAACAGGCTATTGTATTCTATTTCTCTAACAGTAAAATAGGCCTTGGAGACTTGGAAAAGAATTCATTTATTAAAATTATGTAGAACTCAGACTAGCAGGGATGAGAGCAATGCTGGCAGGCATGGCAGAATTATACTAGTGCCTGTTTTGGCTCATCTTGCTCTCAAAGCCTGCGTTCTTCTCAAGAGCAGATGTAGACGCAGAGAGGCAAAGGAACTCTCTGGCCAGGCATGGGCCAGGTATTACAACCCACCCTAGAAGCCCTCCTAACCCACGCACTAACTGGTTCTTCTAAATCTGTTCCCTAGATAGAGGTTTGCCAAGCTTAAAAAAATTTAACTTCTAGAGTTCTTAGTCTTTGATATTTTTCATAGTCTTCCTAATAGCTAAAAATATCTTTTGTCATCTATCTTTGACATTAAGGAATGCTTTGCCACTGTCACCCAAATCGGAGTTTTATGGAATCCTAAATTTGTAAGGGAGGAATCAATTATTAAACTCAGTAGTGGGACTTCCCTGGTGGCGCAGTGGTTAAGAATCCACCTGCCAATGCAGGGGACACGGGTTCGAGCCCTGCCCTGGGAAGATCCCACATGCCGTGGAGCAACTAAGCCCGTGCACCACAACTACTGAGCCTGCGCTCTA
The DNA here is from genome assembly GCF_028023285.1 of Balaenoptera ricei. Lineage (NCBI taxonomy): Eukaryota > Metazoa > Chordata > Mammalia > Artiodactyla > Balaenopteridae > Balaenoptera > Balaenoptera ricei. Next base: position 78,569,940 of record NC_082644.1, read on the forward strand.
GAGCCCGTGAGCCACAACTACTGAGCCCGTGTGCCACAACTACTGAAGCCCACGTACTCTAGGGCCCACGAGCCGCAACAAGAGAAACCACCACAATGAGAAGCCCACACACTGACGAAGAGTAGCCTTCACTCGCCGCAACTAGAGAAAGCCCGCACGCAGCAACGAAGACCCAACAGCCAAAAATTTTTTAAAATTTAAAAATTAAAAAAAAAAAAAAACCTCAATAGTTCCCAAATTTTAGTGAATGAAGCATTCACCAAGGGAGCTTGTTAAAAATTCAGATTCTGATGAGGCCCATCTGGTCCAAACTTCTTGTTTTATAGATGAGGAAACTGAGGTGTAAATGTAAGTGCCTTGTCTGAAGTGAAATATTACTGTTAAATCATTGGAATTGTGTCTCTGGAGAGGCTTCCTTGAATCATTTAATTTTCCTCGACCTCCCTGTGATGAGAGAGATTGAGTCCCTGAAGAAGCACCTTAACAATCATATCAAATACTCTTCTTATTTTTTTTTTTATGTTTATTTCTTTCTTTATTTGGCTGCGTTGGGTCTTAGTTGCAGCAGGAAGGATCTTCGTTGCCTCGTGCGGGATCTTAGTTGTAGCATGCGGGATCTAGTTCCCTGACCAGAGATCAAACCCGGGCCGGGCCCCCTACATTGGGAGTGTGGAGTCTTAACCGCTGGACCACCAGGGAAGTCCCCTCTCCTTATTTTGGATTCACCTGACCAATGATATGAGATCCAGTGTGTGAATATTCTTTGGATTTTCTTCTGGGTTACAGGAAATTATTGCCAGGTCTTTCCTCAAATTAAGAAATATTTACTGAGAGACAGATGATGTAACAAAATAACTCTTTAAGATTCTTGATTATAGTGTTTGCTTTTGTACATGGTAAAACGCAATGAACAAAACCCCTAACTTGACATCAAGCCTCCTCAAGTTCCTCCAAAGGAACTGTGTCTGACTGACTGAATAGACTTATTCCTTGCCTCCCTATTCCATGCTTCCAGCCTGGAAACTGGTTGCGTTGATCTTGAAGATCTGGTAGAACAAGTTTCTCCCCCGACTTTTTTCTGGATCACAGGCCCCTTTGTGAATTTGATGGAAGCCACAGAGCCTTTTGGGGGAGGGAGATGTTGAGGGACACATAGGCAGGTGATGTGGCAGCTAAGCAGAGGATCCAGGATCAGGCAAACAATAGTCAGGGGGCAGGACTGGTTCCAGCTCTAAGAGTGTCAAAGCTCTGTAAGGGTGCCCCTGCTGACTGAGTCCTTTGTTCTTCAGGAGTCCAGGTCTACCCCATGAAAACTACGCTCAGGCCTAATTTTACAGAAGAAGAAAATGAATTTCTGGGAAGACAAAAATCTGCCTGTAGCCAGTACTTAGCTTAGTCATACAGCCAGTACCAAGCTCATGACGTTAACCCAAGTCTGTTGTACTCTATCACCCATCCTATGCTGTCTCCACTATTTGCTCTAAAACTGAATGTAGGAGAATGATGTAGAGAAGCACATCAGCTAGTGACCATTTATAGGTAGAGCAAAAGACTTCCAGGCCCTCACCATTTGATCATTTATCCACATGACCGTTTTAAAGGGCTAATGAGAGTTTACGAGGCTATTTTCCTTTTTTGTGGCTTCTCTAAAAATTGGAAGTGCAACCAATGCCATAAAAGTAAAATGAGTTAATCTTCCTTCAAAAGTAGTAAAAGAAGGGGGAAGCAACCAGAATATATCCTTTAAAGTAAGCAGACAATTCTAAGGATAATACTCTTGATTTCCATTTACGACTTTCTTATGTGAACCCTCAGTACTCTAGAGCGAGCATTTGTAACTTATTGATCCTGGAACAGAGTGCCCAGCCCTTGTCTTGACGAGACCTGCGATCTCCTATCACACCCCTGCGTTTGAGGCAAGATGGATGATCCTGTAATGACTTGCTTCTGTAATCCTTTTTCAGAGCCTCTGAGAGCTAAAAAATGTGAATGCCAAGAAAATAAACAAACTGAAAGTGTGAATTATCTTTATAACTAAATTACACATTCATATATATATATATATATTTGTACATTGCAACAAAAATAAAAAGCTTGGAAGAATTTCTAAACACACAACACATATTAAATGTATTTTAAAAGTTGTCAAAATAATCAAGTTCATCCATAGTTCTTAGCCTCTTTCTGCTGAATCTCTTTCGTAATGATTGGCTATGACTATGTTCTTCCCTCTACTTTGAGCTTTTTTCCTTCACTTTTCACCTGCAAAGCTCTAAATCAATTTTCAAGACTTAACTTCAGCACTTGCTACTATGACTTCTTGAGCATGCTGTATATAATTTCATTAAAACACATACCTTATTGTATTATAATATTGGTTTTCCTGTTTGTCTCCCCATTAGCTTGTGGGACTATCTTGCTCATGTTTGTATTCCCAGCACCTAGTGCAGTGCCTGGCAAATAGTTGATACTCAGTCCTGCTAGACAATAGAATTAGTGAACGCCATCCCGCTATTCCTTCTTATCACTGGGTCTACAAACCTCTAGTTCACTTTCTTACATTCATTGATAACTTTGCCATCTTGCGTCTCTTACTCACTTCACTCCCTCATCTTTTACTGTCATCCTGAGAGACTTCTATGTGGTTGATACATCCATCTTTGACATGAAGTCAAATGGAATTTTCATCCTGATTCTGCTTCATAAATTCATTTCCATGACTCAAGGATTGATTCTTCATTTCGCCAAAATGTTTCCCTTCCAAAATAGTAAATTCCAATATGCTGTTCTGTGATCTCAGTTTTATATCCTTCCACTTTTATTTTTTCATTCCCACTCAACCAGATTTCAAATATATTAGGATTTCCAGTCCCTTTCTCTCATTATTTTTGGCTCACCCTGAAATATGATTCCTTGTTCGCTATGTCCAAATTTTATGATTAGTCACTTCATTTCTCACCTATAACCTCAGCTCCTTTCACCTTCCACTAATCCTATCTCAGAAATCTTTAGTCTAAACTCTGCAATGTAATTACATCTCTCTTATATTGGGGCCACTGAATGTTGTTGGAGAATAATATAACATGGCTTTGTAAATTATTACAGAATATGAATGTCGGTATCCAATATACCCTCAGTGCGGCTCAGATTTTTTCTATTCTTAGGGAGTAGTTGACTTTCATAGTCTTACTATTATTTGCAGGTTAACTTCCTGTTTCAGACACCTTTTCCTCATAAGGCCAGAACCTGTTGGCCTTACCTTTCTCAGGGGCCCTCAACCATTAGCTTTGCCCAGATGTACTGCAATGATCTGCTCTATGTGGGCTCTTTCCAAGTATTGCTTCACCCACCATCTTCATGAGGGCACAGTAACTCACCTCCCACCCTGGGGCTTCCCTGGGAAACTGCTAGGCACCCATATTAGAAAACTAGTAATGTAGGAGACTTGATGCTTTCTGGGGCAAAACTTTGACCAGTGGACATAGGAGCTACTGGAAAAATTATTCTCCATTCTCACTCCCTCCCTGGACTGTCCTGCAGTGTTTCACATGACCTTCTGCAGTTGGATGTCTGATGTCACATACTTAGCTGCACTTGGTAGCAAGCATTCATTATTTCAGTTATGTGCCTTTTCATACTTGTTCTTCCTCCTTCTCTGTCTCACTTCCCTTTTCCCTCCCTCATACTTCTTCGGAATTATGCCACACTTCCTCCTCCAATAAAGTGTTAGAAAATAAGCTTTTGCCCTAGGTTCTGTTTGCTGGGTAATCCTGGCTAGAATACTTTCTATGCCCCATTACCTTCACTCTCAAAAGACTACTTGCTTTCTATTTTACAGAGATAATGGAGGCTACTGGGTATGAGAATTTTCAACTCTCTTGCTCTGTAGATATAAATTTAATTACCTGTTCCCGTGTTTGTCTCCAGTCTCAGAGAAGAGGTATCATTTCCCTAATATAAGTCTAATTTCTTTCATTAAGCTTTGGAGCTAATCCCTTCCCTTCCTCAAAGACTGTGATGTGAGCCATTCATTGTAACTTCCTCTTCTCTTTAATTTCACTGTCTCCTTTTTTATGGCTCCTTCCCTGTAAATTGCAAATATGCACATATTTCCTACATTAAAAAAATCCTCTCTGAAACTATAGTCCTCCTGTACTCACTCATTTTCTTAGCAGTGAGATTGCTTAAATGAGTCGGTAACAGTCTTTTCCCGCTTTTATCATCCTTGAACACACTCTTAACTTCATGTAATGTGGTTTCTTCTCTTACTTCTTAGATGGACCTGTCCAAGCGAAGGCCACCAAACGTTCCATTGTTACCAACTCTTAATGGACAGTTTTCAATATTGATTTCCCTGAGATTCTTGATACTTCGGGACACTCTTTTATTACTTAAGCTCTTTCCTCCTTTAATTCCAGGATTCTACTCCCTCGTAAATCCCACACCTGATTTCTGGCTATTCTTTCTCAGATTCCTGTGCTGACATCCTTTCCTCTGCCCACCTTTAAAGCAGATGTGTGCAAGACTCCATCATCCTCTCCTCCTCCCCCCTCCATTGTTCCTCACTCTGCACACTTTTCCTGTTGGATTGCATCCACTGCCATGATTCTAACTCACATCAATATTTTGATGATTGTCAAATCTAACCTAAGTGTATGTCACAAGTACCAGCCGCACATGTCCAATAGTATAATGGGTGTCTTCATCTGTCAGAATCATCTCAACATGGCAAAGGTCTCAAGCATGTGTCATGCTCCTTCTACCCACAGTGTTCCTCTATGCAAGATCCACACGTCCACCTCCTTTTTCATCCTTCAAAACCCACTTTAATGTCATCTTCATTAAACCTTATCCAGTTCCTTCAGGTAGAGTTGATGACTCTGGCTTTTGGGTTCCACTCTGGTAAACCTCTTCCAACAAACATTCATTGATAATGTACTTTATGTCAAGCCCTAGAGAAAGAGAAATGAAAACAGCTCACAGAGCAGCAGAGAAGTCACTGAAGAGGTACAAGTTCCTTTAGTAACAGAAACATGCAAGAGAATCTGGTAAGGCCATGGTTCTCAAAGTGTGGTTTGTGGGCCCCTGGGGGATCCCTGAGACGCTCCCAGGATGTCCACAAAAGCAAACGTACTTTCATAATAACATTAAGGCATTATTCACTTTTCCACCATATTGATATTTGCACTGATGATGCAAAAGCCATAGTGGATAAACATCTTGGTGCTTTAGGCAGTGGCACTAAACTAGTACTTGTTGGATTCTTCACTTCCTCCCACTTACAGTAAAAGAAAATACCAAGATCACTTGAGAATGTTCTTTCTGAAACAATAAAATTTTTAATTTTAAATCTCAACCCTTGAGTGTAACTCTTTTTAATAGTCTGTGTGACAACATGAGAAGTACACATAAAGTACTTCTATTGCATACTGAAGTACGATGTTTATCTTAGGGAAGTTGTGTAATTGTTGTGTAATTTCTCATTTTGTGTCTGTTAACCTTTGTCGTATATGTTGAGGTGCTCCTATGTTGGGTGCATATATATTTACAATCGTTATATCTTCTTCTTGGATCGATCTGTTGATCATTATGTAGTGTCTTTCTTTGTCTCTTGTAACAGTCTTTATTTTAAAGTCTGTTTTGTCTGATATGAGTATTGCTACTCCAGCTTTCTTTTGATTTTTGTTTTCATGGAATACCTTTTTCCATCCCCTCACTTTCAGTCTGTATGTGTCTCTAGTCTGGAGTGAGTCTCTTGTAGGCAGCATATATATGGGTCTTGTTTTTGTATCCATTCAGCCACTCAGTGTATTTTGGTTGGAGTGCATTTATGTTTATGGTAATTATCGGTATGTATGTCCTTATTGCCATTTTGTTAATTGTTTTGTAGGCCTTTCCCCCTGCCCCCTGCCCCTTTTCTTCTTTTGTTCCCTTCTCTTGGGAGTCAATGATTATCTTTAGTATTATACTTGGACTCTTTTTTCTTATTTTGTGTGTATATCTGTGATCAATTTTTGGTTTGGGCTTACCATGAGGTTTTTATATAGTAGTCTCTATAAATATGCCATTGTTTTAAGTTACTGATCTCTTCATTTCAAATGCATTTTTAAAACCCTGCATTTGTACTCTCCTCCCCTCATGATTACTGTTTTTGATATAATATTTTACATCTATTTGTTTTGTGTATCCCTTAACTGCTTATTGTGGATACAGGTAATTTTACTACTTTTGTCTTTTAACCTCCCTACTAGCTTTGTATGTGGATGATTTTGTACCTTTACTATGTGTTTGCCTTTACCAGTGAGCTTTTTTCACTTTGTAATTGTCTTGTTTCTAGTTCTGGCCTTCTCTTTTTCACCTAGAGAAGTTCCTTTAACGTTTATTGTAAAGCCGGTTGGGTGGTGCTGAATTCTTTTAGATTTCATTTGTCTGTAAAGCTTTTGATTTCTTCATCAAATGTGAGTGAGAGCCTTGTTGGGTAGAGTATTCTTGGCTGTAGGTTTTTCCCTTTTATCCCTTTAAATATATCATGCCATGCCTTTCTGGCCTGCAGAGTTTCTGCTGAAAAATCAGCTGATAGCCTTATGGGAGTTACCCTTGTATGTTATTTGTTGCTTTTCCCTTGCTGCTTTTAATATTCTCTCCTTATCTTTAATTTTTGTCATTTTAATTACGATGTGTCTTGGTGTGTTCCTCTTTGGGTTCATCCTGTATGGAACTCTCTGCACTTCCTGGACTTGGGTGACTGCTTCCTTTCCCAGGTTAGAGAATTCTACAGCTATTATCTCTTCAAATATTTTCTCAGGCCCCCCTCTCTCTCTTCCCCTTCTGGAACTCCTATAATGCAAATATTACTGCACTTGATGTTGTCCCAGAGGTCTCTTAAACTGTCCTTGTTTCTTTTCATTCTTTTTTCTTTTTTCTGTTTGGCAGCAGTGATTTCCATTACTCTGTCTTCCAGCTCACTGATTCATCCTTCTGAATCATTTATATGGTCTATTTTTCATTTCAGTTATGATATTCTTTATCTCTGCTTGGTTGTTCTTTATATTTTCTCTTTGTTAAAAACATCTAACTTCTTGCTCTGTGCATCTGTTCTTCTCCCAAGTTCTTTGATCATCTGAACTCTTTCTTGGGTAGATTGCCTATCTCCATGTCACTTAGTTCTTCAGGAGTTTTATCTTGTTCCTTCATCTGGAATATGTTCTTCTGCTGCCTCATTTTGTCTAAGTTTCTGTTTGTATTTTTATGTATGTGGTAGGTTATTTACATTTCTTGACCTTGGAGAAGTGGCCATCTGCAGGAGACGTCCTGTGTGTCCCAGCAGCCAACTCCCCCCTTATTACCCAAGCTATATGCTCTAGGGGTTCCCCCTAAGAGGGCTGCATGGGTCCTTCTGTTGTGGCGGGCTGACTGTGTGGGCTGTCTGGTAGTTGGTTGTCAGGCCGTGACTTGTGTGGATACTGCTGGCTGCTGTTCATTGGGGCGGTCATAAGGCAGCTGGCTGCAGAACTCTAGGGGGCCCTGGGGCTAGTGCTGGCTCATTAGTGGCTGGAGTCAGGGTTCCAAAGACTCTGGGGCTGTTGCCCACCCACTGGCAGGTGAAGCCAGGTTGTGGGGTTAGTGCTGGACTACTGGTAGGCAGGGCTGGTTCCTGGAGTCTGGCTGCAGGACCCAGGGATCCAGAGCTCATTTCAGATCATTGGTGGGGAGACTGGTTTCTGGCACAGTGGGTATGGGGTCCAGGGTGTTCTGAAGCTTGTGTTGACCTGCTAGTGGACAGGGCCAGGGCCAGCTGGTCCCAGGGTAGGGTCTGGCCTGCTGTCTGCAGACTTGGTCCGTAGGCTGTGGGATTGTAGTTTTCTTGCTTCTGGTGTCTTCCCCCTGGTGGATGAGGCTGGTTTAGAGGCCAGTCCAGGCTTCCTGGAGGGAGAGATCAGTGCCTGCCCACTGGCGGTGGAGCTGGGTCTTGGCCCTCTGGTGGGCAGGACTGTGTCTAGGGGTGTGTCTAGAGGTGGCTGTAGGCTCAGGAAGTCTTTAGGCAACCTGTCTGATGTTGGGTGGGGCTGTGTCCCCGCCCAGTTAGTTGTTTGGCCTGAGGCATCCCAGCACTGGCGCCTACAGGCTGTTGGGTAGGGCCAGGTCTTGGTGCTAATGAGCCAAGATGGCAGTCACCAGCAGCAGTGTTCACACGGTATCTGTCTGACACCAGTGTCTCTGACCCCAGGGTAAGCTGCAGCTGTCCTCCACCTCTCCAGGAGACTCTCCAAGACCAGCACGTAGGTCTGGCCCAGGCTCCTATCAAATTACTGCTTTTGCCTTGGGTCCCAATGCACGTGAGATTTTATGTGTGCCCTTTAAGAGTGAAGTCTCTCTTTCTCGCTGTCCTGTGAGGCTCCCGAAATTAAGCCCTGCTGGCCTTCAAAGCCAAATGCTCTGGGGACTCATCTTCCCGGTGTAGGACTCCCAGCCTAGACAACCCGATGTGGGGCTCAGAACTCTCACTCCTGTGCAAGAACCTCTGCATTGTAATTATTCTCCAGCTTGTGGGTTGCCCACCCAGGGGTGTGGAATTTGATTATATCTCGAGTCTTCCCCTTTTACCCATCTCATTGAGGTTCCTTCTTTATGTCTTTAGTTGTAGAAGATCTTTTCTGGTAGGTTCCAGTCTTTTTTCATTGATGATTGTTCTGCAGAGAGTTGTGACTTTGATGTGCTTGCCAGAGGAGATAAGCTCAGGGTCTTTCTATTCCACCATCTTGGCCACTCTCTGTTGTGGAATTGTTGAGTTGTAAGGTAGACTAGTTGCTGTTTGTGAAATGCTATTTTTTACTTGAATGACTGATGAGTAGACTATGGTTATTTAGACTTGAGTATTTGGCAAATATATCCTAAAAATGAGTGAGTGAGCCTGTTACAGAAAATAACTGACTGTATCTGTTGCTAATGATAAAATTCAAGCTTGCAAGTGAAAATTAGAATTTTGGAAAACATATACACCTGTAAATTTGAAAGCTTCCTAATATTTAAGGCTTTTTTTGAGATTGGTTGTGATATTAACAATGTGATTTTTAAAAATACATATTACATAATGAGATGTGTAACCATTTGAAAGATCTGCATGACTTAGTGAACCAGTGTTTTCCCAGTGACCAATGCATGATGTTAGAAAATCATGCATAGATAAAAGATCCTTTCAATGTGAAAGATAGACCAATGAATTTTAATTTAACAGAGTATGTAAAGTTCATTGGAATGGTATCAGATCCCACATTGCAACTAACCTTTAAGAAACTACAGCTTGGCAAATTTTGACACAGTATTAATAAGAATATCCACAATTATCTGAAAAGGATATTAAAATACTCCCCCCTCTTCCAACTACATATCTATGTGAGGCCAAATTTTCTTCATATACTTCAACTGAAATAACATAGCTATAGGAGATTGAATGCAGATATGGGAAACCAGCTGTCTTGTATTATTCCAGACATTTAAAAGATCTGTAAAAGTGCAAAACAACTCTATTCTTCTCACCAATGTTTTGTTTGTTTTAAAAAATACACTTTGTTAAGAGATAATTTTTTTAAAAGATCAAGTGGAATCATGACTTTCATACAGGTATAAAAATAAGCACAGGTTAAAGATCTTATTCTACTTGTTAATTGGTAAGGGAACCAAGCAGATATTATAAACAGTTCAAAACAATAAGTTAAATTCAAATTTATATGGAGTAAAAGTATATTAATGAATTGTAAGTGGAGGCAAAATGGGTTTGCCAATCTAACCTTTATCAGACAGGACATAATTTGCATGTCTCTCAGTCATCTACAATTATAGAGTTATAATATAGCTCAAAAAAAAAAAGAGATGTTTAGAGTCTGGTAACCCAGAAAGGGTGTCTTCGACGCAATGCATAGTTTCACAATGAAATAAATTTTTCTCAACAAATTAATTTTCATTTAAAAAAATGTTGTGTTAACAAGAAATGTGTATCATTCTGGATGAAAAACACTTTCCATTTCTTGACCTTTTGAACTTTAATGACCTCCGCTCCATGTCCTTGATCGGATCCTAAAACTTTTCATTACCAGGAACTCCTTCCCTCCATCCAAACCTCACACTTTCTGATCACGGTTCCCTCAATCTGTTATTCTCACTATGTCTGCTCTTCAGTCTCTTTGTGATCTCTACTGCCTTGTTCCTTCAACTGTCATCCCACATCATCTTCAGTCCCATCATGACCACGAGGCAAATTTCCTCATTCACGCTCTTGCCAGAGTCTTCAATTCTCAGTGTCCTCCTTTCATCTCCTACACCCGGTAAACTCCTAATTTTACAGATCTCCAGCTGATTGCCTTTTCTGCCTTCACTCACAGGCTTCTTTCCCAGTGCTACGCATAAAGCTTGGTGCTGCTATAAATTCATCTTCTCTAATTTCATGCACTCTTCAAAGGTGCCTTATATTTATATTTATACATCTTCTGAGTCATCTCTCTCCAACTTTCCCCACACCCCTCAAGCCCTCTCTTCTACTACCTTCTCCTCCTGTGCATCAGGAATGCATTTATCTCCTTCCTCACATACATACAATAAAAGGAGGCCATCACGTGAGATCTCTCAACTTCCTGTCACTGCTACCCACACCTGCATCCAAAAGTGGCTTTGCTTCCGCCTTTGAGGTCACAGTGGAAGAGTCAGAAGGTGTCCTTTCTAAAGCTAATCCCTATCCCTGCAAGATGGCTCAGACAGGAGCTGTGCCACTAGTTGAAGGATGTAGCCACATTCCAGTGACCCCACAGGGAAGGTCTCAGGGGAGAAATACCCCAGCCTCATTTCTTTTCTGTCCTTTTCTCTTGCTGGTGCTTCCCACTGACTGAATCCAGTTGGAAGCAAGAGGGCAAGGGAGCCCATTGATACGATCCATAAAATTTCAGTCTCCCAGGACCCAGGGCAGAGGGGATAAGGTGAAGAGTAGATCTAGAAGGCCAAAAGAAAATATCCTCCTTTTTCAGAGCTAGGGACTGAGAAGGATCTTTCAGCCTTTTTTGCTTCATTGGAATGCGATCCCCATGGCACACCCAGCGTTCCAACCAGTGAATGTCGTGGGGGCAGGGGCAGGAGGGGCACACTGGAGTGGACTAGGACCTCTTTTCCATATTCTTCTGTACGTCAGGTCTTCTAGCTGGAAAGGAGGAGCTCAGCATTCTATCAGCAGTGCCCCTACAATGCAGGACAGCACCCTCACACCTTTCCACTTGTCTGCCTGCCCAAATAGCACCCTGTGGTGGACATTCTGTGGCTATGTCGTATGCCCCTTTTCCTTAACTCCATTCTCAGTGTTTGGAGACACCTCCACTCCTTCACATGAAAGAGTAACCCAGGGGATTTCACTCATGGTTTAGAAGGCTCAAGCAGGAGTTAAGTCAAAAATTATTTACCGAAGGGCCCTTTCTGAGACCACCTCCTCCTGTCACCTACAGTGGAGAGCTGGGCTGAATGCCTAACAGATGAGTTCGGAGAGAGGTAAGATGACCATTTGCCACATTTTCCTGTGTAGCTGACTTCACTCCTCCTAGCTCTTCCTTACTCCTGATCATATTTAAGCAGAGCCAACTATTGCAGCAAGAGATCGCTTTTGATATGAAGCATATATCCTCCTATTAGGCATAAAAATTAATCTGTATTCAGTCATTGTGTGTAAGAAATTAAACCAGAAGATTTTCCAAGGTCTGAGCCTTGTCACAAATAAGTATGTATAAGCTATGTCAATGCTGTGCTTAAACATACTATAATGTAATGGGGAAGATGAATATCTTCCCTTCTGCTTTAGATTTGAGGTTAGATTGGGTAGGTCTGTGCCAGGGTCGTCTAGATCTAGACTGCAAGCAAATCACCTTCGCTGAGATCAGACCTGATAATGGAAATGAAGTCACCCAGCTAAAATGTGTTGAGCCTTACAAAAGACTTCCTCCGTGCTCCTGTTTATATAGGCAAATTACTCACCCCAGTGGCTCCTAGGCCACTGTACCTGCTGAGCCCCTGCCTGCTATTTTTGAGCCAGCGATTTATCACAACTATAGTTTTATTAAAAAATGTACCCTCTGCTCTTCAGAGAACAAATATGAAAATCTGGTTTCTGAAGATATCAGAGCCAGTTATTTTTGAAGTTGGCAGCGCTGGCTGTGAACACTGCTCCAGGATGGATCTCTTCTGTGGAAGGTGGAGTTATGTATTTTTCAGAACAAGGTTTTCTCCTTTCATCCACAAGAAGCAATAAAATATTAAATACGGTATAAAAAAATTAAAACATTTTGGAAGGGAAAGAGCAAGCAAATCACATTCCCTGAGTGGCAGCCACTGTAGGGGGCCTCCCTGGCAACAGGGAAGAGAAAGTGGCTGGCACGGGGCCCTCTGATCACTGCATCTGTTCCCCAGCTTTCCTGCAGAGCTGGCTGCCCCATGCTGGGCGAAAACGCTGGCTTCTCCCCGGCCATAAAGCGGACAGGAACAGATGGGGCATCTTTGAGGTGGCTGTCCAAGACCGGCCAAGGCCCGCTTATGGGACACTAGGACAACTAATTGAAAAGTGAGAAAGTCAGCCAGCTGGCTAGTTAGCTGCTTCCTCTTCACAAGTGCGAAGAGGCGGCCTGGAATGAGAAAGACTTGGTTAGGACTTGTAGCTTAACCGCCTACTCAGTGTGTGGTCTTGGAAAAATTACTTATTACTCTGAAGTCCATTTTCTCTTCAAGGAGAATAGAGATTACAATATCCAGCATCCACCTGGAGGTATTGACTGCAATCATTAAGGTAAGGCACCCGGACTAAAGTAGGGATTTATCACAGTCATGGTAGCAAACACTACACAACGCCGTTCCTTCCTAAGCACTTTATGCGTCAGCTCATTTAATCCTAAAACAGCTGTGTGATACAGGTACAAGTTTATCTCCATTTTACTGGTGAAGAAACTGAGGCACAGCAAGTTTAAGTAACTTGCCCTAAAACACGCACTTGCTTATAAGATACAGAATCAGGATTCAAACCCAGGCAGTCTGGTCCTGGTTCTCCCATGAATTTGAGAGAGCATCTTAGGACTTTGCATTTCTTTTTTGCAGTGAACGGCCTTTCTTTTCACTGTTTAAGAAATCCAACACACTTCAGGTTGAGACTACTCAGTTTAAGTCCATCATGTTCCAAGAGAAAACTGCTGATTCAGTTACAATGATGTACAGTGGACAAACGACTGGTTATTTAGGTAGTTTTAATTTTCATCAGGTTGTCAGGGAATTGTGGAGACATTATAAAGCTGGAGAATCAAGGCAATCAGATTCAATCCTAAAGTTATGATGTCGATGATGAACTTAGATATCAATTGCCAACCAGCACCCTTTACTTAGCAAAAATGAGTCACTGTCAATTTTATAGGTGAAAACAAAAGGATACTATGTTAAATCAGGATCTTGGCCTGTCCTGATTTGTATATTTGTCTCGTTATACATTAACTGATGTGTTTTTGTAAATGTGAATATGGCAGTCATCAATAAACATTTATGAGTGATTGAGTTAACCTCAAGTCACTGTAGCTTTAGTAATTGCTTGTTAGTTTAGATGCTAGAACTGCATGTGTTGTGCATATTCTGATTTTATTAAAATAAAAAGTTGGACTGCAAAAAATGCATGGAAAATTAATTTTGTAAGTAAATCAAATTTTAAATTCATAGGGAAATGTAGTATTCTGTAAAATCATTTCGTGAAATGAAGGCTTATTCTGTGATGGAAATATGTTCTGGTTAATGTACCTATTCAGTAATTGAAGTTTTTGTATGATGATGTTTCTAAAAGTGAAATGTATATATATGTATAGATGTGTGTATAATCAGCAACAGTGACACAGAACATAATCCTGAGCCCTTGAAGGGCACTGAGGTTTGAGAATGAGGTTCCCATGGGTGCCATGTTTGGTTTTTCCTGCAATATCTACCTATAAGTTGTTGGCAGTAATCCAACAGTAATCAGACACCATCTGTGATTTCCTTTCTGTTTAATATCAAAACCTCACCGACTATAAATACCCTCCTTCCTCCCATTACCACGCATCTCTCTCTGCTTCCCCCACCCCCACCAAATCCTCCCAACAGACTTCAGGGCTGCTCTCTAATCAATTTATTCCTACAAAAGAGACACACAAGTTACAACTTAATGGCAAGTTGAATTTTCCAAGTGTCTAAGTGTAAACCCTATAGTCATCTATCACTAGAGATATGAGTATGAACTAAAGCAGAAAAACATTAAATTCCTGAACTAGGTTTATCAACAGTTCAGCCTGATAACAGTTTTATATGTTTCTAATTGCAGCTGATGATGCAGACATCAGACTAACACTAAAAACACATAAATACAATGGCATTTGAGGGAGTATGAAGGTGATTTCTACACACACAGACTACAGCTTTCAGAAGATCCTGGCTTCAGCTAATATGATCATTCAGATAATATATGCACTTGTAGTGTCTTATTTACATAAAGAAAGGAAAGAGATGAGGGACTTCCCTGGTAGCGCAATGGTTAAGAATCTGCCTGCCAATGCAGGGGACATGGGTTCGAGCCCTGGTCCAGGAAGATCCCACATGCCACAGAGCAACTAAGCTTGTGCACCACAACTACTGAGCCTGTGCTTTAAGCCCATACTGAACCCGCGTGCCTAGAGCCCATGCTCCACAACAAGAGAAGCCACCGCAGTGAGAAGCCCGTGCACCGCAAGGAAGAGTGGCCCCCGCTCGCTGCACCTAGAGAAAGCCCGCATGCAGCTACGAAGACCCAACGTAGCCAAAAATAAATTAATTAATTTTTTAAAATATTTTTTAAAAAAAGAAAGGAAAGAGATGAGATGGGGTTGAGACTTTATCAGAATGGCTGCAAAGTAGGAGAGATTGGAATCAGTCTACTGGACTTGAATTTTAGGTCTAAGAATATATGCATTTGGCATTCAACTCTTAGAAGATGTTTATAAATTCTTCTCTGTGACAAATACAATTTATTTTCTTTAAATGTTTAATAGGCACATTTTTTTCTGTTCAGCTACAGTATCAACTGTGCACACCTGTATAAAGGAGAAGATATTGCTCGGTGTCAATTGGTTATTCCTTTGCCCTTCTCAGGGCAGTGATGCAGCCGATGTACCCATTACTGCTTTTAGTCCCCTTTATTTTCCAGGAGCAAGGTGAGCTAAAGGAGAGAATTCACTCCAAACATAGAATAAAATAGAAAGGAAGAAGAGAGAGGATTTGAGCACTCATGAACTATAAAGAAACAGGGCAAAGAAAAGTCAAAAACTTGTGTGAAGTGTTCAGCCTCCGTGGATGTGGGTGGAACCTGCAGAAAGATCAAGCGGACTAGTCGTGTTGGGGAAGAAGATCTACATGGGGAGGGAGGCAGTAGAGAATGGGCTTGGGTTGGTGTAAATGTGGTAAAAGTAGACAAAGAATTGGAAATGATCAGCAGGTACGTGGAAATAGAGAAAGATGCTGAGAGTATAGATTTGAGAATCATCTGCACTGAAGGGTCAGGTGATGCCTTAATAAATGAGTTTTGTTTGGTAATATCTTTAACTTATTATATTTAACGTCTTATCAGGTTTTTCTAAACAGATTAATTTACTTCTGGGGAAAAAAGAATGTACATTCTAATTCAAGATAGATTGAACATACATATTCATCTCTCTCCCTGTAGAGACTACATTGAAATGATAATAAAAGTTTTTAAAGGAATGGAAAGAGTGTGGAGAGGAGGAAATGAGTAGATAAGAGACTTCAAGAAACTTCTAGATGATGGCAAGTGGTTGGAAGCATGTAGACAGATGAAACACAGTAGCAAAACCATAGCCCAGAATGTGCTGTATGATGGTCTGCAGTGCAGAAGAGCACCCATCTGCCTGGAGGGGCTAAAGGCTTGGAGTCACAGGAATGATGAGAAAGAAGAGGTGAGCAGAAGCCATAAACAGGGGAAAGTTGTGTGAAAGTCAGTGCCTGGCAGCCCTACTTGCTCCCCGACCCCTCAGAGCTGCAGGCCACCTGGCCATTGCCTCCAGGATCCTTCTCAAAAGATAATAAGTAAACCAGGGAAAGCCATGACCTCTTTTGAGAGTTTTGGCTGTTCAGCAAAAGAATTCCTTATTCTGGCATTTGGATACCCCTGAACTGTCAGGGAGCTCCAAGCCTACTTACCATAAAGCTGATCTTTCAACCTGCCCTTCCCTTGTACACGGATCTTCCAGGAAGACCCTCCAAGCGAGGAAAAAAACTCTCTACTGAACAGAGGAGGAAACACACATCTTCATTATTAATATGTAGCATCTAGGGAGGATCCAACACATGAGGAAGACAAGTAGTATGAAAGAGAAAGACCACAATTATCAGAGAAAATAGACATTATTCAGAAAACAGAGAAGGACTTTTTCAAAATCTTCTGGTACTCTCAGAGATTCGAGAAGATATTGTATCCTAAAATCAAATTGTTGTGAAACAGGAACACAGAATAAGTAAGACTGCTTAGAAATTAAGCATAATTGCTATAAGATAAAGCAGAGGAAATCTACAAAACAAAGCAGAAAGACAAAGAAAATATAAAAAATGAAAGAAAGAGACATAGAGGCTTAATTTAGGAATTCCATCTTCTGACCGTAGAGATTCAAGAACAGTAGATTTTAATAAAAAGAAGAGGTGAAAATTCTTTTTAAAATTAATAGAAAAATGCCCCAGCAATAAGGATAGACACAAGTATTGAAATTGAAAAGGCATACTGAGGGGCAAATGGGATGAATGTAATAAAGATTCCTACCTAGAGACATCCTCATGGAATTTCAGAGCAAGAAGGTTAAAGAAAAGTTCCTAAACTTCCAGAGAGAATAAACTTGGACTTCAAAGGAGTTAGACTCACACAAGACTTCTTATCATCATCTGTGGATGTTAGAAGATAATGAGGGAAAGCTTTCAACGTACTGAAGGAAGACGATTTTCAACCTAGCTATTTTTCTTTTTTAAAAAAAATTGAAGTGTAGTACCCATGGTGAGATGCACAAGTCTTAAGTGCAGAGCCTGGTGAGTAAATGTGCACCATCCAGATTAAGATGTAGGCTATTTCCTTCACCCCAGACAGTTCCCTCATGCCTTCTCTCAATCAATACACATTACTTTCTCCCTCAAATAATCGGTATTTGACTTCTATCACCATAGATTTGTCTTCCCTGTTCCTGAACTTTCTATAAATGTAGTCATAGAGTATATACTTTTATGTCCAGCTTCCTTTGATCAATATAGTTGTTTTAATATTCATCCAAGTTGTTGGGTGTAGTAGTAATTCATTCTTTTCTATTGCTGGGAAGTCTTCCATTGTATTATTATGGTATGGTTTGTTTCTCCATTCTCCTTTTGGTAGTCATTGGGTTGTTTCTAGTTTGAAGCTATTTTGAATACAGCAACTACAAACCAACTTACACAAGTTTTTGTGAATTGTTTGACCATTTCTTCTGGGTGGATTTGAATTGCTGGTTTGGTCATAGGTAGATGTGCGTTTAATTTATTAGAAACTGCTATACAGTATTTCAAAGAGTTTTACCCTCTCATAAGCAATGTATTCTGAAGTTCTAGTGTCTCTACATCTTTCCCAGTAGTTGGTATTATCAGTCTTTTTAACTTAAGCCATTTTGGTCAATGCACAGTGATATCTCACTGTGAGTTTGATTTTCCCTGATGAGCATTGATATTGAGCAACTTCTCACATACGTCTTAGCCATTTGGTTGTTTTCTTTTGCAAAGTTCCTATTCAAGTATTGGCCCATTTTAAAAAATTGGGTTGTTTATCTTTTTCTTACTGATTTTTAGAAGTTCTTTGTAAATTCTAGGTCCTGGCTTTTTTCAGGTTTGTGTATTGCAAATATTTTCTCCTAGTCTGCAGCTTGCCTTTTCACTTCTTTATTTAACTTATTTATTTCACTTCTTTATGGAATTCTATACTTGGTCAAACTATCCAATGAGTATGAGAATAAAAATAAAGACTTTTTTTGGAGGTATATGTCTCAGGATCTCCTAATATCCTTTCTTAGTAAGTTATTTTGGGATGTCCTCTTAGAAGACAGGGGTGAAAAAGCAAGAAAGAGGAATAGGTAAGATCCAAGAAAAAGTAAATCCCAGAAAGACAGTGAAAAGATGAGGATAAAAGCTATACAATGGGCTTAAGCAGCAAATACTCCTGATTGGAGCAGGAGAATGCAGAGTTCAGGGAGTTCTGGGGAAAAAGGTGAACTCCAGCATGACTGATTTTCTAGATAAGCCTGAGAATAAGGTGAAGGTGAATTATTCTTCTATCAACAAGAAAAAAGAAAGCAAATACAAACTTAAGGAAAATCAAAAAACTGTGTAGGAATTTCTAGTTCAGATATTATGAAATAAAGTGTGTCAATTTTTTTTTGATATGGGATGTCATGATTTTCAGCTTTTAATTGATTTGGCATAAGAACAGGGAATTTATTTGACTCGAGTGATTAAGATATAAATATTCTCCTTTAAATCGCTCAGGGGTTATGCCATTAGACCTTTTATAAAAAAATATATAATTCTAGCCTATTACTTGTCTTTGCAGTCATTGGCATGTATATAGTTATGATAACATAAGTCTGTTAATAGATTTTTGACTTTTAGAATCAACCTATTTAGGTAAAGAATGGAAGACCTATTTATATTTGAAAACCAGAATGGAAACATTAAAAATCCTGATGATATACAAAATACAAGTACAGCTGTAAAAGAAGAATTAGGCACCACTATCCTCATGTTAAAGATAAGGTGTTAGTTGAGACACTAATTAGGTGGTGGAGCTGAAGTAGGAGAACATAATGTGAGAATGTGAGTTCTATGAGGGCAAGGATTTTTTTTTTTTTTTCTTTCCAGTAGGGAGGTCTCTTCATTGCTGTATCGCTGGCACCTAGAACAAGGCTCTGAGCACATAATTTGCCCTTAGTATAAATTTGTTCAGTAAAACACATATTTAATGTAACAATTAGAAGAACAAAATATATGCTGCCTCATACTTGATTTCCACTTCTTATCCCCTTCCTTAAGAAGGCCAGTTTTGGGCTTCCCTGGTGGCGCAGTGGTTGAGAATCTGCCTGCCAATGCAGGGGACACGGGTTCGAGCCCTGGTCTGGGAAGATCCCACATGCCGCGGAGCAAGTAGGCCCGTGAGCCACAACTACTGAGGCTGTGCGTCTGGAGCCTGTGCTCCGCAACAAGAGAGGCCGCGATAGTGAGAGGCCCACGCACCGCAATGAAGAGTGGCCCCCGCTTGCCGCAACTAGAGAAAGCCCTCGCACAGAAACGAAGACCCAATACAGCCAAAAATAAATAAATAAATAAATAAATAAATAAATAAAAAAGAAGGCCAGTTTTGTGGTTCCTGACCTTGGCCTCACCCCTAGAAAGAATTTTTCACATGTCTCTTAGTTTCAATCACGGCGGCCCACTGTCCTATCTTGTCTTAGGTTCTTACACAAAGCCCAGTTCAATTCAATCACCTAGAATTCAGGTTGGTTGGTAAGTAAGTTTAGGCAGATATCACTGTCCTACTCCAGTTCTTAGTTTCCATTGAGTTCAGTGGCAGGATCCAGGAGCTGGAAATGTGCCCAGTGGACAGCATCTGTACCAAGAATAGGGGCCTGCCATGTATGCAGGATGAAACATGCACTTCTGAGGCACTAATGCTGAAAGGGCCTATATGACTGAATGAAACAAAGAAGAATTGGCATCAGTTGAAACCATATCTTTGGGTGGCTAAACTATTTGCTGTCAAAAGTTAGGAAACGGGGTTGATAGGGAGGGTGGGAGGGAGACGCAAGAGGGAGGGGATATGGGGATATATGTATACATATAGCTGATTCACTTTGTTATACAGCAGAAACTAACACACCATTGTAAAGCAATTTTACTCCAATAAAGATGTTAAAAAAAAAAAAGTTAGGAAATGCCTAGTGTCTTAAATTGGGCTGCCATAGCAAAATACCATAGACTGAGTGGCTTAAACAACAGAAATATATTTCTCATAGTTCTGGAGCTGGGAAGTCCAAAATCAGGTGCCAGCATGGTTCCGTGAGGGCCCACTTCTAGTTTGCAAGTTGCCACCTTATCACTGTGTCCCCACATGGTGGAGAGAGAGCTCTTCTTATGAGGGCACTAATCGCACCTTGAGTGCCCCACCCTCATGAGGGTAGGATGTCCCATCCATCTAAACCTCCCAAAGGCCCCACCTCCAAATACCATCACATTGGAGGTTAGGACTTAAACATATGACTTTTGGAGGGACACAAATATTCAGTCCATAACACCTAGCAAATTTCATTTTGATTGTGCTCATCATTTTCATTGTAACTTGAGAAAAAGAAGTTTGTTGCACTGATCAGTTTGAGACTTTAAGGACTAGATATATATGGGAAAAATCACTGGAAAGTGTCAGATGAGAAACAGAATGTTTAAGCAGGAAATCTCTAATTGTGATTTCCTCTCAGTTATAAAAAAAAAAAAAAAAAGGAAGTAGGAGGCTTGAGAGATTTTAAGACATGATTGAGATCTGGATGCTAATGTAGTTAGAAAGAATAGATCAGAATCCACTTAAGTTCCAGTCAGTGGTCTTTTTACAGTGTAACACTAGTCTCCTTCTTGCCAGTGATCAGCCATCCTCAGCCAGCAGTAAGGGATTTGATTTCTATTAGCCAATTTAAAAAATCATGACTTTTGCCATTTCCATCTAGAAAACCTTGCAAAATTATTTTAAGAATTTTAAAAGCTGAGATAATGAACATCAGTGAGAATATTTAAAGATCATAATAAAGTGGGGTAAGAGAGAAACCTTCCTTGATGGAAGACACAATCCCATGAACAATAAGAGGAGCAAGAGAAATTCTCACTTTGGAATTCATCTGGTATGAATACGTTATTTTTAAAAATCATTTTGAGGTTGGGGAGTGATTTAATAGCATGCTAATACTTTTAAAATATCTGGTTGAATCTAGTAAAATAATCCATTTCATCAGGTTGCTTAAAATCCATTTCACCAAATTCACTATCTTTTTTATTAAACCTTTTTGGGTGAACAAAAAAAAAAAAGCCCATATAAGAAACAAAAGAAAAGGTTTGTGTAGTTTATGCTTGTATATATGCCATAGGACTCTGGAAGAATCTGCAAGAAAAGGTAACAAGAGCTGCCTCTAGGAAGGGGAGTAGAATCACTAGGGAGAAGTTTGGGAAGACCTACATTTCAGCATATACTTTTTGCAGCTTTTGAATTTTGTACCATGTGCATAAATTACCATTCAAAAGCTTTAAACATAAAATTTATTTTTAAAATTTAAAAAATAAACGCAGTTGAGTTTTTTAAAGTTAAATTTGGGGAACACAGTGAGCTGTCTTACTGCTGCTTGGAGTACAGTGTCCCGAAATACCTTGGCGAAATTTCTACAGTCATTTTGTCTGAGCAGCTCAGAAGGGAGGGCCATGGCCTCCATGGTCACTGTACTGTTTTGCTTTTTTATTGACTGTAGCTGTGACAAGGTGGTGTGCAGAAGAGAAGCCTCCACCTTAGTCACTGGCAAAGTGCTGACTTGAGAAGTTTTGTTCTCCGTTATGTTTTTTCAATAAAAACTGGCTGCATGCTTCACCATCTTTTTTTTTTTTTCTAAGTCCATACAAATGTCAAAATTGCATTCACATTTCCAGCTATAAAGTTAACATGACCAGCAAAAGGGAAACTGCCTGCTTCCAGGACTTGACTTTACTAGGGATTTTTCAAGCATGAAGCTTTTAATAAGCCCTCTGCATGCAGTATTTCATTTCCTTCAGACGAGACACTACCTCACGGCCTCCACACGCCCTCCCCTTGGCTCACAGCAGCTGCTCGCTGTGTGTAACCTGCCTAGGGGTTTGTACAGCCTCCTCCCATGGAACCCGGCATGTTTCTAGAGAAGAGATACGGAAGTTAAATTTTTCTTTAAGTGGCATATGTAGCTACTTCTCTCTAAATTCACGAAGTTGCATGTTTATGCAGTTATGGAGAGTACTAGGGACCTGGGCAAAGGCCACCAGTGCTCTAGGGACTACAGGTATTTTGAAGAAGGCTGCTGGAGAGAGTTTTGAAGCTTTGGGACTTGGCACTCCTGGAATATCAAATATTTTCTCTTTCTTGCTTTCCTCTTTTGGACCCCCAAAACAACAAATATTATTTTTTCTTCTTGGAACAAGTATGGAATTTAGAGATGAACCTATAACCCTTTTGGACATCAGTTTTTTATTAAGTGTTGGGTGGAGTAGGGTCAACGTTTCCAGAGACAACTCGCCAAGAAAGGTGGTAAATCAGCATTTTTACAATCTACCATGAGAGTTTGAAGAGGCAAGAACTTCAATGGCACTGCTGGGAATTACAGACTTTGCTATAATTGCACAGTGGTGCACATCCATATGGGAGGGAGCCTTTTATTTATTCCTCTAGTCATCTTTCCTCTGTTTGGATGGGCCGGAACTGGGCTGTGTGTGCTGCCTGCATTACATCCAGGACTGGTGCTGTCAAATGCACCATCCATGGAGTGAGTTCAAAGGCTATCATTTATGCCCCTACTGATACTGCTTCTCACTGTTTGTTTGAAGGGGAAGTGGAGGATGAGAAGAATTTGGAAGCCATGGAGTGGGTGGGCTCACCTGGGTGGGGTACATGCAGATCTCCATGTGCCTTTACGTCAGTAAAAGAGATAACAGTCACAATTTACTAATCCCATTTGTTTCCCAAAAGAGGGGAAAAAATCACTAATTTTACAGCAAATAAAATTTTCCCGTATTTCATAGACTATAATGTCATTGACAGTAAGGACCACCGTTATTTTATAGATAGCTCAAGAAAGAAAAAATGCTGTCAATTAAATTTACATAACATTGTTCTCTCACTTAGAGTTTTCATTTTCTTCTTATCGAAAGAGCTGTTTTAGAGTTATTTAGGCATAGATTATTATGATATAGAACTCTTGCGCTTTCCTTAAAAAGGAAAACATAAGCAAATTAAATTGGTTGAGATATTCCTAAAACTTCTTCACATTTAGATGCTGTCTCTTCTAAAAACTTTTTCACACAAAGCAGTAGATATTGAGATTTTCTACATACTATTGTTACTGACCCAGATTCTTGGACTCTTTAATCAATAGAAATTGATAAGAGGCCAGACTAGAAATTCAGGCAAGGCTTTATCGGGACTGGTGCTGCAGCATGAGAGAGTGAAAACAAGTAACAGGTTCCCTTTCTTGCTCCCTGAGGGGGGAGAGCTGGTTCCTTAAATGGGGTGAGTGTAGGGGTGGATCCGTGGGTGGGGCTGGAGGGGCGGCTTAGGCGATCTGCCCACCCTCTTGGTGGTGCTGTGTGTAGAGATCATGCGCAGTACACTGTTTTTGCTCCGGACGTCTCAGAAGTGGCAGTTGGGTTTTGGTCTTTGTGTGTCTTGTTGTTCATAGTTTGCCCCAACTGCCCATGCACGCAGTTATTTTTAGTCCCTTACAGTTTCTTTGTATCTGTTGATTGAGGAACGTGTGTCCAGGTGCAAGCGCTGCAACAAAGGAGCACAGTTCCCAGGACCCAGCCTGTCTCACTATTATCTTCCATGGTGTCAGGAGAGTTGGTGATGTCACATTGCTTTAAAACCATCCTTCATCTTTTCCATGAATTCCTTCGAAACCACTGACACCGACCTTACTACTTCGGATGTACCAACACACTATGACAACCATATCCTGACTCTGCCTGCCCAACAGGGATTAGGAGATCCCTCACCATTTCATAGATGTAAAACATGCAGAAAAAAATTTGTGTCTTAGAACTGACACCTTGCCCTATAAACTGGAATTTGTCAGAGGTCTTCCAAGAACTATGACACTTTGGGAAGGACATGTGATGATCTTTTACATTTATATACCATGATACCCCAGTCCAGTTGTAGGATTCATTCATTTATTCATCCATCCATCCATCCATCTAGGCACCCAGTCATACAATATATTTATTGAAGGCCCAGGCATAATGCTTGATACTGACAATACAATGATACTTAATATGAAACTTGCAACAAAACTGAAAAATAGACTTAAACCCAATAGTCACAATATGATACTATTGGTGAAACAATAGAGATATATAGTAGGTACTTGTTACAAGGAAATGAACAAGCAAACACCTTTGCTTGGAAGGCTGAACAGACCTAGACCTGCTGCTGAGATGGAGCAGGGACATTCCTGGTCCTGAAAACAGCTGGCCTTCCTTCCAAGCAGGGTTTACACACTTCTTAGCCATACTACACTCAAGCAGAGAGCGTTGCCAAATGAAAACCATTGCCGTCCATCTCTGACTGGTGCTTTTGGGTTGCTTACAATGTAAAAGCCTATCACTTTTGTGGGCCTCTCAGGATTGGAGAGCTGTAGCCTTAGACAGGAGGCATGCTGTAACTTCAGTAGCACACAAGTAGACATTGGAGAGGAAGCTGGAAAAGTGTGGGCCAGAGCCAACAGGGTTAACCCGGGTGTGCAGCTGACCCCAAAGAAGCTAACCCATGGTACACATGACACTAAACCAAGGCTGTCCTGAACTTGGGGCTGTCACTCAAGGGATGATCCTAACATTTCCTTGCAGACACACTGTTACAACTAGCCAGCTGGCAGCATTGTTTTTGCAGCGAGATCCAGTCAACTACAGTGGAAAAATAGGACCTTCCATTGAGCCAGGGGAGGAGTCATACTGCAGGTGTAGAGGTTTCAACCTGGGAAAACTGGAACACACTTAAGGGATCGGGGGCAGAAGCCAGTCTTGGGAAATCTCAGGAAGACTTAGAGAGAAATGTTGTTCAGTGGGCCCCTGAACTCAGAAGCTCACCCCAGGCACACAGACTTCATGCTGCAAGACTAATTCTACACTCCTTCTTCTGCATCCTACCTCTTCGTTCAGGGAATAGGAGACTTCTAAGAGTCTCCCAGGCCTGATCAGTACTGGCCCAGAGAATTCCTTGGATAAACCAACAGGGAGAAGGCTTTTATCACTCACAGCTAGTGGGGAATGACACTCACATTTTTCAGAGGGAATTGAGATTTCTAGATGATAAATAACTGCCAACACTTATCCAGCTGGGCGGTAGTGAAGGTGACAGCCTTTGACTTGAACCCAAGCTTTCTGGTTCCAGATTCCATAAGGGGCACTTTGATACCTGATAGGAAGGGAGACTCCTTCTCCCTTGGACTTAGCCTCTGCCCAAAGGAAAACAAATTCTGCCCAAACTTCTTTTCCCCAGTCAGAGGACTACAGAAGGAAATGTTAGTGGCTGCAACTGGATTTCCTTACCAGACAGAAGGATTTTCTTTCTTTGTCCGCGCCTGACTTTCATTTGGTCAGAGTTCACTAATGGGTGAGGTCATTGCATTGGGAGCAGCTGAGCATCTTCTGCTTCTGATGGCAGTTTTCTCGGGGCAGGCCTCTTGCTCACACTTTCACTTCCTGCATTCTTGCCTTGGGCTTTCTTTTCTCAAACAGGAGGGCCACATGGGCAGAGCTCTCAACCCACCTCACAGAGGCAGGCTCCACCAGAGCCCTTTCTCCCCGTAGGAGGAAGCCAAGGCCTCTTTCCTGTGCTCTCTTTCATCTCACATAACAGCTTCCTATCAGTTCGACAGCCCAGATAGTGGAGTCTGGGTAGCCTAGGCAGCTAAACAGTAGGCACTGGTGATAACTACATGATTTTTTTTTAAACTTCTTTCGTGTTTCCTTGTTGCTGTCACTGGTAAGTGTGTTTTGAATTGGCTTTCCAGTGGGGTGGGGGTTCCTGGGTGTTGATAACAGGCTGAGACTTACTTAAGCCTCTTGGCCTTAGCCATGCTACAAAACCTTTTCTAGAGGAGCCCTAATTAGTGAGTATTTTCTAAGATATTTGACCATTTTACCTTCTGTGTTCTGTGTTTAATACATTTAGCACAAAACCTGGAGGATAGAAGAAGTGAGAAATCAGATTTGAGCCCTAAAACCCACATTCAACCTTGAACCCATAACAACAGCATCGTCCATGGTCAAAGATAGGTACTCAGTCAGTGATAGGTGCCCAGTAAATGTTTGATTTTATAGAGAAATTCAGGTGCCTGTGTATCATTAGTGTGCTTCTTCATCCCAGAGCCCAATGATCTTTACATTTTCTAATCAATTAGTCCAAGGACCTTTTCCACCTTGTCCTAGCAACTAAGAGTTGCCATTTAGCATATGCTAAATCAATTTCCATACAAGGCAGTGACATTTCTAAATCAAGCCATAGACTATTATGAGTTAGTTTCATTCACTAGAATCCAAGACAAACAGTGCATCTTATGCCTTTTGACAGCAGTTGTTTGTTTGGAAGAATGTTTTCTAGGGTAATGTGGCATGAAAATAAAATTACTACAATCAGAAAGTTTTGCACACTAAAGAGGAGCAGACAATGCACAGTTGAAAGGAGGCAATGAGTCACACTGTAGTTTGGAAAACAATTCCTGAAACACACTTGTGAAATGCCAACTCAAGAGACATTCAGCTAAAGGATAACAGTTTCAGCTGCTCAGAATTTTTGGCACAATGTGAAATTATTTTCTATGATTAGTGCTTCCTGCGTGAAAGGAGTATCCTTTATATCCAAAATTATATAAAAAACAAAAGCATTTTTAAAAAGAAAAGTAAACAGAAATATTTCTTTCTGTAGCAGTGTCTTCTGAAGAGTGACAAAATGTTTCTTTAATTTAAAATAATAAGTTAAAGTTTTGGCGCTAGAAAGAAAGATTTCGGCAAAGTTGCTTAACTAAATTTATGTTTCTTAAGAACTGTGGATAGTTGAAGTCTACCAAGAAATCACTTTTGGTTTTTGTCAAGGTGATAACCAACAACTGATTCAACTCGACTTTGTCCTTTTGACCTGTTGTGTGATGTTTTATAAGTAAAAAATTAAGAGAAAAGAGGTCAGGCCTATGAAATGGCCTCTGAATATATAACTGCTTAATCTACTGGGTGGTTTTGGATAAGCGAATTAAATTTGCTAGACCTTAGTTTCCTTATTTGTAAAATTAAGGGAGTGAGTTAGAAGACCCTGTTGGAGTTCTCTCTTTGTTTTATTCCTCTTTCCTTACCTTCCTTTCACCACTTATTTTACTTGGGAAGAGAAGTCTATATTTTATAGTACTGCCAACCATTTCCAACTATTGTATTTCTTCCTTTTACTCAGACATTTATTTCCATCCCTCTTATTTTATTGGCTTCTATTTGTAGTAACAAAGAGATATAGGCCAAATGCTTGATGTGTATGAAATAACTTCAGCTGGAGCCTTATTCCTCTCTAACATGCTGTGTGACTTTTAACAAGGAATCTGTGCTTTAACATTATGTAAGGGCTGATAAAATGACATTTGTACAACACTGTGGAGTGGAAATAAAGGAACTATGTACTATGGAAAATCCTGTTATTTTTATCAGACGATGTTGTGCCAACAAGAAAACAACACAAAACTAAGTTCTCAGACTGTTTGGCTGGGTTTGCCTGTCTGAACGTACATTCTTTGAAATATCATTTCCAGGTTTATAGTTACCGCAGAAAAGCCTTCTAAACAAGATGTAGTTCTAGTTTGCACATTGTGGTAGCCATCTTCTACAGGGTCCCCCAATGATCCTCGCCTCCCCTGTTAAATAGGGTTGACCACTTATAACTAATAGACTATTGTGTAAATGATGGCATGTGACTTCTGAGGGTAGATAATGAAAGACATATGGCTTCCACCTTGTGCTCTTTGGAATTATTTTCTTGGGAGGAAGTCAGCCACTGTGTCCTGAAAACATTTCAGCAACTTTTTATAAAATTACACGTGGTGAGGAATTGTTGCCTCCTGCCAACAGCCAGCACCAACTTGCCAGTGACTGAATGAGCCATCTTGGAATCAGATCCTCCAATTCCAGTCCATCATTCAGATGGTTGCTGTTCCAGTCATCATGTTTACAGCAGCTGTGAGAGGCCCTGATCCAGAATCGCCCAGCACCCAGCGCTCAGCTAAGCCACTCTGGAATTCCCGAACCACAGGAACCGCGTGAACTAAATGTTTAGAGTTGTTTAAAACTGCCACTTTTTGAGGGTAATTTGTTACGCAGCAATAAATAACTAATACACAAGTCAAAAGAAAAATGTAACGGCCACTTACGCATGTGTAGGAAAGAAAATAATGTTCTTTATTTTTCTATAACAAAGTAATCTCTATTTTAAACTTCATTATATCTGATTATGGGAAAAATAACCTTAATCCATTCTGGGATAATTTAGTAACTTCAGATTTTAACACAGGTAATTCAGGATTTTTCCTCACTCTCCCATCTACCTAGGAGTGGCACCTATGACCAGAGGACAGTGGCTTACCTGATGTATGGATGTCTTATCCCTTGTCTTTGCAATATGTCCTCAGCGGCATCCACTAGAATATTAATGGAATAATAGGTGACTATAGATGTATTATATAGGTGTATTATAAAGGTGGACTTCTCAGGATTCTTTCTAGGTCAAATGCTTTTCACTGTTTTATCTCTGATATTTACCTCTGATATTTCATTAAAACCCAAAGGAATTGTACAGGACACAGAACAAACCAATAAAGTCTCACTAAAAATTCTATGGCTTATTGTGGAGGTAGAAGGCCAATGTTAATTTAAATGTGTGGACTCCTTTGAAAGTCCTTTCCTTTGCTATGTGTCATGAGCTATCCATGAAGTTTTAATATCTGAAAGCTCTCCTGGAAGGGCAGAAAGTAAAAGAAGCTACTTCAACATTGCTTGATACTTTAAAGTGAATGATCATTTGGGGAGCTTTATGCTGGATGCCTTAAGCTGCCTTCAATATTTTAAGACAATTTTGCTTTTTTTAACCTGCAACTCTTTGGAATAACTGTCACAGCTCTCTCCTTTGGTCAGATAGAAGTGAGTATGTTGAATAAATGACTAATAAAACATATCAGTGACAGAAATGTGGATTATTAGCACTCAGGACTGGTGTTGCCATATAGTAAATCACATAGTTAGATAGTTACAGTGCAAGTCTTAAAAATAAATTACCTATGACAGTTGATCAGGACAAATACTGCGAGATGGCATGTCCCATCACGTGGTACACCTCAGAAATGAACAAAATCGACCCTTACATGACCTCTCATTTGACATCTTTCCCTTTGTTTCTTAGCCTTTGTTTCACTACTAGAATTTAAATGACTTTCACCATGTTCAATGTTCAGTGATATCTCCAGGTTTAGGCCACTTCATCAAAGTAACAGCCTAAGACACGTTCCTGCTACGGAGCTCTCCTTCTGTTTTTATCATGGCAAAAGCAATCCACTTGTTAGCCTCTATAATTCTCATAGAAGCTGAAGGATAAAAACAAGACATTGGGAGGACACTAATATGAGAAATTCTCTCCTTTTTGGAGGTAAAATTTCATGGCCCATATGTTCTTTTGATTTTTCTTGCCACTTCTTAATTTCAGGGTCATTATTACTTGTAAAATAACCTGAGTCCTTAGACTATATTACCATGCCATTAATAGATGTGTATTTATTTTTCTGCCATACATATTTTATTTGTTTTTTAGTTTTTTAGTTGCTTATCTATTCTGGAGTTGCTTTATCATTTTATAGTGTTGATTTTTGATTCATTGCATGTCTTTTGGTATATGAAAGCAAGTCACGAAGGAATATCATAACATAGTACAAAAACTGGTAACAGATAGAATAATATGAAGTCCTGAAATAATGATTAAATCAAAGAAAGATGAAGAAAGACTAGTGTGATAGTAAGCACTATAACCACGTTCTTAAAAATGAGATGATTTCTGTTGTAATTCAGATATAAAATCAATTTGAGAAACAAATATAAATTCTGATGTTTGAGGCAAGGTGAAAGGCAAGGTATATAAGGAGGACAGTAAGTGTCATTATTATAGTAACAAGTGACACACTGAATTGAGGGAACAGTCAATTACCTTGTCCCTTTGAATTTCCACTGCAGCATTAGGGACTCTCAGTGAAATGTATTCTTGGAGAGACAGGCTATTCTGTTTAAAGTCGGGAAGTTCTACTCTGTGAACAAAGACATCCCATTCCCCAAAATAATTTTTGCCATTGTATTTCAGAAACTTAGATATTATCCTGCTTTGAAAATATTTTTATTTTCTATTGGCCATATCAATATTATTTGGAGATCTGTGGACTTGCTGTGTTACAGTGTCTATGATGGACTCTGTAATCACTTTCCTTTATCTTCTAAACCATAGTCTTAAATGGGCATTTTTCTAATATAGAAAGACACTCTGTCAACTCCTCTACTTTCATCATCAATATCAAAAGTATCTGCTGAGTGGCTATTACGTATTTGTCACCATACAGATTCTGCAGTTAACCAACAATACACTCTAACTGTAAAACACAGCCTGGTACATTGTTTATAACCATATTACTTTTTTTGTAAACATAGAAGTAAAAGCCTAAACAAAATACTATCAATCCAAAATCAGCAGCATATAAAGAAGCTATTATATCACAGATATAACTGAGTTTATCTCAGGAATGCCAAAAGTGGTTTCACATTAGAAAAATTATGAATGTAATTCATCATATTAGTGAATTAAATAAAAAAAGCTATATACCAATTCCATTTAAGCAGGAAAAGCGTTGGATAAAATACAACACCTATTCAATTTAAAGATAACTTAGTAATCTAGGAATAGAAGAAAACATTTTTATCTTGATAAATATTATTTAAAAATAACTAGAGAAAACTTCATACTTAATGGAGAAATACTGAAGTTACTGTCTTTAAAATTAAGACCAAGATAAGGATACTCACTTTACTGCATACATTCAACATTTATTGAAGGCCCTTGTCAGTTCCATAAGACAAGAAGAAAAAAAACTAAAGGCATGAAGATTACCAAGAGAGTAATAAAATGTTCATTACTTAAGATTGTTGATTTATGTTATTTATTAGAATAAATAAGAGAGTAAAGCAAAATGAGCATATATAAGATCAATATACAAACATTAATTGCATTTTTAAATACTAGCTAAACTGTTGTTTTTAAAACTGCATGACATTTAAAATAGCAATAAAAAAATATAAGATCCTTGGAAATAAATCTAACAAAAATTGTGCAGAACCTCTTTGGAGATATTATAAAACTGTATGGAGAGACATTAAAGAATACTTAAATTGTGAAATTTATCAGGTATACAGATTGGAAGATCCAATATCATAAAGATTTTAATCCTTCCCAATATGATCTATAGATCCAATGCATTCTAGTAAAAAAATAAACAAAAAAACAACTGCAATAGAATTTTTAGAGACACGTGAAAAGTTGCTTCCATAATGTATATCAAAGAACAAAAAGCTAAGAATAGACAATGGGGTAGTAGGATTTGCCCCACCCACATCAGTATTTATTATAAAGCTTTACTAATTGTGACAGTGTGGTATTGGTACGGTCTCTGTTATAAACGAAGAAAAAGCCTAGAAACAGATACACACATTTATCAGTACATGATATATTACAGAGTTACTATTTGATAATGTTGCTGAGACCGTTATGTATGTGGGAAAAAATAAAATTGGGTCCCTACCTCATTCCATCTACAAAGATTAAAGGCTTATATGTAAAAGGCAAAACTTTAGAGCATTTAGAAGAAATGATAGAAGAATATCTTTTTGATAGTGGAATAAGGAAAAAGTTTCTTAAATAAAAAAGCACTAAACATCAAAGAAAAGATTAATAAGTTTGCTTATATTAAAATTAAAAACTTTTGTTTTTCAAGCAGTATAATAAAAAAAGTGAAAAAAATAACCACCCCTCCAAAAAAAAAAGGTGAGAAGATACTTACAATGAATATAACAAGTATATAAGGAAGATCTATGCATTTAAAAAAAAAAGAATAAAGAAAAACAGCTAAATAGATAAATGGATAAATGACATGAATAGGTATTTCCTAGAAGAAGAAACCTGAATGGCCAACAAACATTTGAGAAGTTGTCCAGCCTCATTAGCAACTAGGAAAATGTGAGCTGAGACCCCAGTCAAGTATTATTTTCCACCTATTAATTTTCAAAAAAAAGTCTGAAATACCAAGTGTTGGCAAGAATATGGATAAACATACACTTTATATACTGCTGGTGGGAATGCAAATTAGCAAGAACTCTTTCCAAAACAATTTGTCATTATCTTGTAAAATAAATGTTTACATGACCTGCAAACCAGCAATTCCACTCCTAGGTATATCCCCTCAGAGAAACTCTCTTCCAGGTGTGCACTGTGATAGAAATAAAAGAGTGTTCATTGCAGCACGGTCTGTAAAAGGATAAATTGGAATCATCCCAAGTTCCTGTTTATAGGACAGTGGAATTAGGTCATATTCACACAATGGAATGTTATGCAACAAGATGGATGAATCTTAAAAACCTAATAGTGAAAAAACAGGTTTTGGAATGATACATATGTGTGTGTGTATATATATATGTGTATATATATATATATATATATATATATATATATATATATATATATATATATATATATTTATATATATGGCTGCTATGAACATTGGGGTGCAAGTATCTTTCCAAATTAGTATT
The DNA here is from genome assembly GCF_028023285.1 of Balaenoptera ricei. Taxonomy (NCBI): domain Eukaryota; kingdom Metazoa; phylum Chordata; class Mammalia; order Artiodactyla; family Balaenopteridae; genus Balaenoptera; species Balaenoptera ricei. The sequence goes on from NC_082644.1 coordinate 78,602,667, forward strand.
TTTTACCTAGGAGTGGAATTGCTGGGTCATATGCCAGTTATATTTTCCGTTCTTTGAGAAACCTCCATACTGTTTTCCATAGTGGTTGCACCAATTTACATTCCTACCAACAGTGTACAAGTGTTCCCTTTTCTCCATGTCCTCCCCAACACTTGTTATTTGTGTTCTTTTTGATGATGGCCATTCTGACAGGTGTCAGGTGATATCTCATTGTGGTTTTGATTTGCATTTCCCTGATAATTAGTGATGTTGAGCACCTTTTCATGTGCTTGTTGCATCTGCATTTCCTCTTTGGAAAAATGTCTCTTCAGGTCTTCTGCCCATTTTTTAATCAGATTGTTTGTTTTTGTGATGTTGAGTTGTATGAGCTCTTTATATATGTTGGATATTAACCCCGTATTGGTCATATCATTTGCAAATATTTTCTTCCATTCAGTAGGTTGTCTTTTCATTTTGTCAATGGTTTCCTTTGCTGTGCAAGCCTTTAAGTTTAATTAGCTCCCATTTGTTTATTTTTGCTTTTCTTTCCTTTGTTTTAGGAGATGGATCCAAAAAAATACTCCTATGACACATGGGTGACCTGAAGGAGCGAGGTATGTGACCATATTGGCAGGGATCCTTCTAGACAAAGGTTGGTCAAGGGGAGAGTACAAGGGTTGATCACAAGTGTAGGCCTGAGCGACAGAATGAATGGAGGTAACATTTAATGAGATGAAGACAGGTTTGGCCGGATGGATGGGACAGGAGTGTACGGGAAATTAAGAGTTTGGTTTTAGATGTGTTTAGTTTGAAATGCCCTTTAAGCCTCCAAACTGAAGGGTTGAGTAAACAACCCTGGGTAGATGAGTCTAGAAGCCAAAGTGCAGGCTGAGTTATATGGGATTGCAGGTCAAAGCACATGTGCAATTACATTAAAAATAGGTATAAGGCCAAATTTATAGCCACCTTAATGTAATACAGGTTAAAGTAACAATAAATATTCCTCACTAACAAATAATCCACTGATTTTGAAATATAAAATAAATTGCAAGAACAGTTTTCTTCCTAAGCAATTTGCTCTTGCAGTTTATGTACAAGAAGCAAAGCTTCTGGTTCAGAGCTGTGGTCGGTCGCCTTTCTGCTGGTCATTTGAAACAGCAAAGCAGGGGCTTGTCAATGAGGCTCGACTGAGCAGAGGCGAGATCCTTTGTCTCACTGAGTCCGGTGCTTGCTGGCCTGGTTGTGCACAGCGTCCTGCTGTTCCCAGCGTTTTTGAGGCATGAAGGCTGTGCAGGTTGAAGAGCCACAGCATCGTTGGAGCCAGTACTTTGACAAGCAGGTTTGCTCCTGCAGTGGGTTTTCAATGGAGCCAGCATAACAAGGAGGAAATTCTGCCAATTAGTGAATGACAATGGGCTATAGGGCAAGCCATGCCGAGACTCAGCAGCAATTGTACCTAGAGACCAGAACATTCCATTCCCTCTTTCCCTTTGCCTCATGTTCCTCAAATACCAATGTTTCATGTTGATGTTAAGTCCCCAGCAGCTCTCCCACAGCCTCAGCAAGGCCTTCCTCCTTCCCCCGTCCCTCGGGTTTAGCTAACACTAGGGTTGGGGGATCAATGGATTTCAGTTAGGCTGAGCATTGTGATCTCTTGCCCAAATCTGCCCCGAACAGCAGCCAAAACTTGAGATCTTGGGAACACCCAAGCAATGTGACACACTTACTTCAGAGTAGGGGATATTCTCGTTCTTCCCATCTAGAAAGTGAGCATCATTTCTACATGCCTCTTAAAGATGCAATGATATATGCTTCAAACATCTGTCATCACAAGATGTTTAAATATAGGAGATAAATGATAAGTAGGCATTACTCATTTGGAATCAAGAAGCTATGCATTATGTCCAGTGTACAGAATTTATAAATAAAACTCAGGTGTAAACTGAGGTTTCCATGACCCTTGAAGATCTCAAAGTTGACTCAAACTCAAATCCCCCTATTCTATGGCCAGTGACAGTCCAAAGTCATCTTCATGATTTCAGTTAGTCCTAAAAGCTAAAACTCTTCCTGGTCCCCTCTATCCCTTATGTCTGTGCCCACTTGTGCTACCCCTCTCTTCTCCCGTATCCACCCATACTCCAAGCTAAAACCTTTTGCAGATTTTCACAAAAAATGACTCACCCCTGCAAAGCATCTAGTGGGTTTGGTAGCTTTCCTAGAAATTTGAAAGGGAACAGGGAGGGGGCCCATCGTACACTTTATGGCTTTGGTCATCTCAACAGCTTTATTCCTCCTCTCTTTCCCTTCTTCACCTCCAGGGCCAAATGCAGTCTTTGCTGTGTTCATAGCAAGTTCTGGTTCTAACAGAAAGTGTGGCCTCTCTGGACTGTCAGGGCCTCAATTTACACAGTCATAAATATAACGTGCCTATCTTGTACTGACTTTGAGTCCCACTGAACTCTCACACATGACAGGTCCACCAGAGTTCTATATTGATATGTATTATAATCATCAAATGCAAATGGAGCCCCAAGGAACACAGACACACATATTGCACAGATCTCCTCTGTTCACACATGCTCCCTTGTCTCATTGGACTTTACTTACAAAGCACACGTTCAAAGATGACAAGTTATATAAGACAATCAGGATGGCAACAGCAGTGCATTAAATCAAGTGTGCGGAACCCTTCTGAGCATGGTGTCTTGTGTGACTGCATAAATTGCATGCCCTCAAAGCAGACCCTGGAAGAGGATCTTCCTGTCCAAGTCAAACCTTCAAATTTCTGCAGCCCTGGCTGATATCTAACAGAACGGTATGAGATACCAAACCAGAAATACTCAACTAAGCTTCCCCTAAATATCTGACCCATAAGAACTATGAGAGAGAATAAATATTTGTTATGCAGGAACAAATAACTGATATATGAGTCTCAGTAAAATGCATGCTCATTGATTCTAATTCAGGGTCAGGTCGTAGCCCAGGAATACGCATTTTAATACTAATCCCAAATGTCAGGGAAGTACAGATCAAAACCATAGTGAGCTACCACTTCACACCCACTAAGCTGGCTGTATTAAAAAAACCCAATAATAACAAGTGTTGGCAAGGATGTGTAAGAATTAGAATCTTCACATACTGCTGGTGGGAATGGAAAATGGTGCAGCCACTTTGGAAACAGTCTGGAAGTTCCTCAAGGGTTAACAGAGTGTTACCAGATGAGCCAGCGATTCCATTCCTAGATATGTACCCAATAGAATTGAAAACACATGTCTATAAAAATATTGTACACAAATGTTTATGGCAGCATTACTCATAATAGTCCCAAAGTGGATACAACCCAAATGTCTGTCAACTGATAAATGGATTTTTAAAAATATGGACTAGGGTTCAGTAGTAAAAAGAAATGCGGTACTGATACATGCTACAACAAAGATAAACTTTGAAAACATTATGAAAAGTGAAAGAACTCAGTCACAGAAGACCACATATTTTATGATTCCATTTATATAAAATGCCCCCAAATAAGCAAATCCACAAGAGACAGAAAATAGATTAGTTGTTGCCTAGAGCCGAGGAGGTTGGAGGGAAATGGAGAGTGACTCCTAACGGGTGTGGGGTTTAATTGGGGAATGCCGAAAATCTCCTAAAATTGATTGTGTTGATGGTTGTGTAACTCTGTGAATATGGTAAGAATCATTGAATTGCACACTTTAAGCAGGTGAAGTGTATGGTATATGAATTGTTTCTTGATAAAGCCATTATATAAAATAATAATCCCCAGATGACTCTAATGCCAGTGGTCCAGTTTTTACACTAGGCTGGTCCAATGCCAGTCTAGTCTTTTAAAGTTGATATTCATTTAAAATAAAAAGAATAACTATAATAATTCTAATTCATTTTCTTATGTTCACCACTTAAACCTTTCTAAAGAGAAAATATGACACTAGACAAGTGAAGCAAAACTTGGGATAAGACAGATCTTTAACTTCAGTCTGAAACGACTTTTAAACTATCCAGCTGTCTTGGCAAAGAACAAAAAGCATGACAGTAGCTGTGAGGATTGAAATGAACTCTTGAGAAGAGAACAAGTGTGTCAGTAAGAGAAAAAAACATTCATAGTTCCTCTTTAGAGGCAGTGAAGAGGAGCTTTAATTTTTCCACGAAGTGGCTTCTTTGCTTGTTCTCAAGACACCCTGTCTCGGCCTGGCCACCATGAGTGTCATTCATTTTGCTTTTTCTCTGAGATTACTTACAGTCTCTTCTCCTAGCTGGGACGGGTTGACAAGACACAGGATGCACCTTACAATTTCAGTGAAAGCAGTTTTTATTCTAATTTGGTGTCTGTCAATGCCTAGCATTTTGCCTTTTCTCTGTAGAGCTTGCAGACACAGTAATTATTTAATTGCTCAAGCTCTGTTTGTCATAGGCAGGGTTTGAGCTCTACTGAAGCCAGGGATGAAGCTACGGAGAGGAAACGAAGAGGTTCTCTGTGCTGAAGCGCTTCCCTCTGGAGGCGTGCACAATCCTCCCTTTCTCTTACAAAATGGGGATGGTCAAAAATTGCCCAGTTTCCACTCTCAATTCCTTAACCGTAAGATTGAACTCTTAAACTGTGATCTTTAAAAAAATTTTGGCTTCTATACAATGTGTAGAAACACTTGACTATATATATATTTCTCATGTAACTCATAAATTGAGAATGGAATCATTTGTTGGGAATTCAAAGATCCCTTTTTAAACATCTAAGGTGACCAATATCATTTGAAAGACTATGAACGAGAGTTGTAACTAGGGAGAAAAGCATATTCTCATGATTGTGCTAGTTATATCAAAGATTTGCTATGGATTTTCTGAATTTATAATATATGCCACTGTATTCATGATTGAAATTTCATCTGAAGAAAAAACAGGAAAAAAACTTGATTTCAGCCCTGACCACCTCCCAGGAAGGGACTGTGCATTATTTATGTTAGCACTAAGCCCAGATTGCAGCACACTGTTTGGAACATAGCAGGTGCTCAGTAAATGTTGGAGTTTACAGAATTACCTTGAGAGCTTCCCTGCTTCCCTTTGGGCACCTCCCTCTTGCTTCCATCCTTCCCAAATCATGATTCTCCAAGTGCTGCATGTGTTGCCTTGTATGGCCTTGTCTCTAACATAATCCCCTCCATGGCTAGATGCCTTATAACAGGGCCTCATCGCATTTCATTGAGTGCTGTGTGCTATGAATTATAAGGCAGCAAGATCATTTTTTAGGAATGTCTAGAGTTCACCAATTTTTCAAACTCTCTTGCTGGGAGAGGGGGCATATCCATCCCCAAAGAGTTCTCTTAGATCAGTTCCATTTAGCTGTAGAGCCATTAATTTGAGGAAAATTCTTGGGTCCTTCCCAGTTCTGCTTCAGGAAGCAAACTCTAGAGCTCATGAGAGAGTCTAGTGGGTCGAGGAAGGGAGGAATAGTGGGGCTACAGAAAGTAAAGAGCCCCAACAAGCAGCACAAAACTCCCTGGAACATACCCTGTTAATTGATAAGATCTGCTGATTTAGCCAAGGGCAATGCAGAGGACTCTGGGACTCCACATAGCCCAATATGGTGGAGCTGCCAATCAATCTGTTAATTTCAGGTACCTATAAGCCTGCAGGATAAATTTTCTTCTTAAAGACCCTTTGTCCCTCATGAGGAGGATTCCACAAATGGGATTGTTATAGTCGAAAATTTACAAAGGTAATGGAGAGCAAGCAACAGTCAGAGGCTGAAATAGAATTTTTCAGCTGCCACCTTTTCTCTCTGCATCAGTTTATGAATGAGGCCCTCATTAGTCCTCATCAAATGGGAGAGGCCTGGAGAGTGGCTGATTTTCTGGGGGCCTCCTAAATCTCTAACAATGGAAAAATAAATCACCACTTCCTTAGTAGGAGAATCAAGTGGACTGATTGGAATTTTTAAAGTCATTTCCTTTTTTTTATTCTTTTCAGGAAAACACAGGACAATTTTGCCACTTAATTCTAGAGACACTATATTTAAATGAACAAGAAGAAATTAGCAGAGTTTAAAAGAAAAAGAGCAGCTTTGGTTTTAAATATTTTCAAAGCAAGCAAAAACCACAACAAAGCATGTTTTTAGCACCATGAAAACATAGGTTCCTAGAGGTAAAAGATAGTCCAGTCTTTGTACAGATTTCCCTGTCATGCTTTGTACTGCATGGGGCTGGCTTCAATGTGTTCTTTGTTTCTTTTCTCAGAAGCCCTGTCTCTAGTCTTTCACCTGGAGACTGGAAGAATTTACCTGATGTTGACTGAGGGAGCAATTCTTAGGAAGCAGAACTGGAAATTTTAGACACAAAATGAATCTTTAGGGACCAAACTTCCCTTCCTGAAGCTCAGTCTCCTCATCTGTGAGATGAAAGAGTCCCACAGTATCTTTAGGTTACCTTTATATTCTAAGTCTAATGATGATGACAGTACTACACCTATTAGTTTAACTTTCCCAGTTCACCCTTAACTTCCATTTTATTCTTCTGTTGGAGTACATTTTAAAGAAGGAGGGCTTTGAGGTCAGTAAACCTATGTTTAAATCCTCATTTGGCTCTTTGCTAGCTGTGTGACCACTGACCAGTTACTTAATCTTTCCGAGATTCAAATTGCCTCTTCTGCAAAATAGCAATACTGATATTGTGGTGATGATTGAACAAAATAAGCTATATACAGTCATCTTGTAATATCCACAAGGGATTGGTTCCAGACCTGCCTTGAATACCAAAATCCATGATGTTCAATTAGTGTATTTGTGATTCTGCATCCATGGATTCAACCAACCTCTAATTGTGTAGTTATGTAGTACTTAATGAAAACAATCTGCATATAAGTGAACCCGAGTAGTTCAAACTCATGTTTTTTGAGTCACCTGTACTGTGTTATGGACTGAATTCAACCTAAAATTCATATGTTTAAGTCCCAACCCCCAGTACCTCAGAGAGTAACCACGTTTGGAGATAAGGTATTAAAAGAGGTGATTAAATTCAAATGGGACCCTTATGGTGGGACCTTAATCTAACATGACTAACGTCCTTATAAGAAGAGGAAGAGGAAGATACACCAAGGATACTTGCACAGAAAAAGGGCCATGAGGACACAGAAAGAAGACAGCCATCTATAAACCAAGGAGAGAGGCCCCAGAAGAAGCCAAATCTGTTAACACCTTGATCTTGGACTTCAAGCTTTCAGAACTGTGAGAAAATAAGTTTCTGTTGTCAAAGCCACCTAGTCTATGCTATTCTGTTATGGCAGCCATAGCAAACTAATACAACTTTTACAGTAACTGTACCACAGTCCACTTTTAAATAAATAGTAGCACTATTACCATTTGACAAACATTGGTTGAGTGCCTACACTGTGCTGGGCCTACTAAGAGTGGGGGGCTGGAGGGGTAATGAAAAACACAGCCAGACTCTTTCTAAAGAAGCTCATAGTCTATAGAAAGTCAATATATTAGCAATTAATACATTATAATGTGATTAATACTGTAATGAAAACATGTTCTTTACTTGTTTTTCAATTTTCCTCCTTTATTATATAACCTAAATGGTTATCCTTAATTTTATTAGAACGTCCAACCAATCCTAATTACTTTTTTCTCATCTCTTCTTTTCCTATTCAACTCTACCTGTGCCTGAAGGGATTTTCTTTTTTCTACTTGGGACCACCTGAATTCTCTATTCCTTACCTTCATTATTCCAATCCTTTATTTGTAATTTTTAGACCCATCACTAATTCAGTTACTGGTTTCTTGGAGTCATCTGCCCAGTCAATTCCAATTGTTCTGAATAGCATCTGTACATTTCAATGTGATATAGCTAAGTGATGGCTTTCCTGGCTCCTCAATTGCATTAGGTTTCCATGACAACACAAGCTTCCATTGATAGTTTTAACTTCTTTAGCTCTGAATTCCAAGTTGTCCCCACCCCCTTCCCCATTACTTTACTTCAATGCAGTATTTTACTGTGGGTTGCTCTGTAATTTTCTCCGTATGGTTCTAAGCGCATGGTGTTTTGAATGTGCAGGTGAGGTTCTTTTTAGACACAAAATTAGTTTTATCTGGTATGGGTCATTTAGATTCCTGACAACTGTTGACAGATGTGCAGGAATATGCTGACTGAAATTACCCACTCTCCAGCTTTTGCACACTCACACGGTCACATTCATATTCAAGGATAATTGATGGGTGTGTCACAATATTCATTAAAATTATGACCCATCTTGTCACTTAGGAAGGGTCTGTCACATATGTATGAACAAACCTCTATTTTCAGCACTTTATGACTTTTCTATAAAAGAATTATTGTGGAATGAGAAGCCCAGAATGTCTCTCAGCTCAGAAACATTTTTTTCCCACTCTCTTTCTAAACTGTAGTATCAATTTCTCATTATTTCTCCTTCTGGGAAGTTGAGAATGACTTAGTTTAATGGTTTTCTCAATAAGTCACACATGAATTCTGTAGCATTTTTGCCTCTTTGGAGTTTTCTCATGTACTTTGTGGAATTAGTACCTGAAGATATGGTGTAAATTGAAAAATCAAAAGAGCAACTATATCAATTTTTAGGGTAAGTGGAGGAAATCAACAACTGAAAAAGTAGCAAAGGGCCTTGAAGCATGTGCACATGGTCAAAAACATGTAAAAGATTCAACTGGATTCCTTCCAACAGTCACACAACATGTGTGAAAAGCTAAGGAGTAGAGGGGGCTGAAGAACTGAATCAAGGTTGACAAGAAAAGGGAATTGTCAGTGGAATGTTCTCTTACAACTGCTTTCCATGACTCTTCATCTTAATTGAGGAATCATATTCTCTAGCCTTCTGGTGTCAACCACTGTGACCCTTTGCTCTCTTGTCCCCATTCCCAATGTCTACCATATTTCTCCATTTCTCTCTATATAGCCACTGTGATACTCAAGCTTCTTATCCCCTCACCACTAAATTCCTCCCTTTGCCTCTCAGCTTTCCCTGAGCCTGCCATTCCCTGCTCTTCCTCTGTAGTATTGTTAACTGAGATAATGCTTAATGCACTTAAAACAGTGCCTGGGACATAGTAAGTATCATAAAAGGTACTGTTATTCATCACCTCCAACCTAACCATCAAAAACATTTCTTCTTTTATATTCTCCACATGACTGTGAATCTTGGTTATTCCATACTCCAAACCCAAACTCTTTGGCTGAATATCTAAGGCTCACTCTTAATAGGCCTCATTATACCATTTTTAAGGTCATCACTCAGTGTCGTAGCCTCTGACCCCATTAGATTAACATGTGGCTTCTGTTTAGGTCTTCATTATCCCTGCTCTGGTAACATTTATGTCATTCTAGCTAACATTTATGCATCATCATTTTATTCCTCTATTTTATTCCTCTATGCACACTCTGCAGTAGGTATTATCACCCCCATTTTACAGAATAAGAAATTTAATCTTAGAGAGGTTAAGCAATTTATTAAAAATGACATAGCCAAGACATGAACTTGAACCAGAACTTGGACCAGATCTATGCAAACTCTTTGGACTTCCCCAAGTTTTCTTGACTAGTTTCAGAGACATCAGTCTTCCTCTCTGCTAATCCTCTGAGGCCATAGTCTTATGTTGTCTTTTTTTTTTTTTTTTTTCTATGTTGGATGGTTTGTTCTCCCTATTATAACCTCCTCAATCATTTAGTCCCTGTATGTAGTGGAGACTGGTGTATCTTTCTTTTAATCATCATAGTTGTCTGGATTAGCACTTTGGGTGGAGGTACATGAACAAATGATTAGTACTGGGAGTACTGGGCTTTCACCTCTATCATTTTTTCTGAGTACTCAGCAAGGAGGTTCCTGCTAAACTCAGTGACTAAGTGTGGGGTGAAAAATACTAAAGTGCTGAACCAGATCTTCTATCTGGTGGCAGTCACCTCTCCTGGTTGAGTGTGCTGCACGCGGCCAGCTTCCCTGAATTATAAGCAGTATGCGACGAAAGAAGCTGGAGGGAAGGTCTATGTGATGCTGGCTTTATGTTCCCATGACTGTTACAGGGAATAGTCAACTCCTTCGCAGATCTCAGTGAGAATGGAACCAAGGCTTCGGTACTAACTGGGGACTTTGAATTAAACAGCAGACCACTCAGGCATGGGCTTTGTGTCCTACCATGAATTGAGTTTCTCTGAAGTCTGACCTCTACGTAAATGTCACTAATCTAGGATATGCTAAAAAATGTAGCCTATAAGATAGGAGATTCTACGTGGAGTTGGAATTGATGCATTGTCAGCTCCAGAAAGCAAATGCAAACTTGTGGCGTGAAGGTAATGCCTGCGACTGAATGTCTAAAGAGGTTTTAGTGGCATGCAAAGGCTAAAGGGCTAACCTTCACGTCTGCCACCCAACTGGGGCTTTCTAGTTTTGTTGACTTTGGTCCCCCAGTATTCTATAGCAGGCCGGAAGAGACTGGCTGCAAGCTACCAGTCACAAGGCTCATTGCTCTGCTTCCTCCTCAAGAGACAGAAGGAATCCTCACGGGCTTTCCAACTATGGGGCCAGGTGTGTCCTTTAAAAGGAGAAGAGAGGAGGTCAAGGGTAAGCATTAAATCATGTTAAAGTCAGAGTGTAAGTTCTGACTTGTGATGATTAACTCCACTGGCGATCAATTTAAATGAACTCAACCAGACAGGAAAAGAGAATTTTGATGGAATCACTTAAATAGTAAAAATTTCAGGAGCTGCTGTATGAATTTTAAAGGGAACTTGAATGCTTCATATCCTCAGAGCATTGTTTTGCTTTCTGCTGCTGTTGTCTTGGTCCTTTGGAAGATAAAGTGAATGCTTTGGTTAGACTGCATGTGTTCTAGTCCCTGAAAAGTTGGGTTTTATCTTTGTATCACATACTGCTGTGAATGAGAATAAGTAAATCTATCTTGCTTTTGTAGCTACAAATCAAGAAAAAGGTTTGACTGTGCACCTCATCAAGAAATATATTTATTATACCTGCTGCTTCTAACCAGCTACCCTGGCTGCTTCCATTATCCTCTTGTAATGCTTTCTGTTCTCAGCTTTTAATTTTTTTTCTTTTGTAGGCTTACGTTGGATCCCTTGTGTTATTGTGTTATTGGAATGTTTCCTTGTGTTATTGGAATGTTTCTTTATGAAGGATTCATGAGTAGTGCGTGAAGTAAAATCAGAATACTAATGCTACTTATTCTATTTTTACTCACTCATAATTTTCTTTTGGGCTGAGTCTTTGTATTTTGATCAGTTTTTGCTCTCAAGTTCTCAGCTAAATTTATTAATCTCTTTTGTGCATGAATAGATCTCTAGTGGGAGATGTAGCTACCAACTTGAGAAGGACTAAAGCTTTTAAACTTTTGGTACGGCTTCATGGCTGTGAGTAGTCCTAATGGATTTGTCAAATCCTAAGGAATTTTGTAGGTTGTATATTGTTTTAGAACTCTGATTTCAGGTGAAAATATATTTGATCATTTTAACGCACTGGCTTCAAACTACACTGAAGTCAGGGGTGAAGATTTCATCCTGACCCATTTATGATTGTAAAAGACCGTGACATACCGCATTTGGGCTCTTAAATTGGCATCCTCATGACTATTTATATCACTATTGTCATATTCTTTTAATTATTCTCCAAAACTAGTTCTTTCATTATTTGTTCTTTATTAAAGAAACACAGCAGAAAGTGAAGGAATTTTTATCAAACAACCACTCTTTTATTCAACCAGCTTTTCCAAGGGTCCTTTTTTTCCTTCTGTGCTTTTGGTTGCTCTTCACTTCAACTTTGAACACTACTGAACTGAAACAAGGTTTTCCAGGCTAAGAACCCATAACTCACGGACAGTTGTACACATCTCCTAGTCAGGAGACAACTCTCCGAGGGATGAATGGTCCAGCAGAAGGACAGTTACCACTGAACAAAGGGAAAGGGGAACTAAAGAGTCACTATTATGGCGGCATTAGATATATTAAATGAAGCGAGCTGTCCTAGAAGCATAGATCTTCCCTGGCATTTCTCTTTGATGATTTATGATATGGTTACGTTGAGTGTCCTTGTGGCCTCATATGCAGCAGACATTACTTTGATTTTCTTTTTTTCGAGCTTCATTTCATTCCACAGAGCACAATCAAAAAAAGCCAGAGAGGCTCCTATTCAATGCACTGTAGTCCATTTAAGCTAGCTCCCTTCTGGTTGACAGAGAACGGGGAATTTGGGCTGGCAAATTTTATCTGGTAGAACAATGATAAACAACACTAGACAATTATTACCTTTACTGGAATACTCCTTAACCCCCAATATCATGTGATACTTTTTCTTTCACATGCTTTTTCCCACTTACAAAAATCAGAGAACTATACATTGAAGTAATTTTTGATTCCTTTATCTCTTCAACTGAGCCAGATATTTTCAAATACATCATTATATTATTTAAATTTCAGTATTCCTAAGAGATAGATATAGTCACTAGATCCATTACAGAAACTTACACACATCACATACGTGGTAACTGGCAAGATTAGAATTCAAGCCAGAGCAGTCAGGATTGAAACTCAAAAGTCATATACTTTCTATTACATGATGCTAAAATCTTACTGAGTTTCCCTATATAATACACACCATTAATACAAAGAAGATATTTTCTATACCAATAACTTGTCCTGGGCACTCTACCTTTAAAAACTCAAACTCAAATTATATTTTTGCACTTTGGCCCTTACACTCATTCTTTTCCCAACTGAAGGATTATAGTCAAACACAAGGATAAAGGTCATCTTAGGACAAAAAGGAAGGGACTGTATTTATTTTAACTGATGTAGAAACATTTCATGTCCAATTATAAGCTACTATTCAAGCCAAAGGAAAAAAATAGTTATTGTTTTGATGGCTTACTATGACATTATGAAGGAAATCATCAAATCACATGACTCACAAAGAAAATGGCATTCTTTTACCAGATGGACGGTAGCAGCATATAATCAGAATTCTGAGATCAGATCTTTTCCCCACTTTGGAATGCAATTATGGGTCTGAGTCACGTTTGTTTTTAGTTTCTTTCTTCTTTCAACTTCAGAGATTCTAGTCAGCGGTTTAACATCTAAAATTTATGAGTTTCTTTTTCATTGAGTAAAAGAGAACATTTTAATTTGTTTATTGACAGTACTAACCACTCCAGTTAGTGTTATATTTGATACTTTAGCTGGATTTCCTTGTGTCTTAGACTGGATTCTTCCAGAAGCAGACCAGAGGCAAGCATTTGAGAGCAAATAGTTTATTTGGGAGGTGATCCCAAAACGCGCCAGTAGGGAAGTGGAGAAGTGAGACAGGGAAGGAAATAAAGCCAATAAGAGGTGTGTTTATGAAGGCAGTTACTACAGTGAGCAACCTGGTGCTACTCCACGAACTGCTTGTTACCAGTTGGCAATGAGATAAATCCAAAAGTTGAGACCAAATGTTTATAAACGCGTATAGCAAGTTGACATTGTCATGAAATACACATTGATTTTTATGGTATTTTACAAAAATATTGGTCAGAAACAAACAAAAAACTGGTACCTCACAACTTAAGGTTTAAGAAGCATTGGTATACAGCAGATGCCTCAGCATTAAGTCACCCACCCCAGAGGGTCTGAGCTGTGATGCTTGTATACCCAGGCTGCTAGTACCTGTAGCCCTGCTCCTGGAAGGGGTAATACCTGGTCTGTCTCCATCTGCTGTGCACGTGGGCAGAGTAGGCAAAGAGATGCAGGTGCTGGCTTTTGGAAATTGGGTAGGGCACTTTTTAAAAACTGAAAACAATCAGTAAGTTATTCCAGAAGTGATCATATGGCCAGGGCATGAAAACCAAAGGGATTAGCTGGGCTGATACTTATTGAACATCTCTGAAAACATATGGCAATTGAGAACTCAGTATTCAACAAAAAATGACTTTCTAGTAAGGAAGGTAAAATAAAAACACTTTCAGATTAAAGAAATCTAAGAGAATTCATTGCCAACAGAACTTCAGTGCAAGAAACGCTAAAAGAATTTCTTTAGCCTGAAGGGAAATGATATAAGAAGACAATGCGGATCTTTGAGGAGTAAAGAATATCAGAAATGGTAAATATCTTGGTAAATATCAAATATTTTTTCTATTTAATTTTTTAAAAACAAATAGGACTATTTAAAACAAAACATCAGAACATTGTCTTGTGATTTTAAAATGTATTTCAATATAATACAGATAACAACTATAGCACCAAGTTTGCCAAAATTAAAGAAACCTATATGATTTTAAGGTTTCTATGTATTATGTGAAGTAATACAACATTAACTTTATGTAGACTGTGAAAAGTTAAGGATGTATACTATTATTCCTGGAACAACTACTAAAAAAATGCAGAGTTGCAATGGCAATAATAAGTTAAAATGGAATTATTTGAATGATTCAAATAATCCCCTTTATTAATGCCACCAAGTTCCATCTATGTTGTCACAAATGACAGAATTTCCTTCTTTCTCATGGCTGATTTCCTCCTTTTTCATAAACCAGCTGGTTTTGAAAGGAAAATACATGTTGAAACTTTCTAAAAATGGAGAGCAATATATAAAATGCCTGGGAAACCAGAGAAAATATTTACTTATTAATAATTTTTGAGAGATTCTTCAATAGCAAAAGACATTTAATCTATTTCATTTTAGATATTTGCCCAGAGTCTATTAAATATATTTATTAAGCGTGAACTCTTTGTGAAGTATCCCCTAGCGCAGAATTTTTTCAAACATGGGATTATAGGTATTTCATCTTTGTTACCTATACATTTTGTTTTATTTGAGGAGAATAGAGTTGAATAAATAGCTAATATTTTGAGCTGATAAAGTAGTTTGGAGAAAGCAGAGCTTTCCTGTCTTTACATTCTGAATTTAAAAGGTTCAAATATAAACCTTAACAACACTCCTGGACATCAGCATAAGCAAGATAAAGTGAGTGTCTTTATTTAGTAACTGAAGCCCCATAGTTTGGGTTTGAACAACATTCTACAAGTGACCTTCTGATATACTATAGTTTATTTTTGGATTTTAAATTTGATGTTAGATGTAAAATTAAAACCACGTGTGCATCACATTATATATGTTTACACAGTGAAAGCATAAGAGAGAACTTTCTTAAAATGGGAGATATACAAACGTGAACCTTATGACGATTTACCAGCTGTTCAAGGGTATGAGAGAAGGTGGTGGGATTTTAGACCTCAGTGTTTCTGGGGGCTCATTCAAATTCTAAAATTAAATGACTGTCAATTCCAAGTTTGTTTACTCTAAGGTGGATGTATTCACCGTTATACTGTGCATGTTTATTTCTCTGCTGCCTTCTATGTTCTCTGCCCCAAAGACCTCTGCTCTTCATGTCTGGTTGTCTTTGTCCCTGGGAATGTTTGATCATCTGTCCCTTGCTCTCCCTTTCATGTCTAGTGCTTTAAGGTTCCTGCTCGAGCCCCATGGTGGACAGACCAATCCAGAAATGACCAGCAGAAGCAGCAGGAAGTGAGGGGTATAAGAGGGGAGCAATAAATAAAAGTAGCCTCTTTTAACTTCAAAGTGTATTGGACTAAGCAAAGTGAGATGAAAAAGGCTCTAAATGGGGCACAAGGACCTTGTAACTACCTATCAGTTATTAGTGAAATGGGAGTAATTTGTCTCCTGCATGAAGGGAGTTGGCTTCTGCAAGATTTCTTGCAACACTTCCAAAAAGTGTCAGTGCCACTTTTTTTACAGACACTGACAGCTCCCATGCTGCTTTCTGGTTGTCCAACTTTATTCATTGACAAAATTTACATACCCTATGCCCTATTCCCTCATAATCCTTATCTCTCATGTTAGCTACTGTGACAAATTATCCTGGCAATGAGTATGTATAGTTAACATATTATCCTTTCTCAGGGAACGTGTTGGCCTCCCATAAAAGGGTCTTATTCTCTTCTGTCTGCTCTCTGGAGGGCAGGCCACTGAGGGAGGCATTTGGAAGCCCTCTGAGGACCTTTGATTGCATTGGGTGGGCAGTTGCCCATCCTGACTACCTTTAGGTACCAGTTTGAGGAGTGCACACCTCCGCTGCCCATCGCTGCTTCTTTTGTACTCTCCCAAATAACACTACTATCCAGTGCAGCTGCTGGAAGGGCAAGGGAAGGATGTGACTTGCCAAGGATGCCCTCTTCTGAGTGGTATTGACAGTGGTGCAGTGGCAGAGGGGACCCATGAACCACATGTGAGTCCTAAGTACCAAAAAGCACAGTTTTAATGTCAAAGCCCAAGATCTAAAGCTGGTAAAGGCAGAGCCTAGATTGCAAACCAAACTTTTCCACCTGGGGGTAGCAGCACATCTAGTTTCCTATACTATTGATTTATTTTCTCTACAACAAAGGAGAAGCAGTAAGAGGAGGGTAGAGGATACCCAAAGGGAATGAAGCTGGGGAGGGTACTTGGAAACGTACAAAAGGGACATAAAAATAGAAAAGAGAAATTCTTGGATATTCAGATTTTTCAACAGACTAGTAACGAGGATTGTTTTAGACAGCACATCTTGGCAGCCAGATTTCATGCTGGTAGGTAATGTTGACTTTCAGCTGCACCAAACAGAAACAATGTGCTCTCCAGTCCTCATCAGTGGTAAAGCCGGGAGCAGGTGAAGACCTCCGTCATCTCACCTACATGTGTGAGAGGTAGCTAATGCCACCAATGCAGGGCAGCTGTTCCCAGGGCTTTGCAAGCACAGCCTCTCTGGTGTAAACAGGTTGGATCTTTTCTCCTTCTGTGCTGAGCTAAAAATAAAACTACCTGACTCCCTGCGAGAGCCCCATGGCCAGCTGCCTGCCATCTATTAGTGGAAAAGACTGGGTAAGAATAATTGCTCGTGCTTCCTGTGTTTTGATCAAAATGGCCTGAATTTAGATTTTCAAGTTCAGTATTGTATTTCCCTACAGAGACCTCTACTCCAGGCTCTCCTCCCATCCCCTCCTGTCTGTCTTCTCTGTGTTTCAAGTGAAGAGATACGTTGAAGCACCGGGAATGGATTTATGGGGCTGGCTATCACTATGACTTCAAGATGCAAGTAATTTATTGAAGCCCTGCGGTCACCTGGGAGTGGGAAAGGCTGGTCAGTGCTGAAGAACCGTAGCAGGCCTTGTTTCCTTTTCATTTATGGGACTACTGGAACGCTGCCTCCTTAGCTTGGCTGAGGAGGAAGTTGTTAATAACTAGGTTTTCTGGTATGGATTCTGTCTGTATCGGGTCAATACATTCTTTGTCCAGATGTTGCTAAGGCCTCAAAACGTACTGATAGCCTTCAATCTGATGGCATTGCTGGCAGAGCCAGCTTGTGACATTCACCCAATGCATGAGTTGTTCCGAATCTGGTTTCTATTTTCCCACCTTCTCTCCTAGTCCCATCACCAACCCTTTTCTCCATTAATCTGCTCACCAGCCCTTAGGCATGTTGGAGACATTTCTACCTCCAAACACTGGTTCACAACGTCACTCCTACCTGGGCTGCCTCTTTCATTCTCCCTCTCCCTCTCCCCCTCTCTCTCCGTATGTCCTCTGCTTCTCTCTATTGTATTTACTCTTTAGGGCTCAGCTCAATCCCCTCTTTCTCTGGGAAGCCTCTCTTTCCCTGACCCTCTTTAACTTTGTTTCCCAAAACGAGGTCCATGTGCTCACATCATCAGCATCATGTGGAAGCTTGTTCGAAGTACAGATTCTCTGGCCCCACCCCAGATCTACTGAATCAGATGCTGCCATTTAAAAGAACCCCAGGAGATTTATATGAACATTAATTTTGAGAAGCACTGTTCTAAAGCACCTACTGCCTAGCTCATTTGGCATTTAGCAGCTGTCTCCCCAAATAGATCCTAAGCTCTTGAAGAGAGTGACCCTGGGTTCTAGCTCTTCGTGTCTGCAGCGCCATGCTTACAGTGGCTGGTGGTTCACTTTCATATAGTCATTCAACAAACATGCAGCTAGGCACCGAACTTGGCTCCAAGGATATTACTTGGATCACTTGCTTTTAAATTTCCAGGTGTATCTTTCTAACCAAGTTCTATTGCCCTGGGGTCTCTACACCACCTAAAACAGCAGGCTTTAGTGCTTTATAAGAAAGGTGAATTCCCCTTTTTCTAGAAAATTAGAATATTTTCTGAGTGCATTGCAAGATGATCAATGGGATTTTCCAAATTCATGTTCTCATTAGCACCTGAGGCCTAGCTGGCTTAATCATGGAACCCTTTTATAAGTTATAGGGTAGAGAAAATTCTAGGTACAGTGTAAGGAAAAGGGACACTTCTAGTCCCTGGCAGTCTCAGTGAATTATGAGAAGAAGAAATTGGAGGTAGGGAAACAGGTTATGAGACATGTTTATCTTGTCGTCCCCACTCTTAGCCTCAGTTCTGTAGCAGGGAGGTAGTGTAGATAAAACCAGGGGAAATCCAAGAGCAGAGAGGCTTTTGTTTCACTCTCCACTTGGGACTTTCAAAGCAGGAGAGACCACAGTGTCACTTTGCCCTGCAGGATCAGGAACCAAATGGAAATCTCAGCCTTACTTCAGGGAAACTACCACTTCAGAGCTAAGGAGGGTTGCACTGAGCAAGTGGAGATGTCTGGTATAAAGGAAGCAGACCTTGAGGTACGTGAGCAGTGGACACAAAGAGAATACCCAGGGACAGGACTGAGGTGTAAAAAAACAATTAAAATTTTAGTAGTCAAGAGCTGGTATCTCACTCCATGGTCATCTTGCTGCTTCAGCATCCATTGCTTTCTTTCATATGATCCAAGATGGCTGCTCCAGCTCCAGTCATCATGTCTGCATTCCAGCAAGGTTTGATCTAGTGAGAACTTAACAAGCATGAGAAATGTATTTAGTCATTTAATGAAATGTTTTTCTATGTCCTTTTTAATATTTATACTTTATTTAATTTAATTAATTAATTTATTTATTTATGGCTGTGTTGGGTCCCCGCCTCCGTGCGAGGGCCCTCTCCAGCCACGGCAAGCGGGGGCCACTCTTCATCGCGGTGCGCGGGCCTCTCACCATCGCGGCCTCTCTTGTTGCGGAGCACAGGCTCCAGACGCGCAGGCTCAGTAATTGTGGCTCACGGGCCCAGCCGCTCCGCGGCATGTGGAATCTTCCCAGATCAGGGCTCGAACCCGTGTGCCCCGCACTGGCAGGCAGACTCCCAACCACTGCGCCACCAGGGAAGCCCCTCTATGTCCTTTTTAAAGATACAGTTAGTAGATAGTAAGGTTTAACAATTAATATTCTGTTAAATTAAGAATGCCACAAACCAGAATAAATCTTAATCTAAAAGGAATTATGCATGCATATAGAAAAAGGAAATGAGGAATAGATGTGGAATAAGGTAGAATGACATATTTAACATGCAGCCCAAAAGTTTGGTTTATGGACAGAAATTCAGATGTCTGAAACGTTTTATACAAATTTGGCTTGGTTCCTAAGAGACACAGAAAATTCGGATAACTCATGTTTAACTTCTCCAGTGTTTGGGGAGGAATGAAGTCAACAGCAGATGCCCCAGTGGTGTACATGTGATGAAAACTGAGTAACAGTTTCACATGATGGCAGGTCTGTACACCTTAAATTAAATTGCTGAGCTGAATCAAAGACAAAAAAAATGTAATCCTACAAAGATGAAAATAAATTGTTGATCCTTTCTTATTTTCTCCTGAGAGACTCTATAACAAACCATTATTTTTCTTCTACCCATCTTCCCAATTTTTGCTCCTCGTATTTTCATAAATTAATAGAGGAAAATACCATTGGCATCTAAACTAATTTGGTCTAGTTGTTGCATGGATTAAATAGTCAACTAACACAAGAGTGATTTAAAGTCCATCCCACCCCTTTTTGTATTCCCTGATGAATGATTTGACAAGATGCCACCAAGGCAGCTCAGTTTAAAAGAATAGTATTAATGTGGACACAAAACCAAGAAGCTCAGTGACGACCATCAGCCAAAGTACGTCTGCTTTTCACATAGTGAATACATCCATTTCCAACCGTTCCTAATTTATGTGTGACAAACTGATATGAGGTTTATTAATGGAAAAGGTGAATTTGACTGGCCTTCTAATACAATACACACAACCAGTTATGTAGAAATGCATTCAAACAACACTCCTGTTTTGTTGAGAATAGAAAAGGAAGAATGAAAAGAATAATTGGGGGATAAAGTACAGTGGAATAGTGAATAAGACAATGTTCTGAAACTGTAAAGAAAAGCAAATTGTAAATAAAGCAGTGGGCCCTCCAAGACCATCAAGAGAGAATGGGGAAGATGGAGAAAGGCTATTTCCAATATCAGGATTTATTCGATGAGTAAAAAAAAACAATAATTATATTAAAAACAAAGAAAATCACAAAATGACACCAGTTAACAAATTAAAGATCAGTATTCTGACCCACTATCTTATAGGACATGATAAATTTCAAAGAAAGTACCTGACAATCTCAGATGTGGGTGAGGAGGTACATCTTGTTGCTAATAGACCTCAAGTGGTGGCATTTCGATGTGATAATTTAAACACCCTCAGTTTTACTTATTTTATTTGGTTGGAGTATCAGAAACTCTAGCCCATCGATGCTGCAAATACAGTTGGAGGTAGGGTTGCTGAGTCACACAAACTAAACTCACAGAGGCTGTTATTTATAAACATAATGACAATTTAATAATTTACAAGGAATAACATAACTCGCATGAGGAGTAGATTATTCATTTTAACCTGGAGAGCCCATTTTCTTCCTATGACAAAGCCATACAAAGAGGAAAATGAAATTCAAAAGGTTGCTACACAAATACGGAATAAAAAAGTTTATCGTCATTAGAAATTTAGAGCCCGGTACATCTATATTCACAACAGGGATTAACTGCAAAGTGGGTCTCTTCTTGCCAAGACACTGTCCTTTTTTAGACATTGCTTTTCTGACTTTTTTTTTCCTTTTCTGACTCTCTCTTGTCTCTGTGTTAGTTCTGACTTTCCTCCCTACCCTTCTGATTGCTGTATTCTTTCTTTAGATATGATAATAACATCAATGAGGTATTATTATTTTTGTTGTCATCATTGTTAGTCTGTTCCTTAGACTATTTTCAATTTTTGAAGTATGCTAAAGGACCTCACTACTCAAAAGTGTAGTTTAGGGGCCAGCAGTGTTGGTTTCACGTGGAAACGTGTTGGAAATGCAGAATCTTGGGCCCCACCCCAGACCTACTGAATCAGATTGTGCATTTTAATAAGATCTTCAGGGATCTGGGTGCACATTAAAGTCATTCCATCCCTACCTCTCCTTCCATCTATCTTTCTACTTTTGCCTTTACAGTCGGATTAACTCCAATTCAATATTGACGATAATCTCAAATATAAACTCTTCTCTAAGTTGGCCCACTGTGTTTTGAGTTTATATCTCAGGTCTCAAGGGAATACCTTCATTTCAAATTTTGGAGGCTACTTTGCTGTTGCACCCAGGGAAACAAGCTTTCTGAATACTGGGCCTGAAATGGAACCGCACAGCCTCAATAGTGTACTTGGAACAACAGACATACTTGAGACATAGCTCTATCATTGAGTAAATAAGCTAAATTCCAACTAAGATCTCCTTTGAAATAGTCAGGATTCTACCACTTGGAAGTTATAGAAAAGTAACTAAAATGGTTTAGGTCAACAGGAGAATTGTTGGTTCTCAAAATGTCAAGGGTTGGGGGTTTGTGTCACTGATGATACAGGAACCCAGAGCATCATGTCGCAAGGCTCTCCTGCCCTCTGAGGACGGTTGCCAGCACTTAGAGATTCAGCCCCTCTATGTAGCTTACAGCCTGATCTGCTGGATATCACAAGACAATTTCTGTTCCTACTACTTGAGAGACTAGGGTTCAGATATATTCCTGATCAAAATTAACTAATTTCATTACTGCTAGAGCCAACCATAGAAAGCTGAGGAAAGCAATTATTAAGGAGATTATGAAGGAGAAGATGCAAAAGAAAGAGGTAGGATTGATGGATCTGGGCTGCATCCCTGTCCTGTATTCACCTCCAAGGACTGGAGGACCCACCCAGTGCTGTGCACATGATTAGTGGCCGCCCAGAGAGATTGTCTCTTTTTCAATTACGTGTTATCATGTTTATACTACTTCAGTGTATAATCCATTCATTATTTAGATTTCTTTTTCCAGTAAGAGTCAAAATGTATATGGCTAATCTGGCCCCTCTAAATTGCTTACAATATATTTAAGATTGAAAGCAAAAAGTTTTCCTTAACTTTATTCTAATCATCACATTGTGGAACTTGCTCTATTGATGTTTGTGTGCAATTCCCACAATATAATTTTTACATGTGTTTGAAAACAATAACAAACTACATTGGGGGAGTGAGTAGCTTGTCAAGTTTAATCTTGTTTCATATTTGGAGTGATGTCTCAGTCAGGGACTGTGAACTTTACAGTGCTATTTCTCCATTAAAACAGAGCTTCATAAGGAATCACATAATAAAAGCCCAAACTTTATTAATAAAATTAAAATCAATCATCCTTGGAAGGCATTACTTGGACTGTTTACTAATCAGAGGAAGTATAGAAAATGGATCCCACAGTGGCTAATGTTAATTTTTTCTTCCTTTTCCTCACCCTAATCAAATATAGCTTGCTTTTAAAAGTATTTGCCTAAGATTAAGACAGAAGTTTACACCCTGTGGTAGAGAGAAAAAACAACCTTGATTTGGGGAGATTTAACATTCCTTAATTTGCTGAACTGATGCTGTGCTCAGTCGTTTTTGTGATTGTCTGTCCTACAATAGGATACAAATTCTTCAGGATACAACTTAGAGGCAATACAAGCATCAGGTTTCCATCATGAAGGGCAGCCGTAGTGCATCTCACTTGATCAAGACATACTGGGAAAGTTAATCATTTGAATGGCACTTTTTAAAAATGATAGGAACACAGGGCGGTTCATGGGGGCAGGCTGTCCCACCAAAATAATACTGAAGATTGCTTATTTCCATAGGTGTGGGCAGAATGTCAGGGAAACATGAGAGAGAGTACAGTATCTTGAAGGTGATCACAGTGGAGCACCTTTACCACTGCGAGGTATGAAAAGATGGGGATCTGGAGAGAGAGAGAGCTAAGTATGGCCAGAATGAGGGAGGGTGAAATGCTTAGGGTGCAGAATTTAAGGAGAAACCATCGGGGTTCCTTCTCTGGCTCCTGCCCGCCTCCCCAGTCCCACCCCAATGGACGAACATTGCCCCCGGAGGTTTAAATTCCCTATAATTTTGGTTTTCTGACATCATTAGATACAGCCTTGAGGCAGAAAGTGGGAAGACTAACACAGGAAGCTTGTCATTTGTCATAGGACGCCACCACTGTAAGGTGATTCTGTGCCCACTCAGTAGAAGTGCTCCTGAAGGCAGAGGCCAGCTGAGGGGACCTGACCCCAGGCCCCAAGGCTACACAGGGAAAGCCCTAAATGGAGGCACACTCGGGCACATTTGCCAGCATCTTGCTACTTTGCTTTCCCTTTGACTCCCCCAGCCCCATCCCCTCAAGTCCAGAAGACTTTTATCACCTCAGAGACAGGATTAAACACAGTATTACATCATGTATTTGGATGTCTACTTTTCAGTGGCAAAGATCAAAACGTTTTCTTTTAAGCTGGTGTCTCTATCACAATTTATAACATATATTTTGAAACTCAGAAGCTGAACATTGTCTTTATTTCTTCTTGTATTTCTGCTATAACAACTCTACCCTGAACTGGGGGCTGTGGGGAAAGAAGAACTGGAGTAGCAGAATGTGGCAGCAAACAAAGTATGGGTTAAAGTTTCAAAACATAATCTGCCCCCGCCCCCCCCAACCCAGTATTGAGGGGTGAAAATCATTCATTGCTGGGTGTACCTAGTCTTACCCCGAGGCCTTGCTTAGTCAAGAGGACGATGGCTTGACCTTCTCAGTCTATCCACTTCCCCATAGTGCCCTCCACCTCCCACCCCTACGAAGGTCCCGCATTGATAGACTGATTCTGAGACTGTTGTAGCGGACAATCTGGAGGAAACAGAGGAAAGAGGAGCATGGAAAGAGGCACATAAATGGAAGAGTTGGAGGGATTTGGGAGGAATCCCAAGTTGAGGAAAGCAACTGTGGCGTGTGAGGGCAGTGTTCAGAGCAAGAAACAAAATGGGAGCTTTAGACAAGTATTGCAGGAAATTGTGTCCCTTGTTGGTGTTCAAGAGATACATATAAAGGACTTGAGCTATTTCTAAATTGCTTCTGATTACATGGACTGTGTTCTTTTAACTGCGACTTTTCTCTGGGACTGAACCACATGAATCACGTTATGTAAGCATTCATATCACTCCTTGAAAAGACGTCTCTGCCACTCTCTTCTTTCTCACTTCTTTTTTCTCCTCCTAACCTCTCCCCTTCTTCCTCCCTCCTTATCAGCTTTTTAAAGTGGGTTTATGGATTTATGGGCTATAAGGGCTGAGATATTATCCTCCCCACAAATTTAGACCATGGTGATGAAAGGAAAAGCATGATCTCAGATATTTGATCTTAAATTTTCGGCTTTTGAATGTTATATGTCACTTATTGTGTGCTGTGTCTTACAGTCCTAATGAATGTTGCTAAGTCTTTCTTGATTCTACCTCCTCCTCTCCGCCATGAGCCCATAAGCTCTAAGGGCCTGATCTTGTCCCGAATTTGTCTCCAGCCCAGTACTGGAGAGCACCAGCAACCCTTCTCCTTTAGATTGCAGCCTTGCATTTCCATTTGTATTCGTTGCCCAGGGTGGCTTTAAATGCATTACAAACTACTTGGCTTCACACAATAGAAACTTTATCTTCCAAAGTTCTGGAGGCTAGAAATCCAAAGTCAAGGTGCTAACAGGGCCATGCTCCCTCTGAAGGCTTTGGGGAAGAAGACTTCCTACTCTTCTCCAGCTTCCGGTGGTTGCCAGCAGCCCTTGGTGTCCCTGGCCTGTAGCTGCATCTCTCCAGTCTCTGTCTCCATCTGCACGTGGCCCTCTCCCCTCTGTGTGTGTCTCCTCTGCATCTCTGTGTCACTCCTGTTATTAGGGCACCAGTATAGTTGGCCCTTGAACATTGTGGTGGTTAGGAGGGCCAACCCTCTGTGCAGTTAAAAATCCACATATAACTTTACACTTGACCCTCTGTACCCATAGTTCTGCATCAGTTCAACCAACCACAGATTGTGTAGTATTGTAGTACGCGTCTAGTGAAAGAAATCCATGTATAAGGGAACTTGTGACGTTCAAACCTGTGTTGTTCGTCAACTGCAATTGGATTTAGAGTCCACCATAATCCAGTATGACTTCATTTTAACTTAACTAAGTACATCCAAGTTTCCAGGTGGATGTGAATTTGAGAGATCGCTGTTCAAGCCAGAACACAATTGAAGGCCATGCAGCAAGCACTTCCTCTCCCCTTCACCCAAGGCATCACGCCAGCCCAAGACTGCCGATCGAGCCTGTGGCCAGGACTAGACGTGGGAGTTAGATGTCACCCCAGCCCTCTGGGCTGCAGCTATTAAAATGCAACCGTAGGCGTTCAGGTTGCTCTGGCACTTCAGCTGTACCTTTTCCAGGAAGGCATTCACCCCAGAGGCTGTGGGGACATACTTTGGCATGGAGCTTCAACAGTTTGATTTAGTTGCAACGATGGGGTTTAAAGCTCACTGAGGATAGCTAGCTATCCAAATGGCACATCAACTCTAAGGCACAATCCAGTTTATCCTTCTATAAAACACTTCAGAGAACATGGACAGATATATTTCACAATGTTTAAACATTTCTGTAGGGCCAATAAAGGAAGAGCCTGGTTCTTGAGAGTCACTTTGACTTACTGGTATCTTTCCGTGTTTATGGGCTGCCTTGTAATGCAGATTTAGGGGACTAGAATGAACTCCAAGGCAAAGCCACAAAGAGGAGGCCAACAGAGGGCAAAAGAAATTACCTCTTGCTGTATGAACTCCTGAATTGGAAATGCAAACAAAATCCAAGTTTTAGATATTAATTTATAAATCAAGACAGAGGAGCAATACCCTTAGCATTTATTTGTACATAAAGATTCACGTCCTGTATCTACGGACTGTGGCCAGAGAAGCCTGTAGTTATTGCTGTGAGACTCCTTGACCACTGAGTACTATTACAGCCTGGCTTGGGGCCCGAATTATTGATACTTTGTGTTGATGGCTGCCTGGCGAAGCCGCTGGTAGATTGAGATGCCCAGTATAATCTGTGCTGGGTGGTAACTAAAACCAGTCACTAGGAAGTAATCTTATAAAATCTAAGGTATATACCTATAGTCTCCTAAGGGCCAAGAAGGTAACATAAATAAAAGAAGTAGGCTGGGTGAGGGCTGCAGCATTGACGAGCCGAGGCCCCTGCTGCATGGAGAAGCAGGTACTTTTTTTCGATGACTGTTGCTCCATTAGAATGTGAATTTCAGTACCAGTACAGCCAGACCTTATAAAATTCTTTAAGGAAAACAAAGCATCCCGACTTTTATGTAATTTCCTGCTTTTAAAAATGTAGATGACTGGTTAAATTCTTTTGAAAACACAATCCAGGTAAAATCATCATCATCATCATCATTGAAAAAGCCTGGCTTCTACAAGTACCCACTGATTTAAAATCTCCATCTCAAGATTAAAGAGGAAATATCTTTTTCTAGGGGAAAAAGAAACAAAGAAGAACTTTCTGTCATCAACCATATTTTTAACAATAGGTCTGCATTTTTACATGAGGAGACTTGGGTTGTACTCACAGCTCTGCCACCAACAAACTCAAAACCCTTCAGTAAGTTATTTTCACTCTCAGGACATCGATTTCCTGATGTAGGACCAGATGATTTCTGAGTATTTCTGTTGCTGTCATTTATTCTGTGATTTTGTGATCAAGCACCTTGAAGGCAAACAGTGCATCCCTTTTGTTCGGTGTCTAGCACAGTACCTGGCGTGTTGTCAGCACCCAATAAGTATTGTTCAATGCAGGACTAAATGCATGAGTGAGTGAATCGATGTTATCCCCATTTTCAAGATGAATAAACTGGGTCCCAGAGACGTTGAGTAATGTGTCTAAGTTTCTACTATTAATAAGGGTGGAGTCAGGATAGGGAACTTTGATCTTTCTGCCCTTGAGGTAGTGAACATTGAACACTGAACATGAAGGAGGATGTACCAAGTGCACAAACGCCCCCTAGATTATGTTACCAGAAGTTCAGCTCGGTCCAATTCCTTGCTACTGGTCACTTTCCCCCCAGGTTTTTTTTTAAATTAAGATGTCATTTACATACCATAAAATCACCCTAATTTTAGTGTACAGTTGGCAAAACTTTTTTGTTTTTAATTAATTAATTAATTAATTTTTGGCTGTGTTGGGTCTTCGTTGCTGCGCGTGGGCTTCCTCTAGTTGCAGTGAGCAGGGGCTACTCTTCGTTGTGGTGCGCGGGCCTCTCATTATGGTGGCTTCTCTTGTTGCAGAGCACGGGCTCTAGGCGTGCGGGCTTCAGTAGTTGTGGCACGTGGGCTCACTAGTTGTGGCTCGCGGGCTCTAGAGCACAGGCTCAGTAGTTGTGGCGCACGGGCTTAGTTGCTCCGCAGCATGTGGGATCTTCCTGGACCAGGGATCGAACCTGTGTCCCCTGCATTGGCAGGTGGATTCTTAACCACTGCACCACCAGGGAAGTCCCCAGTTGGCAAGTTTTGAAAACACATAGAATCATATAACTACAACCAAAATCAAGATATAGAAAAGTTCCATCAAAATTACACATATATTAGCTATACATAAAGTTGTTCTATAACTGGTGTTCATTATTTTTCAGATATTTTCTTCTTTGTGTTTCATTTTGGATAGTTTCTATTGCTGTATCTTTAAAATCACTGATATTTTCTTCTTTAGTATCTAGGATATTTTAATTTCATCCTGTGTATTTTTCATCTCAGACTTCGTGTTGTTCATACCTAGAAGTTCAATCTGGGTCTTTTAAAAATATCGTCCATAGCTCTCCTTACCATGCTTATGTTTTCCTCTACTTTCTTGAACATATAAGTTATAGTCATAATAACTATTTTAATGTAGTTGGTACTAATTCTATCATCTTTGTTACTTAAGGGTCAGTTTTGATAAGTTGATTTTTCTACTCATTGTGCATCATATTTTCCTGCTTCTTTGTATGTCTGATAATTTTTGATTGGATGCCAGATGTCTTGAATTTTTCCTTACTGGGTGCTGGGTTTTCTTTCAGTTTAAAAAATACCCGGGAACTTTGTGCTAGGTTACTTGGAAATTCTTGGATCTTTTTGAGGGCTTCTTTCTACAAGCTCTGTAAAGTGGGATTAGAGGAGCCTTATTGTAGGGCTGATTTTGCCCCCCTATGAAGGTGATATGCTGTTGAGTACTCTGCCCAGCCTTCCACGGGCTACAGGCTTTGTCTGCTTCTGGGCAGGAACAGGAGCTGTCCCAGGCCTGTGTGAGCCCCAGGGGTGGCCCCACCTGCTCCTTTGCCCGTAGTTCATTCCCTGGCCTCAGCTAGTTTCTTCACATGTAAGAGCTGGTTAGTATGCAGATCTCCAGAGTGCCTGCTCTGTGCACTTCCCTCTGGTCTAGCTGCCTGGGCTTTCAAAAGCTCCCATCTCCATCTCCCCAACTCAGGGAGACCTGGAGGGCTTGCCTGGGTTTCCCTTTCCTGCACTGGGGCCTGGAAACGCTTTCCAAGCAGTGAGCTGGGGCAACAGCAGAGCTCTCTCCTTATTGTGTCCCCTTTCTCAGAGGCCACTGCCCTGCACTGTCTGTTGTCTATTGCCTGAAAAACATTTTTTCATATGTTTTTATGGTTATCTATTTCTTTAAGAGTGTGTGATGGGGGACTGTACATCCAGCCCTCATTATTCCACCTTGGCAGGAAGCAGGCCATTGGTCTCTTTGATTTCCTCTTGTTCAGCCACTCATGAGGTGGTTCTTTCAGTGTCCCTTTTGTCCCTTAACAATGCCTGATTCCGATTTCCTTCCTTGTCACGTTGTCTCCAGTTCATAAATAAATAGGCAATGGGAATAACTTTATTATTTTATTTCTAGTCAGTAACAATGGCTAATTCACTTTTTCAATCTATCTCTGTTGCTTACAAATTCCCTCATCAGCCACCACGTCAGTTTAGTACTGATTCTTGGCACAAACGCCCCACTCCAGAGCTGACCTGTCTCAGCTGCGTTCCCAGCATTTGAATTCGCTTCTGGATGCCACCCCTAGGGTCTCCACTGTCCCACTCATCTCCAAGGTCTTTACGGTGCTCATATTCATTCATATGCATTCAAAAATTATTTTGGAGCATCCACTAGTCTAGTCCTGTGTTGGCCCCTGGGAGACCAGAGGTGAACAGAGAAGCCGTGGCTCCAGTCTTCGTGAACCTGACTGCATAACAAAGGGAATAAATGTCACTCAAATATTCATTTGTATATTTGTGAGAATTCAACTCAGAAGACTTCAAAATGATGGATAAAATTGTTTCTCAAACACTTTTTAAAAAACTACAGCTGAATAGCAGATAAAGAGGAAAAAAATGTGATAGGCTTGATATAAAAATGGTGTAATTTCCTAGAATAAGCTATAATGGGCATGAAGGTCTGCGTCCTTGGAGTCCTTGAGGCTCGTTTTCAACAGGCCACGTGTGAGAGGGGGACAGGAAACAAACCAGGAGCTAAGGAAGAAAGATCAGGTCAGAAACCCTACTGAGGGTGGACCCTAAGGAGTAATCATACAGGAGTGAGCCAGCCAACCTCCATCCCACAGATGAGATCACTTCAGTCTCATCCCCAGCTCTGGGTGGAGCAAATGAAATGAAATGAAAGCAGGATCCTCTGAGACTCCGTTACTACAGCCTTCGATCACCTGATACTGGGGCTTGGCTTTAAGTGTGATGACCAAGGGGGCTTGGCTTTAAGTGTGAAGACCAAGGGGCTGGAGGCCAAAACCATAATTTAAGGTATTGCTGACAGTCCATAGAGAAAATTAATGCAAATGACTGTTTAACATAGGACAAGATGATAAACCTCAGTCATAATAAAAATACACTGAAATAATACTTTGCAGCTACAAAACTGGTAAAAATACCGAAGAAAGACATTCTCATTTACTACTGATGGTCATACAAAATGCTCCAACTCCCATGGAGGAGACTATCTAGTAAAATTACATACACATTTACCCCTGTACACATGGGCCCTATTTCTAAGAATCTATCCCAAAGGTATGCCAAAAAATGTACAAGTTGATATCAGCAAGTGGCTAAAAATTGCAGCTTTATTTGTAACAACAAAAGACTAGAAACAATGCAAATGCTCATAGAGCACTAGAAGAATAAGTTACTGTAACAGAGAACTAAGAAGTTGATTGAATATCAATAAAATATTATGCTGTATGCTGTTTATAAGAAATATTTCAGAAATAAAAGAACTTAAAATGATTGAAAGTAAAATGATAGAAAAAGATATATAAAGCAAATACAAACCACAAGAAGGAGGGATAAAAAAGTTAATTTTAGACAAAATAGAATTTGACAAGTTATTATAAGAGATAAAGAAGATCACAGCATATTAGTAAATGGTTAATTTCACCAGAAAGATACATGTTTAACTTTGTATATTCCTAATATTATAGCTTACAGCAAAACTTAACAGAATCCAAGGAGAAACTGACAAATCCACTAGCTTAAAAAGGAGATTTTTAACAGCATACTTAGTAATTGCTTGATCAGAGAAAAGTCATAAGGATTATAGCAGAGACAGCTACTTTCCCTCAATATCTGGGGTTATTTCCCTTCCTTTAAATACTTACTTAGCATCCAGAGTAAAGACTGTGTTTCCCAACTTCCCTGACACCCAGGTGCGGTTGTGTGACCAAGTTCTTGCTAAAGGAAAAAGTGTGAAAGTGGTAAGTACACAGTCTGGATCATGTCCTTAGAAGGAAACTGGCTGGACTGGAAAGGTGAATGTAAGAGCTAGCGATGGACCGGGAGATGGAGGCCATGTGTTGAGGGGAAGAGCAACAAGGAGTGTGGGCCCTGGACACTATAAACACCTTGCATTGCTTTTGTGATAACTGCTGTTTGAGAGGGAAGTAAACTCCTGTCTGGCTTAAATCACTGTTATTGTGGGTCTTTAATACAACATGTACATCATAACAAATACAAACTTAGTCCCTGGAAGTGGAGCTACAGGAACAGAATCTAGGTGACATTTGCTTGGAAGGCGCACTACTCAGAATGCAGACTCTGAGAATGCAGACAGGGCAGGCTGGAAATCTGGGGGCCTGCGCAAATCTGAGGAAATCTGGGGGCCTGCTCAAATCACTTAGTAAATCACTCAGTTCCTTTATTTTGAATGACTTCAAGGTAGCCACCAATAAGTTGAAGCAGAGCAGGACTGGCAGAGCACAGAGATCATTAATAAAAGTCCAGAACTGAAAAACTGCTAAGATTAGTGCTTTCTAACCCTGTTCACTCATGCACTAAAAATATAATATAATATTTGTATAGCCCATAGGGGTACATCAGTGAAGCTACTCATAGCCAGTGGTGACCAGACTGCATGCTCTGATCATCCCAAGTAGAGCCCAAAGGGAACAATATCTTGGATGTATTTGTAACCTATTTGTGGCTAAACAGTATGCCCAGTGCACTGCTTGAAGAGCTCTGTTTTACATAAGGTCTTTGGCTGTAGTAACTCCAACATGGAACTGACCAGAAGCAAGCAGCCTAAGAAGGCTAAGCGAGTTTTGCCAAAGAACCCATAAGCCTAGCCTGAAAAATCTGTGCTTGTTGACTCCTTAAAGCAATCCCAAGCCTTAAGTTTGGAGAAGCAGGAAATGCCTGTAATACCAACGGTCACCGAGGAGGTGCACATTCTAATAGCCACTTCAGTGTGCCACAGGACAGATAAGAGGTAGGGAAGCTCCTTCTAATGGCAGAGCCAGAGGACAAAGGACAAAGGAGTTCCTGCCAGACCTGAAACAATAACTGCAACATGGGCTAAGCAAGAATTTTCCTCCATTGCCAGGACAGTATATCTCCACATGCTCAGTAGCATTTAGATTTTCCTATAGAGGAATGACTCCTGGGTGTGACTAAGGTTCCCTCTTCTCAATGAGGAGCTTTTTGTTGCCAATATTCTATTCATACTCCACAAGGGTGAGCATATTAATAGCCTTCATTGTAGGTGGCTGGGTCTTGCAGAGCCAGACCTGATGGAGTGAACAGGGCATCTCCCAGCAATTCTACACTTCTGGAGGGGATTTCAGGGATGGATTGTTGTCCTTGGGGAGAAAAGTTTGTGTTATGTGTAGTGAGAGGTGTCCATTGACATAGTTGGGTAGGCATAATAGTTATCTATCATATCAGTCCAGGATTGCTTATGCTCGGACTGTTTTGGGAGAGAGAAATACTTCTACCTTGTTTAAGTCACAGACTTGTTGGGCCTTTACTATATCATAACTACTGGCCTATATCTTAACTACTATAGATATAGAGTAGATTTGAATAGCATAACCAAAAGCAACAGGAAACATGCATAAGAATAGTCCTAGAAGCTATTTTTAGAATTGTACAAAACTGCAAACACTTCAAATATCCATCAAGAACAGAATGGGTAAATAAATTGTAGTTTGTCAGACAGTAGAATATAAAATAGTGGGGAAAAAACAGGAATAAACATGAATCAACTATGAACAAACATGATGTTTAGTAAAAGAAAATCACAGAAAAAATGCATGTGGAATTATTCCGTTCATGTAAGGTTTTAAATGAGACAAAATTAAAGGCGTACTATTTAGGTATACATTCATATGTGGTATATCCATTGTGGTGGCTGATTTTATGTCTCAAAATGACTGGGCCAGGGCTTCCCTGGTGGTGCAGTGGTTGAGAATCTGCCTGCCAATGCAGGGGACATGGGTTCGAGCCCTGGTCTGGGAAGATCCCACATGCCGCGGAGCAACTAGGCCCGTGAGCCACAACTACTGAGCCTGCGCGTCTGGAGCCTGTGCTCTGCAACAAGAGAGGCCGCGATAGTGAGAGGCACACACACCGCGATGAAGAGTGGCCCCCACTTGCCACAACTAGAGAAAGCCCTCACACAGAAACGAAGACCCAACACAGCCAAAAATAAATTAAAAAAAAAAAAAAAAGACTGGGCCACGAGGTGCCCAGATTTTTGGTCAAACATTATTCTGGCTGTTTCTGTGAGGACCTTGTTGGATGAGATTAACCTTTAAATCAATAGACTGAGTAAAGCAGATTTCTCTTCCCGCTGGATGTGGGTGGGCCTCATCCAGTCAGTTGAAGGCCTGACTAGAACAAAAAAGCTGACTGTCCCTCTAGTAAGAGGGAATTCTATCTGTTTGATGACCTTTGAACTGAGATCCTTGCTTTTTTCCTGCCTTCAAACTCAAACTGAAACATTGGGTCTCAAGCCTGCTGGCTTTCAGACAGGAAAGCTCTCCTGAGTCTCAGCCTTCAGCCTCGGACTAGAACTCCACCAACGCCCTCCAGCTCGCCGACTCATCCTGCAGATCTTGTGACTTGCCAGCATCCGTAATCACATGAGCCAATTCCTTATAATAAATCGTTTTCCATATTTATATACATCCTATTGTTTCTGTTTCCCTAGAGAACCTTCATATGTACAATCCTTCAAAAAAAATAAAGCAAGAATGATTAACAACAAATTCAAGGCAGTGGTCACATCTGTTAGGGACAGAGAGGAGGATTCATTCATTCAGGACACCCAGGGGACTGTCGTGTTCATGACGATGCTCTTTTGCTTCATCCTGGGTGGTGAACTTCAAGGATGTTCACCTTATTATTAGCCTTTAAAATGTACGTTTATCATATATTGTTTTTGTATGTATGATATGTTTCACAGAAAAAATGAAAAAAAATATTTTTCATTAAAAAAGTTGCAACTTTGAAAGTGCCGTGAAAAGAGGTGAAAGCTTCCATGGGTGCCTAAAGAAGGGTGGTCAGGGGAGATGTCACTGATCGTTCCTGTCAGGCCTTCTGTGTCTGTAACTAACATTCACAGTGTTTATTTATTGATCACATGAGGGACTTCCAAACAAATACTTCTGTTCTTTCTCAATATGCACTTGACAAAAGCAAGGAAAGGTCAGTCACTCCCTAAAAGTGACATGGGTGACTTCCCTGGTGGTCCAGTGGTTAAGAATCTGCCTTCCAATGCAGAGGATGCGGGTTCAATCCCTGGTTGGGGAACTAAGATTCCATATGCCGCGGGGCAACTAAGCCCGCGTGCTGCAACTACTGAGCCCATGCGCCTCAACTAGAGAGTCCACGTGCCACAAACTACAGAGCCTACGCCCTCTGGAGCCCATGCACCACAGCTAGAGAAGCCCACGCACCGCAAGGAAGAGCCCACATGCGGCAATGAAGATCCCGTGTGCCACAACTAAGACCTGACGCACTCAAAAATAAATAAATTAAATAAATAAAATATTTTTTTAAAAAAAAGTGACAAGGTCCAGCAGCTCCTGAAACTAAGTGGAGAACCACTTTCTGGCCAAGGCACACATTGAGGTCATATGACACACACACAGAGGCAGGCGTTGGAAACACACCCCTCCCGTAATTTGTTTCCAAGCTTCTTTGGTTAATTTCACTAGGATTATCTCAGACAAGAAAACTCTTAGTCCCTGAAAAAGATAAATGGTCAGAAGAAAGCACACAGGAGATCACTGTATTGAGTGTCAAGGGAAGTAAATTCAGTCCACTCAGTTTATTTTTTTAATCTACTCATGACTCATTCATGGAAGGGTTTAAAATCCCAAAATCGTTCATCATGCTGGTGTGGAATGTGGAGCTGGATGCTCCGGTTAGCTGGATGCAAAATTTTCGTGCAGCTAACGTGGGGGTCTGGAAACACCTGCCCTCCATAGTGGAAGTTGGTAGAAAAAGTTTATTCAATGTGAAGAAATGTATTACTGACCAATCTATTTAAATGAAGAGATGTTATTAAAACAATAAAGAAAACAAGAAAAAGACAGTTGTGTTTTATGTGGCAATTGGAGGTGGTCCTGTGTGTATGTATTCAGTGTTTTGAGAGTTGCTGACACAGCAAAAATAAGAATTATCATTTATTAAATGCCTACTAGGCAGTTTAGACACAGTATCTATTCTTTTATTGAAGTATAGTTGATTTACAATGTTGTATCAGTTTCTGGTGTAGAGCAAAGTGATTCAGCTATACATATATATATATTCTTTTTCATAATCTTTTCAACTATAGTTTATTACAAGACATTGAATATAGTTCCCGTGCTATACAGTAGAACCTTGTTATTTATCTATTTTATATGTAGTTGTTTGTATCTGTTAATTCCAAACTCCTAATTTATCCTTCCCTCCCCCTTTCCCCTTTGGTAACCATAAGTTTGTTTTCTATGTTTGTGAATGTGTTTCAGTTTTGTAAATAAGTTCATTTGTATCATATTTTAGATTCCACACATATGATATTTGTCTTTCTCTGTCTGACTTACATCACTTAGTATGATAATCTCTAAGTCCATTCATGTTACTACAAATGGCCTTATTTCATTATTTTTATGGCTAATATTCCATTATATATAAATACATATATATATATATGTGTGTGTGTGTATCACATCTTACTTGTCTATCTATCTGTGGATGGACATTTAGGTTGCTTCCATGCCTTATCTCTTATTTTTATGAGTACGCTATGGTGACAGTTTATTATCCCCACTTAACATAGGTAGGTTCAGCATCTCTCCTAGATGTGAGAAACATCCTTGCCTTGAAGCAGAAAGTATAGAAAGAGCTGCCAGGTCTTGCCCACCTTGGGGTGGAGTGCTAAAGTGGTGGGATTCTGTCTTTACTGACCTGGGTTAGAAAGGTAACACCTGCTTATTCCTAAGTAACTTATCCAGCATCTTCGTCAGCTTAAAGGGTTGGAACTCTCCCTTTTTCTTCCCTACTCCTTGTCTGCCTGCCCTCTTGTTGCCTTTCCCCTATATTCCTTCTTTCTGTGCTTGGTCCTCCTCTGTTGGATCCTGCTTCTCCTTTGCCTTGGGTCCTGATGCAGGCTCCTTGCTCTCATTTCCATTTGTCATTACTTTGGACCATCCTTTACCTTCCAAATGGAGTTTTCTGGAAGCCCTTATATATGACCCTGGAAAAGATGGATCTAGTGCCAAGGTTTTTGCTCCTTCCTCTCATCTCATTTGACAGTAAGCAACTGAGAAGAGGCGTAAAGATAAAGTCCAAACTCCTTAACATGGTCGATGTGGCACAAAAGTTCATTTAGATATCACTTTATTGTCTTATGTTAAGTCTCCTGTAGGAGACTCAAAGAATGAAAAGCTAAACATTCCTTCCATTTGTATTCTGGAAGGACAACCAAGCGTCTGTCTTTTGGACTTCTTGCCCTAGTAATAGTGGAGATTAATAATTCCTTTGTTTTTCCAGAATATCACTAAAGATATCTTTGAATGCCTTTGTTTAGAAAGCCTAAGAGAGTATAGAAAAGGGTACTTTGAGAAGAAAAGGCATGTGACCCAATCCTAGAGGGAGAACCAATTCTTGGTTCCTGTGAAACTGGAAATACAGGTAAGTTGTGGGTTTCATGAGTGGCAGGCACCAGGACTCTGCTTATATTTACGCCGTAGTGGGTGGCAGGACCTCAGATACACATATGTTCTGGGATGCTCGCCCCTGAGCCCTGCATTTTGGAATCCATGGAAAATGTGGTTGTCTCTGCAGTGCTCATAATGGATGGAGAGATGCTGCTGGCTTTCAGATGGAGGGAAGCCCCAGGCCAGAGAGCATTGCAAGCAGCAGCTAGGATAGAGGAAACATCAGAAGTCCTCATCAACTTTTCTGGAATATGAATACTTCATAATTCATAGAGGAAATGATCACAAAAATGTGACTGAGAATAGCTATCCCTCAATCCTTAGCAGAAATAGATAGCCATTTGCTAAAATTAGATATATATATAACATCTCCAGAGTCTGGTGCAAATTTACTTCTTCCAGCTTTGCTTTGCCCCTTTACCAAATTGTATTTTGCCTTACTCTAGTTTAGTTAAAATTTTTCTATTTTTAAAGCACACCATTAGTTTCTTTGCATCCAAAACCTTTGTGTTTGTCATTATATCTGCTTGAAATACTTCTATCTCCTGTCTTCCCACCCCCAAGACACACATACACACACACATACTTAGGTGAACAGAAATTTGGAATGGGACCATGTGACCCTGGGGTTGATGGTAAGTCTGCCTATTTTGATTCACTTGTGTAGCTGACTAGGGATTTGTACTTGTTTAATTTGGTCACTGCTAAATACAGAATTGAAAACTTACACAGAAAAATGAAATTTGTGTGTAGCCCTGATTTAGAAAGGAACAAAAGTGCTAGCAAAAGTTAAACGAATCCTGCATAGAAA
The DNA here is from genome assembly GCF_028023285.1 of Balaenoptera ricei. Classification (NCBI taxonomy): domain Eukaryota; kingdom Metazoa; phylum Chordata; class Mammalia; order Artiodactyla; family Balaenopteridae; genus Balaenoptera; species Balaenoptera ricei. The sequence goes on from NC_082644.1 coordinate 78,640,193, forward strand.
TATGTTTCCAATCAAAGCTGAGAAATACTGGGAACCAAAAGGCTGTCTCTTGCCTTTTATTATAAATCTGATGCACTAGCAAAGGCCTTGAATTGTTGAGCTCGTTACAAATCCATAAAATAGTCCTCTCTAAGGAGCTATTTCAACCTTTTTTATATAACACTCATTATAAATTAATTCTCTCTGACAACTAACTAGGGAAGTATTTTAATCTGGATAGACAAAAATCATGCTCTTCTAAGAAGCCACCATAAGGTCTATGTTCTGTTACTAAAGACAATTTTATGAAGGTTCAGGGGTGATTTGCAAACTAATGTTGTTTTGATGTGTCTAATACACAATATAGTTGCTGAGTTTATCTACTAAATTAGTCCCTCTTGGTACACATTACACTGGGAGCAGTCTTGAAGAATGATAGTGAAATTGAACCTTGTTTCATGTTTTGATTACCTGTATTATTATTACTTTCTCCCTTGAAAGACTTAAAAAAACAATTAAAATTTTCTTGGGAATAGAATGAGAGCAAATATTATTCTGCTGTGCAGACATACAACTGTAAAAAGAACACAAATGTTTCAAAGAAACCAGAGACAACTCTGCCTGCGGGAGGTTTGTCTTCTTGTCAGAAGCCTCTAGATTAGGTTTGCTACATTGAAATCAAATAATACATATTTCAGTCCAGGGGATATTGAAAGTAGAATTATATTTCTATGTTCAATGCATAAAACATGAGCAAATAATTCAGTGGTTGCAGAACAGTTGTTTCTTTGGGTAGGGATTTTGCCAGCCTGTTTTGTAGCTTTGCAATTCTCTTGAGCAAAGTGATAAAGGTGATGAATGTCTATTTTGAATTAACTCCTGTTACAGTGAAGTGCCAGTTGATCTGAGCTCTTTCAGTCATGACAATTCAAATGTATCTCATTCTTTTTATAAAAATCTGAGCAATACCTTCTTGAAAAGCAAAAACTGACAAGAAGTATACCTCCCTGGAGATAAAGGATGGATGGGAATCATTGAATGGACTTTTGAAATGTCATTGTCAGATTGCACTGGACACTCTGCAATCACTCAGTTGCATAGTTGCTCCCCAGCCTCTCCTCTGTGTTCTCAACACCAATTCCTTCCAAGCCTGAGTCTTTGGAACTTACGCAAAAAGGAACGACATGGATTTTTATATCTTCCTAAATCCATTTATGAAATAGCTGTGACCATTGTAAATAGAATGTGAATATTACACTTTTGTGACAGTACATTGAATCATAAAATGTTTGAGTTAGAAGAGGCCTGAAAAATCATCTTAACTTTACTGTAAGGAAATTCTGGCCATAGGAGGTGGCATAACTTGGCAGTTAGTTGGTAGAAAAGCCTGAATAGGAACTTTGCACAATATGTGGTATGGAATAGGTGCTCAATCAGTTTTAGCTTAATTGAATTGAATTGGAATATACTGTAGCTCAGAGGGCAACAAAGATGGCTTATCACTTTACAGACGCTTAAGATGACTCAGAAAGTCATCTCTGTTGAGAAGAAGAGCTAACATTTCTTGAATTTATACTATGTGCCAAGCTTTATGCTAAGTGTTTTATATACATATTATTTCTACTGTTCAATCAGGTATATTCTTTTATCTTGCTTTTTTCTTCACACAAAGAAGCCAAGAATCAGGAAGATTACATAACTCGGCCAGTTACCAAGCTAGTGAATAAAAGAACGAGGATTCCAACTTAGGACAATCTGACTCCAAAGCTTGTTTTTTTTAACGACTATGCTGTAACCAAGTATTTTTACTGGCCAAGTTAAAGAATTGAAGTGTCCACAGAATGTCTCCAAGTAACGCCTGTTGATACTAAGAGAATTGACTGAAAAATGCAAAGACAATAGTCTAATTTGACTTCCAATTCTGGTAACTTGGCAAACTAAGCCAATTGAGAAACTCTCATGTAACAACTACTTGGAGAGCTGGATGAATTATTTTTAATATGATATCCTTGAGGCGCTTAACAGGAAATCACATAACACAGGAATGCTCATGCACACACATACACACAAACACACACACACACACACACACGAAAGATATAGCTACAAACAAAGATGAAGGATTCATATTTGGAAAACAAACTTTGTTGAAATTTAATTCTCAGTCAAAATTGAAAAATGTGTTTGAAAAAGATCCATGTGTGTCAGAGTTATCAGGCACAATAAACAGCAGGATTTATAGTCCCCAAAACTTGGATAGATAGAACCCATTGGAAAACAACAAGACACTGTGAAAAAAACAACAAGCAGATGTGAAGAAAAGAAAAATCAAACTTGAATTTGCAAAAATGAAAAATATAACAATTTAAATTAAAACCTCAATCTACAGGCTAATTAGCAGATCGGACCTGGTGGCAGAGAGAACTGGTACAATTGAGAGATCTGAGCAGTTTTCCAGACAGTAGCTCAGAGATCTGAAAAAATGGAACAAATGAAAGAGATTCTAAGCACCATGGAGCATGTGGTGAGAAGGTTCAACATTATCTAATAGGAGTTCAGAAGGAAAGAAAAGAAAATACTTGTTGGCAAGGTTCAATATGATATTCAATATTCGATGATTGACTACATTTCTAGAACAGGCAAAAGACATGTATTTTCAGGTGGAATGCATACACGGCCCAAGGAGTTTAAAAAATATAAATCCTTAAATCTTTTAAGGGATATTTTTGGCCAAAGTCTCGACAGCCTCTCTCTTCTATGCCAATATTCAAATCAATTATAGGATTATTTTTTGTAAGGCAATAAATAAAAAACTCAGAAATCCAAGAAAAAGTCATTAGTCAAATGGCTTTTCAACAAGTCCGTTTATCCTCTACTCAAAATAACAAATACCTAATCATCAGATATTACTCTCATTGTTTCCAAATATTACTTTTATGATTTCATAGCCTTCTATGGTTGGGACCTGTATCATTTAATTGTTTCCTACATTCATCCTTGTAGAACTGCCATCTTAGGAGTGACAGACCAAAAGAAGTTTGTCCTTGGTAAAGCTTTGTGGACACAATCCAGCTAGTGCTTTTCCCAGCACGGCCACATATATCCAAGAAAAACTAACATATTCAAAAACAGTTACAGGTTGTATAACCCCTAAATGAGTCAGGTGTAGATGGGAGGGAGGAATACTCAAACCAGTAGAAACCAGGAAAGAAACCTAAGAAAAAACATTATTCAAAGAAACTACAAAGTAATATGGAAGAAATAAATCCAAATGTACCAATTATCACAATAAATGCCAATGGGCTAAACTTACCAATTCAAAGACAAAGAGTCTCCACTTGCTTTTTAAAAAGTACTGCTGTTCAACACCCATTTATCATAAAATCTCTCCAGAAAGTAGGCATAGAGGGAACCTACCTCAACATAATAAAGGCCATATATGACAAACCCACAGCCAACATCATTCTCAATGGTAAAAAACTGAAAGCATTTCCTCTAAGATCAGAAATAAGACAAGGATGTCCACTCTTGCCACTATTATTCAACATAATTTTGGAAGTCCTAGACATGGCAACAGAAAAAAAAGAAATAAAAGGAATCCAAATTGGAAAAGAAGAAGTAAAAATGTCACTGTTTGCAGATGACATGATACTATAAATAGAAAATCCTAAAGATGCCGCCAGAAAACTACTAGAGCTAATCAATGAATTTTGTAAAGTTGCAGGATACAAAATTAATGCACAGAAATCTCTTGCATTCCTATACACTAACAATGAAAGATCAGAAAGAAAAATTAACGAAACAATCTCATTTACCATTGCAAAAAAAAGAATAAAATACCTAGGAATAAACCTACCTAAGGAGGCAAAAGAGCTGTACTCAGAAAACTATAAGACACTGATGAAAGAAATCAAAGATGACACAAACAGATGGAGAGATATACCATGTTCTTGGATTGGAAGAATCAATATTGTGAAACTGACTATACTACCCAAAGCAATCTGCAGATTCAATGCAATCCCTATCAAATTACCAGTGGCATTTTTCACAGAATTAGAACAAAAAATTTTATAATTTGTATGGAAACATAAAAGACCCCGAATAGCCAAAGCAATCTTGAGAAAGAAAAATGGAGCTGGAAGAATCAGGCTTCCTGACTTCAGACTATACTACAAAGCTACAGTAATCAAGACAGTATGGTACTGGCACAAAAACAGAAATATAGATCAGTGGAACAGGATAGGAAGCCCAGAGATAAACCCACACACCTATAGTCACCTAATCTATAACAAAGTAGGAAAGAATATACAATGGAGAAAAGACAGTCTCTTCAATAAGTGGTGCTGGGAAAACTGGACAGCTACATGTAAAAGAATGTAATTAGAACACTTCCTAACACCATACACAAAAATAAACTCCAAATGGATTAAAGACCTAAATGTAAGACCAGACACTATAAAACTCTTAGAGGAAAACATAGGAAGAACACTCTTTGACATAAATCACAGCAAGATCTTTTTTGACCCACATCCTAGTGTAATGAAAATAAAAACAAAAATAAACAAGCGGGACCTAATTAAAGTTAAAATCTTTTGAACAGCAAAGGATCATAAACAAGACAAAAAGACAACCCTCAGAGTGGGAGAAAATATTTGCAAATGAAGCAACTGATAAAGGTTTAATCTGCAAGATATACAAACAGCTCATGCTGCTCAATATCAAAAAAACAAACAACCCAATCAAAAAAATGGGCAGAAGACCTAAATAGACATTTCTCCAAAGAAGACATACAAATGACCAACAAACACATGAAAAGATGCACAACATCACTAATTATTAGAGAAATGCAAATCAAAGCTACAATGAGGTATCACCTCACACCCGTCAGAATGGCCATCATTAAAAAATCTACAAACAATTAATGCTGGAGAGGGTGTGGAGAAAGGGAACCCTCTTACGCTGTTGGTGGGAATGTAAATTGGTACAGCCACTGTGGAGAACAGTATGGAGGTTCCTTAAAAGACTAAAATTAGAACTACCATATGACCCAGCAATCCCACTCCTGGGCATATACCCAAAGAAAACCATAATTCAAAAAAACACATGCACCCCAGTGTTCATTGCCACACTATTTACAATAGCCAGGACATGGAAGCAACCTAAGTGTCCATCAACAGATGAATGGTTAAAGAAGATGTGGTACATATATACAATGGCATATTACTCAGCCATAAAAAGGAATGAAATTGTGCCATTTGCAGAGATGTGGATGGACCTAGAGTCTGTCATACAGAGTGAAGTAAGTCAGAAAGAGAAAAACAAATATCATATATTAACACATATATGTGAAATCTAGAAAAATTGTATAGATAAACTCATTTGCAAAGCAGAAATAGAGACACAGACATAGAGGACAAATGTATGGATACCAAGAGGGATGGGAGGGTGGGATGGATTGGGAGATTGGGATTGACATATATACACTACTATGTATAAAATAGATAACTAATGAGAACTGACTGTATAGCACAGGGAACTCTACTCAATGCTCTGTTGTGACCTAAATGGGAAGGAAATCCAAAAAGGAGGGGATATATATATATACGTATAGCTGATTCACTTTGCTATACAGCAGAAATTGACAACAATGTAAAGCAACTATACTCCAATAAAATAAATAATAAAAATAAAAAATAAATTAAAAAAAAGTAGTTATATTCTATTTAGCAAAGACATCTAAAAACATAAGATGACAAAAAGAAAAAACAAAAGGATAAGTATATACCAGTCAAATACTAAGCAAATGTTATTATAGTGAGTGGTGCTTAATACCTTCAGATGGACACGGCCTAAGGGCAAGGACCATGTGGGCAGCAGCTAGGATACACTAAGCATCAGAGTTATCAATTTTTCTAGGATGTGAATATTTCACAATTTATGTATAAGGAAGAAAAACTAACCATTTTATTTTTTTCCAACTTATTTTTTTGAGTTGGAAGCTTATCTCATTAATTTTTAATTTTCAAACTTTTTGTTTTTGAATGTGTATATATTATATGCTGTAAATTTCCTTCTAAGTATTGCTACATTCCATGAATATTAATATATAGTGTTTTCATTGTTTTTTACTTCTAAAAATTCAAATTTCCATTATGATTTCTTCTTTTGAGAAGTGAGAATTTCAATTTCCAAACTTTTGAGTGTGGTTTTCATTTTAAACTATATTTTATATTTAGGTATTAAGAACATACAGTGACAAAAGAGAAAAATAATAATTCTTGAGTAAAGTACGTTGGAATAGTTGAATCTTTTTTTAGAGATTCACTATGTATATTAAAACATAAAAGGACATGAAAAGATGTGCAGCTAAGCAACCTAGCTGTCATTTTTATATATTCCAAAATTATTTAACCAGATGTCTGTTTATAATGTTGCACCTATTGCAGTGACACCAGCAGTGCCCGGCCCATATCCCCTCAAAACACAGAAATTCCAGTATATGCCCATAACTACAAGCAGCTGACTGCTTTCCCTTGATCCATAGGTGAGAAGGCAGGAAGTGCTAGGGATTTAAAGCCCTTGGGAGCAGCCCTGAATCACTGATGAATGAGGGAGAGTCAGTACCCTAGCTTCCTTGCTCCTTGGGTGAGACAACTTCTGGGCAGAAAGGACGTTTTCTAGTATCTCTCAGAGTGCCCCAGTGGGACCAAGCTCCAATTGCCCACAGTGGAAATCCACTTTATAACACACGTTTTCTTGACTTTCTTCCCTTTCCTGTCTCATTTCCCCACCACTTACTGGTGCTCCTAAGAAGTCAACCCAAAACACCAATTGACAGCTTGAAAGAATTCTGAAAGGAATAGAATTTGAGGATAGAAGCTTTAAAGCATTGGGTTACCACCAGTTTCATTATTTGCGTTTATCTGAGATTAGAGGAACTTATTCATATTCATGAAATAAAGAACTATAGGCAAGTCAAGAAATACAGTTTATCCCAGCAGAGAGCTTATGGCCCCTCATTCTACTTTTGGAGAACTTGAAACTCTTTAATAAAAATAAATTTCTGCTCCTTGTAAGCCACCCAGTATATGGAATTCAGTTAGAGCAGCCAGGACAGACTAAGACAAGGGCTTTTTATCCTAGGATCCATGGATGACCGGGGGATAAGTGGTTAGAATTCAGAGAGTCCTTCAACTTGGAGATAGATAGGTAGATCGATAGATACATGGATAAATCTAGATAGACACAGATATAGAGATCTAAATATATATATCTTTAATTTCAGTAACCTCTAACTGAAATTTAATATATCCTTCAGTTGGGAATGCAGGCACCAAACCACACAGTAGAATTGGCTGTCACTTTATGACCTGTAAAAATTGTTGGGTTTTTCTGGTAACACATTATAATTGTTGTAGATAACTTGAAATATTATTTTCACTCATCACAATCTCAAGATTATGGTAGGTATTATACCCCTTAGTTCTTATTATCTAGTAAGTAAAGATATATATAAATACATACAACTCTGTCAGCTATATCTGTTTAAATATGTTGATAACTATTTTAAAAATATATTTGGTGTCTTTTGGAATCCTATGGTATGTTATTTTATGCATTAAAAAAAATATTTTTTTTGAGAAGAGATCCATAGGCTTCACCAGACTGCCCAGGGGTTCAAGGCATAGAAAAGATGAAGAACACCTAATGGGCACCATTACCCATTTCACATATTGGGAGACTGAGGCATAGAAAGCCTAAGCAATTTGCCCAAGGTCAAAGAGTTTATAAGGCGCAGAGCTAGGAGAGAAACGCAGGTAATCTGGCTACAGAGTTCACGCCCTTAACCGAGACCCTGTGGCTGCCTCTCTGAGAGTCTGTGAAAGCTCCTCTACAGTATTAGATTACAGAGGCGCCAACGTCTCCCCAAGAGTAATCTCGGCCGCGCATGCGCGCTCCACATAGCAGCCAGCTGCGCTCAATTAAACCCTCAATTGGATCCTTTTTGTACCATCCTGCGTGTTCCGGCCGTCGACTACCGCTCCGAGCCTCTCTCTGCTTTCCAGCCGCATTGCTCTTTGAACTCAGTCTGTCTTCTTGCTGGAACGCTCTTCCACCCTTCACTTCTTTTTCATCGTTTGCCCTTGGTCTCCGTGTCCTCACCAAACAGAGGGCTTCCGTGGTTAACTTATCAAAGTAAGTTCCCTTTTTCTTTATGTATTTTATATGTTAATCCTGTCTCAGTTCCGGATATTGCAAATATCTTTTCCCAGTTTTTGGCTTGTCTTTCGCCTTCTTTAATAGAATCATTGGATGAGTAAAATTCTTAATTTTAATGAATCAAGTTTATCAGTCTTTTCCTTGATAGTTTGTGCTTTTTGTTTCTGAAGAAATTATTCCCTACCTCCTAAGTCACTGGGATATACTTTTGTATTTCTTCCTAAAAGTTTTAAAGTTTTGCCATTCACATTTAAGCTCTTGATACATCTAGAGTTGACTTTAGTGAAAGTTGTTATGTAGGGATTCAATTTTTTTTCCTTATGGATCTGAAACATTTCTTTAAAATCCTTTCGTTTTAGGATATTTTAATTACAGAATATTGTTATTTCATAATGATAGAACATGGGGTGCTTAACAACAAGAGAAGACCCTGATGCTTTCTGTGAAGAACTTGCCATGATTTGTGATGTGGAGGAATGAAGAAAGCACTTTTCTATTATATTTCCACTAAGTATTTTCTAAAGAAATTAAAACTGGCCAATTTTAATTAAATACTCAAATTTTAAACTCCTTAAGAAGAAATGCTATGTATAGAATTGGCAGTCATCTCTCTATGTTTTGGATGCTACTTCTTGAGGCAGTCCTACCTAGCGCTATGTCCAGCAACTTGGCACTTAACATTCAGAAAGTGAAACTTCTAGAAAACAAAAGATCAGGGGGAATGCATGTGCGTGCCTGCATGCATGCATACATGTCTTTGTGTGTTTATGTTGGGATTAGTGTGTTTGCGTATGTATGAAGTAAGGGGAAAAACACAGAAATGGCAGTGTGGCATTTCATCCTGAAAAATGTACCCTTTCCCAACTGCAGCACAGTGGAAGGTGACAGAGAAGGAGTCCTGGTGGCAATGCATGCTGGGATTGTTGCTTTCATAAACTCATTAGTTCAACCGGTCACCCTAGTTACTCTTACCAGATGTAGGGAAAAGAAGGGGAGATAGAAGGAAGGAAGTGGGCAACTGGCAGAAATTTCTGCTGTGGGAATCTGCATGTACAGCCTTAATAATTTGTAGTAATTCTTGGCATACAGCAAGACATGTCAGGGCCTGGACTATGGACTCAGGAATCCCTATAGATGGATGAAAGGTCACAGCTGAACATCTGGAAAGATAACTGGTTCCTAGGAGTAAGTGATTATAACTGTAACCTTCCTACTGAAAGATCAATAGCTTAAGTATTTTGTTCCCTTAATTGGGCTTTAATCTGAAAATGGCACAGCAAGACTTTACGTTTCAAAGGAAACACAGAGGGAAAAAAGTCCTTTTCCAGACTTTTATAGAAGGATATTATATAGAATGAAACTGGATAGTTGTCACTCATTCTCTCATTAGGGCACCCTAAATACTGTGACTGGGTCTAATTCTCAGTAATACTGTAGAACAGTAGTTAAGAGCTCAGATCCTGAGCTAAACACCTAGGGTCCTAATCCTGCAGCCACAATTTATCACTTGCTTTTTCTTAACATGACATTATCTCTATGCCTAACTTCCTGTATCTATAAAAATGGGGAGAGGGAGTAAAAATAATGTCTGCCTCATGGAATCTTCTAAGGGTTAGATGAGGTAATATGTGTTAAAAGCTTGATCAGAGCCTGACTGACAATATTATAGAATTGATAGACCCCACTCTCCAAAATTTCCTCATTCAACTCTATGTAACCACAAAGTGCTTGCTAAAACAGCAAACTGAGTTAATAAGAAAAAATGCTAACTGGTTTGATTTTCTCATTGCTACTTTACCTCCAGGAAAGAAACTTGACATTTTGTTTCTGTAAAACGCCCCAGGAGCTGGAGTATGGTAGGTCATGTCATTGTCCCCAGTTCTTCCATGTTTCTCCCAGGGAGTAGTTTTTACCTCCCTACCCATCAGCTTGGCCATGTGATGATGTGTTTTGTATGATACATTTTGAGCAGAATTGATGTATGCAACTTCCAGACAAAAATGAAAAGGTCATTTCATGATGTGGTATTGCTCTGTTTCCCTTGAGGCCAGTTAAGGGCAGCTCCAACAACCTGGATCCACTAATGAAGAAGTTGTGAATTAGAGCCATCTCCAGTCTGCAGCTGACATGAACATGGGCAGAGATAAACTTTTGTGTTGTAAGCCCCTTAAGAGTTTGTTTGTTTCTGCAGTATAACTTATATAAACTGATACAAGGGAGATGGAGAAGTGTGTTAGTTTAGGTAGAGGCAGAAACTGTCAACCTGGGGCAGGGAGAAGTTGTCCAACACTGGAAAAACTGTGTTTTCAGGGACCCACACCTCCTCTCCCTACCCTGCTGCTTCTCTGCCTAGAATAGAGGACTGACCTGAGAAAAACAAACAGCTTAAGGCATTTAGTTATGTGAGCTTCTAGCCTCCTCAGAGATGCTCTTCAATGCACATCTTAAAGGGTTCGACCATGTTGACTTTTCTACATGAGCATATCATAAAGACCACCATGAATCTAAAGATAATGGGGTCTCCCTGAAAGACCTGGACTGTGTAAGCCCCCACCCTAGGGCTTCAGCCTAACCCCAGTGGAGTTGGGAGCCCCAGGAATGACTGAGACTGAATTTCTCACCACCCTAACAAGATTAGAAATTTGAGCTAAATTTTGCATGCAGTTGTGGTAGTCATGAGTTTATGCCTGCTTTGTTTGCTTGTTTGGGGAGCTTCTTTTTTTTTTTTTTTAATTTTTGGCTGTGTTGAGTCTTCGTTTCGTGCGAGGGCTTTCTCTAGTTGCGGCAAGCGGGGGCCATTCTTCATCGCGGTGCACGGGCCTTTCACTATCGCGGCCTCTCTTGTTGCGGGGCACAGGCTCCAGACGCGCAGGCTCAGTAGTTGTGGCTCACGGGCCTAGTTGCTCCGCGGCATGTGGGATCCTCCCAGACCAGGGCTCGAACCCGTGTCCCCTGCATTGGCAGGCAGACTCTCAACCACTGCCCCACCAGGGAAGCCTTGGAAACTTCTTTTGAAAAATATGATTATTTTAGCAAATATGTTTCCTAGATATTGAGCAATAACTGAATTACGGACCGTTATGGCATAATCCCTTGCTCACACCAAGTATCTTAAAATCACCTCTGACTCCCCTCTATCTCACCCTGTATCCAATGCTTCAGGAAATTCTGATGGCTCTACCTTTAAAATATATCAAGAATACAACTACTTTTCATCACCAGGGTGGGCCAGTCTACCATCATCTTTGCCTTAGTGTATTATGATAACCTCCTAACTGGTGTCCCTGCTTTCACATTTGCCCCTTCCTGTAGTCATTATCAACAAGACAGCCATAATGGTCCTGCTAAACTTGGAACAGATTACCTCGATATTTCACAGTGGCTCCTCATTTCTTTCAGAATCTAATCCACGGTCCTTAAAATGTACAGCAAGTCCCCCCTGTACTCTCTTACCTCTCTGAGTGTATTTCCTTATCTCTTCACTGCTTTTTAAACATATTAGGCACATTCCTGTCTCAGGGCCTTTGCACAGACTGTTCCTGATGTCTGGAATGCTTTCCCATCCAAAATCTGCCTGGCTTACTCCACATTTACCTCAAGGAATTACTTAAATGTCTTCTCTGATGTCCACTGATCCTCATAAATCTAGACACCTCCATCTAAAACTGTAGCTCTTTCTGGCACTCCCAGTTTCCCTTATCCATTCTCTTTTTATTTAGCCAGAGTACTTAGCCCATTCTGACCTACTGTACCATGTCTTATTTATTATGTTTGCTTTTTGCTGTTTGTATTCCATTCCAGGAATGTGAGTGCAGGAAATTTTGTTGATTTTGTTCATTGAAAACTAGAGTGGTACCTGGTACGTATCAGATGCTCAACAAATATTTATTGAATGAATTAATAGATGAATGAATGAAGTGCAGTACAGTGTGCTGGTGGTCACAGGCCAGAGCAAAAGCCTCCACTCTAGTTTGACCGAGCCATCCTGTAGTGAGGTAGGCCCCTGTGGCTGGGTCAAGCATTGTGTAATTCTGAGAGGGAGAACCTCCCTAAATTTTGCACCCTAGCACCTGCCTTACTCATCTCACACAGTCTGGGCCCTGGTCAAATGTGACAGCTTCTGTTTCTTAACTAAAGACTTCTGAATAGAGAAGATGGTAAGGAAACAACACAGTGTATCTGAGTGAATTTTACATTTTGTGCCCTGTAAATCCAGACACATTTTTTTCATTTTTTCATTGGATGCCCTACTGTTCACAACAGAAATAAGGGGAGAAAAACCATTTTCTTCTGAGGAATGCAGGTGTCTTCAGGAAGAGAACTGTGATTACCATATTTTTTAAAGGTTATTTGAGTCCACTGCAGAAATAATTGTGAAATTATACATTAATCTTTTTTTTTAAATTTTATTTATTTATTTATGGCTGTGTTGGGTCTTCGTTTCTGTGCGAGGGCTTTCTCTAGTTGCGGCAAGTGGGGGCCACTCTTCATTGTGGTGCGCGGGCCTCTCGCTGTCGCGGCCTCTCTTGTTGCAGAGCACAGGCTCCAGACGCGCAGGCTCAGTAATTGTGGCTCACGGGCCCAGCCGCTCCGCGGCATGTGGAATCTTCCCAGACCAGGGCTCGAACCCGTGTCCCCTGCATTGGCAGGCAGATTCTCAACCACTGCGCCACCAGGGAAGCCCTATACATTAATCTTTGGAAAACATTGGAATATAATTTACTGCTACCAGTTAGATTTAATATTTAATTCAGTTAGGTTCAGTTCAGTTATTAGCATTTTCCTTCTCAAATATGCAAAGATCATTTAGTTCTCTGGGAAATTCTTCCTAGGCTTCAAGAGTTCATATTCAGAAGACTTGCTGAGAGGCAGCAAGCTGCAGGTACGTCATTCATACATTCGGAAACCCTATGCTTACTCTCTAGCTGGCATAAACTCTTTTGTATTCAGATCGTATATTGCTGTCTGTTTAGGTTGTGATACTGAATTCACAAAAAAGCCACCCAAAAGGATTCACTGTATGACCCAGTACCTAAACTGTATCCAAAATGCTACTCTTTTGGTATAAAGATTTCCAAGGAGGAAAGGAAACACTCCAGGTTCTTATTCATTCATTTGCTTGTTTCCTGCTGTAGTAGCAATTGCAGCAGAGATCTGGAACCTCAAAGAGGGGCTTGCTTCTTTACCAAATTAAAACTTCTTCTGACTGCTTTAATGTGTGGGGTTTTGCTTTTCTTTAAGTCACAGACTGAAATTGACATTTGAAGTGCCACAGCATTGTAATTAATGCTAATTATATTGGCAGTAGCCCAAGAGCCAGGAGGTAGTGTGGGAGGAAGCACAGTGGTCCCTCTTCAGGACCCTCTTGCTAAAAGTGACCTGTGACACTCCTCCCTTGTGGCCACGGTTCAGTTTAATTCAACACTGAGCGGAAGTGGACACCTCTGATGTGCAGAGCTGCAAGCTCCTTTTTGAACCCTAGTCCCTCGTTAATATGTAACCTGAGCAGCCAAAGAATAAATCTTCCATGCTTTCTCCTGGCACCACCTTCAACCACGCATGGAATATTTCTGTCCTTTGCCAAGTGACAAACCAGAGATACAGGCTCTGAAAAAGACCGTGGGCTGTCGTTTTTTTAAGTGTCTTTGTGGAGCGAGCCACAAAGAAAAAGGCAGCAGGAGCATATGTTTGTAGATGCTTTTTATATCCCAAAAGGAAAAAAAAGGAGGAAGACACTGTGGGGATTGCGATTTACATTTGGATTATTTATTTTTATGTTAAACACAGACTCCCTGGGAAGAGTGTTGCTTTTAACGCAGGCCAGGGTGGCCAACTGGAAACTGGTACTCCTTCCCTCTCTGCGGGCTTGCCCACTCAGTCAACCAACTGTCAAGCAAGTGGGTTTGCCTCCTACTTATGTGACTGTTCCCAGCTTCCCCCCAAACTTATCCAGTTTCTTACATGGGTGCTAATCTTACCCCTTTGCCTAAGATACAGGGGTAAAACTTGCCTGGGTATAGATTGCTCTAACACCTGCTAACTTCATAACTTTGGACACATAGTGTCAGGACTCTAAATCTCAGTTTTCTCACCTGTAAAACAGGGGTAATGATAGCTCTTATCTCACATGGTTTGTCTTGGGACCAAATCCATGTAAGGCGTTTGGCTCAGTGCTTGGCATAGAGTACTCCCTCTTAAAATTCTAGCCATTATTACTATTACTATTATTATTATTATTATTATTATTATTATATTTCTTATTGGCACCATAGAATAGATACCTCCCAGGTAATTTTCAAAGAGAAAAATCTAAAATTCTAGTATGTGCTAAAGACTTCCTAGGTTCTGCTCAGTTTGGGTTCACCATAAAGTAGACGCCTGAAGCAAAGATATAGTTACATGATCATAATGATGATTTTTATTCTTTAGTTTGTTAATGTGGTGTATCACATTGATTTCTTTGTGGATGTTGAACCATTCCTTCATCCCTGGGATAAATCCCACTTGATCACAGTGTATGATCCTTTTACTGTATTGCTGAATTTGATTTGCTAATATTATGTTGAGGATTTTTGCTTCTATGTTCATCAGTGGTGTTGGCCTATAATATTCTTTTTTATGGTGTCCTTGTTTGGCTTTGGTATCAGAATGATGCTGGCCTTGTGGAATGAGTTTGGAAGCATTCCTTCCTTTTCAATTTTTTGGAATAGTTTGAGAAGGATAGGTGTTAATTCTTCAATAAATGTTTGGTAGAATTCATCTGTGAAACCTCTGGTCTGGAATCTTGCTTATTGGGAGTTTTTTGATTACTGATTCAATTTCATTGCTGGTAACTGATCTGTTCATATTTTCTATTTCTTTCTGATTCAGTCTTGGGAGATTGTATGTTTCTAGAAATTTATGAGTTTCTTCTAGGTTGTCCAATTTCTTGGCGTTTAGTTGTTCATAGTAGTCTCTTACGATGCTTTGTTTTTCTGTGATGTCAGTTGTAACACCTCCTCTTTCTTTCTGATTTTATGGTTTTGGGCCCTCTCTCTTTTTTTCTTAATGACTCTGGCTAAAGGTTTATCAATTTTGTTTACCTTTTCAAAGAACCAGTTCTTAGTTTCATTAATCTTTCATATTGTTTTTTTAGTCTCTGTTTTATTTATTTCTGCTCTGATTTTTATAATGTCTTTCCTTCTACCAATTTTGGGTTTTGTTTGTTCTTTTTTTCCTATTTCCATTAAGTGTAAGTTTTGGTGGTTTATTTGCAATTTTTCTTATTTCCTCAGGTAGGCTTGTATTGCTATAAAATTCTCTCTTACAACTGCTTTTGCTGTGTCCCATAGATTTTGGATTGTTGTGTTTCCATTTTTATTTGTCTTCCAGTATTTTTTTACTCCTTCTTTGATTTCTTCAGTGACCCATTGGGTGTTTAGTAGCATATTGTTTAGCCTCTATGTATGTGTGTTTTTTGCAGTTTTTTTTTCTTGTAGTTGATTTCTAGTCTCATAGCATTGTGGTCAGAAAAGATGCTTGATGTGATTTTAATTTAAATTTACCAAGGCTTCTTTTGTGGCCTAGTATGTGATCTATCCTGGAGAATGTTCCATGTGCACTTGAAAAGAACGTGTATTCTGCTGTTTTAGAATGGAATGTTTTATATATATATATATATATATATATATATATATATATATATATATGCCTATTTAGTTCATTGGGTCTAATGTGTCATTTAAGGACAGTGTTTTGTTACTGGTTTTCTGTCTGGATGAACTATTCATTGATATAAGTGGGATGTTAAAGTCCCCTATTATTATTGTGTTACTGTCCATTTCTCCCTTTATGCTTGTTAACATTTGTTTTACGTATTTAGATGCGCCTATGTTGGGTGCATATATATTTACAATTGTACTTCTTGTTGGATCAATCTCTTTATCATTATATAATGTCCTTTTTTGTCTCTTGTTACAGTCTTTGTTTTAAAGTCTTTTTTCTCTGATATTAGTATTACTATCCCAGCTTTCTTTTCATTTCCATTTGAATGGAGTGCCTTTTTCCATTCTTCACTTTCAGTCTGTGCTTATCTTTAGATCTGAAATGAGTCTCTTGTGGCAGCATATATACATTTTTTAATCCATTCAGTCATTCTCTGTCTTTTGATTGAAGCATTTAGTCATTTTACATTTAAAGTAATTACTGGAGGATGACGTTCAAGTTGGCGGAGGAGTAAGACATGGAGATCACCTTCCTCCCCACAAATACATCAGAAATACATCTACATGTGGAACAACTCCTACACAACACCTACTGAACGCTGGCAGAAGACCTCAGGCTTCCCGAAAGGCAAGAAACTCCCCACGTACCTGGGTAGGGCAAAAGAAAAAAAAAAAAAACAGAGACAAAAGATTAGGGACGGGACCTGCATCTCTGGGTGGGAGCTGTGAAGGGGGAAAAGTTTCCACACACTAGGAAGCTCCTTCGCGGGTGGAGACGGGGGATGGGCGGGGGGGAAGCTTTGGAGCCACGGAGGAGAGCACAGCCACAGGGGTGCGGAGGGCAAAGTGGAGAGATTCCTGCACAGAGGATCGGTGCCAACCAGCACTCACCAGCCTGAGAGGTTTGTCTGCTCACCTGCCGGGGCGGGTGGGGGCTGGGAGCTGAGGCTCTGGCTTCGGAGGGCAGATCCCAGGGAGAGGTCTGGGGCTGGCTGGGTGAACACAGCCTGAAGGGGGCTAGTGTGCCACAGCTAGCCGGGAGGGAGTCCGGGAAAAACTCTGGACCTGCCTCAGAGTCAAGAGACCATTGTTTCAGGGTGCTGGAGGAGAGGGCATTCAGAGCACCACCTAAACGAGCTTCAGAGATGGGCACGAGCCATGGCTTTCAGCGCGGACATCAGAGACGGGCATCAAACGCTAAGGCTGCTGCTGCTGCCACCAAGAAGCCTGTGTGCAAGCACAGGTCACTATCCACACCTCCCCTCCTGGGAGCCTGTGCAGCCCGCCACTGCCAGGGTCCCGTGATCCAGGGAAAACTTCCCCGAAAGAACACACAGAGCGCCTCAGGGTGTTGTAACGTCATGCCAGCCTCTGCTGCCGCAGGCTTGCCCTGGATTCCATACCCCTCCATTCCTCCAGCCTGAGTCAGAGTCCCCTAATCAGCCACTCCTTTAACCCCCTCCTGTTTGGGCGAAGAACGTATGTCAGAAGGCAACCTACATGCAGAGGCGGGGCCAAATCCAAAGCTGAACCCCAGGAGCTGTGCAAACAAAGAAGAGAAAGGGAAATTTCTCTGTGCAGCCTCAGGAGCAGTGGATTAAATCTCCACAATCAACTTGATGTACCCTGCATCTGTGGAATACCTGAATAGACAACGAATCATCCCAAAACTGAGGCAGTGGACTTTGGGAGCAACTATAGACTTGGGGTTTGCTGTATGCGACTGACTAGTTTCTGATTTATATGTTTATCTTAGTTTAGGTTTTAGAACTTATTATCACTGGTGGATTTGTTTATTGGTTTGGTTGCTCTCTTCTTTTTTATTTTATTACTTTTTAAATTTTTTATTTTAATAATATTTTTTTAATTTTTTTATTTTCATAACTTTATTTTATTTTTATTTTTATTTTATTTCTTTTTTTTTTCTCCCTTTCCTTCTGACCCGTGTGGCTGACGTGGTGCTCCAACCAGGTGTCAGGCCTGAGCCTCGGAAGTGGGAGAGCCAAGTTCAGGACTTTGGACCACCAGGGACCTCCCAGCCCCACGTAATATCAATTGGCAAGAGCTCTCCCAGAGATTTCCGTCTCAATGCTCCACTCAACGACCAGCAAGCTCCAGTGTTGGACACCCCATGCCAAACAACTAGCAAGACAGAAACACAACCCCACCCATTAGCAGAGAGGCTGCCTAAAATTATAATAAATTCAGAGACACCCCAAAACACACCACCAGACATGGTCCTGCCCACCAGAAAGACAAGATCCAGCCTCATCCACCAGAACACAGGCACAAGTCCCCTCCACCAGGAAGCCGACACAACCCACTGAGCCAACCTTACCCACTGGGGGCAGACACCAAAAACAATGAGAACTACGAACCTGCAGCCTGTGAAAAGGAAACCCCAAACACAGTAAGTTAAGCAAAATGAGAAGACAGAGAAATACGCAGCAGATGAAGGAGCAAGGTAAAAACCCACCAGGCCAAACAAATGAAATAGGCAGTCTAACTGAAAAAGAATTCAGAGTAATGATAGTAAAGATGATCCAAAATCTTGGAAATAGAATGGAGAAAATACAAGAAACGTTTAACAAGGACCTAGAAGAACTAAAGAGCAAACAAACAATGATGAACAACACAATAAATGAAATTAAAAATTCTCTAGAAGGAATCAATAGCAGAATAACTGAGGCAGAAGAATGGATAAGTGACCTGGAAGATAAAGTAGTGGAAATAACTACCACAGAGCAGAATAAAGAAAAAAGAATGAAAAGAATTGAGGACAGTCTCAGAGACCTCTGGGACAACATTAAATGCACCAACATTCGAATTATAGGGGTCCCAGAAGAAGAGAAAAAGAAAGGAACTGAGAAAATATTTGAAGAGATTATAGTTGAAAACTTCACTAATATGGGAAAGGAAATGGTCAAGTCCAGGAAGTGCAGAGAGTCCCATACAGGATAAATCTAAGGAGAAACACAAGACTGAACCAGGAAGAAATAGAAAATATAAACAGACCAATCACAAGCACTGAAATTGAGACTGTGATTAAAAATCTTCCAAAAAACAAAAGCCCAGGACCAGATGGCTTCACACGAGAATTCTATCAAACATTTAGAGAAGAGCTAACACCTATCCTTCTCAAACTCTTCCAAAATATATCAGAGGGAGGAACACTCCCAAACTCATTCTACCTGGCCACCATCCCCCTGATACCAAAACCAGACAGAGAGGTCACAAAAAAAGAAAACTGGCCAAAATCATTGATGAACATAGATGCAGAAATCCTCAACAAAATACTAGCAAACAGACTCCAACAGCACATTAAAAGGATCATACACCATGATCAAGTGGGATTTATCCCAGGAATGCAAGGATTCTTCAATATACGCAAATCAATCAATGTGATACACCATATTAACAAACTGAAGGATAAAAACCATATGATAAAAAATGCAGAAAAAGCTTCGACAAAATTCAACACCCATTTATGATAAAAACCCTCCAGAAAGTAGGCATAGAGGAAACTTACCTCAACATAATAAAGGCCATATATGACATACCCAGAGCCAATATCATTCTCAATGGTGAAAAACTGAAACCATTTCCTCTAAGATCAGGAACAAGACAAGGTTGCCCACTCTCACCACTGTTATTCAACATAGTTTTGGAAGTTTTAGCCACAGCAATCAGAGACAAAAGAGAAATAAAAGGAATCCAAATTGGAAAAGAAGAAGTAAAACTGTCACTGTTTGCAGATGACATGATACTATACATAGAGAATCCTAAAGATGCTACCAGAAAAGTGCTAGAGCTAATCAATGAATTTTTTAAAGTAGCAGGATACAGAATTAATGCACAGAAATCTCTTGCATTCCTGTACACTAATGATGAAAAATCTGAAAGAGAAGTTAAGGAAACAATCCCATTTACTATTGCAACAAAAAGAATAAAATACCTAGGAATAAACCTACCTAAGGAGACAAAAGACCTATATGCGGAAAACTATAAGACACTGATGAAAGAAATCAGAGATGATGCAACCGATGGAGAGATATACCATGTTCTTGGATTGGAAGAATCAACATTGTGAAAATGACTATACTACCCAAAGCAATCTACATATTCATTGCAATCCCTATCAAACTACCAATGGCATTTTTTACAGAACTAGAACAAAAAATTTCACAATTTGTATGGAAATACAAAAGACCCCAAATAGCCAAAGCAATTTTGAGAAAGAAAAACAGAGCTGGAGGAATCAGGCTCCCTGACTTCAGGCTATAGTACAAAGCTACAGTAATCAAGACAGTATGGTACTGGCACAAAAACAGAAATATAGATCAGTGGAACAGGATAGAAAGCCCAGAGATAAACCCACGCACATATGGTCATTTTATCTTTGATAAAGGAGGCAAGAATATACAATGGCGAAAAGACAGCCTCTTCAGTAAGTGCTGCTGGGAAAACGGGACAGCTACATGTAAAAGAATGAAATTAGAACACTTCCTAACACCATACACAAAAATAAACTCCAAATGGTTTGAAGACCTAAATGTAAGGCCAGGTACTATAGAACTCTTAGAGGAAAACTTAGGCAGAACACTCTATGACATAAGATCCCACCTTCTAGAGAAATGGATCCTTTTAGACCCACCTTCTAGAGAAATGGAAATAAAAACAAAAATGAACAAATGGGACCTAATGAAACTTAAAAGCTTTTGCACAGCAAAGGAAGCCATAAACAAAACGAAAAGACAACCCTCAGAATGGGAGAAAATATTTGCAAACGAAGCAACTGACAAAGGATTAATCTCCAAGATATACAAGCAGCTTATGCAGCTCAATATCAAAAAAACAACCCAATCCAAAAATGGGCAGAAAACCTAAATAGACATTTCTCCAAAGAAGATATACAGATTTCCAACAAACACGTGAAAGGATGCTCAACGTCACTAATCATTAGAGCAATGCAAGTCAGAACTACAGTGAGGTATCACCTCGCACTGGCAGAATGGCCATCATCAAAAGGTGTACAAACAATATATGCTGAAGAGGGTGTGGAGAAAGTGGAACCCTCTTGCACTGTTGGTGGGAATGTAAATTGATTCAGCCACTATGGAGAATGGTATGGGGGTTCCTTAAAAAACTATAAATAGAACTACCATATGACCCAGCAATCCCCCTAGTGGGCATATACCCTGAGAAAACCATAATTCAAAAACAGTCATGTACCACAATGTTCATTGCAGCACTATTTCCAATAGCCAGGACATGGAAGCAACCTAAGTGTGCATCGACAGATGAATGGATAAAGAGGACATGGCACATATATACAATGGAATATTACTCAGCCATAAAAAGAAAGGAAATTGAGTGGTTTGTAGTGAGGTGGATGGACCTAGAGGCTGTCATACATAGTGAAGTATGTCAGAACGAGAAAAACAAATACCGTATGCTCATACATATATATGGAATCTAAAAAAAAAAGGTTCTGAAGAACCTAGGGGCAGGACAGGAATAAAGACGCAGACATAGAGAATGGGCTTGAGGACACGGGGAGAGGGAAGGGTAAGCTGGGACAAAGTGAGAGAGTGGCATTGACATGTATACACTACCAAATGTAAAATATATAGCTAGTGGGAAGCAGCTGCATAGCATAGGGAGATCAGCTTGGTGCTTTGTGAGCACCTAGAGGAGTGGGATAGGGAGGGTGAGAGGGAGATGCAAGAGGGAGCGGATATGGGGATATATGTATACGTATAGCTGATTCACTTTGTTATATAGCAGAAACTAACTCAACAATGTAAAGTAATTATATTCCAATAAAGATGTTAAAAAATAAAAATAAAAAAATAATTACTGATAGGTATGTACTTATTGCCATTTGTTAACTGTTTTCTGGTTGTTTTTGTAGTTCTTTTTTGTTTCTTTCTTCTTTTTTCTCTTCTCTTGTAATTTGATGACTGTCTTTACTCTTCCTAGCATTACACTCAGTCTCAGGATCCTTATGCCAAAGTAGGCCTGGTATCTTCATTCTACGGCTATTAATAACCAACAATTCCATTTCAAGCTTTTATGCAGCTCTTTTCCTAGAAACATACCTAGAGTGCCATGGTAAATGGGGTCAGGAGAGATCTAGACCCTATACTCAGGACCAGCTCTCCCTCCATGAACCTGGGCCCTTTGATTAAGTCCAGCTATTCAAACGAAACTTCCCCTTTCTAGTTGATGAGTTTAATCTGGGAGTGGGGTGGCTTATTTTTAGATTTTACAACCATGTTTCTACTGCAGCATCTTCCATTTGATCAACAGTTTTTAAATGGGTGAAACTTATCTCTTTTTAGTTGCAGCATAGAATTCTTGTGACGCCTCTTAAATGTATGGTTCCAGCCCAGAGACTCATATATATATAAAGCTGCCTACTGAATATTCTACTTGGATATACCATGAGTCCCTCAAAATCACTATCAGCTTCCTCAAACATGCTTTTCTTCTATGTTCCCTACTCAAGAAATAGGAAATGGAACAATCACTGACTCAGTTACTCAAGCCAGAAAGTTAAACATTCTCCTTGGTGCCCACATTTCTCTTACTCCTATGTATAATCATTCACAAAGTCCTGGTGTTTCTTTTGAAAATACTTACTTCTCTCCATCCCCACTGCTACTATTCCAGTCCATATCTCACCTGAGCTGTGAAAAAATCTTCCTAGTGAAACTCCAGATATTCCTTCCTTAAACCATTCTTCATATAATAGCTAGTGTGATGTGTCTCAAACACACAAACCTGATCATATCTCTCTGTACTGCTTACAATCCTTATGTCCAGGATACTAATGATCTAGCATTGCTTATCTTTTAAGCCTGTTTTCATTCCACTCTCCTCCTGACAAACTGCTGTTCATACACTAAATTTCTTTTAGTTCCATGAAAGATTCAGGCTCTGTTTCACTTACAGGATGTTGCACAAATATCTCCTCTACCTGGAGCAGTCTCTCCCTCACTCTTCACCTGACCAACTCCTATTTATCTTCGGTTCTAAGTTTAAATGGTACTTGAAATCTTGCCCCCAGATTTGAGTAGGTTCCCTTCCTATGTACTCATAGCTCCTTTATTTCCTGTTATCACTTTACTCTTTTACAACCCCCGTTAGATTATAAACCCTGGGAGAAAAGATCCTGAGTTTGCATCACCTTGTAAAACTAGCTTCTAGCACAGGGCCTGCTATGTGGTAAGAATTCAACAAATACTTGCTGAATGAGTAAATAAGTGAATTGTGGGAAGCCATTATGCACAGCTCATGACTCCCTTATTTTCATCATTATCAAATAAACATCTAGGCAGTCACCAACAGAATCAAGTCAAGAGGTGCCAAGGATGGAAACTGAGTTTTTAAGTGTAGTTCTAGGAGAGTTTACAGTTCTGTAGCTATCTTTCCTTCTTTTTTCTCTTGCTTGATGGTATTTAATTAAAGATAACTGTGTTTTTAATTATATGTATACTCACTGTAAGTAAAGTATTAATCCACTCACCCAGAATAATACTTTTCTCTTGACTTGTTTCTCTACCTATTGCAGTTGTGATCACACTATGTTGTTTTTAAAAACATTACTCTTAAACAACATTTTAATCATATTCTATTATTTGCCCTGGAACCATGAGCTGAAATAACTCATCTTTTGATTCAATTGTTTACACTATCTCTAGGAATATTAAAGAAATATTAACTGCAATTAATGTGGGCTTGAATTTCCAAAGAAAACTATTCTGCAATATATTGCTCCATATTTACCAAATGGTTGGAGTTTCCCCAAATTTCTGATCAAAGAATCCCCTGGCACTTTTTAAGGAGTCAGAGTCTCAGGTCCTAATCCTCTCTATTGCTATAGAATCCCCAAGAGGAATGTGGGATCTGTAGTGCATTTACTTGTGTCGTGAGATACTAGAGCAGCAGAACAAACACCAGGCTAGGATTTAGGGAGACAAGAAGTTCAGTCCTTACTAACTTTTCCCAAACTCTGAGACTGTAGGAAAGCTGCTTAATATCTCCAGGCCTCAAGTTTTCTTAACATAAAATGCTGATTCTTTTTCCTATACGATTTACTCCAGAGGAATGTTGACCAAATCCATTGCAAAGATAAATATATATAACCGCTTTGAAATTTACACAGCCCTGCACTGACATAAGGCATGATTAGTATCAGATAAAGGGCGCAAATCTATCATTTCTGTTCATATGGTTTAATCAATAGCATCACACTCTTGCTTCTTTTCCAGTTACAAAGTTAAACCAATTCTAAATGCTTTTGAGTGAAATTTTAAATCAAACAGTGGCAAAGCTTTCTATTTAGATAAAGTCATAGTTTTCTCTATCTTCTGAAAATAACATTTTGGCTAATCACTAGACTCTGTAGGAAGAGTGACAGCTCAGAAGGCAGTGGTTGGAAGGTCATAGTCACGCTTGCATGCAGTCAGGAAATTCTGTGTTTCTCAGCTTTGATCTTTGGTTCTTTCCCCACTATCAAACACCTTTTCCAGTTTTTTGAAAGATTAACCACTTTACGTTAAAGACAACCTTTTAAAATACTGAAAGTACTAAAATTATTTAATTATTATTAGTGTTTACAATTGTTTTCATACTTTTCATTTAATATACCAACACACTGGCGAATAGAGCCATTCTTATATCTCTGTTTTTCTCATGACTGTTTCTCAAGTACTTACGCATGAAGACTTGCTATGGGATCATAAAGCTTGACTGATTCAATATTTATTCATGGTTTTGAGTAAGTAAAAAATATTTATCAAATACATCATATTATATAATATATTTAGGTGGGGGGGGGGAGAAGGAGAGAGAGAGATTGAGATCATTAAAATAAGACCCTGATTGACTGTTAGTTCTCGTGGATACAATACATCATAGTAGAAAGAACATAGGATTGGGAGTCAGATAGACAAGGTTTCAAAAGTGGAATCTGCCATTGCTAACTGCAGTGATTTCAGGTAAGAATTTCACGTTTGTAAGTATGAGTGTTCTCATCTGTAAAATAGGAATCATAGTGCCTTGTGAGTAGAGTTTGGAGAGATGATGTAGGGAAAGCGCTGGCATGAAGTAGGTGTTCACCAAAGATTAGTTTACTTCTTCTGTGACTGGAATGATGTTTTATGTCTTTCATTTACCCTCCACGTTCTCTTCCTGTCACTGCATGCCAACTTTCATTCAATTTTGCCGTTGTGCTGACAAGGTAGATTTTTTTCCTCTTTCACATTTAAAACTTTTGTTTCGTATCCTAGCCTGTTGCTCTCCTGTGATTGCATTTCCCTTCAGCTTATAGGAGAAAGGAAAGGAATTATGAAACAGGTTAAGAAATCAAAAATAATAAAATTGCCTGCAGCACGGGCAAGAAGCAAGTGTCATTTAACGCGGCCCCATAGAACTGAAAGTGAGGCTGGTGCTGAGAAATGCATTCATTACTTCACCTCACAACATTGCATTTGTTGAGGGTCTGCTGGGTGTGTGGTACCGTTCCAACTGTTTTAAATACTGGATGTCACTTTTAACACTACTCTCCTTCCATTTTCAGCACAACCGTCCCTTTAATTTTGCTTAACTTAGTTCTTCATGTACTCTTTCTTTCCTTATCCTGAACTGCCTCCCATCTCTCCCCTCTTCCTACCCCATCTGTCTAAATCCCATTTATCCTCCTAGGCTATGGCTTATATCCTCTGTGAAGTTGTCCTGTCTGCTTGAAACCCACTTGGGCATTCCTTCCTCTGCGTGCCTCAGTTTCCATATTTGTGAAATGGAGGCAAAAATAGTACCCGTCACATAGAACTGTCAAGAAGACTCTACTACAATGTATATAAATCACTTAGCAGAGTACCTTTTTTTAAAAAAATGGAGCTGTTATATTAATAATATTTTATCATTACCCCTAGCATCATTATCACCTCTGGGTGCCTGTAGTATTTTGCTTGGGCTTTATATTTGATGTGTGTTTTATTCTGCCCGATACTGGAGGAAACTACACGTGCATTTCCTCCAGAGCAGTGTGCACTGCTTGCAGAGAGCAAGGCTCTTTCCTGACTGTAGCCCCAGAGCCTTGCCTAGTGCCTGGTGAAGAGTGGAAACTTGTTAGATGCTTACTGCGAAAAAAATGGACAAATCTCTTACTTCCAAAAAGAAAAAATTTAAGACCTCTTTATCTGTGGTTTCAGTTTAGCAGTTCTCACCATGAAAGGTGTCTCGAGCATGCAGTGTGATGAAAAGAGGATTTTCTTTGTTGTCTTTTCTTTATTAAATGTTTAATGGTAAATTGGCTTTTCCTTTTGCAAGGTAGTCCCTCGAGACCAAGGATTTAAGGAAAAAATGTGCGATTATGCAGACTTGGAGTAATGGAGCTCTCATACCCTGGGCCTGAGTCTTGCCTTGGGAGTTGGTGAGGCACTTTGGGAGACTCACTCAGGCATTGAGGTCCCTCGAGAACCAGGTAGCTTGGTGCTGTTAGACTCAGAGCTTGATGCTGGGCTGTACAGTCTTGGAAAAAATTGCCTGGACTCATTTCATTAAAATATCTCAGTCTTTGGCGTTTAAGTTATTTTTTAAAGAGATGGTGTCGTGGTTAGAGAAATATTTCATGCACTAGGTCGTATTTCTCTACGCAAGCCTGGTTTACAGGGTTAACAGTTATAATACGTTCAGAAGGCTGGGCCTGGATCATTCTATGCTGGCCACTTCTCTTAAGTTTGAAGATTGAGGGTGGCAGAAGAATCTGGCTGTAGCTGAAAGGGATCTTACTTCTGTCCAGGCTACCAGTGGAGGGCTCTCTCCCCTGGGATTGCTGTGGCAGGTGGAGATTGATCTACTGTCTGCATCTTAGGACTCAGTGTTCTTACATCTGGGAAACTTTCTTCTTATAGAGACTGCTAAGGATAAGGGCATTTTTGAAATTGTACCCTTATGAATTAGAGTTTTGAAACCTTAATGGAAAAAATTGAAATCTCAAACTTTCAAGTGTTATGAGAAGTTGGGGGCTTGGATTTGCTCTTTAGGACAAATAGTTCTTTCTGAAAAGTCCATTTCTATCAACTTTTGGTGGTAAAAAGGAAAGCAAAGAAAAAAAAAAGAGTCTAATTCCGTTAAAATATCAAATCTATCTTATTTGTGGTAAAGCTTGATCTCTAGATATCACTTCTTTTAGAAATTTTTTTCCCAAAATTATAGATTAAGGTTTCACTTCACCTGAAAATTGCTTTTGAAAAATGTGTGTGTGTGTGTATGCGCGCGCGCTTGTTTTCTCATTCAAGCAGTTATCCACAGACAAATAGGATTGGAAACCAGAAGATGATAGTAAGAGTTCTGGGACATAATCTCACCTCATGCTAGTGGAAGATGCATAAAGACACCAGACTTTGATTGCTGACACCCAACAAGAACCATATATTAAAGTTGTTGGTCTCAGCACTTATTATAGACTAAATTTCCTAGATATTGATGAACGTGCTGATAGTAGATACTTGTGATATGACAGAAAATCCTGAAGGGGATTCTAGGGAAGGCCAAGGGTAACTACCAAGGATAGGAAGTGCTGTTTTTTTAATGAAAGTATTGAGCACCCCAAAAGCCAATCATCTCAGAAGGTGAGGGATCTGGGATGCAACGTGAAGACTCAAAAGCAGACCTGGAGCAGGTGTCTGTGGCCTGGAGCACCGTAGGGAGGAGGCACTGGAACTCATGTTCTCTCTTTTTTTCTCTCTCTCTCTCCCTCTTTTCTAGAGATTATGGCAGACTTCCTCTATGTAGAAGCAGGCTCAGAGCTAGACTGTGAAGCATCCAAGAAGGATCACAAGGTAAGGGGTTGGACCCTTGTGAGTATGAGATCAGTCATATCTAGTATCTGAGCTTGAGCATCTATGAAATGTAATTCTCTCCTGTTATACCCAAGTTTTCAGTAAAGTTTGCTAACGGTTTTGGCCTGGTTTGGGCAGCATAGTGTGGAATTAGCTGTGTCCATGCTTAGCATGTGGATAAAGACAGAAACAGTTTTCCCTACCCTCACTTCCATTCCTTAACTCCATCTTTTCTGAAGCCATTATTGTGGCTGCTCTTCAGGAAAAAAATGATGTCTTGAAAATCCATGCGGTGACTGGCAGCAAAATAAGAAGTGATCCAGGGCAGAGGAGTGAACAATGACATGGAACCAGTCAGCAACATGAGCACAATCTGTTTCCTAATCAGATGGCAAGAAATCTTTACCAGATGATTAAGAGATAGATTTGCTCAGCTTAGTTTAGTCATTGAATTATATTAACCTTAGATGTTTTATCTGGCTATCAAAGGACTCTACCTTGTTGCTTTGATAAATGATTAGCCAGACAACAGAGATAATTTCTATCATATGTGTTTTATGCCAAAGCAACCCTCAGTAATTTTGATAGATTTATTACTATGTTTCTAGGAAAATGCTCGGAATTTTGTGAGACAGGGTGATATGGTAGATGAGAAAGATCATCCCTGTTGTTTTGGAAAATGACTCAGTCCTGCCGCTGAAAACAAAGAGGAATAAATACCTCATGATAATTCCGGATAAGTCCTCAAGTTGGGCTATGAGACACTGCTTCATAGATTTTATCAAGAGATGTCATTTTGGCAGAGTGAGCACTCCCACCACAACCAGAGCCAGCAACCTAGTCAATACGCAGAATGGCTGGGGAGGTAAAACAGCTTTTGGAGAAAGTGCAGCATCTCCTTTCTTCACAGGCTATGAGCGAATTCTCAGTAACCACGCCCACAACCCAGCACACACACACTGCCTTGAAGATCAGGGGAAGGACACACAGGATAACTGGTTTTAAGGTTTGATAGTTGCTTCAAGGAAGAGGTACATTCTTACTCCATGATGTTATGTCTTCCTAACTAGTGGGACTGGTAACGTTTTCCAGAGCAGTGCAAAGAACACTGGGGAGGGTGTGGGATGGTAGTACGGACAGAAAATGAAGCAGTGAGTGCTACCTGTCGTAGTATTCTTGGGCTGCCATAACAAAATACTACAGACCGGTGGCTTAAACAGCAAAAATTTATTTTTTCACATTTCTGGAGTCTGGGAGTCCAAGGCCAAGGTATCAGCAGGGTTGGTTTCTCCTGAGGTCTCTTTCCTTGGCTTGCAGATGCCTGCCTTCTTGGTATGTCCTCACATGGCCTTCTTCTGTGCATGCACATCTCTGCTGTCTCTTCCTCTTCATATAAGGACACTAGTCATGTTAGGTTAAAGCCCCACTCTTACGACCTCATTTTACTTTAATTACCTCTTTAAAGGCCCTGTCTCCAAATGCAGTCACATTGAAAGTTAGGAATTCAGTGTATGAATTTTGGGGAACACAATTCAGTCCATAACACCACTCCTCCCAAAAGTATGTTCTCGAGAAGTATAAAAGATAAATCTTTTTTCCTTCACGCTTTCCAGAATTAGAGCCACAGAGGACTGACGAGTGTGGAGGCTGCAGAGTGCTTAGAACCTCCATAGCATAGAAAAGGGAGGTGCAAGCGTCAGAGGACAATGATGTAAATCCTCCAGATGGATATCAAAGTTCTCAGGGGACCACCAGTCCCTAAGAGAACTATTTGAGAATTAGTCCTTAGTGATAAGACTTGTCAAAGAAATGACTAAGTCTTGTAGAGTTTACAGACAATGAGCTAGATCAACAGTGATGATCGGCAGAACATCAGTCTTGCCAGGACAGGCATGTAAGGACTTATGTTTTACCTTCCTTTGTCTTTCTCCCTACCCGAACATCAAGGAGTAAGATACCAAGAATGGTAGAGGTACAGCTAGTAAGGCCAGAATTGTATAACCCTAAGAATAACAAACAGAGTATATGCCCAGATGAATGAAATCCATCACCAATAGCACAGCAGAAAAATATATTTAAAATTCCAAATGTAATGTATGAGTATAAAATTTTGAGGCATGTGCCATAAGTGACATGTAAATTGGCATTACTACTGTAGAGCAGGGATTGGCAAATTTAGCACACAAGCTAAACCCAGCCCATCACGTATTTTTAAGTATTTTAAGGATTGTTTTTTTCCATTTTTGTATATAAAATGAAAAAAAGGCTCTTAGGAGATTCCATGTCTAGAATGGTAGCATGAGGAGTTCCATGGACCTGTTCCCCAAACCTTTGAAGTTGCTGGAAATTATCCTAAGGGCATACAACAAATGGATGGGCATTTATTCAAGAAAATCTACTAAATCTTAGTAAAAACAGCAAGAACTTATGGCACTTCAGCTATGACCCTCCTTCCATACCCCCAGCTCAGCTTGATGGACATTTCATTCTGAGCAGGTATGGCCAAGAAGACAAGTCCCTCTCCCCTCATCAATCAAGGGATACAATCTCTCTCCAGGAGGGACAGGCCATCAGTAACTCTCATTTCCTCCAGATCCATGTTGCAGAGACTAAATTCCTGGTAAGGGTGGCTAAGAGGTCAGGGCTCCCTTTCTCTACCCGGTCCCCACTCCTAGGGCACAGGCCCCAGGCATGTTAGGCCACTTCACCTCTGGGGCAGAGCTCCCATGCCATAAGAGACAAGCTGAAATACCAGAGGCTACCATCACTGCCCAGAGCCCTGATTGTAAAGCCCAAGTATTATTCCTGCCCCCAGCTCTAAAACAGCATCTCTGAGTTTTGTGCAAGGGGAGAAGCAATCCATTAGAACATAGAGCTCTGACATGCTCCAAAAGCTTACTTTATTTGAAACAGATTGTGGAGAAGTTCAAGCGTAAGGGCACTCTCAAAAACAACGGAGATTTTGGTGGTATACAATTAAGAGGAAGCTGCTGGCTCTATGAGAGCAACAAGCTAAACCGTAGGACTGCTAATTTACCAGGGAGAACCAAGGAAAAATATAGCTAAGAAAAGCCCTCCTGGAATCAGAACAAACCTGAAAGACTGGCCTCAAAATCTGTCCTTGCAACAGGCCCTGAAATTAATTGGATCATACCGTGGAGCAGTTTATGCCAGGGTATTGTCAAATAGTGAATATTGTCGTCTGGCAATTAGTGAAACTTAACAGCTGAGTGTCATACCAAAACCTATCAGACAGCAGAGAGGTCAGGGGAAAAGGCAGTCTAGAAAGCCCTAATATAACTCTTATCCCAGGTTGACTGTACACAGCTGTGTTCTCTAAGGAACAACATCAAAGGCTTCACACTGTAGGGAAAACATATTTCCCTAAAATAGTCCAGCCAAGTCACTAAAGTAATAAACAAGCTAATAAGAAAAACAAGCCTTGAAGATGGGGGAAGGGAATTAGTATCAAAAATTGCTACAATATATTACCTAAAATGCCCACTTCTCAACAAAAAGATGGTGAGAATACAAATAAACTGGATAAATATATAAGAAGAGCAGAAAAAGATTACATATTACATTCCTTAGTAGCTTACTTATTCCTTAAAGTAACTAAATGGATAAGACCATGTTTCCCAAGAATTTTTATTGGTATTATTTTATTCATTGGGATTTACAGGAGGGCATACAAGAGAAAAGGTCACTAACTGGGCATTTGTAAGAAATAATCTTTTAGGATATTTTCCATTTCAAGGAAGAGTGTGTTAGAGAGGAGCAATGGCTGATCTTGAATGGAAGCTGAAGTTAACCACCTATTGCCTTCTAGTCTTTAGAATGTGTCCTATTAATTTGAACATGACTATTCCTCTTTTTCAATGACTCTTTGGGTATCATCAAATGAAAGTGCTGTTCATTTTTCCTTAAAGAGGATCAAGTAAGTGTTTCATTTGGCATAACTTTAGCTTTCAGTTACAGGTGTCTTCTTGTAACAGAGGAGCTTCTTGGGCCATCTGAATTTGTCATCTACTAATGGTTCCATGACAGTTATGCATCTGGGTTAGAGCTAGGGCTCAATGGGGGTAGCAGAGAGGAAGAAGAAGGACAGGGAGCAATGAGGTCACCTCACACAAGTGCAGATTTGGCCAAAAAGGGCCTCTGTGGCCAACATCAGATGCCAGATTATAAGGGAGGTGTGGGACACTTACTTGGATTTGCCTGACATCTCAGATTCTTAAAAATCATAACCTCTAATAGAAGAGACATAGCAATAACAAGGGCATAGTTTAAGCAAAGGCGTAGTAATACTTATATTTTCAAGGTCATGCTGCCAGCCAAATGAAGAATTTGAAATGGATTTCAGACATCTGCCCAACTAGACTGATTGTAATATCCTTTTTTTTTTTTAACATCTTTATTGGAGTATAATTGCTTTACAATGTTGTGTTAGTTTCTGCTGTATAACAAAGTGAATCAGCTATACATATACATACATCCCCATATCTCCTCCCTCTTGCATCTCCCTCCCACCCTCCCTATCCCACCCCTCTAGGTGGACACAAAGCACCGAGCTGATCTCCCTGTGTTATGCGGCTACTTCCCACTAGCTATCTATTTTACATTTGGTAGTGTATACATGTCAATGCCACTCTCTCACTTCGTCCCACCTTACCCTTACCCCTCTCCATGTCCTCAAGTCCATTCTCTATGTCTGTGTCTTTATTCCTGTCCTGCCCCTAGGTTCTTCAGAACCTTTTTTTTTTTTTAGATTCCACATATATGTGTTAGCATATGGTATTTGTTTTTCTCTTTCTGACTTACTTCACTCTGTATGACAGATTCTAGGTCCATCCACCTCACTACAAATAACTCAATTTCATTTCCTTTTATGGCTGAGTAATATTCCATTGTATATATGTGCCACATCTTCTTTATCCATTCATCTGTCGATGGACACCTAGGTTGCTTCCATGTCCTGGCTATTGTAAATAGTGCTGCAATGAACATTGTGCTACATGACTGTTTTTGAATTATGGTTTTCTCAGGGTATATGCCCAGTAGTGGGATTGCTAGGTCATATGGTAGTTCTGTTTTTAGTTTTTTAAGGAACCTCCATAGTGGCTGTATCAATTTACATTCTCACCAACAGTGCAAGAGGGTTCCCTTTTCTCCACACCCTCTCCAGCATATAATATCCTTTTTATTTACCTCAAAAAAATGTCCTGCTGTGATGAATGAAGAAAGTGATAGAAACATGGAAAGAATCATCAGAGGTTTAAAAAAAAAAGGACATACAAAATAAAAATCCTTCCAAATGCAGCTGTGACAAAAAGACATCTCTGCAAGTCAGTCTATAAAGCGTCTGTGATAATTCAGAGAAATTATTTAGCACTCAGGAAAACATTGCCATGGAGTGATGGAGGGGTCTGGCAGGAGAAATTGTCAAAAGACAGGCATCAATCACAGTTAAGTGTGGCATCTCCGCTGATTACGTGTACCCTGCAGCGAGCCTGCCAAAACAGATCTCTGACACAGCGATGACACGCTGATGGGTGACTGTGAGAATGATTGATGGGGTGGCCCGTCAGCATCTGGTACTAAAAGGAGCAGATTGACATTGCTGAGTGTTTTGAATGCAGAGTAATTCTTTGTGATCCCGGCATTACATCCCTGAAGCTAAATGTACACAGTGAGAAAGAGGAGGCTTCCTGTGGCCTGGCTTTCCATGTGTGTGAGCTTATCCTCATTATTTGCTAGAGAAACCAAAGGTTTGGAATGGCCTGAATTGGTCTGAAGTATTACAAAGATGTACAAAGAAAAATCTTTAGAATTTTTCTCATCAAAGCCTATAAAATGTTTAGTGTTTTCCTCACACTTCTTAATGAACTCAAGAATGACAGCAACTACCATATTTTGAGTGTCATTTATGCACTGTATACTTTATATATTATTTCAAATCTAACACCTACCCTACTAGGTGGATATTAATAAGCCCATTATATAGCTGTGGAAACTGAGGCCCAGAGAAATTATGTCATTGAACTGAGGCCACCCAGCCTATAAGTAATAGACTTCCTGCTTGAATTCAGGAATGTCGGACTCCAAAGCCTGTTCTCTGCCCACTCTTTCATACCACCATCTCCCAAAAAGCCGCTTACACGGTACTAGACACTGGGTCTGTTAAGAGATTATGTAACTACCAGATGAGCAGTGGTACCTTAATTTTGAACTCATTGTTTAGAACAATTAGGTTTCCCATAGACTTGAAAACTCAGAAATAATAGTTCAGTGGTAATAGTTCAGTTGTAACTTCAGTCACTTCATTCTTCCTATCATGAGACCAAACTCCATCAGGCCCTATCCAAGTCTTGCATATGCAAGAAAAGTAAGTAGCTGATAGCTCGCATGTCTAGTAACCGCCTAGCAGATTTATCACGGTCTAGATCACTACTGTCCAATAAAAATAGAATGCAAGTCACAAACGCTAGTCATATAATAAATTTAAAATTTTCTAGTAGCCATATTTTAAGAAGAAACAAATGGAATTTATTTTAATAATAGATATTATTTAACCCAATAATTCAAAGGTTATCATTTCAATATATGATCAACATACAAATAAATTATTCTTTTCTGTACTGGGTCTGAAATCTGATGTACAGAATGTCTGTTTGGACCAGCCACATTTCAAGTGATTGATAGCCACATATTGGACAGTGTAGTTCTTGAGAGTAAACGACTTGACTTAACTGACCCAACTCCTTGAACTCAGACCAAATGTCTGCTTTATCTATTGATCCATCTGTCCCTTCTATCACCTGATTTATTTATACAATATTCATTTATACAAGAATGTGAGGGAGCTGACATTCCTCTAAATATCATCACCTCACCTACCAGTTCTTAAGTTCTTATCATCTCAAACTTTGAAAGCCTGACTTTGACCTGAAGTTGGGACCCCTTCCTCTTCCAGCTCCAGTCATCTGGACATTGTCCTGAAGATTCTGCCTGGCCCTAAGAAAACTGTTAGCTTTCTTTTCACTGAATATTCTGTTTTGGTAATGTTCACAAATCACAAGTAGACAGCTCAATGAATTCTCACTCAGAATTCAGATCAGATCAGAAAATCCTTCTATCACCCCTGAATCCTACTATCACCTCATTCACCCTCCTGTAATCATTACCCCCTCCAAGGTAACCACTATCCTAAGTTCTAACACACAGATTAATTTTGCCTATTTTTAACATTACATAAGTAGACTCTTCTAGGGCGTACTCTTTTCTATCTGCTTTCTTTCAGTCCTATTCTATGTGTGAGAGTCATCATGCTGTTGCATGTAGTTTCTGTGATTTCATTCTCACTGATGTAAAGTATTCCACTGCACAACTATCACAGCTTATTCATCCACTCTACTGTTGATGGATGTTCTAGTTTCTGACCATTACAAGTCATGCTGCTATGAACTTTTTTTTTTTTTACATGTCTTCTGGTAGAAAAAAAAATGAATGTGTGTATGTGTAGAATTGCTGAATCATAGTAGATCATGCCTGTGGTAGGTAGAATAAAGGCCGCCCAAAGATATCAGGTCCTAACTCCTGGAACCTGTGAATTTTACCTTGTAAGAAAGAGAATCTTTGCAGATGTAATTAAGGATCTTGAGATGGAGAGATTATCCTGCAGGTCCTAAATGTAATTGCTATCCTTATAAGAAGGCGGCAGAGGAAGATGTCACGTAAACAGAGGAAAAGGAGATGAGAAGACAGAAGCAGAAATTGGCATGATGTGACCACAGGCAAAGAATGACAGCAGTCACCAGAGCTGGAAGAGGCAAGGAACTGTTCTCTCCGAGAGCCTCCAGAGGGAGCATGGCCCTGCCAACACCTTGCTTTCGGGCCAGTGTACTGATTTCAGACTTCTGGCCTTCAGAACTGGGAGAGAATTCATTTTTGCTGTTTTAAGTCACCAATTTTGTGATAATTTGTTTAATAATAGTGCTAATTCGTTTTCCCAATTGACAGTTAGCTGTTTAAAAGAAAAAAAAATCTTAGTTCTCAAATTACCAACAATATTAAAATGCAAAGTATAGACTCTAACGAGCAAGGTTCAAAAGAAAAGTCTCCTGTCACTACTACCATGTTTAAAAGAAAATATCACCATCCAGAGGGCTCAGAAGAAAAGCATACTCTAAAAATAATTCACTGAAACACACAGATGAAAATTTTGGTAAACTGTCTAGCATCCTTTGTAAAATATAAATAGATATAAACTCTATTAAAAGAAAAAACACCTAAACTAGGTCAAGAGAATCCAAATTGCTGCATGCTAAGTAAAATAGCAAGGGGCTATGTGGGAACTCTCCATGCTATCCAGACAGTTTTTCTGTAAATATACAATCATTCTAAAATAAAAAGTTTAATTAAAAAACTCAAAAGAATGGTAAACAGAATTCAAGAGCACGCTAACCTCTGCTGAAGCCACTTCATGGCTTCTCTTTGGCATATTTGAATTGCTAGCATCACTACTCTTGTGCTTTGGGGCCATTATTAAGTAAAATAAGGGTGAATTGGGCACAAGCACTGCAATACCGTGACAGTCAATTTGATAAGCAAGTCAGCCACTAAGTGACTAACAGACCAGATATGTGGGACAAAGAGATGATTTCACGTCTTGGGCAGGATGGAGCCGGAAACCATGAGATTTCATCATGATACTCAGAACGATGCACAATTGAAAACTTATGAATTGTTTATTTCTGGAATTTTCCATTTAATATTTTCCGACTGCACTTGGCCACAGGTAACTGAAACCACAGAAGGTGAAACTGCGGTGGGGAGGAGGGACTACTGTACAAAAATGAAGAGCTAGAGCCTAGAATGGATGCAATAGCAGAAAAAAGTCTTTCCTGTGTTGAGGGAACAAGTATATATTGAACAAGCTCACTCCAGGCAAAACTAATTAAGAGACCTATTTCTAGATACAGACTGGAAAAGAGACAAAATACCTTACTGGTATTCAGACCAAATAAAAGAAAATATTTTTTTTAATTTAATTAATTTATTTTTTTATGCAGCAGGTTCTTATTAGTTATCTATTTTATACATATTAGTGTATATATGTCAATCCCAATCTCCCAATTCATCCCACCACCACCACACCCCCCAACGCTTTCCCCTCTTGGTGTCCATACGTTTGTTCTCTACATCTGTGTCCCTTTTTCTGCCTTGCAGACTGGTTCATCTGTACCATTTTTCTAGATTCCACATATATGCGTTAATATACAATATTTGTTTTTCTCTTTCTGACTTACTTCACTCTGTATGACAGTCTCTAGGTCCATCCACATCTCTGCAAATGACCCAGTTTTGTTCCTTTTTATGGCTGAGTAATATTCCATTGTATATGTGTACAGCATCTTCTTTATCTCTTCATCTGTCAATGGGCATTTAGGTTGTTTCCATGACCTGGCTGTTGTAAATAGTGCTGCAGTGAACACTGTGGTACATGACTCTTTTTGAATCATGATTTTATCTGGGTATATGCCCAGGAGTGGGATTGCTGGGTCATATGGTAATGCTGTTTTCACTTTTTTAAGGAACCTCCATACTGTTCTCCATAGTGGCTGTATCAATTTACATTCCCACCAACAGTGTAAGAGGGTTCCCTTTTGTCCACACCCTCTCCAGCATTTGTTTGTAGATTTTCTGATGATGACCATTCTAACTGGTGTGGGGTGATACCTCATTGTAGTTTTGATTTGCCTTTCTCTAATAATTAGTGGTGCTGAACAGCTTTTCATGTGCCTCTTGGCCATCTGCATGCCTTCTTTGGAGAAATGTCTATTTGAGTCTTCCGCCCATTTTTTGATTCAGTTGTTTGTTTTTTTAATATTGAGCTGCGTGAGCTATTTATATATTTTGGACATTAATCCTTTGTCCGTTGATTCATTTGCAAATATTTTCTCACATTCTGAGGGTTGTCTTTTCGTCTTGTTTATAGTTTCCTTCTCTGTGCAAAAGCTTTTAAGTTTCATTAGGTCCCATTTGTTTATTTTTGTTTTTATTTCCGTTACTCTAGGAGGTGGGTCAAAAAAGATCTTGCTGTGATTTATGTCAAAGAGTGTTCTTCCTATGTTTTCCTCTAAGAGTCTTATAGTGTCTGGTCTTACATTTAGGTCTTCAATCCATTTGGAGTTTATTTTTGTGTATGGTGTTAGGGAGTGTTCTAATTTCATTCTTTTACATGTAGCTGTCCAGTTTTCCCAGCACCACTTATTGAAGAGACTGTCTTTTCTCCATTGTATATCCTTGCCTACTTTGTCATAGATTAGCTGACCATAGGTGCATGGGTTTATCTCTGGGCTTCCTATCCTGTTCCATTGATCTGTATTTCTGTTTTTCTGCCAGTACCATATTGTCTTGATTACTGTAGGTTTGTAGTATAGTCTGAAGTCAGAGAGTCTGATTCCTCCAGCTCCATTTTTTTCCCTCAAGATTGCTTTGGCTATTCAGGGTCTTTTGTGTCTCCATACAAATTTTAAGATTTTTTTGTTCTAGTTCTGTAAAAAAATGCCATTGGTAATTTGATAGGGATTACATTGAATCTGTAGATTGCTTTGGGTAGAATAATCATTTTGACAATATTGATTCTTCCAATCCACGAACATGGTATATCTCTCCATCTGTTTGTGTCATCTTTGATTTCTTTCATCAGTGTCTTATACTTTTCTGAGTACAGGTCTTTTACTTCCTTACGTAGGTTTATTCCTAGCTATTTAATTCTTTTTGTTGCAATGGTGAAAGGGATTGTTAATGTATAAGAATGCAAGATATTTCTGTGCATTAATTTTGTATCCGGTAACGTTACCAAATTCATTGATTAGCTCTAGTAGTTTTCTGGTGGTATCTTTAGGATTTTCTATTTATAGTATCATGTCATCTGCAAACAGAGACATCTTTACTTCTTCTTTTCCGATTTGTATTCCTTTTATTTCTTTTCCTTCTCTGATTGCTGTGGCTAAAACTTCCAAAACTATGTTGAATAATAGTGGTGAGAGTGGACAACCTTGTCTTGTTCCTGATCTTAGAGGAAATGGTTTCAGTTTTTCACCATTGAGAGCCATGTTGGCTGTGAGTTCGTCATATATAGCCTTTATTATGTTGAGGTAGGTTCCCTCTGTGCCCACTTTCTGTAGAGTTTTTATCATAAATGGGTGTTGAATTTTGTCAAAAGCTCTTTCTGCATCTATTGAGATGATCATATGGTTTTTATTCTTCCATTTGTTAATATGGTGTATCACAGTGATTGATTTGCGTGTATTGACAAATCCATGCATCCCTGGGATAAATCCCACTTTATCATGGTGTATGATCCTTTTACTGTGTTGTTGGATTCTGTTTGCTAGTATTTTGTTGAGGATTTTTGCATCTATGTTCATCAGTGATATTGGCCTGTAGTTTTCTTTCTTTGGGACAGCTTTGTCTGGTTTTTGGGTATCAGGGTGATGGTGGCCTCGTAGAATGAGTTTGGGAGTGTTCCTTCCTCTGCAATTTTTGGAAGAGTTTGAGAAGGATGGGTGTTAGCTCTTCTCTAAATGTTTGATAGAATTCACCTGTGAAGTCATCTGGTCCTGGGCTTTTGTTTGTTGAAAGATTTTTGATCACAGTTTCAATTTCAGTGCTTGTGATTGGTCTGTTCATATTTTCTATTTCTTCCTGGTTCAGTCTTGGAAGGTTATACCTTTGTAAGAATTTGTCCATTTCTTCCAGGTTGTTCATTTTATTGGCATGGAGTTGCTTGTAGTAGTCTCTTATGATGCTTGTGTTTGTGTGGTGTCCGTTTTAACTTCTCCTTTTTCATTTCTGATTTTACTGATTTGAGTCGTCTCCCTCTTTTTCTTGATGAGTCTGGCTAAAGGTTTGTCAATTTTGTTTATCTTCTCAAAGAACCAGTGTTTAGTTTTATTGATCTTTGCTATTGTTTTCTTTGTTTCTATTTCTGCTCTGATCTTTATGATTTCTTTCCTTCTACTAACGTAGGGTTTTGTTTGTTCTTCTTTCTCTAGTTCCTTTAAGTGTAAGGTTAGATTGTTTATTTGAGATTTTTCTTGTTTCTTAGGTTGGATTGTATTGCTATAAACTTCCCTCTTAGAACTGCTTTTGCTGCATCCCATAGGTTTTGGGTCGTCGTGTTTTAATTGTCATTTGTCTCCAGGTATTTTTTGATTTTCTCTTTAGTTTTTTCAATGATCTCTTGGTTATTTAGTAATGTATTGTTTAGCCTCCATATGTTTGGTTTTTTTACGTTTTTTTCCTGTAATTTATTTCTAATCCTATAGCATTGTGGTTAGAAAAGATGCTTGATATGATTTCAATTTTCTTAAATTTACCAAGGCTTGATTTGTGACCCAAGATGTGATCTATCCTGGAGAATGTTCCGTGTGCCCTTGAGAAGATACTGTAATCTGCTGTTTTCAGATGAAATGTCCTATAAATATCAATTAAATCTATCTGGTCTATTGTATCATTTAAAGCTTGTTTTTCCTTATTAATTTTCTGTCTGTATGATCTGTCCATTGGTGTAAGTGCGGTGTTAAAGTCCCCCACTATTATTGTGTTACTGTCTGTTTCCTCTTTTACAGCTGTTGGCATTTGCCTTATGTATTGAGGTGATCCTATGTTGGGTGCATATATATTTATAATTGTTATATCTTCTTCTTGGATTGATCTCTTGATCATTATGTAGTGTCCTTCCTTACCTCTTATAACAGTCTTTATTTTAAAGAATGTTAATTTGAGAATGTCTATTTTATCTGATACAAGTATTGCTACTTCAGCTTTCTCTGGATTTCCATTTTCATGGAATTTATTTTTCCACCCCCTCACTTTCAGTCTGTATGTGTCCTCAGGTCTGAAGTGGGTCCCTTGTAGACATCATATATATGGGTCTTGTTTTTGTATCCATTCAGCGAGCCTGTGTCTTTTGGTTGGAGCATTTAATCCATTCACATGTAAGGTAATTATCGATATGTATGTTCCTAGTACCATTTTCTTAATTGTTTTGTGTTTGTTTTTGTAGGTCCTTTTCTTCTCTTGTGTTTCCCACTTAGAGAAGTTCCTTTAGCATTTGTTGTAGAGATGGTTTGGTGGTGCTGAATTCTCTTAGCTTTTGCTGGTCTGTAAAGCTTTTGATTTCTCCATCGAGTCTGAATGAGATCCTTTCCAGGTAGAGTAATCTTGGTTGTAGGTTCTTCCCTTTCATCACTTTAAGTATATCATGCCACTCCCTTCTGGCTTGTAGAGTTTCTGCTGAGAAATCAGCTGTTAACCTTATGGGAGTTCCCTTGTATGTTATTTGTCGTTTTTCCCTTGCTGCTTTCAATAATTTTTCTTTGTCTTTAATTTTTGCCACTTTGATTACTATGTGTCTCGGCGTGTTTCTACTTGGGTTTATCCTGTATGGTACTCTCTGCGCTTCCTGGCCTTGGGTGGCTATTTCCTTTCCCATGTTAGGGAAGGTTTCGACTATAATCTCTTCAAATATTTTCTTGGGTCCTCTCTCTCTCTCTTCTCTTTCTGAGACCCCTATAATGTGAATGTGGGTGCATTTAATGTTGTCCCGGAGATATCTTAGGCTGTCTTCATTTCTTTTCATTCTTTTTTCTTTATTCTGTTCCGCAGCAGTGAATTCCACCATTCTGTCTTCCAGGTCACTTATCTGTTCTTCTGCCTCAGTTATTCTGCTATAGATTCCTTCTAGTATATTTTTCATTTCAGTTATTGTATTGTTCATCTCTGTTTGTTTGTTCTTTAATTCTTCTAGGTGTTTGTTAAACATTTCTTGCATCTTCTCGATCTTTGCCTCCATCCTTTTTCTGAGGTCCTGGATCATCTTCACTATCATTATTCTGAATTGTTTTTCTGGAAGGTTGCCTATCTCCACTTCATTCAGTTGTTTTTCTGGGGTTTTATCTTGTTCCTTCATCTGGTACATAGTCCTCTGCCTTTTCATTTTGTCTGTCTTTCTGTGAATGTGGTTTTCATTCCACAGGCTGCTGGATTATAGTTCTTCTTGCTTTTGCTGTCTGCCCTCTGGTGGATG
The DNA here is from genome assembly GCF_028023285.1 of Balaenoptera ricei. NCBI lineage: Eukaryota > Metazoa > Chordata > Mammalia > Artiodactyla > Balaenopteridae > Balaenoptera > Balaenoptera ricei. The sequence continues at coordinate 78,682,045 of NC_082644.1, forward strand.
AGGCTATCTAAGAGACTTGTGCAAGCTTCCTGATGGGAGGCACTGCTGGTGGGTAGAGCTGGGTGTTGCTCCTGTGGGCAGAGCTCAGTAAAACTTTAATCCACTTGTCTGCTGATGGATGGGGCTGGGTTCCCTCCCTGTTGGTTGTTTGGCCTGAGGCAACCCAGCATCACAGCCTACAGGCCCTTTGGTAGGGCTAATGGCAGACTCCTGGAGGGCTCACGAAGGAGTACTTCCTATAACTTCTGCTGCCAGTGTCCTTGTCCCCGTGGTAAGCCACTGCTGCCCCCCAACAGTAGCAGCAGGAGACCCTCCAACAGTAACAGGTAGGTCTTGTTCAGTCTCCTATGGGATCACTGCTCCTTCCCCCCTGGGTCCTGATGTGCACAGTACTTTCTGTGTGCCCTCTAAGAGTGGAGCCTCTGTTTCCCCCAGTCCTGTCAAAGTACTGCAATCAAATCCCGCTAGCCTTCAAAGTCTGATTCTCTATGAGTTCCTCCTCCCGTTGCTAGACCTCCAGGTTGGGAAGCATGACGTGGGGCTCAGAACCTTCACTCCAGTGGGTGGACTTCTGTGGTATAATTCTTCTCCAGTTTGTGAGTCACCCACCCAGCGGTTATGGGATTTGATTTTATTGTGATTGCACCCCTCCTACCATCTCTTTGTGGCTTCTCCTTTGTCTTTGGATGTGGGGTATCTATTTTGGTGAGTTCCAGTGTCTTCCTGTCGATGATTTTTCAGCAGTTAGTTGTGATTCCGGTGCTCTTGCAAGAGGGAGTGAGTGCACATCCTTCTACTCCACCATCTTGAACCAATCTCCAAAGAAAACATTTTTAACAAGAAGCAGTAATCAATTTACCACAAAATTCTTTTCTGTAAAAAGAAAAGAATTCCAGAAAACCAGTGGAACAACACCTGGAGTTCTAGGAGCAGTGCTAAGGCCCAATAATTATATAATTTAAAAATGCCATCCTTATACAAAGGCAATAGAAGGATATTCTCAGGTATTAAAAAGCCCAGGAAATAGGCTACCCACTTACCCATCTTGGGAAAAAATATATTTAAGTCTTACTTCAATCAACTGAGATGAAGCAATACTAAGTACTCCAGGACTTGGAAAATCATAATATAAAAGGGCTGAGCAATATTAAATTTAAAAATATCGAAATAGTATTTTAAAGCTGTTTTAAAAAATGGAGTGAGGGAAGCGAAAAATAATTACTTCAAGAAAACATATGTAATTTATAAAAATTTCACACGTATTGTCTATATCATAAAAACAAACATTATATAAACACATACAAATCAGTGACTCCTAGGAAGACTCTCTTCTGCCACCCCTGATACCACCATTGACTAGAACCCCGCTCATCCCTTGCTACCAGTACCAACAACTTCAACAACATGACCTGCCTAAGTGACCATCAGAAAAAGTTTTTTACCTAAGTCACTTTGAGGACCTCAAGACTTTGAGGTCATCTTTCTTCACCTGGACACTCATCCCCACATAGCCCTGTAAATTCCTTACTCTGATCCAATGTCTTATTCTCCTCACCTTCACAAAACCTTCCACTGTCCACCAGTCCCTATATATTCAGCTCTTTTCTGAATGATTCTTTTACCTTTTTAGTCTAAGACCTGATTCTCTCCTGTGCACATTGTTCCCTGTTATCCTTCCCCAAAGTAACTATTTTTTTCTCCCACACCTGTCAGGGCCACTAGAGTTAGGGCAGATATACTCATTAGTACTCATTCTTTGAAGATTTTATCGCCTGGCTCACTGTCACTTTTTCCAAAATTAGTCTTGTCATAATTATTGATGAGCTCAATATCAGTATCCTTGTAGATCAATCCAATAAACTGTTTTTCAGTGATGGAAATGTTCTCTTTCTGCCCTAGCTAATATGGTAACCATTAGACACATGTGCTAGTAAACACTTGAAATGTGACTAGTGCAACTGGGGAACTAAAGTTTTCCTTTCATTTAATTTTAATTAATTTGAATGGCCATGTGTGCTAGTGCCTACCGTTGTGGGCAGCACAGACACCGATGATAATTTCAGTAGCCAGGGCTCTCAGGTGTTTGTCCTATATTCTTCCAAGTGGCTTGTCCTCCATACTACATCAAGCGTCTACTTTCAAACCCTAGAACACGTTACCGATAACTACACCTCCTCCAAAAATTTGATTTCAGACAACCCCCACACCAACCACCATTCTTGCTCTTTACAACTCACTTGCTCTGGTAGACTCATCCCAACAATTGCACAGATTCACCTGGTATATATCTCCAGTTCCCTTGCCTCTCTCTCTCCATTTTACTAATGTGACAGAATACTGCCCTGATTAAATCAGCACTCAGGTGACTAAATGTGGCTGGCGAAAAACACACAACCATGCCGACCTGTCTCACTTTAAGTTTATATCCACCAACTTCAAGAGGGCTTTTACCTCTCTCAGTTTTACTACACCTCTCTAGTCCACTCGCTCTCACTCTCCTAGACAGATGTGCTATGTCCAGTCCCAACTCCTCTAACTTTCAGCACCTCCTCTCACTGTGTATTCTCTGCCAAAGATTTGGTTCCTATTTCACTAAGAAAATAGAAGTAATGAACACAGAGTTTCTATTATGCTTCCACTGATACATCTCCCAGCCCACCTGCATCTGTCCCCAAATATTCTGCTTCTGTTTCTGTGTTGGATGTGCAGTGGATTCCAAGCCCCTATAGCAATTATCCCCCATATCTCCTGCATCATCAGTTTCTCCCTCTCTTCTGGATATCTCATCAGTAGGCAAACAAGCTATAATACCTCCCACATTAAAAAATAAAAGCTTTCTTTAACTCAGTTGATTCATTCCCCTTCAGCTATAATCCCATTTCTCTGTTCTCCTTTACAGCAAGACGCTGTGAAAGAATTAGTTGCAATTGCTATCTCTATGTCCTCTTTCTAGGTCTCTCTTAACTCCGTATTCATCAGGCTTTTGTCCCCACTGCATTCACTTAGATAGCTCATGTAAAGGTTTATAGTGACCCCCATGTGGCATAATTTGACTATCTCTTCCTCACTCAGCACCATTAATCAGCAGCGTTAATATAGTTATCCCTCCTTCCTGCTGAACATTTTTAGCTTGGCTGCCAGGATTCCTTTATTTCTTGATTCTCCTGCTAAAGCACTGGCTACTTCTTAGTCTCTTGCTGATCCCTCCTTATGTCCCAACTTCTAAACATGGAATTGCTGCTGAGTTCACCCTTCTGATCCCACTTACACCCACTCCTGGTAGCACATGAATCTGATATCATGACTTTAGATGCTCTCTAGGTGTCGGTGAATCCCCAAATTTATCTGTCTAGTGCAGCATATCCCTCTAAAGTCTAGGCTCACATTTCTAATTGCCTGCTCAACATCTCTGCTAGGGTATCTCACAGGCAATTCATATGTAATACACCCAAAAGTGCTCCTCCCATAGTGTGCATCACCTCAATGATGGCAACACCATCCTCTCAGTTGTTCAGACCAAAACCCTTGGAGTAAATCTTGAATCTTCTCTGTCTACATCCTATTTGCAAACCCTATTTGCTGCTTTGCTTTCAAAGTTTATCTTGAATCCAGGCACTTCTTACCATTTTCACCACCATCATCCTTTATCTAGATTACTCCAATAATGCCCTACTATCACTCTTTCCTTCTGAAGTCCAAATAATTATACTTATATAACAAAAGTCAGATCCAGTCACTGCTCAACTCAAACTCTGCGATGACTCCCATCTTGCTCAGAATAAAGGGCTTAGAAATGGGCTAGAAGGCCTTACATAATCTGGCCCCACTCCTGTCATCAACTCTGTGGCCTCAACATACTACAAATATCCCCCAAGTTTAGTCCCCTCTAGCTACCCTGCTTCTTCTGCAAGTTATCCACATGATCTGCTACTTTTCTTCCTTCTGGTCCCTGCTAAATACTGCTTTATCATAGAGCCTTCCCTGACCACCTTATATATAATTTCAGCAATTCTCAGTCCCTGATACACCACATCCCTTTTACCCTGCTTTATATTTCTTCATAACACGTAACACCATCTGAGCTAACTCTGTAGCTAGATCTTCTGTATATCTACAGCAATATCTACATATTAGAGGGGGGGCATATTTCTGAGGGTAGTAACTTTATATTTTTTCATGCTCTGTCTCTATTTTCTGGCACTTATTGGAAATCAATAAATATATTTTGAATGGCTGTAAGGAAGATCCACACAGGAATTGGGTAGGAACGAAGAAAGCACTCAGGTTGGGAACAGCACCCTTGGGAGGACCAGAAGAAGAGGGGTAATAAATGGGCTCAGAGATCTTCTGTGGGGAGTGAGTGGTGAGAACCACATATTGGGTGCCCCAGGCCTGGGGTTTGACACCAGGAGGACGAGTCCCCTTAGATGGTTTGAAAACCGGTGAGACAGTGGGGTTGTAAGAAACCTAGACTCTGCTCTTGAAGAGCACATACACGCTTGCTTACTCCTGAACCAAGGCAGTGTAAGCAGATTGAAACTGCCCAGGACTCTGGCTGGTTTCCTGTGACTACCCTGGCGCATGCCCTAGCCTGAGCCAAGTGTCCACTCCAGCACCACTCACCGCACGGCGCAGCTCCACACTAGGGGAAGGGCTGCAGTGGCCGAGGGGAATGTGCAGTTGTGAGGAACCGAGCTGGCTTGGACCCAGAACAGCATCTGAAAGGGGAGAGGGTGGCCGCTACTGGGGCCTGAGGAGGCAGTGGGTCAGCAACTTGGGACCCAACCCTGCCCACAATAGGGGAGTATTGGTCACTGAGAAGAGGAGAAGCTCCAGCTTATACCTGGCTCTGGCTTTATCCCCTCCATCTCTAGCCCCACCTCCTACCAAGGTGATAGCTGCCAGCACACCTGTGGGGGAGGGTGTGATTCATGCTCATATCAAATCCAGCTCTCCCACCAAAGCCACTGGATACAAGCAGACTGCATAGGGACACAGCCATTCAAGGACACCATTTGAAGACCACAATAGGTAACTGTTTCAACTAATTTCATAGAGACAGAGAAAGTTAAGCAAAGTGAGAAGACAGAGAAATTTATTTCAAGTGAAAGAACAAGAGAAAACCCCTGATAAAAACAAATAATGAAACAATTTACTAGATAAAGAGTTCAAAGCATTAATAATAAGAATGCTACCTGAATTAGGGAAAAGAATAAATGAACACAGTGGGAATTTTAACAAGAGACAAGAGAATATAAAATAGAACCAGTCAAAACTGAAGAATACAATAACTGTAATGAAAAACACACTAGAAGGAATTAATAGCAGACTAGGTAATATAGAAGAACATTGAAGTGATCTCAAGATAGAATAATGGAAATCACTCAATCAGAACAGCAAAAAGAAAAATAAATTTTAAAATGAGAACAGCATGAGGGACCTCTGAGGCAACACCAAGCATACTAACATTCACATAATAGGGGTCCCAGACGGAGAAGAGAGAGAGAAAGGGGTCGAAAATGTATCTGATGAAATTACGGCTGAAAACTTCCCAAACCTGAAGAAGGAAATAGATATCCAAGTAGAAGAAGCTAAGAAAGTCTCAAGCAAGATGAATCCAAACAGACCCACACCAAGGCATATCATAATTATAATGAAAAAGTTAAAGAGAGAATTCTAAAGGCAGCAAGAGAAAAACAAAGAATCATAGACAAGATAACCCCCATAAGGCTATTAGTTAATTTTTCTGCAGAAACTTTGCAGGCCAGAGGAGAGTGGCATGATATATTTAAAGTGCTCAAAAGGGAAAAACCTAAAACCTAGGATACTCTACCCAGCAAGATTATTATTTAGAATTGAAGGAGAGGTAAAAAACTTATCAGACAAGCAAAAGCTAAGAGTTCATCAATACTAAACCTATGCTAAAAGAAATGTTAAAGAGTCTTCTCTAGCTGAAAAAGAAAAGGCTACAACAAGAAATAAGAATCTTTAGAAAAGGAAAAATCCCACTGGTAAAGACAAATATATAGTAAAGGCTGTGGATCAATCACATTTTTAAATAAGATAATACAAAAATTAAAAGACAAAAATTTTAATATCAAATAAAACTATAATAAACAGTAAAGGGATAAACATGAAGCTGTAAAATATGACATCAAAAACACAAAATTGGGGGGAGTAAACAAAAATAGATCTTTTACAGTGTGTTTGAATTTAAATGATTTCTAGTTTAAAAGAAGTAAATACAGTTATAAGTTAACATATGTGAACCCCATGGTAACCACAAATCAAAACTCTACAATAATTTAGTTAATTTAGTGTATATCTCCTTCTCAAGATCCTATGCTCCCCAAGGTAGAGAATGTTCTTGTTTTTCCATTCCCAGAACCAACTGTCAGGTTGTGCACAGAGTAACCATTCAAAAAGTGCTTATTGAGTAAAGGAAGGCCTTTAATCAAGAGGCCACTCAGAATGAAGCAACAGTACAGGGGAAAAGGCACAGGACTTTGATTCAGGAAAACCGAGTTAAAGCTCTGGCTCTGGTATTTGATAGCTATATGACCTTGGGCAAGTCACTTTGCCTCCCTACCCTCGGCTCTCTGAATGAAAAATAGGAATAAGGTCATCTAATTCATGTGAGCTCAGTATTTGACTCAACATATATTTTACATGAATTATTATATTCTTCATCGCCTATTATTCCCTTTCTTTAGACTACAGGTCCCTGAGTCACTCCCACAATCTTTCCCCCGTAATTTTACACACCTCTATCCTTTCACTTAGACTCACTTCTTCATCTTTTTCTCTTATAATTTCATTGTATGTGCTGTAAGTCCTTAAGCATTAGAGAAGCAGTAACTATTTCTATATTGCCCATTGTTGCGCTGGACTGTGCTGTAGTCACCTTGGTTAGGTGAGGAGCTAGGATCTCTTTCTGTCTTGGTAGCTGGTTAGAGTCGGCCAAAGGAGAAACTTGCATGAGATTTGGGAGGCAAACTGAAGCAGCAGTCAGTGTTCTCAGGAAGTCTTTTTCACAATCAGACACTGTCGTGGAAGGATGCAGAGAAGCCCAGTGGGTCCTAGCCTGTCCCAACTCTGCTTTGCTCCACATCCAGTCATTTCCTGCCCACGCTGGCCAGGCTGCTGAACGGACCAACCCCAGATGCTCCATACAGAGGCAATCGTGCTCCCCTTTCTCAGTCTCTCTTCAGAAACAGGATGTGCTTAGCTTCTTGGATTTCCCTGCAAGCTCCAAATTGTCCACACATGCCAATGTCTAGGTGGACTGATTAGGGACTCAGTCTCTAATATCCCAACTGCCCCTTTCCAGACCTTTGCTTCCCCAGCTCCTCTCACATTTTAACAAAGTCTAGATACATACAGTATCTCCAGTTTGTCGTGTGTGTGTGTGTGTGTGTGTGGTGGGGGTGGGGGGCGTGGTGGGAACAGAGAGAGACAGAGACCTGGCATATAGTAGGTATCCAATAAATACTTGTTAAATTAATGAATAAATGAATGAATGTGAATATATATACTGATTTAATTCCCCTATAAGACTGTTTGACCCCTAAGATCAAGGACTACATCTAAAGACTCTTTAAATATCTTTTACAGTACTAAGTTAGTATTTGTTAGTTTTCAAAATGGCACATGGAAGAACCAAAAACAATGATGAACCCCAATAAAAAGATAGAGGGGACAAGCAAACACAGTTTGTAGACTTTTGTGTGACACAGTTGAGCTCCAAGGAAATACAGCTAAATACTATAGGTTCAAATAAAAACACAGGGTGACTCAGACCTTGAAAAAATGATTACTCCATAAAGTTAATGTGGGATATGATTAAGCCAAGCAACGATTATTATGAGAGATCCTCCGTTATTTCTGTTTTCCAAATAATCTAGAAATAAATTTTATGTGTGTTTCATATATAGATAGATTTCATGTCTTAAGAGTCAAAGTATGTCTCCTTTTTCTTATATTGTTCTATCAGTGGAAGAAAGAAATCTGTAATAGGAAAATGTGGTACATTGACTGAAAATTATACATGTTATAAATCTTTTGCAAATTCTGCTCTAAGACTTCACTGTGGTCTTTCCTTTCTCTCTTTTTTTCTTAACTGCAATCATATCCACCCAGATGTTTGATCCCTGAACAAGTGTGATGTGTTCAAGATGTACACTTCATTAAATGAGGATTTAACAGGAGCACTGGTGTGTGATTTTCCTTTTTGAACTACATAGAAAAGAGAAAGCCAAAACCTATGGTAATGTGACATTTAAGTTGCAAATTCAAACTGAAAAAAAAATTAGGAAATGCAAAAGTTATGGTTGTCATAGCAATTCTAGCTAAACCTCAGTATGCAAGTGTATTTCCTGAAACTCATTTACACTGTAGAATCTTTTATATTATAATAGCATATATTTTAATGTTACATGGTTCATGATTCCTACTAGCATATGCATTTATATGAACACAAAACAAGCTCTTTTTTGTTTTGTATATTTTGTTATAGTAGTTCACATACTAAAAGCTGAATCTAAAAACTGCTCCTAAATTCGTGCTAAAATTTTTAATTCTGGGTAGAGTTTGTTTACTATGTCTTCCTTTCCCATCACCAGAACATGGTGTTTGGAGTAATGCGTTCAACAATGTATGAGATGATCTCATTTGGCTTCATCAGTATTCACGTCGAAGCCCTCTTGACTTGAAAATGCAACATTAAAGAATGTACAGAATGCTGGATTCTTTAATCCCAGTTGACTTTTTCATCATTTCTACATACCACATTACGCATTGTGTGCCAGGTGCTTTAAAGCCCCTTTCAGCCTGGAAATACTATGACTTTCCCAACTTACAGACTTCTTGCTCAAAAAACACCCCATCACTTCTCCAACCATTGTTCCACTATCCCCTATGAATACTTTTGAAATATCATTTATTTTTGTAAGACAAGACAAAATTGAAGCATCCCTCAGGCAACAAATAATAGCATACATATCGCATCTTTTTTTTCTCCACTAAAAGTTGTGTTTTACTTAGGGCAAAACTTGATAGAAAAGCCAAGATTTTTATGAATAACTTGAAGGCAAATTATTATAGCTCACACCTTTAGAGCTTCAAAGCATCTCAGCCAAGAAAGTACATAACTCTATACAATTTTCAGTATGTTCTATCGAACAAATCTAAACGGGAAAGGACTTTTCAATTTCCCTGTTACTTTTAAGCATCATTCTAATTAAACATTCCCCTTTTCTAAAGGGAGATAGCAGGGCCAGGTGCTCTCAGCTTAAATCAAATCCAGCCAGCCTGCAGTTGACCTTGACATCCTGTTCATTCATATCATTTTCCTCAGTATAGATAGTGCTGTGTTTACTCATCTCTCTCCCAAGTAGAACCCAGGGTTCAGACCTTATCCTGTTCCTCTATTTTGCACACCATTGCATCCTGGGCACTTTCCAAAGGGAAGCACTACATCGTAAATGCAGATATGTATTTTTGGAATGAGTTAATTAATGATTTATAGCCTACTAAGCCTTCATCTCCCCAGCATGGATGCTATTATTAAATTCAGGGTAGGCACTCAGTAAATTTTTGGTGAAGGAAAGAGCGTAAGAAAGCTTCTAGTAGAACTCTGAGGTGAGCAGAAAAGTTCTTTAAGACATCCGGGAGAGGAATATTGCTCCAAAGGAAATCACAGACATCAGCGACCACCAGCATGTTTGCTATTTTAGAATGTAATATATTTGGCATTGGATTCTGAGTCCTTGGTGCCTTATACCAAAATATTCATGGAAACAGCTAAATAAAATGTTTTCCTGTGGAGTGTTTTGCAAGTCTCAACCCATATCTGGCAGTCAAAACCCACTTGGATGTTGAGAAATGCTGTTCTGTTGCATCCAGGTGTTTGGCTGCATCAGAGCCATTTTGTTTTCATCTGCCCTGCGTTCTTACCTGGTGACACAGTCCACAGATTGAAAAAGCACACCAGGCAGAGACCATAATGACTTACCATTGTTCAAAAGAGCCTTGGGCCAAAAGTCGCCATTTCATAAATGGTCTGTAAGCATTTGAAAATCAGGAGATAAGGACATATTAAGAAAACTGTTTCCACTTGGTAGAAGACTAGGGAGTCAAGGTAGGAGGTGGAGATAGGTGGGGAGTTTATTCTTCTTCCTTTCAAAAGCGTCCATACTTTGCTCCATTCTAAGTCTGTGATAAACACACTGGATACTTCCGGTATTCCTCTGTGGTTCTTTGTTCATTACAAGTATTAACACATTTGATCCACACAACATTATTACAACTGTCCAGTGATACTGCTATTTGCTTAGCCAGTATCCATTTCCCCCCTTTCTTCCATGTAAATAATACCATAATTTTGTTTGGGAGTGGCAATGTGGCCAGCTAAATCAGTAAAATCCCCAGCCTTCCTTTACATGGTAAATGTGATGCAGTTCTGTCCAATGAGATAGAAACAGAAGTTTCGGAAGAGGCTTGCATCATCAAATAATAAGGTAGAACAAGCCAAGAGAAGACTTTTTTGCTTTACCTCTTTCTCTTTTCCCCCTTTCATATTCTGCCTGGAATGTGAATATCTGCAGGTGTGAAACCATCTTGAGACCATGAGAATAAAAGTTACACATTTGTTCCACACATTAAGGATGGTGACGCAAAGCTAAGGAAAAAATCTGATGGCCTCTTGGAGCCATTGTTCCAGCCCTGGACTGCCTACTCCTGAATTATTACCCTAGAAAAATAACCACTATTTGAATAAGCCATTGAACTCACATTTGTCTTGTGCAGCTGAATCTAATCCGCACTGACAGAGGTAGGGACTATTTAAATCCGTGTGTTTCTAGTGAGGAAACAAGACACAAGGAGATTTAGTAACTTGGCCAAGGTCTCTCAGGCAGGAAGTGGAGGGACTAGGATAAGCACCCAGGCCAGTTGCTCCTGGACCTTTGCTTCCAGCATCCTGACCTGAGCTCTCGCTTACTCTCTCTCTCTCTCTCTCTCTCTCTGTTTGGTTCCTACAGATCATCAGGACCTTTGCACATTCTTCAAACCCTGCAGCAGTCATCCCACTTCCCTGGTTCCAACAAAGAAAAAGGCAATGTCCACAACAGGCTTCACAGCATTCAGGCTTAAGATAGAGAAAACTATTTCAGAAAGAAATTACTCATGATATTTTTCTCTAAGAAACACATGAAAGCTTTAAACAAAGTCCTAAACTAATAGGCTGCAAATCTGTCTTGCAATGGGCTTGTGAGGAATGAACTGCAAATTAATGAAAAACTCTTTCATTTCTAAGGGCTAAATCACTATCATTAAGACAGTAGTTCCAAGGGGGCGCCTGGAGAGCTGTGACTTAGTCGTCGATCTTCAACCATCATGCTCTCAGCCTTTTCTCTCCTAGCAAAGTTTTAAGCGGACGTGCATAGGTTCTGCCTCTTGATATAAATTGTTTTAATTGCTTATTAAAATTGAAAATGTACAACCATGAAAAGCGAGAAGAATGCAAATTTTCTGTTAGCAGCCTGTCTTCCAGGAAATACCCCAACAAGTTGAGTACCCTTGGAGATGTAACTTTATCAAATAGAACACAGAAGGGAGAAATGGACAGTATGTCTAAGATCTGGAAGTAGGGTTAATCCACCCACTGACCCTAAGAAACATTCCAGAGAGTGGTCATTTGGCTATATGAATGACAGCCTTTACAACGCAAAATGCTTTTATATTCAAATAGAAATTTTCGGAGCCCTAGGATTAAGTTCCAGATGATTTTTTCAGAAGGGCCTTAGAGCAGCATTTCCCAGAGGGTATAATGGTCAAATTTAGGAAATACCATATCTTGTAGACATTTACAATGTACATTAGCATATGAAAGGCTTTGAAGGTTTCTGCAATACAGTGACAGGTTGGATATTATTCAATATATTTAAATATATTTGAGGAAAATATTAACCTACACAGAAACTGAGAACATCACGTCTTTACCTTGTCAGGTTAATGCTTACGTGAATACTTTAATAATCCTCCTCCACACCCCCCATCCCATTCATAAAGCCCTTAGCTATGCAGGAAGTTTGAATCAATTATATACAGTCAATCCTAATTCTTTGCAGATTCGATATTCACGAATCTGCCTATTTGCCAAAACTTATTTGTAACTCCCAAGTCAATACTCCTGGTGCTTTTGTGGTCATTTGCAGACATATGCAGAGAGGCAAAAAAAATTGTTTCCCAATGCATGTGTTCCCAGCTGAGGGGAACAGGGCAAGGCTTTGCCTTCTCGTTTCAGCTCTCATACTGCAACAAGTGACCTTTTCACAGTACATTTAGTGCCACATTTTTTTTTTTGCATTTTTTGTGCTTTGTTTGTTGATGAGTTAGTTGTTTAAAATAGCCCCTATGTGTAGTGCTAAAGTGTGATCTAGCGTTCCTAAGAGCAAGAAGGCTGTGATGTGCCTACAGAGAAAATGTCAGATAAGCTTCATTCAGGCATGAGTTATCGTGCTGTTGGCCAATATATAATATATAAGCGTGTATATATATAATAATATGCATATATACTGGGTTCCATATGATGTTATGGAAAAACCCAAACGAACTTTTTGGCCAACCCAATATAATGGTTATGAATCAATCATTTATCTTAAATAAGGTGTCCTTAAATAGAAACACACATAAAACAAGGCTATGTGTTGACTGGTTGACAAAAATGTTGTGACCAGAAGCTCACACGAACCTGGCCCTGCATTTCTCCTATGAGCAATGCTTCAGTTTTGGCCAACTCAGTGTTAAGGACAGCTTTATAGAACGTAACTACCACAGACAACAAGAATCGATTTTATCTTGTCAAACTTAATCAATTTAAAAACTGTCTTCAACACATAGGCACAAGTAACTGATAAGAAAACTTTATATATGACACTATTCATCTTCAAGGCATTTTAATATAAGACAAGCAGTGATAGAAACAAAAATATATAAAAACATTTACTGAGTCCTCACTATGTGCCAGGCACTGTTTCAGATCTTTCAAATGTATTAGCTCAAAGAATCCTTCGAATGACCTGTGAAGCAGGAACACTTTCTTGTCTATATTTTACCTGAGGAAACTGAGACACAGGGAAGCTAAGCAACCTGCCCACAGGTGCCCAGTCAGGACGCAGCAGGGCTGGGATTTAACCCAGGCTGCCTCCAAAGCCGTGCTCGTAAACGAGTTACATAGGCTGTGTGGAGAGAGGTAGGCGGCAAGATGCATTTTGATCCAGAACTCAGACGGAATACATCAAAAACATTATGTTCAGCATGATAAACGCCTGCTTGAGGGTGGTAAATAATACTGGAATTGTTTCAACTGAAGAGATTCCAGTGGCAGTCACGGCATCAGATGCTGGAGGATACTATGGCTCAAGGTGGTGCTCTCTTTGTTTTGGGTTCTGAAATTTAAAGCACTTCAATTTAGGGCAAATTTAGATCAGACTAGCTTTGGAGCAATAGAAGACCCTGTGGATGAAGGGCCACTGGCAAAGTCTTTTTAATCGCTGCTACTGTTCTCCCTTAAACACTTCACCTGCACAGAAACTTGATGGGAGATTCGTGGCAATCAGAGCCGGGGCAGGCAGGGTGTAAAGAGTAAGGAATGGAAAGGAATGGGCTTTGGAGTGGGTGATTGGGGAGAGGTGGATAAACATGGAAGAAGAAAAAACTTAAACAGTAAGAATGAAAAAGCTTCACTATTTCAGTGAAGCTTTTTATGGCCAATTTAGAATCCATTTCTCTCCCACCCCACCTAATAAACTTCTGTCTGTTCTTCAAAATTTAACGAAAACCTATGTGCTAATTAGTCTCCATGTGTCATCGCCCACCCAGCTCCGTCGTTCTCCCTTCTCTGCTGGGCCTCTGTGGGCTGTGTACACCTCCTGGCTGCTGGCCTCAGCTAGTGCAGAGAAGATGGGAGGAGAGAAAGCTCAGAGCAGTTCCTCCCTACCCCCTGGCTGAACAAGTCATCCCAGTTTGCCTGGGACTTTCTGGTTTCAGCAGAATCCCCCATCCCATCCCGGGAAACCCTTCAGTTCCAGGCACACTGGTACAGCTGGCCACCCTACCTACTTCTCCCTACTTGGGCACAATGTCTCTGAGTGTCTCCATCCTTCCATGACCACAGCTCTTATCAGGAGAGCCCTCCTCCATGCCTCCATGTTTCAAGTCTCACTGGGTCCTAGTTAATGCATCTCCTTACCTGAGCCCTTTGACCTGCAGCTGGAATCTAGGTGCCACACTCCCCACTTGTTCGTTCCCCAAAGCCTGCCCAACCTTCACCTTCCTTTCACGAAAGTCTCCATCTGAACCGTCCAGAGTGGATTCTATTTCTGCCATCACAATGAATGAGGCTACTCTCATGACTTTATTCAGAATTCACATCCCATCTCCTTTCCTTCCCCTCCCAGAGACCTCCCGTAACACTGGAGATGCCCCTGTATTCTGCCTGGTCTTGGCAACACTTGTTTGCATATCATCTCTTTGTGGGTAGAGACTGTGCCCAGTACTCCTCTGTAGCCCTCATGGCATTTAGCGCAGAGCTGGACATCATGTGCCCAGTTGTTGGTTGAGGAGTGGGCGGCTGACAGCACGAGTGAACCAGCCTACAATGGCCTTGCGTCGAGCACCGCACTGCCTGCTGCTTTAACTCCTGCGCCACTCTTTAGTTTGTAGTTTTGACTAGGTTGAGATGTTTTCTTCCCAATCTCTGATGTGGCACAATAAAGGTATGAATTAAAGTTTAAAAGACTATACTTATTGTGGTGGACAGAATAATGGTCCCCCAGAGATGTCATGTCCTAATCTTCAGAACCTGTGAAAATGTTAGGCTTAGTGGCAAAGGAAAATTAAGGTGGCTAATCAGGCAACCTTGAGATGGGAGGAGCATCCTGGATAACACAGGTGGGCCCAATGCGATCACATGGTCCTTAAAAGCAAAAGAGAAGCAGCAGGAGAGTCAGTGTCAGAGGCTGAGTGAGCTTTGGAGGTGTTATGCTGCTGGCTTTGAAGATGGAAGAAGGAGCCACATGGCAGGGGATGTGGACAGCTTCTAGAAACTGGGAGACGTAAGGAAACGGGTCCTCCCCCAGAGCCTCCAGAAAGAAAGCTGCCCTGCTGACCCCTTGATTTCAACCCACTGAGACCCACTGCAGACTTCTGACCTGACGTCCAGAACTGTAAGGTAACTAATTTGTATTTTAAGCCACTAAGTTTACGGTAATTTGTTACAGGAGCAGTAGAAAACTGAGTCAGGAACCAAAAAGTAATTGTGTTCTTTTAATACGGATATTTGGTTGATTTCGTAGCAAAGTCTTGTAGAATTAAAAAACTAGTTAAACTTTCTTATCATTTGATTCATGTCTTAACTCTACAGTGTGATTTTTATAAGTATAAATTCATAGTCTTTTTTGAAGAAAGTTTAGAAACATCTGATGAATGTTAGAGTTGGATCATCGGCTTTGTAGAAAGTTGAAAACTGCTTGTTCCTTATTTTCTGATCCACGAATGGCTACCTAGGATCTCTCTTGCAGGTCTTTCCACTTTGGCCTCTGTGATTTTCCCTCCTGTAGCTCATCCACAGTTAATTTGTTGATTAAGTCGTTGACTGAATAATCCTGAGTTTCCAGACTGCAGGATGAAGTCCTGATGACACTCAGCTGAACTCAACACACACACTGGCCACTCATGCTTGCCTCCCCCTTCCAAAGAAATTTTATCTTAGGCTTTCTGACCATAGACAGTGCTAAACATCCTACAACAAAGAATTACCTGTCCAAAATATCAATGATGCCGAGGTAGAGAAACCCTGGTCTCCATGGTTTACTGATTCCTTTATTACTTACTTCATTCAACATTTTAAAACCAAATATTTGCTGAATATCTACTGTGCTCTAGACCCTACATAAAATTTGATTTTAGAGAACTTATAGCCTTGTTTGTGAAGAAGTCACATTAACAGTTATAGTTAAGAGCAATGGTGTAATCACTAAAATATAATCTCTGCGAGGTCAGGGAACCACTTTACTGACGTATCCCTGGCACCTTGTAAATTCTCAAAAAATACTTGTTATTTGAATGAAATGTTTTATATGGAGAGAGATGCACAAGAGTCTAGGGAACCCAGAAAGAGGATTTCTATCCTGAACTAAGAGGGTCAGAATAAGCATCCTGGAGAAGATTGTCCAGGCAAAAGAGGGGGATGGGGTGGTGGAGGGGTAGGAATGGTCATGAGGGATAAAGAGAGGTGATTTCAGACAGATCAGTTTGGGCACCATGGTAGGACAACATGCGGTCTTGTTACTTAGCTTTTCACGTGTGTGTTCATGTCCTATCTCTCTAGTTCCCGTTGTAAGCAGTTTGAGCATTGGGATTGTGTCTAATCCTTTAGCAGAGTGTATCCCCTCCCTTCTTCAGCAGTGCCAGAGCAGTGTCTTGCACACAGCAGGTGATTAATACGTGATTGTTTATTAACCAGTATAATTCACTATAAGAAGATATAAACAACAGCATCTCCAAATACATTACGGTACATGCGTATTTACAAATATAGCTTATCCTATGAAATAGGTGAGTTCTAAAACAATGTATGTACATTAAATTTTGTAAATTTTAAATTCCAGCAAATAAACTAAAAAGTAAAGAAATCAAAATTTATTGGGTAGTGCACAATATTTTTGTGATGGTGAAATTTGCCCCCATGTCCTGGATCTGTTTTTTGTGTATAATTTAGCTGTGGTATATCCAGAATGGTAATCTTTAAGATGGAAAAGAAGCATAAGCAAAGCCTCAGGCTGTGGGACAGTATTCAGCAGCCTAATTCATACCTATATCTTGAGTTCCAGAAGGAAAGAGGGAGACTGAAAGTGTATTTGAGGAAATAATGGACAATTTTCGAGATTTGTTGAAGACTAAACCCACCCGTCCAAGAATCTCAATGAAACCTAAGCAGGATAAGCACAAAAACAAACAAAAAACCTAAGTACAGTAGTATTAAAATCAAATTGTGGAAAACCAGTAATAAAGAGTCTTGAGTATTCTACTTTTAGCTGCTGGTCCTCGGTTTTCTTTCATCTGTAAAATGGGTCTAATATCCATTTTGGTTTTTTCTAATAGTGGAGGCAGGTATGTAGAGTAAACAACATGTATTTAAGACCCCCATGATGTGGTGATTCTTAATGAAGGCTCAAGAACAGCCTGTGTCCCAAACTCAGCTTAAGGAATCTCTGGCAGGTTACTTAAGCTCTCTGTGCCTTGGTTTTCTCATTGGTAAGACAGGATTATAACAATCCTACCTTTAGGGATGTGAGGGTTAAATGAGGTGATGACTATAAGATACAATAATGCCTGAAAATAGCTAGTGTTCAATAAATGTCAGCTTCTATTTAATGAGAAGCAAACAACCACGTTCTAGCACTAAAGTGATGTGTTTCCAGAAGGAATGCTAAGCACAGTGTTTTTCTCAGTGCACCTCAGGTTTAGGAACTGAGGCAGACTTGCACGGCACATAGGACCGGCTAGAACTGTGTTCCTGAGGTTCATCCGCAGGCTGCGCCTACAGCATCCCAAAGCATGGACCCAGCTCCAGGCTCCTTGGGTAGAGAAAGTGCTGTGCTTTGGTAAAGGAAGGAATCAAGCATCTCCTTGGGGAGTGAACTTGCAAGTCCAGGCAGAATCTAGTTTCCCCTAGGATCTCCTGAAAAATTATCTATTTTTGCAACCAGCAAATCTTTAAAAATAGAATAGTCTTTTAATAAAAATTTCTTTTTCCCCCCAAAGAGTAAAAAAGGAATTTAAAAACTATAATATTAATGCTGAAATAAAAAGTAAAACACTATCCCCTGGAACTTTTATAATCACTTTTGTCTGTGCCAGCTTTCATGAGCTTCAGAATTGTAGGTTTGATTTGAGTTGTCAGTCAGTATTCATCCATTGGGGTAAAATGTCCCACGTAAACAAACACACAGATAAAAGAGGGTCACCATTGCTCTTTGCACAAGAAAAAATGACTGCCGATTCACGTAAAGGGAGATCTGTCCATCATTCTGTCACCAAGATCCATCTTGCTTTGTTGGATTTGGCATCTTAATAAAGCCCTTTTTATCTTAAAAAGACTAGGGTCTAGTTCAGCAAGACCTTGCTTAGGGTGTCATTTTGAACTTATACCATTTCATATCATCGTGGGGCAAAGGGGTTTGGATCGACATCTTGCTTCCCGCCGATTTTATTGACAACATTGAGAATGTCATCTCGGAGGAGTGAAAGTTAAGTGCATTATTGACAACATATAAATAAGAGAAGATTAGTGCCTTTCCTGGTGAAATAAAAACGACCTCACTTTCAAAAAAGACTGTTTGAAACTGACTGCTCATGACTGTATACAACTGACACTTGGAGTTATTCCATCTTCCCCTAAAGTATAGGCAAACTGTCTCAGTCAAGGTTCTCTTGGTTGCAGGTAATTGACAGCAACGGAAATTTACTTGAGGGGAAAAAATGCAACTATTGGAAAGTTACTGAGTTCCCTTCCAGAATTCAGGAGAGACTGGGCCTGTCAAGTAACCGCAACCAGAACCAGAAAGGGAACAGGAATCCAGCTGTTCCTCTCTCAGCTCCTTGTTTCTGCTTCTCTGTGTGTCTCTGTTCTTCTGTCTCTACTGAGCAATTTTTTAAAAAAATTTTTTATTGAAGTAGAGTTGATTTACAATGTTATGTTAGTTTTAGGTGTACAGCAAAGTGATTCAGTTATATATATCTATATATGTATATATATATATTTTTTTTCAGATTCTTTTCCATTATGGTTTATCACAGGATACTGAGTATAGTTCCCTGTGCTATACAGTAGGTCTTTGTTGTTTATCTATTTTACACAGATATCTATTTGTGTATCTGCTAATCCCAAACTCCTAATTTATTCCTCCCCACATTCCCCTTTGGTAATAAGTTTGTTTTCTATGTCTGTGAGTCTGTTTCTGTTTTGTAAATAAGTTCATTTGTATCATATTTTAGATTTCACATATGAGTGATATCATATGATATTTGTCTTTCTCTTTCTGACTTATTTCACTTAGTATGATAATCTCTAGGTCCATCTGTGTTGCTGCAAGTGGGATTATTCCATTCTTTTTTATGACTGAGTAATATTCCATTGTATATATGTATCACATCTTCTTTATCCATTCATCTGTTGATGGACACTTAAGTTGCTTCCATGTCTGGGCTATTGTAAATAGTGCTGCGATGAACATTGGGGTGCATGTGTCGTTTCAAGTTAGTTTTTGTCATTTCCAGATATCTGCCCAGGAATGGGCTTGCTGGATCATATGGTAACTCTATTTTTAGTTTTTTAAGGAATCTCCGTACTGTTCTTTTCTGAGCAATTTTTCACCATCTTCTTGCCCACATGGCAGAAAGTGTGCAACCTACAGCTCCCTCACTTACATTCACTTGGTCACTTCCACAGGCAGAAATGAATGAGTTATCTCTGAATCCCAACTCTGAGTTACTAGGAGTCAAACCTTCTTAGTGAGCTCAGATCAGATGTCCTCTGGTGGTCTAATAAGCATGGTCAGTGTGGGTACATAGTCTGGGGGACAGGATGTGTGACACAACATGGATATCTGAGCTCCATTTCTGTGAGCAATTTGTCAGCTGTAGACTGAAAAAAATGCACAACCTAAAAATTGAGAATTATATTTTATTTGGTGGACAAAACTGAGGACTTAAGCCCGGGATGCAGCCTCTCAGATTGCTCTGAGGGACTGCTCAGGAGAGGTAAGGGAGGAGCTGGGATATATAGGAGTTTTTGCAACAAAGACTAACTAGGTAGTTGGAACTTCAAAAGATTACTGTTAATTAATCAGAAAAATAGACATCTCAAGTTAATGAATTTAGCACTTTTCTATGTATGAAAGATTCAAGAGTCTGGGCTCATTGAAATAATTCCTTTGATTAAGAACCTTAGCTATCTGGTGCCAGTTCTCTCCCATCCTGAGTCCCCTCAGGGTGCACAGTTGGGGGCGGCTGCAGTGGTTGAGCGCATGGCAGTGGGCAGCCTGTTTGTCTCCATCCTGAGTTCCCTCAGGGCTCACTCTTGGGTCAGCTGCAGTGGCTTGATAGCTGCAACATCCTTTGTTTACCAATATGGCAGGCAACATTTCTCATTCACAAGGCAGTTCTCAGAGAGAAGGGAGATATTTAGCAGATATCTGCACAAACATTAAAAGAGTTGCTTTTTTTTACATAATAATAGCTATAAAAGATAATGTCTACTCAGCAAAGAATTCAACTCTTTTATTCCACCAAAATGTAGCTAAGGAGAAGGCCCCACAGTCAACACTGGGCCAGCCTGAGAGAGGCCTTGGTGTGGAGAAAGGTGACTTGAAAGACGCCAGATCTACAATTGTTAGGAAAACACAACTTACCATCTCTGGGTCTCCTGACACTCCTCTTCAATGGGCAGACAGCAGAGTTTTTATAGAATTCTTTCTGCAGTTAGTGGGAATTTGCGTGCAAACCTAAATATTAGCAAAGATAAAATTTTATCTAGAACTTTGTACTGTTTATTTTTTAAAGCATTAAAATTTATAGCTAAGCTGAAGTTGGTTTAAAGTGTAATAAAACATGGGTTATTCCTTTGAGATAATACTTTGGGAATATACCAAGCAGCTGATAAAGCCTTAAGGCATTTTCCATCTTGATGTGTTGACTTGATGGTGAATTTAAACCTTCACCACGGTATCTTTCAGAATGTTGTTGTATATTTTGGGCAATTATGTATCATCTGCCTCCCTCCGATTTTTATCCTCAACTCATTCAGAATAAACTGGCTCTTCAGTTTCTTTGTAACTTCCCAAATTCCACAGCACCTATGATGGACTCCAGGTCTCTCAAAGTAGCTTTTATAAATCATTTATGTTAAAAGTAATCCATTCATTTTAGAGATATAGACTGAATTATACTGGGATAAAATTGCATGATGTGTGAGATTTGCCTTAAATACTTCAGTAAAGAAAAACAAAAAGGGCACTGATGAAGCTAATGTGGTAAGGTCTAAATAATAGGGAAATAGGGATGTATTGCACTATTCTCTCTGCTTTTGTGGATATTTAAAATTGTGAACAACAGTAAAATATTTTAATAATACAGAACAACATGATCCTGCCCAGCCATTCTTCTGATGTTAGAATTCCTCCATAATACTCCTGGCCATCTGTTGTTGAGCTTCTGTTTGAAAATCACCAGATCAGGGAATTCATTATCTTCTAAGGCAGTCCATTCCATCTGAGGACAATTGTGCCTATTTCACACTGCGTTAACATTTATTTATCTGAATCAACTATTACCCCACACTTTTACCACCAATACTGTCAAAAAAAATCGTCAAATCAACTTTCTCAGAACTCTAGAAATTAGCCAAAGGTTTGTAACAATCCAGGGATAGTTTAAGAAAAACAGCCAAATATCGGTAAAAACAACAAGCATTGTGGCATTTTAACTTGCTCTATTCCCAGTCACCCTCCTTGGTTTCCTTGAAAACCAACATTTCCACAATCACGTGGAAAGCAGCAACCTAGCAGCCTCTGGAGGTGACAGAAAGAGGTTGAAGATCCTCCAAAGCCCTACTTCCAGAGAATTGTCATTATTTGTTCTGTCTAGCAGTTCCCTGGAAAACTCCACTTGCATGGCTTGTCTTCATTTGACCTGACTCAGAGCTCTGCCCATGGACGACAGATTTGCCTCCAGTGGTGTTTGTTGAAAATGATAGGTGTCAATTGTTTAATGGTTCAGCTGCCTGAGGTAGTGATAATAGTTGGGGCAAATGGTAAGCTGACTAAAAAAAGTTAAAACAAAAAGCTGGAGGATGAGATATCTATAAAAAGGTTTGGAAAGCTCCCACATGTTCCTGGGGCATCTAGAAGACCACACACATGTGTAGGGCTGTGCACATGCCCAGGGCTGTGTGCATACTTAGGAGAGACCTGAGAAAGCCTTAAGCACACATATGTATGTCTGACCTTGAGACTCATCTCAGGTCGTAGTGAAGGATAAGGCAGAGTGGCAAACTGAGTGGTGAAGGCATACCACAACACACACCCAGAACACCTCAACAATGGCTGGGAGACTTACCGGTTGCAGGTATTTAAGGGAATCTCTGTGCAAACATTAGCTGACCACTGAAGCAACCAAGCAGAGATTTCATTGGCTGCAGAGGACAAAGAACCGAGACTTTAGAGAACTATTCTAGAAAACTCGCTAAACGAACAGCAACAGCAGCAATAACAATGATAACAAACTCTGGGGAAGCAGGAGAATCTAATTTCCAGAATTGCCACACTATATTGTTAAAAACATCCACTTTCAACAACAAATTTTGACACAGACAAACTGTCAACTTAAAGAAAAAATGCACAATATGAGAGTTGTGAGTTTAAGTTTTATTCAGGGACCTTGCTGAGGACTATAGCCTGGAGAGCCTCTCAGTAGCTCTGAGGGAACTGCTCCCCAGAGGTAGGGGAGAAGCCAGTATATATATGATTTTTAGCTCGAGAATACGTGGTGTCAAGCATACATCTTGAATAAAAGATGACTGCTAGTCACAAAGAATAGAAATCTCAAGTTAATGACTTTAGTGCTTTTGTATGCATGTATGTATGTGCTGTGACTGGACTGGTTTCTTCTAATGGTAGCCATGAAAGTCTCTGGACCACTGCTACTCTTACTAGTCTGTTATGGTCTAGGACACGATTCTCTCTTGTTACTTCTTCCCATATCTAGAGTTGTACTATTATAGTCATTTTGATCTTATGTAGAACTATATATTTAGTGAATCATTTCAAGTCACTTAGTCATCATTTTTGTCAGATGGTTAGTTACACATTGAGTAATACAAGAAACAACAATCTCACAAAATAGGCAGAATACAAGTAATATAACTAGTAGCATTAATACGGTCATAAGTAAGAATTTAAGTCAAGAACTTCAGAACCAAACCAGGTCCTTAAAAGACCACTAAGACTAGGAAGATGATCACTTAAGGCAGAAATCTGATTTTTCATGTGGGTCATTAAATGCATTATATTCTCTAGTACGACTTAATTGTTCCCAACATAAGGGGGCCTTTAAACTTAAATGACCAGAGCTTGGTGTTATCTATATAAATCCATCCCATAATTGAGGGAGAACTCCTCCTGATAATTGGGAAGTTTGTTTGTTTTACCAAAACTTAGCTCATTGCTCTGACCAAGCTTGAGTAACTTTTAAAGAAAATTTATCTTTATGGTCAAGGTCAGAGCAAATATTATTGATAGGCCAAATGAGGGGATACCACCTAGTAATATCAATAGTGGCTCAAACAGAACTATAACTCCCTTCCTCTAAAATAAACTTTCTAAGTGTCATCCAATCAGAGGCTTGGAGAAGAGATATCCACCAAGGTAAACCAGAAGTACTGGACGTAGGTAATTGACCACAAATACGGAAATTAGTTTAATTTTTAAAACCTGTATGTGTAGGATCATGCCTATGATAGAAAAACATTGACTTATGTGCAAAAGTCTAAGAAGTCAAGAAAACATAAATAATCATTCAGGTCAGGTCCAGAATCTTGGGATAGCCATTTATTTCTGATGTTGTCATCTTGTCCTGGTGTGGGTGTTGTTTCTTCTCTGAGCATTGTTTTAAAGTGAGTTTGAGGTCAACAGTCCTCCCTATAGATCAGTCTGGTGCAGGGGTCCTTTTTAGGTGTGAAATATAAATCTGAGAGTCAATTCCCTTCAGTTTTGCTGGGCATGAGCTAGTTAAGAGTACCTGATAAGGGCCCTTCCATCTATGTTGGAGAGAGTGCTTTGAATGATGTCTTTTTCAGCATACATGATTATGACCTGGTTGTAGGTCATGGGACATCTGATCTTCATCTAAAGACAGAATACTGTGATAAACTTCAGAAACAAGCTTAGAATGTCCTTTTAATAATTCAGTTAAACTTTTGCAATAATGTAACATAGCAACAAGGAGCCATTGAGGAAGTGAGTCTTACTCAGTAAATAGTAATATCTCAAAGACAATTAACAGCACTAGAACTTAATATCCACAAAACTATATTACTGAAAGATAGTTTTGCTCTAAATATCACCCTCATTTTTACCAAAGATAGCCAAATTAAGACATTCTCAAGGCTAGTCCATATGCTGGGCCATAAAATAAGTCTTACTAAATTTAAAAGGATTGATATCATAGAAAGATTGTTGTCCAACCACAACAGAATAAAATTAGATATCAAAAATAGAAGGATATTTGGCACATTTGCAAATATGTGGATATTAAACAACACACTCCTGAATAATCAATACGTCAAAGAAATCACAAGGGGAATTACAAAATACGTTGAACTAAAACTAAAACTCAACAAAACTTATAGGATACTGCTAAAATAGTGTTTAGAGAGAAATTTATACCTGTAAACACCTATTTGTTTTTAAAAGATATCTAATCAATAACTTAACATTCTACATTAAGAAACAAAAAACATTCTAAACACGAATTAACCAGAAGGAAGGAAATAATAAAGATTAGAGTGGAAATACATGAAACAGAATAGAAAAACAGTAGAGAATATTAACAAAGCAAAAGTTTGTCTTCAAAAATATAAACAAAATTAACAAACCTTTAGTCTTATCAAGCAAAAAAAAATTCACATTACTAAAACTAGGAATGGAAGACGGGACATCCCTACAGACTTCACAGAAATAAAAAGGATTATAAGACAATACTAGTGTGTGTGGAGAGAAAGAGATTTATTATAAGGAATTGGCTCATTCAGGGAGGCTGACAAGTCCCAAGATCTGTAGTCACAAGCTAGAGACCCAGGAGAGCCAATGATATAGTTCCAGTTCAAGTCTGAAGGCTTGAGAGCCAGGAGAAGCAATGGTATTCTTCTAGTCCAAATTCCAGCAAGTTCAAGATTCAGAAATAGCTGATGTTTCAGTGTGAGGCCAAAGGCAGGAAAGGACCAATGTTCCAGCTCTAGGCAGTCAGGCAGGAGGAGTTCATTCTTCCTCATGGGAGAATCAGTCTTTTTGTTCCATTCAGGTTGTAAATTGGTTGGTAATCCAAAAATTTCCTACAACAACCTACAGAATGGGAGAATATATTTGCAAATCATATATCTGATAAGGGATTAACATCCAAAATATATAAAGAACTCATACAACTCAATAGCAAAAAACCAAACAATCCAGATAAAAAATGGGCAGAGGAAACTAAATAGATATTTTTCCAGAGAAGACATACAAATGGCCAACAGGTCTATAGAAAGGTTTTCAACATTACTAATCATCAGGGAACTGCAAATGAAAACCACAGTGAGTTATCACCTCACACCTGTTAGAATGGCTGTCATCAAAAAGACAAAAGATAAATGTTGACAAGGACGTGGAAAAAAGGAAACCTTTGAACACTGTTGGTGGAAATGTAAATTGATACAGCCACTATGGAAAACAGTGTGGCAGTTCCTCAAAAACTTAAAATAGAACTACCCTATAATTGAGCAATTCCACTTCTAGGTATTTATCCAAAGGAAATGAAAACACTAACTCAAAAAGATATATGCACCCCCATGTTCATTGCAGCATTATTCACAATAACCACAACATGGAAACAACCTAAGAGTCCATCAGTGGATGAATAAAGAAAATCTGATATATGTATATACACATACAATATGAAATATTATTCAGCTATGAGAAATAAGGAAATCCTGCCATTTGTGACATTGGATGGACCTTCAGGGCATTATGCTAAGTGAAATAAGCCACTCAAAGAAAGACAAATACTACATGACATCACTTATATGTGGAATCTAAAAAAAGAAAAAAAAAAATTGAACTCATTAGAACAGAGAATAGAAGAGTGATTGCTTGGGATGGAGGAGGTGGGGAAATAGGGGGAAGCTGGTAAAAAGAGTACAATTTACAGTTATAAAGTGAATAAATTCTGAGGATCTAATATGAAACGTGGCTATAGCTGATAACACTATTTTATAAGATTGAAACTTGGTAAGAGAGTAGAATGTAAATGTTCTCATAATAAAAAAAAAAGTGAGGTGATGGGTGTGTTAACCAACTAGATGGTGGAGATCCTTCCTCAATGTATGCATATATCAAATCACCACAAGGTACAATTTAAATATCTTACAATTGTATTTGTCAATTATACCTCAGTAAAGCTGAAAATTTTTTTCTACAAAGAAGAGTTCAGTCCCGTATGGCTTCACTCGTGAATTTTATGAAATGTTTAAAAAGAATGAACTTTCAGTTCCTAAAAAAATCTAAACACAGAATTATCATATGACTGAGATTTTCTAATCCTATGTATATACTCATAGGAATTGAAGACAAGGATTCAAACAAATACTTGTATGCCAATATTTATTACAGTGTTGTTTACAGTAGCTAAAAGGTAGAAATAGCCCATGTCTCAATCAACAGATGAATGAATAAACAAAATGTGGTATATACATCCAGAGAAACATTATTCAGCCTTTAAAAGGAATCAAGTTCTGATACATGCCACAATATAGATGAATCACGAAAATATTATCCTATATGAAATAAGCCAGACATGTTAAGAAAATAATACAAGGAGGAAATATTTCCCAACTCATTCTATAAGGCCATGGTTACTCTGGCACCCAAACCAAAGAAATCACAAGAATGGAAAAGTACAGATTGATATCCCTTGCAAATATAGACATAAATCTCCTCAGAAAAACACACATGAACTAATTCCAGCAACATTTAAAAAGGATTATACACCAGGACCAAGTGGGATTTATTTCAGGGATGAAAGATTGGTTTAACATACAAAAATCAATCAATGTAATGCACCATATTAATGGAATAAGGAACAAAAACCACATGATCATCTCAGTTGATGCAGAAAAAGACATTTGACAAGATCCAACAAACTTTCATGATAACAACACTCAACAAATTAGGAATAGAAAGGAATTTTTCAAACTGATAAAAGGCATCTAAAAAACCCAGAGCCAGCACTATACTTAATGGTGAAATACTGAAACTTTTTCCTCTAAGATCCAGAACAGGACAGGATGTACAATCTTGCCAGTTCTATTCATCATTTTATTGGAGGTCCTAGCCAGTGAAATCAGGCAAGAAAAAGAAATAAAAGGTATCAAAATTGGAAGGGAAAAAAGTAACGCTATCTCTATTTGCAAATGACATGATCCCATATAGAAAATTCTAAGGAACTCCAAAAAGCTATTAAAACTAATAGTGTGGCAAGATCAATATGCAACAGCTAATTGTTTTTCTGTACACCAGCAATGAACAATTTGAAAATGAAGTTAAGAAAGCAATTTTATTTACGAAAGCATCAAAAAGAGTAAAATAGGAATAATTTTAACAAGTACGAGACTTGTGTACTGAAATCTACAAAACATCATTGAAAGAAATTTAAAAGTTCTCCATAAGTTGAAAGACATCCTGTGTTCATGGATTGGAAGACTTAATAATCTTAAAATGGCAATTGTCCCCCAAATTTATCTACAGATTCAATGCAATCTCTAGCAAAATTCCAGTGACTTTTTTGCAGAAATAGAAAAACTCGTCTTAAAATTCATGTGGAATCTGAAGGGACCCCAGAGAGCTGAAACAATCATGAAAAAGAACAAAACTGAATGAATTCTCACTTTCTGATTTCAAAACTTACTACAAAGCTACAGTAATCAAAACAATATGGTACTGGAATGAAGACACACATATAGACCAATGAAATAGAGTAGAGAGCCCAGAAATAAACCCTCACATATATGATCAAGAGATTTTTTATAAAAGTGTCATGACTATTCAATGGAGAAAGGACAGTCTTTTTAACAAATGATGCTGTGAAAACTGGATATCCACATATAAAAATTTAAAGTGGATCCCAACCTCACACCATACACAAAAACTAATTCAAAATGGATTGTAGAACTAAATGTAAAGTCCAAACTACAAAGCTGTTAGGAAAAAAAGCCATAAATCTTCATGGCTTTGGGTTAAGCAGTGGTTTCTTAGACATGGCACTGAAAGTACAAGCAACAGAAGGAAAAAATAAACTGGATTTCATCAAAGTTAAAATTTTTTGTGCCTCAAAAGACTATCAAGGAAGTGAAAACACAACCCATGGAACTGGGAAAAAATTTTGCACATCATATATTTGATAAGGGATTAGGATCCAGAATATATAAAGAACATCTGTACCTCCATGATAAAAAGACAGTCAATCCAATTGAAAAGTGGGCAAAGGAACTGAATAGACATTGTTCCAAAGAAGGTATACAAATGGCCAAAAAGCACAAGAAAAGTGCACAATATTATTAGTTATTAGGGAAATGCAAATCAAAACCATGAGATACTACTTTACATATAAATCAACTTTTAATACCTGATGCTAAGTCAAAAAAGCCAGACACAAGAGGTCACATATAGTATGATTCCATTTATGTGAAATGTCCAAAGTAAGCAATCCATGGAGACAAAAAGTAGGCTAAGGGGTCAGGAGAGGGGCAATTTGGGGGAAATGAGGAGGGACTGTGAATCATTTTCTTTTTGGGGTGATGAAAGCATGCTAGATTAGATGGCAATAATGGTAGTACAACTTTGTGAACACACTAAAGACAAATGTAATTATTTACCATTCATTAATTTACAAACCCTATCTCTCTACTGGGTATATCATCCTTCTGCCCAATAAGCAACTTTGCAGTTTAAACGCCATACTTCAGCATTTGGAAGTTTGAGAGCTCCTGGTATGAATATGCCCTCCAAGAAAAAAAAATCCATATGAGGTAGATAAAAAGAATATCCTTCACTTAGAAAGAATATTTATACAAAGATTAAGAAATTTTCCCATCTTGCAAAGTGTGGGAACTATTACTGAACTAATTCTAAAGAGACGTGTTAAGGTTCAGGGCGCCATATGTACTGATGCAGATAGACATCATTCATAGTACTTGAGAATTCTCATTTCCATATACAGCAAGCCGGGGAAATAAACACAGCTTTGATTGATTTTTCCAGGAAAAAAATGTGCAATATGGTGTAAGCACATTTCTTTTTTTCATTTTTTTATTTCATTTTCATTTTTTTTTGTTTGTTTTTTTTGTTTTTTTTCCGGAAGAGAATGGTTCTGGGAAAACCACAATAAGCTAGAGAGAATTCTGGGAGTTGCTTTTCAACTTCTTATATGGGAGCCCCAGGGCTCATTGGAATGGAGGGGTCCCTGCAGGCCTCCTATCTGTGCTCTTTGAGATCTAAGCCATTTCTTTCAGTCTCTCCAATAATTGCTTTTTTCCACTAAAAATTTAACAGATAAGTCCACTCCAGTGAATTGCCACGTAGCTCACTGAGATAAAAATTAAAAATTGTGAAAAAAGTAATTAGATCTTGAACTTAATATGCCCCAAACAGAATCATTGATTTCTAACCCTTCCAAACCCATTCTTCCCCTAGTTCTCTTCATCTCAGTAAATGGCATCACAAACCATCTAATTGCTTAAGCTAAAAACCCAGGAGACTTCTTTATTCCTCCCTTTTTTTCACCTCCAACATCCAACCCATTATCAAGTCTTATTGGCTCTAACTCCAAAACATCGCTTTAATTCATCTACTTCTCTCTAAGCCCACTGCTACCATCTGAGTCCAAGCCATTATTTTCTCTGACGAGGACCACTGCCATAGTCTCCTAACTGGTCTTCCCAACTCCACAGTCACCCCACTGCAAGCCACTCTCTCCTGAGCTACTAGATTGGCCTCAGCAAGAAATTCACTTCCCTACACAAACCCATCTCCCGAAAAGTGTCCCATTGCATGTAAAATAAAATCCAAACCACTTACAAAGCCCTGTTCTCCCAGACCCCTGCCTCCCCCTCTGACCTCCTCCTCCACTTGCCCTCACTCGCTAGACAGCAGCCTTCTTTCTTTTCCGCTAACACTCCAAGCTGACCCCCAGTTTAGGTGGTTGCATATCTGAAACATTCTGGTCATTTCAAGTCTCAGCTTAAGAATCACTGCCTCAGAGTATCTTGAGTGATGACTAATCTCATACCTTTCCCATTACATTGTGGTATGTTAATCATAGTACTTATCTTTATTTAAAATTCTTGGTTCTATTTTTATCATCTATGAAATGTAAGCCCCACACAGGTAGTCTGTTTTGTTCCTCACTGTATCCCCAGATCCTAGAAAACTGCCTGGCACCTAGTAGGAACTCAATAAATGACGTGTTTAATGATTACATGTATTTCAGGACTGCATTTCCTGAGCCCTACATGAGTTCCTAAAAGCTAGTCAGTTCTTCCCACAAGCATTTTGTCAATGCCTTATTAAGTGCCAGGCGTGATGCCAGGAGCTAGAGGCATGAAGCCTAAAATCTTACCTTTGCACACCTGTGCACACTGTTGGCCAACTGGGGGCCCTCAGTAGATTTTGATTGATATGGAATGATCTATTTATTATGCCCAGTTAATTTTACTAAAGAAGGTATTGAACATTTTGACAGTTTCTTCTATCACTATGGAGACAGAGACTATTACTATATTTAAAGCACAGATTTGCCAACTTAAGAAGATGTTGGGTCGCTAATAATACCATACTAGTATGTTATTATAGTTGATATAATTATTAATAAAATAGACTAAGCATAGAACATCCCTAAACTGATGGTTACTTGGTGAGCCCACTGTGACAGGAAAGCAGCCAGTGCCCAAGAGAAAGTCCCATTCACTCGGATGCCAGTCTGTAGTAGCACTGGCCTAAAGGCAAAGGCTGAGTCCAGGATGAGCAACGTGCTGCCAGAGACCAAGCATCTCAAAGTACCTGCCAGACTGGGCTGTGTCAGGCAGGTGTCTATACCAGCTTACAGGCCATGATGTGGAATTAAGGCAATTCATGAAGTATTTGCTGAGCACCTGTAGTGCTCCAGACCCTCTGCTGCACATGGGAGATACAGACCCAGACATAGTCTGGTGATGCTGAAGTATGGTTCATTTATTGAAACCCAATGCTCAGCTCTCTTATCTTTCTTTGAAGACTAATTTCAAGCCACTTTAAAATAATTTTACAAATACCAATTCACTTAATCTTTATAACATTTAGGTGGTTATTATTACCATCCCCCTTTTAAAAATTCAGGAAGTTGGGATACAGAGGGATTAAGTGACTAGCCTAAGGTAACACATTTGGTAAGTGGTAAGCTTTGCTCAAATACCACCAGCATCTGCGTCTGACTCAGTGCCCTGACTCTGCTCTAAGGATCCAAACTCTGCACCTCACCCTGGATCTAGTCTTGCTCCTCTTGAAATTGATCTCCTTGACTTGATATCCTTCTAACTTCTTCCTCTGCTTGTTGCTTTTGTTAACGTCTCAACACTCCCTTGCCCGGAGTCTGAACCGACTCTTTCTCTGATTTGTGAAACATCCTCCTCCTCCCAATTCCTGGCTCCAAATTGTACTGATAGCAACTGTCTGTGGGCTATGAAGGCTATCCAAATGGGCTGGTTGTTTTGGATTTATCAATTCAACAAAAAACTGGGACGTTGTGATTCCCACATAGACATCTTGGAAAATGCATTCATATAGGAAATGAAGACTACACAACCACAGACAAGTATTTTGCATCTCTACAAATAAGTTGCAATATAAATGCAAGACTGTTATCTTTTCCAATAACTTAATGTGCCAAAGGGACACGAACAATGCACAACAGAGGTGAGAGCAGCACTGCAAATAGACAGCACACTTTAAAATGGGGGCCACTCGTGGGGAAATTGTAATTGTCATTTTCAATTTTTTAACACTCTTCTACCCTATTGCCCTCCAGTCTTTTTAATAAGGCATTTCTGTGTATGTGTGTGTATGTGTGTGTGTGTGTTTTCTTTTCACATCTGAAGGAAATGGCTATGTACAATTGTATTTGTAATAAATAGGAAAGTCAGTCGGCAAGTGATTACGAGCTCCACAATGAGTCATAAATATTAAATTTCTCTTGGAGCGTTTGGCACTCTGCAGTGTAGTTTCCCAGATAATGTGCATATAACCCCAGGTCTTATCAGTTTATGAACCAAAGGTTACGACCACAGTGACACTTTATCCTTAGGTCCTCCTGGATTATATAACCTCTTACTTTCTAAGGGGCAGGCGCTAAGAGAACCCCCTTTTCCCTTTATTATGTTTTGCTGAGAGGCCCAAAATAGGGGGGTTATGGGTTCACGTGTAATTTCCCCTGTTGCCTGTACCTCTGCTGTCCTTACATTCCAGCCGAACCCTTGCCATCCCTCTGATCTGTTTTCTAATCACTTGGCCTAGAGTGCTTCCTACATTCTCCTGGGGCTACTTACGAGGAATCACTGACCTAACCTTTTTTCCTGTGCCCTTGCATCCTATACTGTCACTGCTGCTGCCACCTGGAGCTCGGTAACTGCCTGGCTGTTAATCTCCATCACTGAATGTCACCTGCCATGATTCTCTGTGCTGCCCCTACTCTCAGACCACTCATGTAGTGTCCCTGACTGGCTTTTCACCTCTGCTCCCCACATCTCCAGCTGATGGGGGCAAGTTTACTGCCTTACGTCTCGCTGTTTGGAAAGTAAGAGAAGGGGGTCTTTTAGTACAGTCACGCGAGCATCCTAATGTTGAGATCTAGTTGTTTTATTTTGCATCATTCTCTTACCCTAAACACTTAGGGTGCCTCAGGG
Source organism: Balaenoptera ricei (assembly GCF_028023285.1). NCBI lineage: Eukaryota > Metazoa > Chordata > Mammalia > Artiodactyla > Balaenopteridae > Balaenoptera > Balaenoptera ricei. Next base: position 78,714,851 of record NC_082644.1, read on the forward strand.
TGGTTCAAATATAACGTCACTCCAGTCCTTGAACCAGTGCCCTCCTCAGCTCACGCCCTATTGTTGAGTCTGGTGCAGCCTGTAATCTGCCACCCAGTCACCTTCTCCAAGGCATCCAACATAACTGTCTATGTCTGAACTCTAGTCCAAGTTTTTTCCTAAGTCCCAAGGAAGTGTCACAGCATTTAGCCCTGTGTCATTCCCATTTGCCAACTTGTGATTGGGTGAATTGAGAATGCACAGTACAGGAAATGGTTTTGATAGCAGGGACGAGGAAGGCTTTATCTGGAGTGGGGTAGCCAGTGCTGAGAGGCCAGACAAAAGGGGAACTCAGTGCTTACTCCACCAGGCCATTGAGGATATTGGAGAACCAACTAGACTGGAAATCAAACATAAAACTGAAGGGCTAGACCACTGTAAGTTTATATATGGAAAGTGTATGGAGTGGCTCATAAAAAGGAGCTAATTCTTAATCTTCCATAGTGGGGGCTTCGGCTTCAACCAGCTGTCTTCAAACTTTAACTTGTGTAATGTCATTTGTTTGTTGGCTCTTGATCTATTCGATGCCCTTCCCCTGAAACTATATTTCTCAACCTTCCTTGCCAGCTAGCTCGGGGCTAGATTCAGCCAATAAAATAGGCAGCAGGAGGAAGAAAGGAGCTAGGGCGTCCCTCTTCCCATTTTTCTGTGCTTCTAGAAGGATCTCTGACAGTGGCTGCCTCTTCTCCATGGTTTCTCTCTCCCCAGGCCAGACTAACACCTCCTTCCATGGCCCTAGCTCTCATCTTATGGATTCTAAGTCAATTCAAGACTACAATCATCCTTTTTTAAAAAATACATGAGCAAGCTTTATATTATTAATTGAAAAATTTAATCATTGCTTTATTTCCTCTTTGGGTTTTTCAAATTTTCACTCTACTTCCTTGACATAATTTTATATAAATGTAATGTTGAAAGTCTTTCATTAATCATGGGATCAAACAACTGTAAAACAAAATGTATATATAAAAATTTCAAATTGGTTTAACTTCCTGTGACCTTAAGTCTTCATGTGATCAAATTATTTCTGGAATAAGTTGTCATTACAATTATTATTTGTAAATATTTGATCTAAACAACAGTTAAATTTTACAAATTTTAGTAAGTAAAATATAGGAAGTAGAATTTTAGTATAAGTGCCCTCCAGTGAGAGAAATTTTTTTTCTCAATTAGTACATGTATCTATGGATGAAAATGGCTTATTGCCAAAATCAAATAAGGGTCACCATTGATTCTTTATCCATTATTTGCTTCTGTAAATGTAAGCCCTGAGAAACCATGTTCACACATATATGGTATGAATATTATTTTTTCTTTTAAAAATCTGTGTCACTTGATTTTTTAAAACTCCTTCCTGGTTATAAACCAAAATAAACACAATGCTCTATCATCAAAAGTTTTTTTTAAATATAATATATATGATGTACAATTTAATTGGATCCTTCTTTGATTTTGTGGAATGTGAAAAATTGGAAGCCACTTGAATTGCAAAATTTTCTTTATGAGTTAGACATTTGAGTCATTTACATTTTATATTTCAGGAAATATAGTCTTTATCCAAATTTAGAGAATTGTTATTAATTATACTTGTTACTCTTCAATTTAAAGGCATCATGTTTAACTTCAGAAAGGACTGAGAAAGAGCATAATATTGTGAACCTTAGTATACTTTGCAGTTGCATTACTTTCTGATGAAATACTTTTATTTAATCACAAGCTTTAAATATGCTTTCATCAAAACCCTGGAGCTACAGATTTTGCTATTCAGGTTATGAGAATTCTCTGCCATATAACTTAGTTAGGAAGGCTGACCCTTATTTTCTACCTATCAGTCATATAAAATCTATTTTCCATCAGAAAAAGTCTGATTCTATTTTTCAATTGCAATAAGCATATTATTATGTATTTCAGGGAATATTTTTTTAAAATAGATATAGAATAATAGACTACATCTTGCAAAATATATTATTAAAATTATTCAGGATTAAACTGTTATAGAGCTAATGTAATTAATACATCCATTCTCTAATAAGTTTTAAGATAATCAATGTTCTATTACTCATTTTCTACCTCATGAAAATGTAAAATGTTGCTAAAATTGTGTTCTTTATGAAGCAAGAAGTATGATTAAAAAGGCATGAAATTCAGTAAATATATTTTGACCCTTGGCTTTTAGGAGTAATAAGAATCACATTTAAAAAATCAGAAATAACTCTACTTATTCATTAGACATTATAATCAAACTTTACTTATGTACTTAATGAAAAAGCATATCCTGCTAAAAATTAGATAACTGGCTAGCCTCTTTTTTGTTAATAGGAAATGGAACTACTAAATATTACATGAGATAAAATAGTTTACTATATTTGAAATAAACATTTTGAAACATATTTTTGATAAAATAATAATTACCATTAAATAACACATCAGAATTTTAAAGAAATCACACACAAGTTTCATCCATGGGTTTTACCCACCGTGTCTTAAAAATCTAGATAGTGCTGGGAAATATCCTAGTTATATTTAAAAGAATCCATAACACCAATCTATACTGCTTCGGCTGTTGGAAGGTGCTTTTTGTTCTCAGCTAACTATATATGTCTAAGAATAAGTATGCTGAGTAGTTGAAATGAATTTGTATTTAGATATTTTTTAAAGCTGTTTGCAGTGTTCAATATTTTCTACCACTTTGCTTTGCTCTTATGGGACCTTCCCTCAGAGTTACACAATCTCAATAGTCAGGGACTTAAATAAATTTATCACTACTACCATACTCTATCACATATCTGAATTCTGAGTATGCCAACAAGGACAAACATAGCCACTTTCCAAGAACAAGCTTCACCCTTAAGAGTGATGCAGTATGTATAAGACAGGACATCTTACCAGGTAATGGGGACTTGATCCATCCTTAGCAAGCCTCCTCCTTTAGTTGGCACTCTTGAGATTTCTATATCGGGAAAGATTTTTGGATGAATGAGAAGAAATGTCTTTGTTTTGTCAATTGAGAGGAAAGCTATTGTGAACTCAGACTCAATTTCAGCTACTGAAATTTTAGGAAAGTGCATATATGGATGTTGAAAGCCTAAAATTTAACATCTAAATCTGTGCCTGCAAAACTCTTGGAAAATCTTTGTGTACCCCAATTTGAGGACTGCTGGTCTAGTCCATTTTCTCCTTGCAGGGTTTAGGTTCAGCTAATGGTCCTCTATGTGGTTTTTGCGGTTTGTGTGAGACGTGACATACTTATCAACTTGCCCGAGGTTTCCTCTATGAAATCTCTATCCTTGAGGACCCCTGGAATGTTTGACTCCAGAAATGACAGTGAACATCTAGGTTTTTGGACTTGGTCTAATCTCTCTTCAAAGACCTGCTCCAGTTGTCTCTGCAGTGGTACAGGAAAGGGTGGGCCTTTTAAACTCCTTTGGTCATAGTCACTTCCTGATTAGTGCATGAGCTGAGAAATTGCCCATTGTGAAGTGCCAGGATAACACTTCCTGTGTAACACAATTAGCAAGCCCTCGAGGGAGGTCATTGCTATGTTTTAACCTCATCTTGCTCACTATTCTGTGGACTTCATTTATACCCTCAGAAAACATTATTTTTTAAAATGTTAGTATAAATGATTTTAATTATTTTGTAACCTTAATCATAATTTATGAACAATCAGAATTTTGTTAATGAATATGAAATATTCTATTTTTTATGTCTTCAACTTTAAAAGGGAACATTTAACATGTTTCCATTCATTCATGCAGCAAATATTTATTCAATACTTGAGTGCCAGGCACTTATACTAAGTGGTGTGGATGCAAAGATGAGAAAACACAGGATTGTATACTGTAGAGATGGAGAATAGATTAGTGGTTGCCAGGGGACAGGGACAAGAGCAAGGGGGTGCGTGCCACTAAAAAGGGGTAACACAAAGGAGTTCCTCTGTGAAAATGGAACAGTTCTGAGTCCAAAGGTAGATAAAAAACAGAGGTCAGGGGCTTCCCTGGTGGCGCAGTGGTTGAGAATCTGCCTGCTAATGCAGGGGACACGGGTTCGAGCCCTGGTCTGGGAAGATCCCACATGCCACGGAGCAGCTGGGCCCGTGAGCCACAACTACTGAGCCTGCGCGTCTGGAGTCTGTGCCCCGCGACGGGAGGGGCCGCGATAGTGAAAGGCCCGCGCACCGCGATGAAGAGCGGTCCCTGCACCGCGATGAAGAGTGGCCCCCACTTGCCTCAACTAGAGAAAGCCCTCGCATGAACCGAAGACCCAACACAGCCAAAAATAAAATAAAATAAATAAATAAAGTAGCTATAAAAAAAAAAAAAAAAAAAAAAAAGAAAAGAAAAAAAAAAAAAAAAAAAAAAAAACAGAGGTCAACACATTTTTTCTTAAAGGGCCACAGCATCAATATTTTAACGAAGTTATGCTTAGAGAAACAATCAATATTAGCAAGAGATTGTTTGTCTTATAGATGGTTTGCTTTGAAAAATCTGAATGACTTTTACAGCTATGACAGAACCTCCAGATCTGAACCTACCACTTTAGGATGGAGCTGGAGGCCCTGGCAACAGAGCAAAAGAATATGTAAGTCTATGAGGAATATGGAGGAGAAAGAAAAGAAGGGAGACCAGAAAGAGAGTGACTCCAAATGCCCAGCAGAAGAGGATTCTGAACAGGCTGACACAATAGGAAAAACAATGATTTATACTAGAGTTGGAAAAGTATGACCTGGAGCAAATCTGCCTCACTGCTTGCTTTTGTAAATAAAGTTTTACTGGAACACAGCTCCATTCATTCATTTATGTACTGTCAATGGCTGTACTAGCACCACAACAGCAGAGGTTCCACATCCTTGGATTCAAACAACCTAGGATTGAAAATATTAGGAAAAAAATCCAGAAAGCTCTGAGAAGCAAAACTTGAATTGGCTGTGCACCAACAACTATTTACATAGCATTTACATTTATTAGATATTAGGAGTAAGCCAGAGATGATAAAGTATATGGGAGGATGTACTTAGATTATGTGCAAATACTAACCTATCTTATATAAGGCACTTGAGCATCCAAGGATTTAGTTATCCGCATGATGTCCTGGAACCAACCCTCCTAGGATACCAAGGGACCACTGTAGTTGTAACTGAGACAATATGGTCCACAAAGCCTAAAATATTTACTATCTGTCCTTTACAAAACAGTTTCCTGACCCCTGTTTTACATCGACTTTAGACCCTGTGCTTTTCCTTCTGTCCTTGTGTTTATATGCCCTCTCAGGTGTCATAAGCATAACATGGGGATTATATTGAGTTCATGCAGGCAACAGAGTTCTCTGCAGTTGTTAACAAAGTTTTATGTAGCTACAATGTGAAATAGGGAATGAAAAAACTAATCAATATGATATAATTGAAAAAAAGTAAGTTTTGGAAGAGAAAATGTAGCCAAAAGCCATGTAAAATATAAATACACTCAAAATGAAATACATATTTTTGTATACTTATAGAACAGTGGCCAAGATGGTGAGGTTATAGGGCATTATCAGCCTCTGATTTTTACATTTCTGTATTATTTGGATTTTGTGCAAAGGATGTTATTTAATAATCAGAGAAAAAAAAAAGCTCCTGAGAAAATAAACAAGAACATAAAACATTGAAAAAACCACATTCACAGGAAGATAGACAAGATGAAAAGGCAGAGGGCTATGTACCAGATGAAGGAACAAGATAAAACCCCAGAAAAACAACTAAATGAAGTGGAGATAGGCAACCTTCCAGAAAAAGAATTCAGAATAATGATAATGAAGATGATCCAGGACCTCAGAAAAAGAATGGAGGCAAAGATGGAGAAGATGCAAGAAATGTTTAACAAAGACCTAGAAGAATTAAAGAACAAACAAACAGAGATGAACAATACGATAACTGAAATGAAAACTACACTACAAGGAATCAATAGCAGAATAACTGAGGCAAAAGAACGGATAAGTGACCTGGAAGAAAGAATGGTGGAATTCACTGCTGTGGAACAGAATAAAGAAAAGAGAATGAAAAGTGATGAAGACGGCCTAAGAGACCTCTGAGACAACATTAAACGCAACAACGTTCGCATTATAGGGGTCCGAGAAGGAGAAGAGAGAGAGAAAGGACCAGAGAAAATATTTGAAGACATTATAGTCGAAAACTTCCCTAACATGGGAAAGGAAATAGACACCCAAGTCCAGGAAGCGCAGTGAGTCCCATACAGGATAAACCCAAGGAGAAACACACCGAGACACATAGTAAGCAAATTGGCAAAAAGTTAAAGACAAAGAAAAATTATTGAAAGCAGCAAGGGAAAAACGACAAATAACGTACAAGGGAACTCCCATAAGGTTAACAGCTGATTTCTCAGCAGAAACTCTACAAGCCAGAAGGGAGTGGCATGATATACTTAAAGTGATGAAAGGGAAGAACCTACAAACAAGATTACTCTACCTGGAAAGGATCTCATTCAGATTCGATGGAGAAATCAAAAGTTTTACAGACAAGCAAAAGCTAAGAGAATTCAGCACCACCAAACCAGCTCTACAACAAAAGCTAAAGGAACTTCTCTAAGTGGGAAACACAAGAGAAGAAAAGGACCTACAAAAACAAACCCAAAACAATTAAGAAAATGGTCATAGGAACATACATATCGATAATTACCTTAAACGTGAATGGATTAAATGCTCCAACCAAAAGACACAGACTTGCTGAATGGATACAAAAGCAAGACCCATATATATGCTGTCTACAAGAGACCCACTTCAGACCTAGGGACACATACAGACTGAAAGTGAGGGGATGGAAAAAGATACTCCATGCAAATGGAAATCAAAAGAAAGCTGGAGTAGCAATAATCATATCAGATAAAATAGACTTTAAAATAAAGAATGTTACAAGAGACAAGGAAGGACACTACATAATGATCAAGGGATCAATCCAAGAAGAAGATATAACAATTATATATGCACCTAACATAGGAGCACCTCAATACATAAGGCAACTGCTAACAGCTCTAAAAGAGGAAATTGACGGTAACACAATAATAGTGGGGGACTTTAACGCCTCACTTACACCAATGGACAGATCATCCAAAATGAAAATAAATAAGGAAACAGAAGCTTTAAATGACACAATAGACCAGATAGATTTCATTGATATTTATAAGACATTCCATCCAAAAACAGCAGATTACACTTTCTTCTCAAGTGTGCATGGAACATTCTCCAGGATAGATCACATCTTGGGTCACAAATCAAGCCTCAGTAAATTTAAGAAAATTGAAATCATATCAAGCATCTTTTCTGACCACAACACTATGAGATTAGAAATGAATTACAAGGAAAAAAACGTAAAAAACACAAACACATGGAGGCTAACCAATGCATTACTAAATAACCAAGAGATCACTGAAGAAATCAAAGAGGACATCAAAAAATACCTAGAGACAAATGACAATGAAAACACGATGATCCAAAACCTATGGGATGCAGCAAAAGCAGTTCTAAGAGGGAAGTTTATAGCTATACAAGCCTACCTCAAGAAACAAGAAAAATCTCAAGTAAACAATCTAACCTTACACCTAAAGGAACTACAGAAAGAAGAACAAACAAAACCCAAAGTTAGTAGAAGGAAAGAAATCATAAAGATCAGAGCAGAAATAAATGAAATAGAAACAAAGAAAACAATAGCAAAGATCAATAAAACTAAAAGCTGGTTCTTTGAGAAGATAAACAAAATTGATAAACCATTAGCCAGACTCATCAAGAAAGAGGGAGAAGACTCAAATCAATAAACTTCGAAATGAAAAAGGAGAAGTTACAACAGACACCACAGAAATACAAACCATCCTAAGAGACTACTACAAGCAACTCTATGCCAATAAAATGGACAACCTGGAAGAAATGGACAAATTCATAGAAAGGTATAACCTCCCAAGACTGAACCAGGAAGAAACAGAAAATATGAACAGACCAATCACAAGTAGTGAAATTGAAACTGTGATTAAAAATCTTCCAAGAAACAAAAGTCCTGGACCAGATGGCTTCACAGGTAAATTCTATCAAACATTTAGAGAAGAGCTAACACCCATCCTTCTCAAACTCTTCCAAAAAATTGCAGAGGAAGGAACACTCCCAAACTCTTTCTATGAAGCCGCCATCACCCTGATACCAAAATCAGACAAAGATACTACAAAAAACAAAAATTACAGACCAATATCACTGATGAATATAGATGCAAAAATCCTCAACAAAATACTAGCAAAAAGAATCCAACAACACATTAAAAGGATCACACACCATGATCAAGTGGGATTTATCCCAGGGATGCAAGGATTCTTCAATATATGCAAAGCAATCAATGGTGATACACCATATTAACAAATTGAAGAATAAAAACCATATGATCATCTCAATAGATGCAGAAAAAGCTTTTGACAAAATTCAACACCCATTTATGTTAAAACTCTCTAGAAAGTGGGCATAGAGGGAACCTACCTCAATATAATAAAGGCCATGTACAACAAACCCACAGCAAACATCATTAATTTTCAGTGAAAAACTGAAAGCATTTCCTCTAAGATCAGGAACAAGGCAAGGATGTCCACTTTCACCACTTTTATTCAACATAGTTTTGGAAGTCGTAGCCACGGCAATCAGAGAAGAAAAAGAAATAAAAGGAATACAGATTGGAAAAGAAGTAAAACTGTCACTGTTTGCCGATGAGATGATACTATACATAGAGAATCCTAAAGATGCCACCAGAAAACTATTAGAGCTAATCAATGAATTTGGTAAAGTTGCAGGATACAAAATTAATGCACAGAAATCTCTTGCATTCCTATACACTAATGATGAAACATCTGAAAGAGAAATTAAGGAAACACTCCCATTTACCATTGCAACAAAAAGAATAAAATACCTAGGAATAAACCTACTTAGGGAGACAAAAGATCTGTATGCAGAAAACTATAAGATACTGATGAAAGAAATTAAAGGTGATACCAACAGATGGAGCAATATACCCTGTTTTTGGATTGGAAGAATCAATATTGTGAAAATGACTGTACTACCCAAAGCAATCTACAGATTCAGTGCAATCCCTATCAAATTACCAATGGCATTTTTTACGGAACTAGAACAAAAAATCTTAAAATTTGTATGGAGACACAAAAGACCCCGAATAGCCAAAGCAGTCTTGAGGGAATAAAACGGAGCTGGAGGAATCAGACTCCCTGGCTTCAGACTATACTACAAAGCTACAGTAATCAAGACAATATGGTACTGGCACAAAAACAGAAGCATAGATCAATGGAACAAGATAGAAAGCCCAGAGATAAACCCACGCACCTATGGTCAACTAATCTATGACAAAGGATGCAAGGATATACAATGGAGAAAAGACAGTCTCTTCAATAAGTGGTGCTGAGAAAACTGGACAGCTACATGTAAAAGAATGAAATTACAACACTCCCTAACACCATACACAAAAATAAACTCAAAATGGATTAGAGACCTAAATGTAAGAACCGGACTCTATAAAACTTTTAGAGGAAAACATAGGAAGAACACTCTTTGACATAAATCACAGCAAGATCTTTTTTGATCCACCTCCTAGAGTAATGGAAATAAAAACAAAAATAAACAACTGGGACCTAATGAAACTTCAAAGCTTTTGCACAGCAAAGAAAACCATAAACAAGATGAAAAGACAACCCTCAGAATGAGAGAAAATATTTGCCAACGAATCAACGGACAAAGGATTAATCTCCAGAATATATAAACAGCTCATGCAGCTCAATATTAAAAAAACAAACAACCCATCCAAAACTGGGCAGAAGACCTAAATAGACATTTCTCCAAAGAAGACATACAGATGGCCACGAAGCACATGAAAAGCTGCTCAACATCACTAATTATTAGAGAAATGCAAATCAAAACTACAATGAGGTATCGCCTCACACCAGTTAGAATGGGCATCATCAGAAAATCTACAAACAACAAATGCTGGAGAGGGTGTGGAGAAAAGGGAACCCTCTTGCACCGTTGGTGGGAATGTAAACTGATACAGCCACTATGGAGAACAGTGTAGAGGTTCCTTAAAAAACTAAAAATAGAATTACCATATGATCCAGCAATCCCACTCCTGGGCATATACCCAGAGAAAACCATAATTCAAAAAGACACATTGACCCCAATATTCATTGCAGCACTATTTACAATAGCCAGGTCATGGAAGCAACCTAAATGCCCATCGACAGACCAATGGTTAAAGAAGATGTGGTACATATATACAATGGAATATTGCTCAGCCATAAAAAGGAACGAAATTGGGTCATTTGTTGAGACATGGATGGATCTAGAGACTGTCATACAGAGTGAAGTAAGTCAGAAAGAAAAACAAGTATCGTATATTAACGCATATATGTGGAACCTAGAAGAATGGTACAGATGAACCAGTTTGCAGGACAGAAATTGAGACACAGATGTAGAGAACAAATGTATGGACACCAAGGGGGGAAAGCCGTGGGGGGGTGCGGGTGTTGGTGTGATGAGTTGGGCGATTGGGATTGACATGTATACACTGATGTGTATAAAATTGATGACTAATAAGAACCTGCTGTATAAAAAAATTAATTAAATTAAAAAAAAAATAAAACATTGCCAGTCCAGGTGGACTCAAAAGAGAGGAAATTACTTCTAATTAGTCTGTGTGTGAACAAGGAAGCAGACAGCATAATAAGCTAACGCTAAGTTCTGAAAGCAGTGTGTTGGGGGCAAGGGAGAAGGGTGTTCCAAGGCAGCTGTGAGTGTTGGAATGGAAGGAGAAGGGAAGAGTGGGAGGAGATTCTATGCTATCAGGCTGGAGGGAAGGGAGTATCATTTGGTGACTATAAAGTCACCCAAGGAAAACTAAAGAAAAATAAATTTCAAGATATAAGGTATGAGATTTTAAAATATTTTGAAGTACCAGACAATTGTTATACAATATGAGTAAAATTTGACAGCTTTATTTAATCATCAATTTCTGAAATAAGGATGGCAGCTTATTCATTTTGTTTTCTTTTGTTTTAATGAACTGAACTGGCTTCCAAGACAGTATGTACAACATTTGATGTAAGTGGTAGCTTATTATTCTCTTGACCAAGTTGTTCTCCTCAATATCTTCTGAGCAGAGTTTCTTGCAATGCCCTTAACAGATTATGATTAAAGCCAAGAGAATTATTTCTTAAACCACTATTGATTTTTATGTATGTTGCATTCACTTTTGTTGCCAATCTTAGCAAGCATTTTTTTCCTGTAGGAAAAACTTGTTTTACTTTTTTATTTACCTATGAGATTGGCTTTGAGTTCAAAATTAGTTACTTAAATCAGTGCCATAAATCAAAATTTCAGTTGGTTACATTGATTGCAGTCATCTTCAATGGGGAACTCACCATTGAACAACTGTAGGTTTGGTCTAACAGCTTATAACTTGGCACATATTTCCATGGCAATAAATTAACAGAATGAAAGTACTGAACTGATCAGTAATATATGTAAAAAGAGACTATTCCTTAAAAAAAAATATTTGGGACTTCCCTGGTGGTCCAGTGGTTAAGAATCTGCCTTCCAACACAGGGGACCCGGGTTCGATCCCTGATGGAGGAACTAAGATCCCACATGCCATGGGGCAACTGAGCCCTCGCGCCACAACTAGAGAGAAGCCTGCTCGATACAACAAAAGATCCCGCATGCCACTACTAAGACCTGACTCAGCCGAATAAATAATTTTTTTTTAAAAGTTTAAAAAATAGTTATTTTAATCCAGGTGAATTTCTTGATTTTAGATAATCCAGGTGAATCTCTTGATTTTAGATAGTGATTTTTTAAAATTTATTTTCAGCCCCACTCCAATTCAGCTTTAAGATTGGTAAGCTGTGAGCTTTAGAAATATATACAAATATATACATGTCAAACAGTTACAATTTCTTAAATTTCAAAAGAGACTGGGTGCAATTTAATACTACACTATATATGAAGAAATGGTGTAGAAGAGAAAGAAAATTAATTGGCCAAGAAATCAGAATATCTCTCCTAGTTACATAACCCTAGGCAAAACACTTAATTTTCTGAACTTCAGTTTCTTATTGGGAAATAACTTAAAGAAATGTTCCTCATTCTTCCTCAGATGTGTGAGGGCCAAGATAATAGCGTATGTGGAAGCACTATGCAAATGTCAAACTACAAATGTCAAATATCAAGGTGTTTCTTGACTATCTACATTCATTGTGCTGAGTGATATTCAAAACACGATAGAATAGAAAATTTCATACTATTTTCTAAAACACTGAAGCATAAAATTTCAGAGCTAGAAAGCATCTTTGACATCATATTGTTTGCTATCTTAATTGTTTGAAAATACTCCCCCACTCTTTGCTTCAAAGACACCCTGTCCGTTCAGACCATTCCTTCTCAGGCTCTGTTGCCCGCATATTCTCCAAGGTCAGGTTTTTTAATATTAGAGTTCCTCCAAGGTCCTCATCTCTGGCCCCTCTTTTCTTCTTATGTTATATTCTTTCCCTAAGCCCTCTTATACTCCCATAGCTTCCATCTCCACCTACAGGCAAATATCCTCTAAGATTCTATCTCAAGTCCACACCTCTCCCCATCCCTAACCCAACTAGCCAACTGCCTACTTAACACTTCTATTGGACGTTTCAAACACAGTTCAATAGAACCTTTCTAAAATTGACCTCATATTCTGCTTTCCCCGCTGTCCCCCAGTCTTGGCCCTCTTCCAGTGTGCTTACCTCCGCGCATTTCATGCCCATGTAACCTGTTCCACAAATCAGAACCTTGGGTATTATTTTTGTCATTTCTCTTGCTGTTACTTTCCATACCCAAGAATGTACTTTAGTTCTATAGACTTTGCCTTTAAGAAAATATCTTGGATCTATCTACCTCTCTCCATCTAAGTAACTAAATAACTTTGGGAAACACTGAGTTCAACAAAATCTGTAGGCAAAATCTATTACTTCTGAATAACCCCAGAGACTCTATTCAGTTAATACCTGTTATAAATCTCTTCACTTACCTGTTTTCCCCTGTTCTAGAAACTGAAAATTTGGGCCCCAAAGCAAAGGTATCATGACCCTGGCATTTCCATTAACAACCATGCATAATTTTTGGCCTCTTACCCTGACCAGATACATAGACATCTATCTCTGGTCCAGGTCACCAACCACAGGGTCTTGGCTGGGACCCACTTAGTCCACCCTGATGGACCACCATAATTCAAATCTCAGAGAGAAGATATGGGAAGGGGAGCTGGTCTTTGTCCTTCCTCAGAAGAAGAACTTTGAACTTCTTAGGTAAATTGGGCCATCTCTTCCTAGGACCAGCTTTGTATACCAAGGACCTAGAGGAGTGGGAGTACTGATCAAGTAAAAACAAAAATTTGTAACACTGTAATTTATCAAACTGAATGGCCACTTAGGTGGCTTTATTCTGAATAGTGAGGTCTTTTCCTATGGCCTGCTATCTCCACCCTTAGACACAGGAGAGGCTGGGATTCTCGGTATCTTCTTAAATCCTATTTTATCTCTGCTTTGACAGTTGTCTGGTTATTTACCTCCTAGGACTGCGAGGAGCCCTAAGTGAAATTAAGTGGTTAGCATTGTTTGTGGGATGGAATAAGTGTTCCATAAAGGGAAACTATTATTATGGCTGATTATTTTAATCTCCCTAATTACCTTTAAGCACTGTAAGGACAGAGACCAAGTCTTATGTTTCTTTGTATCCTCATAGAAATTAGCATAGGGTCTGGCTCATAGTTGTCTTATATTGAAGAAATGAGGTTGCTTACTTCACAGTTTTTTGGGGTTTTTTTTTTTTTTGCCTGTCTATGCCCTATGTTCCTTGGATCCCATTCAGCTAAAGAAATAATTGTAACGTGAAGTAAACATTTATTATTGTCCATACTGATTCCTCTGAAAAACCACCCCAAAGTATGCAGAAGAAATAGAGTTTGAAAATCCCTCTTAGTTATGGCTACTATCTTGGAAGAGCAATTCCGAGCCTCAATCAGACAGCTACTTAGAGAGCAATCTCTTTGTCTACATTGTCACATAAACTTGGCGTTAGTGCCTGGATGGAGTTTCAGCGAATTCTATAAATCTCAGGTTCAACTTCAGCATCATCCAAAGAGGACTGGTACTGCTCCAGGCTTCTTCTCCTCACTGGTGAGTGATGCCTTAACAATGAGGGATTCATCTAAAATGTCATCTGATTGAAGATCACATCAAACTAAAATGTCATCTGATTGAAGATCACATCAAACTGTGGACCCCAGGGCATGCCTACTGCAAGCCAGCTCTATTGTGAAGCTGGAAGTGTAGGAACCAGGATGGCAGAAGAAAAGTTTGATCCTTTGAAAGAGGTTAGGGCTAGGAAACTCTTTCCTTAACTCTTTAAGCCAGCGCTGTTCAATAGAACTTTTTACAATGTTAGAAATGCTCTATATCTATGCTGTCAGATAGGGTAGCCACTATCTACATGCGACTATCACAGCTGAGGAACTGAACTTTCCACTTTATTTAGTATTAATTAACTTTATTTATTTTTTAAATTTTATTGAAGTATAGTTGATTTACAATGTGTTAATTTCTGCTGTACAGCAAAGTGATTCAGTTATACATATATATATTCTTTTCCATTGTAGTTTATCACAGGATGTTGAATATAGTTCCCTGTGCTATACAGTAGGACCTTGTTGTTTATCTGTTCTATATGTAATAGTTTGCATCTGCTAATCCCAAACTCCCAATCCTTCCCTCTCCCACCCTCCCTCACCCTTGACAATCACAAATCTGCTCTCTATATCTATGAGTCTGTTTCTGTTTTGTAGATATGTTCATTTGTGTCATATTTAGATTCTACATATAAGTGATATCATATGGTATTTGTCTTTCTCTTTCTGGCTTATTTCACTTAATATGATAATCTCTAGGTCCAACCATGTTGCTGCAAATGGCATTATTTCATTCTTTTCTATGGCTAAGTAGTATTCCATTGTATATATGTAGCACATCTTCTTTATCCATTCATCTGTCGATGGACACTTAGGTTGTTTCCATGTCTTGGCTATTGTGAATAGTACTGCTGTGAACACTGAGGTGCATGTTTCTTTTTTTTTTTTCATAAATTTATTTATTTATTTATTTTGGCTGCGTTGGGTCCTCGTTTCTGTATGCAGGCTTTCTCTAGTTGTGGCGAGCAGTGGCTACTCTTTGTTGCGGTGCATGGGCTTTTCATTGGGTGGCTTCTCTTGTTGCAGAGCATGGGCTCTAGGCACATAGCCTTCAGTAGTTATGGCAACGCGGGCTCAGTAGTTGTGGCGCACAGGCTTAGTTGCTCCGTGACATGTGAGATCTTCCTGGACCAGGGATCGAACTTGTGTCCCCTGCATTGGCAGGTGGATTCTTAACCACTGTGCCACCAGGGAAGCCAACCATATTTCTTTATGAATTACAGTTTTGTCCAGATACATGCCCAGGAGTGGCCTTGCTGGATCATATGGTTGCTCTATTTTTAGTTTTTTGAGGAAATGCCATACTGTTTTGCATAGTGGCTGCACCAATTTACATTCCCACCAACAATGTAGGAGAGTTCCCTTTTCTCCACACCCTCTCCAGCATTTGTTATTTGTAGACTTTTTAATGATGGCCATTCTGACCAGTGTGAGGTGGTACCTCATTGTAGTTTTGATTTGCATTTCTCTAATATTAATTAACTTTTAATAGTCACATGAGGCTAGTGGCTACCAATTTGGACAGTGCAGCCCTGAGCTATGGAATACAGCCCTAGAAGGGATAGTTAAACCAATGATGTCGGTTGCTCTTATGCAAGGACTTCAGTTTCATAAGCTGAAAAAAGAAAGAAAGAAAACTAATATGTTAGGTCACAAGATTTTTCTGAGGATCAAATGAGATAACAAATGTGAAAGTACACAGTTATGATAAAAATAAAATCCTCTACCAGTGCAGGGCATTATTATATAATAAGTACTACATGGTGTGATAGATAGATAGATGATAGAAAGATAGCGAGACACATACATAGGAAGAGAGGGCAAGAAGATGGTTGCTATTTTATAAATTCTCTCTTTCCTATAAGATGACTTCTTGCTTCCTATAAGCCTTCTTCTATATGGGGGAAGAGAGGGAATGTGAGTTCAGGTTCTTCTGACCAGCACCTCTCAGCATATTCTGAAAAGGGAGCTGACCCTGCAGCTGGAAGTTCTCTGAAATTAGAATGAGTGGTAATCTGTGCCCTATGGTTAGCTATGGGATCTGATTGCCAGTTTCTGGGAATAGCCTTTCAAAACCTCACAGCAGCATGTCACATGAGGAAAGGGAAGGGGAAAAGGAGCATGGAGTGGAAAGAGCCTGGGCTGGGGCTGACGTGATAGTTACAAGTGGTGGAGCATGAATGAGAGACATTTGGTGTGGAGCCAAGTGGCAGAATGGAGGCGGGGGATGGGTACGTGGCAGGCAGGTGACAATGTGAGAAACCTGGAACACCCAGAAACTAAAGCAGGAACTCTCAGACCTGAAAAAGTAAGCGTACACTTTCATTTCATTGAGTACCTACTATGGGCTTGAACTACACTCGTCAATAAAACAGACAGATATCCATGTCCTACTCATATCCCAACAACCTAGTAAGGGAAAGTCAGATATCTATGGTATTTTTTCCAGAGCAGCTGCTCGATATGGCAGTGTGTAGCCGCAGGTGGCTGCTGAGCTCCTGAAATTTGGCTAGTCTGAAGTATAAAATATATACCTGATTTCAAAGACTTAGTATGAAAAATGATGTAAAATACCTCATTAATATTAATATTGATTACATGGTGAAATAACACTTTCAATATATACTGTGTTAAATTGTATTATCAAAATTAATTCCACCTGTTTCTTTTTACCTTTTTTGGTAATGTGGCTATGAAAAAATTTACAATTATATATGTAGCTCACATTATATTTCTATTGAGTAGTACTGATTTTGGAGTCATCCCAGCTGAGGCTGGTCTGAGAGGCTCACCTGAACACTTCCTGTGAATATATGCACACTGTGCTAGGCACCAATGTACCTATGAGAAGATAGACGAGCCCTGAAAAATGTCTGCAGCAGGGGTTCTCAAGTGGAGCCTCTCTGAGAAAGAGATTTAATAATTGCCCTCAAAAGGCCCACATTTCATCAAAGAGTATATTGTTGCTGCGAAAAATCCTCTCTCAGCAGCAGTGGACCTTTGTCTTTCCTTCCACGTTGACCAGATTCCCTATAATCTCTGAAATGGCATCGTTCCTAATGTCCCTTCTGCTAAGGCTAGACAGTTTCTTTGATCCATTGAAATATCTATATCTATCTATATATAGATATATAAAATATTTATACCTGAAATGTATATATTCACACACACAACTCAGATTGCATAGACTTATACTATAGACTATCTGGAAGAAAGTATTTAAGCCTTAGGGAATATTTTACACTTCTTTCTTTCTTAATTGTTCCTGTAAGAATCTACATACAATGTTGTCTTCTATCAGAAGGTTCAAACTTCAGAGAAATGTCTTGTGACTGGAGATCATTAGATAAGAGAAAGGAAGTCCGGGACTTTCTGAAGACAGCTTCATGTGTTCATTCTCATCTGACAACACTCTATATTCATGTATATCTATAAACTGACTGAGATACTACTAACAAAGACCATTCTGCAGGAAGCAATGATCCAAGCTTTCTTACCATCTTTACTCACGTGTACCCACGGAATAGATGATTCTTTTATCAGGAGCTACTAACAATTTTTTCTTTAACCATGGGATTCTTGAGGTTTAAAGAAATACTTCAATGACCAGGTTAATCATTTTCACATGCTTACGTGTTATGTCCAAAGAAGAACACATGCATTTACAGAAGGCAATCACCAAACCAACTTCATTTACAAAGAGAGGTTATGCATCCATACACCTAACTTGTGTTCACATGAAGTGGACAAGGGCTGTGTGTCTTGTAGTATTTTATCTCTAAATGCATCTTCTGAATTCAAATGAAATATAAAAAATATTTTCAATTTTTCATCTTTGGAGGGAAGACTTCTCAAACTCAGATGCTATAAATATTTTAATTTCCCATAATTCATTAATGTTAACTGCTTAATATTTTCCGGTCCACATTATAAACATTTCCAAAAAGAGAGAACTTCCATAGTTATTACAGTTACCTGCTGCTGTAGACTGAATTGTGAATTCCCACCCCCAAATGCATATGTTGAAGCCCTAACACCAAAGCAATGGTATTTGGAGATGGGGCCTTTGGAAAGTAATTAGGGTTAGATGACATCATAAGGGCGGGACTCTTCACATGGTATTAGTGTCCTTTTAAGAAGAGACAGAGAGAGAGCAAGTGTCTCTCTGTACATTCATAAAGACGAGGTCATGGGAACACACAGAAAGATAGCAGCCAACTACAAGCTGGGAAGAGAGTCCTCCCCAGGAACTAAATTGGCCAGACCCCTCGTATTGGACTTCCTAGCCTCCAAAACTGGGAGAAAAGAGATTTCTGTTGTTTAAGCTACTCAGCCTATGGAATTTTGTTATGGCAGCCTGAGCTGACTTATTCATGTCCACCTCCCCATCCTCCTACTCTTCTTGTTTCTAAGAGTGGGTAACCATCATCAGTATCTCCTTCTGTACTGTATTGGAAAGAGATTTCCATGAGAAACCTTACCAACCAAAGAATATTCAGGCACATGACTACTTATGGCCCTAAAGATTCTTGTCATTCTTTCTCCTGAAATCAAACTGTTAAATAAATAAGTAAGCCTGAAAAAGAATGCATTAGTTTGTTCTTTCTGATGTAACAAATTACCACAAACTAAGTAGCTTAAAACAATACAAATTTATTCTCGTACAGGTCAGACATCTAAAGTTAGTCTTACAGGATTAAAATCAAGGTGCTGGCAAGGTTCGTTCCTTCTGGAGTCTGTTCCTTACCTATTCCAGCTTCTAGAGGCTGCCTGCATTCCTTGGTATTACTTGTCTTTTCTGGGCTTGAGGCCACATCACTCTAACTCTTCCATCAGCAAATCTCCTCTGTCCACCTTTTATAAGGACACTTGTGATTACTGGCTCATCCAGGACAATCTCCCCATCACACGATTAATCACATCTGCGAAATTCCATTTGCCATATAAAGCAATATTCACAGCTTCTGGGGATTAAGATCTGGATATTCTGGGAGCCATTATTCAGCCTGCCACAAATAAATACCACCACAAAAATGTCACCTATTTAATGGGTGTTACACATAATTTCTAACTTCCCATTTGGTGTTACAATTGTTGATCCATTTCTCTATGTGCTGTTGAGAAGGTGGCAATTTGACAGAATCTGGAACTAGTGGCATAGACAGTTTCCAGTGCAAATGATATTTTCTCCAGGAGTAATCTAATTCTCTCATGTACTATAGGGTTTAATTTTTCAACAGCCAGACAAGGTGGCAAAAGCTGTTATTGTTTCTCTTGCAAGATGCAACCAATTATCCTCATTTGTGGGTGAAATGACTTTTTGTTAGTAAAAAGGTGCAAATTATCTTAAATTGGATAATTTTGCAAGTTGAGAAATGTCACGCCATTTGAGATGTTTCAGATATTCACATGAGAAAGATAGCATCGACTCAGGCAAACTTTAGCAGATGACTAGGAAAGAAGCCTGAGATTGTCTGCATATAAAGTATGTCCATAGGTTTGAACATAATAGGTAAGCAATAAATATCTGTTTCATGTAAAATTGGGGAGGAGTGTGACTCAGAAGTTTTCTAATGAGTCTAACCCTCTCATTTTATAGATGAAGAAACTAAGGCCCAGAAAGTGATCTAAGATCGCAGAGCTATAAAGGCCCCTTGGGTATTTTTTAATTTTTGGAGGTGTGAAAGGTATTTGAACGTGGAACTACAGAAGTGAGCAGATTATTTTGCTGTTAAGATTGGAGATTTTGCCTGTAACAGGCCCCTGCCTTAAGTGCCTCATACGTATGCTGTCTCGCACACAGCCACCGTGTAATCTCTTACACTGGCCTCCTCCAGATGCACCCGATTCCTGACAAAGGAAAGGGGGTCAGGCAGCGGATAGACCGAGCGGAGTAGAGGGAAGGGCAGCCCGGCCAAGTCAATCGCAGGTCCTGGCCAGCATCTTGATCAAGTGCAGACTCTACCACATCGGCCGCCTCCTTTTTTTTTTTTTTTTTTTTTTTATTTAAATAAACAGAAGAGGTTTTTTTTTGTTTTTGTTTTTTTATCTATTTATTTATTTATTTTTTATTTATTTATGGCTGTGTTGGGTCTTCGTCTCTGTGCGAGGCTCTCTCCAGTTGCGGCAAGCGGGGGCCACTCTTCATCGCGGCGCGCGGGCCTCTCACCATCGCGGCCCTTCTCGTTGCGGAGCACAGGCCCCAGACGCGCACGTTCAGTAATTGTGGCTCACGGGCCCAGCCGCTCCGCGGCATGTGGGATCTTCCCAGACAAGGGCTCGAACCCGCGTCCCCC
The DNA here is from genome assembly GCF_028023285.1 of Balaenoptera ricei. NCBI lineage: Eukaryota > Metazoa > Chordata > Mammalia > Artiodactyla > Balaenopteridae > Balaenoptera > Balaenoptera ricei. The sequence goes on from NC_082644.1 coordinate 78,735,488, forward strand.
GCATTAGCAGGCAGACTCTCAACCACTGCGCCACCAGGGAAGCCCCTCGGCCGCCTCCTTTTAAAAACAAGATCAGAGAAGCCTTTCTCTGTGATGGGCCCAGGTCTCGTTAACTACTTTGTAGCAGCACCAACAAAAGCAGAGCCACAGACTGCTTCCCAAGCCAGTGCTTTGCAGAGGCCATATCCATTTCTTGAGGCTCCTGGTTTACTAGTAAATGAAGATCTCTGAAAGCAGAATCACAGAAATTGTAGGATATCCTATAGGTTGACATTAAAGTAATGGCTTAATGTTTTAAAAAATGTTATAACATTCTTATCTTCACAGGATAACTATGAGATATACTTTATGTATACATATATAATTGTAATACATAAGATATAATTGTAAGATTCTTATCTTCACAAGACAACTACAGGATATATTATATATTAATTATAATATATTGGATATAATACTATATTATATATAATAGTATAGTAAACTCTTAATGTATGTTAAGTATTTGTTGACTTGCAGTGTAGTCTGGAAGAGAGACACAAATTTTATTGAATTTTATTTTTTATTCTGTTTTATTTTTATTTTATAAATTGTATTGGAGTATTTTTTAAATGTGTTAGTTTCAGGTGTACAGCAAAGTGATTCACTTATACATATACATATATTAATTCTATTTTAGATTCTTTTCTCATATAGGTTATCACAGAATATTGAGTAGAGTTCCCTGTGCTATACAGTAGGTCCTTGTTGGTTATCTGTCTTATACGTAGTAGTATGTGTGTTCATCACAAACTCCTGATTTATCCCTCCCCTCCACATTTCCCCTTTGGTAACCATAAGTTTTTTTTTGATATCTGTAAGTCTGTTTCTGTTTTGTAAATAAGTTCGTTTGTTTCTTTTCTTTTTTCAAATTAGATTCCACATATGAGTGATACCATATGATATTTGTCTTTCTCTGACTTACTTCACTTACTGTGATAATCTCTAGGTCCATCCATGTTGCTGCAAATGGCATTATTTCATTCTTTTATACAGCTGAGTAATATTCCATTGTATATATGTACCACATCTTCTTTATCCATTCCTCTGTTGATGGACATTTAGGTTGCTTCCATGTCTTGGCTATTGTAAATAGTGCTGCAGTGAACATTGGGGTGCATGTATTCTTTCAGATTATGGTTTTCTCTGGATATATGCCCAGGAGTGGGATTGCTGGATCATATGGTAATTCTATTTTTAGTTTTTTAAGCAACCTCCGTACTGTTCTCCATAGTGGTTGGACGAATTTACATTCCCACCAACAGTCTAGGAAGGTTCCTTTTTCTCCACACCCTCTCCAGCATTTATTGTAGACTTTTTGATGATGGCCATTCTGGCCAGTATGCGGTGATACCTCACTGTAGTTTTGATTTGCATTTCTCTGATAATTAGTGATGTTGAGCATTTTTTCATGTGCTTTTTGCCCATCTGTATATCTTCTTTGGAGAAATGTCTATTTAGATCTTCTGCCCATTTTTTGATTTGGTTGTTTGCTTTTTGACATAGAGCTGTGTGAGCTGTTTGTATATTTTGAAGATTAATCCCTTGTTGGTTGCTTTGTTTGCAAATATTTTCTTCCATTCTGTGGTTGTCTTTTTGTTTTGTTTATGGTTTCCTTTGCTGTGCTGAAGCTTTTAAGTTTCATTAGGTCCCATTTGTTTATTTTTGTTTCTATTTACATCACTCTGGGAGGTGGATCAAAAAAGATATTGCTGTGATTTATATCAAAGAGTGTTCTGCCTGTGTTTTCCTCTAAGAGTTTTATAGTGTCTGGCCTTACATTTAGGTATTTGATCCATTTCAAGTTTATTTTTGTGTATGGTGTTAGACAGTGTTGTAATTTCATTCTTTTACATGTAGCTGTCCAGTTTTCCCAGCACCACTTATTGAAGAGGCTGTCTTTCTCCATTGTATATTCTTGCCTCCTTTGCCGTATATTAATTGACCATAGGTGCGTGAGTTTATTTCTGGGCATTCTGTCCTGTTCTGTTGATCTATATTTCTGTTTTGGAGCCAGTACCATACTGCTTTGATTACTGTAGCTTTGTAGTATAGTCTGAAGTCAGGGCATCTGATTCCTCCAGCTCCATTTTTCTTTCTCAGGATAGCTTTGGCTATTTGGGGTCTTTTTTGTTTCCATATAAATTTTAGGATTTTTTGTTTTAGTTCTGTGAAAAATGTCATTGGTAATTTGATAGGGATTACATTGAATCTGTAGATTGCCTTGGGTAGTATAGTCATTTTGACAGTATTGATTCTTCCAATCTAAGAATATGGTATAACCTTCCATCTGTTTGTCATCTCCGATTTCTTTCATCAGTGTCTTATAGTTTTCAGAGTAGAGGTCTTTTGCCTCCTTTGGTAGGTTTATTCCTAGGTATTTTATTCTTTCTGATGTGATGGTAAATGGGATTGTTTCCTTAATTTCTCTTTCTGATCTTTTATTGTTAGTGTATAGGAATGCAAGAGATTTCTGGGGACACAAATTTTAAATTAACTGATGATAATCTAGCAATACCATCAGTGTGTCTCTGTGACAGCATTATCACCTTGGGTACTGTCAAAACTCCACTATGTGTATGAGAGGCCACAGTTATAACCATGGCCCATAAAATATATGAAAAAACTATTTATACAATACATAGAAAACAAGTCTTAAAGAGAAACAAATTAAACTTTACCATGGATGACCTCTAAGAAGGGAAATGGGATCAGGGTAGGAGCTGGTTTCCCTCTTCATATTCCTTGAGTTTCTTTTTTCAATGAGAATAATCCTATATCCTATTTATAAATTTTTTAAAAATTTAAATTGCCTCAGCAGAAACCATCTTATCCCATATGGAGTCAAAAGTTTGACAGAACTTAAGTATCCCTAGGAGGGAATCATTCAGGAGACTGATATGTTGAATCCACCAAGGAAGGAAATAAAAGGTCAGCACTGGACCCTACAAAATAAAAAGCAATGCATAAAACATAGCCCACTACTGGAAAGATTCAGTACTTCAAAATTAAGATGGAGTAGTCCATTTCTACCTTTTACTAAATCCAGCCTCTCAAATAAATAAATGAAAAGATTTAAAAACACAACAACTTACCAGTGCATGGTATAGTAGAAGCGACTTGAGAACTCGGAAATCCTGATCTCTAGTGCTAATGCTCCTCTTTATTACCTACAAGACATGCTTTAGGAAGCTGCTTTGGAAAGCAGAACCAGTGCTGTGGGACTAGACAAGATCTCCCACTCAGCTCATCCATGAATGGAAATAACACAGTGCAACTGTGAGCCATATTAATTTACCTTCTAAAATCACTGCAGTCAATTCAGGTTGGAATTCAGTCAATTGTAGTCAATTTCCAGATCATAAACATTCTAATAGGAAAAGCATGGGGAGAGGGGGCCAGAAAACATGGGAGGTGTGAGATGGAGGTAGAGCGAGAGATCTATAGGCTCAGCTAAGCCTCGTGAATTTGGACCAAACCGAGCCACCTCCCTGCTTTCCTTAGAAATCTGTTAAAGGGTAATGAATAGGATCAAGTAGCTGAGTCACGCTGCACATCCTGAAGAATTCTGAAATATGTTAAAAATCAATGTTAACCTCATTTTCCACTTGCTGTAGTTGTAATTGTTTTAAATTTTGTTATTCTCTACAGAACTTTGTAGCCTATTCAAATGCTTTTTTTGGAATAAGATAAAGTTAAAAATTTTTTGAAGATACTGTTTTTATTCCCAAATTCTGCCACCAACTATTATAGGCTGTTATCTAGTGCAGTAGGAAAAGAGTACAGTTTGGGAACTGAAAGGCCTTAGGTTCAGATCCTTGTTTTGTCAAGGTGGTTGGCTCTAGACAACTCACCTTGAATCACAGCACCCATATTAGAGTGGCATTGTAAGATTCAATGAGACAAAGTGTAAAATGCAGTAAGAGCCTGGAAAATGTTTCCTTCTTTGCTCAAGAATTCGATCTCACCCCAAAAAAGCACAAATGACTCAGGAAGCTTCTTAAACAATCACAGAAAAACAAAGCATGTGTCCCAACAGTGGCTTCAGAGCAGCGTTCAGTGTGCTGAATGCAAGCTAGAATGATGAAGGACCAGAGATGTTATAAAGCACAGCATTTATAGCTTTTGAGAAGGCTTTTTCCTTTTGGACGAAGCACTCTATCTTCCTCAGTTTAATTTTGTGCAATTGTGACTCTCCTCTAAAATATGCAGTAAACAAATATTGGATTCATTCTTTTAGAAGAACAAAGCTATGCATTGCCAATGTGGGAACTAAGAAAGATTTAAGAAGAAGTGGAAATACATTTTTTAAAAAAAGGAATTGGGGGCTTCCCTGGTGGCACAGTGGTTGAGAATCTGCCTGCCAATGCAGGGGACACGGGTTCGAGCCCTGGTCTGGGAAGATCCCACGTGCCGCGGAGCAACTGGGCCCGTGAGCCACAATTACTGAGCCTGCGCGTCTGGAGCCTGTGCTCCACAACAAGAGAGGCCGCGATAGTGAGAGGCCCGCGCACCGCGATGAAGAGTGGCCCCCGCTTGCCACGACTAGAGAAAGCCCTCGCACAGAAACGAAGACCCAACACAGCCATAAATAAATAAATAAATAAATAAACCCGAAGTTTAAAAAAAAAAAAAAAAAGGAATTGGGAGCTTTCCCTCTTCTCACCCCAAACCGTATCAGACAATGTTTGGTAAATGTAGAATGAATGAGCCCAGTAGGCATTGCCAGCTGTGACATATATTCCCTCTCAAGTCTTGCAGATGATTCAAGGTGGTCTGGAGAGTGTGAGAAAGTCCAGGAAATGGGGTCCAGAGACCTGGGCTCTGGACATTGACATGTTCTGTGACCCTGGCCACAATTTTCTCAACCAGCCACAATAGTGATGAGTCTCCAACTTGTAGGTTCAAAGATAGGCAGTTCCTGTTCTCACCATTCCCTTTTAAAATTCTCTCTTTGGAGGGTCTTTCTCATATCTTCCCTTAATTACACCCAAGCAGTCTCATTCTGTGGTTTAAACTTTGGCTTGGGAAGGATTTACCATCTGGGAGACCTTGGAAAATTATGTAATCCTTCTTAGTCTCAGTTTTATCACCTCTAATATAGCAATAATAATGCTATATTAGAGTAATATAGAATAATATACTTCACAGAGGTACTATAAGGTTTAATAAGTTAATATAAAGCCCTACCTAATGCATGGCAAATAGTGAATAAATATTAGCTGTTACTTACCATTAATATTATTTCTCCAAAATATTTATTGTAATTTCTCTTTTCTTATGACTTTATTCATATTCTCACAGCCTGACCCAGCTAACTTTTTTTGTTTCTAAATTAAAAATAAAATATTTAAGTGTGTATTTGTTAGGCTGGGTTTCAGGAAATGTGTATGTTACACATGTCACATTTGCCACCTTGTTGGTTGAATTTTGACCGAGTAAGAGTGTATTCTGAGCTACAGAGCACAGATAGGTGATCGCTTCTTTAGTATGTCAAGATTCTATTTCTAACCTTAGTTTTTTCAGTGGCATCACAGGCATCTGAAGAAATGTCATTGTTTCTTCCACAGAGTAGGGTGGCCCAGCATAATCTGGCAATGACTTTAGCTTTCCAGCAGTAAGAAATCTGGCTTTACTGCCTTACGATAGGCAGCCCTAAGGCCATGTGAAGTTGGCTTTGTCTGGAGTCTCAAAATGGTTGGAATGGACTTTTCTTTTGCCCAAAGAAACTGCCAAACAAAGTTTTCAACAATTCCAGATTACTTTTGGAGGGGGAAGAAGGAGAGTATTTGGTCTATCTTTCTTTGTGAGAATTGGCACAAGGTGAAAGAAGAGGTACATGATTTCTCTCTACTCATTGACCAAAACCTCTGATCCCAAATGGAGATGGATGTGCTCCAAGATCCATTCTGCCTCCAAACTGCCAACCTTTGGGGGAAGATCTAACTGAGCCTATCCCAGACCCTCCAGCTTAGTCCCTCCTCCTTGATGAAGCCTTCCCTGTCCCACACTCAGTTTAGTCCTTACTTATTGTCTTTAGTATTTGGTCTGCATTGCTTATTAATTCCAGCAGATAGTAAACTCCTTGGGTGAGAAGATCATGTCTCTCCCCATGGTGACCAGCACAGTGCAGAATCTAGTAAGTGCTCAAAGCTGATCTATTCTGACATCACAGCTTATTGTCCAAAACTATGCCTTTTCTCAGCCCAACCCACATATCCCCACCAGTGGGCTCTCTGCTATGGTCTAGATGGCAAACACCATGAGGGGGTTAGGGGCGGGCTCATTCAACATTACACCCTCACAGCTCAGGATGGCACTGGACACAGTAGACATGCAATAAATAGTTGTTAATTTGAATAGAATTCTCAACATTACCTTTACTAAAAGCTTTCCTTTCTCCTTCTAAAACACCACATTGAGAAATACCTCTACTTTTTCTTTCATTTGTTTCTGGACTTCCAAGTATGACAGAAGCTTATCAGAAGGTTAAGGACCCGCGCCAACACTCTGGGTCAGGAGTAGGCAGACTATAGGGTCAAATTCTACCTGCCACTGGTTTTTGTAAATAAATTTTTACAGAAACACACCATGCCCATGAGTGTGTGTAGGGTCTATAGCTACTATTCTCCAGCGACAATGACAGAGTTGAGCAGCTGCAACCATATGGCTGACAAAGCCAAAAACGTTTTCTGTCTGGCACTTCATAGGAAAAGCTTGCCAACCTCTGCTTGTTTAAACTACAAAACCACAGCACTTCTTGTGTATTAGTTATGAACAAGGAAAAGAAGCCTTGAAAATTCCCCGGTACAGAAAATAATAATATTTCCTGATAGTTTTATAATAATGAGAAACTTTCTGGGGATACATTACCTATCTACATACATAAAAACATACTTATAAAATTTTTAATATATGTAATCTCATTTGATTCTATTAACATTTGGATGAGGTAGACAGGGAAATTATATCCTTGTTTCACAAATGAGGAAATAAAGAAATTAAATTACTTGCTCTGGGGGGTAAATTGTTTAAAAAAATTTGATTTCCAATTGGGTCTTTTCCTAATACCCAGTTATTGAACAACAACAAAATAATAACAGTTCTGCCTTATACCCTTATTCCTTCTTTACCACTAAGCTGGCACTTGAAGATGTCCAGTGCTGAGCTTTGAAGAGCGCTGCTTCATAAAATTCCCCATGCTGGAGGCCCGTGGTCCTCTTATATAGATAGAGTTTACTTCATTTAAATCTTTGTGGGCCCCATTGTCTGAGACAGCACTGCCTTTTGCTGCAAAAAGTGTTTGCAGAACGAACAAAGGGTTGTGAAGACCCTTGTTTCCCTTAGTAGTGTCTCCATCTCAATATTCTCCTGTGGGGAGAGTAGGTATTGCTGTGTTCTTTCATGTGCTTCTGTAAATGCACCCCAATTCAATATTTTATTACAGAAGGTTTCTGACTTTTGGTCACTTCATAGGTTCCTGAAGGGAATACAGAAGGCCCCATGCATTCATCCCTGTATGTGAAAATAGACTGTGGCCAGAACAAAATGATGACAAATCTCATCACAGTCTCCTCTTCAGAAAATCCTGAAAGTTTGAATGATCCCATTTCAGACACTGTCATTCTCCCTAACCAGTTAATGGCTCCTACTGGTATCTTAACCAGGAAATTAGTTGCTTAGCAGCGATTATGTAGATCTATATGTGTATACATATGATTAAGCCAGCAAATAGAAGCCAAGCCATTTATTTGAGTAGGTCTGCTATAAACCACTCAATCAGGCAGAAGGGAAGAAAGTGGGAGATGGCATCTGGAGAAAAAACAATTTAGAGCAAGTCCAGCAGATATAGTTACCAGAGATGTAGGACTTCTGAGGGCAAAGGAGTGAGAAAGTTCAGAGCAGTGCTTTTCAAACTTTATCATGCATCAGAATCACCTGGAAGGCCTGTAATAAACAGATTGCTGGGCTCCACCCAGAGTTTCTGATTTAGTCGGTGATGCTGGCGCTGCTGGTCCAGTGACCACACTGTGAGAACCACGCTAGACTCTGAACCAGTGTTTCTCTAACTTTAATGTGCTTATGAATCTCTTTGGGATCTTGTAAAATTCAGATTCTAATTCAGCAATTTTGGAGGAAAGAGGGCTGAAACCCCTATATATCTAACAAGCTCCCAGGTATTGCTGACTCAGCATATCTGGCCCAAGTAGATCTGGTGTTGTATATAACAAGGGATTCCACAGTGTTCCCTAGAACAGGAGGTCTATTTTGCAAGTGGAATTACACTTCTGAAGTTGCCATGAAGTTATAGCATGCTTCAAGACTTTAAGTTTGCATCAAGTGTTTTTTCTCCTGAATTCAATGCCTATCTTTCTTTCCTTTCTTTTCTTCCTCTTTCCGTCCTTTCTTCCTTTCCTCTTTCAAACTCGAGTTTACTCTCTCATCTTCACCTGTCAGCTGTGAATGTATTATAAAGCTAAGGAGAGCTTAGTATAGTGAAGACAGGCCTGAGGTCGGGTAACTTGGATTCTAGTTTGGGCTGTGGTTCTAAGAGCTGTGGGGTGTTCAGCAGGTCACAGGATCTTTCTTGGCTTCAGCTTCATTTCCTCAAAATGACAGGGCTGTCCTAGATGATCTTTTAGGTCCCTTGAAGGTCTCAAAGACTATCGTGTTAAATGCAATCAAAAGCGCACCAAAAAGCAATAGTACATGTGCTGCCACCTTTGGGTGGAAAACATAACTTTAACTGGACCATACACAACTTTGAAATGAAAGATATTGTACTGAAACTCATGGCCTGCAGCCCCAATACCAATTGATATTTCTTCCACATGATTGCAATTCATACTGACCTCCCTTTAACATAGAATTTCAGGCACAACCCAAACATAAATTTGATTTTGATGTCATTGTCTTTTACATATATTAAAACTCTATAGCCTGATCAGTGTCTTGTGGATTTTTTTTATGTTATAAAATTAACATGGTTTCAGAAAGTTTGAATTACATTGGGTTATAATACATTCTAGTTAAAATATTGATTAGTAAGTAATTGAGCAACCCCAGAAATGCACAGTGGAGGAACAGAACAAAAATGTGTGCATTGGAGTAAAATTAACCTGGATTTAAGTTTTCGACCATTCTACTTTCTAACTATGCTATTTGGCAAGTCATTTAATTTCCCTGTACCTTCCCTTTGTTGTTGAGAGATTGAAAGTTTTACCTTGTAAAGCCCATGGCAAAGTAGCTGACACCTGTGAGTGTTCCATATACACAAGATATTAGCAAATGACCGCTGGAAGGCAGCCTGTGATGTTGAAAACCAAATGGGCTTTAAAGCCAGAAAATGGTCTCATTCTGAGCTGTTCCACTTATCAGTTTCGTGACCTTGCACAATTCACTGAACCTTTCTGAGCCAGTTTCCTCATCTGTATAATGGAAATCAAGACTTTCTGGAATTGGTTGAGGATACATGACGTTGCTATGGACTGAATTTTGTCCCCCACCCCACCCCAGTTCATATGTTGAAGCCCTAACCCTGAGGTGACTGTATTTGGAGGCAGAGCCTTTAGGAGGCAATTGAAGTTAAATGAGGTCAAAAAGGTGGGGCCCAGATCCAATAGGATTAGTGTCATTATAAGAAAAGATAACAGAAAGCATGCTCTCTCGCTCTCACTCACTCACTCGTTTGCTCGCTCCCTCCCTCTCTCTTTCCCTCCCTTTCCTTTTGTTCATTTGCACCAAGGAAAGCTCCTGTGAGCAGACAGTGAGAAGGCAGCCATCTGCAACCCAAGGGGGAGAGCGCTCACCAGATACCAAACTGCTGGTGCCTTGATTTTTTATTTCCAGTGTCCAGAACTATAGGAAAATTAATTTCTGTTGTTTAAGCCACCCATTCTATGGTATTTTGTTATGGTGGCCCAAGGTATCAGACTAATACAGTATCATAATTAAATGTGCATAAAACCCCACCAGGGATTTGAAAATGATCCCTTTCCCCTTTCCTCTTCTCCTTTGCTCTAATAAAAAGAATGTTAAAATTTTTGTTGTTAGGAGTTTAACTCACTTCTGGAGTAGCTTAGAATTAACCCAAAGTAATTTCCTTGCCACTAGAAACATACTTCTGCTAGCATACTTTCTTCCAAGTGCTGGAGTGACATGTAACTAGATTCATTGTTCTGGTCTTTCTCATTTGGAAACAACTGTGAAGGAAAAAAAGATCTGAGCAAGGCAAATGAAGTTGGGCCTCTTCATCGGAGCCACCTGCAGATGGCACCCTGGAAATAGGCAACAGAACCAATAACTGGAACCCATATCCAGGCATAGAAGCAAGCTATCTGTGTGAATAATAAACTGTTCTTTGTTTCTGACCCCAGAGTCTCATGTCTTCTGCCAGCATCTATACCAGAGCAGGCTAACCTGTTAGCTTGCATATAGGGAAAATCTCAAACCTTTCACAGTTCTTCACACTTATTTTATCCCTAAAAACTCAGATCCTGCTTACCTTTAAGTTTACTTCAAGTGCCTCTCCTTCATAAAGGTGTCCTGGTTCATTTTTGCCTTATCTATAAAATAGGAATAATCATAGTATTTACCTATTTGGTTGTTGTGCAGGTTAAATGAGATGATATATGTAAACATAAGTTACTTTCTACTTTGTATGCTTCTAATTTATTTATGTATATTATTTCATCTTTTAACCTGTAGCTTCATTGGGAATAAGAACTCTAGTGGATTAATCTCAATGGTCCTCAAATGCCTAGCACAAAGAAGACATCAACTTATAATTCATTCATTCACTCATTCCTACAAAAACATGTATTGATCACCTACTATGTACTAGGTACTCTTCTATCATGAGTGATACACCAAGAACTACTGACACTAAATAGGAGCAGGGGAAAAAAAATGCTAACCTTAAATTTATTTTTTCTCTTTTTAGGGATATAAAAAGTAGGATTTGGGAATTAGAGTTTGAGAAAAGCACTTGTTTATATAATTTGAGCCAAAATGGGAAATGGCTGTATCAGATAATGCTCAGGATTATTGCATTTAAGGCTTCCTTAAAACAATCTTATTTTCTCCATTGTTGCGTATGCGTGAAAAAAAAAAAAAAGGTTATGTAATTTTAAAGTTTTTTTTTAATTGGTACACATTTGGTCGACTTAGGTGACCCCTGACTTTCTCGATTATTTGAAAATTCTGTGCATTTGCAATTTTCCTTATCCAAGCCAGTCTCCCACACACTGTCTTCAGCTCTCAGACATGGAGTGTGAAATCAACTTTCTCGAGAAGGCAAGTCTCCTGGTTCAGTTTGGTTGGTGTACTCCACCGCTTGCCAGCTTTTGGCATCTGACACTGGTAGAAAAGGTCTGAGCATTGTAAGTGTAGGAAGGGTGGGGGCATCCCAATGATCTCACCCTTTCATCGAATGAATAGGTCTCTCCAGATAACAACCGCCCTGAAACATGCCAGCCGGAAGGGTAGGACCCGCTTCCGAGAATCAGCAGCCCCACTACCATCCATTCAATCATGGGCCTCAGTGCCCTGAGAAAATCATTCTGCTAAACCATGGCTTCAGCTGCTCTAAAACTATGCAAAATACACCGTCATCTCCCTGAGAGGTGGCTGGAAAGACAGAAACATGCCATAATTATAATCATATTTGCAACAACAAAAATAAGCATAGATATGTGTCAGAGGAGATAGTTTCTCTTCTTCCTTGACACTGCTCTAGATTAAAGAGACAACAGCAATCCTCAGATAGTGCCTTTGCGTCCCCTTGCTGGGATCCCATTGCCAATTTAATTTTCTTTCTGTGTTTATTTTTTTACTAACTCCATCAGTACAAAACATAAGCAACAGCAAACACATTTTATAAGTGCAAAGTAGTATAACAGCTACCTGGGGAGCCACTCTCCTTCTCATATCACGTGACCCAAAGAAAAGCAAAGGTGGCCTGAGTGTTAAGAGCCCCATTTGTTTTCTCATCATTTTGTGAGGATCGTCCTCACAAAAGCTTCCAAGATTACATTTCCAAGCAAAGCCAGCTTTTCCAACAGGGCTGGCATGTAGAGGGCCTCAAAAAGTGTTATCTGAATCAAGTTGAAATGCATTTATTAAATTTGGAGGAAATATAGTATATCAGTATTATAGCACATCTGGTTCTGGACTTCAGACAGACTTTGGGGGTCAGAAGTTGTCACCCTTAAACTCGATAACTGTTTGCTCTCCTCTTAAACCAATGGAATAAGATGGACCTGCAAGGCTCCAATGTTAGCATTTTCAAGGAGCTGCATTATCTACCTCAGTGAACAGCTGGACACATATATAAATTAGTGAGTAGCAAGAAGCTTCCAGAAATCACCAAGCTCTGTTTGTTTTTCAAAAATAAAGGAATACCTTTCTATTAACAAAAAGGATGTGCTCTAGTGAAACACTTGCTTACTGACAGAAGTCTGGTAAATAAGTGCAGAAGTAATACAGATAGCATAGGGATGCATTCTAATGTAAAATAATTTTTATATTATTAAAATCATCCCTTTAGCTAGTTAATGTATATTCATTGATTGCTTACCCTTTCTGAAGGGTAATACAGGCTCTTCCAAATCTAGAAGTTTCAGAATCAAATGGTCGCTCTTTTAAGGCAGCTCCCCAAGGTAAGGAAGGAGCTTGGAGATATAGAATGAGAAGTACCTCTGTGGGTCTCTCTGGGCCCTGTCCCAACCCTGAGGATGTACTTGGCGGTGTCCCTCTAGGCTCACAAGAGGACACCAAGTTTGAGCTCCTTTCCTTACCTGTTGTTTATTCCTGCAGCCCTTTTCATTGTGAACAATGCCTTTTTTATCAATTTGGAAAAATGTAAATAGTTGCTTGATGGTTGCATGGGTTTTACTTTAAATGCAATCAATTTGTCAAGCCACAAGTGATAAAGACTTATCTCCTTATTAGATCTTTGTTGGGGCATTAGTGTTTCTGAAGCCAAAACCTCTGCTTAACTACTAGACCCCCTGCCCACATGATGTTGCATCCTCTGGACTTCTGTTTTCCTTTCTACTAAAACATCTGCCCTCCCTCTGCTGTGAAAAGTGAAATAATGAGTGAGAAAATGATTTGGGAGCTGTGAAGTGTGGTGCAAACATGGAGATGAGGACAACGATGGTGGTTACTACTAGCGTGTGGTTCCAGACACTTTACCCCCTTAGAGCTCAGCACCCTCTGACAAGATGTGTTTGTCTCTCCAACTCCTCACCCCATTAGAACATGAGTTCCAGGAAAGCAAGCTCTTTATTTTGCTGCTGTATCACCAGGCACCCAAGGAGTATTTGTTTAATAAATAGAAGAGGGAATGAATTGTTCATGTATGCTGCCAAGTTTTCTGTGTGTGTTTGCTTATTATTGAATAACAGCAGCACAGGGAGTTCCATTTGCCAAAATCCTTACCAAAATTCAGTTGAAAAACTTTATGCTAACTCAATTTCTTTGAGTGCACGTTTCAAAAATTACTTTGTCATGCTCTGTCTTTATTGGAGTAGAGATATTATGTAATATCTCATAAACTTTGTAAAGCTGGAAATGGTGAACAAAGACAAACACTGAGTCCCCATTCTATGGAGAAGACAGAGGCCAGAGATGTGGGTTTCTTGCCTGTGATGTGTAACGGTGGCATCCGTAGGCTGACAGTTGCGTGCTTTGCCTCCAGGTGATGCTACCTCTCTCTTCTCTCAGCAGACAAGTTGGGTGCCTGAGTGTCCCCTGCCATTCTGACTTCTGCTGGATAAGGAAGGCTCTCTCTGTCAAGCCACTTAAGTGGGTGTTGTCACATAAACAAGAAGAAAGAAAAGGAAATAAATGGGGGTTGGGGTCATACAGATGGGAAGTCAACTAGTGAGGGGAAAGAGATTAAAGTGGGAAGAACTTAAATAGCCTAGGAAACCAACAGAGCTGTCATGCACTTATTTAGGAGATACTGAGCCCCTACTATGTGCATGACTCTGGGGTAACAAAGGTGATCGCCACCAAGTTGGTGTTTTGGTGGAGACTTACTGTTGTCAAAGGAACAAAATGAATTGAAAGATGGGAACTAACTTTAGCTTGATTGTCTCGTCTCAAACCAGTTTGCAGCTCTAACCAGGTACTGAAGGTATAAACTATAATAAATAATTTTTATCACTATTATTAGCCATATATTATACATCTATATGCCGACTGGATAACTCCACCTCAGTATAATGTATCTAAAACTAAATTTCCTCCCAAATCTCCAACTCCCATCTCCCTGCCTTTGGATTTCTTTCTCAGTGCATTTTCCACAATGCTGTCAGAGCTATCATTCTAAAATGCAAATATAATAATATTACTTCTCTGCTCAAAGCCCATCAATGGCTCATCTTGAGTTTTAGGTTAACTTTCAAAGGTAGTAGTTTAGCAAACAGGGCCTTTCATGATCTGGCCCCTGACAGCCTGCTGTAACTCATCTGCTGTCCTTTTCTTCCCTTCCCCTCCTCCTCTTACCCAAAGAACAAACATGCTTTTTGCTCTTTGATCCATCCAGATTGATTTAGTTTGGTTCCCTGGATGAATCCTCCTGTTTTACATTGCTGGGACTCAGCATGTACAGTTCCTGTGCCTCAAATATTCTCTGGTCCTTTTGTGTAATTAAAGATCACTATCCCTCACAAGTCAACTCAGGCTTGTCTTTGAGGAGTCTTTGTGGTCACACAGTCTGGAGATCTCCTCTGGCCTCTGGTAGAACCATGCTTCTGCGTCCTAGAACTTACTATCCTGGTCTGTTTACCCTACCAGATAATGAGTTCCTTGAGGGAATGAACTATGTCTTAGTCAACTTTCAGTCACTGGCCTGGTAGAATATTTGGAACAGGGTGATTCTTCATTAAATATTTGGGAAATTAGTACATTTAGAAATGAACAAATGTACAATAGAGAAAACTTTTCTATTTTAGAAAGTTACATATGAAAATCTAAGGAAAACTGGTTTTGACAGTGTTTTGTGTCTGTGTACATATTATCATTGGGGAAGCTGGGTGAAGGGTATATGGGAACGCTTTGTACTATTTTTGCAGCATCCTGTGAGTCTTAAACTATTCAAAATAAATTTTTTTTAATCTAAGGAGAAGAACAAATCCATGTAGCAATTAATTTCCTATAAATTATTCAAAAATCAACATGCTTCTAAAAAATTAAAATCAGTTGTTCTATTTTCTCCTAAAGAAGAATGGGTGACATCTTCTGAGAATTTCTTAGGAAAACTTAGAAGGCGTTTTGGTTATTGCCTCCGTCTCCTCCCCTCCCCCCGCCCATTTTTTGTCCAAAGACAGCCTATGATACAAAAAGACTTCTCTCCCTTTTCATCTGAGAATAAGAACCACATTTAAAAAGTATGTGAACTCTAAACCCTGAACATCACAATGTGCTGTGCAAACAATTGACAGCAGCATTAACTCCGATGCTGTCTAGAGAAGGGGAGTATTTGCAGTTTTTCTATTTATCACCCAGTCATCTGGCCCAAGCACTACATCAGGGTCCCTGGTCAGACTTTACTCTGGGTTTATAAAGGTTTTATTGGGATAACAGAGGAGGTACCACGACTCTTTTAGACTAGAAGCAGCAGGTCAGATTATATTCTTACATGGTAATGGGCTGAAGTTCATCATCACTGTCTGCTATAACAAATAGCATAGAATGGGTAGCTTAAACAGTAAACATTTCTTTCTCATAGTTCTGAGGCTGGGAAGTCCAAGATCAAGGTACCTGCAGATTCTATGTCTAGTGAAGGCCTGCTTCCTAGTTTGCAGATGGCTGCCTTCTTGCTGTAACCTCTCATGGTGGAGAGATATCATCTCTCTCATGTCTTCTTATAAAGGCACTAATTCTATTCATGAGGACTCCACCCTCATAGCCTAGCCTAGCCTCCCAAGCGCCGCCTTCAAATACCATTGCACTGAGGATTAGGACTTCAATATATGGATTTGGGAGGGACACAAATATTCAGTCCATAGCTGGCACCTTTCCTTTTCTTGTAATGACACATCAAGACTGTACAGAGAAAAACAATGCAGAGCAAAGCAGAAGGCAACCCTGAGAGTGGAAACTTGATGAGACTATTTAAGGGAAGCATACTCTACCCTCTTCATGGAACACTTTACCCATCTTTACTGGCTAGGTACTAAAAGATATTTAGGTTATTAGCATCATCCCAGAGGTTCCCGCTGGCCCCCACTCTGCGCGTAGAGACTGGGTACATGCCCCTGCCACATGCTCCGCCAGCACCAGGTACTTTCTCCTCTTATAGGCTCTATGACACATATGAACGGTAGTTATTGTCTTGTCACTACACTCCTTGAGGCCAGGGACTACACACTGTATTGCTGATGCTCTCCAACACGTGAATAAATACCTGTTGAGAAAACGAAGTGTTGTGACTACAGGTGAGATTCGAGGGATCAGTCTCCTCTAAACCAACAATTCTATCTGTGATCCTGAGTTTGCCTGTTGATTTTGTATTTCCCACTGAACTAAAGTAAACTATTTTTGTTGGCAATGTGAAATCCAAAGTGTGCATTGAACAAATCGAGTGTTTAGCTAAAACAAAATCAAACCCCAAATCATGATAACCTCAGGAGCCTTTGAAAATTCTGTATTCTTTCACAAGAAGGACACTTAGCTGCTGGCAATGTACAATGAGTTGCCAACCAATCTACTTCCCTGATGGCCTTGGACAGTCACTAGGCATTTTTCCACCCAGGATGGTTCTGTTCTTCAATATGATGGATAAGCTCTGGCACTTTTTGGAATCTATGATTTCCCAAGCTGAGCATAACTTGCATTGCTAGTATCTTCTTTATCTCCCTTCTGAAGATGAAAGCTGCTTCTGCGATGTGCACCTACACAGAGCAGATGTTCCATTTGGCTTTACATAAACGAGCAATTCCCCCGAATCAAGACTTGTTCCCACCAGTGCACTTAATTTATCTGCCAGTTAATCAACAAATATTTATTGAAGAGCAGGCACTATTCCAAGCGCTGAGAATACAGCAGTGAACAACACAGAGAGCCCTGCCTTCAAGGAGCTCACACAAGTCAAGAAGTGTGATTGTACTGGTTGGTGATAAACATACAAATAAAATTATAATTTATGAAATGTATCCAAGGTGATAGAGAAAGGATTTCCTGCCTAAAGGAAATAACAGTTTTTGCTTTATTGAGTCACTGGTTCAGGGCCAGAGAAAGCACTAGTTGTAAGGATTATTATTGGAAAGAATTTGTTGTAATTAGGTAAACCAAGTACTATTAACTCTGAGCTGCAGGGATATGGAAATAAAGAACCTTCTTCGAAACGGCAATGGCATCAATGGGATTTTGCCTGTGGGCCGCAATGGGATTTCACATAGAACTGTATTATTTGGCACAAGAGGAAGTTTCCTCTTTCCCCTGTTTGTCTCTCAGGAGCAATATGAGTTATTTAATGTATGTAATGAAGTAAAAACTTGACTAGTTGAAAGAAAATTAGGGCACATTTGTTTTTCTGTCAGCCTGACTCAAGTAAGTCATTAGTGGTCAATCCCATCATAGAACCAGAAACCCAACATGTGTGAGAATTTATCACAGAGTCAGAAGATAGAGCTGGGTGTTTATTGTCAAGTCACTCTACTTCCTGCTACCATCTGCACAATCTTTGACTTACCTGTGTGCCACCTGTACTATTACTTACACAATATTTTTCTTCATGTTGACTCATTCTTTGCCATAAAAAGCAAATTTGATGTCACCATGGATGGAAAACCAGTATAATTGCCAGAAATAGAACTCAGCCCTAAAAATCAATACAATAAATCAAGCAATACCATTATGTTCTAGCTAGATAATGCTGTCTGCTGAAGGCTCTGATTTTTGAGGTCTTCTCTCTTTTTGTTAAAAAAAAGAGAAATTGGCAACTGTGAGAGGGGTTTTAGAGACATTCCAGCGTAAGCATGAGCCATCTCCTTGAGACCACTAGAAGGAATGGCCTGAGCACTGAAAAGGGAATAACATTTCTCCCTCTGTGATCCAGTGTTATCATCATGTCCATGCATAAGCTAAAGTAATAATCTCTTCTAGGAATGGATGACTCTCTGTGCTTTGGGAAACATTTCACTAGATGAGCTTGAGAGGACCTTCCAGTTCTGAAGTGGCACACACTCTGAGACACACCCTCTGTTGGGGCAGGAGGACAGATGCTGTTTGAAGCCCAGCAAGAGTCATCTAGTACTTCCACTTCTCCCAGCCCTAGCCAAAATGTCACATCCCATTTTCTGTCTTCTACCTGCTGGAGACAAGTCAAACGACTTCGGCCTGGGAATCTCTCTTTAACAACACAGCAAAATAGAGGAAAGAAAACAAGGTAGATCAATCACAGAACTAGGGGTCTGGGTGATCCAGGATGAATGGAGGAAAATCTTAGCTCCTCAGCTAAGTGTGGCGCCCACATGTCACCTGACGACATGAGGGTATTTGGAAACATCTCTTAGGGAGGCGGTATGTTGAATCTTGATGGAATGTTTCACTTTTCATGCAAATATTTGGAACCCTATAAACAGTGCCTCCCATCACCCTCTGTGCCACTCTACTCCCTGCCAGAATTTGTTGTCCTTTACACACTTTGAGTCCCATATTTAATTCACAGACACACAAAATTCTATTACAGGGCCAGAACGATCCCAGGATTTGCCAATTTGTGAAGAAAGAGAAAAACACTGAACAGGCATGAAATTCTTAACAAAGCTGAGGAGGAAAGTTAGGACTATTCACCTTTGTTAAACTTATAGATTCTCAATCTTTGTTTTTGTTGACTGCCGCCCATCAGTCTAAGTAGTCTCCATTTTTGCTTTGCTCAAGCAAGGAATTAGTCATAATTTAATCTAAGTTAACAAAAATTTTTAATGAGCCTTCTAATCTGTTTTGTTTACGAAAGACCATTTCGTTCTGGATGCTCAGATGTTTTGGTTTGCCTAAATCTTTTCATTAAGACAATGCACAGAATTTCTATGATTTCAGAAAGAGAACTCCCTCTTGTGGCAAGAGTAGTTTTTGCAGCCAATTCTAGAGCATCTGAGTTTCAGATGCTAAAGAGCTGTGTAAGATCTTAGAAACCCCCTCATTTTACAGGTGAACTGAAACCCAAAGAGGACAAGTAGGTTATCAGTGTTTATATCTAGTTGGTGACTGAGCCAGATTCAGTACCCAGGTCTCCTGTCTTCTGGTCAAGGGCTTTTTCTCTATATGTTAGTAATGGAAGAAATGCCCTCACTGGTGTGATTTCCTTTTTCGAGGCTCTGCTTTCTGCTGCTTCTGAACAGAGCTGATAGAGATGCTGTCCTCAGTCTGAACAGGCAGAGTTCTTCACATGAAAGCTGCTTCTTGGTGAGCTTTCCCTCTGACACAATTAACCATTTCTCAGTGCTGGGCCGTAAGCTTCGTGCCTTACACCTGACAGCAGTTTGGCCCAGAAGACAGGGGCTCTCTTCACCTCTCTGGGGACAGCCACCACCTGTCATCACCTGGATGCTGCTTCCTGTCTAATTATCTTCCATAGGTTTTGGCTTATTGTGGCAATGGGTAGGGCCAAACACAGCGCTGAGAAATATAGAAGGACACACTGACAACCTGGCTTCCTATAAGGAGTAAAAATTATAAGTACTAGAAATATGATGGGACTCTCTAGAGCCTTGCTACTCAAAATGTGTTCTTTGGACCAGTAGCATCAATATCACCTGGAAGTCTTCCAGAAATACAGAACTGTGTTCTTAAAAAGCATAATCCGATTTAGTAGATCTAGGGGCTAAAATTCTGCATTTCTCACAAGCTCTCAGGTGACGTCAGTGCTGCTGGTTCGTAAACCGCACGTTGACAAGCAAGGGTCTAAAGTAAATTAAGTTACCAAATTGCAAAACACAAGTCACAGTTCTGTTTGTTCTGTAACTGGGTACGACTTGAAAGTTGCTTATCAAAGTGAAGACAGTCATAAGCCCTTGATCTCGTAAGCTTGTGAAGAGAGCTACCACTGACACAGCCTAATAAATTGCGCTCCAGTCCATGTCGAATTTAGTCACCAGTGAGTAGAAAGACATTCATTCTTGGATTGCCAAATACACTTCTTATCCTGCCCATGTATCTTATCTCTAAGTTTATCACAGAACCTCAAATCTACAAATTAGAGAGTTTCTGCTTAGAATAAGGCCCAAGTCCAGCAGATCTACACACTCAGCCTCTGCTATCTCCTATGAATTACTCAATGGGTTTCCGTAAACCAAAAGATCTATTCCTAACAAACCTTCCCATTAAAAACATACATCAGTCTTTGCCTGTATTGACCATGGGGCAAAAAAAAAAAACAAACCAGGAAGTGAGGACATTTGGAAAAAGAACAAAGCAGCGTCAGAGAGCCTTGAGGGATGCCCACTGTGGGAAGAGGAAGCTGAACAGTCCAAAAAATACCCAGATCACACAGTGTTTCTGGTGACATCTGAGAAAAATAATACTCACAGTTGTTCATGATTACTTTGACTGACTCGTAGCACATAGATAAATGTTTCTCACAGTTATATGTTGGATATATTAATTTTGGATCATAGCCTCGAGTTTCCCATCTATTACGACTAGTAGAAATGATGAGACTTTTGGAAAAGCAGCTCTAGTCCAGTTCTGAATTGATTTTATAAATAATCACTCTTAGCAAAGCAAATACTGAGATTTCACGTCCCCGCTTGATGCAGATGGGCAAGTACTAAGGCTGAGCAGCATTCCAGTAAGCCTACAATGCTATCTTGGTCAGACACCCTGGGAAATTGCCTCTAAATTGGAGATTTCCAGGGAGCGGGTTTACTGGGAAGCACGACGCAGAACTCTACCTGTAAGGAAGCTGGGAAAGATTGGGATGCAGAGGTCTTTCCAGGAAGGATTGGGTAGAGGGAGAATTGATCTGCGACACTTAGCAGATCCCACGGGGAGCTCTGAAGTAGGGATGACCTTCAGAGATGTCCCAGGTTGAAGCTAGGGGACCATGCTTTTTTACCTGCACAGTCATTGCATAGGGACTGCTCCTGGGGAGGGGTGCAGGTTTGGATGAGGCGCTTCCTTGGACTGAGGCAATTCCCAGGCGGGAATCAGGTATGAAGAGAGCCTACAGCAGCCAACAACCTTAGAAAGGACACTCAGGGACCGAGAGCCTTTGTCTTGAAAGGGTGGAGGGGAAATATCTGGGTACCACACCATAGCAGCCATTTCAGTGACCAATTGCAAAATTTCCTCTTCTTACTCCTCCATACCGTTTATGTCCTGGGGCTGCTGTCTTTTAGCTTTGAGGGTATTTGTCTAACAAACTAGAATCATCTGGTGCAACTTTTAAGAATATCAATACCCAATTCCTACTCTCTAATTGAATTGATTTCAATGTGCAGCCAGGGTTGAGAACTCTATATCTAATAGATCAGACAGTTATTCTTAAATCTGAAGCATGATAATGTCCCTTACCATGTACATGCAGCATCTCAGGATTACATTTGGCTGGCATGGGGCAAAGCTGTGAGTTGAGAATTCCAGCCACCACTGCTCCAAAGGGATTAATTAGAGATGTTAAGCACATTTAGGGGAATGAAATGGCCAACATAAACACATACACCACCAACTCAGTCAGGGTGCCACCTCCCAAGACTTTGCGGATGGGTTTTATTGGCTAGATTTTAAATGTTTGAAGCTTATAGTTTGTTTCTTTTTCTTTCTCTAGCTCGTAGTTTGTTTCTCTTTCTTCTTATTTTTGGTTCAATGTCTGCCTTGGGGTCCTTGTATAAAGGAGACTTTTATCCACCTAGCTCTTGTAGTCCTACCAGTTTGTGCCAAAGTACAGTGGTCGTTGCCTTTCAGAGCAGAACAAACTATTCATGAGCCTCATTCAAATCATATCCCCGGAAACATAATAGTCAAGCACTGTAAAATCAAAAATTCCATCAATGATGCCCTTCTCTAAGATACTGGCATTATAAAGTCACTCTTCTTAGGATGTGCTTTTATGTGTTGTGTCTTGTGGTTGTGTGTGTATATAAATTTATTTTGTGCTATGAGAATTTTCAAATATAGAAATAGAAATTTTCAAATAGAAATGTAGAGAGAATGGCATATTTGATTCCTCCTTATTTATCACCTAGCTTCAACAGTTATCAATATTACGGCCAATTTTTTTCATCAATACCTATCATTTCTGCCATCACCCCTTCTCTCCCCACCCAAAAAAACCCACCTGGATTGTTTTTAGGCATATCCCAGCTATATCATTCCATTCACAAACACTTCAGGAGAGACATGCTCTTTAATCCCTGTCAATATTCCTAATTCATCAGCACGTATCCTGGAACTGATGTGAGCCATAAGTCTAGATCAGAAATGGAAGACTGGAATTATTCATTTGACAGGCAGATATTGGGCATCTAATACATGCTTGTTACTTAGAATTGAAAATAGAATTGGAAATGGTATTGGCCTTCAGGAGTTTTAAGTTCTTGGTGTGTGATGTATATGTAGGGGTGTGTGTGTGTGTGTGTGTGTGTGTGTGTGTGTGTGTAGGTAGGTAGGTAGGTATTTGGAGGGGGAGGCAGGAAAAGAAACACATGAAGTTGGCTACAATGCAGTTTGTGATTGTTGTGGGCAAGAGAGGTACAAGATTTGGGAAAGGCTCTTTGCCAATTTCTTGAGTGAATTTTTGAAGATTCATCACCAAATGATGACGTGGAGGTTGAAGGATGTTCCAGGCAGTGGGAAGAACCGTATGAAACTCCTCACCTCTGCAGTATGTTAAGTGCCTATCTACCCATCGTTGAAATTGCTCTGTCCAATCAGCTTTCCCACGGAGGCCATTTAGCATCACTTGGACACTTGGTCACAGTCACATTCTTATTCTAGACAGAACTTCCAAAATGAATGTAGTCACAGAGGGCAGGTCTACTCATCTATGACCTCTTTGACAGCCTGTACCAGCATTTTTACCTTGGATCCCCTAGCCCACCTAGAAAACTTAGGTACAGCATGGAGGTGATATATGTGGATCTGGGCGAATCAGAAGGCATCATCTACAGAGGGTGACTCAGTACTGTGATCTCTGTGTGTTATCCATGGGTCTTTTGGATTTGAGTATTTGCAGTGTAACTGCAAATGATAGCTGGTATGCTAACAAAATCAACGAAATAGACTCTCTGAAGTTTGAGCTGTTCTTTTCTCACATGTGCTCCATTGAAAAACTGTTAAAATATTTGCAGGGAGACATTGAAATACCACTTGATGGTATTCAGAGGTATTTTGGTATATGTATTTCATAGACTATTTATGATATTCACTGCTAGTTCTTATTAAGAAACTACTATGTGAAGTCACATATTAAATCCCTTTTCATAAATTATTTTATTGAATCTTCACTACAGATTTATGAAGTAGGTCCTAGAATTATACCCATTTTACAGATAAAGATAGAAACAGAAAAGTTTTAAGGAATTTTCCCAAGATCATACAAGTGGTAAATCTGGTGTTTAAACCCAGGTCGCCTGCAGTGTTGACACCACACAGCATAGCTTCTTTATAGTTTTTGATATTTTATGACTTCCATGTAGAATCAGGCTATGTCATAGGTCATTTTCAGACTGCAAAGCTTGCTCTGTGAAAATCATTGAACCAAGAGGATGTGCCTCTATACAGATGCCAGTACAGTATTATCTGTAATATACTCCCCCCAAATTGGAAATGACCTATATTGTCCACAATAGAATAATGGTTATGTATGTGTATCTATACAATGTGTGTGTGTGTGTGTGTGTGTGTGTGTAGTATATCTGTATGATAACTCTCTTGCAGCCATGAAAAGACATATTTAAAAAATAAATGGGGAAATAGAATATATTTGAAATATATAAGTGAAAATAAATGAAAATGAAATATTTGGAGAAAAACTACATATGTGTATGTGTGTACATTATACACACATATGTATAATTTGCCTAATGTATAATATGAGAGAGAAAGTAGATTTAAAAAAAAACCCAGATAGTGATTAGAGGTTAGAGGTGTTTGGGAAAGTTATGGAATATTTTTATTTTTTAAATTTTTTTCTGCAGTAAACTTACACTCATCCAATCAAAAAAGGACATTTTGAAAAAAGTTCAGCTATCTCAAACTTTGAGGAAATTAAACTTTTGGTTGAAGAATGTGTCTTAACTATAAGCTAACCATTCATTTTTACAAATTGAACTTGCTTCCAATGTTACTGCTATGCCATCTAATTTTTATGTTGGGAGAAAGATTCAAAGAGAACTATAGTTAAATGCTGTGATAAGCATTTCTAGTTTTGTTTTTATCTTGACCCATTTCTAAATGTTTTTTACAGAATAGAGTGACCTACCTTTACTTACATCTCCTTTCTTCAGGCTCCTGAAGGTCTTTTCTTCATTGGTATTTATCTGACACAGTAAGCAAAATGGTCATTTAGTCCATATTTACAAGAGGATACACTAAGGAAAAAGAGTTCGTGAATATTCTGTACTAAATAATCTGCTGCAGTGCGGTGTTAACACAATTTTCTTCAATTTTTACATGGAGTCATACTTCTTTCATGCATACTGCATCCTCAAAATTGTCTTTTCTTTAAATAATGCAGTGAAGAAATTAAATACTTAAAATTGCAGACAAGATGTATTAAAGACTTTAAGCAGAAAAGGAGGGAAGAGTGACAGGAAAGAAATGAACATTTTTAAAGAAAATACTTGAAACCCTTAATGCATATGTTATTTAAAGAGAAAACCTGCATGAATGAGACCTGAAGGGAGAGAGGAAATGGCCATTCTTTCTTTGTTAGAACAGGAAATTGGTGATTTTTGTTGATTGTTTCACTTGAGTAAGGCCTTTGGTGTTATTGATTAGATTGCAGAGTTTCAAGTAAATTTTAAATTACTTTATAGACCCATCAAGCATCCTTCAGGATGTTTGAACTTATTGGAAACAAACCTCTGTGCTCTGGTTACTGGAGCAGCCAAAAGCTGCATTTGGGGAATCCTGTTGGCAGACTGGCAACCTTTACAGGGAAGGTTAATGGTATTCCACTTTCCTGCCTTGGCCTTGCTGGAGACTAGGAGATTATTTTGAATGGATTTTAAAAGTCTCAGAGAACAGAGCACTTTCCCCTAATCCAATCAAGAGCTCAAATCCTCATACTTTGCTCAGAAATTGACTTTTAATCTTAAGGGGAAACAGAGAGTCATAAAGATTCTCATTGGTTGAAGAGAAATTCCTTGTGAGTTAGAGAACTTTGGTTAAAATTATAAAAAAAAAAAAAAAATTCTTGGGGCTTCCCTGGTGGCGCAGTGGTTGAGAGTCTGCCTGCTAATGCAGGGGACGCGGGTTCGAGCCCTGGTCTGGGAAGATCCCACGTGCCGCGGAGCAACTAGGCCCGTGAGCCACAACTACTGAGCCTGCGCGTCTGGAGCCTGTGCCCCGCAACAAGAGAGGCCGCGACAGTGAGAGGCCCGCGCACCGCGATGGAGAGTGGCCCCCGCTTGCCGCAACTAGAGGAAGCCCTCGCATAGAAAATGAAGACCCAACACAGCCAAAAAAAATAAATTAATTAAAAAAAAAATTCTTAAAATCTTAAGCTCCCTGAGATTTGGCACTGAGAAGTATACCAAATATGAAAATCGTATAATATTTTCATTCTATTCAAACTCAACCCCCAACCTATCTTTTAAAATTTATCTCGAGCTCTGTTTTCTCCATGAAATTGCCTGGACCACTCCAGCAGTATCTTCACCCCCTCACCTTCTTTCTTAGTGTCAGCACTTAGCATTGACAATTAGACAAATTAAATAATAATATAACAATTGAAGTGTTTCAACAAATGGCTTAAAGCTTTATGAAACTGTGACTTCTATATTAGTCATTGATTCAACTGAGTAAATTTTAAAGATCTTGTTGGCTTTATTCAACAATTCATGAATTAGGAAGCATCCAATGTAGCAGATTGAAAGGAGCTCTGAGGAGCTGTACAAAATGAAAGACATTTATAGGCAGAAAGAAGCAAGAACAAGGAAGTTATACTAGACAGAAAAAGGCAGATTGGTTCTTGCAAGGTTACTTTCCCTATAGGGGATGGCAGGGGTTTATCAGGAGATTGCCTAACTGCTGATCAGGTGATTCCTGATTGGCTGCTTTAAGAGTCCATTTCTGGGAGAGTCAAAACTGTAATTAAGTGAAGTCTCAGTTTGTTGATGTGGGTCTTAGCATAAGCAACTCCATTTTGGGCCTGTTTTCTTTAATACTAGTATTGACTGACTGACTGACTGAAGGATGGATGGATGGATGGATGGATGCAGCAATCCTGGTAGTCAGAGAAGTAGATTTGGGGAATGCTATCAGAGTTGAGAGAAGAGCTAATTCATTCACCATATTTACTGACCCACTTCTCTTGTTTAAATTACATACCTGGTCCCTCTAAAGTTTGAGGCTGCAAACCATTCTCTAATTTTTGGAGCATGAGAGACCCAAAAGACGTTAATTCATCTAAGGAAAAAAAATCTACAACACACACAGCCTGTATTCATGAAGATACTCTCTGCAGTATTATTTACAACAATGAAAAATTGGAAACAATTTAAATGTCTTAGTAGAGTTTAGTAAATTATGATACATCAACCCAATGGAGTATGATCATTAAAATGATAATTACAAAGACCACAGAGACATATTTGTAGTATACATTATATAAAAAATGCAGAATATAAAAGTGTATATTGTGTTTATAACTTAGTAAAGATATAGTTGATTTCATACCAATACTAGGAGAGAGTACATAAATATGAAAGTAGCCATGTTTCAGCAGTGGAAATATTGTTATATATTTCCTTTTCTCAAATTGTTTGAACTACTTTCTCTCATTTATTATTATTTATGAAGATCAGGGTGATGAAGGACAATATGTGATGAATAGACAAATTGATAGGAAACTTGGAACAAGGGAGATACGGGACGAAAAATGGGGATAATAGGGTGAAGGAATTAAATTTGCTCTAAAGGGAAGGAGATGCAGTTGATGCTGCCTCACCTGTGATGAATCTTACTTGTGGCATCTGCTGCTTTTACCCATACACTTTTTTTTTTTTTTTTAAATTTATTTTTGGCTGTGTTGGGTCTTCGTTTCTGTGCGAGGGCTTTCTCTAGTTGTGGCGAGCGGGGGCCACTCTTCATCGCGGTGCGCGGGCCTCTCACTGTCGCGGCCTCTCTTGTTGCGGAGCACAGGCTCCAGACGCGCAGGCTCAGTAATTGTGGCTCACGGGCCTAGTTGCTCCACGGCATGTGGGATCCTCCCAGACCAGGGCTCGAACCCGTGTCCCCTGCATTAGTAGGCAGATTCTCAACCACTGCACCACCAGGGAAGCCCAAGAACACAGTTTTAAAAATAGCTCTATCGAGGTATAATTGATATAAGGAAAAGGTCCAATTTTAAAAATGCACCTTTGGCCATCAAGTAAGAACAGCTCTGATAATTGGGTCACCTATAAAGTAAGCATGTAACTGACTGAGAACCTTAAAACCATTCTTTACGAGAGTGTCCATTATAATGAATTCCAACAAGACTTCACAATTGCCTCTCCTAAAACTAGTGGAGTTTCATCATATGGGCACATTGCAATTAATCACATCCATAGTTTGCAGGACCTGGAAACTTAGCAAATGAAAAGAAAACCTCTGAATTCAGTCAGAAAGGAGAAAAAGCATTTAGACACAATGAATCCCACGTCTGCTTTCTTCCTAGAAACTTTTGGAGAGGTGTTGATTTGGATATCCATCTGGGGACAGAGCTGAGAAATGACTGGACTTTGAGGTGAAGAAAGATGAGGGGAGGGGTAACTGCTACTTGATGACGGACTCAGGAACCCCTGAAGGAAGGCCCTTAGCTGCGAATTCTCCAGTCTCTCCTCCTCGGCTAACAACACAAAAACTTTCCACAATGAGTGACTGGTAGAGGCATGGGAATAGGACAGAAGTATATATTTTAGGGGGCTTATCTTTGTAGGGACTTTGTTGTAACTCTGGGATAGTGGAATTAGCACAAATACAGGATTCAGAAATCCTGACTTCCAGGCCAAGTCCCATCACTCCGTAGCTGTGTGCAGCTGCAAACATCGTTTCAGCACCCTCTTTCGATATCTGTAAAGTGACTGAGATGGCTGTGACAGTGTTAAAATAATGACGATGTCTCCACTTATTTGGCGTGTCACTCTGAGGAGTAAATATTATAATAACCTGAAAGTACTTTGAAAAGTCTAAAGAAATGCTCTGTCAATGCTCTATCAATAATAGTCCTCAAGAGCACTCGGGGTTATTATTTGTCCAATCAGTGTGACAGGGCTGACTTTCACCCTGGCTATAGAGATTTGCCAATTTCCTCTTTTCCTTTGATCCCGTTGCTTTCAGGGAATTTTACTTTGAATTTGTAGAACGGAAAAGGCCTGTTCCTGCCTAGACTCCATTTGGCAGAGAGTTTATCATTAAACATACAGAAGGCATGACTAACACAGGAGAAATTGCAGCATTCCAGGCCCAATGTAAGTCAAAGGGCTATTGGATAATAGAATATTGATTAGATCATTTGTTTCAGAGTCATTAGTTTCCACACATAACTGAACCACTTCTGGAACCTCACACCTCTCAAATCATGAGACTCCATCTGCTAAACCCAGAGCTCACCCCCAAACAACACAGTTGGGTAGAAAAAGTGTTTTCCAAAGTGTCCAGATTATTAAATGCAAAATCAATTCCATGTGCATCCAATTCTTTCATCTAGTCAGTGGTGTGGCCTTGAATATTTCCCTGACCTTTAGGTGATCAGCTTTTTGCCTGTAAGTTTTTCATCTAACATCTAGCACCCAGCTCCTTTGAGCCTAGAAATCTTTTTTTTTTTTAAATTAATCAATTTATTTATTTTTGGCTGCATCGGGTCTTCATTGCTGCGCACGGGCTTTTCTCTAGTTGCGGCAAGCGGGGGCTACTCTTCGTTGTGGTGCGCGGGCTTCTCACTGCGGTGGCTTCTCTTGTTGCAGAGCACAGGCTCTAGGCACACGGGCTTCAGTAGTTGGTGGCTCACGGGCTCTAGAGCGCAGGCTCAGTAGTTGTAGCGCATGGGCTTAGTTGCTCCGCGGCATGTGGGATCTTCCCGGACCAGGGCTTGAACCCATGTCCCCTGCCCTGGCAGGCGGATTCTTAACCACTGCGCCACCAGGGAAGTCCGAGCCTAGAAATCTTAACTTCCACCATCCCTTAAGATTTTTTTTTTCCTAGTAATGCTTAGCCCAGTTTTATAGAATGTCACTAAGTTTTGCATTGCTGACATTCTCTGCAAAATCTTTTCATTTTTCATTTCGCTGCCAAAATGTCAACATGCAAATATCCTGTGAATTTGCCAGCTTGTATCTGTATGGACACATGCACAATATGTATGACAAAGACTAGCATAAGAAAGGATTAATGATACCAAATATATTGCCTGTTCTTTCCTACAGGATTCAATCTATGCTCACCTCTCACGGTTCAATATTCTACCAGATCTCTAAACAGTACTCTAATTATTTTTTAAATAAATGAACAGCAGTACTAGAGAAATGTCTTCCTCACCCAAACTCTAATTATGATGCACAGTATTTTCATAAAACTTGGTCTCATCTTCACTCACAGAAGGCAATATTTAGCATTTATACAGCCTATTTATATTATAGTCTTATTTAGCACATCTATGAATCAAGTTTCCCTGCTCATATTTGGAGAAAATTGAAGAGAGAAACCTGCCTCAGGGTTTCCAGTGATTTAGTGGACTCAGTTCTTGATACTCTGGGGGAGCCAACTAAGTCATAGGACTTAAAAGTGTAGCACTGCCAGAGTCCAAATCATAGTTTTTTTTAATGCAGGATCTGGTTTTGAGCCATCGCAGGAAACTTGTAAATAAAAAGCCAGGGAAATCTTACACGTTTTTACAATTGGAAAGCCCTGAAGAGGCGTCCTGTTGAATTGTATTTCCACTGCCTTTAGACAAATAAAATTTTATCAATGAATTATTTGTAAGTATGGGATAACCTTTTTGAAAATAGAACTTTGCCACCGTTCTCTACAGAACAATAAAGAATAGTAGATGCTCACTGGCATTAAGTGTAAGCTGAACTCCTTTCTTTCCAGGCAAACTACTGCAATGAGGTTCAGCTCTGGAGTATCTTACTAATAAATACCTTTATTTACCATGCTTCTAAAGGTTAAGGGTGACATAAAATGTTCTTTTTTCATGCATTCCTAAAATCTGAAGTAGGTTTAGGGAAGGTTGGTAGGGAGCAGAAGCTTTACAATTGTTGTGTAACAACTACATCCAGAATACACCATGGGAAGAATGAAGTTATGTCATGCACATGACATAATGATGAGTGATCTAGGTATACAGTTTCTGGAAATGGTGAAATGTAGTAAGTGTAAAGGATGTACTAATACAAGGTATTTGCGAAATAATTTTGTCATAATTTATCTTGCTTCAGATAAACAAGTAAAAGTCATAGCAGATGTGCTTTGAATTACAGTGTATCATTTGGCATTATTGAATTAGAGCTACACAGCCTGAACTCAAAAAATGTTTTAATTCCAAGGGTCCATTCAACTTAATCCAAACAAGATCAGTTGAGTCAGTAGTTATTAAACCCCTGATTCTCTGAGAGGTTTAAGAGTAAAAGAGCCAATAAAACGTCTTGGAGAAAATGGTCCAGAGGCATTACAAAGAGAGCAAGTCTTGACTCTTAGGGGATGGCTGCTGCCATTGTCATAGGATTCATTCCTTTTGGTGGGTAAATCTCCAAGACCCAAGCCTATTGCTTTGATTTTTCCCCCCACCCCTCTCTACCTGCTTTTCCCTGAATTAGAGTCTAATTTAGGGAGAGGGGAACATCACATCCATCCACCATATCCATCCTGATGGGTATACTGCTCTGTGATGAGGGATAGAAGCTAGAAGGTGACAGAGTTGGTGTCACTTCTTTCATATGTATATCTGAAGGAAGTCACCCACAATCTTTACACTTTGCTTCCAACTGGAAAGCTTTCTGAGACCCCGCTTGTCTTTGTAGGATTTAAATGTCCACAGATGAGGGCCAATTATGCCAATCTTAGACAACTTCAAGCAGGTTGAAGAAGGAGCAAAAGCTTCCCAAAATCTGCAAGACGTTAGTCACCTATTAGTGTCCCATTATTTAAATATTATACAAAAAGGTAATATCAAGCCCTGAATTAACTTTTTTCCTGGGCTCATATGTGTCATGGGTCATATTTTTAGATGGTGGTAGTTAAACATCTAAAGAATCTGAAATGTTAAGTCAGGTGTCCATTCTCCTGATTGAATTTATTAACCCAAATTTGCAAATTAGATTAATGTTAATCCTAGGTTCATAGCCCACTATTATCTTTGGTCCATGTATCCCTTCCTTTGTTTTTTTTGTTTATTTCTAAAAAATCAACTTTATTGACGTATAATTTATATAAAAGTAAATGCATTCATTTTATAATTTGACAAGTTTTGACAAATATAACCACCACTACAATCAAGATATAGATTACTTTCTTAGCCTTAAATGTATTCTCTTGCAGTTAATCCCCAGAACTGTCAATCACTGATCTACTTTCTTTCTGTATAGTTCCTTCCTTCGTTTTATTTCTATTATTCATCCATTTCTTAACTTATTTTTTCCATGATAGGATTAATGTCTTCCAAATTAGTTTTTTTTTTTTAAACATGAAACCCAGTGTAATTTTTTTTTAAATTTTATTTTGGAGTATAGTTGATTTACAATGTTGTGTTAGTTTCAGGTGTACAGCAAAATGATTTAGTTATACATATTCATATATCTATTCTTTTTCAGATTCTTTTCCCATATAGGTTATTACAGAGTATTGGCCTCCATTTTCTTTTCTATTAAATAAATAAGTTAGGGTCTATGATACCTAAGGTCTCTTTCAGCTCCGATGTTCTGTGAATGAGATGTGAAATGTGTTTGGCTCAGTGCCTGGCATAGAACTAGTTCTTAATAAACAGTAATAATAACTACCATTTATTATTATTACCATTATTAAATTTGACAAATTTCCACTGCCGATTCTGAACTTGATATACTAGAAAAGTGATTAGAATCCCCATAAATTTACTGACTCCCCTACTGGGCAGTGAAATTTCTAGGGGCAGTTTTCCCCCTTGGCAGCTCCAAACTTTCCATTACCAATTTATTGTTGATTCACAGAATCTCAGGTTGGAAGAGATCTTAAAGGTCATTTTCCAACAAAGGATGTAGCAGAGGAAGAAATGAGATGTCTCAGAAGGCAAACTCTTCCCAGAATAATTCCCATTTGCCGAGTTTCAAGATGAGTCCTATGGAGTTCTTATTCACTTCTTGTACTAAACTGCCTGGATTTCTGTTCATCTCATTTCACTGGATTTTTCTGTTAGAGCTGTGAGGGACCTTGGCAGAGAGGCCAAACACTAGTGGGGCCTCATTATCAAGTAATATGTTGCTAAGTATAAGGCAGAGTAAAACTTAAAACTGCCTAGTTTCCTGCCACATGGCATGTTACAGAGGGAGAGAGAAGGGTCAAATCGTGGGTGCTACTCTTAGCAGACAAAAAGGAAGCATTTGGGGAAGACTTAGATTTTAGCTTTTCAGCTTCTTTTCCAATGTTAGTGATGGTTGTGCACTAATCATTACTATTCTGTCAGTTCCTTGTTCTTTTGGCTACTGAGGCATTGATAATAGGGCTGAGTGTGATAACCAACAAAGCTGAAGGTCATGAAAGAAGGTTTGTTTTTTGGTTGTTTTTTTGCTTCAGCTATTGATCCTTATTTGGAAGCTTCATTCTGGCCAACTGGCTCTAATCAAGGAAACTAATGAGTTCATTAAGGTAGATCTCAAAGCAGGAAGCAGGGTGTGCTTGTGCACCAGTGGGAGTAGTAGTATTTAGGTTTGAGAATCCCACTCTTTGAGAAAACACACATAATTGAAGTGGAAGAGAACCGTGAAAGCGATGGACACCAAGATGAATGAATCTACATTCATATGTTTGATTTGACAGATGAATGGGGGCTCCAAATCTTTTTTATTTTTTTGAACAGAGCTAGTTTTTTCCCTTCTGAATAAGTATGCATCCAAATGGAAGAATACACCCTTTGAGTAAGCTAAATGCTGGCCCAGGGATTGGTTTACAAAGCAGAAAAGTGGTTGCCCATTTTCCTACCTGACTTTCCAATTCTCTCTCATGCTCAATGCAGTGTATGCTGTGTGTGTGTTACAAGCAGGGCATGCTCACAGAAGGCAAGAGTGTTAGTGGAAAGAAAAAGAGAGACACACCCTGGAGAAAAAATATCAATGAGAAATTTGCCACTCTTAGGAAACAACCTCCAGGCCTCAGGAGACCTGGTGTGGTGATGCCCCTTCATTTCATGCAGAAGTCGAAGCCCAGAGGCAACGTAGCTTTCAAAGAGAAGCATTTTTGTGCTGCCTTTGCTGTCCTAAACAATAATGGCCCAGAGTCACAGAGAAACCCACAGGCCATGCTGCAAACTCGACTCATGAAGTAGATTGTGTAGTCCTCACAGTGGCCACCCTCCTGTGGATCATTGGCCGACAGGCTCTCCCTCCAATCTGACAGCAAACGCCTTCAATTCTTCAATACAGCTGACTGGCGTATATTGAGAATTGGATCTTGGCTGAGGTCTTCCCATCCCATGTGAAATCCATCAGCTTCTAGAGGAATAATCCAATGTCCCTGTGAATAGATGCAGGTAGTCTGGGTGGCAATTAACAGTGACCTAATAGGTTGTAAACTTTCTAGGCTCCAGGTTGAAGAGGGAATGTGCAAAGGGACTAGCCAGTAGCAAGGCTGTACCGAAACTCTAAAGCCCAAAGCATAAGCATAGTACTTATGCTTTAATATCTACAAATAACAACAATAACAATAAAGCACATTTAGAGTTATTCAGAGAGTCTGAATTCCATTAGTCCTTGGTGCCTCCCCATCTTCCCCCTCCTCCTCTTTCTCCAGTATCTAGCACAATGCCTGGCACATTCTAGGTGCTCAAAAGATGTGTCCAACCAGTCAAATAAGTAAATGAGTAAAATACATATCTTTCTGCAAATGATTTAGTTCTTCTGATCTTCCACTTCTTCGTCAGTAGTGTGGGAATAAGGTTATTTGGTGGGTTTGTTTTCAAGAGTAAATAATAGGGCATACATTATACGATGTGTAAAATGTCATAAAATGATAATTTTATGAACTTAACTATGAATTTTATAAAATTTACATGTTTTGTGTCTGCAGCTATGGTTCAGCTGAGAGGATAAGGGAGGAAAGTAAAGCCCTAGGCAGATAAAAGAATCATTACCCAAAGCTATAGGTGTGATGGGTTAATTACCCTCAAATACATTTAACCAATGCCTAGGAAGAAAGAGAATGGGGGATGGGAAAAGGAGAGGGAAAAGGGGGGCCCGGGTTAGGGACAGAGTGAATACTTTTAAGGTCAATTGAATTATTTCATAAGGGGTACATTTTCTATTCACAAGAAGTCGTCCCTGTGCCAGAAAAGGCGGGGAGGTGGTTCAGCAGAAGCGGGTTAATCCGTGCTCCCTCCTGCCTGCTGCAGTCACAGCGCAAGATACAGCAATGAAGGCGGCGCAGTCACACATTTATTTCATTCGAAATTCCTCTGTGGTCCTTTTTCTATCAAAGTCTCTCACTGTTACAGGGCCGTGCTTGAAAAAGTTGCAAAACTTCTCCCTTGGTGGAGAAAAAGAAGCCCTCATCAGACTCAGTGGAACGAATGAATGAAGTTATTTCCTTGGCCCCAACAACTCCATCCACTTTCATACCGAATATACACAGAAACATTTTTCCCCAGTTGCGCGACTGGAATTTTACTCTTCCGTGGCGTTGCCTAGTATTGGAAGCACGGATTTCGAAAGTCAGCAGGCAGCAGACTCGGCTTTGGAACCGCCGTGGCTGGCTTTTGCAAGAGTCGATGCGCCTTACGGTCCTGTGTGGTAGCTTCTCCCGGGAGCAGAATGTGTAAAATAAACAGTTGCTGAAAAGCGTGAAGAATTAACGAAGTGAAAATCTCGGGTTATTTGTTCGGCAATTGACACGCAAGTGACCTCCTTAAATACCTCGTTGTTTGAGGAGGTTCAGAGCTAGGATGAATGAATCTTCGGGGCACTTGACTAGAACCAGCTTGTAAATCTCTTTAGTCTTTCGGGAAGTGGCGGTAAATTAATACAAATCCAGGAGGGAGGGGGGAGAAGGGGGTAAAACCTCCACACCGGGGCTCTCTTCCCAGCCCTTTGGAAAGACTCGCTTTTGCTGCTCAGGACCCTGGAGGCTACAGCCTGAAGAACCCGGCGGCGCTAGGACCTGGTTGGCGCCTGGCCGTGGCCGCTTTCGGGCGGGCGGAGGAGGGAGAGGAGGAGGGGGATGTGGGAAAGGAGGGGTGTCGAGCGGGGCGGGGGGAGTCATTTATGCAGAGCGGGTGCTGCTGCCATTGCCACTTACACTCCCGGCGCGCCGCTCGGAGCCGGAGGGAGCGCGGGGAGAGAGCTAGCGAGCGCTCGGAACCTGGGCCAGCAGAGGGGGCGCCCCGCCGCTGCCTGCACCGCCGCCTCCGCCGCGCTCGGGGGCCCCGGGAGGAGCGAGGGCGAGTCGGAGAGTCCGGGAGCCGAGCCCGGCGAGACCCAGCAGCGGGAGGGCGCCCGCCCTACTCAGCCGCCTCCTGCGCCCGAGCCGGGGAGCGCCGGCCGACCGCCCCGCGGGCCGGAGAGCTGGGAGCACAGGTCCCCGGAGCCCCAGGGATGGTCTAGGAGTCGGCGCGAGGCTCGCTGCTCTGCTCCCTGCGGGGGCTCGCCGCCTCCTGCCGATCGCCCAGGGCTGCGAGCCGGGGCGGCCCAGGCCGGAGAAGTTAGTTGTGCGCGCAGCTTAGTGCGCGGAGCAAGCGAGCGAGCGAAGGAGCAGCGAAGAGCCGGGGCCATGGGCTGGGGGAGCCGCTGCTGCTGCCCGGGACGGCTGGACTTGCTGTGCGTGCTGGCGCTGCTCGGGGGCTGCCTGCTCCCCGTGTGCCGGACGCGCGTCTACACCAACCACTGGGCAGTCAAAATCGCCGGCGGCTTCCCGGAGGCCAACCGCATAGCCAGCAAGTACGGATTCATCAACCTAGGACAGGTAACCGCTGGCTGCTCGGGCTCTCGGTCCTGAAGCTGAGAGGGCAGGGGTGGGGGCTGGGGGGAGTCGCGCTGGTCCCCTCCTCGTCAATCCCCCTCCCCCTCTTCCAGATGTGCTCTTGCAGCTGTCGCCCTAACTCTTGAGCGATGCTCTCGCTCTCTCACACACACGCACACACACACACACATATTCGCTCCCTAAAGTTGCTGGGGTTTGTGTTTTGTTTGCTTGTTTCTTGCAAGTCACGAGGCATAGGTAGGGTCTCTAGAAGAATCGCGAATGTACATACCCTCCTGGTGGTTTCAGACCCGACCGGAACTTTTGCAGTGGAAAGTCGGGGACCAGTGGGCTCTTTGGGGGGTAGAGGGTAAGCGCGCCCCTGGTGCCGGCTCCCTGTGGTTTCTGAGAGCTGGTGTAAGGGGGAGGCGGGGAAGGGAAAGCCTTTCCTGCTCGGACCTGAATTTAGTCCAGAAAGAAGTTTCCTCTTCTAGGGGGGAGAGAACCGCTGGGACTGGAGCTAGACTGGAGGAGGGAGAGAAGAGGGCACCGGACCCGGCGTGAGCAAAGGTTTGAGGGGAGACCTCCCGGCTTCTTCGCCTCTTGAGCTGGATCCGCGTGGGGCTCCCAACTGGGGAGTCGGAGCGGGAGGTGGGAGAACTTCCGAGACCGCTGACGGGGCTCTGCTTTGGAAAACGGCGAGTCTGCCCTCGCGGAGGCTCGGTGGGGCGAGAGTTGGGCAGGCAGCGGGGCGCGGGGCTTTTGTGGGGTGCCGCTCGCGGGCTTTGGGCAGAGCTGCCCGGCTGGGGGACCGTGAATTGAGTGGTGTATTGGAAGCGCAACAGATTTGGAGATACCTCCATACGGTCTTGGCTTCCTCGCTCTCTTTCCTGCAAGAAATGGGGTGACAAAGGCTGTATACGCGGGTCCCAGAAAGTGCACCCCCATCTTTACACCCCTCCCACTCGCTTCTCCCGGCCTGGCCCGAGGAGCGGGCCCTGACCTGACCCTGGTGAGACTTTGCAGGGGTAGGGAGGCGAGGGTGTTGGGGGCGCCCTCACAGCAGACGCGCTTGTGGGACTGCTCCGGCTGCACGCGCCCTGCCTGCCCTGCCAGGATGAGGAGAGAGGAGGGTGCCGGCTGGGGCCACTGGAGCAGGAGAGCACAGACGGTTTCTGATGCTGTCGAGCTCCATGTCCAGGAACACAAGTGCTCTAGCACGGGGACTCTCGGCTGCCTGGGGACGCGGCACCGAGAGCAGGCAGAGCTGCTGTTGCCGCATCTAGAAAGAGCACTGGGGGCATCGGAGGAGCGGGGGCGGGAGGTCTTGCTGCTCTTTGCGGGTCCAGAGGGAGGGCATGTTGCGGAGAAGCCAACCTTGTGCAGGGCTGAGACTAGGGCAAGGGGCATCATCTGTGTCTCCCGTCCCCGAGACCAACACACACCAGGAAGGAAGGAAGGGACAGCCAGCCAGATTTTCTTGCCTGAGTGCCTATCATCTTCAGGAGAGTTTCATTCTAATGGCTTGGTAGGGTTCTACCTGCTTCTTTTTTTCTCTGGAAGAAAACATTGAGTCTGTTCAAGTCTTTTTACACGAGCTTGAAGTTGGGTGCTGCACGTGACTGGAGAATGTAACAGGGAAGGCTAACAATAAAAGTAGTCATGTTAATAATCTTTCCAGATGCATCACTCAGGTTCAGTTAACGTTGAGCATCTCTCATAAAACAGGCATATTTGGAAGAATAGTTCTTGACCATACACTTATTTCGTAATCCACAAAACGACCGTTTTTGATGGATATTACTTCACATACAGCAACAGGGAACCTAATACTATGGAGAAGTTGACCTGCACAGGGTCACCCAGCTAGACAGTGGGAAGGGCATGATTCAGACCTAGGACTGTCTGGTCCAGGCCTACTCATGCTTGTGAGGATGGGGGGAAGGAGGAAGTAAGTAAAATCCCCATTTCCCTGAATTCTGATTTAGTGGCTCAGTAGACTGGAAGCAAACATCCAGTCTTAAATCACAGATACTTAGTTCAAGCCGACCTGGACTTCTTGAACCTGAGAAGCTTCAGGAATTACGAAAGCAGAAAGATCTGTATCAAAATAAACTCATCAAATAGAACTTACACAGTTCGGAAGCTGGCAGAGTGGGGGAGAAGAAATTGTCACAGAACCCACTTGTGAAGAAGCAAACATTGCAGTATCCTGCAACCTGGCCTGACTTTTTACAAAGGGCCTTCTAGTGAAGATCCATGGATTTTCATTTAAAAAGTGATACTAAGAAAGTTTACATACAAATAACACCAAACATGATTTATTGTGGTTTTTACAATGCCAGTGAGGAAACTGAGTGCTTACAGAGGTGACAGAGAACCCGTTGAACTCATGCCCTAACCAGAGTAAAAAGATCAGCTATTCTTACAGTGTAAAGCATTTCCTCTGTAGATCAAAGGAGCATAACCTAAGCTAAGTCTTGCAGGTGGTAAATTGAGTTCACACATGCAATATCATTGCACTGTAAGAGCCATCCTTTTGTTATTCTTTCTTTCCATCAGTAAACCAGCTGTGGTTCAGTTGAGGGCAGTAATTTATTTGCAAATGTCTCTGGAATGCTCTCCTATTTTTACCCTTTTGGGCTTGGGGGGGTCCCACCTTATATGTCACAGATTGGAACTGAGACCTGTTATTGTTTCTAAAGTCATTTAATATCCTGGTAGTATTTTTTTTTAATTTTATTTATTTATTTATATTTATTTTTGGGTGTGTTGGGTCTTCGTTTCTGTGCGAGGGCTTTCTCTAGTCGTGGCAAGCGGGAGCCACTCTTCATCGCGGTGCGCGGGCCTCTCACTATCGCGGCCTCTCTTGTTGCGGAGCACAGGCTCCAGACGTGCAGGCTCAGTAGTTGTGGCTCACGGGCCCAGTTGCCCCGCGGCATGTGGGATCTTCCCAGACCAGGGCTCGAACCCATGTCCCCTGCATTGGCAGGCAGATTCTCAACCACTGCGCCACCAGGGAAGCCCCCTGGTAGTATTTTTGCTATCTTTCTGTATAATATTTTAGGTGAATAAGGTAGTCACTTTCCACCACAGTAAAGGTACGGTTTTGACTGTCTATTCAGAGTTTCAGTATCATGTTTTGTATAGCATCTTAGCATTTAAAAGCCACCAGAGGTAAAATTTCTGGCCTGGAGATTTCTACAGAAAAGAATAGGCATGCCTCTCATGTTCACGAAAGATAGGATATGGAGAGTAACACAAGAGCAAGTAAGCAAACAACAGGCAGAAAGGACATACTTGACTTCCTGGAAGGGAATAATAATGAAGGTTTTCTTGTCTTTGGTTATAGAGATAGCGCTTGTTTTGGTAGGTTTTCACATAATGTTTATATTTTGTGAATGGTTATGCCTCGAAATTCTGAAATTCTAGAAAGCCCTTCCTTTCTTCCCTTACAAGCCCTGACTCCAAACCCTCTTAATATTTAGTTCGACCTCTGTACCCCGGGTGGCTGAGGGTAGGTACGTCTGCCTGTTGGCCTGCACAGGGATGGAAGAACAGGCCTAGTTCTTCCTTCCTAATCGTGTGCTCTGACCCTTTGAACTAGCGGTATAGTGGTTAGAGGATAGAAAAGACGTAAAGGAATAAGACCTGACATAATGTTAATTGTGAACCTTTGTTTGGACAAAATCTACAAACCAGTAGGAATTAACTTCTGGTTATTTGAACCCAGGGAGAAGGTCCTCTGTAAAGGTTGTTTGCAGTATGCAACAGCTGTATTTATCCTTCTGTGAGGTGCTTAGAATCCTTGATTCCAAACTGAGATCACCAGGAGCAAAAACCCCTCCCCAAACCTTGTAACTTATCTTGAGCAAGATTCCAGAAAGATAAAGCCAGCTGCAAGCAATACTGGGGAAAATGTTTTACCTGGTGTTGCCATTGAGCGCATAGACTTGGAAGCTCTGCAGATGCCATTTGCAAGGTCCAGGAAAGCAGGAGAGTCACTGAACTTAATGGAGCCCCTGTTCCTTCATCTGTAAAAGGATAAATCTCTAGATAATAGAGGGAGTCGATTCTGTGTTGCCCAGCATATAGTTAAGCTTGCTGTGGAAGGTTTGTTGAATCTGAATCTGAAATAAGTGAGATTCAGACTTTATTTAGATATGGAGAATGGAAGACATTTTTATAATGGAAGATGCAGCTCATTGAAGATCAGGAAAATACATTTTTGATGACCAAGTCAAAAGAGCTAAATCAGAGCTTTGTAGACAGGGAAACTGGTTTTCCACTTCAACTAACAATTTAAAATAGTTTAAAAATAGTTTTCCGTTGGGTTCTGAACAATTCCGGCTGATTTCCCATGGTAATGCTCCCCTCCCTGGTTGATCTTTGCTGTAGTCCATTAAAGAGTATAGGATAAGCTCAATGGAGATGGGAGAAAGGGACAAAAAATACCTGAAGACTGAATATTTTATAAAGCATCTTGCCTTGGTATATTATGATAGATCATATTTGAATCCATATTTCATTTAATTCTGAATGTGGTTTACCTGAGGAAGGTTAGAAGAAGCATTTTCCAAATCAGCAGGAAGAACCTTGCTCAGCAATGCCCTGACGGCCTCCCACTCTGCTGGTTGGTTTTGACCTGTGAGTAATGTGGAATGCTTGAAGTGCTGGTACACAGTGGAGAGTGAGTTCTGGGTGCTCATGGATGGCATTAGAAATAGGGGATGGGGCTAGTCTGGTGGGTTGTGTGGGAGTGGACTGTCCTCCCCTAGTTATATCCTTAGGCATTTGTAAATGGATGTGGGATTCCCAGGTTGATCCTTGTGTGATGCATCTGCCTTTGCACCAGGCAGGAACCTCAGCTCTGACCTCCATGCCCAAGAACTTTAGCTTTGACCTCTGCTAGCCACTCTCACATGCGTAGGTTCTTATGAGTGGGGGAACCATTCATGAGAAAAAGCAGTTCAGAGTGCTTGGCCTGATGATGGTGGGTCTGTTGCTTTAACCTCATAGACTAGGAATGGCTTGTATGTGGCCATTGGGATTTTCGGGGTCTGTTTGAAATGAAACACTGCATTTTTGTGAGCCCCAAGGCAGCTGAATTTGCCTTATTGCTATCTTTCATGAGTTTATATCCAGAGGTCCTAACTGTAAAGGTCAGCCAGAGAAGCAGGGTAGTGTGCTGGGAAAATGTCCAGCAATGTCTGACTCTTTGGTTAAGGGAGGGAGTCCTGACCCAGAAACATCCCCTGGGCAGGGAGGGGAATTTGTGTTGTTGGTTCAAGTTATGTGAAGCAGTGTCTGGGTTTTCCCCAAGGCTAAAGTATCTCCCGGCATCGCTCTGGCATCGCTCTGGCTTCGGACTTTATCACTTGGCTAATTCAGGTTGGATTAAATGACAAAGAAGCTGACTTTGTCTTCATGGGTGGTAAAAATGAGTGCTTATACACACGCATGCATGCTATAAGATACATACGTATGTATCTGTGAATTTCTATTTTTATCAAAGTTAAATTTGTACATAGTTTAAAGTGAAATTACTCATGCAACGTTCTCACTAGTTCAACAGATTACATCTCTCCATCTAAGTGTACCAAGAAGGAACAATCCATGCCAATAAACTCTTCAGTTTGGGTTAACCCTGGGAGGAAAAAGAGACCAGAAAGAAAACCAGACTGAGTCAGAGGTTTGAGTGAAACTTCAAACCTTTTATTTATTTACCAACCTGACCCTCAGTGCCTGATTTTTCACTTTGGGGACCTTAACACCTGCTCCATCCACCTCACAGGCTTGCTGTGTTATCAAGTGCCCTAATAATGAACATGAATATATAAATAAAACAAGACATAGGAAGCATTATATGATCTATAAGGACTCCATGGAGATGCAAAGGCTGCTCAAAGGAAAAATAAGAGAATGCCAGGGTTTTTGGGGGTTTCTGTAGTGGAGCACTGGTGATTTTCCGGTTTCTGGTGATTGCCCCTGGGGATCTGGTGGAAGCAGAAAGGGGGAGGAATCAGGGTGGCATCTGATTCTCCCATTTGAGGGTAGGGAAAGCCACACTTTTCCCTTGAGAGCCTTGGAGAGTGGTGTAGGGCTGGGACATCTTACCAGAACATCAACCAGCTAAGGTTCCCCATCTCCTGGTTGGATAGCTTTGATTTATAAGGCATATGCAACATGGAGGTCACATGATTTTTTTTTTTTTTAATAGAGAGAATCAAAGCATAGTCTTTTAAATTTGACTCAAATGTGAGCTACGTATAGAAGAGTAGTGGAGAATAAAACCGAAATACAGAGAGGCCCATAAAGAATACAGATGGGACCCTTGAGTACAAGTGTCAAAAACCTAACTCATACTGCTTAAATAGAACTGATAAGCAGATAAGGAAGCAGGGAATCTGTTGGTGTAAACAGATCCACGTGCCTTTATGTGCAGTTCTGAAAGCAGAAGCTGAACCTTTTTGCAACCAAACCTTATCTGATCTGTACTTTCTTCATGGCAAAAACCTATCCTGACCTAAACTGACATTAATTAGGGCATTAATTTGTTTGGTTGCAGAAATCTGTTACTGAGTTTGATTATGAGGATGTTGTCCTTGATCCAGATAGAGGTCTGTATAATACACTCCAGCATGTGCCCCATTGTACTTTTCTTATCTGAAGAATTACGAATTTCCGAAACACATCTAGATTCAAGAGTTTCAGAAAAGCGATTGTAGGTCTGTCCAGCTGAAAAGCCAGAGGTAGTGCTAATGTCAGTTATTTATCTGTTTCCTGTGTTAGCTTCATTTTCAGTCAGGCCCTTTCCACAGGCAGTAAAGCTCTTCTGATTCTTAGTACCTCTCTTACCCAGTATTGAAATTAACCCCTGAAAGAGATTCCAGTTCTTCCTGCTTGGGTCATATCTCCACTTGCAGGCCAATCACTTTTTTCTGGGGGTGGTGGTGTTTTGGTGAGTCAGCTTGGGTCACATGTCCAGCCTTGAAGTGAGGGGGATGTTGACCTTGGATGGACAACCCACCAAATGGGGAGAGACAATTCCCTAAAAGAAAAGAGGATGCTACTACTAGAATAAGGGAAAGGAGATATAGGACAAGAAAAAAAAAATCTACTGCAAATCAGATTATATAAGGCCTTAAATGACTAGGCTATGGAGTTTCAACATTATCAAGGAAGATAAAGAATTATATTGAAGGTCCCTGAGAAGGAGGCAACAACCTATTGATTCAACACACATGAGAGTCCACTGTGTAATCCATAAGACAGTCTCTGCTCCCAAGGACCTAGGACATTTTTTATTTTTTAATAAATTTATTTATTTATTTATTTATTTTTGGCTGAGTTGGGTCTTTGTTGCTGGGCACGGGCTTTCTCTAGTTGCAGCAAGTGGGAGCAACTCTTTGTTGTGGTGTGCGGGCTTCTCATTGAGGTGGCTTCTCTTGTTGCGGAACACAGGCTCTAGGCACGTGGGCTTCAGTAGTTGAGGCTCATGGGCTCTAGGGTGCAGGCTCAGTAGTTGTGGCATGCGGGCTCAGTAGTTGTGGCTCACGGGCTTAGTTGCTCTGTGGCATGTGGGATCTTCCCGGACCAGGGCTCGAACCCATGTCCCCTGCATTGGCAGGCGGATTCTTAACTGCTGTGCCACCAGGCAAGCCCATGGACCTAGGACATTTTTATCCATAACTACTGTTAAGCAAGACAAGTACCAATGGAGCCACAGGTAGTGCGGTATGGTTCAGTCCTGCCTGGGAGGAGTTCTCTGGTAGCCTTGTGCAT
Source organism: Balaenoptera ricei (assembly GCF_028023285.1). NCBI lineage: Eukaryota > Metazoa > Chordata > Mammalia > Artiodactyla > Balaenopteridae > Balaenoptera > Balaenoptera ricei. Next base: position 78,779,612 of record NC_082644.1, read on the forward strand.
AATGACCTGGAAGAGGCAGAGAGCCTATTGTGTTGGGAAAAGTTATTGTTAACAAACACAAAACCTGTGACAATGGAAAGAGAATAGATTGAGAAGCTCTTATACAGGTGGATTCAACATGGCTTGGTAACCAAATGCAAGTGGAGGTTGAGGAGAAGGGAGAAGGTGAAGAGAGCAAAGTTTATAGCCTGGGGACCCGGAGAATGGGGACTTGTCTGTAGAATGAAGGCAGTCTGCTGGGAACAACATGGTAGGATCAGCCTTAGTGTTGTTGGCAGGTAGAGAGTCATGCAGATGCAAATGTCCAGTAGGAAGAAGAGAATTTAGAGCAGGAAGGAAGTGAAGACTGGCACTCACCACCTCAATATAAGTGAAACTGTGGAAGGGCATAGGATGCTAAGATGTGAAGCACAAAGAGAGAGGAGGGCTGGGAATACAACCTGAAGGAATGTCTCCATGGAGAAGGCAAGGGATAAAGGGAGTAGATGAAGGGGGCGGGGAGGCCCTGAAGACACAGAGTCAGAGAGCCACAGAGGGTCGCACTACAGAGAAGTGCTGTAGAGAGAATCTAGGAGGTGAGAACTGAAACATGGCTTAAAGAATTGGGGACAAGGAGGTTACCCGTGCTCTTAGCACCAATGCTTGATTGAACAGTGAAGGGGAGTTTCATTGCACATCTGCCTGCCCACCTACATTATCTCCCTTCATCTCATCAGTGTCCTGGAGTATTTAGGATCATAGGTCTAGAACCAAAAGGGTTTGAATCCTAATACTGCCATTTCCTAGCCGGGGTAACCTAGGCAAGCATCTTAAGCTCTCTGTGCCTAAGTTTCTTTATGTGTGAAAAAGATCTAATAGTATTTCCCTCATAGGGTTGTTGTGAGGATTAGTTGAAAGTAGTTAGAATGGTGCCTGGCACATACTGCATACTCAATAAATGTCAGTTATTATGTCTTGTTTTTTTTTTCGACCAACTTATGCTCAGTTTCTATATACTGTTTTCACTTAACGTTGTATTATGAGCCTTTTCCAATGTTACTAAATAATTTTAGGCAAATTTTAATGGCTGCATAATCGAAGGTGCCATACTATCTTGTAATTAGTGTGACCATAATCATATTTTGCCAGGGACAGCACTGGTTTATGCCTACGGTAAATCAGTTCACCTCCATTAAGTATTTTTTATATCCCTTTCACTTTCAGACATGTCTGAGTTTGGCAGAGAAATGATATGGTCACCCTGATTGAATTTGTGCGTGTGTTTGTGTGTGAGTGTGTAATTGCATATCTGTTCTTCCACTAGCTGGGAAAGCAGGGCTGTGCCTCATTCCTATTTGTGTCCCCAGCACCTAGCACAGTGGGTGGCATAGGAGAAGCACAGTGAGAACTTGGGACAGGAAGCACGAAGGGTGCACGTAGAGAGGAATAGGTTTGGAAAGGAAGAGGGACCTTGGTGCCTTGAGCCTAAAGAAGAATGAAGGTGAATGGAGATTTAGGGAGTTCACGTTGGGGAGGAAAGGAAGTGAGCATGTGTGGACAACGGTCTGGATCTCACTATTGGTTCTGAGGTGAAGGTCACCTGCAGAGAGAGGGGGAACTGGGTGAAATTGGTGGCCTGGTGCTCCAGTGCTCCTACCAGAAAATTCTGATAGGAATTAATGGTCAATGCCTAATGAGAAGAGTTGCCAAACAGCAATGGCAATAGCTGCTTGTACATAGTTATTGCTCAGTAAGTAGTGGTTAAGTGAATGAGAAAATGAACCAATCTATATTGTTTTGTGCTTTTGTCACTAATGCTCAGGAACCTGAGATTAGATAAAGACAAAACAGGGAGTTAGAATGTATCAGAGTGAGATAGAAGGGAACAAGAGACTGTGGGAAGCTGGGGGTGATGGAGATGAATGGTTCTCGAACACAAAGGGATACTGTCTTTGAAATGATAGACCACAGTGTCCTGGCTTTGAGAAAGATGGTAGGGCTAAAATAGGACTGGGGAGCCAAAGGAATAAGGCAGGTATAAAGGTTCAAAATAAAAATGGAAAGCCAGTTTGATAAGAGTGGTAGAAGTGGAAAGATGGGAGCCATCCCAGAGGGTAATTTTCTTTGTAAGCTGTAGGTTAGAGCTATTCTGCATGATGATAAGGTCCAAGGTGGGCTGACCAGATAGAGAACAGGTGAAGGCCAGGGGACTGGATGGGATCAAGAAACTGTGAGGCTGTGATATTGGCAGGGTTATCAGTTTGGATAAGATAAGGATTACAAGTATTTTGTGCTGGTATACCCACTAGGCAGATAAACATGAAGTCTGCCCCATACTTCAATTCTCCTTGGATAAATTTAGGTATTATCTCTACTTTACATATCTGTGCACTATTATTTGCACTGCAGGTCCTGTATCAACTTAAGGGGTAAAGATAGATTCATGGGGGATTGCTTCCCAAATGAGCCTTCCCATATTTGATTTAAAAACTGAAGATTGCATTCAGCACTGAATATAGAGGGAAGAGTGTAAACAGAGAATGTGAAGCCAGAAATAATATTTAAGGATGATTTAAAAATGGTATATATGATGTCACATTTTATGTTTGCATCTATCTTAAGTTGTCATGTAGCCTACTTTCCATTATAATAAATAATTATACCTATAATTTATTCACATCATGTATTCTGCCCTTCACATATATTTTTTTATAGTATAATGAAGCTATGTTCTGAACATGTCTTTTATGTATTCTTAGTCTAACTTTACTGCCTTGTAAGAATATGGATATATTTTTAAATGTGTTTTTTAAATTATTTATAAATTGCTCTCTGAATAATATATCATATTTTTCGGTTGCTGTCTACAATACTAGATTAATCTTGTTTGCATTTATATGTGAATCTGATTGTTAGGTTAGGATTAGCATCACAAAAGAAGCATGAAGTTTCTAGTTGAATCTTCTGTGCATTATCTAAGGGGTTAATTCTGTCCTGGGAAAATTACATTGTGGATACCCTGCCAGCATTGAAACTGGTTAAGATTTATTAAAAGCAAGTCCTTCCCTGCTGCCTTTCCCAGTGTGTGTGTGTGTGTGTGTGTACACACACACACACATATATATATCATATATATTTGTACTAAGTACTTAGGGCTGATATTTTTGTAATAAGTACTTAAGGTCTGGTATTTTTCTACTCTGAGAAGCTCTTACAGCTGTAAAAATATACCAGTTCTCTCCATATCGATGTTCCCAGGCTTGTACCTTGTTTTCACTAGTTGAAGTTTCTCAACCATAATAAAACTGGGCAGTGCTCATGAGTTTGAATGCATTGCAGGGAGGGAAGACAATTTCAGAGCCTTTAATCTTGTAAGCATATATCCGTAACTACAAGTTTAGAAGTTTACTGCTTACTCATCCTGGGCCTATTCTAGTTGCATTTAACTAATTTTTTTTTTTTTTTCTTTTCTGTGTGTGTGTGGGACCCATTCATCAATTTCAGAGTTTTTCAAGAGAAAACTAAATTGTAGGCCACTTAAGATTTATGACAGCCTAGCTTCCAGCAAAACCTTTTTTCTTTATCTTTTTTAACCTTGGGGCATCTTTCCATTTGGTTAGTGCTCATGAGCCAATTTACCAAATGCTGCATTCTTTGACTCATCATAGGATGATGTCATTGCTTCTGGGCTAGTTGGGCAATGCTGAGAACCAGTAAACAAAACTCAAGGCTGGAAACAGGTGACTTGAATTCTCCTCTAGGTCCTGCCCTGCCACTAATTTGCCACATACTTATGAACTGGTGATAGTTTTCTGTCTTAAAGGATTAGTTTTACTCATTGTTTTATTTTAAAAATAGTTATTGAAGGACACCATCAAGAAAGTCAAAAGACAACCCACAGAATGGGAGAAAATATTTGCAAATCACATCTGATGAGAGGCTTGTATCCAGAATATGTAAAGAACTCCTACACTCAATAATAAAAAGACAAATAACCCAATTAAAAATGGGCACAAAGGATCTGAATAGACATGTCTCCAAAGAAGATATACAGATGGCCAATAAGCACATGAAAAGTTGCTCAACGTCATTAGTCATTAGGGAAATGCAAATCAAAACCACAATGAGATACTAATTCACATCATATTCATTTAGATTGCTATAATCAGAAAGACAGATAATCACAAGTGTAGACAAGAATGTGGAGACTGATAGTCATACACTATCAGTGGAAATGCAAAGTGGTGCAACCACTGTTGGAAAACAGTCTGGCAGTTTCTCAAAACATTAAACAAACATAGAGTTACCACACGACCCAGCAGCTCCACACCTAAGTATACAGTCAAGGGAAATGAAACATTTGTTCACACAAAAACTTGCAGACAAAAGTTGGTGGCAGCATTATTCATAGGAGCCAGAAAATGGAAACAACCCAAATGTGTATCAACTGATGAATGGATGAACAAAATATAGTGTATCCTTACGATGGAATATTGTTCTGCAATAAAAATGAATGAAGTACTGATACAGGCTACAACATGGATGAACCTTGAAAACACTTCACTGGCTGAGTGAAAGGAACCAGTCACAAAAGGTCATGCATGTATGATTCTGATTATATGAAATGTCCAGAGTAGACAAATCTACAGAGACAGAAAGTAGATTAGTGGTTGCCTAGGGCTGAAAGGATTGGGGGGTGGGGAGATGGGGGGACTACTCATGGGTATGGGGTTTCTTTCGGGGGTGATGAAAATGTTCTAAAATTGGTTGTGATTTTTGCACAACTGTGTAACTATACTAAAAACATTTGAATAGTATACTTTAAATAAATATATGGTATGTGAACTTTATCTCAATGAAGCTGCTAAAAAATAGTTCTCGAGTACCTGTTGTTTGTCAGCCATTCTGTTAGACCCAGTCCTACTGTATCTGTCTTTAATAAGGTATCTGCTCACATGGAGCTTATAGTGAGAGGAGCCAACCTATGAGGCAGTCATGAAGTGAATAAAATAATTTCAAATTATGATAAGTTGCTATTGGAAAGCAAAATACATTAGTAGAGTATAAAGTGCCTGAGGGTGGGAGGACTCCTTCAGATAGGCTGGTTAGGGAAGCTCATTGAGGAGGGAACACTTGAGCAGAGATCTGAATAAGAAGGAGCCGACCACATGGAGGTCTGGGGTGGGGTGAGTTCCCTGCAGAGGAGACAGCTGGTGCAAAGGCCCCAGGGGAACAGAAACCGGCGGGTGTAAATGAAGTCTAGTCAACAGGGAAGAAGTGGTTGAGCTTGAGATTGAAGAGGGTGATCTTAAAGCTTAATTTTGGTGATGCCATTTACCTGTTCAGAAGTCACCAGTAGCCCCCATTTGCCTCCTGTGTTTAAACAAACAGATTTCTTCTCTGGGCTTTTACAGGCCTCTATCTACTAGTCCTGAAATACTTTTTCCATCAACTTTCTTGCTCCGTCCCTTAACAAAGCCAAACTGGACTTCCCATTGTTCCCCAGATACTATACTCAATCCTTTCCTGTTTCTGTGCCAGTCTTTCCACCTGGAATATTCATCTGACCCCTTGCCCTTCTGGAAATTCTCTTCTTAAAGGCACATCTCAAATGTCACCTCCACTATACCTCACTCTGGAAATACAGGTAAAATACAGGTACAATCACTCTGATTTTTCAGTGCTTTGACTCCAATAGTACTTTGCCCGAAATCTCCCCAGGGAATTTAGCAAATTTTTTTTTTCTTTCTTTTTTTCTCCTTGTAGGGGGCTTAATTATTATTCCACAGCATGTAGCATGGTGTTTGGCTCTGTAAAGGTAATCACTGAATATTGGTCAAATCCTAAAATATATTATAGTCCTGCAGTGTATATAAAATGAGAAGCGAATCTGAACATTGGAGAAAAATTACAAAAAATTCTACTACCCAGTCAATAAGGAAGGCTAACAGTGCATAGTATATTCTATAGGGGAGTGTGGTAAAAAGGAGTGATCGAGGATTGATGAGTCATGTGTGTATGGATTCTAAAGTCCAGGGCTTCCTGGGAAATAGCCTAATCCTTATCTTTGAATGTTTCAGATCTTGGCATCGTCAGCAGGGTCATTCTTTCTGGCTTTGACTTCATGAGAATTCTTAGTGGGAGAGTCAGAGTACACAGTGTGACATCGTCCACCCCAAGAGCCAAGTCCCAGATCATCCTAGGACTGCGATGGCTTCTCTAGGGATCCCAGGGAACCCTGGGGGCTCTGCTGGCTATGCTCATCTCCCTGGGGGTGACAGTGCAAGTCTTGTATCTACTGGAGCAGTGGGAAGAACAGCACAGAGGGGCCCCCCAGTGATGGAATTGGTCAGTAGTAAGAGAAGGTTTCGGATCACAGGCTAATTTTACTGTCTGTGTGGAATGCATGGGAGTAGCAAAAATAAGCAGATTTGGTGCACACAACAGGTCCTAAAGCTCTGTATAATATAAGCCGTAGAATCTTGTGATGGCCCATGGCTGACCTACCTGGATCGACCATGGAAGGGCTTACCTGGATTGGCCAATTTGAAGGGCCAAAGTGCTGAAGTTAAATCTGCCTGAGAGGAGGAATTACAGGCTCCAGGACAAACAGACATAAATTTAGCCCTGCAGTTTAGTCCTTAAGGAGTGGCTTCAAAGATATCCTTGGAGATAGGAAATAAACTCAGAACAAATAGAGGAACTATCCATTGGGAGTTAACTCCACTTAATTATGAAAGGAATGCCCTCTTGGTTGGGTGACATGGCCAGAAGCTAGTCTCTCAATCGAGATGGGTCTCCCCGTCTGACCTCATCACTTTGATCAGTTCTAAGCCTCAAATGACCAGTCCTTTCAGGCTCAGGCAGATAGAGGGAAAGGTGAGTTATATTTTCTGGGTCAGATGAAAGGGAGATGGGAAAGCTGAGTATTCCCCTGCTGTATACGATTCTAGAGTAGAGCTATTCTCTTCTCTCCATTGAGGTGGGTCTACTGTAGCTAAGCCCTTTGTTACTTCTTGTTTGGACTATTGCGCCAGTCCTATCCTGTCCCACTGTCTTTCCCTTCAAAACATGCCACGTAAGGCAGTTTAATCTCTTCAGAACCCACTGTGGTCAAAGAGACTTCTTCCTCTTCCTCCTCTTCTCCTCCCCCCTCTTCCCACTTGCCCCTCCCCTCCCCCTTCTTGCCCCTCCCCTCCCCCTTCTTGCCCCTCCCCTCCCCCCTCCTTACCCCCCCCCCACCCCCACCCCGTCTATTCTGAATATCATTCAGCCTAAACATTTTGCCATTCTTTGCACATGCACTGCCGTGTCCTACTTTTCTGCCCCTGCTCGTGTTGCTCCCACTGCCTGGACATCCTCCTGTCTAGTTCTCACTCATTCGGCAAAGCCCTTCTCAGACGTCATTTCCTCAAATGAAATTGCCTGTGGCTAAAACCTCTTTTGTTTAAACTCTGGTACTTTATGGTACCTGGAAGAGTGTGCTCTGCCATTCAGATGCTCTCGGAAAAATATTCTGAAATGGATAAATGGCTGTGAATACATGGAGGCCGGGAGGGAATAGAGACGGCAGCGTCGTTAATACCATCCCCTGAATATTTTCAGTTCTTCTCCTCGCCATGTGATAGGATTGTATTTCCCTATTTGGGGTGTAAGTTGGTGTATTTCCTATTTGGTCATGTAACTTCTGTTGGCCAATGAAATGTGAGCAGAAGTGACACACGTCCCCTCCTTAACAGTCAGTGCATGATTTACTGAGCTCCCCATCTGCCCTACTTTGATCTGCCAAGCTCCAGGTGGTGGGTGCTCCATTGGCCCGGGTCCTCGCGGGCCATGATGAACGGCGCTCCCAGCCAATGCACAATGGATGTGTAACATGAGCTAGAAACAAGCTTTTCTTGTTTTCAGTCACTGAGATTCATGGGTTCATTTGTTCCTACTGTGGAACCTTGCCTGTTCCCACTAATACAAAAGTTCAAGAGCTTTCTCCTTAGCCTTGCACACAGTATAGATGGAGATTGGTAATGGAAGAGGGAGAAAGATTATGTGATACTCTAGATAAGAATCCTGTGACTTAATGGGAAGACCTCATGGATCTACAGTATACATTTTGCGCATTATGCAAGTGATAATTACATGTGTTTAAAAAAATCAGAAGCCAGATATTAGGTATTTACAAATGTGTGTATGGGATTCTGTTGCTTAGAGATTTGCACTTCCTGAAAGAAACCCTGAAGATCCCAGAGCTTAATTGCTCTGAGTTGCTTCTCTCCAGCCTCGCCAGCTCTCCGGAGGAGACTTGTTCCATGAGTTTAGATATAGCTGTCCATGACTGGTAAGACTAGAGAAAATTGAGAGTTTGTTTCCTTTTCCAAGAAGACAGAAACTTAGTGTATTACAGTTTGTCTTTTATTTTTTCCCATCAAATGAAAATAACATGTTAGCTTTGTACCTCAGTTAATTGTTTAATATTGAACTTGCTTTTTGCTTGCCAATTGCACTTGTTTGTGCCATTGCTAAGGACCACACTGTACTCTCAGATTATGACACCCACTGCTGCAGAGTACACTTAAATTTGCCGCCGCATTCCACAGACCATTGTGCCTTAGTTGTTAGTGAACTGGCTTCCCAAACATGTGGGTATCTGTGTGCTTATTGATTTATGTGAGGTGGACACAGTGGGGAACATCTGAGATTTAAAATGTTATGGCCTGAATTTCCAACTCTTGACATGAATCCAAAGCAGCAGATTTTTCTTCTTTGGCAAGACAGAATTGAAGCAACATGCAGTGATTTGGTTCGCTGCTTTGCGAGCTGTTAAAAATCGGAATAATTTAAAATGAGGAGTGTAAGTGCTGCATAATGTGAAAACTATTCTAAAGGTCACATGGCTATGCAGCCTTAGACAAGTTAAGCACCGTGAAACTAGAACTATTTTGAATAAATTTGGAACACTGCATGTAAATGAACATGTGGATTTTTTTTTTTTTTTTTGCTAAAATATTCTGTTACCAAAGTAGTTGAAATCTTATTTAGTTCACCCTGAATCTGAAGAGACAAGGTTCTAATGAACCTAGGAGGTCCTGCTCCTACCTTTTAGTCTCTCAGTGATGGAGGCCATTTCTGGCCTTTATTTCTTTCACTTGTGGGTTTTTCTGTGTTTTTTTTCCTTTGCTATCATCATTCTGTCCTTCAACATTCACTGCAAATATTTTAGACTATCTTCCCTATGCTAAGTACACTACTAAACGCTGGAGATGCATTGGGGCACAAAAATCTCTACCTTCTTGGAACTTACAAGGGCCCCAGCTTGCTTCAAAACATAACACCCGAAACCCAGTGGCTTAAAATGACAATCGTTATTGCTGTGAGGCTGTGAGTTGAATGTTAGGTTCTTCAGGCAACTGGTGGGTCACCTAGGGCCTGGCTGGTCTGGGATGGCTTCACTCATGTTCTTGTGGTTTCTGCTGGCTGCTGGCTTAGATTATGGGGGTAACTGGTCATGGGTCTCCCATCCTCCAGCAGCCTGGTTTGTGCTTCTTCCCTTAGCGACAAGAAGGCATCCCAGCAACCAGAGAGAGAAATTCTCACGTGCAAGCTCTTTTCAAATTTTTGCTCGTGTCCCATATCCTAACATCCCATAAGTCAAAGCAAGTCACATTACCAAGCCCAGCTTCAAGAAGCAGAGACATCTCTTCCTCCACAGAAGGAGATGCCAAGAATTTTGGCCATATTTTGCAGTCTATCACAGGGAGACTGTTAATAAACAATTGAATAGAAAACAAAAAAGTATGTCAACTGGTGGTAAGTCCTGTGCACAGGAAGCAGGGAAGGGGGGATGTCTGGAAAATTTTTTTCAGTTGTAAACAGGATGGTGAGGGAAGTTTTCATGGAGGAGGTGACATGAGAAAAGATCTGAAGAAGGTGAGGTAAAGAAATGAGGCTTCCAGATATCTGGAGGAGGCACATTCTAGTAGAGGAAGAAGCCAGTGTAAAGGCGCTGAACAGGAGAGAGCCTGATAGATTGAAGGATTGGTAAGAAGATGCTGAGCGAGCAAGTCAGGTAGCAGAGAGGTAATAGGGGTGGGTGGGAGAGGTGGGGGAGACTCAGTAGGTCAGTGCTTGTCACAGTTTTTTTAATTGAAGTATACTTGATTTACAGTGTTTCAGGTGTACAGCAAAGTGATTCAGTTATACATATGTATATTCTTTTTCGGATTCTTTTCCATTATCAGTTATTACAAGGTGTTGAATATAATCCTCCGTGCTATACAGTAGGACCTTGTTGTGTATCTGTTTTATAGCTTCTCACATTTTAATGTGCATAAAGTCACTTGGGGATCCTGTTTAAATGTAGATGCTGATTTAGTTGATCGATGGGGCCAGAGGTTCTGTAGTTTTGACAAACTCTCGGGCGATACTATTATGGCTGCTGGCCCTGGGACCACACTTTAGTGCAAGTCTGTGTAGCCTGTGCATAGTAAGGACTGGATTTTCTCTGAGGGAAGAGGAAGGCCATTAGACAGTTTTGAGCAGAGATGTGACCTGTTCCCTACTATGTGATAAGAGACGTTAATTGTTGAGAATGTTAACATCCATAAAGTACACCGGGTGGAAATGTTGTGCAGTCTCAGGTGGAGAGGAACATGGTCTCAATTTAGCCTGCTGTGGCTTTAATCATCTGAATGTCCTTTCCTCTACAGGGCCATTTTCTTCTCCTCTGTTGGTGAACATGAGAGAGACCTATCTCTGGACACCCCCTACCCGACCCCGCTCCCATACCAGATTCGTTCTAGGAGGAACTGGCTCTGTTTTATTGCAGTCACTCAGGTCCTGATTACTGGAGCTGTGCTTACTCAGCCTTTTCTATCCCCCAGCCTCAGTGACCCTGACTCAGTGGCCGTCAATCCCTGGCTCACATTCCAGTCACCCGGGAGCCTTTAAAGGTATCTTCAGTGATTCTGATTAATTGACCTTGTGTGGGGTCTGCGCATCCGTTGTCTTAAATATGCAGCCAGAGTTGACAGCATCCACTGTGCTCAGTTCTTCCTCAACACCTGATAGGCTGGCTGTTTCCCCAGAACTCAGAGCCTCTCTCTCCCCAAGGAAGCCGCTCTCCCTCCACTCTGGTCTCAGCCTTCTCTCTTTTCATTAACATCAAAACACAGGAATCATTAGCTCATTTTCAACTCTATTGCGCTTTGATGATTCCAGCCTCAGTACACAGATTTTGCTAAATTACAGTCTATTTTCTTTTGGACTGGGGGCTGGTCTTTGGATAGCTACACATATATAAGTATTTGTTGATGTTGAAGGTCACAGATTTGTGCTTTTTTATGTAATTTCTATTTAAAGGCCCTGGCCACATAATAAATCTTTAAATGAGCTCCAAGATCTTACTCAGGGGATGGAATACCAGAAGCATGGGCTGAAGATCATTTGGCTCCAGGTTTCATGTTGAAATATCTTCCAATTTGCTTATAGATGTAGTTTCGTACCCCGGCCATGTTGAAATACAATGTCTGTTTACTTTCATCTCATTTCTCATTACTACATTTCACTAGTTATAGTAAGTACACTAGGAATGAATATACATTGTGCATTCTGAAACTCTGGTGGACGGTATAGTTATATTTTTGTATTACACATAAACATTTAAATAAATACGCTACATACTTAAGCATTTCTTTATTTTACAATCCACCAGGCAGCTCAAAATATAGAAATGGGCTGGGGTCTTTCTCAACCTTTGAGAGGTCTTTCTGAAACCCTATGTAACTCCTTAGGAAATTGCTTTTTTTTCCCTTTTAATCCAGTCTGTATGTATATAGGTCTTATTTGAAGGTCTTATTTGTTCTTTAATGCCGTTTTGTTTTCTAATCAGAGTAGGAAATAAAGAAAAATGAAAGGCAGTGCAAAATATTATCTGTAACTTGTGTCACAAATTCGCTGTATCATCATGTACCTGGAATGACTTGTCTATGCATCATTAACTTGTAACAGATTTAAACTAATTATTAACTCAACCAGATGGATTTACTCGAGTGTTATCATAAAGGGCTTTGTGATGGGAGAGTATGATCAAGTTCCATAAAATTTATTGCTTAAATCTTGCTGGATCCAGCATTCCATTAAGGCACTGCCTTGTACATTATCACATCAGATTTGGTTATTCCTTATTGTTGGAAAGAGAGGGTGTGTATGTGTGTGTTTTAATTAATGGTAATTTGTTTGTTTTGAAAGACAAATGCCACTTCCAACAATCTATGGCTTTGGAGGAGTCCTATAATGTTGTCTTCTAAAATATAAATGGCCCCGTTAGGTAGTGAGACCTGTTGGGTTTCAGGTTTGCTAGCAATTGTACCACCTAGCCCCTCATCATAAAGATGAAGAATCTGAGGCCTCAAAAGAAGAGGTATGGCTAGAGCAATGAACGGGCATTTAGCAGACCTGAGTTCTAGTACCTTCAAGCTCTGATTTTAAAGGTGACTCCTGAGAATTGTCTTACTAATAATATAGAGAAGCTTTTCTAGTCATCTTGATCCTTTATAGGAAGAACATATATATCTTTAGTAAGTATTGCTAATAATTTTTGTATTTATCAGGGCCTGTGTCTCTTTAGGAGATATATGAGTGGGGAAAATTTATCAAAGGTGTTTGCATATTTAGGTATGTGGTGTACGAAAAAAATCTCGATTTTGGAGGCAATATTATTTTCCCTACTTCTGTGAAAATCTCATTTTTATACCCTTTTCACTAAACTACCTTGAAACGAAATGTTAGATGTTTTTTCCTGGTTTTGGTACATCAAAAGGTCATTTTTATTGTGGTGGCTGTTTAGTAACGAGGTAAATGATTGATCTAATGACTAAAGCATGAATACCTTGGTTGGTCTCTTGAACCAGAGAGCTGTTTCCTGGGGAAGGTCACAAGGCTTGTTTTGGGAAAGGTGGGTGTAGTGGTCACTTTTGCAAATAGGAATATGACCATATTATAATGGGGGTGCCTTTATCCATGACTGTAACCTAAACTCAGCTTTCCTTGGTGGGTTTATTAAACTGTGTGATGAGGCGTAGGAAGTTAGGCAGTAACTAAAGTAACAGTATAGAGACATTTCAGAATATCTACTGCAGTCACTGTAAGAATTCAAATTAATATGATACATTTGAAATGGGAGTAAATGCTTGTAACTGCCCAAACCATTCTCCGCCCTGGGTCTTTATCACTTTAGTTTATTGGGGCTTTAAACCTATTTCACAATTTAGCTACAGAATGTCGCCATATTTGAGCTAAGAGGGAGGAAAACTTGTGAAGCCTTTTTTTCTACTAAATTGCCTACCTCTATTTGAGCGATACAAATGTAGCAGTCAGGCAATATCCAGTGTTTGGAGTATCAAAATAATTCATGGATTAATTTTTAGTCCTGTGGACACCTCAGATAGAAGATTAATATATATTAAATTCACTTACTTTTTCTTCATTTATCCAGATATGAGATATTTGTCCAGATAAGTATATGTCTTCAGTTACTGCAAAATACTGTAAACATTGCAATGATTCTTTTGGTAAAACACTGTATTTGGTTTATCTTTTATGTCAACAGTAAGTACTTAGGAATGATAGAAGAGAAATACTTATAACTCAGTCTACCTCCTGAGTACATTTTCTTAAACATCACTTCTAACTTTCTATTTTATGGATACAGACATTTACTTGGTAGGCATAATGGTTATTTAAACTCTCTTTTTGGGTTATTTGACATATATTTAAGATCAGGCAAGCTGCTGAGATAAAGGTCAATGGACTTTTTATGTTAAGAAAAAAAAATTTTAAACTTCAGACAAGCTCAGGAATTGCTGAGATAAAGGTATTAATCCTACAGTTAATCATGTTGGAGTTGAAACTTTAATAAGAGTTGAAAATATGACTCTAAGCACAAATTATGATTTTTTTAAAAGTTTGTTTAGGATTTGTATCAAATAGTGAAACTAGCACTGAGCTTAGTGTCAGAAAAATCTTGTTTCTATTACTAGCTCATAGTATAAAGTTGGGTAAATTGCTGAATTTAGCTGGGCTTCAGTTTTATTATTTGGAAAATTAGGGTAATAATTCTTCACTTATTTCACAGTATTCACTCATTCATTTATTCATTCTATAAATGCTTATTGGGTAGCCACTCTGTGCCAGGCACTGTGGTGGGTGCAGCCAATATACCAATATTTTAAAACTTAGAAAATAAACAGCTTGATCAGATGGAGAGGAACTGGAGAAGGTCAGAGAAGCTTTTTTCTGAGGAAGTGATATTTGAGTTAAGATCTAACAGAGGAGAAGGAATTAGGCAATGGGAGATTGGAAAAAAAGGAATGCCAAGACAAATGGAACAGCAAGTGAAAAGGTCCTGAGGCTAGAAAGGAGGCCAGTGGGGTTGGATTGAGTGAAGGGGAGAGGTGTTAGAAGATGACAATAGAAAGGTAAATAGGAGCCAGATCTGGTAGCCCTTCTTGGGCCAAATTAACCATATTTTATTTTTTTAATTAATTAATTTATTTATGGCTGTGTTGGGTCTTCGTTTCTGCGCGAGGGCTTTCTCTAGTTGCGGCAAGCGGGGCCACTCTTCATCGCGGTGCGCGGGCCTTTCTCCATCGCGGCCTCTCTTGTTGCGGGGCACAGGCTCCAGACGCGCAGGCTCAGTAGTTGTGGCTCACGGGCCCAGTTGCTCCGCGGCATATGGGATCTTCCCAGACCAGGGCGCGAACCCGCATCCCCTGCATTGGCAGGCAGATTCTCAACCACTGCGCCACCAGGGAAGCCCCCATATTTTATTTTATTATAAAAATAACAGGAAGTAAATGGCCAGTTTTATAAAGGGGTATACCATTATCTTAATTACTCATAAAAAACAGTGTAAGGGAAAGCACTTTAAAGGTGGAAATATTGCTGTTACCTAGGATAAAACAAGACAAAAACATGTGGCCTGATGAGTTATTGATCCTGTTTACAAAATTGTAAAATTCTTAAAGTGGGCAATGGTGCTAAAACATGCAGATCATCCAAAACACTGGCATTAGTTTTACACGTGTTTTGGGCCAAGTGTATGCATGGAGGTGAGGGGCAACGGATCTACCTTGGTGGTGTTTTGCTTAAACTGATGTTCAGATGTTGTTGCCTGTGAGTATTCATCCACAGAAGAACTGAATGTCAGCTGGGAACTGGCATCAGATTAAATATCTGCCCCTAGATGATTGAAAGATTAGATAGTCCATTTGTGCAGAATTATGAATGTATAGCCCTTGGATATCATGGACAGATAGTATCAATAAAGCAGGACTCCAAGAGGAGACATTGATAATTTAATGCAAATAAAGCCTTGTTTTATAAATTGAGCATATCTGCTGGTATAATTATGATGATATTTGGGACTACTTTATTCATCTTCCCTGTGCTTGATGAACTCTCATTCAGATGGATGAAAATAACATTTTTCTACTAAGGCATCTGTTGAAATATCAAAACATTTTACTTGAAAAGAGGAAGAAAAACATGTTCTGATCTTTACGGCTTGAGGTATTTATTGAAAATTTAGAAATCATTATTCATCCTTTACATGGAAAGAAAAAGCTAAGAAGATACAGTCCACATAAAGTAGAATATGGCAGGACCCAATGGTTATTGGGAGACGACTTTTGATTTTTAATAGTTGCAGTTATTAGTATGTATATCACCTGTGAAACTTTAGTTCTGAAACTTTACTCACTTGGTTATGGAATGAACTGATCTATCACAGATAACTACACCTCTCTTAGTACTGTGAACATTATTAATGTTTTTAATTATCTCCTAGAATTGAGTTTGCATAAAATTCTACTTGAAATCCAATTTCATTTTAAATACAGATTGGGCTCAGAGCGTTTTAAAAGGGTAAAGCCTGTAATTAAAACCCTTTCTTACTATGTAGATTGTATGGGCATATGGCGGGGTAGCTTTGTACTTCATCTTGACTGCATGGGTGGAGATGGACGGCAATGTGCTTGCGTCCTTTTTTGGATGTTTTTTTTCATCAGCCATTCATGATAGCCACTTCCTCATCTCTTGAACTTAGAGTTTGCTGAGCAGGGAAACGACTGGATTCTGATTCACGTTGGGGTGGAGCACATGAATGTGCATTTCTGCTAAGCTCCCGATGAGATGGTGCCAGTACTGCTGGTCTGATGCCTGTAATCCTGGTGCCACACTTCAAGAACTACCGACTTATATAGATTTTTACTTACTTTCAAGGCAGTTATATTAGGTGTAGAGTTAACAGCACTTTGGAGACTGAGCCATTTATGCTTTCTCATCTTTGTTTCAAAATTACCAGCCATATTTTCAGAGTTTACAGTAACTTCAAATGACTCCATCATTTAGCATAATCAGTCATAGTTTGTTGTGACTAAGGTGGTCACGTTCCTGGAAAGCAGGTCTGTACTAAAAAATGTTGCAAGACTTCATTCCTTTGATAAAAGGAAAGCTTTACATATTGTGAATGGTTCTCAGGGTTGCTGTTTGCACTGCGTAATTCCAAATGTTGAAGTGGTTGCTGTGGATTTAGGGAAGCTCCTTAATCAAATAAAGCCAATTTGATAATATATTTTAATCCAAACAGCTTTTTAAACTTTTTGCTTTTCCATTTGCATCACCTTTCCAACTAACTCACTTTGATGACCGGGCTTTCCCCTATGGACATTTTTTTGGGATCAGGTTTATTTGAGGTATTATTTGCATACAGTAGCATTCCCTGTATATTTCTGTAGGTTTGGATGAATGCATATAGTCATGTAAACACCTCCATAATAAAGATACAGAGCAATTCTGTCACCTCAGAAAAACTCCCTAGTGCTCCTTTGTAATCAGCCTCTTGCTTCACCCCCAATTCTTGGCAACTCCTAATGTATTTTCTGGTCTACTTGCCTCTTCCAGAATGTCATATTAGTGGAATATGCATTTATATATAACATTTTGAACCTGGTTTCTTTCCCTTGTTACAATGCATTTGAGATTCATCCCTAATTAATCAATCAATAATGTGTTCCTTTTAATTGATGAGTGGTATTCCATTGTATGGATTCACCGGGTTGTTTATTCATTCACCAGTTAGTTGTAGGCCAGTGGGTTGTTTCCAGTTTTTGGTGATTATGACTAAAGCCACTATAAACATTCATGTGCAAGTTTTTGTATGAACACAAGTTCTTATTTTTCTTGGAGAAAATATTTAGGAGTGGGATTTCTGGGTCATATAGTAAATGAATGTTTAATTTTGTAAGAAACTGCCAAACTGTTTTCCAGATATTCCCAACAACACTGTATGACCTTCCATTTACCTACATCCTCACCATCACTTGGTGTTGCTGTTTTTTTGGTTTTTTAAAATTTGATCTATTCTAATAGTTGTGTATCTGTAATATTTTTACTACAAATGACCAATAGCTGCCTACAGTGGCAGCGCCTCAGGAGCTATAAAAGTAGGACCCAGGGCTTCCCTGGTGGCGCAGTGGTTGAGAATCTGCCTGCCAATGCAGGGGACACGGGTTCGAGCCCTGGTCTGGGAAGATCCCACATGCTGCGGAGCAACTAGGCCCGTGAGCCACAACTACTGAGCCTGCGCGTCTGGAGCCTGTGCTCCGCAACAAGAGAGGCCGCGATAGTGAGAGGCCCGCGCACCGCGATGAAGAGTGGCCCCCGCTTGCCGCAACTAGAGAAAGCCCTAGCACAGAAACGAAGACCCAACATAGTAATCAATCAATCAATAAATCTTTAAAAAAAAAAAAAAAAAAAAAAGCCTGTGCCTTTAAAAAAACCATATTAAAAAAAAAAAAAAAAAAGTAGGACCCAACCTCACATCTGCCTAGATGGAGAAATTCTCACCTGGCTGGATACCTCACTCACCTGTCATCTGCCATTGGCTACAGGTGCTGTTGCTTATCCCCTGCTCTGGGCCCTGTTTGTAAGTTCACCACCCTGCAAGTGTTAACCCTGCCAGTCCCCAGGAAGGACCAAGATAGGGACAAAGGAACAAGGCATCTCTGAACAGCCATTAGAAAAGACACGGAGCTTCTCCATCTAATAAGTTTTTTAACTGAGAGTGACAAGGCCATCAACTGTCTTGAGCACACATAGTTTCTATCACATGTTCTTTTTTTTTTTTTTTTTAACATCCTTATTGGAGTATAATTGCTTTACAATGGCGTGTTAGTTTCTGCTTTATAACAAAGTGAATCAGCTATACATATACATACATCCCCATATCCCCTCCCTCTTGCGTCTCCCTCCCACCCTCCCTATCCCACCCCTCTAGGTGGTCACAAAGCACCGATCTGATCTCCCTGGGCTATGCGGCTGCTTCCCACTAGCTATCTATTTTACATTTGGTAGCTATCACGTGTTGTTAAACGTGTCATTTAAAATTCTGTAGAGCTCAGAATAGCCTCTGTTTACCAGTATGATAAAATATTGGAAATTACTAATCTGGTTATACTAAATACATTTTTCTAAAAAAATTTTTTGGGGGAGAGATGGCTTTTGAAATAATTAAGGGGATGAATAAAAGAACAAAACATACCAGTTACATGAGTGCTAAAATGAAATTAATTAGATATTTTCTCATTTAAACATACTTTAATTAATTAGATAGGAATAATTGAATGGAGATTGCAGAATTCAGAGTAAATTGCTCTATTTCTGCAGAATGAGATGGATGGATTAGAATAGTGGTTGTTCACCTGTAGAATCACTTAGAATGCTTTTTAAAAGAAAATACTCATGCCCTGGCTTTTAACTCAGATCCTTATGTCAGAATCTCTGGGGTGGACATGGGGGGAAACGAACACTTAGTATTTTTTTTTTAGCCTCCATATTATTCTAATGTTTAGCAAGGGTTGAGAATCATTGAATCTAAAGAGAAAATTTACTGTTCCTAGGGTAATTCTAGAAATGTTGCCACCTATCAAAATAGGTACTATTTTGTGTTTGTTTCCATATAGTACATGGAAATGCTTTCAAGTTGCAAAAGTGATCAATAATGAAAAGAATAATACAGATCTAAATATAGGCTGTGTGTGCTCTTTCTCGCTCAGCCTTTCTTAGACTTTTACTTCGTGTGTGTGTGTGTGTGTGTGTGTGTGTGTGTGTGTCTTATAAGCAGGTGGAATAGTTTAAATATTAAACAATAATTTCTTTCAGTTTCTCCAGAAATTACTTACAGATGAGTTTTTAAAAGCTCTTGGAAAGAATAACTGACTATAAATAGCAGTAATAAATGTTTTTATCTGAGGAATATAGTACACGGATTATATTACATTAAGGATAAAATTATTCATTTTGAATGCAAATGGATCAAAGAAAATAAAAGCCTAATGCCATTTACAGTTCATTCTTAAATAACTGTTCCAAACATGTTATACGTTGAATGTTAAACCCCGTCCTTATCTATAATAGACTAATATGAAAAATTATTTCAGTTCTCTTGGGAGAAATATTCTGATTCAATAGGGAAAATGTAAATTTCAAACTTGCAGTTGACACAGTGGGGTTGTCAGAGTCAAGTCAGAATGTTATCTGCATCTTAGCAGGGTCTTTGTCTTGTTCACTCTGTCTCCAGTGTCTTTGGATCAGTGCTTGACATAGAGTATGCTCTCAGTAAATAAGTGAATGTCTTGGCAGGCTGTAAATGTATAGCGTAGGATATAGAAAATGACATTCAATATTCAACAGAAATGTAAATTTCTATCATTTACATTTAAGAAATTAAACTATAGACTGGAGGAGAACCAAATTAAAAAGGGCATCTGAGGATTTTTCAGTTGGCCAAGTTCATTCAGCTAAAAATATTTCAATTCTAAGCTACTTCTAATAGAAATACATTGCCCAGGGAGGTCATGGGATCATGACTCCATCCTGGCTCCACCATACCTAGAGTTGAGCTGTGTTATGTTCTGGGTTCCAAGTTTTCTGGGAAGGCGTTATGGATGTTGGCACGTCTAGGGGAAGCAACCTTGCGAAGGCTTGTCACATGAGAAAAAAACGGAAAAGCTTGGATGTTCAGCCAAGAACAGGGAAGACCCAGTAGGGACGTGTTGGCTGTCTGGCATGCAGAAGCGGGATGACCCTATTGGGTTGGCCTCACGAGCTAGAACCAGGAAGGAGGAGTGGATTTAGACTAATTATCTGGAAGAACTTCCTAACAAATGGACTGTCCCAGAAAATGCAGTGCTCTATGTTTAAAGGTTGAAGAATGGATTCCTGCATTCAGTGAGGAAAGGCAGATCAAAATCCTGTTAAGGTCTTCTCCAACTCTGATATTCTCTGATTTGCTTCAAGGGAAACTTCCTGTCCTGTGTGAATAGCGGGGTAGACTGTAGGTTTCTCACTTGAACTTGGGAAAATCTGGTGCTCACTCTGTTTTTTCTGTCTTACATTTTCTTGGTGAAATTGCTGTATCCGTTTCTTGCTTGCTTGGGATTTGTAGGCAGGATGTTTTTGATCACCTGCTTTTAAGATGAACTATTGGGACCTAGATTCTGCTATACTCTGCTGATCAGGTAGCTTTAGAATAAAATAATGAGGCCTCATCTTGGTGAGGGCAAAGGAGTGGGATGGGGTGGGGATATTTGAGTGTGCATACTGAATTAAATGTGGTGATAGAAAACCCTTTGAATAAATTTTAAATAAAAAACAAAGTGCTATGACTAGAAAAAGCTTAGATTTTGGAAATCAGACTCAGACATTTCCTCACTTGGGCATGTTACTTAGCCTCTCCCAGGTTTGGACTGTTTCCTTCTCCATAAAATTAGAATAATTCTCCTTCCTTTGCAGGGTTGTTGGAGAGATTGGAGATAATGTAGGAAAGCATCAGTAAGTGGTACCTATTGTTATTAGTAGTATTAATTATACATTGGCTTTGAATAAACAAGCCGCTTACTGGTTCTCTTTTGCTGGGCCAGTTGCTTTATCTTGCTTTTCAGTTTGTTTTGAGGATTAAGCAAGAGAATGCTAACAAAGTGCTGAGCAGAGTACTGGGCTGATACTAATCACTATTATTATACTGGTATAGCTACTTAGAAATTGATAACTGAATACCCAGAGAGTCCTGAAAATTATGAAGAATAAACAGGCTCCAAATACAAATAGTCTAGTTTCGTTTCCTTTGCTTCTCATGGATGTCTACTGACATACCAGTTCTACCTAGTATTAGTTTCCTCTTGCTGCCGTATGTAACAAATGATCACAAACTTAATGGTTTAAAACAACACAAAATTATTATCTTTCAGTTCTGGGGCCAGAAGTCCTAACCTAAAATGAAGGTGTCATCAGAGTTGCGTTCCTTCCAGAAATCCTAGAGGAGCCTCATCTCCTTGCCTTTTCCAGCTTCCAGAAGCCACCAGAATTCCTTGGCTTGTGACCCCGTCCTCCATCTTCAGAGCCAGCAACATAGCATCTTCAAATCTCTGTCTCTCTCTTTTCCTTCTTTTTCTTTCTCCCTCTCCTTCTCCCCATCTCTGATCTCTGTTTCCGTCTCTCTCTGTGCTTCTGCCATCACATCTCTCTGACTTTGCTCTTATAAGGACTCTTGTGATCTCGTCGGGCCCACCCAGATAATCCAGGATAATCTCTCCATGTCAAAACCCTTAATTTAATCACAGCTGCAAAGTCCGTTTTGCCATATAGGGTGGCATAGTTACAGGTTCCGAGGATAAGGATATGAACATTTTTAGGGGGCCGTTATTCAGCGGTCACATTCCTGCATATCTGAGAAAGTTGCTCTAAAATCATAGAGATTATACATCTTTCCTTGAGCATCCTGATGAAAAAAAAAATGTAGTTCTTTTGCTCTGAATTCATGTATTCTAATGTCATTCTCTGAAGAGCTGAGTGATTGACTTGAAACTAAAGTCTAAGGAAGACATTTTTCATGTCATTTGTGGTGTTTCATGGAGTAACATCCAGGATGCTTGGTGCCAGGTATTGTACTTGTTAAGCTTAGAATGCCCCTTGAACTTCAAGGTGAAGGTGTACCTTAAAGATAATTTCTCACCTAAAGAAGACACTAATGTAAGTTCCTTGGGGTCAGTGGTAGAACAGGAAACAGAGACCAAGTTCCTTGCCCCCCACAGAGGACAAGAATGGGCTCTTTCTCACTCTCAAAGATGCTTGTCAACACTTTCTCTTTTGGATCTGCTCAAAGAAGATAGAAATATCCCTAGAAAACATCCCCTCTGTGTACAACTCTTAGGAGCACAGTCTTCTGTGTAATTGCTTTAAATTCATCCTTAGAAACCTTTTATTTTAAACATCTTTTGGAGTAGTTGAGAACATATGCTCTGGAGTTAGGCTGCCCAGAATCAACCTGAGCTTGGCCCTTTGCTGTGTGGCCCTAGGCAAGTTCTTAAACTTTGTGAGCTTCTGCTTACGTGCATATAAAATGGAAATCGTGATACCTACTTCATATGGTTGTGAGGACACAGTGCAATGATGCTGGGCACTTAGTTTGTACTTCATAAATATTAGCAATTCAACAGATTTCTGTAGTTAGTTGCCTTCTAATTTAATATTTAATAAATTCAACAGCCTTGTTATAAATATCACTTTTTTTTTTTTTAAATATTTATTTATTTATTTATGGCTGTGTTGGGTCTTCGTTTCTGTGCGAGGGCTTTCTTCTAGTTGTGGCAAGCGGGGGCCACTCTTCATCGCGGTGCGCAGGCCTCTCACTATCGCGGCCTCTCTTGTTGCGGAGCACAGGCTCCAGACGCGCAGGCTCAGTAATTGTGGCTCACGGGCCCAGTTGCTCCGCGGCATGTGGGATCTTCCCAGACCAGGGCTCGAACCCGTGTCCCCTGCATTGGCAGGCAGATTCTCAACCACTGCGCCACCAGGGAAGCCCTAAATATCACTTTTGTTCAGTGATTCCAATAGGTCATTGACTATGATGAAATAAGAGAGGGAAATACAAAGGCAGACTTTGGTGATTAGGTGGTTGTTGGTAGTAAATTATTAATTTTCAGATATGTTTACATGTAATAATGTCATTCATTCATTCAACCTTTATTAAGTATAAAGTGTATGTTATATGTTAATGTTGTATCACAGAAAGGGTTATAAAGAGATTTGCAAGAAGCCTTCCCTAAAGTTTAGAGACATGCTCACTGCTGCTTTGATTTCCTGAAGATCAGGGACCGTTCATTCATTCATTCATTCATTCTAACATTTATTGGGTATGCCTGGCACTGTTAATAGGAGCTAAGTCTAATTCAGCAGTGAATAAAACAAAAATTCCTGACCTATGGAGCTAACATTCTAGTAGGGGAAGACCAGCAATAAATGGGACAAATAAAGAGAATATATAATATGTTAAGTGGTGATAAATGTGAAGGGGAAAAATAAATCAGGGAAGGGTCAGTGGGGTATGCTGGAGACAGCAATTTAAAATTGGGTGGTCAATTCGGTGGAAATCTTCCCTGAGAAGAGAGCATTTGAGCAAACACCTGAAAGCAGAGAGGATGTGAGTTACGGAGATTTCTAGAAGGGCATTCTGGGCAGAGGAAAAGCAGGCGCAAAGGCCCTAAAGTTGGAGTATTCTTGGTGACTTTGGGGAAAGCAATCATGGCCACCTTCTCTTTGATTCTCCTCTGAATGTTATAGAGTCTGAAATACAGAAGGCAAATAATTACAATGGTTTTAATATTCTCAGGGAAGTACAAATGAGGCATCACAGTCAAATTTTAATGAAGGGAAATCAGTATATCCAGGTGGTGCTTCTGTAGCTTTCTGTCTGAATGGAATTTAGCAAGCAGGAGTTTCAAACTTTAACTCCTGGATGTTGGAGATTGATCGGCAAGAACAATTGTCTTGGTGACTTGGTTCCTCCCCACCTCACCTGAGAGGGTGGGAGGAGATCTGAGCTGAAGAACCCCAGGTCACTGGGTTCTTGCGTTTCCCAATCTCTGAATCATTCTACAGATGGGAAAGAGAACCAGAGATCAGTAGAGGAGATATAACTTTTGAACTCACCATTATTGTGGTATAATTTATATACTCCCCATCGCAGCCACTTTTGTGTAAGATTGGATGAGTGTTGACAAATGTACATACCCTGGGTTGTGCTGATAAATACTAAACAAGTGACTGATCAGGGAAAAAAGAAGCCCTAATTTGTAGCCTTTGCCAATTTTTCCTGATGTGTTAAAAACTTCCATCATTGTTGATGTCAAGTCATCAATGTGATGTCCCTGCAGAGGGTGTTGGGAAAAGATGCAATTGGATCTTCTGGCAAGCCTGCAATGAGCTGGTTCCAACATGCTGGAGCACTTACCACTGATGGAATTACCACCATAGTCATGATATAGAACATTTCCCAAACTCAAAAGTTTCTCCAGGCTTTCCCCAAGGTTATCACTGATCTGTTTGCTGTCATGATAGAGTAACTGTCCTAGAACTTCCTACCAATGGAATCATACAGTGTATCCTCTTTGTGTCAGCATGCTGTTTTGACCTTCATCCATGAAGCTGCATGCATCAGAGTTTTGTTCCTTTTTATTGCTGGGCATTCCATTCTATAAATATACCACAATTGATTTATCCATTCACTTGTTGATAGACATTTGCATTATTTCCAGTTTGGGGCTATTATTAAGAAAGCTGCTATAAGCATTTGTGTATGAGTTTTCTTTGGAAATAGGTTTTCATTTCTCTTGGCTAAATACTGTAAATGAAATGGCTGGGTCATGAGGAGGATGTATGTTTCATAAGAAATTACCAAATGATTTTCCAAAGATGTTGAACCATTTTCTACTCCCGCTAGCAATGTATGAGAGTTCCAATGCTCCGTAATCTCATTAAAAATGGGTATTGTCTACCTTTTAAATTTTAGCCATTTTGGTATGTGTATAGTGCTATTATGATTTTAATTTGCATTTGAGCATCTTTTTACATGCTTATTGGCCATTTGTATATCTTTTGTGAAATGTCTGTTCAAACTTTTGCCCATTAAAAACATTTTATTTGTAGGCTGGTAGTAAATAACTTTTCGAAAAGGAGTACAGAATTTGGGGAAATCTGTAAGTTGGACAAGGCAGGAGGGAAAACAAGGCAAACAAGCAGCCTGAGAGAGGTGACAGGTTCATTGAGGTGGCCACAGTGCTTTATTCAATGAGTTAGATAAAGCATGTAGACTAGTTCCTGGCACAGAATAAATGTAGATATTATTATTATTAACTTTAAAATTATATTATTAAATAATATTAAATATTACTATTTATTTTAACAGCAAAGGGAAGCCACTCAAGGATTTGAAGCAGGCGTATGAACTATGACAGTCAAATGTACATTTTATAACCTTATCCTGGCTACTGTATAGAAAGTCTTAAGAGAGGAGGTTGGTGTGAATTGCTGTGAGAAGCCAAGAAGCCAGTGTAGTCATCTAACAGGATGTTAGAGCAGACACAGTGGGTCATCCGTAGCCTGTGGCTCAGTGGTGCCTGTAGCCCATGACTCAAGAGGTACCTACCTTTGAGGATCTCTAAGTTGTGCAAGATTGTATATATATAAAGCTACTTTTTCAGAAATTCTCATCTGTCCAGTTTGGAATATTCAGGGGAGCCAACTACTGAATCCACTGCTTGGTCTGCTTTGGAAGGCATTCAGTATTGACTATTAAATAGCTTGGAGTATCAATCAGGAGGGCCAAGTTTTCAGAAAAGGCCCCCAAAACCACACCACAGAATGGGCCTCCACCAGAGCTGCTGCTTCTGCCTCAGTGAGGAAGCTGAGGAAGGAGGAAACTACCCTATGATGCCCCTGTAGTTCTTCTAAAATCTCTTACCAACTGACTGACAAAATAGGATGTGCAAATGAATGACCAGAAAGCTAGCAACCAGGTACTAAGACCTTTAGCCACAGCCACCACTAAACACATAAATGCCTCCAAGAGCATGCTTCACGATGCCACGGTCTGCCTTTGATTGGTAGAACCTTAATCACATTCAGAACCCTGGCTGCATAGAATTTAGCTCTGCAGTATAGGAAGGCTCACTAGAAGGATGTCGGAATGTGTCTCGTGAGCCCATCGAAGGGATGCACCATGAAACTTAACTAAATTCACCCCGATGCTAGGCATTCAACAAAGGTTTACATTTTACCACCTCACAATACCAGCTGTGTACATTTGGGCACTACCAGAGCCTCAATAGCCTCCTTTATCAAATTGGAGGTAATAATATTTGTCTTCAAAAGCTCTTGGGGAGATGAAGTTAAATATAATAACATGCGGAAGAGCAGCAAGTTGCTTGGCATGTGGCAGGCATTCTGTAATTGAGGCATCAGCCAATCAGTGAACACCATTCCATAACCCTATAGAGGAAACAGAATCCCTGAAAGATGGAGATTATAAATAGAGTGTACTGCTCAAGAGATTTAATGGCCCAAATAGAAGTGGCCCTTGTATCAGTCCCATGGAATTGGGGGAGCGTATTTGCCCCTGGAAAAGTAGGTGGGATTTGTGTGTGTGCTATTTCACATGTTCATTTGTATTATTTTTTTCATTTTTGGTTAGTTTAATTTAAAAAAATAATGCAGCCACATAAATAATGAAAAGAAAATCCCTCTTTTCCAGTGTGTCAAGTTTCTTTCCTGAAATATCCTGTGCATATAAGCACACATGTCATCTAGAGTCTTCCTTTTTTCTCCTACAAAAATTGGGTCATATTATATGCTTCTTTTGCACCTGTATTTATTTATTTCTTTATTTATCCACTACCTTGGAGACAATCCATTTCAGTTCACATAGAACCAATCACCTATTGATGGCAGCTAGGTGTTTGCATTCTTTTGCTTTTACAAAATTTGCTCTAATTAACATCCATCCTTTTACGTAAATGACTATACCTATAGAATAATTTTAAGAAGTGGAAAGGCTAGGTCAAAGGTTAAGTACTGTGTATAATTTTATTGATATTGCCACATGGCTCTCCAAATACTTGTACCATGGTACGCTCTTTACTGATCCTGTATGAGCTGCATTTGTGCCTACATCCTTGCCAACAGTGTATCATCAACCCTTTAGATTTTTGCCAGTGAAATAAGGGAAGTGAAATAAGGGAGGTGATACCAGGGCAGATTAAGAGGAATCCTGCCAAGAGACAGAGGTGAGGGATTAATTAGAGGATAAGAGGTGAGGGAAGGTAGGATTTAAATATAAGTTTAGAAGGGAAACTCATAACCTTCTGCCACTTACTATGTGATGGGCAGTGACTTGACTAGGCAGGGTACCTGCTATTACATTCAGTCCTTATAACCACACTAACCCATAAACACTATTATCCCCCATTAGACTCTGACATCCATTCTCTGTCCACTGTACCTCCTGTGTCCTTATTCCACAGTTGAGGAAACCAAAGCCCAAAGAGGTTAAGCGATGTATCCAAAATCCCAGAGCAAGTTAAGTCAGGACAAGGGTTCCACTTTCCAGCTCCATGTACACTGCATTAGGCCAGCATTCTGGTGTGTACCATTGAAGCCACAAAGAATCTGAATATTTCTTCAGGGTGTATTTCATCCACAGTTTGAGTTTAATAGTTGAGTTGAATTCAGTCATTTCCTATAGTTGAAGAGGTTCCATAATAGTTGAGTGGACGTGATCTTAAATGTACTGACATTTTTCACGTTGATAAAAAGTTCTTCCTCAGAGATTCTCTGTTCCTTTCCACAAAAACTACTGTATTTACTCAAGGAGCATTCTTGACAGAAACTACATGAGGTGAAAGCTCTAAGCTTCTTGGGATTTTAAGATTTCTGATAGAGGATTATGCAGCCCCTCCTGAATTCTACCCCTACTCCTCTGGAATTTTAAAGTTGGCCTGTAAAACCCTCCTTGAAACACCCTTGGAGACTGGGACTGGCACCTGTGCCCTCTTCCTCATTGTTTTCTACTGCTTCAGAGTCCAGAATCATTGAGATTAGAGGTTTCAGCTAGGATTTCCTCATTTCCTACTTGTTTTCAGAGTCGAGGATCTCTTCTGTGTACATCTGGGCAGTTCCACTTGAATCAGAAATGGGAGACTTCAGACATTCAAATTTAATGAAGATAAGAAACATTCAATTAGAGCATGAAGTCCCAGTGAGGAGATGACTCTTAAGTGGCACAGAAATTTGGTTGATCATCCTTATTGGAAGGGTGGGACGATGATTGAGAATGTGATGGAAAGATGGGAATAAAAAGTAAACCTTTTATCTGAAAAAATTAAGCTGGGGCAATGACTTTTTTTTCTTTTTTTTTGTTAATTAAGAAGGCCTAACTTTTCAATTGTCCTAATTGGAAAGTATCCTGATGGTGGTCATTCTTTTAGGGTAGAGCAATGGTGTTCTGGAGGAATAGCCCTGAATATATTTGCCCAAAGCGAGTAAAGTGTCAGTGGTAAAGAATGGAATTTGAGAGCTGTAGTGATCTGAGAAATGAACTGGCTTGAAGTCCGACTTTATAGATAATGAAACTGAGACATAGTAAGTATATGCGATTTAGCTAAGAAGACACTTCTGGTGACCATCAGCCAAAACTAGAACCAAGCTCTCCTGCCTTAGCTCATTGTATGGTTTAATTTCCATTATGTGATCCACATTTCACAATCTGCTGAAAGAATATGATTGTTTGGAATTGTGTTAGTTTGTTTTCTTAGAATGGACAGGGATTTATTTTTACAGCTATCCTAAACAGACCTGTTTTTAACTAAAGAAAGGGGTACATAAATGAGAAAACTAATTTGTTAAAGAAATGGTTAAGATAAAGTCGATTGAACTATTTTCACACAGGAAGCTTAGCTGATAGGTAGGACATGTGATCTTTGTTTTGTTTTAGAAATTGCCATTCATTCCACTTTTAGTTTTGCAACACATGAATAAGAGCTATGTATTTATACTGTCTACTGAAGCCAGGAAACAAACTAAGTAGTGTTTTCTTTGCGGATGATCAATTGCTTAGGACTTGTTTCAAATTAATGATATAAATAATCTAACAAGGTCTTTCATTGTACATTTCTCAGAGCAAACAAAATGCGATGTGTTTTTATAACCAGATAGCTATTTGATTTTTTTTTCTCTTTCATACATTTGGATATAGATTGATATAGAATTACTTAAAATGCTGCATATAAATTAAACATTAAAAGGGAGATATGGAGAGCCCAAGGTGCCCCATTATAATCTTTAGTTCCACGGTCACCGCCTCAAGGACACTCCATTTCATATCACATGTCCTTCTTTTGAAAAGTGATCACCAAGGTTCAAGTAACATTTAAGCATGGCCAGCAACTGCATAATTTATGGACCTTTTCTTTTTTTTGCTTTTGTGTTCTTATTTTAATGAAAAACCAGGAAAACAGAAGACTTTTCATACGTTAACTCTCTTACATTCTTTCCCTCCTGCCTTTGCAGATCGGGGCCCTGAAGGATTACTACCACTTCTATCACAGCAGGACGATTAAAAGGTCAGTTCTCTCAAGCAGAGGAACGCACAGTTTCATTTCAATGGAACCAAAGGTAAGAAGAACCAGTTGGGTGGGGACCAAGAGGCAGAGCTTCTGCATTTTTCATTGGTAACATCACACTAGGAACTGGTGACCAGCATGAAAGCTTAAATTTCAAGAGCTGTCATAGTATCCTTTGGTCCAATATCTTTGCTTCCTCTTGAGACCAAAAATAGGCAATGGCTTGATTTTTTATCGAAGTGCCCTTATCATCCCAGTTGTAGAACAGCCCAGGGGTATCAGAAGTAGGAGTTGTCATGGAGAAATGAGAAGGAGTGTATGTGGGGACAGATAGGGATGGATTCAGAAGTAATGAAGTCTTAAGAAGACCATACCATCTGCCTATTTGCATACAGATCTGAGGTTCTATCTGAGCTCTGTAGAGGGGTCTCTTCCAGAACCCTTAGGCCTCAGGTCACCACGAATCCTTGCAGTTTCAGTGCGCATTAATAGAGCCATGCCACTGGTGGCCCAGGGACTAGACCATGTCTGAGACAGGAGGGATTCTGAGCACAGAAGGAACAGAAGCTGGCTGTGCTCCTCTTGGAAGCTCAACAGGGATCTTTCTTACACATTGTCTTGACCCCAATCCTTTTGGGTTGTACAGAAAGCATACTTCTAGGAGAACCTAGCAGAAGATATGTCATGTCTAGATTCTCCCAATCCATTTTGGTGAGGCAGGGCAGCTTTGAAATGGGAGATAGGAAGCTGGAGGGTGTTGGGGACAAACAGACTAATAACTGGCAACTAAAACTCTGAGGATGAGTTAACCCTCTGTCCTTATTACGCTGGAGGAAGGGATCGACTCTGACAGAGAACTGCTTGGCCTCCCAGATGTGACGAGTAAAGAGGGAGAGAGGGCAGCAGTACCAGCCTGCCCTGGTTCCTCTGTGGATTCACTGTTTGTTATTTACTGATCAGGAAGGGTTGTCTTTTCCTCATTATGGTTTGGGTTTATCATATGAGCTCATTTTCAAATAAATTGGTCAACAAGCCTCTACCAGTGAGCATGGCAATCTCTCCTAGAGATTCCTCGAAAATGATATTCCTTATTAAAGCAAAAAGGTCCCTATTTGAATTAATATGCAAATCAGATTGGCCATTTGGAGTCCTGTCCTCGGTTATGTGCCACAGTTCTCCTTGTTTAATTTTTGTCTGGAATATTATCACACAGTGTTCATGACTGTGAAATTGTATCTTGGTGGTTAGAAAAAGCACATTTGTTGTAGGGCCCAATTTTCTGTGGATTATAGGAACATCCCCTGATACTTAACACTCCGGCAGCCTGTGGATTATATATATATTGTCCCTTTATCTCTATTCAGAATTAAATGTTACTGGAAAAGCAATCTGTTAAGATGTTCTTGAATTAGCGAAGTTTTCGAAGCAAAGTCACTTTTTTCATCTGTTACCTTTTTCCAAGCTTTCTTGAACTTTGGTCATTTAAATGATTTTAATTTCAGACCTCACGTGCATAGTCCATGTGAATTTGAAAAACCGAGTACTAAATGGTTTGGGAGGTAAGAACAGAATTGAATACAGAGCTATTTCATGCCTTAACGTTCTCTTGGTTGAGAACGGAAGCTTGGTCTTCCATTCTTCTTATCTCAGTGCATCAAATAGCTCATGCAGGACCCAGTGGAGACCTCAGATGCTGGGACACATAGTGCCTGGCATGTTTGTCCTTCCCCACCCAGCCCAGAGGAACAGAGCCAGTTCAGGCCAGCCCCAGGGTACATGCTTAGTTCCTCTTCCTCCTCCGTATAAAGAATACCCTAGGATAGGACTGCACCTTGCTCCTCACTCCTCATTCTGGTGCCACCTGCACCTCATTGCCGCCCAGCTGTTTATACAGAAGGGCCACCGTTCTACCAACTTTGCAGATTGGGGATTGCCTGCAGTTTCTTTCAGATATTTCTTAAAGTCCGATCATTCCTTCCATTGGCCATTTCTTGAGCGTCTAATATATGCCAGGCCCTGTGTTAGGCTCTGGGGATTTGCGGATAGGGTGGTGCCCTCAGGGAGCTCTCTGCAGCCTCCCACAGTAGCTTTCGGGGAAACACAAGACGTTACAATGCTTCTCAGTGTTGGGGATGGAAGAGCAAAGGAGATGGGGGTCTACTACATTCCTCCTCCTTCTCCAGCTCCCTCCTCGAAAAGCTCAGGCCCACTTAGGTTAAGTTTCCTTTTTAATTTAGAAAAAAAAAGCAACAAACGTTATTTACAGAGAAGTTGCAAAAACGTTATGAGGAGTTCCTATATTCACTTCCCAGATTCCCCAAATGTTAACGTTTACATTTTACATCTCGTCAAACTTACTTGGTCATTTTCTCTCTCTTCTCTCTATACACATGCACACATAGCTCTGTATATAAGTTTCTTTTTGAAAATTTGGCTGCGAATTGCAGATATGATGCCCCTTTAACTCTAAATACTTCACTGTGTATTTACCAAAACCAAGGACGTTCTGTTATATAACTGGGAGTACAATGGTTAACATTTTGGTAAAATCTGGATATTAACATTGATTCAATATTATAATCTAATCTACAGATTTTATTCAGATATTGCCAGTTGTCTCTTTTCTGGGGCAGGATCACATCAGTTGTCATATTTCCCAAATCCCCTTGGTATACTCTGTCATACTTTCATTTTCTTCCCTCCCCTCCCCTCCCCCTTCCCCTTCCCTCCCCTCCCCTCCCCCTTCCCCTTCCCTTTCCCCTTCCCCCTCCCCTTCCTCTTTCCTTTCCTTTTCTTTCATGATCTAGAATTTTTTTGCAGAGTACTGGCCACTTATTTTGTAGAATCTCTCAAGTTGCATTTGTCTGTTTCTTCATGATTAGCTGCAGGTTTGGCGAGAACACCAGAGAAGTGCTGTGTCCTTCCCAGTGTGTCAGATCGGGAGGCACATGACATTGACATGTTTCATTGCTGATGATTTGACTTTGGTCACTTGATGAAACCTGGTGTCTGCCAGTTTCTTTATTTTAAAATACGATTTTCCCCCACCTAATTAATAAGCGTTTTGTGGAGAAAGACTTTGAGACTATGTAAATTTCTACAGGCTGACTTTTTATTTTTCCCTCCCAGCAGATCTCATGGGGAGTATAAAGTATCCACACAACTTGCTTCCTTAGGCAGGTCTCCTTTTCTTTAATCTTGGGGGTGTGTGTGTGGTGGGTGATTTGTGTGCCAGAGTGGAGGCACATTTGTGATTAGGGGGACGGGACCATGTGAAATGGCTTGGTGGAAAACATTGGTGATGCGTGAAGTTATTTTTGTTCCTCATCTTCTCCAGAAAGGGAAAACACACATGGGTGAATTGCAGGGAATACACACACTCAACAGATCCTGGCTTTTACTTGCTGGAGTAAATTGCATGGCTCCTTCTTCCCCCTGCTATTGTTTTTACTTAGAGGGTTCTAAAGAAGGAAATGCAAAAAGTAGCAACATTGTAAGAACAACCCTCCTGGTGCTAAGAAAATGCTGTGGTCAGTTGGGGCACATGAGCCCGGAGAACAAGAATAGACTGGATTCCCATATGTTAACAGTATGTTATGATTAGCTTTTAAATGACAGGAATCCGCAGACTTCTAAGACAGCATCACAACACAATAATAACACAGTTTGGCAAAAAGTGTTGGTACAATATTACAGCAGTTAGAAGGGTGAGTCTTACAATGTTCTTGACTCACCAACTTCTCTCCAAGAGACCTAGGTTAAATTTGAGAAACAGCAGTCTTGAATTAAGGTTTTCAGAAGCTTCTCATTAATCTGCTTAGAAATCTTTGCCATCCCTGTGGCATTTTGGTCAAAAGGGCGGTATCTACAGGAGCTCTTTGGAATAAAAGTTCTTTACAGCTCTTTAACTGCCCATGCAGACATGGGCGGGGGTGGAAGAGATACTTTTCTTTCGTTCTTCTTACCCAGAACAGAAAAATCAGAAGCCTACATTTTCCATTAGAGTAGGCTTTCAAAAATAAAGAACATAAACTGTCCTTCAGTTAGCGCCTATGTCCTATTCATGTGTAGTTTGATATACGAGCCCAACTTCTACCCTTGCCCATGAGGTTTTATCTTGAAGATTCTGGCCTTTTAATCTCTTATCTTTTCCAGTCCTTTTTTCTGTCTTCAAATATATTTAAAGATCAATTTTTATCTAAATCTAGGATAGAATTACCTTCTGCTCTGGGCTCAGGGATGAGCAACTCTCCTGCCATGTTTTTTCCTAAAGTTCAACTTATCAACCCGCCTCATCACGTGGATGTGTATGGCTGTGTATCTCAAATATGGAAAAACTATTGATATAGTATTATTTATTGCAGAATCATAGGCTCCTTAGAATTAGACTTCTCTCCTTCCTATCCAATGCTAACATACCCTCTGTCATATTCCTAAAAGGATTATTTTCAGATCTGTTAAACATGCCCAATGACAGAGAGCTCAGTACTGGACAAGGCAAACATTTCTATAATTAAAGGGATTTAACATGCTGAGCTAAAATTTGCTTGTCTGTAACTTCTATCCATTGATTGGATCTACTTCTACCTTCCAGACTTACACATAACAGCTCTTTAAATATTTGGAGCCCCTCTCTTAGTCTCCTGGAGCAGCAATTGTCCCTCTGTCAGTGTGGCCCAGAATTAAGTTCAAGGCTTTAGCTCACAGAGAGACTGCTCATTTGTTACATTTATATGTAAGCCATTTCCTCTAAAGAGAATTTTAGAGCAGGGCACGCAACCACTGTACAGTGACAGCTAAAGGGCTGTAGGAAAAGGACAGGAAGGTGGAAATGAAGTAATTAGAGGTAATTAGCAAGATCAGATAGAATCAAACCTGTGAAACAAGAAAGGGAAGTTCAAGTTCCTGACTAATCCCTGTTGGTACCTATTGTGTCTAGAATTTGATTTTCAGGTGACTGGAGTTTCTCTTTTTGCCTCAAGGGTGAAGACGATGTGATGGAGTAAAGTAAGGGTGCAGGAGTACTTCACTGTACGTAATGGTCATGTTCCCGAAAAGCTGTACAAATCTACTTCTTATCAGTCAAACCTCATTTCCCCAGGGATTCACCTTATAATTTCAGAATCAGTTGATCTTCACTGAGGATTGATATGTCATTTTTCTGTGGAGACAACCGGCACATTAGTTAACTCTTTTTTTTTTTTAACTCTGAGACAAACCATTTGTAAGTTGTTTGCATGCAGCTGATCTGCCAGGGGATCTTTGGAGGTAAAGATCAGTTATTCCGTTAGAAACAGATGCTCAGGAGTGTCCACCTGGCTCCCATGCGCGAATTGCAGCCGTGCCTTTCCACTGACAAGATGCCTGGTGTCCCGGTGCGGCTTCAAAATTCATTCCACCCCGAGTACAAGTGCTTCCTGTTCTGGCCGCTGCTTCACTTCCTCTCACCCCACCTGCCCTCATTCCAGCTGGTGCTCCCGTGGACTGTTTTCTCTGGCAGTTCAATTTTCTGCTCTTTGGTTTTAACTGTGATAATAACTTCATGGTTTGACTTTCTTCTGTGAAGTGCAGTTTTATAACAACATTCCTGGGCTTGTGCTCGGCGGCCATGTGCGCAGATCCCGGGTGTGTTGAGGTGGAACGAGAGGGGCTGCGTTCTCTGGGGCAGGAACCCGAGGCTGTGTGTTCTTAGCCTGTGTCATAACCGTGATTGTTACACATTTGCTTCTCAGCATCTCACCAGTGAATGAAAGCAGTTACCAGACAGCTTGAGAATGCCCTGAATTCTTCTGGAAGCAGCGTGGGCTTGGGTGTGATGATGAGCGGAGAGGACGTGGATGCGGTGGTCAAGGGGCATGTTGGGGGGCTGTCTTGTTCCGGGTGACCCTCTTTAACTACCTTTCACCAGTTATGAAGTGCAACCGCTATGGCAGATTCCTGTCTTTGCCTTTTGATAGCATTCCTGTGCCTTCGAAAACCCCACTAGAACGTGTAGACTCCTGGGAGAAGCGTTTCAGCCATAAGTTTGCAACCTGTGATACAGGTATAATGGCAGGATGGCTAGGAGTGTAGGAGAGACGGAAAGAGTATGTGGGTACAGATGCCACCGAGTTCTCCATCTTCCCTTCTTTTCTGTCTTGTTTTCAGGTCTCCCAGATGTCTGGATGATCAGAAACCGGAGAGTCAGATTGTACACTGCTGGGTTATCTGATGGGAAAGTTTGGGTCATAACCCCAATTTTTTTAGCTACTTAGGAAAAGTGGCCAAATCTGTATTAGAGAGCACTTCTCAGCATTTCATTTTGAAAGGTTATAAACGCACATGCTCACAGTGGAGTGCAGATAAGAAGAATGAGTAAGATGGGCCAGACGGAAAATCCGTGGGCATAGGATAGAGTGTAGAGCCCTTGCTGTGTGTAAGGGAGCAGCTGCAGCCCTGGGGCATCATGTTTGCAAGCTGGCTCGTGGTTGCCAGTTGAGAAGAACCGGCAAGTCTGCACTTTTACAGGACATTTCCCAATTTTAAATGTTGGCCAATAATTCAGAAGTTTAAACATATTCGTGTGGGCCAAGGAAAATGCATCCGAGGGCCATCCCAGTTTGTGACCCCCTGAGATGGGCTGCATCGGGAAAAAGCAGGGCAGGCGTGAAAGGTAGGTGTTAGCACCTTCATAACTTGGCCTCCGTCTTGCCCTCACCTGAACACTGGTTTCAATCTGTCAGTCATGCTCTGCTGAGTGGCTCTAGTATGATTTTTCTCTGTGTCTTAGTCTCCAAACTGAAATGCAAAGATCTTTTAGGTATAAATAATTGGCTCAGAGCACTCACGTTCTGAAGCAGAGGCTGCTGCCGGTGAGGACGGGGGGTTGGGGGAGCTCATTCTAGCTCCTCTTGTGCTTTTCCCCAGTTTTCCACTGACAACAGTCTCAACAGGAAATGAAGCCTGGAGGAAATAGGATAAGTCAAAGAAAAGAACAAATAGCAAAGTGATGACCATGTAAAAATAGGAAGAGGAATTAGATAGGGCGGGGGAAGGGTAGATTATGGATTTTGCCACTTTAGCCACGTGAAGGAAAGGTACAAATGTAAAATCTTTATTATTTTCTTAGTTTATGTAGTATTTCTAAGGTGTCAGATGCTAAAGCAGCCGGTGCTAGATCTAGAAAATGTAGGGTAATGACAACATTCTGAATTTCTAGTTAGGTCTGGTCTTAGTTCAGGTTGCTTATGACAGAATATCATAGACTAGGTGGCTTATAAACAACAGAAATGTATTTCTTCTAGTCCTAGAGGCTGCGAAGTCCAAGATCAAGGTGCTGGCAGATTCGGTGTCTGGTGAGAGCCCACTTCCTGGTTCATAGACAGTCGTCTTCTCACTGTAATCTCACCTGGCGGAAGAGGCAAGGGAGCTCTCTGGGGTCTCTTTTATAATGGCACTAATCCCATTTATAGGTGACCATTAGG
This sequence comes from Balaenoptera ricei, assembly GCF_028023285.1. Taxonomy (NCBI): domain Eukaryota; kingdom Metazoa; phylum Chordata; class Mammalia; order Artiodactyla; family Balaenopteridae; genus Balaenoptera; species Balaenoptera ricei. The sequence goes on from NC_082644.1 coordinate 78,816,561, forward strand.
TCACTCCATCCTTGTGACCTAATCACCTCCCAAAGGCCCCACCGCTAAATGCCACCACATTGAGTATTAGGTTTCAACATGTGAATTTTGTGGGAACACAAATTTCAGTCTGTAACAGGTGTTAAGAAGGGAACTTTAGAGCCACAGGTTCTGTTGAACTCTTGGGCAAGCTGGGATATAATAAATAAGTAATCCTAGGGAATAAGCGAAAACAGTAAAAACAAACAAAAGCCAGCAACAACAACAAAACCCAAAGCCATTTTAATTGTTTGGCTTTGAAGAGAAATCATACTGATTTACATATTTACTTTAATGAATGCAAGAGTAAATAAGAGATCCAATTAAAACATCACCATTGAAAAGGCATGATTTGTTAAAAAGTGCTTGTGAATTTTGTTTCTGTGCTCAGTTCTACCAAATGTCAATCAATTCTTACAACATAAAAAGAGGCAATATGGTACAACAGAAAGAACCTTTGGGTCTTTGTTGATGCTTGGATCTCTGTGGGGTGAGCGCTTAACTCCTCTGTCCATCGATTTTCTCTCCTCATCATTGTTCATGCACATACTCAGGGAAGTACATGGTATAATACGGTATAATGATTTGTACATAAGAAAGGATCAAAAGCATAGGTTAAATTCTTATAACAAAATAATAAGTTCACCATTAAAATGATGTTATAAATCTATACATACTGATAAGGAAAGATCTCCAAAATAATATGTAAAGTAACAAAAAGCAGTAATAAAAAGAACATATAAAATGCGTTCCTATTTATGTTTTACATTTAAAAACAAACAAACAAAAAGACCTGTGTGTATTTTTGTGTAGTTATATGCAGCATAGGTTTGAAAGGAAACACAAACACATAAAAATAACTCTTAATAGTTACCTTTCCACATTGTATGACTTTTAACAAACTGTTTATACTGAAACTGCTTTTGTTGATATCAACAATGATATTTGATATTTCAAATCTGGTGAGTTCATCTCTGTTCTCATCTGACTCTATCTTTCACTGAATATAGTGGTTGATCATTTGCTCCTTCCTGAAAAATGACTCTTTCAGTTTCCTGAGACCACATCTCCCAGTTTCCTCCTTGCCTCTCCTGCACCTTCTGTCTCTGGATGGTACTCCTCCACCTCACCTATAAATTTTGGAGAGCCCAGGGCTCCCCTTTATGCTGGTGTCCTTGCTTCTAATTTATATCTTCTTCTCTCACCTACCTGACATCTCCAGTTAGACGTCTAGTAAGCATCTAAGCCATAATATGATCTATATGATGCTTTTAATTTCTATCCATCACCATGGTGCTCGAACCTTTTCCTTCCCAGTAAACGGTACCATAATTTATCTAGTTGCCCAAGCCAAAAATAAAGCAATCTATTCTTGATTCTCTCCCTTTTCCTCATTTCCCCTCATGGAACCATTAAGAGATCCTGCTGGCTCCCCTGCTAAAATTTATCTTAAAGCTGTGAACCTGTGGGCTTTCCTCTCCTGCACTGCCACCAGCCTGGTTAATCCCACCATTGTCTTTGACTTGGACTACAGCAGTTGCCTCTACTTCCACTCTTGTTCTTCTGTAGTCATTCTCCACAGCAAGTAAGCTTCTTAAGACATACAAAGATCAGGTCTTTCAAAGACTTTCCGTGGACTTTGGAATAAAATCCAATTTTTTCTTAATGATCTTTAAGGACCATCATGATCTGGCCCCTTCTTACCTCCCTGAGCTAGGCTTTGAAATGCCTCCTTTTGCTTATCACTCTCAGCCACATTGACCTCTTTCTATAAACATCAAACTCTTTCCCTTTGCCTGGAACGTATTTCCTTTGGTCTTTGCATGATGGATATCTTCTCACCCTTCACATATCAAAACAAATGTCACCTCCTTTGAAGGACCTTCGACAGTCATCCTTGCTAAAGAACACCCTTAATCTCATCTACCCAGCTTCTGTCTAGCTTTAACATGTTAATTTCCTCTTTGATAATGTATCTGAATCCAAAACCATATTGTTTCTTTATTTGATTGCTATTGGATTTTCCCTTCTGGGATAAAACTCAGTAGGGGCGGGGCCCCATCTTATTAACTGTGGTATTCCCTCAATCTGGAATAATATCTGGTACATAAAGACCATCAATAGAAGAATAAATGAATGAATAAATATTTAAAATTAATTTGTACAGGAAAATAAATGATAGAGGAAGTAATAAATCTAGGGGCTGAATTTCTCTTAATTCCCTTAGAACTCAAATCATTTTATGATGACATACACAGTACTATCTCATTTTAGTGCAGACGTGAGGGAAGCCAGTTGGAGAAACTGTTTCATAAAATAAAAGAGGTATTGCCTGGACTTGGGACATTTGGATTCTGGTCTCAGCTTTGCTACCAGCTCAACCTGCTATTAGCAGGTCACTCCTCACTGGGCTTATTTCACTTATAAAATCATGGAGCAGGTGAGCTATTTTCTGACATTCATTCCGATCCATTAATTACCATCTTGAACCAGTGTCACTTGTGATTTTACTGTTGGTCCACATTGCCCATCAGATGTGCCCTTTTCATATTCCCTGTTCTAATGTCTTTCCAAACTTCCTCCTTCTCTCTTTCTCCCCAATACTTAGAATATTTCTTAGCACTTCAGCTCTTCCCCTGGACTCTGTTCTACCTGAAAGACTGAATTTTGTAATTAGACTTGAGAATAACCTGGTTCGTCTTGAGACAGATATAGACTTTACCTATTCAGCAATGCACATGATAAATGAGGAACAAGTAACATTGCTTGTTTTCAGAGTACACGTCTCTCACTGATACAAGAGTATGATAACGAGAATGGTAATTATTATTACTGATGCTCATGAATTCCAGAAGGCAGTTCTGAACAGCAAAACATACTTAATACAAGTTCTTCTAAGGAATTTAATACTTTATGTGGTTTTTGGAGAAATGGAATACCTTCTAAAATGACAACAACACTAGAACAAATTTTTAAAAGCTTACCATGGAAATTAGAAATTAGAAATATATTGGGAGGGTGGTGGGTAGGAAGTAGGAAATAGAAGCAGCCAAGAATCAAGGGTGGACACAATTCATGAAAATTGTTGGTGGAATATAGATTCTTCTTTAATCCACTGGCAAAGCTAAGCGAGTGTTTTCAGGTTTGAGTTTTCAAGCTTAGACTGTGATTCCCCCCCAACCCACACCACCACCAAAAAAAATGGCAAAAGGTAAACAGAGTGAGCAGGTGAGGAACAGGACTGTGTCTTAGGGCAAATTTGCTAGGCCCCAGCTCAAGGTCAGCCTTTGCTGTAGACAGAATGTTCCAATAATGTCCCTCAAGATATAGACAAGCTTTTCAGACTTACTCTTTGCACCAGCAGGAAGCCCTTTTCAAATTCATCTATGCACGGAGAGAAAATGACAAAGATGGAGACTACTTGGAGGATTGGGAAAGAAATGGGGTCATTCCTCAATACCAGGAAAACTGAAGTCTCCCAGGAATGAGGTAGCGTTAGAGGGCTCTCTGGATTCAACCATTCATTCATTTGCTTTCTCCAAGGATAACTTTGAGAGCTAATTGTGTACAAGATACTGGTAGACCCCAGAGCTTTTTCCCAGTGGAGCTTACCACCTAGTAAGCCTAAAGTCCAGGCCTGAAGCCAAAAAACCCAGTTCTCAGCATCAGTTTCTATCCCCAAATGCAATTCTAACATCACTGGAAAGCTGAGATTTTTGAAGGCATAAATTAATACAGTTTTAATAGCTTTTCACTAACACATCTCAAGTTTTTATTTATATTTAGGGCTGCCAGATAAAAGAATATACTTTTTTTTTTTTTAAAGTTGTGATTTTATTTATTTATTTATTTATGGCTGTGTTGGGTCTTCGTTTCTGTGTGAGGGCTTTCTCTAGTTGCGGCAAGTGGGGGCCACTCTTCATCGCGGTGCGCAGGCCTCTCACTATTGTGGCCTCTCTTGTTGCGGAGCACAGGCTCCAGACGCGCAGGCTCAGTAGTTGTGGCTCACGGGCCTAGTTGCTCCGCGGCATGTGGGATCTTCCCAGACCAGGGCTCGAACCCGTGTCCCCTGCATTGGCAGGCAGATTCTCAACCACTGCGCCACCAGGGAAGCCCCAAGAATATACTTTTAATAAGAGCTTGTCTCAAATATTGTACGGGCCATACTTTTATTAAAATAATTTGTTTTTCACCTGAAATGCAAATTTAACTGAGTGTCCTGTGTTATTATTTGGTACGTCTGACAACCCTGACTTATACGGAAATCATTTTGAGATTACAGTTAGGAAAAACACACTGATACCGAGACTTAGTACATGTAAATGCCGTAAGGCACAGCTAAGGGTAAAGACTAACCAAAACTCCGGTCTCCCATGACCACAGTAAATCAGGAGATTTCCCATGTTCCCTATGTCATGAAGTGTTTCTAGAAAACATTATCACTATATAAGAACCTGCTTGGAGTAACCACTATTTATTTTACCGTACATGTATGATGGGACATTAAGATTGGTTCTTCAGCTTATAGTGATATCTGTAACCCAGCCAGTAAAGTCCCCCAGCCCCCACCATGATGATTACTTCTGTGTTGTTTGGTAGAAAGACAATCTCTTTCAGCCCCTAGTAAAACATTTCATAAACTGTTCTTCTTGATTCCAAGAGACAAAGCCAATTTTCTCTGAGGCTGAGCTCTGTATACCTGACCCTTAAACCTCTGTAACAGAGGGTGTGTGTGTGTGTGTGTGTGTGTGTGTGTGTGTGTGTGTGTGTGGTGGGGTAGAGGTCGCTGTAGCTAACCTGAGACCTGCCACAACAAGGGCATTGAAATGAAAGCATCTATTTATCAGCCTTCTGATCAGCTCTCAGCTTTCAGATTGTATGATTATAGGAAAAGCAACACAGTGTGCAGATTTGTAGATTTTGGAGATTTTAAAGCAGTGTCATTGTAAGAGTGCCCCGTCACAGGAGAAAGTTCCAACTCCATAGACATAAGTTCTAACCAGCAGTTGTTATTAACTGATAGGAACCGGGTCAGAAGTCCAGCCTGGCACAGAACCTGAGACTGCTGAATTACCCCAAGAGGGCAAAGACTCCCGTGTGGCCCTAAACGAAGATAACACGATGAATCACTAGTACAGAGGGCTGGCCTTTTCCAATTCCATGAGTCTCCAACTCCAACCTTGGGGGCATTGGAATAACATCATTGGGAATAAAATTTAGAGCGTTTCCCCCTTTTGCACCAGTTCCAGCGTCCTGTGTATGAGTTAATACAATGGTAGGGAATTAGGAAGCCATTCTGTAAGGGTCAGTTTTCTCTTATCATCAGTGGTAAATAAAGCCTATGTTCAGCCTTGTGTGTCTAATTCAAGTTTATAGTTGAGCAAACCCTGTGACGTGACAGGCACAGCTCTCTGTGTTTGTGGCATAATTTACAATTTGAATCTGATATGTTACATGACTAGGATACGATAGTCATGGGAAAAATGATACCTCACAGCTTTGTAAGAGTTAATGGGATATGTTTTTATTAAATCCTTTAAAATGCTCATTGTGTTATGTATATATTTTAATTCATTAGAATTGTTTTTTCCCCATTTCATTATGATTTTCAACATTCAGCAAAATTAAAGAATTTAAAGTGACCACCACTATACTTACTGTCTAGAATCCATCATTAACATTTACATACTTTCTTTATCACATATTTATGTACCCATCCATCTTTATTCATCTATTAGTTCATTTAATTTACATATCTGTGCATCTGTCTATCATTATTCATCCATTTATCCATCTAATTTTTGATGTATTTCAAAATAAGTTGCAGACATCAGTCCATTCCCCTCCAAATACTTCAGCATGCGTGTCGTTAATATTTTTCTGTTTTTTTATGTAAAATTTACATACAATGAAAATCACAAATGTTAAATGTATAGTTTTTGAGATTTGACAAATGCATGCACACGTGTAGCCTAAACCCCTTTCAAGATACAGATTGTTTCCATCGCCCCCCGAACCCCTTCCCAGTCACTTGTCTCCCCACCCAGAGACAATCACTGTTTAATTTTTTCCTACCATAAATTAATTTTGAAGGGTTGATTTTTAAAAATTAAGGTCTAATTTATAGAGTAAAATTTGTCCTTTACAGTGTACAGTTCTGTTAGTTTGTTTGTTTTTTTTTAATTTATTTATTTTTGGCTGTGTTGGGTCTTGGTTGCTGGGCGCGGGCTTTCTCTAGTTGCGGTGAGCAGGGGCTACTCTCCGTTGCGGTGCGCAGGCTTCTCATTGCGGTGGCTCCTCTTGTTGCGGAGCACAGGCTCTAGGCACGCGGGCTTCAGTAGTTGTGGCACGTGGGCTCAGTAGTTGTGGCTCGCAGGCTCTAGAGCTCAGGCTCAGTAGTTGTGGCACACGGGCTTAGTTGCTCCGCAGCATGTGGGATCTTCCCGGACCAGGGCTTGAACCCGTGTCTCCTGCATTGGCAGGCAGATTCTTAACCACTGCGCCACCAAGGAAGCCCTCTGTTAGTTTTGATACATGTAGATAGTTATGTAACCACTGCCACAATCAAGATATAGATCAGTTCCATCACCACCAGAAATTCTCCTGGGTCCTTTATAGTCATTCCCTTCCTCCACACCTAGCTTCTGGCAACCACTGATCTGTTTTCTGTCCCTATAGTTTTGCCTTTTCTAGAATGTCATATAAATGGTATAATATAGTATGTAGCCTTTTTGAGTCTGGATTCTTTCACCTAGTATAATGCATTTGACATTTCATGCATGAGGTTGTGTGTATCAGTGGTTTGTTCCTTTTTATTGCTGAGTAGTATTCTATTGTGTGGATAGACCACAGTTTATCCAGTCACTGGTTGAAGGACATTTGGATCATATCAGGTTTTGGCAATTATGAGTAAAGCTGCTATACGCTGAACGGAATACGTTTTTAAGTCTACTATGAGGTGGATTTGCCTGACCCAGGTTTTGGTGTTTATTTGTAAATTCCCAATCCACTATCAGACACAGGACAAATGCACAGTCAGTAGTTGCTAGAAGTGTGAATTATACGATTTGGTAGAGAATTGTTTAGTTATTTCACTCCTATGAAATTTGCAACAGAAATCCAAGTTGTCAGTATGCATTACATGACATTTTGCATTTTGACTTTGGGAACCTGAAAAAATATCATTAACTACTGTTTGAATTTCATAGTTTAAAATGTCTCATGGGTGATTTTTTCCAAGTGGGTTTGGAGCATTTTTATGTCCTCGGCAGAGCAGATATTTTGATTTTCCAGTCTCATTTCAGAAGCCAGTATGTATAATCCACCCTGATGCTCTGAGCACCAAGGGGGGAGATTTGATGGTGAAGAAGCAAGAAAAGTGAGACCGGGCAAAAAGGATATGGGCGAGGGGAGGGCTCCACGTAGCAGTAACAACCACCAATAAATATTTCATTGGGTTGCTATGTGGCAGCGGTTACACCAGGTCAAGTTGCCTAACAGTAAGTCGGCTTGATGCAGGGTTTAGTGAGCTGAGAGACTGATGAGGCGATAAATTTCACCGTAGGATTGTGCTTTTGTTTTAGTCAGAGATCCAGTGCCAAATGTGAGAAGCTTCTGCCAGGTGCCTACTGGGATGAAACCTGCTCGTCTCTTCTTGCTTCCTGCATTTTCTGTGAAAGCAGAAACAATTTGGTCATTTTATTTACATGCATGTGTGTGTGTGTGTGCGTGCGTGTATGCATTTATAATGTAGTTGGAGATAGCAAACCAAAGTACTTGCTTTTTTCATTTACTCACTATTCCATAGAAATGTATTAAGCAGCTATCAAATCCCCACACTTTTGAAACTTTCAGTCAGAATAATCAGACCTTAGCAAAAGAAAAAAGATTGCTATGCAGTTTTGTCATTATTATAAGAATTAAGGGTAGAGATGAAATTTGACTTATTTGCCTCAGTAAAATCCTATGGGGATGAGAATCTTCCCTCCCTTCTCTGAGCTAAGAATCAAGAAGGAAACAGTCTTATAGAAAACTTTGGATTTAGCACTGCACCAAAAGGTGTTAAATGGATAAACTTCAAATAGGAATAAAAGGACATGAGGCCATCTAAATAGGTTAATAATTGGTAATTGTGTGGCTAAACAGTACGTGGAAACAGAGAAAACCAAGTGATTTTGCAACATACTTGGAATTTTGTTTCTAGAAACAGGCATATTTTTCCCCCCATGTAGAGTTTGTAGATGATTTCTGAGAATGTCATCAGGGATGCATTTTTCTTTATAGGTACATCATTGTTCAGGTTAGGTTCATCAGTCACTTTAACACTCAAGGAACATCAATAATCTGTCTTTGTGTTTGTAGACCTGGATGCTGCTTATGAATTTACAAGCATACAAGTTGGTTAATGAACCTCCCGGGAGGGAGGGGAAGCACATCCTTGACTAGCTCTCTCCCCCACTTCTGTTCAAGGAAGCTGATGTAGCACCAGGAAAACACTGTGGTACTTTATCCTTATTATAACGATAGCTCTGTTACAAAGTTATTGAGTTACAGTGCCTTGGCTTCTTTCAAGATCAAATTTACTCATAATTGCAGCTGTTACAATGGCAATTTGTTACACTTAAAATACTTGGCTCTCCGGAATGTCACTATTAAGGAGAGTGAAGAGGGAGTTTGGCTGCCAGGATCAAATGGATTTAGACCTGAGGAAAACCAAAGGGAAATAAATACACACATACCCCATTGGAAGCCTCCAACCACCAAAGCCAGCCGACAGACGGGGAGCATGGCCTGAAAAGCTCCCTTGCCCTTTCACTCTAGGGCTTTCTCAACAGGAGACCGGGTCTATGCAGCACTTGCCAGGGAGAAAGGAAAATTATCAGAAAGCATGCTAATCCTTACTAGTGGTTGCCTACAGGTCTCTGAAATGCTGAACTATGAAACATCTTTCTTTTCTTGAATACACATCTTTCTCAAAAAATGTTTTGGAAATGTTTTCAATTTGACACTAAATATTGACTGCATCCTAATGAAAACCTCCATTTTGTGGTTCACAATCATTCAAAAAGGATAATTTGAAAGAAAAGCTAGTATTTATCAAGCCTCTACTATATGTGGAAGCCCTGTGCTATGCAATTCATGAACGCTGTCATTTAATGCTTTTGACAAACTTTAGAAGAAGGTGCATTTCTTTCCAGGAGAAAGACTCGGAGAGGTTAGGTGGTTTTGTCAAAGCGTATACTGTTTTCACTCCACCATGCTTACTCCTGCCTTTGACAAAGATATAAAGCAGGAGGGTAAAAAGTAGCAATTAAGAAATATTAACATTACTTAGGCAGGGACTCCAAGGCAGGCTGAAAGATCAGCTTTCCTTTCTCCCGATTCTTCAAATCCCCTCTCACCAACACACGTACTTTAAAGTCATTTTCAGTGAGTTAAGTAATTTTAAATAGCTTAAAACACTTAGTTTGAAACGGTAGCCTCCAATTAATTCAATTATTACATACTTAATTGGAGCCAGGATACTACTGTTACATCTAAAAATAAGAAAAAAGTCATCATCATAAATACTGATTGCCTGCTTATTATGTATCAGGCCCTGTTGTAGGTGCTTTATATATACTAACTCAGTGTTTTGCAACCTTTTTTCTCATTATTGTCCTCCTAAGGTGAAAAATTAAATTAAAATTAACTTTATTAATTTGAATTTGAATTTAATTTAATTTCTCCATAACAAGAAACATTGAACAGTAAGGAATATGTCTTTGTCAGGCAGGGTTGCGCTTGGGGACACCACCACCATTCCAATGTCTAAGATCACCCTCCAGTGATATCATTCTTGGTGAGAATACATTTGATGCCCCTGACAACCCTAAGAGTAAGGTCCTGTGATTACTCTACCTATTTTACAGATGAGAAAACAAAGACCCTGAGAGGCTTCATAACTTGCTCAAGAAGCTAGTTTCCAGGCTGTACCGTCTTAACCACTGTACTCTGTTGCCTCTGTTTAGTCATTCATACCAGTGGATGCCTTTCTGCAAATACATTTTATGTCTCAAACAGTAATCTTCGTTAGCAACATGGTCGAGTCTGTCCAAGTCTGTCCTGTTTGTTACCCCCTGGTTAACATACATTTGAATTCTGGCCTTGGCATACTTTGTAGTTTCAGCCTGAGCCCTTTACTCTGTCCCCTGTCTCAACCCTTTACTCTTTTATCTTCTTTAATCCTTTTGATAACCTGTGGGGTGAGTAGGTGTTATTAACCTCATTTTACAGAGAAGTCAGGGAGGAGCCGGGAGATTAGGAAACCTGCCCAGGGCCACAGGGCTGGTAAACTACTGACCTAGGCAAGCAGTCCAGACGGGTTATATTCCAAAGCCCATGCATGTCCTGGGTCATTTCTCAGATAATCTCCCATGGCAGCATAAACTCTGGGTGGGCTTCCAACATCTCATCACACATTTGAAAATCTATTAATATCATTTAAATGTTTCTTTGAAATAATTCTAGATTCATGGACAAAACAGAGTGAGTTAAATGTATCTTCTGCCAAACCTAAGAGATTAATAGAAAGATTTATACATAATTTAAGGTACAAACTAGACAGAAATATTGGAGCGATAGCTAGAAGGCACTGCTGCCTGAAGATCAATTAGAAAGGAAGATAAAATACCTTGGAACTTGGGCAGGATTATAAAATGGATGCAGTTTTTCCTCGGTGGCTTGCCTCTCACTGAAGTCTTCTCTCTCCCCTGTATCTTTACATCTTTTTGTTCTCAGCGTCCTCAATACTCTCTTCCTCAGCAATTCTGAGACTGACTCTCAAAGCCTTAATTCACAACAAGTTACAAAAGATCAATTATAGCTTAAAGTATTATTCCTCCCCAGAGGATTTGTAATTTGGCAGAAATTGAAGCTTAGGGGATAAATGTTAAGGGTGACAGTTTCGGCTCAGGGTGGGGAAATTCATAGGAGGGCTTTACTGAGCTCCTGGCATCCTCCCAGATGGCTGTTGTCTACAGACTCACCCATAGGCCTGTTTCTCAGGTTCTAAATCAAATTGGGTGTTGGTTTCATGGGATTTCCTATATACCCACCTTTTCCAAGATGTGAACTCCGTGCCCAGCTTCTCCTGGTTATTGTGTCTTGTTAGGAAACCAAATCTTGACTGAGTCCTGGCAGAAGGCTATGGGCCCAATGATGAGCGAGATGGCGCCTGCTCTCGGCCCTTCCCGGTGGCCATGTGGGTGGTCTCTCGTGCCTTAGTTTCTCCATCTGTTTTAGTGGAAAGGATCGTAACATTCTTGGAGATCCCAGAACGGAATGTGCTGTGTAAACACTAGGCAGTGTTGTTACAATAAACAGCAAATTAGTGACTCTAGTTTAAATTTCCTACATTTGATGACTTGTGGGTGTACCAAAGAATCAGAAATTGTCACTAGGAAAAAAAATCTTCCTCCTATTTTCTGACAAAAACAGAATTTTAGGATTTTGGCTACCATCTGCTGAAAAGTGCAGTTCTGCCTCTCCCCGTGGAAGGCTGGAACGGGGGCTGCAGTAGAATCTGGCATCCTTCTAATTAGCTGGGTTGTTGAGTTCTGTCTCAAGGGTTCTAACCTGTGTTGCTAGCTTTTTGGTTTTCTAATTTTTACAAATCTTGTTTTTTTTTTTTAATTTAAAATGTTCTATTGAAATACACTGCCATATTAAGATTGACATTTCCGTTAGGCAAGAAGAGATGAGAATATCTCTATTGTGATAGTCTAGCTTGTTACGGAGACAGGCATGTACATATAGAGAGGGATGGCTTGTTGGTGGTTGAGTGCTGTTACTGTCTCTTTTAGGTGATTCTATTTTGAGAGATTTCTGTTTCCATTTCACATCCCAAGGATCCAGAAGTAGGCAAACAGATCCTCTTCTCTCACCTGACAGTGATAGTTTATGAAACAGAGAAAAGAATATCGACTTCGTGCCCTGAATCCCAGATCTTAGATTTGTCCCGCGCAGTATGCCATCATTTATTAGGAATAATAATATCTGCCTTGTCTATGTAACTGGGTTGCTTCGAAGCCCCGATGACATTTGAAACTGCTTTGTAAACTCGAAAAGATTCTGTAAAAGTAACACATTATATCTTATATGTTCTGGTATAATGTTATAAGTCATAATCCTAGTTATTACCTTAAAATGTATATCTCAGAAATAACTAATTTTCTTGTAAAAAAAAAAAAAAAAAAGTAACACATTAGTGATAGTAAGTGTAAGGTCGAAATTGGGGTAAACCTAGTTAACTTTCTATGATGCCCGGGTGAGAACAGGCCCCTGCATCAGGCCCAGAATAAACTCAGCCTTTGACCCAGTTCAGGCTCAACTGTGGTCAGGACTTGACCTCTCTGTGCTCCTGTCCCAGTTAGAATAGAGTGGAGTTCAGGAGTGGAGAATGAAGCCAAGTTTATTAGGACATTCTACTCTGTGTATTTCACAGTGGTTTGCCCAGCCTGACTGTAAACAGCAGCTGGAAGACATTTTGCTTCCTGAGTCCCCATGTGTATCCATGGAGCTTGGAGTTCAGAGGAAAAGCTTGAGCTTTAGAGGCTAAAAAAACTATGTTCAGGAAGCAGGCCACTACCTCTGTAAGATTCATGAACTTGAGACACTCTGGGACTCAGTTTATTCTGTGTGGCAGGGTTGTTTTAGAGATTAATTGAGATAATGCACATGGAATTTTCTTTCCATGGAAGACTCTGGGCCCTTGATTTGGAGTCAGAAAAACCATTTCTGTTTTTATCTTTCATTGACAGTGAACATTTGGGCAAATGATTTTAGCTCTATGAACAAAAGTTTCCTTCTGTATAAAATGGAAATGATAGTAAGAACTCATAACGATATAAAGGTTACAGAGGTTGATTTACACAAAAGACATGTAAACTTGAAAGCAGTATATTCATTCATCTATTCATTCAGTCAACACTACACATCTACTTTGAATTCTTGCCCACAAGGAGTTAGCAGTCTAGAGGCAGACAGACAGAGAAGGTGACAATTACAGCATAGTAGAGTTAGGCCTCTGATAGAAGTGTGCCCACAACATGGAGGGAACATTGAGAAAAAAAGTGTAATTATTTGAGGAATCTGGAATATCTTCCCAGAGGAGGGGAGACCCTTAAACCAGCCATTATGGAATAGAAGTTGGCCTGTGGGCAAGCAAATTGATGTGGCACGAGGAGGTTCTAAAAAGACTGGCGAGACTTTCAGGCGTGTGACAGGGAATGATGGTACCTTCATTTTGGCTGGAGCTTAGGGGTGTGTGTGTGGGGGGCAGGTAAGGTGGGGAGGTACAGAGGAAGAGGCTGATAAGGAGGTACCCTAGGAAGCAGGTCTTGATGCACTGCTTATTCCATACCCAAGCATGTAGGCTTCAGCTTGCATGTGTTAGGGTGTCATATCCTACATGTGAAACTACAGAATACCATGTTAGTATTAAATGATGATGGTACTGAGCTCCCATGAGCTGCACATGCAGTCTGATACTCCTCACCACCCCGCCTCCAAGATTAGAGAAGGATTTGCACTAATCCAGTGAGCTTCTTCCCTAAGCAGTCCACCACATTCCAGACTCCGGGGCTCTGGCACAAGCAGAGATATTTGCCAGGTGAAGCTTAAGAACGCTTCTGAGAGTCAGCTCACATTTGTCTCATCTGCAGCAATAAACATTCAAGTTGAAAGAGCATTTATTGGGCACTGCTGTGTGCAGGGGAGATACAAGGATGAGTAATGACAGTAGCTGCCTGTTGTCGAGCCCTCAGTGTGGGTCTGGCCTGGTTGTATGTGCCCTGCTTGTGTTAACTCATTTAAATACTCCAAAGCCCTCTGAGATGGGTGTTGTAATCCCTATTCTTCCTAGCTCAGAACAAGCAGTTTTGCATAAACACCTAGTTTGTAGAGGAGCTGGGCTTTCAGAGTTGGGTGCCCGGGACCAGAGTCCATGCTCCAACGCCTACTCGTGGCATATGATGGAGACAGATGTGTACATGACTAAACGAATAGAAGGTGGAGACTTGAGAGTGAAGGAGATTGTAGGAAAATAACATAGACAAGAGTTAGGGTCCTTCTTCAACTGTAAAATAAAAATAAAAGGTTTATTACAGGATAAAATAAAACAAAAAATAAAATAAACATAAAAGGGACAAATCTTTCTTTTGCTTACATTTCTTAAATCCTAAGTCAGAAGAATCGATCAGGGCAATTGTCAGATTCTAACAGGCTCACGAATTGAAGGGGAAATGAAAGAGTGGGGAGGAATAAGATTAGTTGCAAACAACTGGAGTTAAGGGAAACTCAACAGGCTAGACTTTGGAAGGAGTGAGAAGTCTGAGAAAGCTTTGTGGGCAGCTAATCATTGAAAGGAAGTGGGGGTGAGGGAAGCAAAGCCATAGAGAGAAACTGTCAGAGAAAAAACTAATTTTAATATTCAAGGAAAACGGAGGGCATGTGATCATGGGGAAAAGGCATGATTAAGGAAGGAGCAAAAGGAAATTTAAAACACCGAAGATTGCAAATTTGATCTTGTTAGTATAAAGTCCAGTTTATTCTTTTTATTTATCACAGGGTCGCATTTGTTTATTACTCCCCAAATCGTATGTATGGAAGAGAAGGGCAGAGGGGAGCATCGGGCATCCTCAGGATTCCCGCAATGCTCTGCTCATTAACATCCAACAGCTGTTTGCCAAGCTCCTGCTAGGAGCTCAGTTCTCTGTGAGGTTCCACAATGAATTCTAATCTTCCAGAGTTTTGAGAGTGAAGAGGGGTGCAGATGACACCAGGACAACAGGCTTGAACTGCAATTGTCCTGTCCAACAGGGACATCTAGTCACCCTGTTCATGACGAATAGGGCTCTCTCCAGGCTCAACTTACTGACTGTCTTATAAGGCAAACTGCAGCCTGTGTGCAATCAGAATGAAAAGTGGAGTGGTAGAGTGCTGAAGGACTGGGTCAGGCAGCAAGTGCTGGAAGAAGGACAGCTTCTTGCTAATCTAACAGAAGAGCTGTGTGGCTTAGCTGTGTCCCTGATTCCACCAGTTACTGTCGCCCCCAACTGGATTGAGTCTTTGTGATTGAGCTGAGCCTGAAGTTCAGGCTTCCTGATTGCATCTGGTGCCTCTGTGTAGCCTTATCTCCCATGCGTGGCCCAAGATGGTAGGGCTGGTGTACTCCTACAGGGAAATGATTCAGGATTGCACTGACTTGATACAAAGTGATTTAGCCTCCAGAGAAAATCCAAGAGATTTAAAGCCTTTCAATTGACTAGTGCCAACATTTTCTTTACAGTTAATTTAGCAATCAATTGATATTTTAGAATTCATTCTCTCCTTGAATCATTTAAATGGGTCTCCAGTATAGCAGCCACCAGCCACAGGGGGCCATTGTGTACTTGGCATGTAAATTTACTCAATTTAATTAACTTTAAATTTTAAAACTTATCCTTGACCCAGTTATTAGAAATCGTTTGTGTCTGATACAGTTTGGGTATGTGAATCTACTGTTTCAACTGTCAATTTTATGGAAGCTAAGTACAGATCGAGTATTATTGATGAAAATTTGGTATCTTAATTGAGATCTGTTTTAAGTGTAAAATACATACCTGATTTTTAAAGACTTAGAACCAAAAAACTGAACATATCTCATTAATATATTGAAATATCTCATTAGTAATTTCTATATTGCTTACATGATGAAATAATAACATTTTGGAGTACTGGGTTAAAGACTTATTAAAATTTATTTCACCTGTTTCTTTTTGCTTCTTTAATGGGTGGGGCCCCTAACAAATTTAAAATGATACACGTGCTTGCTTTCTCCTTCTATTGGGTAACACTGCTTCAGGTGTTGATTACCTGCAGTGTCTCCAGCTCTGAGCTCACCACAAACAACAGTCGTGGAGGCGGTGAGGTTCCTGCCCTGGTAAAGCATGCGGTTACTGTGGGGAGGATGGAAAATAAACAGATACACACAAATAATCGGCATGAATTCAGGTTGTGGTAAGTGCTGGGAAGCAGTTATGCAGGGTGATGCTGGAGTAATTGGGGCAAGGAGGCCCCATTTAGAGAGTGTGGTCGGGGAAGGCCTCCCAGAATAAATGATTGAGCCGAGACCTTGGAGGATGAGGAGTTGCTGGGAGGGATCGTAGAAGGTTTCTTGGAAGAGAAGGTCTTTGATCTGAGTCCTGAAGGGTGGGTAAACTGTGCTTCCCTTAGCTCATTCAGAAAGACTTCTTGGGCTACTGGGTCAAAAGGAGGATGTAGAGAAAGCTCCTGGCTTGAGACCAGGCTTGGCAACTCGGAAGGCTCAGATCCAGCTGGGCCAGGGGCCAGGCAATCGGCCAGCACATGAGGAAAGAGTCTGTTGGCAGATTCACCCTCCTGGAGCCAGCTGGATGTTCAAGGCTAGGAATGTGACAGGGTGGCCCTTCCATAAGAATCCAGACACTTTCAGTTTTGACAACTGGGTATTCACAGCAGAATACACAGTAGGTTTTCAAACTGTGGTGTGTGTGCCTGGCTCCGTCGTTCTGCCTAACCTTGGAACGGGGCAGAACGCACTGGGATTGATAGTCATTGTCATCTGCTGCTGGAGGTCTCAGCAGAGATTTGGAAGTGGACTGAGAACCAGCATAACATGCCCCATCTGTAGAGAGTGGCTCTGTCAGTGGGTGTTATTAAACCAGTAAGACATCACCCCTGACTGGCTGGCACAGATTGAAATGGGACCAACAAAAAAGTGATGAGTGGTGACAGAGTCCCAAATGGGCATCTTCAGGGACCCAGCCCTGGTCCTGTCTTGCTTCATAAGAAACTGTGTGTGTAATGGTTAATCGAGTGGGTTCTGGAGGCAGGTCTTGTCTGAGTCCTGCTTTGCCAATTACTAGCTGTGGGAACATGGCAGAAAACTAAACCTATCCGGGTCCCAGCTTCCTCATCCATGATAATGTCCTTTACACGATGCCAACTGACCTCCTAGGACTGTTGTGGGGATTAAACGATAAGATACATACACAGAGTCTCGCTCGTAGAAAGTGCCTGATAAATTGTAGCTATTATTATTATTGGCATCATGTTCATTATTCCCTTTTTTCTTTCTTTTATTCTTTTGAAATACCACAGAAAAGCAAAGTTAAAAGATCAGCTTGGGCCATAGCTCACTGGTTAGTATTTTGGGGATACTTGATCTGACGCAATCAAGAGAGAGATCACTACTAACACCGTTCTGGGGGAAAATAACATAATCTTGGCTCTTCTGGGCTGCAGACTTTGGCAAACCCACGGAAATCACAGCTTTCCTCTGAAATTGCTCTCACATTTCCAGTTCCAACAATTTACAGTGAAAATCTAAGGAGCTTTTGTGTTTAAAATAAGCAACTTGGAAGAAGAAGAATTACGGGGGAGGCATCTTCACCTGAATCATTTTGTTGGCAACAACTGCCCTGCAGCATCCTGACATTTAGTTTTCGTGTGGTTCTTAGCCAACTTAGAGAGGTGTGGACTTGTGCCAGGCAAGGAAGAGCAGGTAGTGTCAGAGCATTTGTTTGAGTTCAGTTTTACTTTTGGTTAAAGAATAATTGAATGATGGCTTGTAGTGTAGTGGAAAAGCATGGCCTTAGCTGTGGGTTTACAACCCAGCTCTGCATAGTCTCATGGGTAACCTTGGGCTTTGCTTAGCTTTTTTTTTTTTTTTTTTAAATTAATTAATTAATTTATTTTTAGCTGTGTTGGGTCTTCGTTTCTGTGCAAGGGCTTTCTCTAGTTGTGGCGAGCGGGGGCCACTCTTCATTGCAGTGCGCGGGCCTCTCACTGTCGCGGCCTCTCTTGTTGCGGAGCACAGGCTCCAGACGCGCAGGCTCAGTAATTGTGGCTCACGGGCCTAGCCGCTCCGCGGCATGTGGGATCTTCCCAGACCAGGGCTCGAACCCGTGACCCCTGCACCAGCAGGCAGACTCTCAACCACTGCGCCACCAGGGAAGCCCCGCCAAGTTTGTTTTAAACAGTACTTTTGTCTCTTCCTGCCCATGTCGGGGGTCATTATCCATGTTGGTTCAATTTTGCTTAAAAGCCAAGCATCAAATATTAGACTGTGTAGTGGTGGTCAAAGGGCAGGCCTCAGAGGAGGAAGACCTTTCTTATCACAAATTAACTGTAACCTCACTTGGATTCAAGTTCGTTATTTGTAAAATGAAAGGTTTGAGCTAGATAATCTCTAAGATCTCTGCCCAAAAGGCAAAGAATCTGCGGCAGGACATAAGAGGCTGCTAACTGAAGTGTACCGTAGGCCTTGATCCCATGTTTATTGGTGACTTTTTTGGTGAGGCTATGTCCCCCTTTCTTAGGTGTATGAAGCAAAAACTAATAGATGCAGAAAGCTAGTTTTTTGCTTTTTTAGTCCCTGATTCCAGAATAGGAGGGAATTCTTGGGAAGAACAACATCCTGAACTCTGGACCTGCCCCATGAGGGCCACAGATTGCCAACAGTGATGGGATTTGTAGTTAGGAAGTAGAATCCAGCCCGTGAGCTGTGGAGGGCACATTAGAGTGAGACAGCAGAGGGTAGATGACAAGCATGGTACGGTGTGCAAGTATACAGATAAGGTCCCTGCCTGCAAGGCGGTTTGCCCTGTGATGCCATCTTGGCTGCTCTTGGCACTAAGCCCCTGTATCAGCCAGTGCATCTAGAAGTTAGTCCAGGGTTAATGCTTTGGGTGCATACCAGCTTGTACTGAGGCAGGGCTGGAAAGGGCCCTGGAGGTAGGTCAGAGAAAGGAGAAATCTCTCCAGAAGTCCCGATGGAAGGCAGTTTCAGCAGATTGTTTACCGTCTGGGAACTGGCCAAAATGCCTATCGGAGATGGTTAGACTAGCGATGGGGAAACCAAAACTCTTGACAGTTTCATCCTATTCTAGAGGATGTGGGGTAGCTAGAAAGTGAAAAAGGACATCATGGTTTTCACCTGCAGTGCTTCTCTTGACAAAGGTTTTTTAATGGCTACTTATAAATAGGACATTTATTGGGTACTCCACCCAGAAAGAGAGCAGCTTACCATCCCAACCTCTTGGGAATGTGCTCTTGAAAAATCTCTCTTCTTGCTATAGAGATAGTCCTGTTTTTAGTGGTTTTACCGACTTCAATTAAATTCAATTAATCGCAGGTGGACCTACCCATGTTTGAACCCCCAGTGTGTCCTCTTAACCTGTCAATAAACATATTTGACAGTTTGGCCCCAAGAGTGCTAAGAGTATTGGAAAGGAACTATTTTCTACCAAACACCTACTATGTGCTCGTCACTTTGGCTCACAACACGCCAAGGTAACTGATAATTAGATAGGTCAAATCACTTAGGCAAGGTTACATAGTAAGTGTTGCTTTCTAGAATTAACCTAGAGCCATCTAGTTTTGTCTGTCCTATTTCTACACAACATATACTGTGAAACCATTCATCCCTGCACGTTATATCTTTACATAAAGGAAAACTAGTTCTGCCTCTGCATGGCTTTTTGTTCTCTCCATTCAGGGCACAGTCAGCCTTAGTAAACAGAGAGCCTCCAAGAGGAAGGAGGTAACCCATTTCCACTTGAGTCTCACTGCAAATACAAGGTGACAGGTTTTAGCCAGGGCCCCAAAGGAACTATGATGTGCTTCAGATGTTCAGCTTTCACCTCACCCCTTTGGATGAGGGTTCCTATTTTCTCTATCGTTGGCCCACTTCACAAGACACAGTGTAGCAGGAGGAACATGCTGAAGCTTTCCAGAGGTTGCAAGACAGAACATTTTAGAGCAAGAAGGGACCAGGGAGAATCCTATGTTGCTAAGACATATGCCCCTTGGTGTTATAATAACTTCACCACCTGGGCTGTAAGTAAGCTCCTGGAGGGGAGAGACCTGCCTGATCGTAATTGCCAGCAATTAACTAAATTGTCTCCCCTGCTCCAGGAAGTCAGAGGCCTGTTGGTGGATTCACTGATAAAACACCACTGCCTGGCACCTGGTAGGTGCTCAATAAAAGGGTTTCCAATCAGGTTGATTTGAAAGCTTAGCAAGGATCACCTATATCAAACAAGTGTGAGGTCAGTCTCAGGAGCTAGGCCAGTTGAGGCAAGGCCTTGAACGCCAGTCCAAGTCTGTTACAAAGTTCTGCTCTATTCTTCGTGCATTTACAGGCACATTAATTCATTCAGCAAATACTTACGGCACCTCCTTTGTCAGCTAGGTAATCTGCCAAATGCCAGGGACACCGATATGGGAAGTACAGTCTCTTCCTTCTAGGAAGGTAAGCTTTCATGGGGAAGCCTGACAAATCAATAGTTCAAAGGCTTTTAATAATGGTTGTGGTAGAGACAAGCATAGGTTGCTCAGAATGCACCAGAGGAGGAAAACAGGTGCCTTCACCAAGAGGGTGCTAGGATAAAAGAATTTACCTACTGAGGTCCTCTGGAAGAGCTTGGAGGATGAAAGAAATGAGGGCCAAACTTTATAGAAATCCAACCAGGGAATTATTAGGGATTTCAGTGAGAAAGATATGAGAAAATCAGCATCTCAGTTAGGGTGATGGCTGTGGAAATGCTGAAGAGTGGTCAGATCTGATCCATCAATGGTGGGGACCATTTGATATGGTTTGTGGAATCTTTTTGTGACCTGCTGTATTGTGAGCTTATTTAATTATTTATATTATGATAGAAATCATTATTTACATACCTACTTCCTTTTCTAAACACGGCTTTGGTAAACTCTAAGACATATGTGTTCATTAGAATTGTTCTATGGAAGGTCCAGAAACCCACTTTAATGGGGAAACATCATGACTGCCCTTAGTGGAATTCTGTCATCAACATAGCTTTCCCTGGTTCCAGTCTTCCACCACAGGCTACTGCTGATTACTCCATAAGAAAAAAAGAGCTGGAAAGTTTATTTGCACAAAACAAACAAACAATGAGAAATCTTAATTCTCAGAGGTTAATGTAGGTTGCCCTAATGCTAGACAAAAAGCAGGTCTAAAAATTTTAGAGGTTCAGTAGAATCTTACTCACCACGTGGGATCTCAGAACCTTTGAGATTGTCTTTTCTGGTATGAAGCAAAATACTTTATTCAAGAGATGGCCTACTTTGGAGGGTGGGGAGGAGGGGATATTGATTGGCCTTACTGTTTATCCACACTTCCTTGACCTTGGAGGCAACTCTCTGAACCCCTGGGCTCAGCTCACTGCTCTGGCCTAACACCTGGAGCTTGTAGAGAGGGACATTGAAACCAAAGAGGTAACAGGGCTGGATTGTACAGATCTCCTGATTTCCAGTCCAGTGTGCCTTTGTAAAACTTTGACCTTCAGTGTCACATTCTGGTCAATTGGGACTGAACTCAAGCTTGCAGCTCTTGGGCTAATGAAAGCAGTAAACTCCTTGGTGGGCATAGTTGGGCATACCAACACATCACCATGGCTGCATGGTGGGTAGTCTTGTGTCAGGGACTGTGCTAAGTATCTGTCATGAATCAGCTCCTTTAGTCTTCAGATCCAATTGTCTGCCCCATTTGACATTCAGAGGTTAAGTAACTTGTCTGAGGTCAGTGTGCTTTTCAGTGGATAAGCCAGCATTCTCAAACACAGGTTGCATGGACTCCAGAAACCCCACTTTTAATCGGTAACCATCATGTCTTCCTTTGTCTCATCTTGTCAATTCAGTCTAATTCAAAGCATCTGGGTAACTAAGGAATTGGTTACAACGAGTTAGTGTTTTGTTTTTTTAATTTGGGAGATTTTTAGACCTTGAACTTCCTAGGCTTTTAAATTACAAGTCAGAAGGTACCCTTGAGGGAAAAAGGATTTCTGTCATCACTGCCAAGGCTGTGCTGAGAATTCTTTTCCTGATTCAGATTTTTATTTTTCATTCATCAGACAATTCTCCTGTCTTTTGCAGACTTAACTGAGTGTCTTAACCCGTTTTAAAATGCTTGCAGCTGAGTAATTGAGGACCTCTGCAAAATTCCTTACATTGATGATAAAAGCTCCGGTGTTATGCCATTTTGTCCTACTTTTTTTCCTCCTTCCCTGACCTTTCACCCACTAAAGCTTCTAGTTAAGTGATCAGCTTTGACTAATCTCCAGGCATAGAAATGTTATAATGACACAAAGCGGGAGGAAAAAGATGTGCTCCCTCAACCCACTCCATCAGCTGAAGAGAGATTTCAGTGAGGGGCCACTGTGTTCTATGGAAAGAAACCCGGGCGTGGATTTACTTGATAAGGATTCTTGTTTCAGGTCCCTTACTATCCTGTGACTTGATCAAGTCACTTAACCTCCCTGTACCACAGGCTCCCCACTGGTGAACGGCTGATCTTTTCATGGGACAGTTTGGTGGTGTTAAAGAAACAATAGGTAGATTTTATTTTGCACAAAACATGGAAAAAATCAGAGTTTTACTTTCAAAAGCATGAACCAATGATTTCTTTACCCACTGGAAATCAAAGTACTGGAAAAAAACCACAACTGCCACCACCTATATGATTTATTCCTTGGCCAAGCAACAATGACTTCATTGGTCTGTTTTGAGCCTAAATCCAGAAGCTCCTATCTGAAAATGACAGATCATTTCCCCTCTGTTTCCAGAGACTGAGAACTCCTGTCCTACTAGAGCTTGTTTTTTGGCTTTCCCTAACGCATTTGGGGCTGAAAAACAACTGGACTACCAATTATTCCTTTACTGAAAGAGTAGTGAATACAGTCAGTCATTCTGTAAATCCTTACAGGGTGCTTGCTCCGGGCAAGGCACGGCGTGGCTGCTCTGAGGGCCAGAGAGATGCTGCTTTCATCCTCCTGAACCTTCACAAATCCTAGGCATCATCTTCAAGCCTGTCGTTGCCGTTTTCCTGCTCTGCCTTCCCTCCCCTAGATTCTGAGCTGCTAAGAGTTATACTGAACCAAGTCTAAGAAGTGGACTCGGCGGGTGCTACAATTTTGACGGCCCTTTCTCAAGTAGCCAAGACTCAGTAGGGTTGCCGGGAACTGTGGTCCAGACCAAGCTCTCACTCCACCGCCGAGAGCCCGAATGTGCCAGAGTGGAACTCGTTGGAGGAGGGAGAGTGATGCATTAGAACTGCTGACAGCCCCTGGGTGCAGTAAAGTTCATCACGATCCCATGAACATTGACACAACAGACTCCAGGGCAAGGCATCCAAAAGACACAGCAGGAAAGAAGGAAGCTTGAAGGGGGAGAGCTGTGGCTTCTGGGTCTCCCCACTGAAAATGTGTCAGATTTGATGACAGTGATGAAAATGTGCTTTCTCTTTCCTTCCCTGAGCCTCAGCCCCAGGGCTCCTGTAATTGACTGTGGTGGGTATGAGTTATGAGTTCAGGGAGAGGGAGGCCGAGTGGAGTGACTTGGCACTCCTCGGCTGTGACACGGAGGCCGCCAGGAAGCTGGGAGCCAGGGCGCTGCCTGGCCTTCGCAGAGGGCAGGCGGAAGCTCCAACGGGCACACTCACTCATCAGGCCCCGCTCCAGACTTTTATGTGCTCTGACCTGCAAGTTTGGTCAAGTACCACCTTGCTGGAAGCCTTGTCAGTGGTTTCGAGGTGAAGGAACAGCAGTGAAATTGAGAAAACATTTGGTTTGCCTCAGGCAACTGGATTTAGGTGAGAAAATGCCAGTCCCTTTCCCATTGGCCCAGGGATTTTGGACAGTATTATTCCCGGAGGCTGAAGGCATGCTTCTCCCCCATCCTGACCGAAGTAGCTGTTTGCTGAATATTTCAGAGGGTGATGATGGTGTTTAAGAGGTGCCACAGTTCCAGTGTTTTTGTTGCAAAACACCCCTGCCATCTCTGCCAAGTATAAGGTTAGAGTTCAGGAAAAAAGGGAAAGGAGTGGAAACCCAAGTCAGAGACCCTCTCCAAAGGCCCACCTTTCTCATTTCTCTCTGCCTTTTGGGGGCCCAACATGGGATCTTCATCCAGACTTCTCCCCACCGGTGACTTTATACTACTTATTTACTGACTTACACATTTTGAGCTCATTTTAGGTTTAAAAATGTCAGGTAGCCTCAAAAAAACATAGAACACTTGTGCAGACTTTGTGCATTCATCCCTAAAGTTGCACATTTATCTTATAGCAACAGGAGGAAGAGAAGACATTGATTTTTAGCCCAACCCCATTTGATTCATAGTGCTAGAGCTTACCAACACAACAATTGGTAGTTTCTTGATTTCCAAGATTTGCGATCTTGACAATAAAGAGATTTACAGATGCTGGAAAGATTAAAAAACAGAAGCTATCAGAGTATTGAGAATGCCTTACATGGAAAAAAGAATAAAATGGATGAAATTAAAACTTTGGGTACCCAATTCTGAATTTATGTACTCACCCCTCCCCCTCAAATTTTTCCACTGTGATCAAACTCATAGCAGTAGGGTCCATGGAAATTAGAAACAAAAGCTATTGCCATTTATATTTAAATAGCTTGGAGAATAAGACAATGTGTGCAGTGGAGCTGAATTAGTCACTAGAGAAGAGTGTTTCTCCCCATATGAGTATAACTTTTACAATCATTGCTCGTGAGCCATGGAATTAAGTGGTACATTATATTAAGAAGTAAGATGCTGACACACTTTTGGTATTTAGCAGATCA
This sequence comes from Balaenoptera ricei, assembly GCF_028023285.1. NCBI lineage: Eukaryota > Metazoa > Chordata > Mammalia > Artiodactyla > Balaenopteridae > Balaenoptera > Balaenoptera ricei. The sequence goes on from NC_082644.1 coordinate 78,841,238, forward strand.
CCCCATGTCCTCTGCTTGGAGAAATAATGAGAATGACTGCCCTTTCCTTTGCCAGCATTTGCCTCTTTTTATATTAATCTCAGCTGAATTGAACAATTTCTCCACTCTGTACAAAATAATGCTCGTCTTTGTATTCACTTGATATACAACTTGAGGGCATCCAGTTTTTGCAAATACAGATCTGGGAATATCTTGAATGATTTATTCACAGAGTTGCAGGATTGGTCAAAGAGAACCAAAATCTATTAAGTGATTAACACTTTGTTTTAAGGTAAAATTGTCATTTTTGCAGATATCTAAAACTTAAGCTGTATTAAGGGCAGAATGAGGTGTAACTTTAAATGCTCAGTGGATTTTATTAATTACCTTGCCTTGGCTTTCAAATTGCTTAGAGGATGGTTATTCAAAAGACAAATACATGTAGAATGAAGTCATGCCACTGTGTTTTTAATGCAGTGATAATCTTGATCCTAGAGTGAAGCTGGAGGGAATTCTGTGCCATCCCAATTTAATCCCTGCCTTAAGATTGCATTTAATCAAAAGTGTGAATTTAACTCCAGGTGGCATTCAGACAGTAGAATTAGTTTAGGTACTTTAGAATTCCATTTCCTTTTAATACTTTTAAGCAATCAAAATTGTTTTTCGGGCTTCCCTGGTGGCGCAGTGGTTGAGAATCTGCCTGCTAATGCAGGGGACACGGGTTCGAGCCCTGGTCTGGGAAGATCCCACATGCCGAGGAGCAACTAGGCCCGTGAGCCACAACTACTGAGCCTGCGCTTCTGGAGCCTGTGCTCCGCAACAAGAGAGGCCACGATAGTGAGAGGCCCGCGCACCGCGATGAAGAGTGGCCCCCGCTTGCCGCAACTAGAGGAAGCCCTCGCACAGAAACGAAGACCCAACACAGCCAAAAATAAATACATAAATAAATAAATAAATAATAATTTTAAAAAAAAATTGTTTTTCGAATTTCCTCTCATTGCTTACATTAATTGTCCTAAAGTTTAAAATAGAAAAACCTGAAATCCAACTTTAAAAATGCAACATTCTTTGCCATTCAGGTATCTAATGAGTTCACATCACTGGCTTTTCCTTCTACCACTTCTATCCCATGAGCTGGGTGCATCTGTGTGCTTGCGTATACACACACACACACACACACACATACACACACACACATACACACACACACACACTTTTTTTTTTTTTTTTAACAAAAATCAAATTCTGTTTTACCCACTGGAAAGCATTTTGGCATGACTAGGAATAGGGAACTATTTTTTCCCCTAGAGGACAAATTAAATTTGTCTCAAAAGACAAACATGTTACATTTGAAACATATATAAAATGTGTCACGCCTTCAAGGGATTTTAAGAAAGTTTAGGAAGTGACACATCAATGGGAAAATGAACCTAAAATCTTTTGAGATTATCTTTACTGGAAAGATAAAGGGAAAGCAAAATATGGATATAAATATATGTACTGTTATCAGACATAGGGGAAAAAAACTGTTGCTCATGGGTATTATTACTAGCGGCCAGGATGTGCAAAGTCTTAAGTTTAAATGTTTGAAAATAAGTGTTCCTTAAAGAAATATGCCCTAACATGTTTTTTCTTATCAGTTTGGCACCTTTTCCTGTTTTGCTTTGAGTTGGTTTCCAGTCATTTTCTTGTTCTAATATTCTACCTCTGTAGCTGCTTTTAAAATCCTACTTCTTCTGCCATATCCTTTGCTTACGGACTAGTTGTTGACCGTTTAAATATTGGAGATGCTCTTTATTAGTCTGGGAGAATGCATCATTTAGCACTGTGGGATTCATTGACTTTATTTAACCCTGGGCCCTTGTAGTTTATGAAAGACTGCTGGTTTCTGTGTTAATATGCCAGGTTCTTGACCTGTGTCAACCACTACTTCATTCATCATGTTTATCCATTTTAATTGTAGACACTGTCTTTTGTTGCTTCTCAGACTTAGTTTGGGAAAGTGGAGGAAGTGGTCCCATCTCAAAAGATAATCTGTACAGCAGTAGGTTTCAAGTTGAGGATCAAACCGAGAAGGGTTCCATGATACATTAAAAGTATAGAATTATATATAGAAGGAACCCATCCTATTCATTGCTAGTAAAGTAATAACTTGTGCTATCATCTTTCTGTTGTTGAAATATGAAATATCCTATTATATTTGGTAGAATTAAGCATACACCCTTTTTAGCACCCTCTCCTGTTTAAAATTTCCTCCTATTTTTTTTAATAAGTAGAAGACTTAAACATGCCTAACGGAAAATGTATTAGTTCAGTGTAAAAATATTGTCTAGCCCTCTATACCTATTTATTGAGGGCCTGTTGTCAAGCATTGCCCTTGATACTAGGAATACTAAAACCTAGCTTCTTTCTTTCAAGGAAGTGGCAAGAAACATGCAATTAGAATACAAGGTACTAAGCCCTGTAAGAGCCTGCATTTGTATAGCACAATATATTTTGAGCCTCACACCACAAATGTCATTTTACAGGTGAGAATATAGAATGTTAAGGCTTATGTGATTTGCTCAAAGTGGACAGGCTAGTAATTGGTGGCACTCTACCAAGAACTCAGGTAGCACACTTTCCCAGTTCATTATTCTGCACTGCCTATCTGTGACATAGTCTAATTCAGCTCTACCCCTCTGCATGTATAAAGAGCACATGCTAAATATTTTTACTTATAGCTCTAGAAATAACCTCCTTGCTTTTTGAATAAACCTAATTTAATGTTAAATTGTTTTGCAAAATTTGTCCAACACAGATTATATCCTTTTTTGTGGAGTTGCAGAGGTGGTAATTGATATGTTGTCTGAGATGGAAGGATTAAGTAACTTTGTCTTCTGATTAGTAATACAATGTTCCATACCTGCTGATACACTAAATAGCATTTTATGCCTTATCCTTTCCTTATGCTTGAATGCTTCATACTTGGAATTCTTTCTATCCTAGAAGTCACTTTATAATTTCTCTGCTGTTTAGATGACATTGAAACTGTGATTTTTACTACATAATTGAAAGGACAGAATCTGTATCAAAGCTCCTTACTGGACCAGTTTATAGTGGCTAGCATCACACAAGTACCATGCCTATATCTGGGCAGGAGCGTCTTCTGCCCAGGGCCTCATGCTTTAGAGGGCCTTGTTGAGCCTTTATTTCAGCTGAGTTTGTCCCTACCAGCTGAGGAGTTGGTGGGGCCTTGGGGACATGCCCACCCTGAACCTGTGTGGCCTTCTAGACCATTTTCCTGGTACTCAGGAGCCCAGAATTAGTTGACCAGATGGCTGGGAACCAGCTTCCATGACTTGTGTGCGTCTCTTTCCTCATCCATCCACTGGAGGGCAAAATGCACTACTGGTATACCTACCCCTAGGCCTTGAGGGATTGCCGTAGGCATCTATGGCCCATGGATGAGCTGTAGACCAAAATACAGACACACGTTGTTTTAGGGCTTTTGCATTAGCTATTCACATTGCCTGTAATATTTTCCCTGAGACATTTATATGGCTGGTTTCTTAATATTCAGGATTCTATTAAAATATCACATCTTTCAAAGAGGCCTTTCTTGACCACCTTACCTAAAATAACCCCCTCCTCCATAATCACTCTCAACCACTTTATGTTATTTACTTTTTGCACCATTTAACACTATGAAAATCTATTATATAATCTTTTATTTATTTACATGCTTATGGTCTAACTCCCAGTGGAATGGAAACTGCCTGAAGGCAGGAAATTGGTTATTTTGCTCACTGCCATTTTGTAGCATTCAGAGCAGTGCCTGCCACATAGTAGGTACTTAATATAATATTTTTGGAGTGAATAGAGAAATGAAAGAAAAGGCCTTGAGGGTGGGGAATAAATTTTACTGCTTTAACTGGATGTAACCATTCATTTTTCCCTTCCATACATCATCTTACCAGAAATGGAGAGGAAAAAAACTAGACAACAAATCAGTGTGCAAATAATAGTGGAATAGTTTAAGGGAATAAATATAACTTTAATTCTCTAAAAGTAAGTAATACAGTTAGAACCATAATGCCATGAGTTTTTCATGAAACAAAGTAGAACATGATTAAATTGATGACACATTTAAAATTATAGGGTTCTCTTGGAGAAAGCCAGCTAATTATAAAATTTTAGGGCAGTTAAAGTTTTTCACTGTGGCCTGCATTGTCTTCTGTTACCCTCTTCTAAACATATGTGCAGTATTTATTTCACAACTTTCTTCTCAATGACCTTTCAAAATTGTATGATTCCTCATATTCCTGACTAGATGATTCTTTAACATAAGCCTCTGATGTCTGCAGTCATTAAATAGGATTCAGTGTTCCTATCTCAAGGAAGTAAAGTGAAAATTCTCCTTCAAATAAGCAATAATGCTTATTTTGTTCACAAGTAGCCCTCTGAAATAAGTAGAATTCAAACGATTATGGTTTTTTTCTTCAAAAAGAGTGATCAAATCAAATAACAATGTCAGTATTTAGTAACTCACTGATTACCAGTTAGTGACTAGATAGTGCAAGATTTAAAGACTATTATACCCTGAATGCATACTTTTACTAGATTCTCTGATTCTCTCAGTGATTACCTCTGATTTCTTGATCAGAATTTTAGAAAACTTTTGGGATATGTTGGCTTCAGATTTTAAGGTTTGGAAGTAGCTTGTCAGTGCCAAATCGTCTCCATCAATCCCTTACTTCCAAAGGAAAAAATTACACGGCCAGTATGTACTTAACTAGTACTTTTTGTTTGTTTGTTTTCAAAGTCAGAGAAGAAAACAGAGGGGAGAAATCTCTTCATGCTCCTTTCCCCCATTTTGTCAAAGCTGATCAAAAAAGAATACGAAAGATGGAATCCCACATATTTTATTCGCTGGCATCTGCTTCATCAAATCACGAAAGTAGTAATATAATTTACTATGTTCCTTTCTAAATATTAATCTCGCATCTGCACAGAATGACTTAAGATCCTCTGTCCACAGGAGCACCTATCTCACCTCTGTATTGTGTTTAACACAAACTTTTCATTCCCAGTCACATCAGAGAGTAGACCACATACATCGACAAAAATTTCAAAGCCAGAAGAAAGAGAGTAGAGAGCATATTTAGTCTGTCTTCTATCATTTTACAGAGGAAGGAGGCCCACGAAGATTTTGCAAGGTCACACAGGTGGCTGGTGGCACATTTGAGATTATAAACCAAGTTCCCCAAATTCCAACCACTTCTCTTGGTTACTTACCCACCTTTTCTCAATATTGGCCGTGTTACAACATACTATAACACCATCTAAGGTACTTTTTATATACTATTTTTCTCATTATTGCTTTGAAAATATGTTGTAATTTAGGCATTTGGTCACATTTGATACCATTGGATTACATAATAGTAACCAATGGAACATGTTAAATTAAAGGAAATGTAAAATTATTTGTATAGGTGACATACTCACATAGTTCAAAAGTAACACGGTATTAAAGGGCCTACAGTAAAAGTTTTCCCTCGTATTCCTGCATCTCAATCACCTAGTTATTCCCCCAGAAAGCAACCAGTGTTATCAGGGTTTTTTGTGTACAGTAGTTACCTCAGAGAGGTGCAAAAATTGTAGTATCTTTTATAGACTGTTCGTACCTTCTTTTTTTTTTTTTTTTTCATTTTAGGCTACATCATGGAGACTATTCTCTGTCAATACATAAAGCCCACTTCATTATCTTTTATGGTTGCATTGTGCTCCGTTATAATGATTTGTCATTGTTTATTTAATTAATCCCTATCAGTGTATATTCAGGTTGTTTATTACTTTCAGTTATTACTAGAAGTGCTTCAATAAATAACCTTGTATATTTACATGTGTTAATAAAAATGTAGGGTAGCAGAAAGTAACACAACGTTGTAAATCAACTATACTTCAATAAAATATTTTTTTAAAATGTAGGGTAAATTTCTAAAAGTAGAATGACTTATTTTAGGATTTTTGTAGGTAATGTCCACTTACTGTCCATAGAGTTGTATAGATTTACATTCCCATCCCCATTATATGAGGATGACTATTTTATCATTCCTCCCTAGTAGTATGGCATCAATATTTAGAATGTTTATATCTGAAAGGTGAGATGTGAAAAGCCGTATCTTGGTGTGGTTTTAATTTGCTTTTTTGTATTTATATGCATGAGGTTAGGCATGTTTTTATATGTTTAAGAAACTTGATTTACCTTTTTGGAGGTAAATTGTACTCTTCTCTTTTGCCTGTTTTCCTATTGAATTTTTCTCTTATTGATTGTAGGAACTCTTTTTTTTTTTGAATTTTGATTATTTATTTATTTTGGCTGCATTGGGTCTTTGTTGCTGCATGTGGGCTTTCTCTAGTTGTGGCAAGCAAGGGCTACTCTTCATTGCTGTGTGTGGGCTTCTCATTGTGGTGGCTTCTCTTGTTGCCGAGTATGGGCTCTAGGCATGCGGGCTTCAGTAGTTGCGGCACACGGGCTCAGTAGTTGTGGCTCGCGGGCTCTAGAGAGCAGGCTCAGTAGTTGTGGTGCACAGGCTTAGTTGCTCCGTGGCATGTGGGATCTTCCCAGACCAGGGCTCAAACCCGTGTCCCCTTGCATTGGCAGGCGGATTCTTAACCACTGCGCCACCAGGGAAGTCCCAGGAACTCTTTATATTTGAGGGAAAGATCCGTTGTCCATGGTAGCAGCTATAAATGTTTCTCTAGTTTGTCTTTTACCTTGTTTATGAAGTAATTTTTGCCACGTCAAATTTATGTTTTCTGTAGTTGAATGTATCCATTTTTCCAAATCACTTTTGTGATTTTTATTATACTTAGACAAGCATCATCCACTCTAAGGTTATTTTTCAAAATTTCCTATGTTTCTCATGGGACTTATATGGGTTTATTTGTTTACTTTTACCTTTAAATATGATTCATTTGGAACTGATCCTGATTAAGATGTGGGAATGGTTTTAATTTTATTTTTTTCCCCAGTTGGTTCGTGTTTCAACATCATTTATAAAGTAATCTGTTTTCCCCCATTGCTTTAGGATAGCAGCCGTATCGTATACTATATTCTTACATATTTTCCGTCAGTTTCTTGACTTTCCATCCCATTCCATTGATATATCAATACCTGTAGACATTTGCTATCAGTATGTGTTTCAGTCATTAGCTTTAATATATTTTAATATCTAAAGGGCTGATTTCTCCTCACTGTGGAGATACTACATATTTTTTAAATTTCAGTTTTATTGAGGCATAATTGACATATAAAACTAAAATATTTGAAGTGTACCTCATTGTGATTTGATATATTTGATCTATTGAAAGTATCCCCCCATCTAGTTAACACATCCATCACTTCACATGTTTATCTTTTGTGTTTTTTTTTTTGGTGAGAACATTTAAGTTCTACTCTCTTAGCAAATTTCAATTATGCAATATAGTGTTATCAGCTATAGTCACCATGTTATTCATTAGATCCTCAGACCTTATTCATCTTACAGCTGTAAGTTTGTACCTTTTACCAACTTCTCCCTATTTCCCCCACCCCCCAGCCACTGGCAGCCACTTTTCTACCTTTTTTTATGAGTTTGACTTTTTTTTTTAGATTCTACATATAAGTGATACCATGCAGTATTTGTCTTTCTTGTGACAGATACCGTAATTGGTTTTCTGTTTATATTTATATGGTAACTTATATAATGTAGATTCATAGGCTAACATCCTCTTTTCTCTGATTGCTGACAAATTTCCTTCCCTGTGTGTATAGTGTCAGAAAGTTGGTAAATTCCAAAATCATGAGATATGAGTTCAGCTGAGACTGTGGGTAGGCTTCCCATAATCATCAATTAACGTGCTTTGCTTGACAAGTGAAACTGATGAAAGAGAACATGTTTAGACAAAGATTCTGAAGTGGCAAATGCCCACTGTTCACGTGGACCATGTAGGCAGGTGAGCTCTGTGAGTAGAGGGAGGGGCTGTCCTTAACACCCCGTACCACACATGTGGCTTAATTAATGGAGGCTAGATTGATTTCAAAGGTCTAAAGGTTTTTATACTCTGGCTTAAATGTAGATCCGTAATATATAGGAAATAGAACTTTTAGAAGTTAAACCAGTGAGGGAAAGCACACAGTTTTCCTTTTTTCCTGGGCTGACCATAGTTTTATGAAAATGAATTTCTAACTGGCTTTTCTTCGCACTGGGCTTCTTGGCAAGAAGTGAAATCTGTATAATGCATTACCTCTGAGCTTTTTTTTTTAAGGTCTCAAGGACAGACATATGGATAATGGTTTAAAAATATAAATATGCTCTTTCCAGTCATAGAAATCTTCAGACCCAAAGGGTGCTTTTCCCGCTTTCCCAAAAATGTAGGGCTATAGACTCATACTCATAAAACACCGAAACAAAATACATGGTATCTGACACTAAAAAAAACCAACTGTACTTTTCTTGAGTATTGCAGCCCTGTGATCAGACAGAGTGACTTATAGTCAAATGTAGATGCCAACTTGCTGTGCTACCTTCTAGCCACTGAGCCCTGTAACTAAGCATTTTTGTTTGGTAAAATTACAGAAGAGATGGTGTTTGGTGAGGTATTTTGTTCTATTTTAGTACCTATAGTTCATCCGGGAAAATGGCTGTCACTTGGTTTTCTCACATACTTATCCCATTTGTCCAGTTGTGCGTGTGTGTGTGTGCACGCACGCACACATGTAGGGAGAAGTACATACTTACAGTGTCATTGTAGAGACAGTTATCCACCCTACCCCATTGTAGACTTGTTCTGAGCTTGAGCCATCTCTTTATTGAGTCCACACGAGATCTGACACCTTCTGATTTGTGAACACATGTATGTTGGCAGTTCAGGATTTATGGAGGCTCTCTTAGGAAACACCACTGCCAATATATAATTAGCTTGAAAAGCATTTGGTCTAAACAGATCTGCAGCCTTCTTTTACCAAGTGTGCAAATATGAACTAGTTCCATCTTATTGGGATAAGTCTTAAGAGACAGTACTATAAGGACTGTAAATGTAATTTGCATAGTCAAAATTTTCATAAATGGTCTAATTAGTATAGTGATAGATCCTGCATCACATGTCATTCATGAAGATAATGACATTTTTATGAAGCGGAGAATTGTAGAATAATTGCTGAATATTCCTTGATAAAATTAAGTCCATCAAAGGCAAAAATTATCCTTAGTCATCTTTATATTCCCAGTACAGTGTCTGGTATTGAATAAGCACTTACTGCATATTGAATGAATAAATGACTTTATGAAACTCATTCCTCAGAAAGATTGTTTGAAATAAAGAGATTAAAATGTTTTCTGGAAATAGACAAAATACATGCACACTCATGCTTGCTGCTCCACTTTGATTGAGAAGGAAATTGATTTTGTTCTGTATTTTTAGAAACATGGTCACTTTAAAAATTACTCTCTTCATTTAAAAAAATTACACACATTTTTAATGCCCCATTAGTTTCAGTGTGATTTCTAAATAGCAGTCTCTTGGAGTAAAGAAAAAACAAGATCCTTATTAGCTTGCCTGACAGCTATTGTCCAATAGTTTAAAGAAATAACATGTAATACCTTTTATCCAGTGTGCACACGTGTGTGCATGTGTGTGTGACGTAGAATGATTCAGTGCCACTGAGTCATTGGTCTAGATTAATTAAAGCAGGAACAGAAAACTTTCATTTTCCAGTGTATTATTTTTTATTTATTGACTTTTCTCTGTACTGATAATTTTGCTTAAATTACCTAGCAGAAAATGCACATATATGATGCTTAGCTGTGATCCAAATCATAAATAGATCTTATTTAGGAGGCTGTGTGATTCTGTTTGCCTTGTTAGTGATGTAACTAAGAATTCACTATTTAAATTCATCTTGCATACCAGTCTTCTTGTTGAATAATATTTCCCAATATGAGAATCATAGAAATTTATTAGTTGGGCTTTTGGCCTTAGTACCTTGTTTATAGCTATGCATTTTGAGCTTGTTAATTGGTCCTTTAGTATTCCTTCTCCTCCAGTAATCTTTGAAGTAGGCAAGAGAGGTTCTGAAATCTTTATTGAATGGATAGGTATGGAATCACAGATCATAGTAGTGGACCACAAAGTATTCCTCACCCCACCAGTTTTTAATTCCTTTGTGGAGAGTAGAGATACATGGTGGAAGGGAACATTTTAGAGTATTACAACTGAATTAGCTATGGCCAGAACAAGAAATCAAACAAAGAGAATTTAGGAACAAATTGTAGAATGCCACCGGGCTGATACTGTATCTGAGATGCTCCGTTCAAAATGAAACATGCTTATACTTATATTGCCATAATGATAAACTGTTTTTAAAAGTACCCCCATTCATACCCATACCATTTAGGTTACAATTCTGTATTAAATTCATAGTTCCCAGTTGCTTTTTAAAAACTTATTGTGGCTAAATGTTAAGACTTTCTCAAATGTAGAGGGTTTGAATTTTGGAGCTGGCAGGGAACCTATGGCTCAGACAGTTGAGTGACTTCTCCAATTTTGTACCAGAGACAAGTCTAGGGCTTTGGTTTTCTGATTACCTGAATAGTGCTTTTTCCACCACTCTGTTGTAGGCAACCATTTTTTTAAAAAATTTGTGATCCTAGAGCATTTGATCCCAGGATGATTCTTTTAATTTGATGTGTAATCCCAGCCCATTTAAAATGTTTGATATAAACTGTGGCCTGTGGGCCAAATCCAGCCTCCCACCTGTTTTTATACATCTGGAACATAGTCACACCCATTTGTTTATGTGCTGTCTATGGTGCTACAATGGCAGAATGAGTAGTTACAACAGAGATTGTATGACCTGCAACGCCAAAGATATTTATTATCTGGACCTTTAGAGAAGTTTTCTAGCCCTTAGTATAAGGTCAGGATGAATAAATTAGCTTTAAAAATTAACACGATCAATTTGCAATAAATTGGGAGTAAAATATGCTTTCTGAAAAAGCTAAAGGGGTGAGCATGTTGTTGAGAAATATGAATGATCTGTCGTAAAAGACTGCAAAGCCTACCTGCATTAAAGATAAACTAGAACCAAGTTTCTAGGGAATCTCTATGCTCTGGAGATTCTAGTTGCCAGAATGAAACCTGTGACTTAAACAGAACTGACTCAAGATGGAAATGTCCCAGACTGTCATTTATGTTGTGCTAACCCTGATGGAACTTGAACACTCACCAAATGTCCTTCTTGGCAGGTGGAGTGGATCCAACAGCAAGTGGTAAAAAAACGGACCAAGAGGGATTATGACTTTAGCCACGCCCAGTCCACTTACTTCAATGATCCCAAGTGGCCAAGCATGTGGTATATGGTGAGTTTGCCTGGCCTGGGGCCACGGCATTGTGTTCTGTGTTGTGCAGGGATTGTCTGTTAGGACCGGGAGGACACAGAAACAGTGACCAGGGACTTTTTCCTGTTTCAAGATGGAGATTGATGGCCTGTGATGGTTTCTGGATCTTTTTTTGAACTTAGCTCTCTGGTTCTAAGGAGAAAAAAGGGAGTTCTGATTCTGAAGGTATTTCTGTTTGAGATCGTACTCTGGGTAGTAGCTTGGTAAGTTTGGGCGAGAAGATAGAAAAATATACTAAGGGCAGACACCCTGAGACCTAGCAATAGTTGTACTCATCTACTGGTACTCATCTACTCCACCCTGAAACCAGCCTGGTTAATGGTACTGGGTCATTGGAAATCATTGAAATGACTTTGCAAGTAGGTTAACAGATTCCTGACTTTAGTTGTCTAAACGTGCCTTCTCACTTTGGGTAACAATTTTTAAAACTAGACTAGGAAAAAAGCAGTTGAAAAGTATTTGACTTGTAGCTAGTTCATTGGTTCAAGCAAAAACTTTCAGTGAGGGAAATTTAACATATTGGGAAGAGTGATCTAGAAATTCACTTGATGTCGCCTCCTTTGAAACTATATTGACACTTCTGTAGTCTTAGGGTTTTATATTCATGATCCCTGAGAAATTGATTAGAATATGTTACTTACTCTTAATCATGAAATTCATGTTACCAATTTGCTCTATAATATGCAAAAGACCCTAACTTTTCTCTTTTTTGAAAATCTTTATTGCAAATTGTTGCCAGAGTTATCTCCTCCAATCTACCTTGCTTTTTACACTCCCTGACCCTGCTTCTCTACAAATCCACTGCATTCCACATACTTGTCTGATGCTTTTCTGCCTCCTTGCATTTCATTCCTTCTGCCCAGAGTGGTCTTTTGCCCTTCCCCACGTCTTCGGTTGAGGATTGTCCGTCCCTCAGAGCCCACACCCAAGGCTGACTATTTCATGTCTCCCATGTCCTCACCGGTCCGTGTTTGTCCTTCCTCTGCTCTCCTGGGCCCTCTATCTCTGCCACTCCTGGCATCCTTCCCTTGGCACTTTGTTTCATAGTTGTTGTATTTTTAAATCTCCTCTGTTACTTTGGGCAGGGGGTCACTTATATCCTCCCATCTGAGAATCTAACCTAGCACCTAGCAACGCTAGGAATTTGTGTTTATTTGGAGATGGGTGAATGTAGCTGACATTTCTCCCATTTTCCCTTTTCTTAGTTTTACCTGGAAGTGGAAGGTTGTGGAAAGATTTTGGACCCCAAACAGAATTTTACACAGAAAACTCTTTCATGCGTAAGGAAAAAAAAAAGGAGCCATAAAGCTAAGTTCAAAGGGAGGTGGGACTCTGAACAGCATTTGAGTAGAAATCACCTGAGGGGACAGTAAAACACTTGACAACTTATTAGCTCCAAGACCAAGAAAGAGTGAACCACAAGGGAAGGCATTAGAGGGAGTGTTGGCAGGAGCTAAGGAGCTTTGTCTGTGCTGACAAGATGATAAGGATGTAATGGGATTAAGAGATAGGATGCAAGCAAAATCCCCCTACACCCCTGTTTATAAGGCTGGGGAGAGTGAGCCCCTCTTTGCCTTACATTTCTTTTTGCAAGAAAGAACCAAATTGCCGTCTGCACGTGTCCCACTGGACAGTGGAAGTGTACAGCAGCTTTCCCCTACCCTCTCCCCACTCCAGCAGGGCAGGTTGGGCTGTCGTAGGAGCCATGGCCAGGGTGATGCCAAAGGTCTCAGTGCTTATAGAGTGAGATACCCTCACTCCCAGGAACCACTGCCATTTCTTTGGAAATTCTCTTTTGATGTAAGGAAAGGTTGAGAGGGAAGAGCTTTTGTTTGGCCATTTAAAATATTGGATGTTTTTCAACACATATTTGATGGTAATAATTCAAATAGGTAACATTCTTTGAGCACTTACCACATTCCAGGCAATGTGCTCATACTTTATTTGTGCTAATATTTTTCTAATGTAGTGTGAACAAAAGTGTGCATTAATATTGGCCCCGTGTTATAAGAGTGAGAAATCTGAGGCTCATAAAATTTAGGCCACTTGCCTAAGATCACCCAGCCTGAGAGTGATGGAGCAGAGATGCCAAACCAGGCAGACTGATGGGAGTCCAGGGGATTAAAGTGGCATCCTATCCCCATCCTTCTACTATGTACAACCACCATCATAAGGAAGACACTACTGCAACCCTCCAGGAACTTCTAATCTATCCATGGAGAAATAGCTGAAATACAAGGCAGAATGGTGGGTGCCATGTAGGATGGGCAAAGTATCTTGGGGACAACCAAACTTCAAAATACTTCAAAACTTCCTATTACATACATACTGTTCCCTTAATGAAAAGGGTGGGAAATAGGTTACACACCATATGTTTATCTGTCAGGAGTGGTGACAGAATAGGAGTCAGAACTTCAAATCTGCAAACATGGATTCAAATCCCCATTATTTCGCTTACTACGCCCACGATTGAATCAGTTAAACTCTCGTCAGCTATAAAATAAGAGTATCTAGCTCTTACGTATGAGTTAGCTATTGCTGCGTAATAAATTACAGAGCTCAGTTTTTAAGACAGTGATCTCCTGGGTTCCGTGGGTCAGGCATTCAGACAGGGCCCAGTGGTGGCGACTTCTCTGTTCTGTGATGTCTGGGGCTTCAGCTGGAAGACTCAAAGGTATGACTAGAGCTGGAGGGTCCACTTCTAAGGTGGCCTAGTCACGTGGCAGGTTCCTCACCACGTGGGCCTCACCGTGGGGCTGCTGGAGTGTCCACTCGGCTCCATGGCTCCGTCTTCCCCCAGCGCAAGTGATTCAAGAGGTTGCGTCAGAAGCGGTGACGTCTTTTATGATCTAACCCCAGAAGTCACAGTTACTTCTGTAATTTTCTCTTGGCCACATGTATGAACTCTGATTCAGTGTGTGAGGGAACTACACAAGCATGCGTATACTACTAGGAGGGGAAGATGGTTGGGAAACTGGTTACCATAATGAAGTGAAATACTGCACAGGAAGCCTTTAGCACACTGCCTGACACTAGAAAACTCTCAATAAATTATAATTGTGATTATTCTTCTCTTTTTAATTACAATACATGCTGTTTTCTTTTTATCTGTTGTTTTAATTGCTACTAGTTGAAGGGGGGTGTGATCACATGTGCAGTGGGCATCCTTCAGAGTGCTCTGGTGACGTGTCAGTGACACAGTTGGGGAAGGTGCTGATTTCCTTCTTCCTTTTTCTGAGCCCTTGGCCCTGCTGCAGTGTTTCTGAGGGCTGCTTGGTGAGCCTCCATAGGGTCCTACCTTCAGCTCATTAGCCTAGGCCTGGTCCTGTCAGTCTATATTTATCACAGGAGAACAGAGATTAAAGAATGGCATGAAGTGTGCCTGAGTGTCTCTTTTAATTAATTTAAAAGCTTTGCCCCTGTCACTCCTCCCTTTGGAAACCGGTATGTGAAACCATTATGTCTAGCCTTGAGGCTTGGGCAGTATATTCAAGGAAAGGTACATATTCAAGAGTTTGTTATGGAGACGACAACTGTCTAATTACTCCTCTGACCTGAAACACTGTGCTTAGGCTTCCAGGAGTTGGGAGGGTCTAGGCGTAGAAACAGAGCTCGCTTCTCATTGCACTGACAGACGCCAGCATCTCCTCTTTGTCAGCATGGTGGCAAGCACTGAGGATTTAGGAAGACATGATTTGTGCTTCCTAAGAAGATCAGTAACGCAGGAGAGGAATATATAAGTGCCAATGAAAGTTTGCTGGGCCAACGACTCCTCCCTAAACGTTTTTCTGGGATCATGTGCATACACCCAGCTCCATGGGCTTTGGGTTGTAATTTTTGCTTGTAGATTTGCTTCTTCCATTAAAACGTCCTGAGTAGATTTTAATGGATATCCAAGCTTGGGTCCCACTATCAGAGATTGTTATTTTT
Organism: Balaenoptera ricei; assembly: GCF_028023285.1. Classification (NCBI taxonomy): domain Eukaryota; kingdom Metazoa; phylum Chordata; class Mammalia; order Artiodactyla; family Balaenopteridae; genus Balaenoptera; species Balaenoptera ricei. The sequence goes on from NC_082644.1 coordinate 78,856,570, forward strand.
GGTATAGAGGAGGGCTTAGGCAGTAGGATTTCATCAGAATTCCCTGGTGATTCTAGTATGCAGCCAGGAGTCCTGAGTTATTCACTGCCCGTGTCTGTGGTAAATGCTAATCAAATAATAGATGAGTAAACTGGACATCTGTGATCATGTAGAGAAAATAATTGCTCATGTTTATTGAGTCTTTGTCAAACATTTTGCCAAACTTTCACATGTATAATATTATCTTATTGCCAGTGTTCCAGTGAGCTGGGAACTATTATTGTCTTCATTTTACACTGAGGAATAAAGCAGAGACAAGTTAAGTAACTTGCCCAAAGTCACACTCTTTACCAGGGGCAGATCCTGGTATTCAAACCCAGTCACTCTGACTCCAGAGGCTAGACTTCCAACTTCCGAGTCCCTGGACCTCGTACTAGCTGGCATCAGAATCACCTGGAGGGATTGCTGCCCACCCCTCTCACGCCCCCCAGCGGAGATTTGGGAATTTGCATTTCTAACAAGTTCCCAGTTCAGCTGTTGCTGTTTGACTCTCAGGACTGCTTTGAGATCTCCGTGCTCTATCATATTTTCAACAGGAGGTTTATGTGAACACAGCTGGCCTCCATCTTCCCATTATCAGTTGGAGGAAGAAGAGCTTTTTAAAAACTTATGAGACACTTTAAAGTGCACTTGGTCGATTTAATTTGTTTCTCTTGATCTTATACCTTTTTCTTACAAAATTTTCTATTTGGGAAGCTGGCAGCTTTAATATAAGAAGATATTTTCACTTTACTTGCACTGATTGAGAAATATCCTTGGCTTATATAGTCTTTCAAGATGTTCCACAGACAAAGGATATCTGATAGGAAAGGTTGTGAAGATTTGGCCAAGTCTTTGGGAACTCAGTGTAATAGACATGGTTTTAATGTACCCAGCTGGTATAATGGACCATTTTGACCCCCTGAAGAAAATTCAGTTTGACTCTAGAGATAACAAGGCTAAGATGCCTCCTCAAGGGTCTGGGAATGCCAATTGAGCAAATTCAGGGAGTTAAATTTTTTTAAATTGTTACAAAATATTTAAGACATACAAAAATTTGAAAGAATACCACAAATGCAGGTCCACCCACCCCCAATCTAAGGAATAGAACATTATGTATACAGTTGAAACCCCTTGTGAATCCTGTCATAATAGTGTCCCTTCATCCCTTACAGAGTTATGGCAGATGCTGCATTTGTAATACAGAGTTGGGGGGGGGAGGGAGTTTCCCTTTGTTGGCAGGATGTTTCTCTTTGTGGGAGGGATTATTCAATTTATAGTAGATTTTATATTTTCTGAAGTCATCCCGAAACACATTCATACATGAAATTTGTACTCAGGCTCTTGACAAAGAGTCCCAAGAAGGCAAACTGGAAATGAAACTTGGAGGAAAATATAAGTTTAATAGAATAGCTCTTTTATTCCTTTAGTCATGTAAATATTTTATTGCCTTAGGAACGTGTTATAGCATTGTACAGTATTTCTTGTCTAACTGTTAAGAACTAATACTGATTTTGGAGAAGCCCATAGTAAAGAACTTAAAAAATTTTTTTCTCCTGCCTTATGGAAGGCAAGCTCAATTCCAAAGAGGAAAGCAAAGAAGGCCTTGTGCAGTCTTGCTATTTGATTCTCAGACTGTAGTAGTGAGTATGACTAGTATTCTTTTTTTTTTTTAAAGGAATTCCTTTATTTTTATTATTTATTTATTTATTTATGGCTGTGTTGGGTCTTCGTTTCTGTGCGAGGGCTTTCTCTAGTTGCGGCAAGCGGGGGCCACTCTTCATCGCGGTGCACGGGCCTCTCACTATCACGGCCTCTCTTGTTGCGGAGCACAAGCTCCAGACGCGCAGGCTCAGTAGTTGTGGCTCACGGGCCTAGTTGCTCTGCGGCATGTGGGATCTTCCCAGACCAGGGCTCGGACCCGTGTCCCCTGCATTGGCAGGCAGATTCTCAACCACTGAGCCGCCAGGGAAGCCCATGACTAGTATTCTTAACACAGAATTTTTTTAATGAATATTGGGTGGCCTACTTAATATGCATTTTTTAAAGCCAGGTTTTAACAAATGGGCTCACTTTTTGTTGCACTACCTCAAATTTCATGAAAGCTCTCTGGGTGGTTTCTTTGAGGAAAAAAAATCATATTTGTAGATCAGCAGAGTGAAAATTAGCTGAGTTCGGCTATGCGTGTGAGGTATATCTGCCAAAAACTATGAACTAGCTAGGATAGTAATTGTGAAAAATGATTGTAAGCCACATGGTTCTTTCTCAGCCAACTGGATGGTATTCAGTTCTCCAAGAGTGTGAGGCATTGCTGTTTCTGTGATTGGCACACATTTTCCTAATGACTTACTGTCATTTGATTCTAATAAAATCTGGTGGAGTTTGTGGCATTATTGTCCTGGCAGCTTGGAAATCATCCTTTTACAACACCCCATTTAGCTGTTTTAATTGAAAATGCAACATGGCATAAATCTGCAACCATGTGGCCCGTCTTGACGTAAGTAGGAGGGCTTCTGAGAAAGGATGGACTCCAGCCAGGCAGCAAGTGATTTCCTGGTAGGAACTACTGGGGGTTGAGATGTGGTTTTGGTGGACCAGTGTTTGCTTCGAACTAGCTCTGTGTCCTGTGGAAAGGTATTTTAGCTCTCTCAACCTTAGCTCATCTGAAAAAATGAGGAATCTGGACTAGATGCTTTCTTGAGTTCATTCCTGCTTGAACCTCCTCTAGGTCCACATGGCAAGTTGAACTGGAGAGTGCGTCTTAGACAGACACATACCACCAGTAGGCCCAGGTCTTGATTTCCAGCTCAGACCCACCCCATGAGTTCCTGACTGTTGTATCCCATGCTTTTGTTTCATAACTACTTCAATCTCAGTGTGTCCCCTTGTTGGGGGTCCCCAAGGCCACCCCCAGATTTGGTGATTCACTGGGAGGAGTCACATGATTCAGCATAGAGTCATACAGCTATGATTTATTTCAGTGAAAGGATACAGTGCGAAATCAGCAAAATGAAAAGCCACATGGGGTGAAGTCCAGGGGAAACCAAGCTGAAGCTTCCAAGAGACTTCTCTCAGTGGAGTCACACAGAAAGCACTTAATTCCTCCAGCTTGCATTGTGACAACATATGTGAAATGTTGTCTACCTGGGAGCTCGTGAGGGACTTGGTGCTCAGGGTTTTTACTGGGGGTTGGTCGTGTAGGTACCCGGTGCCTTCCATGTACCCGAATTCCATACTCTCAGGCGTTCAGCACAAACCGTATTGTTTGTGTAACCAGTTTAGACACAGTGAGACATACTTATGAAGAAATGGTGAGATCCCTCCCCAAACCCAAGTTCCCAGATGCCCGCCAAGTGTATCTGGGGAGCCGAACGCATGAGTGCCTGAGTTGGAATAATGCTCCTCCTTTATTAAAACTTTGTGTTCACTGAGTGAATAAATTAACACCAAAGAAAAATACTCATAAGTGATAATTCCAAGAAAAAGCAAACTTGAATCCTAAGTGTAAGTCCATATTTGTTTCACAGCCTGGAAAATCCCAACTGAATGAAAGTTCCTATGAGGCAAATGTTTATTCATGTATGCATTCATTCATTCATTCATATTTAGCAGAGATTTATTTTTTCCCAGTACTTTCAATGTCTTTGACACCAAGGATAAAATAGTAAAAGGTGCTTTCTTTTTTATTTTATTTTATTTTTTTACATCTTTATTGGAGTATAATTGCTTTAAAATGGTGTGTTAGTTTCTGCTTTATAACAAAGTGAATCAGTTATACATATACATATGTCCCCATATCTCTTCCCTCTTGCATCTCCCTCCCTCCCACCCTCCCTATCCCACCCCTCTAGGTGGTCACAAAGCACCGAGCTGATCTCCCTGTGCTATGCGGCTGCTTCCCACTACCTATCTATTTTACATTTGGTGGTATATATAAGTCCATGCCACTCTCTCACTTTGTCCCAGCTTACCCTTCCCCCTCCCCGTGTGCTCAAGTCCATTCTCTATGTCTGCGTCTTTATTCCTGTCCTGCCCCTAGGTTCTTCAGAACCACTTTTTTTTTTTTTTTTTTTTTTTTTAGATTCCATATATATGTGTTAGCATACGGTATTTGTTTTTCTTTTTCTGACTTACTTCACTCTGTATGACAGACTCTAGGTCCATCCACTTCACTACAAATAACTCAATTTCGTTTCTTTTATGGCTGAGTAATATTCCACTGTATATATGTGCCACATCTTCTTTATCCATTCATCTGTCGATGGACACTTAGGTTGCTTCCATGTCCTGGCTATTGTAAATAGAGCTGCAGTGAACATTGTGGTACATGACTCTTTTTGAATTATGGTTTTCTCAGGGTATATGCCCAGTAGTGGGATTGCTGGGTCGTATGGTACTTCTATTTTTAGTTTTTTAAGGAACCTCCCTACTGTTCTCCATAGTGGCTGTATCAATTTACATTCCGTAAATGGTGCTTTCTTTAATGAAGAGTAAGTGGAGCATTTTATGGGCAGAGGTTAGGGTAGTTATAGGCAGTTTGTCTGCTCAGTTGGTGGTAGTCCACTGAGGGTACCAGTAGCAGAACCCTAATTGGAACTTGCTGATCAACTCACGATGATTGTGATGACTTCACGTGATTTCATTACCCCATGTGATGTTTGTGATGGAAGTCAGTATATTAGAGGTATTAAGTTAACCTATAATTAACTAGTCAAAGTGCTTCTAAAAGAGACCAATAAAAAATCACTTCAGATAATATTCATTTTTGCCTGGTGCAAATTATTACAACCTTTATTAATTTCCTTGAGCAAGACATAACTTATTCCATACTGGTAGTTTATCTTCTCAGCTTTACTTTCAAAGAGTAAAAGTATGTCTGTAGTCTGGCCCTTTGGGCCTGACTCTAACATGATGAAGGGTCTGTTAACATAAAGTTGTTTTCATCAAGATTTTAGTGATTTTTCTTTAATTAGTAACGCATTTTCTGCTGGAGAGCAGATAGCATTGACCATTGAACTAACTTAATCTGTGGTTGTCTTCTTAACATGTTGATTCAAGTTCTTTTATCAAAGTTTCTCTGAATTCCTCATTTCTTATTTACTTTTCACCCAGTATTGGGATTAGTTCTAGTGATCAAGGCACATTTTTGGTTGATTTTAACATATTTCTTTGCCAATGAGTAGGGTTCTCTTAGTAAGTACTCCATAAATGTTTATGGATATGAAGTGAGGAGAGAGTTGGTCATTGAGACCAAATTCACAGAACTGAGTTTGGCTTTTCCTGAAAGGTGATGGTGCCTTCAAGTGTCCTGTGTTGATAATTCAATTCTAAAGTTATCTGAGAGGAAGGTGTCTGGAATGCTGTTTTTTCCTTTATTTTAGTTGGCAGTGAACTTGGCTGGGAAGTTAATGGAGTAAGAAAAATAATTCTTAGCAATCCAGTGATGAGAAGAATCAGAAAGAAGAAAATGCCTAAATTGCCTGGGGAGGAGAAAGTAATAATCATCTTCAAATAGGATACACATGCACTTCAATGTGATTTTTCCAGTTTCTCAGATGTTAAAAAAAAAAAAAAAAAAAAAATCCTTGGTAGACTATCTCAGCCTTGGGTATGGAATTCTAGGCTAGCGATAGGTAATCTAATATGCAGATGGTATGGGCACCAAGAGCTGCTCCATACCAGATGAAATCAAATTATACTGAGGCAAGTAGAATAAAACTATAAATTCCAGAAATAGGATTTGATTACTTAATTACATAGGTCAGAATCAAATTGGGTTCATAATGCAAAGATGCTATTCTTTATGGTAGATGATGTGGACAAAGTACAAAATGCATTTACTGATGATTCTTTCCTTGATTAAAAGGAGGAGAACCCGATAAGAAACCTAATTTCTTCCTTTATGCTAGGAAAAAAAGAAAAACTAGTCAGTTTACATGGTGTCTATTCAAATATTTGGTACAAAACTTACAGAATAATCTTAAAGACTACTTGGAAGAAATGTAGCTTTGTGGGGCTTTCTTTTCTGTTTTAGTTTTCTGGTGAGGTGAATTGCATGTCTTGTAAAAAGCCTACCAGGATAGAAGTTCTGATCCAGACGTACCGAATTACCATGTCTCAAGCAAAGAAAAGAAAATTATGCCCAGGTAGCATAGGACTGTGTTCTCCTAATGATCTCTTTGCGTGGTTTCCTGAAATTTAGTTAAATTAGTGTCTTAAAAACTTGATGTTTGGGTTTGTTACCTAGTGATAGAGAAATCATCCTTATCTTTTAGTGAACTTAAAGAAATTCAGCAGGACTCTTAGGAGTAGTAGGTTAAACATAGCAGGTATACATATTTTTTAAATGTCATTCCTATTCTGTAGAAATGTTTTATATGCCCATTCTCATTTTGCTTTCATGCCTGTGCTCCGTAGCCCAGGCCCTTCTGCTTCACATCCATGGACTATCCAGAAAAATATGCTGTGTATGTTTCTGCAGTTAGTACCTTGAATGTGGTCTTTAAGAAGAAGATACTGAAAAACAAGAAAACCCTCAAAGACCACCAGATTGGGAAGGGCCTGAAAAATAACTTAATTGAAGCTCTCAGCTCATGCTCAATACCCACCCTGTATATTTTCAGTCACCAGAAATATACGCTACTCAGACAGCCCTTTCTTTCCATAATGAACAATTCAGTTCAAAAACACTTGCATGCAGATTATCAGAAACTTGTATCCCTGTTACTCCACACACACCCGATGGTCTAGATTCCAGGTTGTGTATCACATCTGATCCCTATTTCACCAGCTTTCACTACAAATATTACAGAAAAGCAGGACTAGAAACATTTATAATTGTGGAAGTTTGTCCAAGAAAATGAGAGATTAAGGAGATCCGTAATGATCAAACCTGATACACTCTGGACAAGTAAAAGAAATGTGCAGTGAGCAAATCATTTAAACTAGTCATACACACTAATGAACACTGAATTAGTTCTATCCTCCCAGGACTTAAGAACTAGGAGTTACCATAGAATGCTCAATAAAAGCATTAATTCAATGTGTAACAGGAGGGAAAATGTAGGAAAGCAACAGGAAATGTAATTCCCACAGAAAAAAGTAAATTGATAATTATTTTATTTAATCAACAACATGAATTGAACTCCTCTTCCGTATCAGGCATAATTCAACCTGCTGGGGATACCTTTGGGACAAAGTGATTTCAAAGGAGAGTGAGTAAGAGGTAACTGAAGTGCACAGGGCATCGTGAGGCTCAGGAAGGGAGGTCACCCCACCCCAACAGAAATCTTGGTATTGGGTGAGCATCTTTGTCATGCAGGTTCCTTGGCAGAGTGAGTGAAGGCAGCTGTTGAGAAGCCCTCACCAGAGAGCCTTAAAGAAGAGATAGCTGGCTTGCCGCCTTAGCAAGGGCAACGTGCAGTGTCTGTGGACAAGGCGGTGGGTGGTCTGTAGGTGCTGGCTTGGCTTCCTCTTGGGTCCTGGTGTGCCTAGATGGCAACTGCCTCTCCCTGGATCATCTTGAAATCTGTCATTATGTCCTGAGCTCTATGCTTTGTGCCCTTTGGGGCCTAACATTTTGATTATTTTTTTCTTTAATTTTGCCTGTAATGTTTTACCCCCAGTGTTTTGTTTTGATAAATACGAAATCTATAGACAAATGGAAAGAATAGTAGGAACATATACACATTGCATTCACCTGGATTTAACCAAAAATTAATATTCTCTCTCTCTTTGCACACACACACTTTTTCCCCCTGAATTTTGAAAAGAAGTTGCAGACATGGTAAAAATACACCCCTAAATATTTCAGGATGCCTCTCCTAAGAATGGTATTTTTCTATATAACCAAGGTACCATTCTCACTTCTAAGAAAGTTAACAGTGATCTTATCCAGTTTACTGTCCATATTCAGATTTCCCCAATGGTCACAAAAATATTTTTAATAGATCTGTGCCTTTTGATCCAGAGCCTAGAATCATACATTGACATTATTTGTTCTATCCTTTTATCTCCTTTAATTTGGAAGAGTTGCCCTACTGGGGGTGGGGAGTGGTGAGGAGTGGTCTTTCATGTTGATGATTTTGACGAGTCCAGGTTGGTAGTTTGTAAAATAACTCACACTTTGTTATTTGAATGTTTGTTTGATGGTTTTTCAGGACTTTAGAGGGATAAAACATTTTTGGTATGAAAACTACGCAGATGAGATACCTTTTTCAGTGATTCATATTAGGATGTAGAATGTTAGAAGTTTCATTTTTGGTGATGTTAAATTTATTTCTTTGGTTGGTTGAGGAATCTCTAGATTTCTGCTAGATTTCTCCATTGTAAAGGTACATTTTAGCTCTCTAATTAATAGGAAATTTGAGGGGTAATAGTTTGAGACTTGTGAATTACCTTGTTTCCTGTCAACTTTTCCCCAAGGTTTTAGCACCTATTGATGATGTCCACCTAAATTAATCATTAGATCAGTGGTCACAAGACGATGATTTTCTAATTCTGTAATCCCTTCTTCACTCCACTTACCTTTTAATATCATTATGAGTTCATGTACTCTTTTAAAATGGAATGATTCATTACTGACATTATTTGTTTTTTGGTTCTTAAATTGTCCCAGGTTTGGTGAGTGGGTAACTTTTCAAGTTGACTGAAGAGTCCGTTTGAGAAGACCCCCATCATTTTTTTAGTGCTTAGTGCTTTCTCCTTTATGGCACAACAAAATGTTCACCTTGTATTCTCTCTGCCTCAGACCTAGAAATAGCCATTTCTCCAAGTAGATGGTTTCCTTTATTGAGGAATGATACTTACAAGTGAAGATTCTGGTGGTAAGGGTGTCCTTGGTTGTAGGCTCTTTTTCAGTGGACAGAGCCGAGGGATGTATATCTAGAATTCCTAGTGTTACCTTAAATTCTAATCCTAGAGCATGGCTTCTTCTTCTTCTTAGCCCATTTCATATTTCTCTCCCCTCCCCACCTCGGTGAGAACCATGGTTCTCATCAATATCAACAAATGTACTACTGCACACACAAAAACGTATTGGAATTACTACAACAATGCCACCGACAACCACAAACCTACTTACGTAGAATTCAAGATTTCTTTTTATTCTTAGAATATATCCCACTGAGGCAATACAGTCACACTACTTGAGTCAAAAGTTGCTTTAATAAATGCTTTTTTCCTCTATGATTATGTCATTATTTATATGCAGTTAGATAGTTCTGTTCAGTTTTAGAGCTCCCTTCCCCATCATTATATGTTTAATCTTATTACTTTTATTTTGGAATTCATAAAACATATATATCAAAGTGAGATACAGAGAATACTATAAATGCGTTTTTCCATTTTGCTTTTATCACTTAATATACCTGAAAATCACTCCATGTTAGTTCATAGAAATCCTTATTCTTTTTTTACAGCTGTGTTATGGTAGACTTACCATAATTTATTTGACTAGACATTGATGAATGTGCAGTTAGGTTGTTTTCAATATTTTGTTTTTACAAATAACTCCGTACTGAGTAGCCTTGTGCATACGTTTTTGTGTTGTTGGAGGTGTATTTTCAGAGTAAATTCCTAGCTGTGGGATTGCTCAGTCAAAAGGTAGAAGCAAATGTAGTTTGGTTTGTTTTTTTTAAACTTTTGGATTTATTTATCTATTTATTTATGGCTGTGTTGGGTCTTCGTTTCTGTGCGAGGGCTTTCTCTAGTTGGGGCAAGTGGGGGCGACTCTTCATCGCGGTGCGCGGGCCTCTCACTATCGCGGCCTCTCTTGTTGCGGAGCACAGGCTCCAGACGCGCAGGCTCAGTAATTGTGGCTCACGGGCCCAGTTGCTCCGCGGCATGTGGGATCTTCCCAGACCAGGGCTCGAAGCCGTGTTCCCTGCGTTGGCAGGCAGACTCTCAACCACTGCGCCACCAGGGAAGCCCCGCAAATGTAGTTTTAATATTAGATCTTGCCTGATCCCCCTCAGCGGGGTCTAGGGCCGTTTACATTCCCATCAGCCATGTTTGAGAGGACCTGCTCCCCTCACCTTGCCCTGTTGTCAATTGCTGCATTTTGGCAAGTTTGATAGGTGAGAAACGGTATTTCTGTGTATTTTAGCTGATGTCAGAATCACAATGCCTGCTTTTACATCATCTGCATTACCATAACCCTTTATTCTTGGACATTTGAATTACTCTGTTTTAGGAGTTAGATTCTGCCTTGTGAGCCAGTTTTAATGCATTTTTCTTTCAGTGGAGACTTTTGAGCTTACTTACATTTATAGATATGACCAAAAAGTCTCAACTCTGTCATATTATTGTCATATTGTCCTATTATGATAGATATGATATGTATTGTGTTATTTTTACTGTGTTTCATTACGTGGTCTGTTTTTGCTCTTTTAAAATAATTTCTTTTGGCTTTGGGGAAGATTTATATTATAATATATAATATAAAATATAATAAAATAAATATAAATAAAAAATATAAAATATGTAAAATAATATTTTAGTGATTGTTAAAAATACCTTACATCTCAGTTTCTCTTTTCTCACTTAGGCTTCTATATTTGGTTTATCAAGTTTAAACCATATACTTTAACTCTTAAGTCTATGACTATTCATTAGCTTATTCTATTTTAACATTTCTATTTCTTTTACTGCCCCCCCATTTTAAGTTCATTATTCCTACTTTGTCAGAACACATAGCATGTACTTACTCTTCTTCCATCCTTGTTTCCACCTTTGCTTTTATTCTTAGATTTACTTAGATTTGCTGATTTTATTCTTAGGTGTATACTTAAATATATTTCATGCATACCCTCAGTTATTTTGCAAGTCAGATCTTGATTGGATAAAGCACATCGCCTGCTAGACTACCTAGGATGGGATTGCAAGAGCATTATTCCCTGAGTTCTTAACTGTATAACTGTATAGGCTTGGAACTTGAAGGATACCTTGGTGGTTGATTTTTCTTTGCTTGCCAGTAACTTTTTTTTTTTTTTTTTTTTTTTGATCTAGAGGCCCAGGAAATATTTTTATTTAAAGCGTACTATTAAAAATTAGACACACTTATAAGCATATTAGATCTTCTTTGCCTATTTTCTTTATTAGTTATTTGCTCTCGGATCCTTTTGACGTCTGTTTTTTTTTTGTTCTTTTCGTACATTTATGTCTTTCCTCAGTGCTCCTGATTATATTTCCAGTTGAATCAATTCTCTCTTGGACACTTTGTAATTTTGTTTTTATTTATTTATTTTATTATTATTTTTTTAAAATTTTTACAAGAGATAAATAGACTGACACCAAGCATTGTACATGGATGACCACAACAAAAGCAACAATGATTGCAATTACCAAACATGAAACACACTCATACTATGTCATAATATTGACATTCAGTCCAGTAATCCTCCACTGTAACAGCTCCTTTACTTTGCAGTGAAAATTGATTTGTATATTCTTTGCCTCTGAGTCCTTGTGGGATTTTTTTTTTTTTTAATTCAGACAGAAAGTCACAAAAATTATACTCATCCTCATCAGTTCACTCAGTCCCATGTAATTAATTTTTTTTTTATCTTGATCTTTTGTTAGCACTTTTATGAGTTCATCAGTTTTTCATTAGAGTTCTGAAAATGCTTATTCATTCAGTTCAGCAGTACAGTCAGTTACCAGAAACCTGTACTTGTCAGAGTCTTTTCCATGAATTTCTTGAAGATGAAACCCTTTTATAGGAACATATTTGCAAAAGCATCAGAGTACACCCAGAACTGTCTGTAAATGACAAAAGACTTAAAAATGACCACGGTTACAGATTTGATGAAAGTTCATAATAATGCAGTTGACAAGAAAATTAGTTATTTCTGAGATATACATTTTAAAGTAATAACTAGGATTATTACTTATAACATTATACCAGAACATATAAGATTTTTAGAAATTTCATGTAATGTCTGAAACATTTATATTAACATATTTCCATACATATTTCCATACAAATACAAATATAAGATTTTTAGAAATTTCATGTAATGTCTGAAACATTTATATTAACATATTTCCATACAAATAACCCAATGAAAGTTTAGTATTAGTTGTTTTGTTTGTTTGTTTTTTTATACTGCAGGTTCTTATTAGGCATCAATTTTATACACATCAGTGTATACATGTCAATCCCAATCGCCCAGTTCAGCACACCACCATCCCCACCCCACCGCAGTTTTCCCCCCTTGGTGTCCATATGTCCATTCTCTACATCTGTGTCTCAACTTCTGCCCTGTAAACCGGCTCATCTGTACCATTTTTCTAGGTTCCACATACATGCATTAATATACGATATTTGTTTTTCTCTTTCTGACTTACTTCACTCTGTATGACAGTCTCTAGATCCATCCACGTCTCAACAAATGACTCAATTTCGTTCCTTTTTATGGCTGAGTAATATTCCATTGTATATATGTACCACAACTTCTTTATCCATTCGTCTGTTGATGGGCATTTAGGTTGCTTCCATGACCTGGCTATTGTAAATAGTGCTGCATTGAACATTTGGGTGCATGTGTCTTTTTGAATTACGGTTTTCTCTGGGTATATGCCCAGTAGTGGGATTGCTGGGTCATATGGTAATTCTATTTTTAGTTTTTTAAGGAACCTCCATATTGTTCTCCATAGTGGCTGTATCAATTTACATTCCCACCAACAGTGCAAGACGGTTCCCTTTTCTCCACACCCTCTCCAGCATTTGTTGTTTGTATATTTTCTGATGATGCCCATTCTAACAGGAGTGAGGTGATACCTCATTGTAGTTTTGATTTGCATTTCTCTAATAATTAGTGATGTTGAGCATCATTTCATGTGCTTCGTGGCCGTCTGTATGTCTTCTTTGGAGAAATGTCTATTTAGGTCTTCTGCCCATTTCTGGATTGGGGTGTTTGTTTCTTTAATATTGAGCTGAATGAGCTGTTTATATATTTTGGAGATTAATCCTTTGTCCATTGATTCACTTGCAAATATTTTCTCCCATTCTAAGGGTTGTCTTTTCAGCTTGTTCGTAGTTTCCTTTGCTGTGCAAAAGCTTTTAAGTATCATTAGGTCCCATTTGTTTATTTTTGTTTTTATTTCCATTACTTTAGCAGGTGGGTCAAAAAAGATCTTGCTGTGATTCAAGTCACAGACTGTTCTTCCTATGTTTTCCTCTGAGAGTGTTATAGTGTCCCTTCTTACATTTAGGTCTTTAATCCATTTTGAGTTTATTTTTGTGTATGGTGTTAGGGAGTGTTCTAATTTCATTCTTTTACATGTAGCTGTCCAGTTTTCCCAGCACCACTTATTGAAGAGACTGTCTTTTCTCCATTGTATATCCTTGCCTCCTTTGTCATAGATTAGTTGACCATAGGTGCGTGGGTTTATCTCTGGGCTTTCTATCTTCTTCCACTGATCTATGTTTCTGTTTTTGTGCCAGTACCATATTGTCTTGATTACTGTAGCTTTGTAGTATAGTCTGAAGTCAGGGAGTCTGATTCCTCCAGCTCCATTTTTTTCCCTCAAGACTGCTTTGGCTATTCGGGGTCTTTTGTGTCTCCATACAAATTTTAAGATGATTTGTTCTAGTTCCGTAAAAAATGCCATTGGTAATTTGATAGGGATTGCATTGAATCTGTAGATTGCTTTGGGTAGTATACTCATTTTCACAATGTTGATTCTTCTAATCCAAGAACATGGTATATCTCTCCATCTGTTGGTATCATCTTTAATTTCTTTCATGAGTGTCTTATACTTTTCTGCATACAGGTCTTTTGTCTCCCTAGGTAGGTTTATTCCTAGGTATTTTATTCTTTTTGTTGCAATGGTAAATGGGAGTGTTTCCATAATTTCTCTTTCAGATTTTTCATCATTAGTGTATAGGAATGCAAGAGATTTCTGTGCATTAATTTTGTATCCTGCAACTTTACCATATTCATTAATTAGCTCTAGCAGTTTTCTGGTGGCAGTTTTAGGATTCTCTATGTATAGTATCATGTCATCCGCAAACAGTGACAGTTTTACTTCTTCTTCTCCAATTTGTATTCCTTTTATTTCTTTTTCTTCTCTGATTGCCGTGGCTAGGACTTCCAGAACTATGTTGAATAATAGTGGTGAGAGTGGACATCCTTGTCTCGTTCCTGATCTTAGAGGAAATGCTTTCAGTTTTTCACCATTGAGAATGATGTTTGCTGTGGGTTTGTCATATATGGCCTTTATTATGTTGAGGTAGGTTCCCTCTATGCCCACTTTCGGGAGAGTTTTTATCAGAAATGGGTGTTGAATTTTGTCAAAAGCTTTTTCTGCATCTATTGAGATGATCATATGGTTTTTATTCTTCAATTTGTTAATATGGTGTATCACATTGATTGATTTGCGTATATTGAAGAATCCTTGCATCCCTGGGATAAATCCCACTTGATCGTGGTGTATGATCCTTTTAATGTGTTGTTGGATTCTGTTTGCTAGTATTTTGTTGAGGATTTTTGCATCTATATTCATCAGTGATATTGGTCTGTAATTTTCTTTTTTTGTAGTGTCTTTGTCTGGTTTTGGTATCAGGGTGATGGTGGCCTCATAGAATGAGTTTGGGAATGTTCCTTCCTATGCAATTTTTTGGAAGAGTTTGAGAAGGATAGGTGTTAGCTCTTCTCTAAATGTTTGATAGTATTCACCTGTGAAGCCATCTGGTCCTGGACTTTTGTTTGTTGGAAGATTTTTAATCACAGTTTCAATTTCATTACTTGTGATTGGTCTGTTCATATTTTCTGTTTCTTCCTGGTTCAGTCTTGGAAGTTTATACCTTTCTAAAAATTTGTCCATTTCTTCCAGGTTGTCCATTTTATTGGCATAGAGTTGCTTGTAGTAGTCTCTTAGGATGCTTTGTATTTCTGCGGTGTCTGTTGTAACTTCTCCTTTTTCATTTCTGATTTTATTGATTTGAGTCCTCTCCCTCTTTTTCTTGATGAGTCTGGCTAATGGCTTATCAATTTTGTTTATCTTCTCAAAGAACCAACTTTTAGTTTTATTGATCTTTGCTATTGTTTTCTTTGTTTCTATTTCATTTATTTCTGCTCTGATCTTTATGATTTCTTTCCTTCTGCTAACTTTGGGTTTTGTTTGTTCTTCTTTCTCTAGTTTCTTTAGGTGTAAGGTTAGATTGTTTAGTTGAGATTTTTCCTGTTTCTTTAGGTAGGCTTGTATCTATAAACTTCCCTCTTAGAACTGCTTTTGCTGCATCCCATAGGTTTTGGGTCGTCGTGTTTTCATTGTCATTTGTCTCTAGGTATTTTTTTATTTCCTCTTTGATTTCTTCAGTGATCTCTTGGTTATTTAGTAACGTATTGTTTAGCCTCCATGTGTTTGTCTTTTTTACGGTTTTTTCCCTGTAATTCATTTCTAATCTCATAACATTGTGGTCAGAAAAGATGCTTGATATGATTTCAATTTTCTTAAATTTACTGAGGCTTGATTTGTGACCCAAGATGTGATCTATCCTGGAGAATGTTCCATGCGCACTTGAGAAGAAAGTGTAATCTGCTGTTTTTGGATGGAATGTCCTATATATATCAATTAAATCTATCTGGTCTATTGTGTCATTTAAAGCTTCTGTTTCCTTATTTATTTTCATTTTGGATGATCTGTCCATTGGTGTAAGTGAGGTGTTAAAGTCCCCCACTATTATTGTGTTACTGTCGATTTCCTCTTTTATAGCTGTTAGCAGTTGCCTTATGTATTGAGGTGCTCCTATGTTGGGTGCATATATATTTATAATTGTTATATCTTCTTCTTGGATTGATCCCTTAATCATTATGTAGTGTCCTTCCTTCTCTCTTGTAACATTCTTTATTTTAAAGTCTATTTTATCTGATATGAGTATAGCTACTCCAGCTTTCTTTTGATTTCCAGTTGCATGGAATATCTTTTTCCATCCCCTCACTTTCAGTCTGTATGTGTCCCTAGGTCTAAAGTGGGTCTCTTGTAGACAGCATATAGATATATAGATGGGTCTTGTTTTTGTATCCATTCAGCCAGTCTATGTCTTTTGGTTGGGGCATTTAATCCATTCACGTTTAAGGTAATTATCGATATGTATGTTCCTGTTACCATTTTCTTAATTGTTTTGGGTTTGTTTTTGTAGGTCCTTTTCTTCTCTTGTGTTTCCCACTTAGAGAAGTTCCTTTAGCATTTGTTGTAGAGCTGGTTTGGTGGTGCTGAATTCTCTTAGCTTTTGCTTGTCTGTAAAGCTTTTGATTTCTCCATCAAATCTAAATGAGATCCTTGCCGGGTAGAGTAATCTTGTTTGTAGGTTCTTCCCTTTCATCACTTTAAATATATCATGCCACTCCCTTCTGGCTTGCAGAGTTTCTGCTGAGAAATCAGTTGTTAACCTTATGGGAGTTCCCTTGTATGTTATTTGTCGTTTTTCCCTTGCTGCTTTCAATAATTTTTCTTTGTCTTTAATTTTTGCCACTTTGATTACTATGTGTCTTGGCGTGTTTCTCCTTGGGTTTATCCTGTATGGGACTCTCTCCGCTTCCTGGACTTGGGTGGCTATTTCCTTTCCCATGTTAGGGAAGTTTTCGACTATAATCTCTTCAAATATTTTCTCTGGTCCTTTCTCTCTCTCTTCCCCTTCTGGGACCCCTGTAATGCGAATGTTGTTGTGTTTAATGTTGTCCCAGAGGTCTCTTAGGCTGTCTTCATTTCTTTTCATTCTTTTTTCTTTAGTCTGTTCCGCAGCAGTGAATTCCACCATTCTGTCTTCCAGGTCACTTATCCGTTCTTCTGCCTCAGTTATTCTGCTATTGATTCCTTCTAGTGTAGTTTTCATTTCAGTTATTGTATTGGTCATCTCTGTTTGTTTGTTCTTTAATTCTTCTAGGTCTTTGTTAAACATTTCTTGCATCTTCTCAATCTTTGCCTCCATTCTTATTCCGAGGTCCTGGATCATCTTCACTATCATTATTCTGAATTCTTTTTCTGGAAGGTTGCCTATCTCCACTTCATTTAGTTGTTTTTCTGGGGCTTTTTCTTGTTCCTTCATCTGGTACATAGCCCTCTGCCTTTTCATCTTGTCTGTCTTTCTGTAACTGGTTTTTGGTCCACAGGCTGCAGGATTGTAGTTTTTCTTGCTTCTGCTGTCTGCCCTCTGGTGGTTGAGGCTATCTAAGAGGCTTGATGGGAGGCTCTGGTGGTGGGTAGAGCTGAGTGTTGCTGTGGCGGTCAGGGCTCAGTAAAACTTTAATCCACTTGACTGTTGATGGGTGGGGCTGGGTTCCCTCCCTGTTGGTTGTTTTGCCTGAGGCAACCCAACACTGGAGCCTACCTGGGCTCTTTGGTGGGGTTAATGGCAGACTCTGGGAGGGCTCATGCCAAGGAGCACTTCCCAGAACCTCCAGTGCCAGTGTCCTTGTCCCCACGGTGAAACAGAGCCACCCCCCGCCTCTGCAGGAGACCCCGCAACACCAGCAGGTAGGTCTGGTTCAGTCTCCCCCAGGGTCACTGCTCCTTCTCCTGGGTCCCGATGCGCACACTACTTTGTGTGTGCCCTCTAAGAGTGGGGTCTCTGTTTCCCCCAGTCCTGTCAAAGTCCTGCAATCAATTCCCACTAGGCTTCAAAGTCTGATTCTCTAGGAATTCCTCCTCCCGTTGCCGGACCCCCAGGTTGGGAAGCCTGACGTGGGGCTCAGAACCTTCACTCCAGTGGGTGGACTTCTGTGGTATAAGTGTTCGCCAGTCTGTGAGTCACCCACCCAGCAGTTATGGGATTTGATTTTACTCTGATTGCGCCCCTCCTACCGTCTCACTGTGGCTTCTCCTCTGTCCTTGGACGTGGGGTATCCTCCTTGGTGAAGTCCAGGGTCTTCCTGTCAATGATTGTCCAGCAGCCAGTTGTGATTCTGGTGCTCTCGCAAGAGGGAGTGAGAGCACGTCCTTCTACTCCGCCATCTTGGTTAATCCCGTCGACACTACTCTTCTTGTTTTTATTTATAATATAATTTGGTCTTTGATTTATTTCCAAGATTTAGTCAACTCTAGTTTCACGTCTTTCTGGTTTTTTCTGTCCATATATGTTTTAAAATGTTTTATTTGCGCTATAGTTTCATATCTGCAGATTCTATTTTAGTGTATTTCATTTCGATTCAGGTGTGGTGCTACAGTTTTGTTCTGTTGCAGGTTTTTGAGCAGAATTTCTATAAACTGGAATATTTTGATTCACTTTGTATTTTCTACCTGTAGAAACAATGAATGGATGTTTGTCTACTGGTTTCCATTCACTTTGAAATGTTGTATTTTCTTAGACTGTTAGTAGCATTTGTTTGTAGAAAGCTGTGGGAGTTCAGATGACTTGTTCATAAGTTCCATAGTTCAACAGTATGCTCGTATTTTGGTACAGTAAAGTTTATTTGTTTTGATCAGTGTTTTTGGAGGGAGTTGAAGGAGGGTAGTTTGTCTTCTGATTTTGTGATTCTATTTTTAGTTTTTTTCTTTATTTCTATTTTTCATCTTTTTCTTATCTTTCTCTCCAGCACTTCGTCAAGGAGTGCTCCTTCCAAGTTGCCCCTTCTCTCCCAGAATCTCTGCTCCTTTGCACTATGTAGTTATTTTATCTGTTCTATCACCACTGGGATTCTGCTTACTCTTTACTTCTGCTCAGTCTCCACCTGACTTTTTTCTCTGGCATCATCTCCAGAGCTGATTCTGCAGGATTAGAGTGTTTTTCTTCTATTTAATGTGTAATTTGAGGTTTATATTCTTTTTCTCCTAGTTATGATGTAGATATGTGTTATCAATATTTTAATATTTTCTTCTATTTTGAGCTATATGTGTTTTTTTAAGAAATTGAAATTTTGGTGGTTTTCGGTACCATATTGGAACCAGGATTAGATACTTGATAATTAGATAGGAAGGACCACAGATGCTTGGAAAACTGTGTTCTAAAATATGTAGGTAGTCCTGGTGTGTCTGTGGAAAGCTTCAACATTAGTGTTGAATTTAATTGTGTTAACATTACTGCTTTCATTAGTGAATGGAAAAAAAAAATGTGACTTGGGTTACAATAGCAGTGTTCCAGTTTACCCTGAATATGCCATTATAAGAGTTACTATAAAGAGAGTTCAGTGACCATACCCTATAAATGAAGATGTGCCACTGTGTTTGTATAACTACTTTTCTGGAATTATTATTTTTCTCTAGCAGAAGGAATTCTGTAGGATGCTATTAAAGCAAGTTGTTTGGTTAGATTCTTTAAAGGATTCAACATTTTTTATTAATAAGAAAAACATTTGCAATTACGCTTGCTAGTGTAGGATACAAATGACTTGGTTTTCTTGCTCATTATACTTCAGGCTCTGGAGAGAATCTCACCAGGTCGAAGAGGCAATCTTCTCTGTAGATTCCTTTATTGAGTAGCTAATCACATGTATTATGGAATCCTTCATCTTTTTTGAAGCATCTACACTTGCCACAGGAGAAGAAGCACTAGACATAGTATTGGCCTGTCCAAGCAAAATGTTTCATTGTCCTTTCCATCCACTTTGTAGATTTTATACTCGTTTACATCTTCAAGTGGACAGTGAAAGCAAAGATGTTAGGGAGATTCAGACAATTATTTTTACTCAGTTTAGAAGGAACAATATTAAAGCAGGCTTTTTAGTAGCTATCTGAATTGATTTGGCTGGTAGTTGGAGGTGAGATTGTTTTTGCTTTGCAATATAGATTTATTTTTCTGTGGATGCTTCACAGTAATAGCATATTTCACATTCTTTATTGTTATGGATTTTTGTCTTAGAAAATGTTTTGGTTTAAAATTTTTATTTGAAATGTGAAAATATTTTTTGTTTTACTTTTTAAATTTTAAATGGCAATAGGTCTGGAATCTCAATTTTGCCCTAATTTGCTTTTCTGAGGCTGGGGTTTATTGCCTTATACCTATAAACATCTTTTTTCAAAATGAAGTTTCTGTGTTCATTGAACAAAAGTCTGCTTAATAGTAGTAAAATTGTAAAGAACTCAAGGTATAAATTTAATAACACATTTCCCTTGTCATTGTCCAAGGTCTCTTCTTTATTTCCTTTATAATTATTACCATAATCTCTAATTATATTGTTTGTCTCATTTGTCTATTTATTATTTATCTACTCCAACTTGAATGTAGACTTTGTGAAGGCCAGACTGTGTGTTTTCTCATTCCCTGATGTAGGCTCAGCATCTAGAAAGCATATAATTAGCATTGGAAAATTAAAAACAAACTAATAAAGCATAAGTGAATGAATGAAATGTTTTGACAGTTAACAGATGTAGAGAAATGGTAATGGAACTGATATTCCTCTAGCTATTATGGGATAGAAATCATTATATAACAGATATATGTTGTTCAGAAGGACTTGCAGATAACTCAACTGGGGCAAGTATGCATTAATAACTGAATCTTACACAGAAGGGTGAAAATTCTCCAGCTGTTCATGTGAATGAAGAAGCCATCTTAAACTTCCATGTCAGTCAAACCTTCAGATGCATCGAGCCCCGGTGGACATCTGACTGTAACTGCATGGGAGGCCCCAAGGGAGAACCACCCAGCTGAGCCCTGCCAACCCGTAGAACTATGAGCCATAATAATATATATTTTTTCAGACATTAAGTTTTGGGGTCGTTCATTTGTACTATGTAGGAAAAAGAAAAAGTTGATAGTATAAACCACATTTATTGATACTAAGGAATTTCTCTCTTTTTCTAAGAAGACACTTATTTTTTGGCCCATTATAAATATCAGACCTCTTCTTTGATTATATAAAAACATAAAGACTAGATTATACCTGAAGAATTCATGTCACCAGGAAAAAGGAAAGATTCATGGGTGTCCAAGTGGGCTATTGTGTTGACAGGAAAGCAAAAGTGAACTCAGATTTTGTCTGTGACCCATCATGACCATGTGAGCTTTGCCCACCCTATCTCTTCTGATATGATCACTTAATTTTAAGAATAAGAATTTTGACACACTGATAGTATTATTCCCTCTTCTCAGAGTTTCTGTACCACAATTATTACAGGTTTCTTATAGAACGAATGTATTTGAGGTAATGATATATTAGAGGGCATGGTGAAAACCCTTCAGAACTTTCAGGAAGTTGAGTCAGTAATCTCATATATCCAGAGAGAAACAAAATTAAAATCTGAAAAGACTGTTTGAAATTCCATATCCCATTAATTTTTATATATCATTCCTACAGACTAACACATCTTTTTTGTCCTTTTAAGCATATCTACTTCAGTGTCCTGTTTTGAAACAAAAATTAGGGGAACCACTGTTAATATTTAAACCAAATTTATGCTGCTCTCTGTTAACGTTAAATACATTAAATATGTTCTATTAGGAAAGTTCAAGTAGTTCTTGTTCTGGAAAGGGATGAGCTATCTAATAGCTCTGGACATAGCTTGAATATGCGCAGCTTCACTGTCATGTGGATTTGACCCTCTCTTCCTCTTCCATCCCCCTGTATCCTCTTCCTCCTACATATGTTTCATTTTGTGACGTGGTCTTGATTGAAAATATCCTTTGGGAGCATCTAATCTATGGGCGTTTGAGGAGTTGACTCAGGGAAGAGGAAGTGGCTTTTACTGTTCAGAAGTTCTGCAGGGTCCTGGAAAGGTACACATCCTTCAATAGAAATTTGAAAATAAAACTGAAATATAATAGGACTTGAAAGTAACCTGCAAGTATTGTCTGTTTGCTTCTCTGTCCATTCATTCTTCGTCCATCCATCTATCCTTCTGTCCATTTGTCCATCCACCCATTTGATTATGTGGTCAAAACCTGAATGGCAGAATGATTGAAATTTTGGGAAGATCTTATATAGGTTTATTCCTAGTTCTTCATTATTTTTCTAACAGTAAAATGGATTTTTTTCTCACCTGGAAAATAGTTGCCTCTACTATTATGTTCCATAAGAATATTGCCATTTATGAAATAATGTAAATGAAGAAACATGACATATTAGTAAGGGTATACTCACATATCTTCAAATGATATTCAGATTCTTCCTCCTCAACCTTAAATGTCTCTAATATAACAAAAAATTGTTTTCTGTCATTTTTTTCTCAAAATTTCTTCTGTGACTTTGAAAAGATAAAAATAGTGGAGCAACTGAGTTCTGAAGTCAGTTGGTTAGGCTTATCCAAACCATACTGCATCCTACTCATTTTAAAGAAAAGGAAAAGTTCTCCAATCTGAGCTCTTCTTCTTGAGATCTTGATGAAAAAAGAAGAGACAGGAGTTTCTGAGTCAGATTTATGCCTAACAGAGACAAGAGAGCGAAGAGTTCTATGCAAGCAGAATTTTGTGAACAGTGTGAGCAAAGAAGTTACATTTTAGAAAGGAATGAAGTTTGCTTCTTGCTAATGTTTGCATAATTATTAAATAATGCAGCTCAGTTGCTTCTCAAATTCATTTTCATGAGCTCCAATGTAGGAATTATTTCTTGGCTTTATAGGCATTTAAGGAAAAATTTCAATTGAGACCATCCCTAAACAAACACTACTTACTAATTTACTAATTGCACAATTTGGGCAAAGAATAGTATATTAGGAATAATTGGTGCTTGATTCATAGTCAGGAAAAGTCATTTGGTAACATGGAGTTTCTCAACTCATGGAAGAATTTACTGCATGACCTACAAGGAAAGACAGTATTAAAATTGAGCCATTGACCGGATACCAGAGAAGAGTCAAGAAGTGTTTACTTCCATCATGCCCTGTATTGTTCCAAAGGAAAGAGACCTGTACCCCTGAATTCCTCTCCAGCCAGGAGACATTTCCCACCAGGCCTGTAAAGGGATAATAGTTCATGTGTCACTGTGTTGCATCTCTTTTCACATCTTCTGCCAGGAGTGTTGAGCATTATTAGCAGGGCGTTAGCATAACCAATACCCCTAAATGAATGTTCTTTTTCCTTATGTAATTACTTGGCCCCTGCACATTTCCTATGTTACTTCTTGAATCTTTTTGTTGGTGAAGTTGAATAAGCAGGTGCCCTATTATGAGCCCTGAGCGGAAGACAAAGATTTGTAGGTCTTATTTGAACCTTTTCTATTACCTGCATTTATGTCTTAACTATGTAAATTATCTTCTTCTGCATTTTATCTCAGAATTTACTTCTGCCTTCTCTCTTGAATAAATATCAATTCATTAACTGTTGAGTATTTTTACTATGAACTCTAGAGGTTATAAAGATGCATAATACAGACTTCATTATTAAAAGTGGCTTATAATTTCATTGAGAAGATAAAACCTATATACAGTCAGAAATTGCTGATATGAGGGCTGGATGGGATGAGCAGGAAAACACTGGGCTTCCCACGGAGGGAATGAGTCACAGGGGTCTTAGAATTTGCTTTAGAATTGTGTGTTTGATACATTGTATCCTTACTGCTCTTCCTCCTCAATTATACAGCCAATTCTTCTCTTCTTGATAAGCTATTTCACCGTGATTCGCTGATTTTTTTTTTTTCCTGTCTTTCTGGTTTGACTTACTTCCCTCAGGCTTATAACCTCATATGTTAGTTTTTTTGCTGTGTAAAGATCATCCCCAAAGTTTTGTGGTTTAAGACAACAGCTCTTTAGTAGATTTATGATTCTGCATGTCCGAAATTTGGGCTGAACTCAGCTGGACTGTTCTCTGGTATCATGTTGGCTCGCGAATGCATCTGTGAGCCATTCTAGGTCAGCTGGGGGCTAGCTAGTCTAGTGTGGGTTTAGCCAGGACAGTTTTATGTGTTCCATGTGATCTCCCATCTTCTAGCGGGTTACCTTGGCTTGTTCACATGGCAGCCAGGAAGGATTATAAGCGAAAGGGTGTGGGAAGTGTGGAAATGGGTCACTGTTACTTCTGCTACACTGTTTTGGCCAGAAGCAAGTCACCAGGTCTGCCCAGAATCAAAGGGTGAAGAAAAGCCTCCTTGCTTCACGGGGAGGATTACATGTGCCATAAGCACAGGGAGCCGTGGAGAATTGTAGCCATTTTTGCTCTCAGCCACACGTGGTCATGACCTTGAATTTGCTAAGACCATCAAATTTATACACTGTATGCTACCCTTAGGGATTTTTGAACTTTGGGGCAACAAGTGGCACTAGACAGTGTATGTTCATTGCCAGATTGTGGAGCAACTCGGAGGCGAAGACGTTAGTGCTTTATAGATGAGAAGAAGATTTGAGGTGGGAAATAACAGCATGATGCCAAAATTTTAGGAAGAATTCACTCGTGGGTCTGGGCAGAAAGAAACTTTAGATCCACATATCCAGTCGCTACAGGCAACTCCTGCTTGGATGTTATTTAAATTCCCATGTTTCTAAAACTGAGCTCAATATTTTCATTCTCCAGGCAAATTTTCTCCTCTTCCCATGTTTCTTTTCTCAGTAAGTGACCCTATCCTCTGCTCTGTAGTCCAAGCCAGATATTAGATCATTCTTGATTCCTCTCTCTTCTCTCACCATACCCATTCACTGTCATTATCAACAAATACGAAGAATGCCTGCTGTATATCAAATACTGTAGTTTCCATGGTCCCACTAATCTCAACCACTGTCATTGCTCAATCACTAGAGCAATTAATTGGTCTCCATGCTTTCCTTTATGTTCTAGAGGACCCACAATGACTTTTTAAAACCCAGTCTGTTCATTTAATTGGTATATAATTATTGAACTTCTATGTGTTAGTGTGTACAGAAATAAATAAGGCAAAGTGATTGCCTTCATGGAGTTTACAGTCCAGTGTGGGAGACAAACAATAAAGAGACAAATTGATAGATAATATAGTAGTTATGAATGATATGAAGAAAAAGCAATCAGAGTCAAGGGTGGAGAATGACATAGAATGCTATTTCAGATAGGTTTACTAGGAAGAGCCTCTCTTAGGAGGTGATATTTGAGCATAAGAGAGGCAGCCATGTGGATACCTGAGGAAGAACATCCTCGTGTGGGAGAAGAGCAAGTGTCAAGGCCTTGAGATGACAGTGGGTTGGGATGGGACAGGATAGTGTGGTGGAGTACAGTGAGTGAAAGACGAGAGGGATGGGGCAAGAGGTCAGGGAGATGGCACCAAATCAGGTCATGGGCCCTTTGTAGGCCATGGAATGGACATGGGGTATTATTGAAAGTGTGAGGGAAAGTCACTGGGAATTATTGGGAATATTTATTGAGAAAAACTCTGACATAGTTTACAATGATCACTTTTACTATTGTATGGAAAATAGACTGTAGAGGAATAAGAGATGATAGTAGCTTGAATCGGTTTGGGGCCGTGAAGATGGTGGGAAGAGGTCAGGTTCAAGAGCTGTTTGGAAGGATTCGCTGATGGGTGCTTATAGAGAAGGAGAGCAGCTATAGATGCTCTGGTGTGGGGAAGACTGAGAACCCTGGGGATGAGCGGCTTTGTAGGGGTCAGAGCAGGTGGAGATCAAGTGTTTTTCTTGGGAATTAAGTTTGAGATGCACTTTAGGCATCCAAACCATGCTAATCCCTATCTTAAAACCCTTACATGATTTTTCATCAAATTATGATAAAGTTCAAAATTTTTTTTAAAAAACATGGCTTATAGGAACATTTACAGTCTGGCCCCTGCCTATCTCTCCAGTCTCATCTCTTTCCATTTTTCTCATCTCCCCCACCTCTTGCATCTGTATCCTCCAGCTGTACTGAATTTCTTTCAGTTCTTTTAACACTCCAGTCTCTCTTTGATTATTCCATACCCTTATCGAAAATAAACACATCCTCTTTATCCCCTGCTTGCCCTCTGGCTAGTCAACTCATATTTGGGAGCTTAGATGTCATTTTCTCTCGGAAGTGCTCTCAGCCTTCCCACGCTTCCCCCTGACTGGGTTCCATGTTCCCACAGTACCCTGAGAACCCCTGTTATAATACTTCTGTTTCTGTAAAAAAAAAATTTAAATAAAAATTCCTTGTTTGTCTGTCACACAGACTGGACTTCAAGGACTTGAGCATAGTGACATTGCTCTGGCCAGTATAATAGCCAGAATATAGTAAGTACTTGATAAAACTGTTTTAATGCCAGGAGGATAGATTGAAAGCCTAAACTAGGTTAGAAAGATTAAAAGTAGTGGAGCAGAGCCAATGGCCTGAACTGCAAGGTGCTGTGAAAATTGAAGGAAACAGGAGAGAAGGATATGTGGTTTCAGACCCAGATTTCCAGAACCTGACTCAGTGTTTGAATCTGAGTAATTTGAGAATGGTTAGAACCATGGCACATGCAATGGGCCATACATGTAAAGGTAAGCTTGATCTTAGTGTCTCAGAAATATCCAGTAAGTTTCAGAGACTGATTACCCTTTAGCAACATGGCTGGCTAATATAGCTGAAACCAATTCTGCAAACACTAAGACAAGACATGTAGAGATTCCTTAAAGGAAACAAGATTTTTTTGTTGGCTTATTGGTTTTACTTTGTTAAATGTTTTTAGGACTGAAAGTTTCTAATTCAAAATGTGTTAGGGTTGGAAAGATTCAAAGAGGATCACAAAATTTACAAATGAGAGAAATGTGGTCCACTAAACTAAATTCATAGATCATCCAGTTATCCTTTGGCTGCTCTGTGAAATTCCTTTTCTTTTAAAAGACTAATTTTTTAAAGAGAAATTTTAACTTCACAGCAAAATGGAGGGGAAGGTGCAGAGATTTCCCGTATACCACCTACCCCAACACGTACACAGCCTCCCTCAGTATCAATATCTACCTCCAGAGTGGTCCATTTGTCACAGTTGATGAACCTACATTGACACATCATACACCCTAGATGTATAGTTTACATTAGGGTTCACTCTTACTGTTGTACATTCTGTGGGTTTGCACACATGTACAATGACATGTATTCATCTATTCTAGTTTCACACAGAGCATTTCCACTGCCCTAAAAATTCTTTGTGCTCTGCCTATTTATCCCCTGATCCTCAATCCCTGGCAACCACTTATCTTTTTACTTTCTGCATAGTTTTGCCTTTTCCAGAATGTCATATAGTTGGAATCATACAGTTTTTAGCCTTTTCAGATTGGCTTCTTTTACTTAGTCATATGCATTTAAGGTTCCTCCATGTCTTTTCCTGGCTTGTTAGAGCATTGCTTTTTAGTACTGAATAATATTTCATTTTCTGTGGCACCACAGTTTATTTATCCACCTACTGAAGGGCGTCTTGATTGCTTCCAAGTTTTGGCAGTTATGAATAAAGCGGCTATAGATATCCCTTTGCAGGATTTTGTGTGGACATAAATTTTCAACTCCTTTGGGTAAATGCCAAGGAGCACAATTGCTGGATCGTATGGTTAAGAGTATTGTTTAGTTTTGTAAGAAGCTGCCAAGAAATCTTCCAAAGTGACTGTACCGTTTTTTTTTTATTCCCACCAGCAATGAATGAGAGTTCCTGTTGCTTCACATCCTCACCAACATTTGGTGGTGTTCTGGATTTTGGCCATTCTAATAGGTGTTTAAATCTACATTTCTCTGCTGACATATGATTTGGAACATCTTTTCATATGCTTATTTACCTTCTGGATATCATCTTCTTCAGTGAGGTGTCTGTTAAGGTCACTGGCCCATTTTTTAATTGGGTTATTTTCTTATTGTTGAGTTTAAGAGTACTTTGTACATTTTGGATAACATTCCTTTATCTTTTGCAAATACTTTCTCCCATTCTGTGGCTTGTCCTCTCATTCTCTTGACATTGTCTTTCACAGAGCAGAAGTTTTAAATTTTAATGAAGTCTAGCTTTTCAGTTACTTCTTTCATGCATTATGTCTTCAGTGTGGTATCTAAAAAGTCATCACCATACCCAAGATCATCTAGGTTTTCTCCTATGTTATCTTCTAGAAGTTTTTTTTAGTCTTGCATTTTATATTTAGGTCTATGAGCTGTTTTGAGTTAATTCTTGTGGAAGGTGGAAGGTCTATGTCTAGATTCTTTTTTTTTTTTTTTTTTTTTTGCATGTGGATGTCCACTTGCTACAGCACCATTTGTTGAAGGGACTGTCTTAGGTCCATTATATTGCCTTTGCTCCTTTGTCAAAGATCTGTTGACTATATTGCCTCAATTTTTTGATGCTCAGTTATGAGTAGAATTTTAGGAACTGGATTTATTCTCATTATCCTCTATTTGGGCATATTTTGTACAACAGCCTTTCTTCTAATATTTTCTATTTTCTGATGTTTCTTTGGTATTAAGTGGGACATCCTTAAAATTTTGTAAGTGAGAAGTGATCTTCTATCAAAATTATATTATGGTAGATGTGATCCATGGTTCTAACAAAGTTGGAATACTGGTATAAATACGTAGGAGTAAAACATGGTGATTCATAGGAGGTCATTTGACCGATGTGCCAGAAAATAATTGGACACTGTTCTCTTCTCCTACACCCCATCCCTGATCTCCAACCACCAGCTGAGACTCCCAGCCACAAATGTAAAATATTCAAATCATCCTAGCTATCCTTACAAAGATGAAGTGCCCTTTCAAGTTTGCCTAACCTATCTCTCCAGATAATGAAGAGAATCATCATCTCATTATTTTGTAGTAATCTATTTCTCCTTTTTTTTTTTTTAAACCAAGGTCATCTTCTGTAAACTATTAGGAGCACTGATGCCTCCTATGAATGTGGAGGCATCCATTTGTTACATAGTTTATCTTCTTCAACCTTCATAACAATTCTCTGCATTCAAACTACAAATCAGCTTTTAAGAATTTAGGTAACTAGACAAAGTCATACAACTGGGAGGTAGCAGAGGTGGAATTTAACCTTTCCTCTGCCTGATTCTCCTAGCTAGTATCCCTTACCTGCTATGCTGAGTTTAGTGGTGTTGAAACGCACTGAGCTTCCTTGGAATTTCTGGGAAGTTTGTAAATTGAATAATCATTCTTGGATAAATGTACATTGGATCTAGTTTGGTCAGGGATATCTTTTTTTTTTTTAATGTGTGTGATAACAAAGGTTTTGAAGTCCATCAAAGTGGCCCGTAAATGTCTGAGAACTTCCCTAGCTTAATTTAGATTTTCTAAAATCTGTGAAGGCATCTTCAGTTTTGGAGTCACAAAATCTCTATTTCATAGATCCCAAGGAGAGCCCATCAGCTTATGGGCTCACCAAAGCTCAAAGTCCAGTTGCTTCAGGTAGCCCTGAGAACGAAAGGTTAAAAAAGATCGTCTCCAAAGAAGTGCAAGAGAGAGTAACACTATTGTCTGAAACTGCAAAGGGGAGAACTAATCCTAGGTACTTCCCAGTGGTTCCCAAGTGCAGTTGACCCTTGAATAGCACAGGTTTGAACTGCACCAGTTTACTTATATGTGGAATTTTTTTCAGTAGTAAATACTATAGTACTACACAATTCATGGTTGGTTGAATCTGTGATGGGGAAAGGCAGATACAGAGGAACCATGCATACAGGTGGCCGGCTATCAGTTATACGTGGATTTTCAACTGCGTGGAGGGTCAGCGCCTCTAACCCCTTCATGGTTCAAGGCTCAGCTGTACTGAGACGCAAATGGCAGAAGTATGGGAAGTGATGACTTCATCAGAAATGGAGCAGGACTAACAATGGAGTGAGCTGTTCCCGGTGGTGTGCTGGGTGACCTTCCAACAGCTCTTGAAAGCTTACTGTTACACATTCAGGAATTCTGCAAGCATGGTAGCTTAAAACTGTCCATGATGTGAGTATTTACACCGTGGAAATTGGCAAACACTAGAAATAAGAGATCTTTTTTTTTTTTTAAATGGAAACTGCATTTAGGAATTTTCATTTTCACTTTCGATGCACTTTGCTTTTGTCCTTCCATCCTTAGTTTTTTGTTTGTTTGTTTGTTTTGTTTTTTTAAAAATTTTTACTTATTTTTTTTAAGTATTATTTATTTATGACTGTGTTGGGTGGGTCTTAGTTTCTGTGCGAGGGCTTTCTCTAGTTGTGGCAAGTGGGGGCCACTCTTCATTGCGGTGCGTGGGCCTCTCACTATCGTGGCCTCTCTTGTTGTGGAGCACAGGCTCCAGACGCGCAGGCTCAGTAATTGTGGCTCACGGGCCTAGTTGCTCCGCGGCATGTGGGATCTTCCCGGACCAGGGCTCGAACCCATGTCCCCTGCATTGGCAGGCAGATTCTCAACCACTGCGCCACCAGGGAAGCCCGAGATTTTATTTTCAAAGAACTGATTTACCAGCACGTCATTGGCTCTTCAGTAAAGAAGTGAGCTCCCTGTCATTGAAACTGTTCAAATAGAAACTGATGATTTGCTAAAAGATGTGTTGCAATAAGTGGAATAAGGAAACATTAGAAGGCCTCTAAAGTCTTGTCCAACTAGGTTCCGCCTTGTCACTTGAATGCACTGATCACAGTGCTAAGACCAGTGAGACTTCTGTTATTTGAATTTCTTTACTGGAGCTATATTGTCCAACATCCACTCCTAATCTGCTCCTTATCTGAGTCTGCAGTGTTTTGCCCTCTCCTGAGCCCTTTTTGTTTCAACTTTTAACAGAACAGTTTCCATAGACCATAGGGCTGCTTGGTTTTGAATCCTAATTCTACTATTGACCAGCTGTTTGACCTTTGGAAGGTTACCTAGGCTAAGTCTCATGTTCTTTAGCTGTTAAAAGCAGATGATAAAAGTACCTGTCTCCAGTAGTTGTTCTGACTCTTAAATGAAGCTAGTTCATATAAAGGGATTAGTACAATGCTTGGCCATACTAAGAATCTAGTACATGTCAGTTCTATGTCCACTTAAGAGGGTAATGATTCTATTTTTTTTTTCTATTTCTTAGAGCTTTTTGACTCCAAATTTTACAAAGAATTCCAAGCGTATTTTTACACTTTACTCAGCTAACTAGATATGTTTCTGAATTTGTCTATAAAACAGATTTTTTAAATTTTATTTATTTATTTTTATTTTATTTATTTATTTTTATTGAAGTACAGTTGACTTACGATGTTGTGTTAGTTTCTGGTATACAGAATATATATAAATTATTTTTCAGATTCTTTTCCATTAGAGGTTATTACAAGATATTGCATATTGTTCCCTGTGCTATACAGTAGGACCTTGTTTAGCTTACATAAAGTAGTGTAGGGGGAACCTTCAAGATGGCGGAGTGGTAAGATGTGGAGATCACCTTCCTCCCCACAAATACATCAAAAATACATCTACATGTGGAACAACTCCTACAGAACACCTACTGAATGCTGGCAGAAGACCTCAGACTTCCCAAAAGGCAAGAAACTCCCCACGTACCTGGGTAGGGCAAAAGAAAAAAAAAAAAAACAGAGGCAAAAGATTAGGGACAGGAACTGCACCTCTGGGAGGGAGCTGTGAAGGGGGGAAAGCTTCCACACACTAAGAAGCCCCTTCACTGGCGGAGATGGGGTTGGCGGGGGGGAAGCTTCAGAGCCACGGAGGAGAGCGCAGAGGGCAAAGCAGAGAAATTCCTGCACAGAGGATAGGTGCCGACCAGCACTCACCAGCCTGAGAGGCTTGTCTGCTCACCCGCTGGCCGGGGCAGGCGGGGGCTGGGAGCTGAGGCTCGGGCTTCGGAGGCCAGATCCCAGGGAGAGGACTGGGGTTGGCTGCGGGAAGACTGCCTGAAGGGGCTAGTGCGCCACAGCTAGCCGGGAGGGAGTCCAGGAAAAAGTCTGGACCTGCCTAAGAGGCAAGAGACCATTGTTTCGGGGTGCACAAGGAGAGGGGATTCAGAGCACCGCCTAAACAAGCTTCAGAGATGGGTGTGAGTCGCGGCTATCGGCGCGGACACCAGAGATGTGCATGAAACACTAACGCTGCTGCTGCAGCCACTAAGAAGCCTGTGTGAGAGCACAGGTCACTATCCACACCCCTCCGGGAGTCTGTGCAGCCCGCCACTGCCAGGGTCCCGTTATCCAGAGAAAAGTTCCCTGGGAGAACACATGGTGTGCCTCAGTCTATTGCAACATCACTCCAACCTCTGCCACTGCAGGCTCACCCTGCATTCTGTATCCCTCCCTCCCCCTGGCCTGAGCTACAGCCCCCCCAGGCAACCTATATGCAGAGGCAGGGCCAAATCCAAAGGTGAACCCCAGGAGCTGTGTGAACAAAGAAGAGAAAGGGAAATTTCTTCCAGCAGCCTCAGGAGCAGTGGATTAAATCTCCACAGTCAACTTTATGTACCCTGCATCTGTGGAATACCTGAATAGACAATGAATCATCCCAAAATTGAGGTGGTGGATTGGGAAGCAACTGTAGACATGGGGTTTGCTTTCTGCATCTAATTGGTTTCCGGTTTTATGTTTATCTTAGTTTAGTATTTAGAGCTTATTATCATTGGTAGATTTGTTTATTGATTTGGTTGCTCTCTTCCTTTATATATATATATATATTTTTTTTTTTTCTCTTTTTGTGAGTGTGTATGTGTATGCTTCTTTGTGTGATTTTGTCTGTATAGCTTTGCTTTTACCATTTGTCCTAGGGTTCTGTCTGTCACTTTTTTTTTTTTTCTTAGTATAGTTTTAGCACTTGTTATCATTGGTGGATTTGCTTATTGGTTTGGTTGCTCTCTTCTTTCTTTTTCTTTTTTTTATTACTTTTTTATTTTTAATAACTTTTAAAAATTTTATTTTAATAACTTTCTTTTCTTTATTTATTTTTCTTTCTTTCCTTTTTTTTCTCCCTTTCTTCTGAGCCATGTAGCTGACAGGGTCTTGGTGCTCTGGCAGGGTGTCAGGCCTGAGTTTCTTAGGTGGGAGAGCCGAGTCCAGGACATTGGTCTACCAGAGACCACCCAGCCCCACGTAATATCAAATGGCAAAAGCTCTCCCAGAGATCTCCATCTCAACGCTAAGACCCAGCTCGACTCAATGACCAGCAAGCTACAGTGCTGGACACACCATGCCAAACAACTAGCAAGACAGGAACACAACCCCACCCATTAGCAGAGAGGCTGCCTAAAATCATAATAAGTTCACAGACACCCCAAAACACACCACCGGACGCAGTCCTGCCAACCAGAAAGACAAGATCCATCCTCATCCACCAGAACACAGGCACCAGTCCCATCCCCCAGGAAGCCTACACAACCCACTGAACAAAGCTTACCCACTGGCGGCAGACACCAAAAACAACGAGAACTACAAACCTGCAGCCTGCAAAAAGGAGACCCCAAACACAGTAAGTTAAGCAAAATGAGAAGACAGAGAAATACACAGCAGCTGAAGGAGCAAAGTAAAAACCCACCCAACCAAACAAATGAAGAGGAAATAGGCAGTCTACTTGAAAAAGAATTCAGAGTAATGATAGAAAAGATGATCCAAAATCTTGGAAATAGAATGGAGAAAATACAAGAAACATTTAACAAGGACCTAGAAGAACTGAGGAGCAAACAAACAATGATGAAAAACACAATAAATGAAATTAAAAATTCTCTAGAAGGAATCAATAGCAAAATGACTGAGACAGAAGAACGGATAAGTGACCTGGAAGATAAAATAGTGGAAATAACTACCGCAGAGCAGAATAAAGAAAAATGAATGAAAAGAATTGAGGACAGTCTCAGAGACCTCTGGGACAACATTAAATGCACCAACATTCGAATTATAGGGGTCCCAGAAGAAGAAGAGAAAAAGAAAGGGACTGAGAAAATACTTGAAGAGATTATAGTTGAAAACTTCCCTAACATGGGAAAGGAAATAGTCAAACAAGTCCAGGAAGTGCAGAGAGTCCCATACAGGATAAATCTAAGGAGAAACATGCCAAGACACATATTAATCAAATTATCAAAAACTAAATGCAAAGAAAAAATATTAAAAGCAGCAAAGGAAAAGCAACAAATAACATACAAGGGAATCCCCATAAGGTTAACAGCTGGTTTCTAAGCAGAAACTCTGCAAGCCAAAAGGGTGTAGCAGGACATATTTAAAGTGATGAAAGGGAAAAACCTACAACCAAGATTACTCTACTCAGCAAGGATCTCATTCAGATTCGACTGAGAAATTAAAACCTTTACAGACAAGCAAAAGCTAAGAGAATTCAGCAACACCAAACCATCTTTACAAAAAATGCTAAAGGAACTTCTCTAGGCAGGAAACACAAGACAAGGAAAAGACCTACAATACCAAACCCAAAACAATTAAGAAAATGATAATAGGAACATACATATCGATAAGTACCTTAAATGTAAATGGATTAAATGCTCCAACCAAAAGACATAGATTGGCTGAATGGATACAAAAGCAAAACCCACATATATGCTGTCCACAAGAGACCCGCTTCAGACCTAGAGACACATACAGACTGAAAGTGAGGGAATGGAAAAAGATACTCCATGCATATGGAAATCAAAAGAAAGCTGGAGTAGCAGTTCTCATATCAGACAAAATGGACTTTAAAATAAACACTATTACAAGAGACAAAGAAGGACACTGCATAATGATCAAGGGATCAATCCAAGAAGAAGATATAACGATTGTAAATATTTATGCACCCAACATAGGAGCACCTCAATACATAAGGCAAATCCTAACAGCAATGAAAAGGGGAAATCAGCAGTAACAAAATACTAGATATCAGTTACAGGAAGAAAACTGTAAAAAATACAAACACGTGGAGGCTAAACAATATGCTACTAAATAACCAAGAGATCACTGAAGAAATCAAAGAGGAAATCAAAAAAATACCTAGAAACAAATGACAATGAAAATACTACAACCGAAAACTTATGGGAGGCAGCAAAAGCAGTTCTAGGGGGGAAGTTTACAGCAATACAATCCTACCTCAAGAAACAAGAAAAAATCTCAAACAAACAACCTAACCTTACACCTAAAGCAATTAGAGAAAGAAGAACACAAAAACCCCAAAGTTAGCAGAAGGAAAGAAATCGTAAAGATCAGATCAGAAATAAGAAAAAAGAAATGAAGGAAACGATAGCAAAGATCAATAAAACTAAAAGCTGGTTCTTTGAGAAGATAAACAAAATTGATAAACCATTAGCCAGACTCATCAAGAAAAAAGGGAGAAGACTCAAATCAATAGAATTAGAAATGAAAAAAGGAGAAGTAACAGCTGACACTGCAGAAATACAAAGGATCATGAGAGATTACTACAAGCAACTATATGCCAATACAGTGGACAACCTGGAAGAAATGGACAAATTCTTAGAAAAGCACAACCTTCTGAGACCGAACCAGGAAGAAGTGGAAAATATAAACAGACTAATCACAAGCACTGAAATTGTGACTGTGATTAAAAATCTTCCAACAAACAAAAGCCCAGGACCAGATGGCTTCACAGGCGAATTCTATCAAACATTTAGAGAAGAGCTAACACCTATCCTTCTCAAACTCTTCCAAAATATAGCAGAGGGAGGAACACTCCCAAACTCATTCTACGAGGCCACCATCACCCTGATACCAAAACCAGACAAAGATGTCACAAAGAAAGACAACTACAGACCAACATCATTGATGAACAAAGATGCCAAAATCCTCGACAAAATACTAGCAAACAGAATCCAACAGCACATTCAAAGGATCACACACCATGATCAAGTGGGGTTTATCCCAGGAATGCAGGGATTCTTCAAGGATTCTTCAATATAAGCAAATC
The DNA here is from genome assembly GCF_028023285.1 of Balaenoptera ricei. Taxonomy (NCBI): domain Eukaryota; kingdom Metazoa; phylum Chordata; class Mammalia; order Artiodactyla; family Balaenopteridae; genus Balaenoptera; species Balaenoptera ricei. Next base: position 78,892,202 of record NC_082644.1, read on the forward strand.
GATCAATGTGATAAACCAAATTAACAAACTGAAGGAGAAAAACCATGTGATCATCTCAGTAGGTGCAGGAAAAGCTTTCGACAAAATTCAATATCCATTTATAATAAAAACCTTCCAGAAGGCAGGCATAGAGGGAACTTACCTCAACATAATAAAGGCCATATATGACAAATCCATAGCCAACATCGTTCTCAATGGTGAAAAACTGAAACCATTTCCTCTAACATCAGGAACAAGACAAGGTTGTCCACTCTCACCACTGTTATTCAACATAGTGTTGTAAGTTTTAGCCACAGCAATCAGAGAAGAAAAAGAAATAAAAGGAATCCAAATCGGAAAAGAAGTAGTAAAGCTGTCACTGTTTGCAGATGACATGATACTATACATAGAGAATTCTAAAGATGCCACCAGAAAACTCCTAGAGCTAATCAACGAATCTGGTAAAGTAGCAGGATTTAAAATTAATGCACAGAAATCTCTTGTATTCCTATACACTAATGATGAAAAATCTGAAAGAGAAATTAAGGAAACACTCCCATTTACCACTGCAACAAAAAGAATAAAATACCTAGGAATAAACCTACCTAAGGAGACAAAAGACCTGTATGCAGAAAACTATTAGACACTGATGAAAGAAATTAAAGATGATACAAACAGATGGAGAGATATACCATGTTCTTGGATTGGAAGACTCAACATTGTGAAAGTGAGTATACTACCCAAAGCAATCTACATATTCCATGCAATCCCTATCAAGTTACCAATGGCATTTTTCACAGAACTAGAACAAAAACTTTCACAATTTGTATGGAAACTCAAACGATCCCGAATAGCCAAAGCGATCTTGAGAAAGTAAAACGGAGCTAGAGGAATCAGGCTCCCTGACTTCAGACTATACTACAAAGCTACAGTAATCAAGCCAGTATGGTACTGGCACAAAACCAGAAATATAGATAAATGGAACAGGATAGAAAGCCCAGAGATAAACCCACACACATATGGTCACCTTATCTTTGATAAAGGAGGCAAGAATATACAATGGAGAAAAACAGCCTCTTCTATAAGTGGTGCTGGGAAAACTGGACAGCTACATGTAAAAGAATGAAATTAGGGACTTTCTTGGTGGTGCAGTGGTTAAGAATCCACCTGCCAATGCAGAGGACATGGGTTCGAGCCCTCATCCAGGAAGATCCCACATGCTACGGAGCAACTAAGCCCTTGTGCTACAACTACTGAGCCAGTGTGCCTAAGCCCGTTCTCCACCACAAGAGAAGCCACCGCGATGAGAAGCCTACACACTGCAACAAAGAGTAGCCCCCACTCTCCGCAACTAGAGAAAGCCTGCGCGCATCAACGAACACCCAACCCAGCCAAAAGTAAATAAATGTATTTTTAAAAATTAATGAAATTAGAACACTCCCTAACACCATAGCCAGAAATAAACTCGAAATGGATTAAAGACCTAAATGTGAGGCAAGACACTATAAAACCCTTAGAGGAAAACATAGGCAGAACACTCTATGACATAAATCACAGCAAGATTCTTTCTGGCCCACCTCCTAGAGAAATGGAAATAAAAACAAAAATAAACAAATGGGACCTAATGAAACTTAAAAGCTTTTGCACAGCAAAGGAAACCATAAAGAAGATGAAAAGGCAACCCTCAGAACGGGAGAAAATATTTGCAGATGAAGCAACTGACAAAGGACTAATCTCCAAAATATACACGCAGCTCATGCAGCTCATGCAGCTCAATATCAAAAAACCAAACAACCCAATCCAAAAATGGGCAGAATACCTAAATAGACATTCCTCCAAAGAAGATATACAGATTGCCAACAAACATATGAAAGGATGCTCAACATCACTAATCATTAGAGAAATGCAAATCAAAACTACAATGAGGTATCACCTTACACCAGTCAGAATGGCCATCATCAAAAAATCTACAAATGCTGGAGAGAGAGTGGAGAAAAGGGAACCCTCTTGCACTGTTGGTGGGAATGTAAATTGATACAGCCACTATGGAGAACAGTATGGCGGTTCCTTAAAAAACTAAAAGTAGAACTACCATACAACCCAGCAATCCCACTACTGGGCATATACCCTGAGAAAACCATAATTCAGAAAGAGTCATGTACCACAATGTACATTGCAGCTCTATTTACAATAGCCAGGACATGGAAGCAACCTAAGTGTCCATCGACAGATGAATGGATAAAGAAGATGTGGCACATATATACAATGGAATATCTCAGCCATAAAAAGAAATGAAATTGAGTTATTTGTAGTGAGTTGGATGGACCTAGAGACTGTCATACAGAGTGAAGTAAGTCAGAAAAAGAAATACCGTATGCTAACACATATGTATGGAATCTAAAACAAAACAAAAAATGGTTCTGAAGAACCTAGGGGCAGGACAGGAATAAAGACGCAGACGTAGAGAATGCACTTGAGGACACGGGGAGGGGGAAGGGTAAGCTGGGACGAAGTGAGAGAGTGGCATGGACATATATACACTACCAAATGTAAAATAGATAACTAGTGGGAAGCAGCTGCATAGCACAGGGAGATCAGTTCCGTGCTTTGTGTCCAACTAGAGGGGTCTCATAAGGAGGTGGAAGGGAGACGCAAGAGGGAGGAGATATGGGGATGTAGCTGTATATATAGCTGATTCACTTTGTTATACAGCAGCAACTAACACACCATTGTAAAGCAATTATACTCCAATAAAGATGTTAAAAAACAAAAAAAAGAAAAAGAGGTGTGTATCTGTTAATCCCAAGCTCCTAATTTATCCCTCTCCTGCCTCCCCCCTTTAGTAACCATAAGTTTGTTTTCTATGTCTTTGAGTCTGTTTCTTAAAACAGATTTTTTGTGTATTTAATTCTGCTCTCTTATTAACGTTGTAGAGTCAGAGACGCAGTCTTATGAACCACTTTATCAATGGAAATGAACAACAGATGTTTTCAATGTTAGCAGACTATTGGCAGCATATAAATTGGCAGTTCATTGGAGACCTTAAGAACCTGGAAAAGTTTAAAAATAATGACACTGAGGGTTCCGACCCACCCCCCCAGTCTGAGGAAAATGGTGGTGAGAGCATAACAAAGGTGTTTATTTTGGGTATAAACTGTTCTTTCATTTAGCAAACTTTGTGATATGTTTATAAAGACACAAGAGAAGTAGACACACCCAGAGTGGTTTATAAGCAAAAGAGCTCATAACCGTGGTATGGAAGAGGCCTTTTCTAGAACTCACAGAATAATCTCTCTAAAATTTCATTCCTGAAAAAGAATAAAAGTTTTTATTGATAAGGAAATGAGAGACCTAGGTAGTAACCATTGTTTCTGTAGATATTTGCTATTTTGTGTCCTTTCTAAATACTTTGTCATCTGTGCATAACCTATTATTGAAATACAGGACATTATTCAGAGCTGAAGGTGCATATATGTACTCTAAATATTTGTCTTACATATACAGTGCACATATGTGGTTTTCATCAGCTTTAAATATGCTGGAAATTTCTGACTGGCCCCTTTTGTGAATACCAGCCTCGGGACTATATGTGGTAACACAGTTCCAGACACTAGTCTTAATTCCTGCTCTGGCACAGATCTCTTAACATGGCAGGCTGAGTGTGAGGAAATCATGGCTAATATGTGTTCCTTTTGCCTTTGGGTAATGCTGTAACACAGATTGCTGTCAAGTAAATAGAGCCCAGTTTAAAGACCATTTTGATCAGGCAGTTAAGGAAATGATTAATTCCTTTTCATTTGGGCTGCATTGAGTGGCGTCAGTATTTTTTGTAGTTTTTGCTCTTTGGATACCTTGGGCTTATGAAACAGTGACATGAGAAACATGTTCGGAAGCCTGGACTACTTGAAATGGTGTTAAAAATCTAAAGATCACGTTCAGGATGTAGGGTCCTCGTTTAAGGGTCCACTGATCTTATTACTCATTTTCCAGAAACACCCCTGGCTCTGATCATCTTTTTTTTTTTTCTTTGACATTTTAGCTACCTGATATATTAGATTATCCAAATGAAAGTATCAATTGGATATTTCCCCTCCTTCCCCTTCTACCAATACCATGTTGGCAGATGAAAAGAAAAAAAGTGGTTCAAAAATATTTAATGGTGAAGTCAGATTCAACAGAAGCAGAGGTGGAAGAAAGAAACCTAACTGCTCCACTTTGAACACACATGTTTTCCATACACGGTGGGTTTTCTTCAGTTTTCATAATTACAATTTCAGGCAGCATCCCTCCACTCCAGGACAGTTATCCATGTGTGGGTGACCCATTTCCTGTGCATTTCCTTCCTCCCACCCACCTCTTGGCCACATTAATGCTACTTTGTGTCACAAACGATACCACAGGTGGCCAGAGCAGGTTTTGAAAAAGAAAAAAATGAAATGGAAACCTGTCAGTGTTGCTTTGTGTTAAATTAAAATATTTGGTGAGGAGAGGCGCAAACTCTTGGCTAGAATGAGACTTCCGAAAAACATGGGCATTTTGTAAATCTACACTGTTTCTTTCATGATCGGTTAATCAAGCATTAGCTGGCTGGATATCTCTGACGAGGTCGGAGGAGCAAGCGTTTGGCAGATGTGAACTTGGATATAAAGTGGAGAATATGCCCTCACTTGTGGCGTGTAAGCGATAAGCCAATATTGACTGAAATCCTAGACTAGACTTGGTTTAATGCATAGTCTTCTAGAGGCTTACAAAGGAGCCAAAATTCACACACAAGATTCAACATTCAACCACAGTTCAGCAGAATTCAGTAAGTTGAGGTTGGACTGTGTAGAACAGAATGTTTTTTTTATGTGTGTGTTGTGTGTTGTGTGTGTGTGTTGTGTGTGGTGTGGTGTGTGTGTGTGTTGTGTGTGTGTGTCTGTGTCTGTCTCTCTTCATTCCTAAGTTCAGCGAAGGGGAAGAGCTAGCCAAGTGGGAGGCAGTAGGTCCTGAGCTGTGCTCCAAAAACTGGGGAGAGAGGGGAGAGTGGAATTGGATCAGTGTAGTAATAGATGGTGGTGCAGGGCCTCAAGTGCCAGAAAGAAGTCAAGAAAGTGACAGAAAGTTACAAATGTTCATAAAATATATAAGCCCCTATTTTCAATGAAATTGATATTATCTGTGATGAAAAATGGGTACACCATTTGTCAGAATGAATCCATAAAACTACTCAAGTGTGTTTATAATGTTCGACAAAGGTATTAGAGGTATCTGCCACTAGTTAGCATTTGATTTTGAGGGGTAAAGTTTGGAAAGAGGTGAGCTTCCATTTAGGTTGTACTTAAAATAAAAGTCAAGTCATGGCTACAAAGACCGGGACGACCTGACCTCTGCTGCCCATTCTGATCTGCTACCTTTTATGCCATTTTCCTGCTCATCCACTAAGCTTCAGCTAGACCCCATCTTCTTTCTCTTTCTTCAATGCACTCATCTGTTTCTCACCTTATGGCCATTGCATTTGCTGTGTCCTCTACCACGACAAGGTCTAAGCTCTTGGGCAAGCCAGCTCTTTCTCATCAGTCATATCTCAACTCACATTTCACTTTCTCAGAAACTGGGGTCTTTTCTGACCGTCCCCCCCAGAGAGGTGTGTACTCAGACTGCTCAGCATTGACCGCCATATTACCCTCTTCAATTCCTTTAAAACATAAGGAGTGTTCTGAATGGTCTTCCTTGTTTTCTTTATCATCTGTATTTCCCCTTTAGAGAGGTCATGAGGACAGGGACCTCATCTTCCATGTTCACTGCCATACCCCAGCATGTAGTAAGTGCTCAATATAGTATGCGTTAGATGAATCAGTGGCAGTGGGGTCTCCATTATGCTTAGAGCACACAGAGCTCATGTTCTCTTCGCCTCTTGAAGTGCTGAACTGTTACAAAGCAGGAGGAAGATAGTGAATGTTGAGGACCTGGGCTCGCGTTGCCATGGCAGTAGGCTACAGCACAGCCCTTTTCCTTTGTTCCTCTGCTGAGCCTTAAGAACCTGGAAAACGCCACTCAGAGGGATATTTCATAGAGATGGACTTTGAAGGAGTAATTGTGTGGGTTGGATGAATGCTAGTCAATTATATCGGGAAGAACTGCTGGTTTAATTTATTTCTTGATGTGTTTGTATGTTGTAGCCATTGTGGAATGAAATCACTACACCTAATGAGCTAAGATTCGATGCCTCTTCAGCCTGCCATTTGAAGCCCTCACGCACATTTTCCTGTGCCTGTCCCCTGTCTGGACTCTGCACTCTTCTTCTCTCCCTTCTCAAAGTAGCACTGAATGAGTCTGTTGGCTCCCTACAAATTATGAGACAACACTCATTGTTAATTTGCTGAAAGAAGTTTGAAGAAACTGTTATTTTTTCTCATTAATGGGTTTCTCACAGCAGTGGCACACCTCTGGCTGGCACCGTACAGAAGCTGCCGGGGTTTTTTTGCAGCCAGACTTTTCTAGTTGCCTGTTTAAGAAATTATAATGTATATGTTCTTCAGTTATCTAGTTTGGGTTTATAAATGAAATGCTACAATCCCTTTTTATGTGTCATTAATACATGCTAACAATAAAATGGTGCACCCATTATTCTGCTGTTGAGATATACTTTATTTATCATGTTTTTCCGAAGGTATTAGAACAGGGCAGAACTGGCAGGAGAGCTTTCTGTCTTGCTTTCCTTCCCCACATCTATCCTTCCTCCCTTCCCCTGTTGTCATGTTGGAGATCTACGCTTCTACTTGAACAGACAATCCACCAAATTCCTGTTAATTTAATGCATTGTCTTAAGAAGTAGGTGATTTTCCAGCCTCCTCACTATTTGGTAATCTGCAACGTCCAGTTCTCCCTCTTACACCTTTAGCACTGCAGTGACAACACACATCCCTGCCAGTCAGACATGAATATCGAAGGAGCCTGGAAGAGAGGCTACACGGGCAAGAACATCGTGGTCACCATCCTGGATGATGGCATTGAGAGGACCCATCCAGACCTGATGCAGAACTACGTGAGTATTTGCTGTGGTCAGAGCAGCTTCCCTCCTGGGAAACAATGGAACTCATGTTAGGATGCTCCGAAAGGGGGAAAACCACTGAAAAATGCAGCCAGCAGGTACAATAGGCTCTGCGTGTTGCTCCCGTCTTATAAAGCATGCACTCTTGGAGGGCAGAAAGCAGGAGATAAGGCTATCCCGCTATCCACTTCTGTGTGCCTTTGATGTTCTGATGACAAAATGCAGGTGATAAGGTAGCAGAAACCCCAGCACCAATCCCACGTGCTACTGACAACATCCACTCTTCTCAGCAGTTCATCCATGCGGCCAGATAGCACTCCTCGTTTCCTTTATGGAGAAAGCGTGCTTAGAACTCTTCTCAAGTTATTCCGCGAGTCTCGTTCTCTCTCTGCCTCTCCCTTTTTAAAGGACAGTAATGAATGGCCTCCCAGTAGTCCTTAGGAATCAGTCAATTCCCTTGCTTAAGAAAGGACTGAGATTCCAGGACTCAGAACATAAGGTGAGCCCAAGGTCACAGAGCAAGTGAAAGGGCTGAGACTCAGTACTTTCATTGAAAACCACAGTCTTGATACCCAGTGCCTACTGGACACTGGGGTCGGTTTCTGTCCCTGGGGTCCCCTTTACCACCATGATATTTCCTGCCTGGAAGTAGGTCAATGACCCCTCTCTCTTCTACTCTCCAAACGCCTCCTTTTCCATCAGCTTCTCCTTCCTAAGTTTGGTTAAAAATGCCATAATTATCTCCCAATATGCCATTCTCTGCTCAAATTTGTTTCTCATGACACCTTGGTGTTCTTCCTAAAATATCTCTTTTGTTACTTAAGAACCTGCGGTGCCTCCCTCTTATCTGCATATGCAGCTCTCTGATTCCTGTCAGGACTCAGCAGAGACTCCTGGTGGACCCCACTCCACACCAGTGCCTTCTAAGCTCTTTTCCATTGATGACTGCTTCCACTAGAACACTGGTATCACTGCATACCCACTAGGACTTCAGTCACTTTTACCTATGTCCCTCTCTGTCCCTTCATAACTCCTTTCAATCCCAACACTTTGGTTGTATGAGTTTTCCTATATTGTATTTCATGTTGTTATTGAAAAAAATTTCAAAGTTGGTGATTTTCTCTCAGCTTACAAGTTTCCTCTCACAGCCTTGAAAATACAAGCAGCTGTAAATCATGATGAAGTCAGGACTCATGTTGATCCTGAAGGAGGAAAGTCAGGGACCAGGGTGGGAAGCTTTGCTTCGTGTTTACGGAAGGTCCCCACAGAAAACCCTAGGCTATAACTGGAGGACCACATCTCCTCAGATTTTTCTCTTCTCTGTTCTATATTCATCATTATTAAGGGGGCAGTGTCAGCAAGCCCAGCCCATCTCACGGTGCCCTGAGCTTGTGGAGAGTTCTGAGAGGGGCCCGGCCCATAGCTTCCCGTTGCACATTAACACGAAGGACCCACCATCCTCGCAGGCCTGCTGCCTTTCTCTCCTCTTTGCTCCTCGGTAACTGGTGGACACGGCAGTGGCCCATCGTCCTGGACTCACTCAGAATGGACATGGCCTTTTCCTTAAGGCGGACATACTGTCCTCTTGAAATCTGCTATTTCCCGCCCCCCTCTCTCTCCGTCGCCCTCTCTCTCTCTCTCTCTCTCTCTCTTCAGCGTGGGAAGACATGGTTTCCCTGCACTGTGGGAATGACTCCCTGTATCTGTCTCTCTGACCATCTCTCCTCTGGCTTCTTTCTCATCTGCCGCTTCATCTTCTCATGAAACCATTTAGGTAGCGATTGCCATATATGCTCTCCAATGTTTATTTTTCATTTGCTCAGTCTCACTTATTGCATGACACTTACTCTCTCTTAGTTTTCCTTTTGTCCCTCAAACCTGAAAAGATTCTCTTTTTATCTTTGCAAATAAAATACTTCCAAGTCACTTCCTTGGCACATCAGAAACTACCACTGGCTCACACAGCCACCCATTTTTCTGACCTACAAAGACCTTCCTTCACTCAGGACCACCCAATATCACCTTATACTTTTATCAACTTGAACTGCTTTGCCTCTCAGTATTCTACCCTGTTGCCCTTTTTGTTTCGAAAATTCAGCTAAGAAACTTCACAAATCGATTTTTACAATGAAAGGTTGAAACAGTTTCTCCTAAATTAGATGATTTTCCCTAAGGTTGAAAAACAGAGAGGGAGAGAGAGAGAAGGAACTGCAAGTTCATTTAGTTCTCATTTGTACGAGACACTTGATTGGCTGCCCTTACCCTGCCTCCAAGCACACTCAGATAAACTTGTGTCTCTTCACAGAATGGAATTTCAGAGGTAGAAAGGAACTTCAGTTCAGCCTCCTCATTTGATAGGGTAGACACTGAGGCCTGAAGACTAAAGTGAGTTAGCCCAGGTCATATAAAGAACAGAACTGCGCCTGTCCACTGCCTAGCAAAGAAGTCTTTCTTATCGTATGCAGTACAGTTTTTACAGGGTGTTCCTACTCGCCACTGCATAGAAGTGCATTTGATTAAACACAAAGAGCCTTAACCTAAATGTGATTGCATTCTTTACCTCTTTCACTTTTTTCTCCCTGGAAAGAAAATTCTCCAGAATTCACCAGTGCAATTAGCAGTACTGGTGACCTTTTGATTCTCCTAATGTTACAGCTGGTGAAGAGTAGAGAAAAGCACATTGGATGGGGTGGCTGGGTTCCAGTCTTAATTCCATAGGCAATTCGTTTCATGCCTTTGGCCAAGTTATGTAACCTGTCTCGGGCTTCTGGTTCCTTATAAGTGAAATTGCACAGTATTGTCCTTCATGCTCTAATGACTGCTGAGGTGGGCTGCTTTGTATGTTCCTTTGTACGGGAAGCAGAGACTTATCACCTTTATATGTCATGTGTATTTTGCTTACTCCCCCCAAAAAATTCAGACTCCATGTACTTTAAGTTATTTTCAGAAACAAGAGCCTTTGATAAAGACAGAAAACAAAGATAGCATTTACTTTCACTAAAACTGATAACAGAAATAAATCATCATAAAGCATCAGAAAATTCAAAACATCCTAAATTAGTTCTATCTATGGTGATATAAATTTGGATGATGGAGCAATCCATTAATTTTTTTTTTTTTTTTTTTTTTTTTTTTTTTAGTAATTTGAAGATTTTTCACAATCATTTAAAAAAGCAAACAAATAAATTCAGCTTTGGTTTCAAAGAAACTTCTGCTTCATTTTGGAACTTTGACATATAACAAAATTTTGATCATTATTTTGGTTGGGGCAAAAGACCTTTTGGTGTTAGTACGAAGTCTTGAATTGTAGACCCTTTTACAGTAGTTAAAACATCTGAAACCAGACAAATATTGCCTAATAGAGGTCCCAAGATACCTGATATAATAGATTTCTAATAATGATTTTTAATTGGCTTGCCAATTATTTGTGAATGATTTCTGTCTCCAAAAATCTTTGAATTGTGATAAGGAATTTGCACACTCAAGAAATGAAGTAAGGAATACAGAGAGAGTCGGCGAAGAATAAATCACTGTCTTCTAGGTGTTCTAGCAGTACTTCGCAGAGAAGGTGGTTGTCGAGGACATCTTCAAAGCACTGGGGTGAGGGGTCAGTGCTAGGTATGAGGGAAAAGTGCCGGCAAGAGCGGACTGGACACGTCTTTGGTCTGCAGAGAGTATTTCTTCACCTTCATGGGGAAAGATATGACACTGATTATTACAGAACAAGGCATCCTGACACCACCGGACCATGAGTGTATTATTTACTCTAATTACTCTCTTGCAGAAATGTGTTTAAGGAGGCATGAGCCTTCAGGGGCATGGCTAATTAATGAACGTCTGTCTCCTTTCTCTCTCTCCTCTGTGACCATAGGATGCTCTGGCGAGTTGTGACGTGAATGGGAACGACTTAGACCCCATGCCTCGTTATGACGCGAGCAACGAGAACAAGTAAGGCCCAAGTGGGGGTACCTGGCATGTGGCCGGCAGGGAGCTTTGTTTTCTGCTCTTGCGGAGGGAAGTGTTTTTTTGAAAATCTTTGGTAACAGATGATCCCTAATTTGCTCCAAGATAAACAAGTGTCTTTCGGCTAAAGCTTCTGGATATAAAAAGGCGTGGTCCACATAGTAAGAATGGTTGCAGAGAGAAACTCTGGGGAATGACTTGAGGGTGTGGTTGGGGAATATCGTTCCTCAGGTGTTCATTGGCCTGTGACCCATTTGTTTAGGGATAGGGGTGCTAAAGGGAGAGGCAAAACAAAGTGCCCCCCGAGAGGGTTACTTTATTCTGTTAAGTTCAATGCATTTGATTGAATGCTGTGCTTGAGGTCTCTGCCAGCGCTTTCTGATTTGCTTCTTTTTCTCCTCTACTTTGTAGTGATTGTATTTTTTACTGATATACCTGAAATACCTCTATGGTTTGCCACGTATGGAACACATTACCTTTCTTATCCTCACAGGCAAGAGCCTTAGAAACCCATGGAACCACGTTTACACTTTCCAGTTAGTACAGTAGTTTTCTTGAAAGCAAATGAAATACACATCCATTTCTTGCTTACGATGATCCAGGTATTTTTAAAAGATTAGTAGGTGTTTCTAATCTCTAGATCACATTAACTTTTTTGCTTTTACTGCACAGTTTCTCCAGGATAATGCTGTGATTTAGATACTATCATTTGAATTTTTATTTACATGTTTTTGTTTGGAATCACAGAAGTTATAAAGAGAGGTGTTTTACCCATTTATTATGTACTATTTCTAGCCTGCATTTTTCTGTAGGGAAAAGTTTCTCAGCTGGTATTATTTAAGTAAGTCAATAAGTTTAGATAAAACCAGTGCGGCCTAGATAATTGTGACTGTACATGGGGTTTTCTTTTTTTTTTTCCCCTCTTCTTACCATTTACAAAGAAGCCTCAAAAAAGTTACTGTGAAAAATGCTGTTTTTTAATATTAACGAGTCAATGTTATAAATCAAATTCAGTGGTGAAAGCATTAACGTACAAATTGATGTAGATAGAATTTTCCAGAACTTTCCAAACAAAAAGAGAAAGGGCCCTAAAGTAAACTGGATCCTTTTCTTTCAAGCCTGGTCATTACTGTCTAGATTACACTGTTTAAAGTTATGGTCAATTTCATGCAAAGGGTTACAATTTGAGACAATGTGAGCTAATTTATTTAACCTAATTTGCAAACTAGCATGAAACACTGAAGAAGAAACTCCAAGCTTCCATACTTAAAAGGTCACCGATAAATTTCACTCTCCAGTCCATTCTGCTCTAGTGTGACACATATACTCCTAAAAATACTCGCACTCTGCAAAGTCTAAAACCATAGAGTATTAGGAAAAGCTTAGAAGCTTCATCAATGACACACAGAAAAATGATAGGGACCTATTAAAAATTATTCATGTTAACACTTTATTCATGTTAAGTGGTTAAGAAATTTATAAAACTATAATAAATGTGGCACTTAATCGTTTTTTTAAATTTTTTAAATTTAAAAAAGTCCTTTGTTAAATTATCTTATTTTAAATTCAGCCCTTAGATGTGAAGGAAAAAACAAGGCTCAGACAGGTCAAGTGGATAAGGGTTAAACAGGTAATAAGTGATGAAGAAGTTAGGAAGCAAAGAATCAAACTCAAGTGGTTTGTTTACAGACTCTTGCTCTGCATATTATACACAAGGCCAGAGCCCTTATGGTAATGAAAAGGAACATGATCCAAGTATCTTTCATTTAAATGAGTTGTAACTAGAGATAATTGGTTTCAGTAACAGTAAATTTGAGAGGAAGAAAGGCTGAATTATTGACCAGAATATTTGGAGAATATAGAGTGCTGAGCTGACCTTTGACATCCTGTCATAAAGAAGGCTCGAGACTGCATGCCAGTCTGATACTTCAAAATAGTAAGGATATGATTCATAGCTAGGCTGGGTTCAAAGTCCGTTTCCATCAATTTTATACTTAATCTGTGTCTTATCATTATGAAATTAAATTCTAACTAGTATGTTTATAATACAATTCTCTTGTGACACTGACTTCTTAAGCTGCACTATTCTTTTTAAATTTTTTATACAATTTATAAAGTTTACACTCCATTTACAGTTTTTACAAAATATTGGCTCTATTCCCTGTGTTGTACAATACATCCTTGTAGCCTATCTTACACCCAGTAGTTTATACCTCCCACTCCCCGACACCTGTACTGCCCCTCCTGGCATTTCATCTTGAATAAGACCTGAAATTTGCTTATGGAAGTGTGTACCCATTACATCTACTTCTACTCACATGCCTGCCACTCTGTGTGCAAGAAAAAAAGAAGAAAAAAGAGATAAAGATGAAAACTTTGAAGAAGAACAGAGAATAGAGAGGAAAATAACAAAATAGGCTGGGAGGAAGGGGGAAAATAAGCAGAGTGGAGGATACCCTCCAGGATGGTTTTTGGAAGCATGGCAGCTTGCAAGTTATTCTGAAGTGGAAGGAGGGTTATCTGAGGTCAAAGAGGAAGTGACAGCACCAGATGTAGACACATGTGGACCATTGTGCTCCTAAGGTGTGCAGCTCTGTGTGTTTCGTGCATTCCTACAGCGCTCAGTGCAACTAGGTATGTTTTCTACAGTCACCTAGAGTTTCTGGGACAAAATGGTGCATAAACAAATGCAAATTTCACATTATACTCAAATCACTCTCTACTATATCAACGTTATAGGAAGAAATTTGTGTTTTCAAGGCAAGCATGAAAGTAGAACTGATTGTACCGTATCTTTTGGCTAAAGTTATCCCATCAACATTTGTGTGTATAGAGAAAAGATAAACAGGAAAGCTAGAGGAAAGTCGAGATCAAGTTAACACCCACAGTATCCTTGTACAGGGTGTGAAGGGACAAGAGAGGCTGTAGGTGGAAACTGAAAATGCATTGTGCCCTGTAGCCAGTTCTGTCTGAATCTACATGTGGTGACTTTTGCATCAAAACTCAGTGGTAATTGTGGCTCTTCTCCAAGGGCGTGTCTGTCCTGTGACTGACAGTGCTAACTGCAAAGGCTGTGTGTGAAGACAATTCTCTGAGTGTTGGCTTTGATGGCTTTTTACAGGCTGCCTTTTAAAAACTGTATCCTTTGTTGAGGATTCCTTTCCAACTTGGCAGCTCCCCAAGACCTTTGTCCAGGAAGAGTCACTACCATCCCGCTTCCTCTGGGGTATTCTAGTGTGTCCTGCTTTGACTCATTCTAAGTACTGTTCATGGTTCATTGAGTGCAGTGTGGGTTTGAGAGTTGGAGGACACAGGCATTGTTCTGGATGTGTGCTTAGGTTTGTAGCCTTGACAGTGAAATAGGGCATTTTCAGAGGGGCAACACCACCACGCCTACCTCTGTTTTATGAAAATCAGCAGTCACCTGGGGCATCAGATGTCCCTTTATCTCCTATCAGTACTGCTGCCCAGTTTTTTCTTGGCCAACCACAAGCATGTATTCAGACATTTAGGGTTAAAATATCCTCTCTGCTCATTAGACCATAATTATAAATATGATTGATGGATCTGTCTTTAAGTGTGGATCCACAGATAGATAATTCTGTTTCAATAGAAGTCATTTGGCATCAGGAAATAAAGAGTGGTTTGTAGTTTAAGAGAGTTGACTTTTATCCTTGGTTCACCTTAATAGCTTTATGGTCTTTAGGCCTAACTATTCTGAGCTTTAGTATTTTAAAAAATATCTAAAATGGACATAATAATACTTCCAAAGATTAGCAATAAAACATGTAAAACACCAAGCATAGGGCTGCCTATCTAATAGGCACTAGGTAATTATAGCTGTTATTATAATCATGTGTTCAATTCCTATATCCAGTTCTCGATAAATAATCAGTTAAAAATTACAATTATCTCAAAATATATGTGCATATGAACATTTCACATTTCAATTAAGACTTGGAAGTCTTTGTTTATTTCCAAGGTTAGAGGTTTAGATATGTTTTCTGCTTCTTCAGGGGCTGGGAACTGTGGCTCATTTGGTCTACAGTAAATCTGCTTTTCTTTAATTCCAATACTCCGTCTCCCTTTAGTGGACCATGAGTCCTTGAATTTGAAGTGAGTTAGTGAGGGGGAGGAATTTCTAAACATTGCCTGAATGAAAAAGTTGAGGCATATGCTGTGCAAGTGCCTCCTCATTGTGCAGTCTGACCAGTAGGTTTCAGAGCATATTGGAATTATTTACACCTAGGTGCGTTTGTTCATTCCTTCAGCAGGTACTCATTAAGATGCTACTTTTGTGAATGGCTCTGTGCTAAATGCTTGGGGGATACAATAATGCAATAATATAGGCTACTAACAGGTTGAATTAGGAGATGACTTAGGAAGAAGCTGTAACCTGAAGGGTTTTGGGTTCTATAGTTGGCTCTTCCTAACTGTAGGTGTGGAACCTGAGGATACGGAGGGTTAACTGAACCGTGTCATTTTGTATAAAGGACTTGAGCTTCCACAGAGGTTGGTATCTGCAGGGGGGGCCTGGAACCAATGTCCCATGGATACTGAGGGATGACTATACTAAGAGACAGTGCACCCTCAAAACTTTATGCGGATCATATCTCTCAGATTTACCTGATTACATTTCTAGCACTAAAGCTTTGGGGTGAAGAAAATCACCTCTGAAGTAAAAAAGTTATAAAAATCCTTTTCTTATTGCTTTTTCAAGTCCCCAGATGGTGGAGTGTCAAACCTAAATAACAGATGCTAAAGAAATAGCATTATTAGGGGAGACCATAAAACCTGTTCTCCCATTCCGCTTTGCCTCCATTCGTATTAACTGGTAGAATAAAACTGACTGCATTATTCTAGGCTTAAAATAGAAAACGCCTCCCTATAAATGAAAGTCTCCTGGCATTTCATACTACTACTCCCATTTCTGATAAATGAATTATTGATGTCTGAGTTAGATTTTTCCTTCCCTAGGTTGCTTCTTTTTAAATATTCCCTGTGCTTGAGTCATAGCAACATATTTAGTGGGAGATGAGACCACACTGCGTATCTTGAATGTGTGATATGTGGGCCCAGAATCTAATTCCCTTTCAAAACAAACCAACCTATAGGTTAAAGACTCATTTCCAAAAGGAATGGATTTTTCATTTTTGTTGCTTATCTCTGTTTCCCTGAAGATTTAACCAGGGTGGATGGAAGTACACTTCTGCTCGTCTTTAGTGTCCTTTTCACACATCATTTCTGGTTTTTAGAATGTCGCCATGTTGTGTGGCCTTTTCTTTCTCATCCCTGCGGATGAGGACGGTTGTCGGGAGATAGCGTTGCAAAGCAAAGCCGATAAATGTAGGCAGTGTTGTCTACCTATACAGGAACTATTTTAACTCAATACTAGAGAGAAAACCACACTTTAAATCTACCACCTTAACAAATAGAAGCATTATTTCTTCATACCCAGGATTTAGCCAAACATGTTCAGATAAAACTATCCTATAGCTAGGTAGCTCAGACAAAACCTACCAAAAAGAAGTGAGGCCATTATCAGAGGCTGATTTGTTTTTTCCATATATTTTGAAATTTTTCCCCTAATCCTTTCGCAAAATAACGCTACAATGTACTATATAGTAGTTACTTGATCAATGATTAGCGTGTGAATTTATATAATGCTGACTACAAATGTATGTACCAGAGGCCAAATGTGTACAAAAGAGACAGTTGTGAAAAATATCTGATCCTTTTCATATACAGCTATAGGTTTTATGTCCATGAAAGAACCTGCAACAAATATTGTAGAAAATTTGTTTCTATCCCATAGATTCGTAATGTAATATACTGAAGTAAGTAACATTTTGGACCATCTTCTAGGTTCTGGGAAGTGGTCTCGGTCTGGGGCCTCATAGCAAGTTGAGTAACAATAGGAAGTGGCTTCTCTCGGACCAGAAGCCAGCCATCCCGTCCCTTCCCTCACCAGCTGGTAGTCACAAGTCCTGACCGTCCTCACCATTTAAATCCTTCTCTTTAATAGTTCTCCAAAGAAGCCTCCATTCCATCCATCCACACTAGCCTTCTGTTAGTCTAACCCCCTTCTCTCACCTGCATCCTTAGAAAATCTCCTAGACGGTTTCCCTGTCGCCAGTCTCAACCCCATCCTGCTGCCCAAGTGATATTTTAGAACCAAAATAAGAATATTAAAATTTTGTAATATCTTGAAATTTTGTTAAAATGCAGAACCCTTCATGACCCCACTCTCCCCTCAAGTCTGCTCTACTCTCTGTCCACGCCTTCCCCCCACTTTATTTATCTACCCTGCAGGACTTGCGGGGTTCCCCAAAGGTGCCACACTTGTTCAACCTTCCACCATCTGCACCTGCATAATTCCTTCTTTCTCTGCCACTCGTGTCACTTCCCCTGTGAAGCCTTCTCTCACCTCCTGCATCCGAGTTGGATGCAGCTAACCCCCAGTGGCTCAGCAAGGAAGGAACAGAGAATAAATACCTTTTCTTTACCCTTCTGCATCCCACTGATGTCCTGCATGAGTGTTCCATTGGCCAAACCCAATGGGAAGCCAGAGGGCAAGGGAGTCCCTTAATGCAGTCCTCAGAGGTCAGCTTTCTGGGGTACAGAGCAGGGTAGAGGGTAAAAAAATAAAGCTATCCAGCACAAGGTCCATTATATATAACACCATTTAATAGTTACTACTTTGGGACACGTTTCGCTAATTCATCTCGACAAGCCAGTCAAGGTACGTACTCTTGTAACTTTTGTATGACTGAACAGACATTTCACAACCCATACTAAACTGGAAAACATCTCAGCATCTTTCCTTGCCTCTCTATTCCCTATCTTGGTACACGTGACCCCATTTACAATAGCGAAGGTTTTTATAAAAGATGTAAGTTCGCAGATGCTGTGGAAACTCACTGGAGGACATCCAACTCGGGAGAGAAGGCTTCACAGGGGAAGTGACATGAGTGGCAGAGAAAGAAGGAATTATGCAGGTGCAGATGGTGGAAGGTTGAACAAGTGTGGCACCTTTTGGGGAACCCCGCAAGTCCTGCAGGGGTCCCCAAATCCTGTCTGCTTCTCTATGTAAGTTCCTTGAATACATTTTTTAATACTCAGATATAAGTCTCTGGAATAAGTTTTTATACCCAGTATAAAAGAGCGCAGACACATCTAAGAAAGAAAATAACTATGTCCATAGGAGTTGTCTTAATGGCTGTTTATTTATTCTTTAATGAGAGCTGAGTAAATACAGAAAATGGTTATCTAACCTCAAATTCCTATATACCTGACACCTGAAGTGTAAGTATTTATTTTTATAAAATACTGTATTAATTATTCCAGGGCTCATAATCATGATAATGCAGCCTTCAGGCCCTTTGTTGTTTCCTTTGTCAGTTTCAATGTGTTCTCCTCAAGGATTTGGGGACATAATCTCTTGGGGCTCACAGTACCAGTTTTGATAAAGGGTCTGATGCTATAGGTTACATTAAGGTTTGGGTTTAATTTGTGCTAACCCACTGCACTATTGACATGAATAATTGGTCGTTGCTTCAATTTAAATTTCTTATTTAAAAAACAAACTCACAAATACCTGAGGTCTCTAAAGCAGATGGAAATTGCAGTAAGGGAAAGAGATAAGTATCCTTTTTAAATATGGATTAAGCATTTGAGCAGGGTTCCAGACAGGTATATTTATTTATCTTTCTCTTTTCATCTTCTCCTCTAACCTCCACCTTGGATCCTTCTATTTTCTCATGTTTCCTTATATCCAGAAATATGTAAAATCGAGAGCACGAAGACCTTGAGAGGTCAATGCTACCAGTGTGTTATTTGTATTATTACAGAGCAGTAGAGAAGGCATCCAGGACTTTTCAATTGTGATCAGCCAGTGTCCACAGACTGAACAGGAAGGCAGACTGAGGAGAAAAGAACCCTTGTTTTGTTTATCTCACTTGCTGTATAGATACCAGAAGAAGAACATGCTGAAAATATAATCAAACTGCAAACTGGTTGATGGTTCATTTCAGTATTAAGGTATTATTTAGATATTGGTTACCTTCCTATTCAAATCAAATGCCCTCTAAGATAAAGGACTGAAGTTAGAATTTTGTTTTTACAAGCTAAAGGAGATGTTATAATTTTTATGTTTTAGCAGTACAGTTAATTACAGTAGAAGTCTATTGTTCCAGTGTGCTTAAGTATGTGTGTGTGTAACATCTGTGGTAGCTGTGCATTTCAATTATAATCCTTAATAAAAGATGGAAAGGTAGAAAGTATGTCTTAGATCAGGACATATTTGCTTAGTTCTTATCTCATAAAATAGGTCACCAAAGAAGGCAAGGTGATAGAGGAAAAAAATGTCCTGATTTTGGGTGAGACCTGGGTACCAGTCCCAGCCTTGCTGTTCGTTATATCTGTGGCCTTGGAGAAGCATTCTTATCAATGTCTCCTCCTGCCACATCAGTATCTCGATGACCCTGTTTTACTTAAAACAACCAAAAAATCCATAAGTCTGTGGGGTTGCTACTTGGCTGCATTTGAATGCAGTGTAAGCAGCTGCTAATACAGTGAGCACGTCAGTATGTTGTCTCATTTACCACTCACAACAACCCACAATTGGAGAGAGAGTCTGGAGGGGTGAAGTAACGTGGCTAATGTCACCACATGGCAGACGCACAATTTGAGCTCATTTGTTCCCACGCCATCTGTTCACCTGCATAGTTAATTAACCTGTGGTCAAGTAGATGAGAAATTAATTCCTGTGTTGAGCACATGCTTCAGTAAGTTTACTGCCTGGGAAGAACTGCGTTTACCAGAATGCCTTACTGCTGTATTCAGTAAATACCCAGCAGCCTGGCTTTACCAAATGCTGGTGCTCAGGGCCCTGTTTCTCCAGAGAGAGGGGATTGGTCCACAAAGGTTGGTCAACACCTTACGTACACGTAACTTTGGCCAAGTAACAAAAATCCTTTATTACAGAAAATAATTGTACAGATCTGACTTCACAGTGGTATTTGTTCTATGGAAATCAATGAAGACCACCCAAATGACACTCTGGGCTAATTATTTGGAGCTTGCTATAGCAAGGGAGTCAGCTACTGTCACTTTAAGAGACTCAAAGGCAGGCACATGGCCCAGAAAGCTTTATAATGTAAAAACAAAAAACAAAATATAAGAAGACTTCAGGTATGGTCTGATCAGAGGGTGCCATGTGGAAACTGGAGCTTGGGTCTCTGTTCTTAAACAATTCTACTAGTATATATTAACAGCTTTAAAAAAATTTGAATGAGTATCAGCTGGTCATCATGTTAATGTAGATAAATGTTTTGGTAAACTCTGTAAAATTGCCACAGGTATGGATGTTGTTAATCTTATTAAGGGTGATAAAGAGTAATAAAATAAAGTTTTAGTCTGATCCTCAGATGGCAGGTAGTTAATTTTCTCTCTATGGAGATATGGACTGTTTGAAGTTGGAATCACATAACCTAAGAGACGCTGTCCCAATGTTTTTACACTTACATGACAGCCCTTGAGAGTGCTCTGGAAATGTGGTCTGGGAAAGGAAGAATCTCTATAGGAGGAAGAAACTGAGACCAAGGAGAGCCTGTGGGAATCAGAAACCTTTTCCTGCCCTCAGACGGGTGTAGAGTCTTGAAGATGTGTCCTGCTTTGGGAAATGGTGGTGAATTATCTTGCCTATAGAACACCTAAAATAACTTGAAGGAATTGGGAGCAGTTGACTACTGGTGATTTTCCAGCAGATTTCCCTGAATCCCTGCTTTCTCTGCCTCATGTTCTCATCACAAGCTGCCATCTCATGAATTTTAGAAAAGACTGACCTTTGCTAGAAGAGTTTACCTCTTCCTTTTTTAGAGATCCTTACACCATCTGCATATAATTTACGTATGCTAGTAAATGCATTTGAATTTGCATGAATTGCAGATAAAATACCTGTGGTGACATCCTGGGCTGAGAGTAGCTGACTACTACAGATTTTGTATGACCTTTTTGCTCTTGGTTGGTTTTCCCTTTCTGAGATTCATTCTCACTGGATCACACCCCCTCCGACACCTGTCTGGATTGCCAAATATAGACTCTTATTTTCTCCACAACCCTCCAGCAGCAACCCCCCTACCCCCGTATCACAAATCTCTCTCTCTTTCCACTGTCCTGATACCTTGATCTTCCCATAGGCTCTAGTATTTTGTTGCCATCGTGTAGAGAAAAAAGAACACATTTGTCGCCGGTAATCACCTGGTCTTGGCACCAGTGTATATAGTTTGTACTGGGTGATCTGACTAGAACTTGAACGGTTCAGCAGCTTTAACTGTGACTTGTGTTCTTAATTTTATTGGCTATCTGACTCTTTCATAGAATTTATTTCCTTCCTAAATGAATGACAGATCCCTTTAATGCTTTTCAGAGGAGAGAGAAATATTTGAAACAAAAACACTTGTTTTCTTCTCTCTCTTATCCGCCCATCTCACGCAACACGTAAGAAGTATTGTGGGAGACTGGGTAATGGAGCATCTGAGAAAGAGCTGGGGTTTGAATGAAAAAGATCAAAGAAATAGAGGACTTGATTTGGTTGAAATTTAATTCAAATGGAGGCAAAAGGGGTCCCCAAAGGGTCCCTACATCTCAGAAGCCACTCCATTAACAACCCTGCATTTGCCTCATCATCCGCAGTTTGAAGCATTACCATTTATGGGACAGCAGAGGCCCCAGTTATTGTGACTATAGTTTTCCCCAATAGAGAGATGCCATAGCAACTGTGGCTTAATTTTCGATAGGTTGAATTTGTGTCGAATTGTTCAGCCTCTACAGGGAGTAATACTAGTGGCGTTATAATGGTGGAACCACATTCTACAACATGGAAGTATGGGAACAAGACCTCTTTTGCTGGTGTACTTGTAGGAGTGTTCATTCGTATTTGTTGAAATCTTTTTAGCTCAAATGCAAATATGAGCAGTTATTCAGGTATGCCATTGCAAATTCTATGGATATTCTTTTTTCCAGATTTTATCATCATATGTACTATTTTTATATCAATTGATTCCATTTATCATCATCCAGTTTTCTCACAGTGTTTCTATGAGCTTCTGTTAAAATCCACATTGTAAAACTTACTTCAACTCTAAGGTATACTAACTCCGTTGAATTCATCTTGGTTGAAACAAAATGCACACAACAACTTTATATCTGTTACGTTTTTTCCTTGTCTCTTGTCAGGGAGATGTTGTTTTCTCTTATGCTCAGAAAGTCAACTTTGTTAACAGTGGTACTCATCTTAAATTCACGTGTTTTTTAATAAGATGTATAGGTTTCTGAAATCTATATGAATATAATACACATAGATTTCCCACACGTGTATTTGGAGTAAACCAGGACAATGTGAATGGGGGAGGGAGGCCCAAGTAACTGTTAGATAAGTTGTTTAATAAAATTGAGTGATCCTTTTCTAAACTGAGAGGATGTTTTGAGCCATACCAAAGCATAACTGTGCTGATACAGTGACCAACACTACATGTTGTTCATACTTGAAAAGTCACGGGTATGTCATCCAATGTACATGAGCTGCTTATTTGGTTTTCCTGTGAGCAGTTCTATAGCCTTGAGGAGCTTGGTACATAATTTGGGCGGGAGAGCGGAGAACAACTTTGTCCCCCAAAGAAACCCTGGCTATTTTTGCCTTGGGCTATAAACTCAGCACAGTTTAGAGTTCAGCAGGGTCAGTATATGTTTTCCATGAGAGATGAGAAAAGAGAGCAGGTTTTCTGGTTCCCTCGACTGGCGTTAGTCCTTCCAAGCCATTTCAGATTTCACCTTCTCGAATACAGAGGCGCCATCTACCAAGGATCATAATTGATTTAGAACTTTACAGTTCACAAAGCATTTTTACATATATTCTCACTTGACTTATAAAAATTCGTATCAGATAGGTAGTAGGTAGTTGTTTTGGTCCCCCAGTGTCTGCATCCTTTTTTATGTATAAGGAATGTTCTGTCCTTTGAGTCTTGGTGGAGAGCCAAGACTACTCTCCAGTATGGCGGCTGGAATTACCAGATCCAATAGTGATTTGCTCATCCGGCACCGCTCTAGTCTCAGACACGAACCATATGGTCTAGATTCTAAAAATCAGTAGCACGTGTGCAGCCTGGTGACAGAAAGGGCCAAGTAAGCTCTCACTCACTTGCTTGTGTTCTTTCTTCCCACCCCCTCCTTCTCCCAGCAGATCGTCCCTCATACAACAGCCAGGTGTTTTTCTGGATCCTTCACCTCCATCTTGCTAATTCTGTGTTTTCTGTGTTCCCAACCATTCTGAGCTTCCCAGTACCCTTTGAACAAAGTACTTTTCTGCTTAACTCAGTTGCAGCAAAGAACCTGAAATGAAATGTTATTGCTGTCCCCTTTTTTCCACGGGAAGAAAATAAAATTCAAGGCAGGTTTACATAGCTCATGAAAGTGAATCTGGCTTCCAAATTCATGTTCTTTGTATCACATAATGCACTCTAATTTGGAACATGATACTAGGTGTTCTTTTTTTGAATATAGTGTTCATAAGTAATAGACACTTTTAATTCATGGCAGTAATTGTTATTTTTGGGAATTTAGTGCTTATGTTATGGCATATAGTTTCATTCAGAAAAGATTTTTTGAATACCTACTGGGAGAATAGCACTTAAAAATCAAACTGGTGATATACTTAGAATATGTAGAAATTTAAGATTTGATCCAT
Source organism: Balaenoptera ricei (assembly GCF_028023285.1). NCBI lineage: Eukaryota > Metazoa > Chordata > Mammalia > Artiodactyla > Balaenopteridae > Balaenoptera > Balaenoptera ricei. The sequence continues at coordinate 78,915,922 of NC_082644.1, forward strand.
CACTTAACTAATACAGTTAAAACAACCCATTAGGCAAGATGTGATTTGGAGACCATTGTTTTTCCAAAAGTGTTTCATGGAAACTTAGAGTCTGTTGATGGATCTTACAGGCTTTCCATCTGTCACTCAAGAAGCTGTGTGGAATGGGTCTAGCTCCCTCTTCCTCAACTAAACTTCCCCTTTTTAAAAACCTCATTAAAATCTATTTTAGATGGTGGTATTTCTCATAAAACAAGATTTGAATTAAAGAGTTCTGTTTATACAGAACCAAACAAACGATTGTAAACCAGTGCTACAGACCAGAGAAATAAGGTTTAGATAAGCTGTCACTGGAGGTAGGCAGACATTTTAGGGAAGTCTTCTGTAGGTGGTGGCATTTGACCTGGGACTTGAAAAATGACTAATGGGAGGGAATAATCATTACTGAGAGAATGTCTGTAGTGTCTGGAAGTGTCTTAGTATTAGTGGGCTCCTTACAAGCTTTGGAATAAAAAGCACCTTTCTGTTTAGACATTTTGGTTTTTTCTTTTTTTTAAGGGGAGAAGCCAGAAATTTCTTATTTTCCCTAGAACCTCTTCTTTATCTAAATTTCAATTCTGAACATGTTTTTACTCTATCTTCAAGCCCTTTATGACCAAGTCCAAACTCTTTAGATATGTGCAAAGGATTCATAATATGTCCACTATTTTTTTAACTTATACTGTATCATACTCTAGTTTTAATCAATTTTTTTACAGCTCTCTGAAAATAGCATGCTTCATTTGTGTTGGAGACTGGTATATAATAGGCATTCAATAAGTGGTTATCATTCTACCATGCTTTGCAATTGTTAACTATAACATGTAATCTTGGTATACATTATGCTTATTACTAATTTAACCCAACTGAAAGCTGAGTTTCAGCCTATCCCCGCTCTGTGGCAAGATCATTGCCCCTTTTTTTCCTTGAGAAACCAGGGAAGGAAAAAAGGCTTAGAAACGCAAAATACTCAGATTTTATTGGTGAAGAATTTAAAACCAGTGTCAGAACTAAAAGTTTTAAGTTAATTTTAATTTGTCCTTACTCTAATATTCCAAGTTATTGTGTAAAATTGCCCTAACTGCCATTTTTTTTGTTTGTTTCTATTTGTCTTAAATGACTATAAATAACTAATAGTTTCAGTAACAGGAAGAAAGCTTCCCTTTATATGGAATACTTGTTAGTATTTTCCTTAGCTAAAATTAAGGAGCTTCCATTTAGACTCTGAAAAACAGAGTGAAGTTTGCATGGAAAGAAAATGTTGCAAGTTACGGTGGGCTGTGTTCCTTAGTATCAACTGATTGTTAATTCTTAGCCATCAGAGAAGAAATTATAAATTAATTAACCTTTGATTTAGGTTTTTTTTTTCTTTCAGATATTATGTGCTGGCCTTTCTTTAAATAAGGAGGTAAATCAAGTAGTATAGCCTAAAAAAAAATGTTTTCACAGAGTAATTTTAGTATGAAAAGGTGAAAATGGGCCATGCACAAATACTACTGATTAATGGAACTTTTGAGATAATTCCTTTAGATATTTGAAATCTAGTGAAAATCAATCTCCCTCTCTCTGTCTCATTACACATAAATATCTTCTTATTGTAGTCTCACTTATTAACTACAATGTTGACCTTAAAAATTAAGGTTAAACTTCTTAAATGTTTAGCATAACTTGGAAAGAAGCAAATCAAATAATTGGACCAACTTAAGGAACAACTTCAGATTTAGAATTTAGCTGAAAAATTAGAAATAATAATCATGCATGAGTTCTTCATACTCAAAAAATAACAGTGCTTGAGGTCATACATTTCCATGTATATTTATCTTTTACCAATATGAGGAGATTAGAATTAATCTAGAGATGGGAAATAGACATAGTGATATTTTTGAACTGGGAATACAAGCTGGAATTAGGGAAGGGTGTCTGAGGTGAACGACCATGAATGTGAAAGTCTGACATGGGGAAACACACTAAATGGTTGTAGGAATAACTTAGGATAAGTCTTTTTGCCACTGGGAGACTTAATTGTCTCCTATATATAAAATGGGGGCAAAAATAGCTTCTTGCAGTTTTCTGTGAGAATTACAGATAACGCATTCTGAATGTTCAGGGTACTATAGGCCCTACTGGCCTATGTAACAACGCAGGGCATTAGCGCTACTTTAGCAGTTTTGTCATCAGGAATGCCTAGCGACATAGCTGCAAGTGAAATGAATCATTGACACTTTTCCTCCTGTTATTTCTCTGGGGGAAATCGTTTCTACTCAGTTGGAATATTTAAATTCTAAATGTGCAAACAGTGGAAGTGGTATCTGGATTTTGGTGGAGGCAGGGGAGGGTGCGAGTCTGAAATTCTCTTGGAAAAGCTAAATGGATCCCAGAGCTTAGGGAGATCATCTCCACTCTGTAACAACTGGTTGTTTCAAGGGTCTTTTCAAAGTCAGATTTTCATAGTCGAGTTTCAAAAAATTGAAGATTCCTTCTGAATTTCTTCAAGAAAACTGATCAGAGTCGACCTGTTCTCTGGAAATTACATTTCTTTCCTCACGCGTTTGCTAGGAGGAAATAGAAGAAGAGGAACATGATCATAAATTTTGAAAGGAGTTCTTAAGTTTACTTGATTGCTCTAAGGTTTTCTTGATTTTAAAAAAGCCCTTAAAAACTCATTTAATTTTGCGTTTTATTATATGATTTATTTATTGGATTTATAGCAATCTGTCCTTCAAAGAATGACCCAAAAAACTTATGCGAATACAATAATTATTGTGATTATGAAAAGAATTACAACAATAAAGCAGTGGTGAACACACATCTCCGTGTGTTCCTGAGATTACAATATGCTCTCCATCCCAATGCAAGAGCAAAGTTTTAAAACAGTGATCATTTCAACATTCTTGTTCAAAAATTTGATCTACCTTGTTTTCACCAGTTGGTGACTGGTTTCCATGGAAATGGAAATGGAATAAGCATTCCTCATTTTAGATTCTCAGCTGCCCCATGCCAACTGAGAGCTGTAAATGCCATTTGGTTAACAGCAAGGATCCAGAATTCTTCCATTTTAAAGTGGCAGAGGGAGAGGAAAAGAAAATGTTTGCCAAGTCATTTTGCTTTTCTCCTTTTGAAAAGGACACAGTTTTATGATTGTCCCAGCTATTGACTGATGGTTATCAAACACATACTATGTCCAACAGTACCTCTTCTGACTAATCAGTTTAAATCTCTTTTCCACCCTTCACAAAGTTCGTTACCTCACTGAGATTTAGCTAGCCTGTGATTGCCTTCCTGGTTGTCTACCGGCTGTCCCAGTGATGGTCACTGAACAGGAAAGTGGTCAAAATGTTGGAAGGAGACAGTTTGGTGATCTCAATGATCTGAGACTTGAAGGGAAAAAAAAACAATCTATTGAAAAAAGGAGTGCATGGGGGGCATGTTGGAAAATGATCACTCTTGAGAGAATGTTAGTTAATTTTGCCATAAAGATTTCCAATTTCTGAGATTGTCGCCTCTAACTACTACATTTTCTAGAACTGTTACATAGGGAAGATAATGAAGAATACTATAAATAAATGCTTTAACCCGAGATATTTGTCTCAATACAGTTGTTTTCTTTTATCCTGTTTTTTGGAGTCGGAAAAGTTGAATCAATCTGAATGCTAGAATAAAACGTTAGTAGCATTAACACATAATGTTTTCTTTTATATTCTAAGATGTTTAGATACTAGGGCAACAAAGGATGAGACTCTTGTTCTTAAATATCACCCAGTGCGGTTCTATGAACACACTTCTCTTGGGACATAAAGAGTTTCTCTGTGTCGCAATGTCTAACTTTAATAAAGAAAACCAGGCGTAATGACATCCAGCCACGGGCCTCCCCTGTGTCTGTAAGTGTGGTCTCACACCTAGCCAAAGCAAGTAATGTGTCAACTAAGGAAAAAAGAGCCTTATACCAGACTTAAGAAACTGCATGACTCCTTCAAAGGAAATCTTACTGATGCTGATCATGTGATTTAGGGCCTGACATTTTCTATTATCACATTGTATTCATGGGGGAATATCCTTCTCATGATTGTTTCGGTGTAAACAGCTTGTGCATTCCAGTGACTTGAGAAAAAAGCATTTAGGATATGGAAAGGGACTTGCATAGAATATGCAGTGAAGGTCAAGATAACAAGCCAATTCTGGATGTGGCAGGGACTCAAATTCTGTGACTGCTTCTGCACTCTCAAGAGAGGGGAGCAAGTTCCTTATTCTCTCACTTAATCTACAACCTTCCCGGTTTGGAGAAGCAGTGCATAAGGGACTCATTACTGGGATAAATGGGTGTTGGGAGGACAAAACATTAGAAATGAATCCACTTAAATTGGGGCCAGAGTCTTATAATGAACGATGCAAATGGTGTTTTATTTTAAACAATAAAACTAAAATGATGAAAATACATGTAGTTTATTATCTAACAGAACACGCAGCTATAGCCATTCTTACATCAAACAAAAATGAATCATGTTTACAGTTGTAGTTTTTATGTAATATTATGAAATTTGAATTTTAGTAGAGTCATAAACAAACTCAGTTTATAAAAATCTTTATCGGTTTTTCTAAGGGCCATTTGGAATCATTTTATTGACAAATCATTCTCATTTAAAGCCACTGTCACGTCGCCTGACTTGTTACATTTTCACTAAATCTCGCTCTTCTGTATCCTCTTTCAACAAAAGCTTTCAGAATGATTAAAGCTGTTCTCAAATATTATTTTCATTGATTGTATGAAATCCTGTGTCTTTTGTAAGTTCATTAGGCAGTTGATTTGCTTGATTTGCCTTGTATTGTTTGCACTTTATGTTTACGCAGAGATAAAAAGTTCTAACACTGAAAAGGACGGGGATGCTTGAGTCGGCAGTAATTTTATTAGTGGTAGGATCATTCGTGAATATCTTTTTTACTCTCTTAGTTAGGAAACCTAATCATTATGGTACCCTGTTAAAAAGAACCTGTGGGCAGTAATCCAAATAGCTTCAAAGGTGCACTTCTGAGCATTCCTCTCAGGAAAAGTCTCAAGTCATCATGACTTTATTTGGCCCTGCTGAGTATGTGTATGCCTGAAGATGGCTGCATGTTTTTCTATAAGTTGATTGTGCATTTGCTGTTGTGGAAACACTAGGACTTGGTGTCAGGAGATCTGGGTTCAAGTTCTTTTGCAGTAAACTGGCTGTATTTCCTTGGTGAAGTCACTTAACCCATAAGAATCTCCACTACCTTTCCTATAACACGGGGCTGAAAGTACATGCAGTGCAAGATTATTGGAGACATCAAATTAAATTAAATGTGAGAAGCTAGGTGAGATTATCTGGCAAATAATAAATAAGTGAACCTTATTACCTTCATTGATTTGATATGTAAACTGCAAATTGTATTAAGCATATTTTCAAATGGAAATGATACCAGTGGATATGAGTGATACATAATAGTTGTTGGGATGATGTATTTACATGAAAAGATATTCAGTATTAATATCAAATCATAGGAAGTGGAGGTAGAAAAGGTAGAAACATGTGTTTTTTGGTTCCCAGAAAGACATAAATGGTTATGACTGTATTTACCCTTCATGCCTAGAAACCAGAGATTAGCAAACTGTACAATATAGGTAAATCTGCCCAGTGACTCTCTAGCTAAGAACCGTATTTACGTTTTCAAAAGGTTTTTTTAAAAAAAGGAATATGTGACAGAGACTGTATGTGGCCCTATAAAGCCTGAAATATTTACTATTTGGCTCATTACAGAAAATGTTTGCCAACCCCTGCTCATAAACTCATGCAAATACCATCATAATGAAGATCCATCCCTTATGTTACTTCTAAATGAAATACGATTTCTGTGTTAAAATGCTGAGTTGATAATTAGGGATTACGGTAAATTATATGTTTTGGAGGAAGGCATTCCTTAATTGTTGGTTTCATACTTCCATAATGTTGAGAACCTTCCAGTGTGTGAGAAAATGGCTCTGATGAACTCTGCAGAGAGAACCAGAAAGAGCTATCAAGAAATGGAAAGGCTGGCAGTTGCTTGGTGGAGCTGAGCTGAAATGATGATAGCCCAGTGAATATAAGGTGTTCAAGTTACTTATCTATACTTTAGGACCTCTTTCTCAGAGTGCAAAGGGACCCTGGGACCAAGCACCACCCAACTTCTCAGACCCTGGAGCCACAGTTTACCTACTGTATTGCAGACAAATAGGATTAGGTAATAGTCACCTATTTTAGATCATTATTCCCTGCAAAGTACAACTCAAGTCTTTAGAAGTGTTTTAACAGTTCATTTATGATATGGAAGCAGTCTCAAGCAAAGAGAAGTCAAACAGTTATAAGATAACTGTTCTCCATCAGTCAATTGTTAACAGATTTTGAGAAAAACAGATATTTTTAGGCCATTTCATGGTGTATAGGTACTGAATGGTATCTTTACCTGAATATTTTAGCAAAAGCAAATAGAAGCAGTACTTTAAATAGTTTACTGCCAAATGAACATAGGCTTGTGAATTACTGCTTATTATTCAGGATTTCCAGGCCAACGGAATTCATTGAAAATACATTATATCATGTCTATTTTTCTCACTATTTGAATCCTTAGTGACTAATACATTCCACAGGATGTGTTAGGTACTCAATAAATATTTGCTGAATGAATGACTCAGAAAAGTTAATTAATTATGGACCAGAACATGGGAGTAGTCTCATTACATACACTTAACTAGGTCATTATAATATTCATAAAATGAGAATTTACCTATGTACAGGAGCACAGGTAAAATTGAAACATTGATTGTCTATGTAGGGTACATTCTAGCATCCTGGTCTCTTGTTTTTGCTACTTTAGAATTATTTCTATGAGGTGGTTTACAGTATACATTTGGAGAAGGGAAATATGTATGGAAAGAAATAGACCACAAAAATCAAAATTATAATTTGATATAGGTCATTATTTCTTTCATTATCTTTATAGATCTTTTTCTGGTCTCTTGGTATACACATTCAGTATATACCTCATATTTTATGCTTTCATGAGCTCTAATTATGAAATTTTATTTTAATTATGAGGATGAGAAATTACAGGAAAAATCAGCTCAGGTGTAAGGAGGAGAAAGTTGTTTAGGCTGCATACCAAGCATTTTCGTAAACACCAACCCCAAGTCAGAACTCTTGGAGCAGAAATTCCTGTAACACTTTGTACATAAACCTTGATTAGTGTGTACCTCAATACTTGGTAATTATTTGCATAGATCTTACAACACGCCTGTCAGTGATCTTAGGTTCAATTGGTCAGTTGAACTCATAGAACTCATTAGGCTACAATTGGTAATTAGATGGATAGAAATATAATGTACTAGTACGGCAATATCAGCTGTATTTCTTTAGGAAGAATGCTCACCAGTTCCAGGACTATTTTCTACTCTTCCCCTGTCTCCCACCACGACCCAAGTGACACCCAAGTGACACCTCAGGTGTGCTAGAAAGAAAGGTGTGAGAGTCCCTTTGCCCTAGAAACCCCATGCTCCTAGGAACAATGTTTCTTGCAAATGCCTATGAATAGAGCTTCCAGGGCCTCACAAGGAAGGGCACACTGAATTTCCAGGGTCCACTCTCAGAAGCCCAAAACCAAGACTCCTCACCATGTGTTTATTGTTCTGGCCACAGACCTCCCTGTTCATGGTCACTCACCAACCAACTTTCATTTTTTTTATCATAAGCAATGTTGCTTGGTAGCTAACATTCCACCTTTTTCAGATACCAAGGGAAACAGAGCTAGAAAGTTAAAATCAAAGTAATTTTTCCATAGGTAAAGAAGAAAGCTTTTGTTATCCTTGACTCAGAATCTTCCCCACCAAGACTGTGAGCACCACAACTTTGGATAATTCAACTCTGTATGCCCCTTGCTTAGAAGAGGCCTAGGACATAGGATGTGAATTATCTGGACTTGAGAAAGTGAGGAGGGACGGATGGAGGGAGGGAGGAAAGAAGGGCTGGAAGGGATTAATACTGTTAACTAAAATATTTCTTGGTAAGTACTTTAATAATTTTCAAAAAAATAACAGCATTCCTGACAGAGTTCATTGCTTACTTAAAAAGAAAGTGTTGTATTTCTTTTTTTAAAAAATATCTTTATTGGAGTATAATTGCTTTACAATGTTGTGTTAGTTTCTGCTGTACAACAAAATGAATCAGCTATATGTATACATATATTCCCATATCCCCTCCCTCTTGCGTCTCCCTCCCGCACTCCCTATCCCACCCCTCTAGGTGGTCACAAAGCACCGAGCTGATCTCCCTGTGCTATGCGGCTGCTTCCCACTAGCCAGCTATTTAAATTTGGTAGTGTATACATGTCCATGTCACTGTCTCACTTCGTCCCAGCTTACCCTTCCCCCTCCCCGTGTCCTCAAGTCCATTCTCTACGTCTGCATCTTTATTCTTGTCCTGCCCCTAGGTTCTTCAGAACCAATTTTTTTTTTTTTTTTTTTTTTTTTAGATTCTATATATATGTGTTAGCATACGGTATTCATTTTTCTCTTTTTGACTTACTTCACTCTGTATGACAGTCTCTAGGTCCATCCACCTCGCTACAAATAACTCAATTTTGTTTCTTTTTATGGCTGAGTAATATTCCATTGTATATATGTGCCGCATCTTCTTTAGCCATTCATCGGTTGATGGACACTTAGGTTGCTTCCATGTCCTGGCTACTGGAAATAGTGCTGCAATGAACATTGTGGTACATGACTCTTTTTGAATTATGGTTTTCTCAGGGTATATGCCAAGTAGTGGGATTGCTGGGTCGTATGGTAGTTCTATTTTTAGTTTTTTAAGGAACCTCCATACTGTTCTCCATAGTGGCTGTATCAGTTTACAATCCCACCAACAGTGCAGGAGGGTTCCCTTTTCTCCACACCCTCTCCATCATATATTGTTTGTAGATTTTTTGATGATGGCCATTCTGACCAGTGTGAGGTGATACCTCATTGTAGCTTTAATTTGCATTTCTCTAATGATTAGTGATGTTGAGCATCCTTTCATGTGTTTGTTGGCAATCTGTATATCTTCTTTGGAGAAATGTCTATTTAGGTCTTCTGCCCATTTTTGGATTGGGTTGTTTGGTTTTTTTTGATATTGAGCTGCATGAGCTGCTTGTATATCTTGGAGATTAATCCTTTGTCAGTTGCTTTGTTTGCAAATATTTTCTTCCATTCTGAGGGTTGTCTTTTCATCTGTTTATGGTTTCCTTTGCTGTGCAAAAGCTTTTAAGTTTCATTAGGTCCCATTTGTTTATTTTTGGTTTTATTTCCATTATTCTAGGAGGTGGGTCAAAAAAGATCTTGCTGTGATTTATGTCCTAGAGTGTTCTGCTTATGTTTTCCTCTAAGAGTTTTATAGTGTCTGGCCTTGCACTTAGGTCTTAAATCCATTTAGAGTTTATTTTTGTGTATGGTGTTGGGAAGTGTTCTAATTTCATTCTTTAACATGTAGCTCTCCAGTTTTTCCCAGCACAGCTTATTGAAGGGGCTGTCTCTTCTCCATTGTATATTCTTGCCTCCTTTGTCAAAGATAAGGTGACCATACATGCGTGGGTTTATCTCTGGGCTTTCTATCCTGTTCCATTGATCTATATTTCTGTTTTTGTGCCAGTACAGAAAGTGTTACATTTCTATGTTCTGGAATTGTAGGTAGTAAGTATCCTAACAAAGCGGACAGATGTCCAGTGGAAAAGGTGGGCATCATGTTGTCCCTCCAGTTCCAGGGAAGAGTCGGATCCTCCAGATCCACATTTAATGAACTTTTAAGAGAAAACACTTGACTCCCAGCTCACTAAAAACACACCTAAAAAGAATCAGCAGGAATGACTAATTTCTGAATATTCATAGTCAAGAGGTAGAGGAGACAATTTCTCAGGCCTACATTGGTGGTGGAATATGAGATCAGGCTGTTCCCAAAGCTCTAACTACATGGAGTAAAAATCAGTAGGTCTAAGTTTCAAAGACTGAACAGAACACTCTGATAAGAGGTTAGGGAGCTGGAAGAGCAGGGTGGTGGGCTCTTAATAGACCCAGTGAGGAAGGAATAGCATCATGGAACCACTAGGGGATATAGACAGGCATGGGCAGTCTGAATTCATAGAAATAAGCTCAAGTAACACGTAGAAAACTAATCATTAAAGCAAAAAGAGGAACCGAAAGGCATGGTGGGGTAAATTTAGAGTATTAACCAGGGAGCCGAGAAAAAGGGCCTCATTTCATCATCATGATTAATATATTTCATCAAAGGGATCTTTCATACCCTAGTGCCTTGACACTCTTGTTGATCCGTAAGACAAGGGTAGGAAGAGAGGTAGGCTGATAAAAAGCTGGTTACTGTCTTGGTCAGGACTATATACATAACACATGTACATAAATGCCTGCCATGGGCTTTTTTTTTTTTAATTCAAGTATAGTTGATTTACAGTGTTATGTTAGTTTCAGGTGTACAGCAAAGTGACTCAGATATATATATACATACTAGTTTTTATTCCATGTAGTTAGAGCTCTGGGAACAGCTTGATCTCATTTTCCGCCACAGTGGAGGCCTGAGAAATTGTCTCCCTTACCCCTTGATTCTTCTTCAGATTCTTTTCCTTTATAGGTTATTACAAAATATTGAGTATAGTTCCCTTTGCTATACAATAGGTCTTTGTTGGTTATCTCTTTTATATATAGTAGTGTGTATATGTTAACCTGCTGTGGGTTTTACTGTACTTCATCATTCCATGCAACATTATATTTGGGAAAGCAACAGAAGTGAGGTAAAGAACTAGGTTTTCTGATAAATCAAGCTATTTATTCTTTCCTTTAAACGTGGGCTAGCATAGTTAACAATGAATTCATTTAATGGTGAATAAGTCGTTTTCCTAGGCTGGGGAGGTTAAGGAAGAGGGAAAATGGCAGATGTGAGAAAACACTTCTAAAGCAGTTTGACCACTTGAGATTTATTTATTTTATTGTCAATATTTTGTGTTCTGACTGAAATATTCTTTTTGAATTACAACCAACATTATAAATAACTATACAAATTCTTCAAACCTACAATAATTTTTAAACTTAAAAAGAAGTAATCATAAACTCACAGAGAGTTTCAGAAATAGTAGAGGTCCCCCATATCCTTCACCTAAATTCTCCCAATGGTAACAACATATGTAATTATAGTAAAATATCAAAACTAGGAAATTGACATTATGCAATTTACACACCTTATTCAGATTTCACCAGTTTTTACATGCACTCATGTTTGTGGGTATATGTATGTGTGTGTCAAACTAACAATACTTTTAACCCTCCAAAAGAAATATTCTTCAGCTTTTTTTTTTTAATACTTACTAGTCATTTATATATGATATTATCTGATGCTAATTCTTAGTAGTATTCTATTGCTACCTAATACTCTAATACTATAATATATTTTTTTGTTTTCTTTCCTTGCCTGCAGTGTATCTGTTAGACTTTGGAGCAGTTGATGAATGCTAACTTTTATTAATTTCTTTAAATATTGTATATATTACTCCTGAGGGCCAAAAAGAGGATTCACAATGTGTATTGCTAAGTATAGAAACTGTCATAGTTTAAGTTCATGTTTAAAATTCTTTCAGTATTAGGCTATCAAAAGGTCTGTGACTATAATCTTATTTTATGTATCTGTTTGTCATTGCCTTAGTTCAGACTACTCTAACAGAATACTATAGACTGGGTGGCTTAAACAACAAATATTTATTTTTCACAATTCTGGAGGCTGGGAAGTCTAATATCAAGGTATTGGCAGATTTGGTTTTCGGCTTGTAGATGGCTGCCTTCTTACATGGCAAAGAGAGAGAAGGGAAGCAAGCTCTCTCGTATATCTTCTAATAAGGGCACTCATCCCATCATGATGGTACCACTCTCATCACTTAATTACCTCCCCAAGGCCTCATCTCCAAATATCATCACATTGGGATTAGGGTTTCAACATGTGAATTAATTAGGGGTGGGGCAGACAGAAACATTCAGTCCATAGTAGTTTTTTTTTTTTTAATCAATTAATTTACTTATGGCTGTGTTGGGTCTTCGTTTCTGTGCGAGGGCTTTCTCTAGTTGTGGCAAGCTGGGGCCACTCTTCATCGCGGTGCGCGGGTCTCTCACTATCGCGGCCTCTCTTGTTGCGGAGCACAGGCTCCAGACGCGCAGGCTCAGTAATTATGGCTCATGGGCCCAGCTGCTCTGCGGCATGTGGGATCTTCCCAGACCAGGGCTCGAACCCGTGTCCCCTGCATTAGCAGGCAGATTCTCAACCACTGCGCCACCAGGGAAGCCCCATAGTAGTTATTTTGAATGAGTTTTCCTAGTATATTTTGAGTTTCTTGCTAGTATAATAAAAAAAATTAATATCATTGAAGCCTCAGGGACTATGTATAATTGTAGTCACATCAGAAGCTATTGTCTTAATTGTCTCACAAAAACTAATCACCAAAAAGTGGCCTGTGTGATTTTTTTTTTCTTCTTAAAATTTTTAATTTACCTTTTTAAAAAAATATATTTCTTAAGCTTTTTGCTGAAAACAGGGTGAAAATCCATTTTCAGCTATTTTCCATTCTTCTTAAGTTTTTTAAGATTCCCAACATTTCCTCCTTATAACTCAAGTTGAATAAATTATCATGGGGATTCTATAAAAGATATTGTCAAATATGCTGTCATCAATAGTAATGAGGAAATAAAGTTGCCTCTGCCTCACAAAATAAGTAGGGTAGCAGGCAAAGAAGTCAGGAAATCTTGGCAATCATTCAAAGACTTAGGAATGTGGGCCCTTGTGAGTCTTGCTGGAAGAGTGAAAAGGCTTTAGAAAAGGACCCAGGAGACCCAGATCTAGTCTTTGCCCTGTCACAGTTTATACCTTCCAATCACTGTCTTACTGACTAAATTTTCTCACTTGTAAAGTAAGAGAAGTAATGTCTGTTTTGCTTACATCACAGGGTTGAAGTGAGAATCAGATGAGGTTAAAATACTTTGAGAAGTGGAGAGTGTGATATAAAGTGGTAATATTATCAAGAACAACACAAGCAGTCAGAAACAGCCGCTCTGAGTGATATATTGGAGAACACCTCAAACACATCACTATTTCTTGCTCCCCTCTCCCCTTCTAAGGGGGCTTTTGAAGTAGACTCAGATGGAATGTTTTCACTCAGATTCAAACAGAATCAAAATATGCCAAGGAGAATGGGCACATCAGATGTCAAAAGGGAATGGAAACAGTGAGAGGGGGAGCCAGAATCCACAAACAGCTGAAGATGTTTGTTCCAAGAAAGAAATGAAATAGACAGTAGTCTTTCTCCAACTTGCCATTGCTTGATTCCATACAAGTATAAGTTTGACTTTCAAGCAATGTCGTGATAACTAACGGGAGCCCTCTTGCGTGTGTCCTGATGTCTCTGGTTCATTGCTGAGCTCATTCACATCTTGTTTTCAGATCCATGGTAAATCTCAAATGAGTTAATATTTCCATCCCCACTAACTCATGTGAAATAAAAAGAAGTTCACAAAGCAGTGTGACTAGAGGACTGGGAGAAAGCAAACGAAGGAGTAAAGGCGGTATTTTACTACCTAGCAAGATTTAGTAGACCTCACAAATTTATACACTAGACTAAATTCACCTAACTTGTATGTGTTCACAATATTATAGAAATGAGTTAACAGGCATTCTCTGATGTGATTTTCCATCTTTTCAATCGGATAGCCAAGGTAAAACTTGTTGAGACCTGTAATTGCAGTGGTTTCTTGTTGGGAATAGGTAATATAGCAGATGACAAAAAAAAAATTTTTTTTCTGAGGAAGAAAAAACCATCGGACAAAGACAGACATGATTTTTAAATCAAAATGCTCTTTAGGCCAAATGGTTTATTCAAAAATTATATAATACAATGTTTTACACTTACTAGGGGCCCTGGCAGCAATGCCCTTAAGAGATTCAGAGAAGTGATGCATTTTTAAGTCCTAGTTTGTCTACATGTGCTTTATTTTAGATGATGTCCAATTTAAGTCACTGGTTTATATATCCTTATAATTTACATAATTGGGTTATCTTCTAGAAGTCTCAGAAAATATGTGTCTTAGTAATATTGTGAACATATGCAAGAAAGCTAAACAGGTGACTCATTTCCATGGGACGTGGCTAGTAAAGTTCGCATTTAGGTGCGTGTGGGTCAGAACATAATCTAATGAGTATATTGTTTTCTGGACTAAAATCTACTAAAATTTTCTTCTTATGCTGAAAATACTTTACATGCTCATAATCTGTCATCTCTGAAGAAAAATACAACTGAAAAACAGACTTTTGTCTGTTTTGTGACTTTCATATTTATTGACATCATGAGTATACTTTTTGCTGACCACCCTTTGTTCTTTGGGAGAAGGAAGAAATTGAATCATGTTCACGTACTTGAATAAGTCATGATGATATCCATTGTTCTATGATCTATTTAAAATCCATGTCAAGACAGAGTCCAACTAGGATATAAAAATAAAAAAGATGACTAGTACTTTACTTGGAGTAATGATCATTGTCATCTGAAGAGTGGGCTGTTTAAGTGTAGTTGAGCTGGCAGTTTGGACCCTCAATTACAGTATGCTGCAATATATGATTTAACTGATATTTAAAATATATGTGTCAACAGTAGAGTATAACTTCCTTGTCTCCCCCAGATTGTCCATATATTATGAGGTAGAGCCCTGTACAGAAATCTTTGCAAGAAATGTTTTTATAAACAAAGTAGTCACTCTGTTCTTCACTTACAAACATTCACTGTACATTAATGATGCACATAATATGTGCAAGGCTTTACTGCATTTTAGAAATACAGAACCATGTTACTTCTGTTTTTTAGTAATATGGTAGAGCAGATATTCAATTAAATCTCTCCTACCACAGTATATCTAAAACTCATGGGAAAATATTAAAGAACTTTTCAGTGCATGGTTGAGCTAATGGGTTACCAGAGTATTTCTCTGAGAAAGTGCAAATTTATCAACTACGTGGGCAACAGGTGGACACTAGGCATTTCCCAGGGTGAGCAACCAATCCCAGCCAGACTGGAGATGGATTTTTAAAAGTCCAGAGATGGTAGGAGACAAGGTCTTGGTCCAAAGGGTGAGAGAAGCTTTCTGCATAAAACGGAACCCCTGAGGTACTATCTTCAGTGCAATAACTATAGAAAAAGAAAACCTACACAGAGAGACAGAGGATGTATTTGACTTTCTCTCCCTGGGTGATAGATAGGGCAAGAGGATAAATAAATAACTACCTTGGAGAATAACTAACTTCTCTTGTGGAATTTGCACCTATAATCCATATTACTTGTATGGCCCACATTTTTAATTTGGTGGAACAGGTCTTGGTTGGTGTAGCCCAAAATATGTGTTAGAAGTGAATTTAAATCTTCTTTAAAACAATGAGTTTTCCATACCATCCTCAAGGAATTCACAAAGATAAAAGCCTAAACAACATGATCTCCTAATTTGACAATTCACCAACTACATGGGGGAAACATCACCATGAAAACAAGCCAATAGAAAAAAAGAATAGCAGAATTAGATTCACCTATTTAGAATTATTATATATAATTCATATGCATCAAGAAATAAATATTTAAAAGCATTTTTAAGAAAAATTGACTATCCAAATTAACTGGGTGGACTTGACAAAAGAACTTTAAAAAGTAAAACATATAAATAACTGAAAAGAAGAATGCAGTGAATAGACTAAATAGCAGGTTGGTCATGGCCGAAGATAGGATAAGTGAAGTATAGGACTGAGCAGGTTACACAGAACACAGCCGAGAGAGAGAAGGATGGGGGAAGCCTGAAGGTGAGATTGAAGATTAAGATAGTGTGAAAAGGTCTAATGTATGCTTAACGGGGATTCTGATAGGAGGAACCATAGAATGATGTAAAGGCAGTGCATCAAGGTACTAGCTTACAAAGGTACTAGCTAAGACTTCTGAAGATTTAAATATTAAACTACAGGTTTAGGAATTCCAAGAAAGAATTTTTAAAAATACATACAGGGCTTCCCTGGTGGCGCAGTGGTTGAGAATCTGCCTGCCAATGCAGGGGACATGGGTTCGAGCCCTGGTCTGGGAGGATCCCACATGCCGCGGAGCAATTAAGCCCATGAGCCACAACTACTGAGCCTGCGCGTCTGGAGCCTGTGCTCCGCAACAAGAGAGGCCGCGATAGTGAGAGGCCCGCGCACCGCGATGAAGAGTGGCCCCCACTTGCCACAGCTAGAGAAAGCCCTCGCACAGAAACGAAGACCCAACACAGCCAAAAATAAATAAATAAATAAATAAAGGAGTTCCTTAAAAAAAAAAAAAAAAAAAAAAAAAAACATACAAAATCTTCATGAACCTGCAGAATAGAAAAGACAAAGATCTGAAAAGCATCCAGAGAGAACTAGATTGCCAGATGGCTGATTTCTCCCAGAAACAATGGAAGCTAAAAATTGGTGGAATGGCATCTTTGAAGTGCTGTTAGTCTAGGATTCTATATCCAGCGAAATTAGTTTTTAAGAACAATGGTAAAATAAAGTCATTGTCTGAGGCTACCAAAAGCCTCTCCGATGGGTACATTTATAGAATGTTCTTCAGAAAGAAATCAGAGATCCCAGAAGGAAATAAGAGCTACAAAAATAAACAGAGCAAAGAATGTAAATCTAAACAAACATTGATTGTTTAAACTAGAACAGTAATGGGTGATTTCTAGAGTTAAAAAATCCAATGTATAACTATAATTATGGGGGGATCATGTCAAGAGGTGGATAATCAGTTAAAACATTTTAAAGTCTGCATTGTTTGGGAAAAGGTGAAAAAAGTATTAATAACTTTAGTGTTTGTGATCTTAGCTATCTATTATCAAATATCTAGGATAACCATTAAATAATAGAATGTAACATCCAAATTAGTACAGGGAAAAAAATACAGAAATGAATATGAATATATCAATGTATAGACACGGTAAATGGACTGACTCTTGAGTCAAGGACAAAGCCTAGCTTCAAAAAAACATAATTATATTCTACTTATGAGGCATACTAATATGAACACAGAATATTTGAAACTAAAAGGATCGAGTGGTTTGTAATTTAAATATTAACCAGATATCTTTAATTTTTATTGCAAGAACCACAGTGTTACTACGTATTCATAAATAGTTTGTTTCACTAGAAAGACTTGATAATTCCTTTCTAAATACAATAAAAATTGATAGAACTGCAAAGAACATTAACAAATCCACAATATAATGAACAAGTTTGACATAATGGACTTATATGGAACAATTGGAGAATACACATCCTTTCAGGCACGTGGAACATTTATAAAAGTTGATCATATGCTTCGCCATTTTATGAGCTCACAAGATTCAAATGATTGCTTCATAAAAACTATATTCTTTTATCATAAGGTAATCAAGTTATTGATCGATATAAAAAACATAACACCTGCATACATTTGAAAAATTTAAATCATACTTCTAAATAACCCATGAGCCAAAGAATAAACCAGAGCCAAATTAAAAGCATAGGTCCTTATGATCCTGTAGAACTTGCATTAATTAATAATAGAAAAAAAAAATATAATAGAGCCAATGAAGTATAAAAACAGTAGACTCATAAAGGGAATTTGACATTTGAATAAAAATAACCTACAGCATGAAGTAATATGCAGTAAGAGGCTAATGAAGATTCATAGTAAATAATTACTATGCTCAGGGGAAATTAGTAGTTTAGCTTGGGGCTTACGAAAATATTTTTTTTAAAAAAGAGATCATTTTTTCTGATGATTAAAGTGTATAACCAAATATCAGAGGGCAAGATAATTATGAGTACATTAAAATTAAATAACTATGTGTGACAACCTAAAAGTGCCATAAATAAGATTGTTACATTCCAAATAAAGCATTTGGAAGTATATTTGCAACAGGTATGATGGAAAGGCGATAAGTGATTTGGGCAAAAAGCATGAAGAGGTTATTCAGAAAGCAAGAACTAGAAATAGCTAATAAATATTTGAAAAGATGTACAACATCAAATGTAATCAGAAGGGATAAAGAGGGAAGCAACAATGAGATAATATTTTTCAAGTTCGCTTGGTAAGGATGAAAAAGATTGAAAACTCATACGTAGGGGTTTACGTACACAGGGGTTCGTCCAGATATTTTCTCCGTTCTTCATATTGTCATTCAACTTGGCTTATGGCCTGTCTTTTTTTGTCATGATTTAAAATTTGGTGTTTTGTAGTACTATTTATCAGTCTTGCAGTTTTTTTGAGGTTCGGTTATACTACTTTTATCTTCTGTTGACAATGTGACAGTATATTCTGTACTCTTTGATCCAGTAATTCCACTTCTAGAAATTTGTCCCAAGGTATATAAAATTTTGTATATACAAAACTGTTCTTGGTAGCCTCATTAATACTAGTGAAAAAATCGGTAAATTTCCAGAAATAAAGATTATGATGCACGTGTGTGTGTGTGTGTGTGTATATATATATATATATATATATATACACACACACACACACACACATATAGGTATATGTATATAGGTATATGCCATTTCTATATAAATATAAAAGATTATATAAGAATAATGGTAACCATTTAAATGACATATAGATTAATTTTTACATAAAAAGAGATGCGTGATATTACTAAGTGGAAAAAGCAGGATATATCTCTTTTGTGTAAACTGGTGTGTACCTATCAGTTGTAAGCAGCTACTTGTTTATAGTTGCATAGACAGTAGTTATATCCCATGATGAGTGTGTAGAATATGCTGTAAAATAAAAAGTACCAGAACAGAATTTGGGGTCCTGAGTTTTAGTCACTGTTGGGCTATTTTTGACAGATCTCTTTACATCTCAGGGCCTCCTTAAGTGCCCTCATCTCTAAAAACGTGGGAAGGGAGGTGAGCATTGACTTCATTAGCATAGAAATACACCGCAGTGGTTGTCACGTCCCCCTCCTGCATCCAGGGCAAGCATTAGTTGTCAGTCCTCGCCTTCTTTCTCTGGGCTCAGCCGTGCCTTAGAATTGTTCTCAGCACACACCGTATTACGCCACCATTTCTAAACAGATTGTCCTTTGCACTTGACGCTTCTTTGCCATCCTTGGATAAGATCTTAGAAGTCCTTTCAGCTAAATGATTTTTCTGATTAAAGAACTAAGTTATTGTGGTGAGAGATAACAAGGAATATCTTTCAGAAAAATTTTGTACTTTTCTGGCAACCACATCTTAAAAAAGCAGTAAAAAGGTGAACACAAACAGGTAAAATAGGTTTTGATAATATATTTTATTAAGTACAATATATCAACATGTAATTGATATAAAATAACTACTAAGGCATTATTTTATGTTGTCTTTTCACATAAGATCTTTGAAATCCAGTGTGTATTTACAGCAATCCCATCTTAGATGATGAATTTTCTTTGGAGATCCTTGATGTATATTTTAATTTCCTGTTTAAAAAGTAGTTTCTCATACCCACATTCTTAAATTTTCTAATAAATGAATTGAGTACTAGTTTTTAAATTTAATTAAAATTAAAAATTAAGATGTGGTCACACTAACCATATTTCAGGTACCCATTAGCCGTATGTGGCTGGTGTTTACCATATTGGACATCGAAAGTTCAGAGAATACAAAGGAACATACAACTTGATTTTAGCCTTCAAGGAGATTTTCTGGTTGGGAAAGCAAGATATCAAAAATAAGCATACAAGAATGTAATCCAAAACAGAATGTAATTAAGCGCTAAAAGTTTGCCATGGGCAGTCTTAGTGCTACTTGGGTAAGAAGTTCCAGAAACACCCACAGCTTGCTATATTCTTCACCACTTTGAAGTCTGAGTGGTATCGAGGGTGTGTTGAGTTTGGGAGAATGAGGTGTCTTCCTTTAGAAAGTGTGTGTGTTCTCCCTGCAGGCACGGGACCCGCTGTGCTGGAGAAGTGGCCGCCGCGGCAAACAACTCTCACTGCACAGTTGGCATTGCTTTCAACGCCAGGATCGGAGGTATGGGAAACAGACACGAGTGGACGTAGAAACAAGCCAAGAGCTCTCACCCTAACTGGTTTTCAGAACCCTTTTCTGAACTAAAGACAGGCATATGTTTGCATAATAGAGTTCAACTACTGCTGACAGCAAAATGACCGTGTTAACCTGCGTTATTAAGCAGCCCCCCTAAAGCGTTGCAAACACAGACATTTCTTTCTTTAAATAGGAATGAGAAAAGGTTGTCCAATAACGAAGATGGGGTCATTAGCAACTATACCAAATTGTACAATTGGTGCCTGGGTCAGAAAGAACTAAGGATATAAACACCAGGCCATAATATCTCTATGGAAAGAAGCATTTTGAAATTCTGTCAAAGCAGAAAATATTTTTTTTCTTTCCCATAGGCTTTACAAAAAGTTCCTTTTAATTGTGATTAAAAGGTAAATAGTAAAATCTCCTTTTGTAGTCCCAGAGTATAGTAATACTATTACCATTAATAATTGCAGGTTATAGATATATATATATACACACACACATACACAAGCTCAAATATACATATACTTACTACAAGGACCAACCAAAGCAGTGTAAATTCAGATATTAATAAAAGCAAACTCTTACTTTCCCATTTGTAATCATCTTTTTTAGTATAGCCTGGTGCCACAGCCACACACAAATGGGAAGAAAACACTGTAAGAGATGGTATAGATCCTACTGGCTTTGAAGATGTTCCTCTAAGCGTCTCCTGAAGGGTTTCATAAGATGAGGCTCCTGGAACCAGGCTGACATCCTTGTTTCCAATATACTATTTGTTTCCAAATGGTAAACAGAGTTGGATCTAAAAAATAGAAATGATAGTCCTTTCTAAGGTTAATGCAGCTGTCTTATAACATGAAATAATTGGGGTATATAATGACGGTGCTAAGAAAAGGTTTTCTGAGACTGTCTTTTGTGTCAGTCGTCAGTAAATTAGACCTCTTTCTTTCCTTCATTTCACCCGGGATTCCTAGAGGATGGCAGCTTATTAACCAGTAATTAGCAGTACTCTGAGAGCATCTGCTGGGTATCAAGGGCAAGGTTCATGGAGGTGTTATGGAAAGGAGACAGACATCCTCTGAAGAATCGTGAGGGTGCTGGGGGCCCCTCTTCTCCTCAGGATAGTTGGATGACTACAGTGGCTGTCCAGTCAACCCTACTTGCTGTCCAGCACACACACACTCACATACACAGACACACACCCAGGTCCCGATCATTACTATTCAGTACTAACCCAGCACTTCTGACCTTGAGGGAATGAAGGAATGAACTTGTGAACTTGTGAAGTCACAGATAAACTGCTGACCTAGCTAAACAAGACCTCTAGAAAAATGAATGAATGGCAATGCCTGACAAATATTCTTTCATCCTAAAAGCAAGAACATTCTAAATTATAAACTTAACCCCTCAGACCCAAGGCATGAAGGCTTGCAGTTAGTTAAATGAAGAAAAATTAACCTTTCATTTTTAAACTTGAGAAAATAAAATTCTTACCAATTTTTGGTCAGAAAATTAATATTATGCTCTAGATATGATTTTATCGAGCATGTTTTCATGGACGTCACCTAAATTTCATGGTGTAGAAACTGAATTCAGGTGCTGTGTAGACACTCCCGTGTTTAGACATACTGATTGGATTATTTCAGACCTCCCTGTAGTGGTAAAATAGTTGCATTTTATGCTTTTAAATAGAAGTAAGAATATGAAATATTTCATCTTTATTTGGTAAAAACCATGCAGATGAGTTTTGAATATTCATGTCAAATCAAAGCAAACCAATGGCTGCTGAGGACCCAGTATGGGCAGAGCATCCTGCTGGGTATTTTCCTCCCACAAAATAAACTGCTGAAAAGCTTTCTAAGTATGCTTTACATTCCATAATTTTTAAATGGACTTGTTCAAAACCTTTGTTCTCCACATCACCTGTTTCTATACATCTCCTTTAAAAATACGCAAGTCTAGAAGAAAAGACAGTCAAGAGATACAGCAGCCAAATGCAACGTCTTTAGGGATGCTTTGGGGAAATTTAAGGTAGAGTGGGTGTTTGTTTCCCCCTTTTTTTGGAAAAAATATTAAAGGATAGAGTGTCATATCTGCCATGTAATTTAAAATGGTTTAGCCTAATATTTATATTTTTAGATGAAGAAAATGTGGCAAAATGTTAACAGTTGTTGAGTCCTGGCTATATCCGGGTTCATTGTCATATTTTCTGCTTTTCTGTGTTTGTGATTTTATAGTTAAAAGTTAAACATTTTTTTAAAAGCACAAAGAAGATATGGTTCCTTCAAGAATATTTTAATATTCCACCAGAATTCCCACCTCAAACCACATAGCCTCTAAAGCTGCCTGATTTAGGGTTTTATTATTTAATCCTCATTTATTGATAATCAAAGAAAGTTGAAATCCTACTAGATAACAACGTTTTCCTAAGGAGTAAATTTGGGCCATAGGGACATAATTTTAAAATAATACAATGTCTCAGTGATGGTATTTAGCTTCAGCTGAAGGAAAGGTATGTTTACTTTTTAGGTGTTTTGTTGTTATTGCGTGTCTGTAAAATAAAAAAAAAAAGAAAGCTTTGTATTTGACAATTTTTTTTAGTATCTTAGTGTCTATATTTGCAAATTAAGGTTAATAATAAATTCCTATCTGTCTGGTGGGAATACTTACATGCAGATTAATGACTAAACATTGCCAAAACCCTCTGAGAATTTTTTTTTTTTTTTTTTTTTTTTTATAAAATATATATATATATATATATATATATATACTCAAGGATATTTATTGGAGCACTTTTTTTTTTTTTTCTACTTTATTTATTTATTTTATTTTATTTTTGGCTGTGTTGGGTCTTCGGTTCATGCAAGGGCTTTCTCTAGTTGAGGCAAGTGGGGGCCACTCTTCATCGCGGTGCGGGGACCGCTCTTCATCGCGGTGCGCGGGCCTTTCACTATCGCGGCCCCTCCCGTCGCGGGGCACAGGCTCCAGACGCGCAGGCTCAGTAGTTGTGGCTCACGGGCCCAGCTGCTCCGTGGCATGTGGGATCTTCCCAGACCAGGGCTCGAACCCGTGTCCCCCGCATTAGCAGGCGGATTCTCAACCACTGCGCCACCAGGGAAGCCCCCCTCTGAGAATTATTTGATGTGTTACATGCACAGAGGGCATTCTCATTTATTATTTGACTTATAATAACTTGGCAAAGAAGTAATATATTAAGTTCACATCAGTATTTCAGATTAGGAGATAATATTAAATATGGAGGAAATTGGACCACTTAACTTGGCAACTTTCCAAGTTTCTAAGACTGCTGAGGTTAGAATGTTGTATACCAATTAAGAGCACAAGGTACCTAATGAAGAGAAGTTTAGGGAAGATGGATTGCTTGAGGCTCCCTTTGTCCAGAGACAAAGATATCCCTTAAGAGAGAGATAAAGAGAAGGGAAAGAATGTGGAAACTTAGAAAAAGAGAACAATGGCTAAAAAAGTTTTTAAACAAGTTTTGCTCTTCTACATGCAATGTAACTTCCTTTCCCCCCAAGAAAGCTTCAGAGAAGTCTTGCACTATCCTTTTCTGAGGAACATATGCTGACTTAAGTGTTGATTTAAAGGTTATTCTTTCCTTAAAAAAAAAAAATGCTACAATTGAAATATATCTTGGTCCGTTTGGGAGAAGCTTCTGATAGAGTTACTTCCCCTCTCTGTCTTACAGGAGTTCGAATGCTGGATGGAGATGTCACGGATATGGTTGAAGCAAAATCAGTTAGCTTCAATCCTCAGCATGTGCACATTTACAGTGCGAGCTGGGGCCCGGATGATGATGGCAAGACTGTGGATGGACCAGCTCCACTCACCCGGCAAGCCTTTGAAAACGGTGTTAGGATGGTAGGTGTTTTTTTTTGTTTTTGTTTTTATTTTACTGGAGTATAGTTGATTCACAATGTTGTGTTAGTTTCAGGTGTATAGCAAAGTGATTCAGTTATACATACACATATATTCATTCTTTTTTAGATTCTTTTCTCATATAGGTTATCCCAGAATATTGAGTAGAGTTCCCTGGGCTACACAGTAGGTCCTTGTTGGTTATCTATCTTGTATATAGTAGTGTGTATGTTTATCCCAAGCTCCTGATTTATCCCTCCCGCCCACATTTCCCCTTTGGTAACCAGAAGTTTGTTTTCAATATCTGTAAGTCTGTTTCTGTTTTGTAAATAAGTTCATTTGTTTCATTTTTTAAAAAATTAGATTCCACATATGAGTGATATATGATATTTGTCTTTCTCTGTCTGACTTACTTCACTTGCTATGATAATCTCTAGGTCTATCCATGTTGCTGAAAATGGCATTTCATTCTTTTTGATGGCTGAGTAATATTCCATTGTATATATGTACCACATCTTCTTTATCCATTCCTTTGTTGGTGGACATTTAGGTTGCTTCCATGACTTGACTATTGTGAATAATGCTGCAATGAACATTGGGGTGCATGTATCCTTTCGGATTATGGTTTTCTCCGGATATATGCCCAGGAGTGGGATTGCTGGATCGTATGATAACTCTATTTTTAGTTTTCTGTGGAACCTCTGTATTGTTTTCCATAGTGGCTGCACCAACTTACATTCCCACTAACAGCGTAGAAGGGTTCCCTTTTCTCCACACCCTCTCCAGAATTTATTATTTGTAGACTTTTTAATAATGGCCATTCTGACTGGTGTGAGGTGATACTTCACTGTAGTTTTGATTTGCATTTCTCTGATAATTAGTGATGTTTAGCATTTTTTCATGTGCTTTTTTGGTGATCTGTATGTCTTCTTTGGAGAAATGTCTATTTAGATCTTCTGCGCATTTTTTGATTGGGTTGTTTGTTTTTTTGACATAGAGCTGCATGAGCTATTTGTATATTTTAAAAGCACCTCAGCTCAAACTGTGTCGATTGGTGATGATTTTCATACGAAGCCACCTCTGAAACGGTGAGTTTCCAATACTCCCGTCTAGAGGAATGCATGGAGCTCTAGGCTGAGTCAGTAGACAGGATTGTGTGTTGTATCTGTCCTGCAAATAAGCTAAGGGCTAGAGAGTTTCCTCTGATGAGAAAAGAGGTATATTTGGATGCTTAGATTTGTTGAAAAGAAATATTTATTCATATGAATATTAACATCATTAATATTCATCAATATGTTAATTTTGGATTTGGAGATATAAATTCTTGAAACTGTGAGACTGAGAATTGGAGATACTGAAACCCTCCAATTGGTGTTGATAGATCATCCAACAGTGCCCTTCTGGGCATCTCCCTTGTGTAGTCCTTTCCCTAGCTTCATCTCTGTCCCAGGACAATGTTATTTTTCTGTTCCCACATTCCCTAACCAGGCAGCTTAATTCATCATCATTTTCCTTGATTTCACTAAAAAAATTCACTGACCACTCTTCTCCCCCAAATTGACCATATAATCTAATGTAATAAAATATCTGTTTCAAATTACAGATCTTGAGAAATCCTGTCTTATTTAAATTAAATTAAAAAATAAGGGCTATATACTTGTAATACTCCACTGGAAGCAACTCCTTTCTCTTTCTTACTCGTGAATGCACCACTGGGTGATTTAAAGCATACATTTTTTAAATTTATTTTTAAAAAGTTTTTATTGAAGTATAGTTAATATATAATATTATATAAATTACAGGTATACAGTATAGTGATTCACAATTTTTAAAGTTTAAAATCATTTATAGTTATTACAAAATATTGGCTATATTCCTTGTGTTGTACAATATATCCTTGTAGTTTATTTTATACCTAATAGTTTGTACCTCTTAATCCCTACCCCTATATTGCCCCTCCCCCTTCCCTCTCCTGACTGGTAACCACTAGTTTGTTCTCTATATCTGTGAGTCTAAAACATACATTTTAATCATGTTCACGTTTGTTCATTGTTGATCTGGGCCTAACCTCTTTTTGCTTCCTCATCTCTTTTTTCTTTTTAGGAATGTAAGCGTACCCCACTCTTTTTTTTTTTTTTTAATTGAAGTATAGTTGATTTACAATATTGTGTTAGTTTCAGGTGTACAGTAAAATGATCCAGCTAGGTATATATTTTTCAGATTTTCTATTATAGGTTATTACAAGATATTGAATATAGCCCCCTGTGCTATGCAGTAAATCCTGTTGCTTATCTATTTTCTGTATAGCAGTTTGTATGTGTTAATCCTCTACTCCTAGTTTATCCCTACCTCCTCCCTTTCCCCTTTGGTAGCCATAGGTTTGTTTTCTGTGTCTGTGAAGCATATTCTACTTTTACTACCCATTGGCACATACTGCTTTCTCTACAGTATGTGGTCTTTGACTCTCTCCCATGACCTACTACTATACAGACAAATCCTATTTGACCATCAAACTTCAGTTAAACTGTTACCTCTTCCCAGAAACCTTCTCACTGCCCAAGCTAGAATTTAGTGTATGTGATCCCTACCTTATTTTCCCTATACTTTATATTCTTCCTGGTATGTATAGTCTTTATCATATTGTGCTCTCTGTCAGAGTAAGTTTTGCATTTATCTTCTTCACTAAATAGTAAGTTCTTGAAGAGCAGAGCTTGTACTCTATGCACCTTTATGGGCTTTGCAAAACCCGTAAAGTACATTGAATTCTACTGAGTGCTCAGTGAATGTTTGTTGAATTTAATTTAATTTACTGCGAATTATGTTAACCATAGGGTTGTTATAAATTCAGCCCAGATTTGAAACAGTGGAATGCATGCAGTTGATTAACGTAACATTGCAGCTGGCGTACAAATAATTATGATTCTTCCACCTTTGTGGGATTGGGGTTAGGGTTTTAATCAGAAGACTGAGCTAAGCTGTCTCCTGGTTATTCTGAAAGAGACTGGAGGGAAAGCTTCTGCACTTGTTCTGTATGCACTTTCTAACTATATTTAGGTTTGGTTCAGACTTTTCTAGCTCTGTCAATTTTCAGCTACATTAGAATCCTTTGAAACTATAGGAGAATGTTCTAAGTTGTTGGGTAGAATTTTCCTTTAATCACCAGTAATCTGGTGACTTCATTACCAAAACCTTGGGCTGCACATTACTATTCTTTCTCTCTGTGTCATCAGTACAATGGTTATTTAAGTTAAGTCAGTCATGCTTAGTTCATATTTAATTTTCAACTGTATGTGTATGACTCTTAACGTAATAAAGAACAATCTGAAATTTCTCATTGAAATGAATCTATTTATGTTAGTAGTACACATAGCCTCATGAGGATATATAGAGAGAGAATGTCCTATATTCAGTAGCTATCATTAAATCAGGTGATATGGACCAATGGTTTTCAAATTTACTATTGCTAGTGAATCTTTCATTCAATAGAAATCTTAACTGGAAGTCTAATATATAAAACAAATACAAATGTGGTACGTTGGTGGAAGGAAAAAAGAGCTAAGATTAGAAACAAGATGATCTGAGAAAGTTATTCAGACATATAGAAAGATTATATTCAGAAATAAATAATTTTAAAAAACTTATTCTATACTCATCATTAATTATAAAAGTAATCCATGCCTGTTACAGTAGATCATTACTATAATGATGAAATTAAAATAGATTTTCCTGTCCAACTAGATTACCATTGCTAGGAGTATGGACTACATCTTCCCATACTCCTGTGCACATTCATATACCAAATGGGGATCATATGTCTTTGCATGTTGCTGTTTTCACCTAACAGTGTATCATGGGTATCCTTCTGGGGCAATCCATAGGATAGGACTCATTTATTTTACTCTTTCAAAATTTTTGGAGTATGGAGATACCATAATTTATTCAACTTTCCATTGAGGATCTTTCAAGGTTTTAATCTGGGAAAACAAGGACTTCAGTTTTAAAACAGACCATTTACTTTTAGAGTTAAGGCAGTAACAAAAGAAGTAACTCTTAAAAAGAACAAATTATTCTGACTCCTAGCATTGCACATCTAATTATGGAAAAGCAGCGGTGACTCATTTAAATGTGTTAAGATCAGCGTGAGAGGGTTTTTATGTGTTTAATATACATGGGCTTGTGACTTAGCGTAGAGTTGAGTCTAGGATTTGTCATTTACTGCTCTCTGACCTGATTTAGATCAAATTACCTCTCTTCTTCCATTTCCTCATCTACAGTAGGGCAATAATAGTATTTACTTACAAAGATGTTATGAGTGCTAAGTGAGATGATAATGCATATAAAGCAATTGACACAATACCTGGAACATAATAGGTGCTCAAGAAATACCATATATATGTTTTTCTTTATTTGGAAAAGAGATCATGTTCTTCCAAAAAACTTTGTATTTATTCTCAGCCCCCCATTCTTCTCTCCTATACCATTTCCACACTGTGGAGTTCTAGATGATTCCATTTAGTTACTTGTAGTGGTAGATTAAAAATAATATGATAAAAGTCAGCATACACTTTCTGAGTTCTATAATGTCATTTATTTTGTTCTTCCTATGTCTATACTCACCTTCGATTTTACTTGCCTTATAAAAGCTCATCCTCAGTTTCATCGAGATAACCTCTCGGTATACAAATTCATTTCAGTTATCCATGTTTGTGATTTTTGAAGCAGTATAGCCTTTTCCAGGAAAAAGAAATCTTTCATTCTTCCATTAACAGGCATCAAATGAGTTGGTAAATTTTATATTCTTTGAGATTATTTTATTATTTATTTTATTATTTTATTATTTATATAGATTATTTTGTATAATATATACTGTCAAATATATGGAAAATAATTGGATAATTACATTATGCAAAGTTAGATTATAGAACACAATAATGAAATAAATAAGTGATTTATTAGCTGAGTGATTTAAGGAATGAGGGAATAAGTGACTAAAAATAATTCCTTCAAGAAACTAGCTGAAAATCTATGTGGCAGTCTAAAGTCACTGTGACTTTAGACTGTTGCAGTTTTAACTACATCATCTAGAAACTACAGGAATTGGAATTTCTTCTTTTTATTAAGTTTAGTCAACTTCCGCACTGTAGATAAAAGAGGGAAGAAGACGTCTAAGTTTTATACGTAATACATAAAAGTTTCCCCATTCTAGCAACAAGGCAAAACAAGCATAGAAACTATCAAGACTATTTGAGCTAAGGAGAAGTATTATGAATGAAATTAAACCGATGACTGGGGGGAAACAGAACTGATTTAGTTAGGGAGGACAGGGAATCATCTTTGAGGAGATGATATGTGAATGGAGACATAAATGATAAGAAGCCAGTTAGGTGAAGAAATGTGGAAGGAATGTTCTGTGCAGAAGGAACAGCAAGAGCTAAAAAGCACCCTAAGTGGAGAATGATTAGGGTGTATCTCCAGAACAGAATGCTAATTTGGGTGTTGGGAGCAACAAGAACAGAAAGCGGGCAGTAGTAGATGGCCACAGAAGTAGGCGGGGGGCTAGCTCAGCAGGGCGTCCTAAACCATGAAGGAGGTCTGCCTTTTAATCTGCTACAGAAAGCCAGTGGAGGTTTTCAGCAGAGTAGTGGCCTGATGGAATACACACTTTAAAAAATCACTGCTGTGTAGAGAAGGGACTGCGTGTGGGGCAAGGGATGGGAAGGCAAGAGAGGAAGATTGAAATGGTCCAGGAAAGAGGTGATAATGAGTTGGACTTGGGTGACAGCAATGCCAAGACCTCTGGAGAGATCGGTGGCAAGAGAGAGAAGCCTAAGGATCAAGAAAGATTTCACAAAGGAAATAAATACATTTTGCTCAAGGAGTCCAAGTATTGATTGCACCCATGCCTTCTGCTTGCTAATCAAAAAATGTAGCAAATATTGAATTTCAAAGTGCTCCCTATTTGTTTACTATAAGTATTTGGCCTAGTAAAATGGAACACTATTTTCAAAGACTTTATAACAAAATCAGAATTGATTGCATTTATAGCCCCTTTAGAATTAATGTGCCAAAATTGCATTAGAGAAACTATGTTAAACAGACCATGTCACAATTGACAACTTGCTCTTTCTCTCAAAGATAGCACTATATTTGCTGCTACAGAGCTATAAAATTAAATGCAAGAATTAGAAGTATATCATTTGGGCTGCATGAAAATAATAATAATAATAGTACATTTAACATTTGCCAGTCTACTGTAGTATAGTTACTCTCCTAAGCCCTAAAATAGATAACTTTTAATCTTCACAATAATTTCATAAGATATATACTCTTCTCCCCAATTTTGTAGAAAACAGATATTCAGCATAGCTAAAAAAGTCAGAATGTGGGCCTCAATGAAATCTAATAGATTTTTTTTACAAGTTGTCATTTCTGTTCTGTTTGGCACATCTGTCCTCCTTCCTCCATCTGTGACCACATACTCTAGCTTTTCTCCTGTTACCATGGTGAATTAATTGCTCTTCTACCTAAGTCCACTGCCTCCAATTCTTCACTTGACCCCATTCCTTCTCACCTCATCAGTGACATGGTTCCATCAGTTAGCTTCTCTTTCATCTTTAAAATTTCCCTCTCAAATGTATTATTGCCATCCACAAACGTTCACCCTGCTAATTCTCCTATCTCAAAAGAGAGAGAGGAGAATCCATCTGTGGGCTCCTATCTCCTTCCAATTACTGCCTCATTTTTTTTTCACTTTGAAACAAAATTCCTTGAAACTGTGGTCCATACTTGCCCTCTACAACCTCATTTGTCCTATCATCTGGCAAGCCACGGCATCAGGACTCTGCCCCATCATTCCACCGAAGCTGTTCTTATCAAGGTCACCGTGAAACCCAGTACTCTTCTCTGAGTTCTTATCTAATTTGTCCTGACAGGGACTCCTGCCTGCTTCTTTCTATCCACAATATAACATACATGCACTCCAGCCCTTCAGAACCCCTTTTTGGCAATTTTTATCCCTTCTTCTATGTATTAGATTTACTTGCCTTGTTAATTGATTGTCTCCTCCATGAAGGCCCTGAGTTTGACTGTTTTGTTCTCTACTGTATCCCAAGTACCCAAAACAGTGTCTTGTACTCTGTAGGTATTTAGTGAATGAACGTATGAATGACTTCCATGCCAATTTGCTGCGTCTACTGAGTTAATTTGCTTAAGGGTCACACTTGCATTGTTTTTGGTTAATATTTTGGAAATGAGTTATTAACATACATGGAATAGTCTGGTGATTAGTGTACCCAGACTCTGCATTCAGACTTTTCAGTGGGTTCTAATACCTTGCCTTTTTCGAGTTAATTAGCCTCTCTGAGGATCAGTTTGTTCCTCTATACAATGGAGCTAAATGCTAGTAATTAGTTTATAGGACTATTATGAGGATTATATGATTAATGCCTGTTAAATACTCAGCAGAGTTCCTGGAACATAAGAATCTCTCATTATGTTATGAATCTTTATCATCACTAAAAGGGCAAGAGTAATAAAAGTAAAATACTGATTAATCAGGTAAATATTATAAAAAGTTTTTATTGTTCCAAATCTCTGGGTTTAATCAATTTCATATTGCTGAATGGTCCTTAGGGAAGGTAAGTATATAATCTTGAGATTATTATTAAGGAATGGCCAAAATAAATCGGAGAAAATACCCAAGGTTTTCTAAAGCTTTTCCGTAAAACACTAATTAATAAAATGCTAAAAAAGGTGAGGGGATGGAGGGATTTTGCTATCAAATACACTTGAGGAACACCACTTATTATATGTTTCCTTTAGAAATTTAAAAGCATATTAAAGGCTCTGAGAAGTCCTGCAGTAGAGAGATGTGTTTAAGTTTATTTAATCGATGTTCTAAACTTTAACAACACCAAAGCTTTTATTTTCATGACTTTTTTGAATTGCTGTTAAATTTCACTTTAAATTCTTTAGAATTTCTTAGTGAAAATTCAGCTAAACTTATTAGAGTCAGAATGTTAGAACTGGAAATAATTTTAGTGACTGAGTTGTTTTTACCAACACTAATGTATTTATTTACTTGATGTCACTGCCATTCACCCAATCTCCCTTCCTAGAACTCGTCATTTCCTCTTTTCTTCGATCTAGTCATATAATAAGTCTTCCTTTCCTGTACTACTTCTGAAAAGTCTATGGAATCTGCCCTCTTGTCCTCACAACTAGAACCAACATCTCTCGTATAGACTTTGGCAATAGCATAATTTCAAAACTTCCATCTTCCCAGCTTGAGCTTCAACTTTCAATTCAGCATGAACACCACAGCCAAAGAAGTATTTTTATATGTAAATCTTGTCATTTGTCTTCTCTTTAAAATTCATCACTGCTCCCTGTGACCAACAAGGAACATTCTAAGCTTCTTAGGAGGGCACATATAGGGTCTCTTTACAATTTTGGCAGGAGTCTCAGAATCAAAATCTTGAGAAAGGATAGTTTAAGAAAAAGTTGCTCTCATTCAAACAGATACGACTTCACTTACCATGGGATCCTTTGGCTTGGCTCCTGGGTATGACTGCAGACTTCCCTCGGGGGAAACTCTTGGCTTCATCTGCCCACACAGTTCTAAATAAGAAATGATTTTATAAAATGAGTGAGTTGATTGACAATGTTTCAGAGATAGGTGACCCAAGGTTTGGTGTTAGAATAAGGAGCTAATTGCCTAAAATTGTCTTTGATAGACTCTTTATTCATTCATTTATTTCTGATTGCATTCAGGAAACACTCACTGGTGGTTATAATATTCCAGGCAGTTTTCTAGGTGCTAGTGAAAGGTAAATAACACTCAGGACTTGTCTTCGGGGAGCTCACCGTATAACAATGAGTAAAGGTTCTAAACAAAGTGCCAGCAGACTCCCAGATCTGGTAAACAATAAGGACAGACTAAACTACACACAATAACAAAACGTACTGTGTGCAGTCTAGTTGCCTTGCAGTCATCTTTTTTGCCCTAGTTGGGTTATTAAACTTTAATAATGCATTTGATATTCATCAGCAGGCATCTAATGCATTGACAGCATTTCACAATTTCCTGACAAGTGTGTTTAATAATATCCTTTAGAAAACAAGCAAAAAACATAGAATTGAATCTTTTCTTTTTTCCATAATCAGAAAACCCTGTATTCGGGTTACCAGTACTTCCCTGATTATTTTATTCAAAAAATATTTCTTAAGTATTCACTACATACCAAGCACTGGTTTGACATTTAGCTTAATCTTTTTTTTTTTTTTTTTTTTTTTTATTTAGCTTAATCTTTTATCTGGAGAAATCATGGGGCTCATTGTAGATATTGTAGGATTATGGCTTATAGTGTTTGCTTTGCCATTTTATCTACAAGTATACTTTCAATTTCAGATTCTTTTTATTTGAGCATTTTAGGCTTTGGGGTTATCAATTAAGGCATTCCAATGAATTCATGACAGAACCAGTGTCAAGGATGAGGAACAAAAGTAGGTGAAATCGGAATCATTGGTCTCTAACTCCCTGTTGGAACAGTGGCCTTCATCCCGTCTTCACTCTGCTCTTCCATTCAGGGGTCCACGATGGAAACTAGTCTCTTATGAAGTCTCTGATTAGTATATCTCCTTTCTATCATCAATTTCCTTTTCAATTCACCAGATTTTACAACTGACTGAATATTTAGAATATTTGCTGAAAGCACAAGCATGCTTTATTATCACACATTGTCTCATTTACACACGTGCACACACACAATTTCTTCACCCTTAAATTAAAGGCACATGTTCACGAGAACAGGAGAGAAGAGGTATAATGAGCTTATATAATAAAGCAGTAATAATAATCGTAATAAAATTAACCAATTCCACTCGGGAAGGATTTGTTTTTATCTGATATACACCCAGCTATAGCAGGCTTGGTACCAGTTTGCATTTTAGTAAATGACAGATTGTTGTTAAATTAGTTGGCAAATGTAAAACTTTGAAATAATATATGGGTAGGCAAAGATAGACAAGGGAGCTTTTTTTATATCGGTTCCACTTCATGAAAATTGACTTTATTTATTTATTTTTGGCTGCGTTGGGTCTTCGTTGCTGTGCACGGGCTTTCTCTAGTTGCAGCGAGCAGGGGCTACTCTTCTTTGAGGTGCGCGGGCTTCTCATTGCGGTGGCTTCTCTTGTTGCGGAGCACGGGCTCTAGGCACGTGGGCTTCACTAGTTGTGGCTCACGGGCTCAATAGTTGTGGCTCGTGGGCTCTAGAGTGCAGGTTCAGTAGTTGTGGCTCACGGTCTTAGTTGCTCTGCGGCATGTGGGATCTTCCCGGAGCAGGGCTTGAACCCATGTCCCCTGCATTGGCAGGCAGATTCTTAACCACTGCACCACCAGGGAAGTCCCAAAAATTAACTTCAACTGGAGTTTATTTTTAAAATCGTCCCTTAGAATTTAACTGTGTACTGATGGAACTCTGTGTTTTTAGAACTTTAACAAAGCTAAGAAGTGACTTGCCAAATGGACCCAGTAGAACATTATCCATTTTGGAAACAAAGAAATAGATGTTTTCATAAATACATAGGTGGTT
Organism: Balaenoptera ricei; assembly: GCF_028023285.1. Taxonomy (NCBI): domain Eukaryota; kingdom Metazoa; phylum Chordata; class Mammalia; order Artiodactyla; family Balaenopteridae; genus Balaenoptera; species Balaenoptera ricei. The sequence continues at coordinate 78,950,534 of NC_082644.1, forward strand.
TCACATTCTGTAATTGAAGATTATCTGATATCCAAGTATCAGATTTAGATTACTGTATTATTGGGATTTGTGATACATTTATATGGAAAGTAGCACAAATTTATCCTAGCTTTGTATAATTCACATCAAGTATTTATTGTCACCTTGTTTCTAGTTTAGAGATTTGTTATTAACACTGTGAGTAGTTTTTTTTTAACTTTTGCAAATTCCATTCCAATTCCCTTTGTTCTGCTCATGGATTAAGCAGATATCAGTAACAGTCCTCTTTTCTTTTAGTTTGTTTTGTTCTATTTTTAGTGACTCCTGGGCCACCCGGGGGATAAATGAGGTCCATATCACAGGAGTCATTCTAATATAGTCTGGATGTCCCTGTTATAGGGAAGATACAAAATCCTACAGGGAGTGGATTAGGTCAAGTTGAGGTTCATACCAATTCTGAGTGTCTGTGATTCTAAATATAGATTTGAAAAAGCTGATGGGAAGGACAGATACATAAATTTCCTTCAACAAAACATGGCAGCAACCAGAAAAGAAAGGCCACTGTGTAATAAACAAGGATAAATTGAACTGAGTTGATAGTATCCAATGATTTAAACGTATATATGGCTTTTATTGCAGACTTTCTTTTCACTTGCCCTGAGCCTACATTCCTCATCCTTAAGAGGAAAACAATCAAATTTAATATTCAGGATTGTAAACATTATTATGATTATTACCTCTGATAGCCTCTCGAGTTAGGCATAGGAATAATTTTCACAGGATCTCCCCCAGTTTCAAGATTTGAAAACCAAGTCTTGGCAAAGTAGGTAACCTGGTCATTAAGAAGCATGACTGTGGGTCAGACTCAGGTCTGTCTTCCAAGCCTGTGCTCTTGGCCCCCATGCTCTATGTGATATCTGCTCTGAAGAAGTGCGTCATACAGGCCTGTGTCTGCATAGTCAGCTCTCAGCCAACAGTAGCTTTAATTCTGGTCATGAAAGTGAACACTGCAACAGGGACCTCGCTCTCCTCTGAACTCCTGGGAAATTTATTATCTAGGCAAACTGATTTGGCATATCCTGAACTTCACTGGCTTCTCTCTTTCTCTTCATCCCTGGGTGCAGCCTATGATGATGTAGAAAGTATCGGCTTTAAAAGTCACAAAGACCAGAGTTGAAATCTCAGTTTGGTTTCTCTCTAGCATTTTGACCTGGAACAAGTTACTAAGTTATCAGAGCTTCCATTTCCCTGAGACAAGGCTATGATAATACTTACTTTATGGAGCCATCGTGAAAACCGACTGAGGTCTCACATACACAGTGCTCAGACCAATTGCTGGTCTCCCCCCGAGAGGAAGGCCAACGTTTGGTGCATCTTTAAGGACCCGAGAGTATCCACCACAGTCTTGTAAATAATATAAGCTTAATATCAATTGTAATTTTTTCAGAAGTGTGATTTGCTTTCATTTGAATCAGGATTATGTTTATGGGAAGAAACTGTAAGGGGCTGATTTTCTCCCTTTCAGAAACGTTATGAGCTACTCCGCAAAAGGTCAAAGTCATTGCTTCATGGAGTAGAGGCCTGTGACATTCAAGCCGCAGGATGGGCTTCAGAGAGGGGCAGCTTTGCTCACCCCTTCAGAGCTGAGCTGGGAGTTGGAACCAACCCACAGGAGGCATTCTCTACCCCACAGCTAACTTAGAGAAGAGTATTAACTTTTCATTATTGCTGGAGTATCCATCCTTCTTTCCAAGTGCCTTTCCAAACATTTACAATAAATTCCTTTCATACCCCTATTGATAATAAATGTTTTTATTCTCTGTGAAAGGAATTTTTCAAATTCTACTCCTTCAATATAATTTAAAGGTGATGGTATCTTTCTGGGCAGTTTGAAAATAGGGAATTAATGTGAATATGGAAAATATCCTCCTCCATTTCATAAGTCTGGCTCTCCTGAAAGTCTGAGCATGACATTGCATTTGCTCTGCGATGATCCAACGTATAGAAACCTTTGGGAGGTATGTCTCTTTTTCCCTCAAAATGGGAGTGCTGGGATGGTGAATGTACCCAGAATAGCTGCGTTGGTGCTGTTCATTCTTGTGATTATTTCAGAGGGCAGATGACATTCAAGCGTACTTTTTCAGTTGCTTGGAATGAGAAATTGACAAACCCAATCTGCATGCTTCTCCCCACGACTGGTGTTAGCCTTCCCCAGGCCCTGGGAAAACTGCTCGAACAGGGCTCAGAGCTTGCAGGACTGTGGGAGTGACCAGAAGTAAATAATAACCAGAGTCTTTCTGAGGCTTCTGTGAGTCAGATGAGGAAGACAAGGGCTGAGAAAAAAAAAGGAGGCATTGATCAGTATGAATTAACCATAGATAAACATGAAAAGCAGACAGTTACTTGGGGATTGTTGATTTGGCAAATGAGATAAAGCAGGAAGGGAAGGGTTTTGGGGTTTGTTTCTGGTTTTTTGTTTGTTTGTTTTTTTGTTTTTCCTCTAATGCACTATTGCTAAGCAGTATTTCTCTAAACCATGTTGTTAAGCATTTTTAGGAATACCCAGTGTCAGTACTAGTCAGTGGGGATCAGCATTGGTTGAGGTGAGACTGGATTATCTGGTCCTAGCTTTTCTGCCACTGAATGTCTCTGCTCACTTTATTCCCTTTATTTCCTTATGTAGAAATGTAGAATTTCACTGTACGAACCTCTTATGTGTCCAGCTTTAAATAATATCCATAGCACATTCTTCGCCTCCACATTTTTATTATGTGGAGTTTCTAAATGTACAGCGAATCTGCAGGTTAACAGGAATAAAATTATTTTCTTGAAAGCATATTTATTTCCATTAGTAAACACACATGGTTTTTATTTACTCCTAGATCTTCTACTATCCTTTCTCCATGAAAGACTGATTTTCTTCTTCCAATTATACTGTAAAAATAACCAAAGTAAACGAAATCTACCCTGATGTAATACCACTCTCAGGGGCCAAGGGTTACACCATTGAGCACTTGGTGATAAAGTGTAAGAAGCTGTATTGTGTGTCCAAGTCCTCTGTCAGCTCTTCTGAAGAAAGGGAAGCTCTGATAACAGGACTTGATTCTACAAGCCTTCAGTGAGCTGATGCTCTATTGAATTTATATTCTGGCAGATGTGGTGAATAAGCAACTCAATTTGGGTTTTTTTCTTCTTTCTATTCACGCAATAAATATAAAAGTAGCTTTTTATCAGGAACCTGAGTCTGGGGTAGTTCTGTATTTGCAGTGTTGATTGATTATTCTTTACACTAAACTTCAGCCATATGACTCCAAGGGTCCTTTTAGAAAACTGAGCTAAAGTCACCTTTGGGTTCCCTGAATTCAGTGCATCATGCTGTTCCTTCATGTACTAGAACACAAAGAATATCATGGAAAGACCCTAAATGTAGATATAAGTGGTGTTTTTAAATGTGGCATTTTACCAGAAACGCTTACAACTGTTGTCACCAGCAGCTGATCCCACAATCATAATCAGACTGTTTATTCCTTTAAAAGGGAAGTCGACTGCATTTGGTATGCTCCGGAAACATGTAAAATGGATTTTCATTTGTGCCGGATAAAATTAATATCATCACGAATAACTGCATCTAGTATTTTTAGTGTGTTATTAAAAAGTCAACAGAACATAAAAAATTGCTTAATATATATGGCTTAGCGACCTACTGTGTACACAGCAAATCAGAATACAGAAAACCTGACGTGGGGCAGAAAAGGTGGGTGAGGTTGAGATGGAGAGGAAGAAAGAGGGGGGAATGAAGTCCTATCACTTGAGAAAAGGCAGGAAGACAAAAATGCGGAGAAACAGGTTACCATTCACAAAAGCCTTCTTTAACTGCATTTGTATTTTCAGTCTTTTTCTTTCATCAACCGTCCTTTGGTAGGCTAAGTAGCATAAAATGAGATTGGTGAAGACACTCCCACAGAGTGCTTTTTGTAAGTCACTGGACCGCTAGGGAAGTCCGACAGTTTGGTTTTAAAATGCTTAGAGTCATTCCTCTGTTTACCTTAGTAATTCTGAGAGCTCAATAACTAAACATTCTGAGAGCAGGGCGGAATCGAGTGAAACCTGTATACTCTGCACATCGGACGTTCCGACTTGTAGAGTAGATCTTAAAAATGAGAGTCAGGTGTGCTTATTTTCCAGGTGAGGATACTTGTGGCTGGCAAAGTTAGCACTTCAGCATGGGATTGTTCCTGATAAAAGCAGCACTTAATCCCTGGATTCCTGACCCTCCGAGGCCACGTCTCCTTCTTTTACTCCTTTAAAAACATCTCATATCTGCCTCATTCGATTCCCTTGGGCTTTGGTGGGGAGTGACCCACCTTATTTCCTGGGTCCAATTCCGTCTCATACAATTAATTTCCCTACCCCCATCTCCATCTTGCCCAAATGCACTGATTGAAGAAACAAGTCTTGGGCTTTAGTCTTTCCCAAAGACATCCGATTACGTCTGTCTCATGACTACGTTCTCTTGATGTCTTCCCAAAGAAGACTTTTTCCCACCAGGTTACACCAGTGTTGTCTCCAAGGCATCGGAAGCTGTGTGCTCCTGATTTGTTTTCAATTGTGGATTATATTTCCTTTCAGATTACTTTTCAGGTCGCCTTTAAGGAGCCTTCATTTTCTTGTGAATCATCTGTCCTGTTGATGATCATGATTCAAAGAGTTATTAAGTATTTTAAAAGCAATATGTATTTTTAAATTCTGAAACAAACATCTTGGGTGAGCACTACAAAAACCTTTCCAAAGTTTGTTGTTGCTGTTGATTTGCCTTTACATCATGATTCTGGACCCAGACCTGTTTCTTTCAGTGAACCCTGCTCTGTTAAGGAACAGGATTTATTTTGGAAATGCTTGTCAGAATGTTTTTGAGCTTTAAAAGATGAACAGTTCTCTCTTCATATCTCAGCTACCGAACAGTTGTAGGTGTCCTTGTCTTTCTCCAGCCTCTTCCAACCTGAAGCCCCTTTATCTGTGAACCACGTATGGAAGAGCTTCCATAGAGGGCTGCGCTCTTCTCTCACCGATATACGAAGATCAGAAAAAGGCAGGGAGCGGAGCAATGAGGGGCTTTGGTAAACTGGGTATCAGGCTGTACTTGGAAGACATCACACTTAAAAGAGAGTTCCTCCTCCTACAGTTGTTTTATTGTGTCTCTTCATGTCGACACATACAGATATGTAGGTCTGATCAGACTTATTGGTCTGCCTCTCCCGTCTCCACCCCACTCTCCTTACATGATAGTGTGCCCATTACTTAATGTTACTCAGTTTTTTTAATCTGTAAAAATGCATGTCTAATTTGCTTGAAGTTAACTAATAGATGTGAAAGCACCCAGCACAATGTCCCGTCTTTTGTATTGCAAGAAGCCTCTGGCCATTTAGTCATGTCCCTTTAAGAATACAGTTGACCCTTGAACAACACAGATGTGAACTGCACAGGTCCACTTTGAGGCGGATATTTTTTTCAATGGTAAGTACTATAGTACTACACAGTCTGCAGTTGGTTGAGTCCACAGATATGGAGGAACGGTATATACAGAGGGCTGACTCTAAGTTATACATAGATTTTCAACCATGCGGAGGGTTGGCACCCCTGTCCCCCACCATTGTTTAAGGGTCAACTCTACTTTCTAAGCAATATGGAAAAGAAGTAGTATTAAAATACCAAATACAATCTAGCTGTATTGGCTGAAAAATTATCACACTGTTTTAAAGAAAGAAATTTAGTTCCATTAAAGTCTATACCTCTCTAAACCTGACTTGCAGTGTATGATTTAATTGATAACCCAGCATAAAGTAGCCTTTTCCGACCTGAACCACAAGAAAATCCAGTTTTTTTTTAGCCTTTAATAATAATGTTTATGGCATATATAAATTAACTTTTGTAGGGCATACATGAGAAGAAACACATACATAATTAGATACACAATGAAACAGAATCTTTAGAGTTTGGTCAAATTGGTCCTGTGTGGATTTCACAGTATATTTTGCTGTAAATTTACTAACTTTTAACTTGGCACTCAGTTAAATTGGAGGATTCTTTTCCTTTCTTCATTCAAAGTTATATTAATGTAACCAGTTGTAATCACAGTACTTTACCAAACTATACAATAATGTTATTTCCTACGCTTCGGGAAAATACGTGTCTCAAAGATTCTTTTCTCTTTATAATATTCTGCCCACCTTCCCATCTCCCTACATCCCACATTAAGATTTAATTCTTAAATTACTCTGAGCTTTAGAGAAATGTCCCGATTTCTTTTTACCACATATGTTTTGGTTTTCTGAATATTGCACACTAATGAAAATTCCCTGTGCATCTGTAGTAAATAAACCTTTGAATTGCTAATTGTTTCAGATCAGTCCCCTAGATCTTTAGCAGCTGTCTTTATGGCATTTTCAGCCCACAGATTCAGTCTGTTTCTGGGATTTTAATCATCAGCCCTACACACAGGCACAAAGGTCAGGTTGCCTTGTAGACAGAGTGGTGGCAACATCTGTATGTGCTGTAGCCTCCACCGGGGGCGGCTCATCCTTTATCTCCTCCTCTCACCTTGTGTTAGTCAGCTCGGGCTGCCGTCAGAGAATGCCACAGACTGGGTGGCTGAAACAACAAAAATGGATTTTCTCACTGTCTGGAGGCCAGAAGTCTGGAAGTCCATGATCAGGGCACAGTTAGGTTCTGGTGATGCCTCTCTCCTCAGCTTGCACACAGCTGCCTTTTTACAGTGTTGTCACAAGGCCTTTCCTCTGTGCACACACTTTTGTTGTCTCATCTTCTTAAAAGGACGCCAGTCCTGTCTGATTAGGGCCCCACCCTTATGACTTCATTAACCGTAATTACCTCTTTAAGGGCCCTATCTTCAAACACAGTCACACTGGGGATGTGAAGCTACGTCTTCCATTCGATCCTCCAGCTCCCCGTCTCCCCTTCTCCCCTTCTCTCCACAAGCCTCATGCTCTAGGATACTGATCTCTATGGGATCCAGGTCCTCTGGCTTCTGCTGGGGTTCAGCCTTGGGATACATTGGCAAAAAATGGGAGAGAGGGAGGAAGAGACTGGGGTCTTGCTCAGCACGCATTCCCCTGGCTCCTTCCCTGCAGGGCCGACATGGGTTGGCGAGTCCCCTGACCAGTTTTCAACTCCTATTAGCCCCTCTGTCTCCCGTTTCAGTGACTCCTCTCTCCCTGGCTCCCTTTAGGCAGTGACGGACCCCATACCCTCCTTTGGAGTTTGCCTTTGCCATGCCCAGTTGAATTTAAGCTTTGGCTCTGGCCTTAGGGAGCATTTCCGATTCCCAGTTTGCTCATCTGTAAAATAATGATATAGACTTGAATTGTGCAGAATAATGTTTGTACAGTGCTTGGTGCATAGTAAGTTTCTGTGAATGTCAGCCTCTGTGGTTTTTAGTGCACGATGAACCTTCTATGTATAAAACTCCCCTTGATTATAAAACACAAATTATCTCTTAAGAATTAGCCCTAGGTTTTCCCTCTTAATAGAGGAATAAATGTGTTTGCTTCTGTTTATAAAAATCATACATGGTCACGGAAGGAAGGTATAAAAAGAAAATAAAATTCTTTCCTAATCTTACTGAACACGGTAAGTTCTACTACATCGTCACTTGATGGTAGCTTTAAGCGTAAAACTGTACTACACGTTAACTTCATTGCGCACACACGCACATACACTTTTTTCTAAACTGAGACTATACTGTATCGTTTTGTATCCTACATTTGTAATGATATTACAACATAAAAGTGCCTTCCGAACATTGTCTTATTAAATATTCTTTTAAAATCAAATATGCTTTTAGAGATCTTTTCAGACAGTCATAATTTTACATAGATACATAAATGTGATTGTGCCATATGTGCTTTTTCATCATTTTGTGGGTTTTAATCTATTATCTTGTTATGGTTTAATCTATTATCTTGTTATGGTTCTGTTTAAACCAGGTAGGTTTGGTCATTATCTCGTGTGTTCTGTTGACAGGTCAGGTAAAGCTCTGTTGTGACCGTGCTTTTTCCCGGTGACACAGCCCCTCAGTGTGTGATGGGGAGAGCACATTTTGGTGATGAAATGGAACCTTCTTATTCTTCCCTGGCTGCGACATTCTGTCTGTGATGTATAGACATGAGTCAGTCACCAGAGTTTCTCAATCTGGCCATCCACACCATAGTGAGGAGTAATTCCCTCTGGAGAATTGGAAGCATTGGACAAAATCCTTAGTTTATGATGGGGTGGTGATTTTTGCATCCTTCTCTATGTTTCGTGAATATTTGGATGGGAAACTGAAGGATGGTAAACCAGGTCCAGCTGTCTAGTGGCAATAACATCCAGAAGTTTCTCCCCCTCTCTCTTCATGAATTTTTCCCATTCCTGTGTAATCATATTGCATTTTTCCACATTGAAGGGCAAAAAGAAATCCATGCTCAGGTCAAGTCAAATCCTGTCATAAATATTCTGTTCCCTGAGGATTCAAGGTCAGGGAGAGTTTATCAAAGATACTCCAGATTCTTTCTCGTCTCTCTTTCCTTGGCTCTTTTTTCCAGAAATTCCAGGACAACACTCCAAATACTTTTTCCTCCACCTGACACCAGAAGAGTTGGGGCCTGGAAAGAAGAAAAGAGGTTTAGTCATCACTAGCTTTGTGACTTTGGTTCTCACTTCCTAATTACAAAGTGATAGACTTGACCTACGTGTCCTCCAGCGTGCCTTGTAGTTTTAAAATGGTAGAATTTCTGAAGGATTCAGCTATAACTGTTCTGAGAGATGCTCTTCACTTTGGCTTATTTTTCTCTTTTCTTCTGAAGATCTCTTACAGAGAAAAATAGTCCATATGCTTCAATACATCTGTGTTCTACTTTGCTTCTTCTCCTTAATTATTTTATGACCTTAGGAAAGTCTTTGAGTTTATGCCAAGTTTTGGCATAAAGAATGTAAGAAAAACTTCTTGGATCTGGTTGAAGAAGGTATCCACAGTCAAATATGTTTGGAAATTACTTCAGATCGTGCCCCCCTCTTAGTTTTGCAATGAACCGTCACTCACTAAAGACTCTTAGAAGTTCTGCAATAAGGGAACCTGTTTAATTTTGCTTAATTCAGAGTTTCCCAAACGTATTTGATCTTGAAACCCTTTTATTTCTGGTAGCATCCATAACATCCCTCATAATTAATGTCCCTGCCATGCATAGAGGAAGCACAGCTCTGGAAGGGAGGACATCATCCCAAATTCTGCCCTTTATTGATGATGTGATCTCAGAATAAATACATTACCTCTGTGCACCTCACATTGCTCATATACCAAATGAGGGTACATAATAGCAGCCACTTCATATTATAGGAATATAATATGACTATGGTAATTGTGACTAATAATATTCCAACTCTGAGGTCTGGCTGTCTGGGTTCAAATTTTGTCTTTCCACTTACTGGCTTGTGACCTTAAAAACATTACTTCTGTACCTCAATTCTTTATCTGTGTGATGCGGACAAAAATTATACCATTCTCACAGAGTTGTTGGAGGACTTCAGTCTGATTCATGTAAAACATTTAGAATTGTGCTTGGCCCGCGGTAGGTACCTAGTAAAATGTTAGCCCTTATGATCGTCATTGTTGGTGCTCTTGTTACTTCTATGACTATATCAGGTGAAAGGTAATTATTTTAGTTTCTTTTTTTTAAACCACTGTACACTTTAAGATTTATTTATTGATTGATTGATTGCTATGTTGGGTCTTCGTTTCTGTGCGAGGGCTTTCTCTAGTTGTGGCAAGCGGGGGCCACTCTTCGTTGCGGTGCATGGGCCTCTCACTGTCGCGGCCTCTCTTGTTGCAGAGCACAGGCTCCAGACGCGCAGGCTCAGTAGTTGTGGCACACGGGCTTAGTTGCTCCGCGGCATGTGGGATCTTCCCAGACCAGGGCTCGAACCCGTGTCCCCTGCATTAGCAGGCAGATTCTCAACCACTGCGCCACCAGGGAAGCCCCTAGTTTCTTTTTTTAATTGGGATATAATTGACATATTAGTTTCAAGTATACAACATTAATGATTCATTATTTGTATATATTTGTGAAATGATCACCACTGTGAGTCTAGTTAACACCCATCACCTTACATAATTATAGTATTTTTTCTTGTGATGAGAAATTTTAAGATCTACTCTCTTAGCAACTTTCAAATGTACAATACAGTAGTATTAACTATAGTCATCATGCTGTACATTGCATCCAGATTAGTTTTGTCTTTTGTTTTTTAAATAAATTTATTTATTTATTTATTTTTGGCTGCGTTGGGTCTTCGTTGCTGTGTGCGGGCTTTCTCTAGTTGCGGCGAGCAGGGGCTACTCTTCATGGTGGCTTCTCTTGTTGCGGAGCACGGGCTGCAGGTGCACAGGCTTCAGTAGTTGTGGCTCGTGGGCTCTAGAAAGCAGGCTCAGTATTTGTGGCACGGGGGCTTAGTTGCTCCGTGGCATGTGGGATCTTCCCGGACCAGCAATCGAACCCGTGTCCCCTGCACTGGCAGGTGGATTCTTAACCACTGCGCCACCAGGGAAGTCCTATTTTAGTTTTTAAAAGCAACTCCTCTTACTTCAGAAAGCAGCTTAGATCCAGCACACTATTAATGTAGCATCGTACCCCTTCTGCAAATGCTTCATTCTGCCATGTTGATATTGATCTTGTCTTCATCTAGGGTCTGTGACCCATATCTTCCATCATCTAAGTTTTTCTGTTTGTGTGCAGGGGCGGAGAGGCCTCGGCTCTGTTTTTGTCTGGGCATCGGGAAATGGTGGGAGGAGCAAAGACCACTGCTCCTGTGATGGCTACACCAACAGCATCTACACCATCTCCATCAGCAGCACAGCCGAAAGCGGAAAGAAGCCTTGGTACCTGGAAGAGTGTTCGTCCACGCTGGCCACAACCTACAGCAGCGGAGAGTCCTATGATAAGAAAATAGTATGTGATATTTGCATGTCTGGCATGATTGGTTTATTTATCTTTCACTTTGAAACACAAAGGGAGACCATACATTTATATGCACAAGTAATATATGGAAATAGAAAGATTAACTGATTACTCAACACAGGTATTTGTAAATATTACCATTCCATTACCAAGTCATTGAAAAATCCTGTCTGGGTCATTACGTTCCAGCATTGAATGTGGCCTTAGACATGATTAAGCTTCAGTTTTATTGAAGACAAATGAATGGACTACATTCACCTTGTGAGTTGGTGGCAGAGAAGAGACTGGGTGGGATTCTCAGCCCAGTTCCCTATCACTCTGTCCCCGTACTGCCTTTGAACTTCAGCTTGAGTACTTTGGTTTCAAAGTAGGTACAACAAATTCAGTGTGACCTAAACCTATGTAAAAGGTGCTTCTCTAACACTGCAGCACAGAGTTTGCCTGAGAAGCACATTAGTCCTGTGTGATCTGCTTACCAACGTGCTCTGCTCTCTATGCAGGTGGTAAAATGGTTAAGAGTTCAGGTTTGCAGGACCAGCCTGCGTGGGTTTCATTCACTCTGGAACTATTTACTAGCTGGGTAACTTTGGATACATTACTTAATTTTTCTGTCTCAAGATCCTTACCTGTAAAATGAGGGCATTTAATAATACCTAGTTCATGGAGTTATTTCGTGATTATGAGGAAGTAAATAGAAAGTGCTTTGCACACTACCTGACCCATTGGTGCTCAAGAAAGGTCTGACTTTTAGGATGCCCCACACTGTGCAACTGACTCTAAATTTCAGACACCTTTGCACTTTGCTCTTTTCCTGATCATGGTTTTATAAAATGTCTTGGGGTTTGTCTTTCTAAAGTGGAGCTAAGCTGCTATACATGACACTTTTTAGCATTTAGCCAACACCCTGCTTTCAGATCCTGTGATTCACGCAGGTTTGGTTCACTCTGCGATGCTCCCTCTGGCTTTATACAGCAGTGGAAATAGAGATGATAAGATACTACCTCCTTCATGTAATTCTTCATCCGTATCTATTTGGTTCCTCTTGATTCCTGATTACTATAGGATTTTCATGTTTGATTTCTCGGCTACCTTTTACTATCCTCTTTAGTTACATTTTTCAGATTGATTTAAATAAAAACTGCCTACCTATGCATATCCCATCTGCCCCCATCTTTCTCTAATCCCTTCATAATAATTAGGTTAAAAACATGCACATGAGTAACCCTGGAAGTACCTCCATCATACATCAGTAAACATATTCCACAATACAAAGTGAAATATAAAAGGAGAAAATACAGAGATGACAAGTTTTGAAGTTCCATGGCTTTCTTCATGGGAAAGTGATGCTCTATGATAGTTTACCATCATTATGGAAATGTTTTAATCTAGGAATGTTCCTTTGGCTTTCAAATTTGCTCGTCTCTCAGAGCTCCTGGTCAAGGCCCACTAATACTGAGTGGCATCCATCAGTTCTGCATCATGAAAATCCTGATGAAAACTCTCTGGAATAAGAATTGTCTTCCCGAACTTCTAGAGTCTGAAGGCATGTTAATGAAAACTCGCCATTGCTTCCAAGTAAATATGCCCATCTAGTGCTCTTATTTCCTGTGGGGCAGTTGTTGTGAGAGAGGTGTTTTTAAGTTCCATAAGTGCCTTCCTTAAGAGAAGATTATAATCCAATGGGCAAAATATCAAGGAAGAAGGAAGTGTTGCTGGGTCCCAGATGGAAGAGCACAGTGCGGATAGAGGGACCTCAGAATCGCTATCCTGAGATTTACTCCTTACACTTGACCTTCCTGGGCTTTTCATCACTATTTACTGTGATGGTGTGGTAGCTGCTATGACCCCCATTGAATGGGTGGTCATTTAGGATTCTTCCACGGACGGACAAATCGATCATTCTGTGGTGAGGGATAGGGCTTGAGAGGAAAGATGGACACCATGATTTAATGTCAATATCCTTGATTCAGGTCATATTTCACTTTGCCCTAGTTGCTGCTTCTGATATCAAAAGCTTTACTGACTCACTCAATATATAAAGTTATCTATTTAACTTTTACTTGGCTCTTCCTTTTGTTTAACCTCTCCCATTTTCATGGCAGCAATTTATTACTAATTTTTCTCTAGCCAGTTCTCAGATTCTCTTATTTTGCCTGAATCTCCAGATTACCCTCAATTGGAGAGGAATGTGGTAGCTGTTTCAAATTATAATCTCTAGCTACAGACAGACCACTCAGTGGCTAAGTAACCTTTACGGAGTCTTGGTTTCCTCATCTGTAAAATGGAGGTAAAGCCAGAACCAACCTCATAAATTTTCATGAAGATAACAATATACTGAGCATAATGTACTTACACAACGCCTGTGGCAACGAGCCACCTAGTAAGTGGCTGGTACCCTTGTTCCCCAAGTCAGTGTAGCTTTCTGTATCTTGGGAGCTTAGGCTGGTCGTTTTTCCAGCTGTTGTTAACAGAGGTGCTTGTTGCACCTTCGTCTTTGCAATCTGTAGAACCACGATCTGTTCCACCCACCCCGTAAAGAATGGCACTTTGATGGTGAACATGTTAACAGTTTGAACATGAGTAGAGTTGGCGGCAACATCAGGCTTTTATGGTCCAGCTGCCCCTTTTCCTTCTAGATGTCAGAATGACAAATAATCCTGCTCTGCGCTTGGGACCTTTTCTTCACCACGCTTTGAACCAGATGTCTGTGGGCCCTCAGAGATGCCCGCTTCCTGGTAGTGGCATCCGTGATTGAGTGTTACAGGAACAGCAGTGTCTCCCTTTGTTCTGGGGCGCCCCTCCCCAGTCCATCCATTTCCTTTTGTCATTTGCAGCTTCTTCAGAAGAGCAGAGTTGTCATTCTTCATTCATAGAGCACCTTTGTGAGTTGAACTGAGGCAGACGCTGAGGATCCAGGAGAGAGGAAAGATCTCTCACTGCTTCTGGGAAAGCACTTCGGTTAAATAATTTTTTCTTGTCCTTTTCATGGTGTGCAAGTAGGAAAACCTTGCCCTGAGTTTCAGAACGTAGCCAAGTCTTCATCCCTTGGTTTCCTACCATCACTATCAGTACAGTTGTGGACCTTGGTATTCCACGCATGCTTTAATAGATTCGGATCAGTGATGGCCTTGAACCTTATTATAACAAGTGAAGCAACCAAAATATCAAGATTACTATAAGAAGCTCCCCATAAGGTAAATAGAAATCAGTTGAAATGACTGGTTATTATGAAATAATGTTTTTATTAACAACACCATATACATTTTATTCCATGCCAGACATGTAGTACATTTATAGTTATATTAACATGTCATAAATATAACATTTTTTGCCCTTCTAATGTGTGCCTGGCAGTGTGCTATGCACAGTGAATGCATCATCTCTTTGTATCCTCAAAACATTATGCAGGAAGATCAAGTATTGTCCCCACTTTACAGATGAGAAAACTAAAGTTTGAAAGGTTAAAAGAAACACATCTAGTAAGTGGTAGAGTCTGGATTCCAACCAAAGTTGTGTTGAAACCCCAGCCCACCTTGTAACCAATGTGCTGTCATGCCCCGGATCCTTTCCAGGGACATCCAGCATGGGGCTGTATGAAAGAATGGTGCTTTTCTTGCCTGTTTGGGGTTCTCTTCACAGTGATAAAAAAAAAAAAGAAAAATATGTGGACTATATAGGCATCCACTGTTTTTCACTACTTGGCCCACTCTTTCTTCTTTAATTTGAAAAGTAATTTTAATTTTTAAATTTATTACCTTTACTTGCATTTATATTCTTTTTTTTAAATTAATTAATTAATTTATTTATTTATTTTTGGCTGTGTTGGGTCTTCGTTTCTGTGAGAGGGCTTTCTCTAGTTGCGGCAAGCAGGGGCCACTCTTCATCGCGATGCGTGGGCCTCTCACTATCGCGGCCTCTCTTGTTGCGGAGCACAGGCTCCAGACGCGCAGGCTCAGTAGTTGTGGCTCACGGGCCCAGTTGCTCCGCGGCATGTGGGATCTTCCCAGACCAGGGCTCGAACCCGTGTCCCCTGCATTGGCAGGCAGATTCTCAACCACTGCGCCACCAGGGAAGCCCCTCATTTATATTCTTGATGACAGTGTATTCAAATTTTATAAACTCCGAATACAATGAGCAATTTGCTTCGTAGTCCTTTAGATAGGCGTTGTCCAGTAGAACTTTCTGCTAGGATGGAAAGGTTCTCCATCTGTGCTGCCAAAATGGTAGTCACTAGACACACGTGGCTGTCGAGCATGTTAAATGTGGCCAGTGCAATGGAAGAACTTTAATTTTAATTCCGATTAAATTTTAACTGATTTAAATTTAAATATCCACATGGGACTATTGGTGATTATGTTGAACAGCACATTTTTTATTTTTATAGCTCACTAATTTTGAATTTCATGCCGTTAGACCTCTTCCTAACCCCCTCAGACGATCGATCGGTCTTCTTGCAAAACACCTAAGCCCTTGGCCAGTCTAAGTGGCTAGTTCCCGTGGCCTGGCGTTGAACTCCCCAAAGTTACCTTTTGCCTTTTGTGTGATTTCAAACCAGGGCCCTCCTGTGCGACACGTGTCATCTGGCAGGAACACTCTTTTCCCAGAAACCACTTCATTTATGCCTCTTCTCAAATTTCCTCTCAGGAAGGCTGTTCTTCCTCACCTTCCCCTGAAAGAGTGGCACTCCCCTCTCCCCACACTCTACCCTTTTATCCTGTTCAGTTTTCTTTCTAGCGTCCTTAGAGCTACTTAACATGATGTTACACATTTTTTTATTGACTGTCTGTTTTCCATGCTAGAATGGAAACCACTTGAGGTTGAAGACTTTGTTCTTTCCCAGAGCCTGAGCTTGATAAATGTTCAAGCGTAACTGACGTTGAGAAAGATAGAAGCCTCACAAGGGGTTTAAACAGTCACAGGAGGCAGGTAGGTGCTCTCTCTCTTTCAGAGAATCTTCCTCTACTGGTAGGTTGGAGAAAGGCAAAGGGTACTTGACAATATATTTCACATAGGAAATTGCCTGCAGGAATCCTGCTATGTAAAGCTGTACATCCAACTATTCTTAGTGTCAAGGAGCCTTAAAGATCCTGTCTTTATGTAACCCTTCTCTACCTCCTGAATTTCTCCCAAGTTCTCTGTTAGAGATAAAGCTCCCCTCTCTCCCCAGTCACTCCCATCATTAAATTATCTGTTTCTTTTGGGACTTGTTCAGCCTTTGTCTGTTTTTCCTCTAGTAATTTGTCTCAGTGATTGGAATATGGGGGCCATCGTATTCCTCCTGGGTCTTGTGAGCCAAGGTTTAAATATATGCTCTGCTCAGCCCTCTTCTGATGTCATTTTATTTATTTGTGTTCAAAACAAACTTGCTGCCTGGGGTATCTCAGGGTTGGCCTGAAAGACCAGTTCCATTGGAGGAATTATCTTATTGCTTTTAATATTCCTAAGCAGCTACACATTTCCTTCTGCAGAAAGTACCCTCTCCACTAACGAATTTGTTATTCAGATGCAGTCATTACTATCATCTCTCTGTTTCTCCTTTTGATTTGGGAAATGTCATGATTTTTCATGAGTGAAAGACTAGCAAATCCAGATGTGTTTAGTTTGTATAGACGTCTGATCCATATTCTCTTGAGAATGTTAAAAAGAAGGAAGGAAAGTTTATGCCTGAAAAATTCTGATTTTGATTGTGGCCTGAAGGAGAATGGCGATACCCACTGGCTGACGGGGGCTGGATCCCAAGGCCAGTTTCGCCATAATTGCTGGTGATGGTCTGGAACTGCCACCTTTGCTCTCATGGGTGACTACACTCTGTAGCTCAGCTTTTTCTTTTGCTGCCATTTCAGGATTTGATACTTCACCACTTACCAGCTCTTTAGTGGCTGCATGTCCTTGGGCTCGTGAATCTCTCTGAGCCTCCATTTCCTTAGTTAATAAATAGTATTGATATATCTTCCTTGCAGAGTTCTTGTGGATCAAATGTAATTTTATATACAGCTGTGTGCACACATATACACCTATTGCTCATTGCGTTGCTCTTTGCAAGTTGCTGGTGGTGGTGGTTTTAGAAGCAGTGCAGCTAGTGTTAGCAATAGTAGTAGTAAGAGAAATGGCTATACTTTAGCCCCTGGATTGTATATATACACATACACACATAATTTTTGTAGGCTGCTTATAAGTTTATGTAAGTCTTATTTGGAGAATCGATAAAGAAGTAACCTTGAAGTCTTTCCTAATAAGTGGGAGAGTTTAAAATATAGAACAAAATGAGTATAAAGGAGCTTGACACTAGTAATTCAACTTAACAAATAAATACTGTACCTCTTCTCTGTACCCAGCACTGAGCTGAACATTATAGAGATTCGAACAATGATATAAGATGGGATCCTTCTTTAGTGATAGCAACCTCACATTTATAAGCAAAACCTTACGTTTGTACTTTACAGTTACAGATATTCATTGCAACATGGGAGTGGAATTTTGTGTGACCTTGTCAGTCATAATTGAATTTTACACCAGTCTTTGTGACTTTGGTGAACACAGAAAGCATTAGTTAGTCTTTGGTTCCTTTATATTTTGCTGTGCTTAATAAATCAGCTTCTCCTATTTTATTCGTTAACACATTTAAGATGTAGTTTCTGCCCTTATCCTCCTCCAGAGCTGTGTCTGAAACAGGTTTTGTTTTTTGTTTTTTGTTTTGGCACCTTTCTAATCCAAATCCAAATCAACACCAGAAACAAATTCAACCTAACAGACAGAATCATTTCACGTTTTAAAAATATCTGTTCAGTTGCTCTTTTAACAGATATGAGACAATATGGCACCTTCAAAATAAAACAGATCACAAGATATCAGGGAGATAGAAACTCCTAACTGTGTAAAGACTTGTCATTTATGGCCAGCCTCAATCTGAACTGAGTTTCCCTGGAGAATTACATCAACAGGCTAAAATAAAAGATCCAATCAGCCCAAGTAATTGAAATGTGAAATACTCGGAAATAAGAGCTTAGGATGAGAAAAAGGGATGGTTCTTCTCAGCAGAAGCCTGACTCGACCTGAATACCCACCCCATCTCACCAAATCAAGATGACATCCCAAACTTTGTGGAGTCCAAAAGCCCATCTGCTACGCATCCCGGGAGAGGCTGAAAATCTAATTTGCTGATCAAGACGGCTTTGATCTGGTGTGAGGCCTGGTGTCATCTCCTGTTTCCTTCACTCTGATGGGCAGAAATGATATTTTCTTGAGCAATCTGAGAAGTTCTGTGGAGAAAAATTCTGTTTCTGATTTGGGTAGTGAATTTGGGGAATTCAGAGCATGCAAGATGCGCCAGCGGGACCAAAACCAAATTCTGAGACATTCTACAATGGAATTGAAACTTAATGCGCTTTATTGTTCTGTTTTCACATATCAACTCTCTGAATTCCCAGCCCCATGATGCGGGCCAACCGTTGAATGCAACTTTTCCTTTAAATTACACTGTCAGTTCTTGTATGCATGCGTTGTGATTAATGGGGTTACCCCATGTGATTCCAGTTTGGGGAGCATCATTTTTCTTTAAAATTGCATGCTCCTTGGTGGTCTTTGCCTTTTCTCTCTAAAGATGGACATAAAAATTTCCTGATGCTGTGCATTCTCTTAATGATGAAAACCCTGCCTTAGATCTTTCCGGTAATTTACACCTCAATATCTCGACCACTGACAGTAACTTCCTCTTGAAATGACCCAGCTGGAGTTTCCACTTAAAGCAGGATGAGAAGGGAGTAAGGATGTTTTTGTTTCTTTTCTCTCCATTCCTTTTAACCTCCCTCCTCTCCATCACCTTCCTGCTCCACTCCCTTTCTACCCCTACTCATTACTCAAGTTTCATTTAGTTAAAGTGATTGGAAAAAAAAAAATAAAAGCACAATGATGATGATATGCAATTCCACAAACTTGCCTATATTAATAGCATTTAACAGTAAATTGGTGTTTATATATAGAAGTACTGAGTGGCTGTTTACTTACGTATATATCACTTGTGTATATACCTGCAGACCCTATTTGGGTGGGGCATATTCCTATGGCCAACCCAACATCATAACATTTTTATTGTTCACTGGAGGTGAGGCTGGAGGTAGCTATTTATTACACTCGCAAATGCTGCACACACTTGGCGTCTCTATTCTGGATTTGTTTCTGTACATTGAAAGTGTCTGGTGCCGCTGAAGAATAAGCAAAATGAGCCAAGTGAGAAAACATCATGAAAAATCTTGAATTCAGGCACAAGTCATTGAAAAAAAAAAAAAACTTGGCAAAGGAATGTGACCGTGAGGGTGAGGTAAAATGAGAAAAATGCAGGCAAGGCCACCTCTCAACAACAGTATATCTGGAGACCTGGAAACAGGCTGCTGCTGGGGTGTTTATGCATTGACTTAGGGACCAGGCCTTTGGAAAACAAGGCTGCAAATTCACCCATCATTTCAAATGAAATAGAAATCACTTTTTAACAATCCATCAATCCCACTTCTGAGTACATATCCAAAAGAATTGAAAACAGGATCTGGGGACTTCCCTGGTGGTGCAGTGGTTAAGAGTCCGCCTGCCAATGCAGGGGACACGAGTTTGAGCCCTGGTCCAGGAGGATCCCGCATGCCGTGGAGCAGCTAAGCCCAGTGCACCATGACTGCTGAGCCTGTGCTCTAGAGCCCGGGAGCCACAACTACTGAAGCCCACGTGCCTAGAGCCCGTGCTTCACAACAAGAGAGGCCACCGCAATGAGTAGCCCGCGCACCGCAATGAAGAGTAGCCCCCACTCGCCGCAACAAGAGAAGGCCCTCGCGCAGCAACGAAGACCCAACACAGCCATAAAGAAGGAAGGAAGGAAGGGAGGAAGGAAAAAAAAGAAAAGAAAAGAAAGAAAGAATTAAGAAAAGGCCAGCTGTGGGTCTAAAGGAGTTGGTCTTTAAAAAAAAGAATTGAAAACAGGATCTGGAAGAGATATTTACATACCTATGTTTATTGCAGCATTATTCACAATAGCCAAGAGGTGGAAGCAACCCAAATGCCAATTGACAGATGAATGAATAAAGAAAATATACTACATAATACAATGGAATATTATGCAGCCTAAAAAGAAGGAAATCCTGCCACATGCTACAACACGGATGAGCCTTGAGGACGTTATTCTAAGTGAAATAAGCCAATCACAAAAAAGACAAATGCTGCATAATTCCACTTACATGAGGTACCTAGAGCAGTGACAGTCACAGAAGCAAACAGTAGAATGGTGGTTGCCAGGGGCTGTGGAGGGGGCATGGGGAGTCGTTTAATGGGTAGAGTTTCAGTCAGGCAAGGTGAAAATGTCATAGAGCTCTAGGATTGCACAGCAAAGTGTATATAATTAGCAATACTGTACTGTACAATTTAGATGTTGTTAAAAGGGTAAATCTGTGTTATTTGTTTTTTTTACGTGGCCCCCTCCAAAAAGAAATACCTTTTTAACGTCAACAATTGAAAAATCTCAGAAGTTTCTTAATGTAGAAGTGGGTAGGGCTCTATTTACCCAGACATCTTGCGAACATCCACTGTGGAGGCTCAGAGGATGGCTAGCTAATCACGTCTGTGAATCTGGAAACAACTTGCCCTGCTTGCCAAACACGCGGTCGGGCTCTTGCCCAGCTCTCAGTTATTCCAGAAAAGAGTGCAAGGCTTGTCTCCTCTCTCCCACCACCTATCTACGCGGTTCTCTATATTTTTACTCTTTCTCCCATTTCTTTTGTATCAGTGCCTCTCTGGTATGGCTAATCTGGTAACATTAGTGGTGTCAAAAGGCATAAAGAACAGACGGTGAGCACTGATGGCCTCGTGTGAAACTAAATCACCGGGATGTCAATCTCGATTCATAACAGATAATTAAAGAGTCCCTTCAGACATCCTCACGTGACACTGAGGAAACTTTTAGGGGAGGACTCATTTCTAAAGAGTTATGCAGTGCTTTCTTTCGGTGATGAGCAAATTTCTTTCCAAATCAGCTAATCTGCATTCTTCTCTTGAAGGATGAACCTTAGAAAAACAAGGCTTTGTTTTCGCCACCTCTATTCCCCTACACCTTTCTGCTGACCTTTCACCTCAGTTTTCTTATCTGTAAAATATGGGCAATATACTTGTCTTGATGACTGAGAAAGCTTTACCAATGTCTTCCAATAACTACAACGAGACTCCTAAGTTCATCTCACAAGCCTTGTAGCTTCCCAACAGGAGGGCTATTAGTCCCAAGGGGGCAAAAAAGGATTCTTATCAGGGAAGGAGGATCTTAGATATTACAGTGGTTTGCAAAATTATATACCATAGTGCTTTATTTCTCTTGTTATGAAGATTCTGCATTTAATGTTTCTTCTTTCATGAAATGATCATGGAACAAAGGTTGAGAAACACTGCCCTTGCTGATGGGCATGTTATTCAGCCACAGCTGAAGTGAACTAGATTCAAAAACCAAGAGGAAAAAATGATCTAGTCCTCACATTTTGATTTTTAAAACATGTAAAATGGCTAATCTCCTATAATATACAAGCATGCACTTAGGGCTGTTCATTTCACATCAAGTACACTGGCTTCAACCTTGTTTTTAGTGTTTGTGTTAAATCTATCAGGAAGTCTTGGTTCATCCAAGTCACATTTCTGTGCATTCTAAAAATGAGTCTGTAAGCAAAGTTCCTTCTCGGGCAGAATAAGTCTTTTGCTTGAAATCTGCAGCTCTTCCAAGGTAATAGTTCTAGGAGGGCAGGAACAAGACCCTGTGCTTATATTCCTTATGCTAGGTGCTTAACTCAGTGTCTGGTTGTTGGCGCAACATGTTTGATTATTTAAAATGTTGGAGTAATGAAAGAACTTTTGTTTTAACTAAAGCTGGGACCAGAGAGAGGCAAGTGAGGTGCCTAGGGTGTAAAATTTAAGGATACACTTGCACAACCCATATGTTTCGGGCCAAAGGCTCACCTTAGTCCTGACCCTGGTTGTAACACAAGTGGAATCCAATTTCCAAACCCTCCCCTTTTCAGAGTTGATTTACACAGGCGATTCTCTGGAAGTGATACAGTCACAGGAGTGCAGGAACAAGGAATTTAAAACAACTATTTCAACACCCCTCCATTCCAGTTTTATGAGTAAATTTCTTTTTACTTGCATGTGACTCACATTGACCCCAGAGCCCTAAATTTTCCACTTCTGTCTTCTAGATCACTACGGATCTGAGGCAGCGTTGCACGGACAACCACACTGGGACATCGGCCTCAGCCCCCATGGCTGCAGGCATCATTGCACTGGCCCTGGAAGCCAAGTAAGCCTTTATCTCCATATGTCTCCACTGGCGACAGCCCCTCAGCTCAAGGATAGTTTACCCCTTCGCTAGTATACAATCCCGAGCACAACAAGCCAGAATATAATCTTCCCAATTCCACCTTTAAAACTTCAAAGATTAGGCCTTAAGAAAAGCTTCCCCTCTATTAAGGGAAAAGGCAACTTTTTTGGGTTTTATCTTCTTAAAAAAATCAAACTGTGTAATTACTTTATTGTGGAGTCATAGTACAAGCATGCCAGTTGGCTCTAACACTCTTGCCTTGTTGAGGTTTTTATTCTAGTCGGGGAATGTTCTGTGAGTCTCAGAAAGCTTAGGTCTGCCCACTTCTGGTTCCTTTCCCTGCAGGACAGATTCTGAGCAATGCAGCTCAGATTCCATGACAATAGAAACCATCACAGACTCACTCTGGGGAACAAAACACGTCAAGGTCATATGACAGGAGCCCGGGAAGAAAGACAACCCACTTAACTTAAATCCTTCTTAATGTTGTCAAATTTGGTGTTTAAAAGATCCCTTTGAAAGGCCCCCTCAGGTTATTTTAGGTTCTTAGGTTAGAATTATATGGTGGTAGGCCTCCTCTCTTCTTTCTCTAAGCACCAATAGATTAGTTTGTCTTAACTCTTTGAAAACCTAATAGAGATCTACACTCCCTTAACCCTCAATTTCAAAAGCCAAAATGGCCTGAAAGCTGAAAGTTGTTTTTTGCACATTTGACACCAAAACTCATTTGATGGCAAAACTTTCCCAGAACTGATTTGAAGCTATTTTCAATCTTTATGTATTGTGAAAATTCATACATTTCACTGTAGAAGCATTAATATATTTGATTATGAGGTGCTAGCTTGGACCCCACTGGAAGTTTTGTGTACCATATGCTATGGACACCATATCTGAAAAAATTTTGAATTCCCAACACATCTGGTCCAAGGATTTTATAAAAGGGATTGTGGGCCTGAACTCTGAGGCCATCCCTACAAGAGAATCATAACAAAAAGGAATTGAAGTAATGACGTAAGTGTTTTTCCAAAAGTAACCTTGCATCCCTGCCCTAGGGAGGAATGGAAGGAGTCTTTCATATAAACCTGATATAGAGCAGTAGCAGGTGACAGGGAAAGAATACAAGAATCATGATGAGACTCGGGTATTAATAAGAACAGTACTGTTTCATTCCCAGTACATATTGGCTTCCCAACATTTACAGCTGACTCTCTATAAGGCAAACAGTCTCTGTCAAGGCAGTTGGGCCTCAGTGTAATATGGATTCAGTAAATTGCTAAGTCATGTGTAATTCCTTGGACTGAGACAGGCAGAAGAACACAGGCTCTGGATATGGTGCTATCTTAGTCCGTTCAAGCTGCTATAACAAAATACCATAAACTGAGTAGCTTATAAACAACAAACACTTATTTCTCACAGTTCTCAAAGCTGGAAAGTCCAAGATCAAGGTGCCAGCAGACTTAGTGTCTGGCAAGGACCCACCTCCTAGTTGGCCTTACATGGTAGAAGAAAGGGGCAAGGGAGATCTCTGGATAAATGTCTCTTATAAGGGCACTGATCCCATTAAAGAGGGATCCAGCCTTATGACCTAATCACCTCCCAAAGGCCCTACCTCCTAATACTCTCACATTGGGTGTTAAGTTTCAACATATGAATTTTGAGGGCACACAAATATTCAGACCATAGCAGGTACCATATCTTTTGGTGGCCTCCTGCCCCTAAGCATTGACATTGAGAGATATTCAAGCTCCCGTCAATGTTTGGATTTCTTTTGTTTTGGCAGGGTTAAATATTAAATCATTTCAACATATTTTATCTTTTAAAGTGTTAAAAGTTTAGCGAGGAGCTGGCATCTATCCTATTCTCACTTTATAACTTTTCACTGGACTGTTCTGACAGCAGATTAAGTGTCTGTGTTTTTAATTTTGTGACTGTAAATTGGATTTTGAAAAATATATCATCTTCATTCTGAAATTCTGGGTTGTTTCTCTGGAATAGTCTCCTGTCCACAAAACACTGAAAAACAAAATCAGGAATTCTTCCTGCACCTCCCTATTTCCCAAAAAAAGGATATAATCTCAAATTTGGCAACCAAGTACCATAACTGTGGCTATACAGCACATGCTACTCAGTTCCTTGAAATACTACTATAACACTAATATTTTCAACAATAATTCTTTTAACCACTATTTAAGCTCAAATGAAAAATCCTTAATTTTATGCCTCAAACAACACACTCAGTTGGATAAGGTTGCTTTGGGGCTGGGGAACACACTGGAAAGCTGCCTGTTTTCTTTCCCTTTGCATTTTGAGCATTTTTTTAAGATTGATTTTTGCCAAAACTGCAGTGGGTGGAAGGAAGGTCCTAGGATACAGTTTATGTAGAAAATCCACTGTATTTTAAGATTTTAAACAGTCTAGTCCGATCATGTGGCCAAAGTAGATAGTAAACAACCAGATCAGGTGAGAAAGAATAAACCTTTCCTTGCATCTCTATCGGTTTGTTCTACAGGCCAATCTTTGCCTGTAAGTGAAGCTGAAAGTTAGGGGAAAGAGGTCTGAGTACCTAAAGAGTGGGTCAGGCATGGATGTTAAACTAGCATCAATAAGCAATGGGCCTCCCACAGGAGAAAAAAGTGTCTAAATAGCAAAGAGCTCAAGTAACAGTGTGCCAAGTTTGCAGTTGTTCTAAATAAAGCTAAGTTTAACCCTTGGTAAGTGTACCTCACCCAGTCACCCAGCCTCCACCACTAGTACTTCTTAACAACACTTAAACCTTGGTATTTTGAGATTCAACCTTTGCTATCACAAGTTGAAGAGCCTGATAGTAGTTCCCCGTTATCCATGTTCCAAGACCCCCAGTGGATGCCTTTAACCACAGATAGTACCAAGACCTATATGTACTATGTTTTTTCCTGTAAGTACATACCTATAACAAAGTTTAATTTATAAATTAGGCACAGTAAGAAATGAAGAACAATAACTAAAAATTGAACAATTATAACAATATACTGTATTAAAAGTTATGTGAATGTGGTCTCTCTCAAAACATCTTATAGAACCACACTCACTCTTCTTGTGATGATGTGAGATGATAAAATGCCTCCGTGTTGAGATGAAGTGAGGTGAATGACGTAGGCATTGTGATGTAGTGTTAGGCTACTACTGACCTTCTGATGATACGTCAGAAGGAGGGTCATCTTTGGGTAATCTGGATCATCACGCCATGGTTGGCGATCCCAGGTGGGACAGGGCTGGACGGGATGAGATTTCATCGCACTACTCAGAATGCTGTACAATTTAAACTTATGAATTGTATGTTTCTGGAATTTTCCATGTAATATTTTTGGACCACGGTTGACCATGCATAAATGAAACCGCAGAAAGAGAAGACAAGGATTGGGGCGGGGAGGTGGACCGCTGTACTCCCTTGTAAGGAGGGAAGAGAGAAAGCCAGAGCTGGGTAGAATTCTGGCCCAGGACTCTGTCCAGCACTTCAGATATTCACCCCCTGCTCAGGTCAGATGAGTCACGGGATGAGGCTGAGTGTTCAGGGGAAAAGCTGCAGGCAGGGACTGCCAATCCCTATCCAGCTGCATATCCCAGCTCTTTCTGCCCGACAAGGAGAAATGCATCGTTTCTCCTAATGTCACTAGGTTACAGTAGTATATACTCAGGGAAAACTGCCACGTCCCAGCTTCTTCACAGCCTGCTTCCTTTACGTCCCCGCGTGTCTGCTTGCATCAGTAGGACTGTGGGTCCTACTCTGGATGTTACTCCAGCTGTTGACCCCTCTGCATTCTGAGTCTTCTTGCTCCCCTAAGGTTGGAGCTTTCCAAAAAAATCTTCTTAGGAAACTAAGGGGAGAGAAAACAAAAACAAAACATAGAAACAGAGAAGCTTCAAGCGTTCAGATCTCTTATCTGAATGCAACAAAAGTTTGGTCATTAACTCTGCTGTGATAACTAATAGGACTCCCAGGCCATCCTTATCCTATGGGGTATGTAAGAACATGTGTTGCAAGAAACGCCACTGCAGCACACCCCCAGATCCTTGGGTAAAAGTGTACCACTCCCAAGACCGGAAGGATTCTCAGTTCTAAAAACCTACCTCCTTTACCTTTTTTTTCCTGAGTCTGAGCCTCTTTAAGCTCTATAGCCACCTCTGACAGTCTGATCATAACTTTGCCTTTCTAATTACTAAACGATTTCCTCCTGCTCCTAAAAATGTTACCTGGGTGCAAGAAGCAATTTCTAAAAATCAGGAGCAATTTCAGAATAAGAGAAAACACTGGCATCTTAAAAGAGAGGCAAGAAAACTGTTTCTGTTTTGGGGTACCCTCATCACATATGTGTTGGTTCAGAGGTTTATAATATTTCTGTTGTTTGGCTTTTGTGGATTTGGGGGGAATTTTCTGGTTTTTCAGTTGAGTGAATAGGGAATATGTAATCAGTGATTACAAGTAAACTAATTATCATTTGGGCCATTGCTACTTAAAATGATGTCTTTTTATATAGTGTAACTGAAAAAGTTTAAGTAAAATAAGTGTCCTGGGAGAAGGTTTCCTTATTTTTTCTTTATTGAAGTATAGTTGATTTACAATGTTGTGTTAATTTCTGCTGTACAACAAAGTGATTCGGTTATACATATATACACATTCTTTTTTAAATATTTTCCATTATGGTTTATCATAGGGTACTGAATATAGTTCTCTGCTATACAGTAAGACCTTGTTGTTTATCCATTCCATATATAACACCTTACATCTGCCAACCTCAACCTCCCACTCCACCCGTCCCCTCCCCAACCCCCTCCCCCTTGGCAACCACTAGTCTGTTCTCAATGTCGGTGAATCTGTTTCTGTTTCGTAGATAAGTTCATTTATGCCATATTTTACATTCCACACATAAGTGATACCATATACTATTTGTCTTTCTCGTTCTGACTTACTTCACTTAGTATGATAATCTCTAGTTGTATCCATGTTGCTGTAAATGACATTATTGTGTTCATTTTTATGGCTGAGTAGTATTCCACTGTATATATGTATATACCACACCTTCTTGATCCATTCATCTGTCGATGGACATTTAGGTTGTTTCCATGTCTTGGCTATTGTGAATAGTGCTGTTGTGGACATAGGGGTGCATGTATCTTTTTGAATTAGAGTTTTCTCTGCATATATGCCCAGGAGTGGGATTGCTGGATCATATGGTAATTTTGAGTTTTGAGTATTTTCAGTTTTCTGAGGAACCTGGGAGCAGGTTTCTTAAATGAAGAAAGTAGTGAAACATAACTAATAGTGTTGAGTGAGCAACCAAGAAAAACATCAAGTCACATTTGTAAGGTGCTTTGTATCTCAGTGCTGGTATATATTACCAGTACGCCAGACCTGTAGAAAGAAAAAAATATGTTGCTAGCAAATGATGTTTCATATAAAATGGTTTATAAAATACAGTTGAAATAACTGACATTCAGAAAAACCTAGTATTCAGAATCATAAACTCTGTTTTACTGAAAGTTTTCCTGCCTTGAGTCTGCAACTATTAGCTAAGGAAAGCTATTTTAATAGAGTGTTTTATATGTTAAATTATCAGCATTAGCTCAGGAAATTCAGAATTTAAGTTCACCAAAGAAACCTTTTTGCCTTGAATCGCAAGTGGTCTCTCACTGGAAATTTGAACAGTATGTACTCGGCAAACAAGAAATGTTGCACAGTGAATGGTAAATAAAAGGGACTGAGTTGGGTAGAAACATCTGAAATTATTTAGCACTGATACAAGGAATCTGCCACAAATTCCTGTTTTAAGTGACCCAATGCCTTTTCCTCAGATTTCATATCTCAGGGGCCACAGGGATACTATCCTTTGAGAACATTTAATATATCTAGATCTAAATTTAGAAAATAAATAAATTGGGGTGGCAGCTGTTATTCTGTTCTATTCTGTATATTCTACAATGCGTATTCCATTCTACACATATATCTATTCTATATATGCATATATGTATTCTATATATACTAGAAACAGACCTGGTACACATTAAACATTAGCTGCCCTTGGTGTTCTACACTTATGCATGCATACATACACACACATTCCTAGGTAGGCTCATCTACTTTCTTATTATTATCTATCTGTTCTCTCTTATTTCAATTGTCATATTACCACTGGTTTATAGAATATACCATATAGGTATATGTAGAACAAGATTGTAGAATATATAGAGAGAGAATATAGTTCTAGATAGCTTAGACAACTTCTGTTCTTGTACTACAGATGTTTTTGTATGTATTATCTTCCAAACAAGGCTTAAACTCCTTGTGACTAAAGATTGTATCTTACAGTCTTTATTTATGTGTATGTAATCAGTCTCTATTGCATACTAAAAATAATTTTTTAACATCTTTATTGGAGTATATTTGCTTTACAATATTGTGTTAATTGCTGCAGTATAACAAAGTGAATCAGCTATACGAATACCTATATCACCATATCCCCTCCCTCTTGCGTCTCCCTCCCACCCTCCCTATCTCACCCCTCTAGGTGATCACAAAGCACCGAACTGGTCTCCCTGTGCTATGAGGCTGCTTCCCACTAGCTATCTATTTTACATTTGGTAGTGTATATATGTCCATGCCACTCTCTCACTTCGTCTCAGCTTACCCTTCCCCCTCCCCCTCCCCCTCCCCATGTCCTTAAGTCCGTTCTCTACATCTGCGTCTTTATTCCTGTCCTGCCCCTAGGTTCTTCAGAACCAATTTTTTTTTTTAGATTCCATATATATATGTGTTAGCATATGGTATTTGTTTTTCTCTTTCTGACTTACTTCACTCTGTATGACAGACTCTAGGTCCATCCACCTCACTGCAAATAACTCAATTTTGTTTCTTTTTATGGCTGAGTAATAGTCCATTGTATATATGTGCCACACCTTTATCCATTCATCTGTTGATGGACACTTAGGTTGCTTCCATGTCCTGGCCATTGTAAATAGTGCTGCAATGAACATTGTGGTACATGACTCCTTTGAATTATGGTGTTCTCAGAGTATATGACCAGTAGTGGGATTGCTGGGTCATATGGTAGTTCTATTTTTAGTTTTTAAAGGACCCTCCATACTGTTTTCCATAGTGGCTGTATCAATTTGCATTCCCACCAACAGTGCAAGAGGGTTCCCTTTTCTCCACACCCTCTCCAGCATTTATTGTTTGTAGATTTTTTGATGATGGCCATTCTGACTGGTGTGAGGTGATACCTCACTGTAGTTTTGATTTGTATTTCTCTAATGATTAGTGATGTTGAGCATCCTTTCATGTGTTTGTTGGCAATCTGTATATCTTCTTTGGAGAAATGTCTGTTTAGGTCTTCTGCCCATTTTTGGATTGGGTTGTTTGTTTTTTTGATATTGAGCTGCATGAGCTGCTTGTATATTTTGGGATTAATCCTTTGTCAGGTGCTTCGTTTGCAAATATTTTCTCCCATTCTGAGGGTTGTCTTTTCGTCTTGTTTATGGTTTCCTTTGCTATGCAAAAGCTTTTAAGATTCATTAGGGCCCATTTGTTTATTTTGGTTTTTATTTCCATTTCTCTAGGAGGTGGGCCAGAAAGGATCTTGCTGTGATTTATGTCACAGAGTGTTCTGCCTATGTTTTCCTCTAAGAGTTTTATAGCATCTGGCCTTGCATTTAGGTCTTAAATCCATTTTGAGTTTATTTTTGTGTATGGTGTTAGGGACTGTTCTAATTTTATTCTTTTACATGTAGCTGTCCAGTTTTCCCAGCACCACTTATTGAAGAGGTTGTCTTTTCTCCACTATATATTCTTGTCTCCTTTATAAAAGATAAGGTGACCATATGTGTGTGGGTTTATCTCTGGGCTTTCTATCCTGTTCCATTGATCTATATTGCTCTTTTTGTGCCAGTACCATACTGTATTGATGACTGTAGCTTTGTGGTATAGTTTAAAGTCAGGGAGCCTGATTCCTCCAGCTCCGTTTTTCTTTCTCAAGATTGCTTTTGCTATTTGGGGTCATTTGTGTTTCCATACAAATTGTGAATTTTTTTGTTCCACTTCGGTGAAAAATGCCATTGGTAGTTTGATAGAGATTGCACTGAACCTGTAGATTGCTTTGGGTAGTATAGTCATTTTCACAATGTTGATTCTTCCAATCCAAGAACATGATATATCTCTCCATCTGTTTGCATCATCTTTAATTTCTTTCATCAGTGTCTTATAGTTTTCTGCATACAGGTCTTTTGTCTCCTTAGGTAGGTTTATTCCTAGGTATTTTATTCTTTTTGTTGCAATGGTAAATGGGAGTGCTTCTTTAATTTCTCTTTCAGATTTTTCATCATTAGTGTAGAGGAATGCAAGAGATTTCTTTGTATCCTGCTACTTTACCAAATTCATTGATTAGCTCTAGTAGTTTTCTGGTAGCATCTTTAGGAGTCTCTATATATAGTATCATGTCATCTGCAAAGAGTGACAGCTTTACTTCTTCTTTTCCGATTTGGATTCCTTTTATTTCTTTTTCTTCTCTGATTGCTGTGGCTAAAACTTCCAACACTATGGTGAATAATAGTGGTGAGAGTGGACAACCTTGTCTTGTTCCTGATGTTAGAGGAAATGGTTTCAGTTTTTCACCATTGAGAACGATGTTGGCTATGGGTTTGTCATATGTGGCCTTTATTATATTGAGGTAAGTTCCCTCTATGCCTACTTTCTGGAAGGTTTTTATTATAAATGGGTGTTGAATTTTGTCAAAAGCTTTTTCTGCATCTATTGAGATGATCATATGGTTTTTCTCCTTCAGTTTGTTAATATGGTTTTTCACATTGATTGATTTGCATATATTGAAGAATCCTTGCATTCCTGGGATAAATCCCACTTGATCAGGATGCATGTATGATCCTTTTAATGTACTGTTGGATCTGTTTGCTAGTATTTTGTTGAGGATTTTTGCATCTTTGTTCATCAGTGATATTGGCCTGTAGTTTTCTTTCTTTGTGACATCTTTGGTTTTGGTATCAGGGTGATGGTGGCCTTGTAGAAAGAATTTGGGAGTGTTCCTCCCTCTGCTGTATTTTGGAAGAGTTTGAGAAGGATAGGTGTTAGCTGTTCTCTAAATGTTTGATAGAATTTGCCTGTGAAGCCATCTGGTCCTGTGCTTTTGTTTGTTGGAAGATTTTTAATCACAGCCTCAATTTCAGTGCTTGTGATTGATATGTTTATATTTTCTATTTCTTCCTGGTTCAGTCTTGGAAGGTTGTGCTTTTCCAAGAATTTGTCCATTTCTTCCAGGTTGTCCATTTTATTGCCATAGAGCTGCTTGTAGTAGTCTCTTAGGATGCTTTGTATTTCTGCTGTGTCTGTTGTAACTTCTCCTTTTTCATTTCTAATTTTATTGATTTGAGTCTTCTCCCTCTTTTTCTTGATGAGTCTGGCTAATGGTTTATCAATTTTGTTTATCTTCTCAAAGAACCAGCTTTTAGTTTTATTGATCTTTGCTATCGTTTCCTTCATTTCTTTTTCATTTATTTCTGATCTAATCTTTATGATTTCTTTCCTTCTGCTAACTTTGGGGGGTTTTTTGTTCTTCTTTCTCTAATTGCTTTAGGTGTAAGGTTAGGTTGTTTATTTGAGATTTTTCTTGTTTCTTGAGGTAGGATTGTATTGCTATAAACTTCCCTCTTAAAACTGCTTTTGCTGCCTCCCATAGGTTTTGGGTTGTAGTATTTTCATTGTCATTTGTTTCTAGGTATTTTTTGATTTCCTCTTTGATTTCTTCAGTGATCTGTTGGTTATTTAATAGCATATTGTTTAGCCTCCATGTGTTTGTATTTTTTACAGATTTTTTCATGTAATTGATATCTAATCTCATAGCGTTGTGGTCGGAAATGATACTTGATTCGATTTCAATTTTCTTAAATTTACCAAGGCTTGATTTGTGACCCAAGATATGATCTATCCTGGAGAATGTTCCATGAGCACTTGAGAAGCAAGTGTATTCTGTTGTTTTTGGATGGAATGTCCAATGAATATCAATTAAGTCCATCTTGTTTAATGTGTCATTTAATGCTTGTGTTTCCTTATTTATTTTCGTTTTGGATGATCTGTCCATTGGTGAAAGTGGGGTGTTAAAGTCCCCTACTATGATTGTGTTACTGTCGATTTCCCTTTTATGGCTGTTAGCATTTCCCTTATGTATTGAGGTGCTCCTATGTTGGGTGCATAAATATTTACAATTTTTATATCTTCTTCTTGGATTGATCCCTTGATCATTATGTAGTGTCCTTCTTTGTCTCTTGTAATAGTCTTTATTTTAAAGTCTATTTTGTCTGATATGAGAACTGCTACTCCAGCTTTCTTTTGATTTCCATTTGCATGGAATATCTTTTTCCATCCCCTCACTTTCAGCCTGCATGTGTCCCTAGGTCTGAAGTGGGTCTCTTGTAGACAGCATATATACGGGTCTTGTTTTTGTATCCATTCAGCCAGTCTACATCTTTTGGCTGGAGTATTTAATCCATTTACATTTAAGGTAATTACCGATATGTATGTTCCTATTACCATTTTTTTAAATTGTTTTGGGTTTGTTATTGTAGGTCTTTTCCTTCTCTTGTGTTTCCTGCCTAGAGATAAAAATAATTTTTAAAACATCATGCTAGGAGCTAAGTGAATTAGGCAGGACATAATTCAAGTATTCGTAAAATATGTCACTTGCCTTCAGAGGATCTTAAAATATTATTAGGGGGCAAATGGACACTACATTCATGCACAAATAATTTTAAAAAGTCCATGAAATAGTTTTGGTGGAAAGGTGGTGGAACGTGCAGGATTTGGATGAAAATTGAAACAGTCAGACTCGATGATGATCCAAATTGCAACCTTGGTGCCATGGCACTTGTATAATCTCTGTGACACCTTAAACACCATGTTTTGAACAAGTTCAATTCTAAACAAACATTAAATTAATCCATCTATTCCAACCTTCTTATTTTTTGTACAAGGGAAATGAGGTTTAAAGGAATTGCTCAATTTCATATATTATTTTTACCTCTCAGTTCCTCTCATTGCTGTTGCATAGTGACTCCTCTCGTGCACTGCCACAGCTCATCTCTTACCCAGTTTACTTATCATTCCTTAGAACTGGGCTTAACCTGGGTAAAATAAAGACATGATGGTATTCCCTGTTTTAGCTTCCAGAAGAAGTCCCTTTACCTTTGATCTTCAGTGGAAGGGTTAATGTGAGACGTGGAAAGATCAACCTGTGAAGAATTAAAGACGCGTTGGGCCACAGGAAGATTCACCTCATATGCTGTTGTTTTCAGAAAACTATCCCGAAAATTCTTTTCTTAGGAAATTAAACTTATCAAATTAAACTTATCTGCATGTCTGTAAGACCTAAAAAGTCCATCTATATAAATGTTATGCAGTTCCCCTCCATCAACCACTTTACATCTTTGTTTTACCTTTCGTTATAGTCTCTCTCTTACCTATGTATATTTCCAGTGCAAGAAAAAATGGGCCACTGTCCAAAATATTTGGGATGCAGTTATTGTGAGAAGTTAATACCTAAGGCAGTTGAAAGGGAGTCTGGAGTTTTTAACAAACTGAGTTAAAGTAACTAATTGAGGGGCTTCAAAGTTCTAGAACTGACCATCTTGAAGGGAGGCCACATATGAAAGATATGATAGGCATAAACATTTCTAAGTATTGGAGTTAGCATCTTAGGCCTGATATCTTGTAAACTGTTCTTATCTTCTTTGTTTTGTTTTAATTAAAAACACATTTCAGTATAAAATGTTCCATTAAAAATTCTCCCAAGGGCCACATTCAGCTGTATGAAATGTTGCAGTGGGCGGGGAGCACAAATGCATTTGGTGATTGAGGTAAAATAACAGAGGATATACCAACTCTTTCCTTTTAGGAGAGTTTTATTTATTTCAATTAGAACTTAACACATGCACAGATAGTGAGAATACAGGCATAAATGCTCAGGTTCTGTATAATTACAGGTTAAAGAAGGAGTTATTACACATGTCCTTCCTTTCACATACTCTTAGAGTTTCTCCTGTATTATAATGTTGTAGTTCTGGCTTAGAATTTAGCTGAGATTTCTGGCATGAATGGTTGGGCTATATACTGTAAGGAGGGTGAAGAAAATTAAAATGTAGTCAGGGAGGAGAGCTGAAAAAGGGGTTTGTGAGGTAGAAACAGCACACATTTCCATGCGAGGCTGAGCGGACAGAGAAGGGATGTACTGTCCTGGATTGTTCCCTATAGTGACATAATTGTAACCAGACTCACAGAGCAGTTACCACGGGCCTTCTGCCAGGACCGTGCATGAAAATAGCTTTGTTATGTCTACACACACACAGACAATACACTGTGTCCTCTAGCACTTTGCAAGTTCAAATTATGTAGAAGCCAATTCTCACTGGACTTAACTTTGTACCTTAACTGATGGTCAATGGCTTAAAACAATGCAGCTTCCAAAGGTGTCCTTTATTACTAGAAAACCCCTGGTCAACAGGCTCATTCACTTTGTATTATCTGGAGATTTAGCCAGTGTTTTCCATCCCCTTCCTGAGTTGAGGAAACTAAGAAACTTGATGGATGGTTGAGTTGCCCAGAGACTGAACTGAGAACAGAGAATGAATCTATTAGGTGATTATTCACTGAATGTATTTTGCTCTTATTACTGTAGTAATAAAGATTATTTCTTAAGAAGAGTACTTCTCAGTCTTGTTGCAATCCCCAGAGTTTTTCCTTGTAGAGCTGGTCAGATATCATTTTCAAGTGTCATATGTCATATATTAGAAATGTCTCATGTTCTAAATATTCAAATTGTGATTTAACCTAAGCAGTAAAGCTGAAAGATTGGGGGTGGGAAAGGTCTTTACAGTGTCCTCTGGGATTTGACTGATTTCATAGCAATTATATCATTATCTATGATATGCCATCCTCTCCACCACCTTGACAAGAATCCCATCTGAAAGGACACTATGCCTAGAATTCTATAAAAATGACACCACTCTGAGAAAACACAAAGTAGGAAGCTTCTCCCAGTTTTAGGAAGCTTCTCCCAGTTTAAGTCCACCAAAAAAAGAGTAGGTGTAGAAGAAGGGAGTTTAGAAGGAAACTTCTAATCTCATTTTTCTCATCTCTGAAAGGTATATAAAGAGACTAAGGTTGTTGGTAACATAGACCTTAGATGGAATCATTCATTCATTCAACAGACATGTATTCATGGTCCACTGGTTGTCAGTTCCTATGCTAGGTATTGTGAATTGATTGGTGGATTGACAGAGGTGGAACTTTCATCCTATTTGGTGAGGTAGTCTGTAAAAAAGCAAGGAATAAGTACTAAGAAAAACAGAGTAGAATAATGGAGAGTAACAGAGGTATTTTTACATACAGTGGTTAAGGAGAGACCTCTGAGAGGAAGTGACATTTTAGCTGAGACCTGAGACATGAGGAGAAGCCAGTCTTGTAAAGAACTGGCCTGTGCATTCCAGGGAGAGGAAGGAGCCAGCTCAGAAGACCACGTGGTTGGAACAAGGTTACTGGCTTTGAGGAGTAGGAAGATCTGTATGGCTAACGTGAGGAGAGGGTTGGAAAAGTCCAGTATACATATGGCGTCATAGTAGGTAAGCATGATAAGAGATCTATGGAGTCTTTTAAGGAGGGAGATATGACTTGATGAAAAGTTTTAAAGATCATTCCAGATTCTCCTTGGAGAAGTCCTGGTGTGGGAGGAAGGCAGGTAAACCATTTTGGAAGTTAGTTCCATAGATCAGGAGAGGTTGGGGTTGCCTGGTCAAGGTGATGGTGATGGGGATAGAGAGAAATGGATAGATCTGCTATACATTTTGCGTGTACAGCAAACAGGGAGAGAATTAGATCATGGGCTTTGGGGTAAAGGAAAAGCTCAAGGCTGAGTTCTAGTTTCTCAGCTGAGTGCCTGGGTGGATTGCATACCATTTATTGAAATAGATACCGTTTTCTTCCCATGGGATTCTGAGAATTAGAAGAAGCATAAATACCCAATGGGACAAGGTCCCTGGGTTTACAGGTCTTGTGACGAGACCTATAGCAAATTTCTCCTACAATTACTGACTGGGCTTTGGTGCATCAGCTCCCGAAAAGTTTATGAATTACTCCTTAGAAAAGGCTTTTCACTAAGACCATGATTGCTATAAATGTCTGAGACAATTTACATTTTTAAAAAGAGAAGGAAAAAGAGAATAGATTTATTTACATTATAAATTGCTCATCAACTGCCACGTCCTTTAATTTAAATAGGGTGTTAATAGCAAATTAATTTTTATGCAGTTACCCCATAAAATTGCTTAGAAAATCTACTAGTGTATTAGTGAGTTTATAACAAGTATGTAAAATTTAGTATTTAAATTTAGTCTCTTGAGGATTTGTGGATTATATTCATTGCCAAGAAATTTTTGTTCTTGATAGTGTCTATGGTAACACCCCAAATACTATCAAATATAATTTTTCTTGCTAGGAATAGGAGAAGCTGACTTTTTTTTTCCAGGGTTCATTATAGTTTCACATCATAATCTGCTGCTTAATCACTTTAATCAAAGCATATTTCAGTACATTCTGCAAAATGACTTATTGTATGGCTTCCTGGAATATGACTATCTTTGTATTTGAAGATTCTCAAATATATTCCTCAGCTCTATATTGAAACCCAGTTAAAATTCAAATCTATTTTTATACCAAGTGTTCTTGGGCTGAGTTTTAAATCAATCTTGCCTGTGCCCGCATTTTCTTGACCTATAATTTTTTGCTTCTAGGAGATTTTTGTGTCATTTGTTCAGAAGAGCATAATTGTTCCACTGACACTAGTATCTAGTTTTTGTATTTAGCTGATTCCAGCATTCTTTCTGTCTCTCTTTTTAAAGAATTTTAATCATAATACACTTTGCCATTATCAATATGAGAGAAAAATAAATAAGATAAATATACTTGACAGATTGAAAGGCATGTCATTTCACTAGCATATAAGATTTATTCATCCTGATGTCAACAAGTTGTTTATGGCATTTGATGTGTCAAGCTCAAAGCAACAAATTTCTAGTAAAATAAACTATGATACCTGAAATAGAACATTCAAGACAAAAAGAAAGACATTTTGTGCTTAGAAGATTGGCTTATTTCTTACCATCTAGGATTAAGTTTTCATTTCTCTATTCATTCTGATTCTAAATCTTATTGAGTAACCATATGTGCGACTGAGATGAAGTAAAGTTTTATGTTCTTTGCATATGCCAGAAAAACAAGATGCCTGCAAAGCCTGGTAGTATCATCCTACCCAATAAAAATCATAGCACATCTGACTGTGACATACTGTGTATGAGGCAAAAGATTCTTCTGCCATCAGCCCCAACTGAGTGTGGAAATAGTGTGTAAGAGTGCAAGAAGGTAAAATAAAAAGTAAAATGGTGAAAAATAGAAGCAGCTGCCAACTTTTATTGAATTCTTACTCTACGCCAAATACTGAACTTAGTGTTGTCATTGGTCATCTCATTTAATCCTCAAAGCAGCGCTTATAAGGTAGGCAACATCACCATATTTCGATGTGGAAACTGAGGCTTAGAAACTTGCACAGGCAAGAAGTGATAGATCTGGAAATTGAACTCAAGGCAGTGTGACACCGGAGCCCACCATCACACTACATCATGTGTTTTAAGAGCTATAATGAGACATGGTTAATTATAAATGGCTGCTGTGAAGTATAAGGGCCATGAGTATGGAGAAGGGTGATGAAATTTTGAACAGAGATGATTTAGGAAGACTTTACAAAAGAAGAGGGATTTGAGCTATACTTTGAAGATTCTTTGTTTTTTAATTGAAGTATAGGTGATTTACAATGTTGTGTTAATTTCTGCTGTACGGCAAAGTGATTCAGTTATACATATATGTGCCTTCTTTTTCATATTCTTTTCCATTATGGTTTATCAAAG
Source organism: Balaenoptera ricei (assembly GCF_028023285.1). NCBI lineage: Eukaryota > Metazoa > Chordata > Mammalia > Artiodactyla > Balaenopteridae > Balaenoptera > Balaenoptera ricei. The sequence continues at coordinate 78,988,844 of NC_082644.1, forward strand.
GATATTGAATATTGTTCCCTGTGCTATACAATGTGACCTTGTTGTTTATCTGAAGATTCTTTTTTCAGCTTTAGTGTGCATATGAGTCTTATTGAATCTTGTTTAAAAATGCAGATTTCAGAGTCCTCAGGATAGTTTGGGTGATTCATTTGCAAGTGGCCCATAGATCAAAAGAACACCCCCATCCCGACTGTAAGCTGTCTTGAAAGTGGGCATGCTGCAGTAGCCCCATCAATAAGAACAATGTTTAGCACATAGTAGGAAATCAAATACTTGTATAATGAAGGAAAGAAGGGAGGGAGAGAGGAAGGAAGGAAGGGAGGGAAGGAACTCTCCCTTTGGTTTTTCAAAAGTATGGATAGAAAAATATTTGCAAATGAAGCAACTGACAAAGGATTACAAAATTTAAATCCAAAATTTACAAGCAGCTCATGCAGCTCAATATCAAAAAAAAAAAACCCAATCCAAAAATGTGCAGAAGACCTAAATAGACATTTCTCCAAAGAAGATATACAGATTGCCAACAAACACATGAAAGGATGCTCAACATCACTAATCATTAGAGAAATACAGATCAAAACTACAATGAGGTATCACCTCACACCAGTCAGAATGGCCATCATCAAAAAATCTACAAACAATAATTGCTGGAGAGGGTGTGGAGAAAAGGGAACCCTCTTGCACTGTTAGTGGGAATGTAAATTGATACAGCCACTATGGAGAACAGTATGGAGGGTCCTTAAAAAACTAAAACTAGAACTACCATATGACCCAGCAATCCCACTACTGGGCATATACCCTGAGAAAACCATAATTCAAAAAGAGTCATGTACCACAATGTTCATTGCAGCCCTATTTACAATAGCCAGGACATGGAAACAACCTAAGTGTCCATCAACAGATGAATGGATAAAGAAGATGTGGCACATATATACAATGGAATATTACTCAGCCATAAAAAGAAATGGAATTGAGTTATTTGTAGTGAGGTGGATGGACCTAGAGTCTGTCATACAGAGTGAAGTAAGTCAGAAAAAGAAAAACAAATACCTTATGCTAACACATATATATGGAATCTAAAAAAAAAAAAAAAAAAAGGTTCTGAAGAGCCTAGGGGCAGGACAGGAATAAAGATGGAGATGTAGAGAATGGACTTGAGGACAAGGGGAGGGGGAAGGGTAAGCTGGGACGAAGTGAGACAGTGACATGGACATATATACACTACCAAATGTAAAATAGATAGCTAGTGGGAAGCAGCCACAGAGCACAGGGAGATCAGCTCGGTGCTTTGTGACCACCTAGAGGGGTGGGATAGGGAGGGTGGGAGGGAGACGCAAGAGGGAGGAGATATGGGGATTGTATGTACATGTATAGCTGATTCACTTTGTTATAAAGCAGAAACTAACATACCACTGTAAAGCAATTATACTCCAAAAAAGATGTTAAAAAAAAAGTATGGATAGATACCTATTCAAGTAGCTGGAGTTAGTGGGGTATAATGCCAACAAGTTTAGTCTTAACTCTAAATATTGATTAATTCATTCAAGAAATATTTTTTGAGTCATGCTTGTTACATCATTTCTTTATTTTGAAATAAACATTTTTTTCACATCTCTGAAACTGTATTACATCTTACAGTCATAGTTGTAATCTTTAGCACCACAGTTGTGATGTGATTCAGTATGTGCCTGGCAGTATGCTTGGAACTAGAATGCATCTGAGCAAGACATGCATGTTCCATGCCAGAGATGCCAGGAATGGTAGAGCAGATTGAGTACAAATGTATGTGATGCTTTGGACCTGGCTCTAGTAGAGCATACATTCCATAGATTAAAGATAATAACACTAACATTAATTGCTATGAAAGGGAAAAAAAATAAAACAAATGATAATATTGTGACAGAAAGTGGAGTAAGAGTAGAAAAGGGTGAAGAATAGCAAATAAGGATAAGGCAAGGCCATCAATGAGATGATACATTTTGATAGGAGTCTTTAAAGTAATCCAACTTATACCTGGGTTTTGTGAGTTTTTACTGAGTTACTGTTTGATCGCAACATTAACCAAGTTTCCCCTTTGTTCATGCAATGGTGCTGCAGTCATGGCCAAGTAGGTAGCAGAAGGGCAAATGAAAAGGAGAAAACCCTGAATGATCCATAATTTTTTAAAATTCCTACAACAAATTTAGAAACATGCCTGTATATGAAACTGGTTGGACATCACTTCAGAGATTAAAATTGTTCATCCAGTCAGAAAGAATACAGCAAAAACCTTAATTTTCTGTCTTCGGTGGACACCCCCAGTACATCTGAAAAACTTGGTACACAACTGAAGAATGTTGGGAGGAAGAAAGAGAATTTGAGTGATATTTAAGGTAGGCTCTCGGGGGAGTCTGCTTGTTATTTAGCTGTTGGAAACCTTTACAACCGACTTGAAAGAATGTTGTAGAGAGCTTCCTGGAGTGAGCATGATGTGGAAGTGATCGTATTAGTCATGCTGAGTTCTTATTCATTGCTCTGAATTTAGGTGCCATTGGAGTTGACATCTAATAGCCTTGTTTTCCATAGCAGATGTGTTCAATTTTATAATTTTCATTGTGCTAAAACTCTCAATTACGTGTGATACCATACCTGGAACATAAAATAATTGTTATCAGTTTGTCTGAGACATCATAACATTGGAAGGTTGCCCAGAGACCATCTGGTCTGTAGAGATGCTATTTAGTGAGAGTGTTCGAGGATCACCAGGCAGAGAAGAATAATAGTAATGCAATATAGCTTAGTTTAAAAATAAAGGTATTTTTTTAATTTAAAAAAATTGTAAGTGACTTATTTGGAAATTATATACTATTTTGATATAAAATTTTCTTAATTATGTGAAATGATGTTGTCCTTATTTGGCAAAATTAAAAGTTACCAATCTTCCACTGATGCCCTTTGTCACTAACTTCTTAGAAGCAAATAAATATTTAACACCGAAAGATCCTAGGAAGAGCAATCCCCATAACCACCGATATCATTAGCAGGAGGACCACTTTTTTTTTTTAACATCTTTATTGGAGTATAATTGCTTCACAATGGTGTGTTAGTTTCTGCTTTATAACAAAGTGAATCAGCTATACATATACCTACAATCCCCATATCTCCTCCCTCTTGCGTCTCCCTCCCACCCTCCCTATCCCACCCCTCTAGGTGGTCACAAAGCACGGAGCTGATCTCCCTGTGCTATGCGGCTGCTTCCCACTAGCTATCTATTTTACATTTGGTAGTGTATATATGTCCATGCCACTCTCTCACTTCGTCCCAGATTACCCACCCCCCCTCCCCGTGTCCTCAAGTCCATTCTCTACGAGGAGGACCATTTTTATAACTAGATTATTATCACTAAAATAATACATGCTCTTTGTAAAGAAGAATGTAAATCATGAAGTATATAAACAAAAATCGAAAGTCTCCCAACAAAATCAACTTTCAGCGACTTTTATGCTTGAATAGTGCAGTAACTCCCAATACTATAATTCTGGGTCCAAATATTCTTAATACATACAATATTTATTGTAAAAATATTTCCTACTCTACTATCTTCAATCTGCATGTTGCTTTCCCTTCAGATTTTGTTGTGCATTTTGTCATTTCTTCCCCATTAACTTTTTTATTATACTTTTTAACCAAAAAATGCTTTATCTAACCTGCAACCAAGGAAAATTAGGTTAAACAAGGTTTCAGGTTTTTGTGGGTGCTGTCTCTGTTCACTTGTTGGAAATTGGGTATTAGAAATTCCCAAACTGTAAGAATTAATATTAAAATTGAATTTCAGAAATGTGTTTCAAAGTCACTCAAGGGTACTAATGCTATGAGTTCTCTACAAATCATCTACTAATCTTTCACATTGTTAATATTTTTATCAGTATATAGTCAATATACTACCCCCTGGCCATAGTTATTACAAACATTTTATCAATTTGTCATTTGCTTTCAAGTTTTCTTCATACTGTTTTGACATAGACAGCTAATATCTATTTTTTAGTTATTATTTAGTCAAATATATGTGTCCTCTATAAGTTCTTCAATTAGTCATACCTCATCTTTTGTATATCCTGGAGGATTTTCTGTATGCTAATGAAAGCTATGTATGCTTTCCCCTAAAATAAACCCAAACATACATAGCAGGGGATTTGCTGTCCCATAGATTCATCCCTATACCCCAGGTTAAGAACTCTTAGGTTAGAAAGTCCTTTCCTATCTCAAAATCTATTAATTTCCAACTTTCTCTAGTGTTTTCTTGTTTCATTTTTCAACATCAATATCTAACCAAATAGAATTTATTTTGGTGTTCAGTGTGAGGATCTAAATTGAATTTTTATAGAGATCCTATTTGCCCAATGTCATTTGTTAAGTAATCCACCTCTTGCCAAAACAATGTTTTCCATTCAAATTGTTGCATTTATGAAGGCCTCTTTTAGAGTTTCCTGTTCTATTATTCTGTTAATTCTTTTGACACTATACTATCACCCCACTTTTTAAACATTTTCTTAAACATTTTTACCTGTTCATTTTTCCAGATAAAATTAAGCACCATATTACTATGTTCCAAAAACAATCCCAGTGACAATTTATGACAATTTTATGAATCTTGGCCTCTTTGTAACAGTTGGTTTTCCAAAGTTTTAGGCGTGTCTTTAGTCCCATACTTTTGGGATTAGATATATTTTTAGAGTAGTAAATATTTGTTTGTTTTGCTATTACCATTATGCCTTTAACTGATTATTGCTTGTTTATAACAGAGCTGTTGTTTTTGTATATTTTTCGTATCTCTTGCCCCTTTAATTCACATGTAACTGATTACCTTGAGGGGTTTTTTTTTTGTTTTGAAGAATACGTAGTATCTGACAATAGTAATACTTATCTCTGTTCATTTGAGTATTTTTCATGTTTGTTCTTATTGTACAAATTAGTCATTATACGTTCAGCTCTTGGCATCAGGTTGACTTCAGTTCCAAACCTGTCTGTACACCAGTGCTACCTGTGTAGCCTTGAACAAGTGAAAATTAAGTTTCTTAACCTTCAGTTTCAGTTTCTTCATCTGAAATTAGGGGTAGTAACCCAGAATCACCAGATTGTTGCTAGGATTAAATAAATTTAGGCATATGGAAAGTATTAAAACTATGGAAGCTGATATCATCACAATTAATATTTCTATTATATTAGCTAACCATTTAAAATGTTAAATGTCAAGAATGACAGTAGGCTTTCATGTATAGGTCCTGATTTTCCCTGGATTTTTTTTACCTTTTTTTTTCATTTTTTGTGGATGTTTGCTTTTGTTTATTGTGTCTATGCAGCATTTTTGGTTTTATAAAGGTTTTGTTAGGAATGGGATTTGGGTGTTTTCTCAGTGTCTGTTGAGATTAATATATAGTGTCTCATACTAAAATTGTTGATGTGATTTATTAGAATAATAGATTTCTTAACATATTTTCTGCTTATATTCACAAATTAAATTTAGTTCTTTAATATGCTATTGGTTTGGCTTTAGAATATTTTATTTATGCTTCTTTTTCTTAGTAGAAATTTATAGTTTCTTTTCCTGAATGATGTGTGTGTGTATGTGTTCTATATTATTGCTACAGCAGCTTGGTAATACTACTTGTGTACTTATGGCAGATAAACAGAATCTTTTAAAGTATTCTTTATGGTTTTTTCATTTATTCCTCATGTAGAAGGTAGCGCAGGTAATAAATGAAGAGCCAGGCTTCCTAACCCAGAATTGTTTGACCTTGAAACTGGCCTCTGTCTCTGCCAGTTTTTGATATCAAGAGACGTAAAAATTGTGAAATTTTGCAACTTTTTCTTTCTCTGGAGACACTTGGGATTGCTGTCCTTATAAGTTTGAAGGAAACCATCTGGCCTTAAAGCCTTTTTGAAAGGTAATTCTTTGGTAACTTTTCTTGATTTTAATTTTTTTAATTTATATTCTCCAGAACCATGTCCATTTTATAAGATTTTTTTAAAAATGTTTAGCCAATTATATATATAGTTATATATATCTAACTGTAATATAATTGTATGTAATACCATTATGTATATTTATATATAGATTATATATTGTCAATTGAAAAAAGATGCACAACCTAAAAGTTGAGAGTTAATGTTTTCTTCGGTGGACAAAACTGAGGACTTGAGCGCAGGACATAGCATCTCAGATAACTCTGAAAGATGTTCCAGAGAGGCAAGGTGGGGAGCCAGTATATATAGGAGTTTTTGCAACAAAAACCAGGTAGTTGGAACATCAAAAGATTACTATTAATTAAAGAAAACCAGATATCTCAAGTTAAGGAATTTAGTGCTTTTCTGTATGTGGGAAGATACAAGAGTCTGGGCTGACTGAAATCATTCCTTTGATATGCACCTCAGCTATCTGGGGCCAGTGGGGTTGGGGGGGGTGGGGCTGGCTACAATGTCTGATGATGATGGGCATTATGTTTCTATCCTGAGGCCCCTCAGGGCTCAGCATAGGGATGGCTGTAACGTGATGGCTTGATGGCTGCAACATCCTTTGTTTGCTGATATGGCAGGCAATATTTTTCATTAACAACATTATTATATAGATTATATATTGTATTACATATAATGTCATTATATTAATGTTATGTGTATAATATATATATTATTTTCTTAGATGTTTTTGTTCTTGTTGTTTTTCAAAAGGCCAGTTCTTGGATTTATTGTTTAGTAATGCTGTTTTTCCTTTGTCCTTTTTTACTTTGTTACTCTTTCTTATTTTCCTTAGGATCACTCTGTTCTTTTATGACTCTTATTGGTTGAATCATGGTTCATTCATTTTTCCTTTTACATTAATACAATTTTTTAATGTGGACATTTACCTCTGAACATACTTTTGGCTACATATCATTATTTCCTAATGATGTTTTGGCTTCCTCTTTGATAGAATGACAGTTGAAAGTAGTACCGTTAAGTGTTTAACAAACTTTGTTTCTATTGAGATTTACTACTGACTTTTTTTTCACTGTATTGTGGTCAGATAATAAGGTCAGATAATTAACGGCACTAGTGGTTTGAGAGGTATTGTTTTTCCTTAGGGCAATTGTTGAGATTTCCTTTTGGCCTAGTATACCTTCAATTTTTCTTCCAAAAACTCTTTAGGTGATCCATGAATACTTAAGTGAAAAAGTTGCTCTTTGTAGGACATATATTTTAATATTATTAAATTATATCTATTATATAAACAAATCCTTTGTATTTTTTCTCCTGAAATAAATTGATTAAATTATCTGAACATTAGTGTGGTTCCATTAGTTACTTCTTTTGTCTTAAAGTCTTTAATCCATATATTTTGATGCACAGATTTTATACTGTTAGATATTCATGGTAAGTAGAGCTAAATTGTACTTTCTTGTCCTTTTTAGTGTTTTTGTCTAAAAGGCTATATTGTTTGCAACTAATTTTGCCATCCATTCGTGTGTGTATGTGTGTGTAGTGGAAAAATCTGCCCATTCTTTAATGTTTAGTTTTTATATTTTATTTTTTAGGTAGAAATTTCAGTTTTTAATAATTTTAAAATGTCATTTTTCAAGTATACAATAGAGGTACTTTAAAATAAGTATTTATCTTATAAGAAAGAAGTTATCTCTTTTGACTCCTTGCTGTATGAACTTGATTTACATTTGCTTTACTTCTCCCATCTATACTCATTTCTCCATCTTTAATCTCATAATTTGGATTTACACAACAGTCTATTTTAGTTAATTTACTTCTTATCATTATTTGTCTTTTCTTTTCAGAAGAATTGTGTGAGAACAATGATCAACTCTATGTTTAATTTATCTTAGAGCCATCAGTAAGTCTTACTAACAACTACCCATTCTAGGATTTTTAATTTGGATGTTTTTATTCATCTGCTGAAATAGCTCTTTAAATTATTTGTTTTATTTTGGTTTTCAGAGTGTGTGTTTGTAGAAAGGTGGGTTAGAATACTTTCTCAGCCCTGCAGATGTGTGTCTTCTGCATTTACTCACGATGGACAAGGAGCTCAGTATAAAATTCTTGGGTTCATTTCAATAGCTTTTTCTGACCTTTCATTGTCTCCTGAAATTAGCTTTGCAGAGAAAGTCTTAAGATAGAAATCCTATTTTGCTTTGTTTTTTAAATCCTCAAATAGCTTTCTTTTCATTTGTGTTTGTAATGAATATGTGTGTGTATATATATATATATATATATATATATATATTTTTATATATATATACACACACACACGTGTGTGTATACATATTTATATATTTTAAGATGAGTCTATGGGATGCAGCTCTTAATATTTCCTGAAACATATTGTGTCCTTTCAGCCTCCCTTGGACATCTTAAATCACGTGTGATTTTGATTCTTGATAAAGTCTGCCATGGGGTTTCAGAGCTTGGGCTTTGTAGTCTAAGAGACCTGGCTTCAAAGTCCCATTCTAGTTCTCACTGTTATATGACTTTGGGAAAGATGTTCAACCTTTTGAAGCCTTAGTTTCTACATCTGTAAAAAGGGAGTAATGATGTTGTCTACCTCATGGGATTGTTCTGTATGCATTAAGTGAAGTAAGGTATACAAACCACAAAATAGAATATCTGGTGAGTAAACACTCAGTAGGTATCAGTCCTCAGAGGAAGACAAAGCTAGTATCCTGAAGTAGGTTTCTGTTTTCTGTCTTCCAAATCTATCATTTTGTCTTTCCTTGTCATCTCTTCATTATTTTCCTAAAAAAAAAAATTGTGGGAAGTTCTTACATTTGTATTCTGCATCATTATTTCAATTCTCTACATCCACTCAACAATATCCATATCTGTATCACTTTACTCCCTGCAATGCAAACTCTGCTATTTCTAATACCACTTTATACTCCTTGTAATCTTGCTTTCTCTAGGCTTCTATTTTGATATCTCAACTTGCTTTATTGATTGATTGATTCCTTTCTTTTGCACTATCTTTTCCATGGGCTCCATATTATTGTTGTTTTTCTTCCATGGCTTTCTTCTCTCTTTTTCTTTGTTTTTCCTGTCCTTTCCACTCTTCTCCCCGCCCCCCACCCTTTTTTTAAACATCTTTATTGAGTATAATTGCTTTACATTGTTGTGTTAGTTGCTGCTGTATAATAAAGTGAATCAGCTCTACGTATACAAATATCCCCATATCCCTTCCCTCTTGCGTCTCCCTCCCACCCTCCCTATTGCACCCCTCTAGGTGGACACAAAGCACCAAACTGATCTCTGATCTCCCTGTGCTATGCGGCTGCTTCCCACTAGCTATCTGTTTTACACTTGGTAGTGTATATATGTCCATGCCACTCTCTCACTTCGTCTCAGCTTACCCTTCCCCCTCCCCGTGTCATCAGGTCCATTCTCTACGTCTGTGTCTTTATTCCTGTTCTACCCCTAGGTTCCTCAGAACCTTTTTTTTTTTTTTTTTAGATTCCATATATATATGTGATAACATACAGTATTTGTTTTTCTCTTTCTGACTTACCTCACTCTGTATGACAGACTCTAGGTCATCCACCTCTCTACAAATAACTCAATTTCGTTTCTTTTTAGGGTTGAGTGATATTCCATTGTATATACGTGCCACAACTTTTTTATCCATTCATCTGTCGATGGACACTTAGATTGCTTCCGTGTCCTGGCTATTGTAAATAGTGCTGCAGTGAACATTGTGGTACATGACTCCTTTTGAATTATCGTTTTCTCAGGATATGTGCCCAGTAGTGGGATTGCTGGGTCATATGGTAGTTATATTTTTAGCTTTTTGAGGAACCTCCATACTGTTCTCCATAGTGGCTGTATCAGTTTACATTCCCACCAACAGTGCAAGAGGATTCCCTTTTCTCCACACCCTCTCCAGCATTTGTTGTTTGTAGATTTTTTGTTGATGGACATTCTGACCAGTGTGAGGTAATACCTCATTGTAGTTTTGATTTCCATTTCTCTAATAACTAGTGATGTTGAGCATCCTTTCATGTGTTTGTTGGCAATCTGTATATATTTTTTGGAGAAATGTCTATTTAGGTCTTCTGCCCATTTTTGGATTGGGTTGTTTATTTTTTTTGATATTGAGCTACATGAGCTGCTTGTATATTTGGGGATTAATTCTTTGTCAGTTGCTTCATTTGCAAATATTTTCTCCCATTCTGAGGGTTGTCTTTTCGTCTGTTTATGGTTTCCTTTGCTGTGCAAAAGCTTTTAAGTTTCATTAGGTCCCATTTGTTTATTTTTGATATTATTTCCATTACTCAGGGAGGTGAGTCAAAAAAGATCTTGCTGTGATTTATGTCATAGAGTGTTCTGCCTATGTTTTCCTCTAAGAGTTTTATAGTGTCTGGCCTTGCATTTAGGTCTTAAATCCATTTTGAGTTTATTTTTGTGTATGGTGTTAGGGACTGTTCTAACTTCATTCTTTTACATGTAGCTGTCCAGTTTTCCCAGCACCACTTATTGAAGAGGCTGCCTTTTCTCCATTGTATATTCTTGCCTCCTTTGTCAAAGATAAGGTGACCATATGAGCATGGGTTTATCTCTGGGCTTTCTATCCTGTCCCATTTATCTATAATGCTGTTTTGTGCCAGTACCATACTGTCTTGATTACTGTAGCTTTGTGGTATAGTTTAAAGTCAGGGAGCCTGATCCTCCAGCTCCGTTTTTCTTTCTCAAGACTGCTTTGGCTATTCGGGGTCTTTTGTGTTTCCATACAAATTGTGAAATTTTTGGTTTTAGTTCTGTAAAAAGTGCCGTTGGTAGTTTGATAGGGATTGCACTGGATCTGTAGCTTGCTTTGGGTAGTATAGTCATTTTCACAATGTTGATACTTCCAAACCAAGAACATGGTATATCTCTCCATCTGTTTGTGTCATCTTTAATTTCTTTCATCAGTGTCTTCTAGTTTTCTGCATACAGGTATTTTGTCTCCTTAGGTAGGTTTTTGTTGTTGTTGTTGTTGTTGTTTTCTTATATAAATTTATTTATTTAATTTTTTTTGGCTGCATTGGGTCTTCGTTGCTGCGCGCAGGCTTTCTCTATTTGCAGCGAGTGAGGGCTACTCTTCATGGCAGTGCGCGGGCTTCTCATTGCAGTGGCTTCTCTTGTTGCGGAGCATGGGCTCTAGGTGCACAGGCTTCAGTAGTTGTAGCACGCAGGCTCAGTAGTTGTGGCTCGCGGGCTCTAGAGCTCAGGCTCAGTAGTTGTGGCATACAGGCCTACTTGCTCCACGGCATGTGGGATCTTCCTGGACCAGGGCTCAAACCTTGTCTTCTGTATTGGCAGGTGGATTCTCAAACACTGCACCACCAGGGAAGCCCTTTAGGTAGGTTTATTCCTAGGTATTTTATTCTTTTTCTTGCAGTGGTAAATGGGAGTGTTTCCTTAATTTCTCTTTCAGATTTTTCATCATTAGTGTGCAGGAATGCAAGAGATTTCTGTGCATTAATTTTGTATCCTGCTACTTTACCGAATTCATTGATTAGCTCTAGTAGTTTTCTGGTAGCATCTTTAGGATTCTCTATGTATAGTATCATGTCATCTGCAAACAGTGACCATTTTACTTCTTTTCTGATTTGGTTTCCTTTTATTTGTTTTTCTTCTCTGATTGCTGTGGCTAAAACTTCCAAAACTATGTTGAATAATAGTGGTGAGAGTGGGCAACCTTGTCTTGTTCCTAATCTTGGTGGAAATGGTTTCAGTTTTTCACCATTGAGAATGATGTTGGCTGTGAGTTGGTCATATATGGCCTTTATTCTGTTGAGGTAGGTTCCCTCTCTGCCTACTTTCTGGACAGTTGTGATAAATGGGTGTTGAATTTTGCAAAAGCTTTTTCTGCATCTACTGAGATTATCATATGGTTTTCATTCTTCAATTTGTTAATATGGTGTATCACAATGATTGATTTGTGTATGTTGAAGAATCCTTGCATTCCTGGGATAAATCCCACTTGATCATGGTGTATGATCCTTTTAATGTGCTGCTGGATTCTGTTTGCTAATATTTTGCTGAGGATTTTTGCATCTATGTTCATCACTGATATTGGCCTGTAGTTTTCTTTTTTGGTGACATCTTTGTCTGGTTTTGGTTTCAGGGTGATGGTTGTCTTGTAGAATGAGTTGGAAGTGTTCATCCCTCTGCTATATTTTGGAAGAGTTTGAGAAGGATGAGTGTTAGCTCTTCTCTAAATGTTTGATAGAATTCTCGTGTGAAGCCATCTGGTCCTGGGCTTTTGTTTGTTGGAAGATTTTAAATCACAGTTTCAATGTCAGTGCTTGTGATTGGTATGTTTATATTTTCTATTTCTTCCTGCTTCAGTCTCGGAAGGTTGTGCTTTTCCAAGAATTAGTCCATTTCTTCCAGGTTGTCCATTTTATTGGCATAGAGTTGCTTGTAGTAATCTCTCATGATCCTTTGTATTTCTGCAGTGTCAGTTGTTACTTCTCCTTTTTTCACTTCTAATTTTATTGATTTGAGTCTTCTCCCTTTTTTTCTTGATGAGACTGGCTAATAGTTTATCAGTTTTGTTTATCTTCTCAAAGAACCAGCTTTTAGTTTTATCAATCTTTGCTATCATTTCCTTCATTTCTTTTTCATTTATTTCTGATCTGGTCTTTATGATTTCTTTCCTTCTGCTAACTTTGGGGGGTTTTTTGTTCTTCTTTCTCTAGTTGCTTTAGGTGTAAGTTTAGGTTGTTTATTTCAGATTTTTCTTGTTTCTTGAGGAAGGATTGTATTGCTATAAACTTCCCTCTTAGAACTGCTTTTGCTGCATCCCATAGGTTTGGAACCATCATGTTTTCATTGTCATTTGTTTCTAGGTATTTTTTTATTTCCTCTTTGATTTCTTCACTGATCTCTTGATTATTTAGTAGCATTTTGTTTAGCCTCCATACATTTGTATTTTTTACAGTTTTTTCCCTATAATTGATATCTAGTCTCATTGCATTGTGGTCGGAAAGGATACCTGATATGATTTCAGTTTTCTTAAATTTACCAAGGCTTGATTTGTGACCCAAGATATGATCTATCCTGGAGAATGTTCCATGAGCACTTGAGAAGAAGGTGTGTTCTGTTGTTTTTGGATGGAATGTCCCATAAATATCAGTTAAGTTCATCTTGTTTAATGTATCATTTAAAACTTGTGTTTCCTTATTTATTTGCATTTTGATTGATCTGTCCATTGGTGAAAGTAGGGTGTTAAAGTCCCCTACTATTATCGTGTTTCTGTCGATTTCCCCTTTTATGGCTGTTAGCATTTGCCTTATGTATTGAGGTGCTCCTATGTTGGGTGCATAAAATTTTACAATTGTTCTATCTTCTTGGATTGATACCTTGATTATTATGAAGTGTCCCTCTTTGTGTCTTGTAATAGTCTTTATTTTAAAGTCTATTTTATCTGATATGAGTATTGCTACTCCCGCTTTCTTCTGATTTCCATTTGCATGGAATATCTTTTTCCATCCCCTCACTTTCGGTCTCTTTGTGTCCCTGGGTCTGAAGTGGGTCTCTTGTAGACAGCATATATACGGGTCTTGTTTTCATATCCATTCAGCCAGTCTATGTCTTTTGGTTGGAGCATTTAATCCATTTACATTTAAGGTTAATTATCAATATGTATGTTCCTATTACCATTTTCTTAATTGTTTTGTCTTTGGTATTGTAGGTCTTTTCCTTCTCTTGTGTTTCCTGCCTAGAGAAGTTCCTTTAGCATTTGTTGTAAAGTTGGTTTGGTGGTGCTAAATTCTCTTAGCTTTTGCTTGTCTGTAAATGTTTTAATTTCCTCGTCAAATCTGAATGAGGTCCTTGCTGAGTACAGTAATCTTGGTTGTAGGTTTTTCCCTTTCATCATTTTAAATATGTCCTGCCACACCCTTCTGGCTTGCAGAATGTCTGCTGAGAAACCAGTTGTTAACCTTATGGGATTCCCTTGTATGTTATTTGTTGCTTTTCCCTTGCTGTTTTAATATTTGTTCTTTGTATTTAATTTTTGATAGTTTGATTAATATGTGTCTTGGCGTGTTTCTCCTTGGATTTATCCTGTATGGGACTCTCTGCGCTTCCTGGACTTGATTACTTCCTTTCCCATATTGGGGAAGTTTTCAACTATAATCTCCTCAAATATTTTCTCAATCCCTTTCTTTTTCCCTTCTTCTTCTGGGACCCCTATAATTTGAATGTTGGTGTGTTTAATGTTTTCCCAGAGATCTCTGAGACTGTCCTCAGTTCTTTGCATTCTTTTTTCTTTATTCTGCTCTGCAGTATTTATTTCCACTATTTTAACTTCCAGGTCACTTATCCGTTCTTCTGCCTCAGTTATTCTGCTATTGATTCCTTCTAGAGAATTTTCAGTTTCATTTATTGTGTTGTTCATCATTGTTTGTTTGCTCTTTAGTTCTTCTAGGTCCTTGTTAAACATTTCTTGTATTTTCTCCATTCTATTTCCAAGATTTTGGATCCTCTTTACCATCATTACTCTGAATTCTTTTTCAGGTAGACTGCCTATTTCCTCTTCATTTGTTTGGTTGGGTGGGTTTTTACCTTGCTCCTTCATCTGCTGCATATTTCTCTGTCTTCTCATTTTGCTTAACTTACTGTGTTTGGGGTCTCCTTTTCGCAGGCTGCAGGTTCGTAGTTCCCGTTTTTTAGTGACTGCCCCCAGTGGGTAAGGTTGGTTCAGTGGGTTGTGTAGGCTTCCTGGTGGATGGGACTGGTGCCTGTGTTCTGGTGGATGAGGCTGGATCTTGTCTTTCTGGTGGGCAGGACCATGTCCGGTGGTGTGTTTTGGGGTGTCTGTGACCTTTTTATGATTTTAGGCAGCCTCTCTGCTAAGGGGTGGGGGTGGGTTCCTGTCTTGCTAGTTGTTTGGCATGGGCTATCTAACACTGGAGCTTGCTGGTCATTGAGTGGAGCTGGGTCTTAGCGTTGAGATGGAGATCTCTGGGAGAGCTCTCGCCAGTTGATATGACATGGGGCTGGTGGTCCAATGTCCTGGACTCGGCTCTCCCACCTCAGAGGCTCAGTCCTGACAACCAGCTGGAGCACCATGGCCCTGTCAGCCACATGGCTCAGAAAAAAAGGGTGAGGAAAGAAAGAAAGAAAGAGAGAGAGAGAGAGGGAGGGAGGGGGAGAGAGAGAGAGAGAGAGAGAGAAAATAAAGTTATTAAAAGAAAATCTTTTTAAATAAAAAAAAGAAGAGAGCAACCAAACCAATAAACAAATCCACCAATGATAATAAGTAGTAAAAACGTTGTCCATTCAGGTATTCCACAGATGCAGGGTACATCAAGTTGATTGCGGAGATTTAATCCGCTGCTCCTGAGGCTGCTGGGAGAGGTTTCCCTTTCTCTTCTTTGTTCGCACAGCTCCTGGGGTTCAGCTTTCGATTTGGCCCTGCCTCTGCATGTAGGTCACCCTCTGGCATCTGTTCTTCACCCAGACAGAAGCGGGTTAAAGGAGCAGCTGCTTCGGGGGCTCTGGCTCACTCAGGCGGGGGGAGGGAGGGGTACAGATGCGGGGCGAGCCTGCGGCAGCAGAGGCCAGCATGACATTGCACCAGCCTGAGGCACACCGTGCGTTCCCCCGGGGAAGTTGTCCCCGGATCACGGGACCCTGACAGTGGCGGGCTGCACAGGCTCCCAGAGGGGAGGTGTGGAGAGTGACCTGTGCTTGCACACAGGCTTCTTGGTGGCGGCAGCAGCAGCCTTAGCGTCTCATGCCCGTCTCTGGGGTCCGCGCTGATAGCTGCAGCTCATGCCCATCTCTGGGCTCGTTTAGGCGGCGCTCTGAATTCCCTCTCCTCGCACATCCCGAAACAATGGTCTCTTGCCTCTTAGGCAGTTCCAGACTTTTTCCGAGACTCCCTCCCCACTAGCTGTGGCGCACTAGCCCCCTTCAGGCTGTGTTCACGCACCCAACCCCAGTCCTCTCCCTGGGATCTGACCTCCGAAGCCCGAGCCTCAGCTCCCAGCCCCCACCCGCCCCGGCGGGTGAGCAGACAAGCCTCTCGGGCTGGTGAGTGCTGGTCCGCACCGCTCCTCTGTACGGGAGTCTCTCCGCTTTGCCCTCCACACCCCTGTTACTGCGCTCTCCCTCTTGGCTCCGAAGCTTCCCCTCACCCCCCCGACCCCCATCCCTGCCATTGAAGGGGCTTCCTAGTGTGTGGAAACTTTTCCTCCTTCACACTTTCCTCCCAGTGGTGCAGGTCCCCTCCCTATTCTTTTGTCTCTGTTTTTTCTTTTTTCTTTTGCCCTACCCAGGTCCGTGGGGAGTTTCTTGCCTTTGGGAAGTCTGACGTCTTCTGCCAGCCTTCAGTAGGTGTTCTGTAGGAGTTGTTCCGCATGTAGATGTATTTCTGATGTATTTGTGGGGAGGAAGGCGATGTCCACATCTTACTTCTCCACCATCTTGAAGGTCCATCCTGCACTCTTCTCTTATGCTTCTTTTACCTTAAATTATTTTTTCCTTCCTTTCTTTCTTTCTTTGTTTCTATTCTTTGCTTTTTTTAAATTCTCAGTGAGAAACTCTGGCTTCAAAAAGGGTGTGATGATGAGCTGCTCTGACTAGCGTCCAGGCACAGACCTACTCAAATCTGCCATTGAATTGTGGAATGAGGGACAAAACCCCCAGTCAACTCTGAGACGCTGGTAGAGATCCATCCAAAGTGAGGATGCTGAGTGAGGACAGGATCATTTCCTACCCCTACTATAAAAACTGGAGGCTTGCTGGCCAGTCCCTACAATGACTGTTACCCTGACTCTTCTCCTTGTGACCCCCTTCTCCAGTACAAGACAACATGGTGGTGGAATAGGTCAGACCTAGGGCTCTGGAGTCTGACTGCCTGTAGCCAATTACAGCTTTTGCTAGTCATGTGACCCTAACAGGGTCATTAAACTTTCCCTGCTTTGATTTCCTTATTTTAGTAATAAAAATAATAATAGTACCTGTCTCATAGGATTGTTGTGAGAAATAATGAATATTGAGTACTTTTCACAGTGTGCCTGGCACACAGTGAGTACTCAATAAATGCTATCTAATACTCTGTACTTTTGGAGATACATATTTTAGGAATTGTATTTAATAGCTAAGTGGGGCTGGTACAACAGGAAATCCGCAAGTGAAGATGTTGGTTCAGAAACTCAAGGCTACCAAGGCCAAAGTCTGTGTTATCTCTTGACTTTTTCTTAATGGCTGCTGCAGTGCCAGCCATCACATCCACATTCAGGTAAAAAGAGGAAGGAAAGAGTGAAGGAGGATTAGGCAGTGCCTGCAGTAGGAAAGCACAGACTTTCTCAGAAATGCTCAGTAGACTCCCACTTATGTTTTATTAGTCACAACTCTGTCTCTTGTGTACCCCTCACTGGAAAGACCTGATTTTTGGCATCCCAACATATAGAGTAGGGGAGGCAATAGAAAAGAAAGTTGGAATTTATCCTCTATTTTCTGCCACAGTTTCTGGGAATTGAGACACTGATAATACGGACAGGAGAGATATCGGAGTTAATACGTGGGCTGCCTTGAAAATAAAAAAGGAGTTCTTGTCCGGTAGTGAATTATGTACCTGCATTTTTAGCCCATTAATATCTTGGGTCTTTAATTTGGTAGACAGGGAAACAGGGCTGAGGTTTGAGGGGTTTTGTTACTTTTATTCCCTCTACTTTCCTTTAGGTGACAAGCCAGCTTTGTTTTCTTAATGTGAAGTATGGGAAAGTTAAACATTATTTTTTTCAGTCCAGTCACATCAGCCATAGGGTTATTTAAAATACCTCCAGAACTGTTGTAATAGATTTCTATTCATCTCAGTTGATCTTTTCCTCGGAGTGTGTGTGTGTGTGTGTGTGTGTGTGTGTGTGTGTAGCATGAAATTTTTGAAAAATGTTTTTCGTTACTATTTTAGTCTAATAATTTAAAAAATTGCTAGGAGTTTACATAATGAACCAGGAGTGTCTAAAATAGAATAACATTTATTTAAAATTCTAGAATCCAAAATGCTTAGTCATTTTCATTTAAGTTTAAAATTAAAACTGAACTTTGAAAACCTTTGTTTAAAAACATAAGCATGTAGAAAAGGATCATTTTAATTCTTTGTACTTAATAGGAAAAAAATAATGAGAAAAATGCTGTAAAGTAATTTAAAATAATAGTGAGAACAGAGATGCAACCAAATATTTTTTGTTGCCTGTCCAAGGGTTCACCTGCTGGCTTTTGAGGTAGGAACTCTGCAGATCCTTGAACTATGTAGAAAAAGTTTCAAAACACTTCAGTCTGATAGTTCAGTTAAGCGAATAAGTACGTTCAAAGTCTTCATCCTAACATTTGGTACTTGAAAAGCACTAGGATATCAAACCAAAGAACAATTCACCGTCCTTTACAACATCACATCAATGGCCAACCATCAAAAGGGAAGATCTTCGCACAAATAGAGAGGGTTTGTTACAATCACAGCGGGTACAAACAGTTCTTTCCCAACCAGTTGCTGCCTCCACCATCAGCTTTTAAAACCAGAGCTTTTTGACACATCTTAGTAGCATTATTATTTCACTAAGCAGAAATATACCAAGGTGTTGAAGATGCTATTTTGTTCATCTATTACAGAAACTAAAAATCATACTATTAAAATTTAGGAGCATAGAGGAAAACTTAGCTTAATTAAATGACAATTCATCAGATGCTAGTATAAATTCAGAAAGTGGTCCTTCTGAATTTTTCTGGGATGATAGGTTGTTCATCTCAAGTAATCATAATGACTGCTGTCTTTGAGAGCCTTTCATGTGCCAGGCACTTTATATTCATTACCTCAAATTCTTGCAACCAAGAATTTGAGCTAATGAATTTGTCTCCACATTTCAGGTGGGAAACTGAGTCCAGAGAATTTTAGTAAATATACTAGGGTGACAGACCTATTAAGTAGCAGGTCATGATTTACCCCAAGTCTTCCTGACTCTAAAGCACAATTTATACCATTCTCAAGTGATTAGAAACTATGTTTATTATTATTTTGAGAACAAATTTAAATTAGAAATAAATAATGGGGGCCACAGTGTCTTTCTGCAGGACAAGGTCAGTTAGCTTAAAATTATGTATTTATTCATGCCTAGTGTTAGGTAGCCTACAAAATTAGCAGAAAAGGGGGAGTGAGCTGTGTCCTCCAGTTTCTTTCCCAGACTTGAGCTTCTCCCAGCTTGACCAGGATAAACTTAGGGAGGAAGCTCTCATACCAACACATTTGGTCTACTTCAAACAGTTTCAAAGATTGGGGACAAAAATGAGAGTTGGATTTAGATTCCAGGTTATGGTTGCATAAAGACAGAGACCTTTTTTTTTCATTTATTTTTATTTTTTATTGAAGTATAGTTGATTTACAATGTTGTGTTAGTTTCAGGTGTACAGCAAAGTGATTCAGTTATATATACATATATATATGTGTGTGTATATATATGCATTTCAGATTCTTTTCCCTTATAGGTTATTACAAAATATTGAGTATAGTTCCCTGTGCTATATAGTAGGTCCTTGTTGGTTATCTATTTTATATATGTGTGTATATGTTAATCCCAAACTCCTAATTTATCCCTCCCCCACCCCAACCTTTCCCCTTTGGTAACCATAAGTTTGTTTTCTATGTCTGTGGGTCTATTTCTGTTTTGTAATTAAGTTCATTTGTATCATTTTTTTAGATTCCACATATAAGTGATATCATATGATATTTGTCTTTCTCTGTCTTCACTTAGTATGATAATCTCTAGGTCCATCCTTGTTGCTGCAAATAGCATTATTTCATTCTTTTTTATGGCTGTGTAACATTCCATTGTGTATATATACCACATCTTCTTTATCCATTCATCTGTCGATGGACACTTAGGTGCTTCCATGTCTTGGCTATTGTAAATAGTGCTGCTATGAACATTGGGGTGCATGTATCTTTTCGAATTTGAGTTTTCTCCAGATATATGCCCAGGAGTGGGATTGCTGGATCATATGGCAACTCTATTTCTAGTTTTTTGAGGAACCTCCGTACTGTTTTCCATAGTAATTGGCTGCACCAATTTACATTCCCACCAACAGTGTAAGAGGGTTCCTTTTAGGAGAGTGGGCTTTAGAATGGCCAGAATTTATAGTTTCAGGGTAATATTCTCAGAGGGAATTGAGTGTACACAAGAGCAGGTGGAAAGAAAGTTCCATGATCATGAATTGATGTCAATGCATATGATCTCAACTTAGTGTACCTCTGGCTGACCACTCATCAGGTTTTATTCCATAAGCATTTACATAACAAAGTATTTCAAGGAAATGATTATTGAGCTTACAAACAAAATAATCATTTTTAAGGCTGCAGAAAACTTAATTGATGTCTTTCAGGTATAATGACAAATCCTACAGATAAGCTGGGATTTATAATGGAAAGAAGGCACTTCAGTTTAAATGACAGAATTTTTCTTTGTAAATTGGGGGCTATCTTAAGTGTGTTTATAAACCAAATTTCCACACCTTTGGTTTAGACTAAATTCAGGGAATCAGTGAGTGGTTTCACAAAAGAGTAAAATAAAAATTTGACTTAGGTGATCTCCAACCAGTTTTTTCTTTTATCTCTTCTGCTTTGATTCAGGTGTGGATGGATCCTAAGCAGGGATCCTGGTGATACCAATACGAATCATATTTCTAAATCTGGAGGTATTAATAACTGTGTTTTCTGTTACTGCAACGCAGCTTTAGACCCAGGACTTTTGAATTAATATAGAACACAGAACAAATGCACTCCCATTAGGGATACACTCCTGCTCGTAGTGGGACTCACCACCTGGCAATCCCTTTGGGCTCTTCATTACCTGACAAAAGAAGATTGGTTTCCTTTGTTGAAAGGTCTGTATTTTATTCTTGAATCATCGCTGGCACATACTGGCTGCAGTCAGAGTAATGTTTTTCCTCAATCTCTGCAGGCTTTAAACACTTCTGCCTCATCTTGGTTCTTCCAGCTCACAATGAATCCTTTCCCATAATTGCTGACTTATTTAGCATCTGTACAATGACGTTCATTTTCTGGCTACTGATTCCCATTTTTCTTTTACACAATCTTAAGAAACATAAAAGGAGACTGCTTTGGCCTTGGATTTTTGCTTGACTAGTAAGTTGGATATTTGATGATTGCTGATTGCTCTTGCTGTTTCCCTATATGTCTGGTCCACGTAATCGCTCATCCTCGCTTTAGATGGAATCACTCTTGTATTTAAAGACGATTGTCCTGTTTAGGAAACGGTTTTCATTATCTGGATTCGCTATTGCTCCTCTTATTGATCTATTCTTTTTCTATAATAAGATGTGTATTCATTTTTCCTTTTATCAGTTGCCCTTAAACTGCCTATGATGATAGATCCATCTGGGGGCTTGGGGGGGAAGGTGAGTTCTTTTTTCTCTTTAATAAATGCAGGTGAATAAGTCACTCAGGATTTAAAATTGGTCCTTGGTTTTAAGGACCACCAAGTACAGATTTATTCACAAGTGTGCAGAATTATCTGGGAACACTCTTGGGGAGGGAATTTTTTTTTTTAAGTGCTAGCAGTTGCACTTAGACGTCCTACAAGAAGCACTAGACAGAATGTCTCTCCCGGGATATGTCCTACTTCTTCTAAAACCTGTTGTTGGGCCCATGAAATACTTTGAACTGCTCAGAACAAAAATGTAATACAAACACCAGGTAGTGATAGTGTCGTTCATGATCCTATTTTTGCAGCGGGAGACTAGAAGTATTTGAGATGAGGTTCAGCTGAGGTTCCCTCGCTGGAGAAGAGTTACCTAATCAGGCTTTAAACCACATCAAAGTGTGAGTGTGTCAGGCAAGGTGACAAGTTCATACCAAATGTTAAGAAAAGGTACAATGTTATGACATCTAGTATAAAATATTATTTTATAAAAAAGAGTATGATTTTTCCTAGTTCAGTATCTTTCTGTTTACCTTCTTGATAGAATGTGCCAAAGTTAGGCCTTTGGAACCTGAAAATCAAATTAGGACTCAAGAATCTCCTGAATTCTGTGGCAAACAAAACTCAGCCAACTGAGTTGAGAGAGAGAGAGTATGGGCACAAAAATTGTATGACCATGAGGACAGAACATGCGACACTTGGCTTCCTGATCCAGCTGTTAGAGAACCACCTGACAAGCCGCTGTGTGTACATTCATTTCACCTTTATGGGTCCATGTGGAGATGGTATTAAATAGTGTTTGGTAGCATATTATCATAGCCAAGTGCAGTTGGTTTGAATTGTAGCTCTACCACGACCTACCTATATGTCCTTGAGTTACTGTGTGGAACTCAAAGTCTCACTTTTGTCATCTGTGAAATGGGAATAAAAATTTTACCTCCGTCATGTGATTTTTTTAGATTACACAATCATAGTGCATATACAACATACAGTACCTCTCCCTGGCCAAGTGTTCACTAAATGTTGGTTATTATTTTGAGGTCATCAAAGGATGCAAAACTTCCTTACAGGAAAAGATGATACATACAGGACTCCCCAGAAAATCATGTATATTGTATTGCCTTGAAAGGTCATTGTTAACTAGCCACGTTTTGCAGGCATTTATAAATGTGACCTTTTAGTGTATATTGTTATTCAGGGGTAACTGTCAATAATTCCAGGAAGAAACCTGAGGGGTATGTGGCATAACTCCTGGTGGCTTATTATGAGACTGGTGGTCACCGGGCTCAGAGTTGAGAGAAACTGCTCTTTTTTTCCAGGTTGGTTAGACTTTTGGCCTCTTTGATTATTATTTGCCCCAAATCTTTTGGTGCTTTGGCAGTGAAAGGGGTATTGGTTTTCAGAGGCCACTGGAGTGTGGGTCCAGGGTAATTGGCAGGAGGGGGTAGGTTTTAGGAGGTCCTATGTTACCATCGTGGACTGTGTCATTCACGGCACAGGGCACTCTGCTTTCACTCTGTATGTGGTTTACCCCACGTTTGATGACTTCTTCATTCCTACATCATCCCTGTGAGCATAAATACAAATAGGTCATAAAATGTGAATCCGACTTTCCCATAAATAAAAGTCCTCTCAGGATACTAGCCACTTAACCTATGGCTGTTTCCTGAGCTATAATTAATTACCCTCCCACAAGTAGGAACACCACTGATTCCAAAATCCATTGGTTTCCCATATTATCTTTCTCCCTTTATTTTGGTGAAATTCAGGAAATTTTGAAATTAAATCATTTCTGAAGTTGTACATTATCAAATGTCACAGTAAAATTATCTGAATGCCTCCTTTCCATGTGTAGTTTCAATTTCCTGAAGGTAATTTCTCCCTTCTAATTACAAGCACTCCAAGAAGAATTAGTTTGTGCAACTCAGCATGAGAGCAAGTAACTCTCATTTCTTCAGGCTGAGTTGAATGCAGGAGGCTTCCTGAATCTGCCTGAATACAACTGCTTAAGGTACAAGATAAGTGTTTCCTGTTCTGTTATTATTATTCTATTTTTAGAGCTAAGGGTCACTAGGGAAATGGTCTCCCAATGGTCAGAACCTTGTGCTTGATATTTCTAAAGGAATTTTGCCCTGGTGATAGGTAACAGAGAAACTTGTGTTCTTTTTTTTTTTTCCTCCTGAAGGATAACATTTAAAATGTGAAAGTTTTAACTGTGTGTTAAATGTTATTTTAAAATTACAAGGTTGAGTTAGACATATTTATCACATCCAAGTGTACTTTTATGGGTCTTGCTGTTTGCTCATGAAAAAATAAAAATATACATGTTCACTTGAGAGGATTTTGCTTTCCCATAAATAAGGGGCTGGAATGTCTTTCCAGACTGAGCTTTTCTGTTGTTGTTTTTGCCCCTCACCCAAGTAACTACACTGGAAAAGGGAATGGAGATTAGCATCGCATTTCAGGCAGAGCTAGAACGTCTTATGTTGAGAGTAGCATTCAGAATTTTCCCTGGACTCATTCTCCTAATTTTCCTGACTGTAGTGCATGGACTCTATTAAATTTTGTTGTGGATTCACTATTAGCCAGCTAAGGGCCAAATCATGCCAACTGTTTTAGAAGCAAAACTTCCGTGCCTCCTGGGATCCATCACACAACCTCCCTCCCTTTCTTCAGAGTTTTGTGCCTTGTCAGGTTCTAAAGTTGGCTCCTAACAAGTATTGTATCAAAACAAAAATAATTCTGCTTCCATTGTTCTCATATCTTTCAAACTCACTTGGATGGGTTTTAATCCCATAGTATAAGTTCTTCTATTAATGCAGACTTACAAAATAGTCGAGATCCTATCTTGTCCCTTATGGAAACTTTGAAAATGGCAGTAATATTTCTCTTTTATTTGGAATCTGAGAACATAACAAAAAGGTATAAGAACTCTGTAGTACTTTTCTCTCCCCATCTCCTTCATTTTCAAATCAGTAAATAGGAGCTGTGGCTCTTACTTTAGCAAAATGATGTACTGTCTACCACTTATAAGGGTTTATTATGCACCAGGAACAAGGTTAAGTACTTGGCATGGCAGTTGACTCTTGAACAACATAGGTTTGAACTGCACAGGTCCGCTTATACGCAGATTTTTTTTCACTAAATACGTACTACATGATCCGCTGTTGGTTGAATATATGGATGCAGAACCGTGGCTACGGATGGCCAACTATAAGTTATACTCAGATTTTTGACTGCTCAGGGGTCGGTGCCCCTAACTTCCACGTTGTTCAAGGGACAACTATACTTTGATTCAGTTGGTACAAGGAAGTAAAGTAGATATTAACATCCACATTCTAAGTGGGGAAACTGACACTTTGGGAAGTCAATTTCACATATGTAGAAAATGAAGGAACCAGAATCTGATCACTGGGCCCCCTCTCATTAGGAGGGCGCCCTCAAAAACACGTATATGCTGAGTGTGATAGGAAAATGTAGTATCAAGTGAAGCAGTGTGCCGCTTCATCATTGATAATTAGCTATAAAGATACCACGTTCTCCCTCTGCCTGGGAGACACCAGTGTGCATACGTGCCCATACGAGGGGGTACAGAGATTACCACATGCCCCTGTCACACTTCTAGGAAGGTAGCAAGTCATTGTCTCTCCTCCTTCAAATGTTCCGACCCATCCTTTGCAAATATCCTTCTAAAATGAAGGTGGCAGATGAGAAGCAAAGAAAATAACTACACAGCTGCATGATAAGTTGCCATATTTCCTAGTTAAGTAAAAAAATTGTCACACCTCACATTCAAGACTGAATTGAATAAGTATCCTGATTAGAATTTCATGCATGCACTGAGTCAAATGCCTTTAGTAAATAACATGTTCTTTGAAAGAGAACAAAAGACTGTGTATATGTACTTGGATTTATTTTCTGTGTGTTTATTAGTATTGCAGTTCTTTGATGAAAGTATCTCCCATTCCGTAGTGTCTTTGTGATCTTCAGTGCCAACAGCCATAAGAAATAGGTATCCAATAATTTAATAACTATTTATTGCAAATTAAGACACTCCCATAGTTTTCTGTGCCTGGGTACCCAGTTTTGGACTCTGTACCACATCCTCTTCCTTTGAGAACACTGAAAATGAAGACTTGGTTTCAGTTGAGACTTTTTCTGTATCCCACACATCCATCCAGAATGGTTAACATTGCTAAGTTCTTTGTTAAATTAAAATCAAGTGCCTGGCTAAACAACTGAACAAGGAATGTTCAAGAGCCCTTCAGTTTTGATTTTAGCTTGTTGTAATTTTCTTATGATGCAAGAGTCTACACGAAGGATGACAGGGCAAGAATTGGGAGCCATTTTGTTGAGGAAACTGGAAATCTTCACCCTTTTAAAAACTTACACTGACTAATATCACATTATTTCTCAAATTAAAGGTTACATTTTCTGCCTCCCTGAGACTAATGTCACTTCTCCAAGTTGAGAACAAGAGCGGCATTTGGCATTTGTTTATCCCAAACCCAAATCGCTGACCCTTTGTTTTTAGTACTTTGCCCTTCTGCTTTCGCTTTTTTAATTTGCTTGTGACTCTCTGCTTCCCCCATCTTTTTTTTTTTTTGGT
This sequence comes from Balaenoptera ricei, assembly GCF_028023285.1. Lineage (NCBI taxonomy): Eukaryota > Metazoa > Chordata > Mammalia > Artiodactyla > Balaenopteridae > Balaenoptera > Balaenoptera ricei. The sequence continues at coordinate 79,014,893 of NC_082644.1, forward strand.
ACAATGATTCTTACCTTGTCTTTCCCCAGTCCGTTTCTGACCTGGAGAGACGTGCAGCATGTTATTGTAAGGACTTCCCGTGCAGGACATTTGAACGCTAATGACTGGAAAACCAATGCTGCTGGTTTTAAGGGTGAGAACTTCTTTCATATTTTGTCACAGGCAAAATATTTTTATTTTTCCCCCATTTTAAATGGAGAGCAGGAAATAGAACCCATCCAAAGAAACTTTAAATTTTGTACTGACACAGGAAGAGCTTGACCTCTTAGTAGAAAAAAAAAAAAGGCAGGTTCCTTTTTTTTTTTTTTTTAATTAAAACAACACATTTAAGGCAGATTTCCTTGGCTTCCCACATCATAGGTCAGTTTCTTTAAAGGTAACCAACTTCCAAGTATTGTCGACCTATGGGGCTCCTCATTAGTTTACTCTTTGCTGTCATTGATTATCTGAGTGGTATTTGTAACAATGTATTTAAAAATTCCTTACCTTCTGGAGTGATTACTTCCAGTTAATAATAGCTGGTATCTTTTGTTCGTTTGAGGGTAGCACTGTTAGTTGCTAGGCTGTGCTTTTCTACATATTTTGTTTTTGTTGTTTTTTTTTTTTTCAAACCTTCCACAAACAGAAAAACAGGCATAATTCTAAGACATTACTTTACATAAACTAAAAGTTCTTATGAAGCTTTATAATGTGCAGTCTTAGGCAAGTGTGCACAGGATATAGTAAGTGCTGACTATTTTTCCCATGGCTGATAGGGATTCTAGTTCCCTCAAACTATCTTACTAATGGTAGCCATTTTGTTTATTGTCATCCATAACATATGCTATAATCAAAAGAAAATAATTATATAAAGCAGATGTCCTATAGTGTAGTATCTTTACTCAGGTTTCAGATAATCTAAATTTTAATCCATTAATTTAAGTTACAACAAAGATTACTTTTTGTTGTATCTGCAGACTTAAATTTACTCCCAAGTAATCTTTGTATTATTATATATCCCTATGGATGAAAAACAGTATTCTATAACATAAGGAATATCTACTTAAAAATTACGGTTCTGGTCCTCAGATCATTGGTAATAAGCTGAATAATCCTGGGCAAGTCATTTAATTTTTCTGGGCCCTAACTTCCCCAACTTAAACAATTTAGAAGCTGAATAATATTATCTACATAGGATATCTTACATATGATTTTAATATATCCTTAGTGTATTATACCCAATGTATATAAATATTCATGCCGAAAATGTAAAGTGTAATTTTAAAAATTATTTGCAATCAGCTTATTAATCATGCTTTGCCAAAACCTATCAATATGCCAGGGAACCAGCACCATATAAAAGAGTTCTTTGATTAACATCTTCACTGAAAACTTCACTTTTAGAAAAAAAAGAATGTCCCTCTGCTTTCGAGTATTATTGAATACCTTTCTGTGCTTGTAAATTATATAATGCAGCAGTGTTCAATGAGCTTTTAATCTAAAGCGTTGTAAATACCTGTTGGGATCACATTTTCTGAAGCCCAAATCAAGACACGTAGTTCCAGAATAGCAAATGTTATGTGCAGCATCAAAAATATTTGAAATTTCAATTGTTCTAGAAAATCCAGGATGTAATTTGCCATATGTATGTTTCCTTTTGATTAGCTTCCCCATGCTTCCAGCCCCGACTATATAAATCCAGGCAGCCAAGGGCTTGGGTTTGGGGAGGGGGGAAGAAGGGATCAAAACATAACCCTGGCTGGTTCAACACTGCAGTGAACTTCTTAGTAGAAGGTTCACAGACTAAGTACATTGACCTCAATGAAGCTGAGGAATCAACTTTAACCCAAATAAAAGTCTTAGTTTTACTTACTCCTTTTTGGCAACTTAAAAAGAGCAAATGGTTCTAATAAAAAATGCAACTCTTTTGAAAACCTCTGTTGGTTTTGGAGAGGGGGAAGCCGAGGATTTAGACTAAATCACCAGATCCAAACCTGAGTCTGAAGGGGGCCATACACTGCTTCTGGCAGGGAGGAAAGAGCATTTTACTATTGCACGTGGCAATATTTAGTATAATATTTCACTCTTCTCTTAGATTGCTGCCAAGAGTAACAATTAAAGTTCACTTTTTCATAGATGAATTACCCTGAACCGTCTGGACTCCCAGTGGAATTGTTTTGTAATTTTGTTGATGGCAAGCCCCATATTTCATCTAAACATGATCATAATAAGAAGGATTTTTTAAGAGTTATTTTCTTCCCTACTCGAAGCATTCCCATCCCCTCCCTAGCGTCCCACAAATAAAAGTGATTAAGGCAGAGGCTAGCAGGAGAAGCGACATGCTTCCGGGAAGGAGAGAATGCAGGTCACTAGGACTGGAAAAAGATGGGCTGACTTTTTATGGAATAAGATCTGAACGAACAAAAAATAGCGAAGGTTTGGAAGAGGTTCATGCAATGAGAGCTCATATTTTAAATTAGGTCAGCCGGCTTTTGCAGGCCTTGCTTAGCGGGAACACATGGCCAAATGTTTCTCCTTAGGAAAAAACGGAAGTTGCCTGCAAGCAGAAGCCTGCAGCCCTGGGTGCACTCCCTCTTACCACTTGGTTTAGTCCTAACGCTGAGTGAGATGTAGGTATGAAACGAATCTGAAAACACCTGTGCTTCCCTGGGCTTGCTGTTGTGCCCTCACGTTGAGCGATTTAACTTGTCTGAAGAGTGGGTTTTTTTTTTTTTGAAACCACCAGAATTTCATAAATTGCTTGGCAGGTACTCTTCTGCAGTGGGGCCATCAGTATGAACATGTGAATTTCCTTCTCATCAGGTAAAGCAGAAGCAGCTCAGAGTAGCAACCAGTTAGGTTTTGGGGTCTTGCCCTCAATAGACTTGATAGCCTTAGTTCTCACTGATAACTTTGGAGAAGCCAACACCCTAAAGATCAGTCTTTCCCCAAACCCTGCCAAGTGCATTTCACACAGTGTCCTTACATTTCTTCAGACCTACCCATGTGTGGTCCATCCGAAGCAGAGAACAGAGCCAGATGTTATAGGAACTAGACTGGTGTGGGTCTCCTCTCAAGGCAGACTTGATCCACTCTTACCCACATGTGTTAATGGGCCTGGATTCCTGGCTCCTGGAAGGGGATTCCCTCCAGAGGCAGCTGCTGGCTTCTTGTTGACTGGCACGGACAGATTGCATCCAGGCAAGGAAGTTGCCCTTGAAGGACTGGCTCCTCTTTGTGTTTCTCTGAGAGCAGAGTTGCATACTGATGAGCTGGGTGCAGAGAACTTTCTTCCCCTTTCTCTGTGCTCTCATTATGGTCGCACTCTATAAACGATCCTATATTGAGATCAGTTCACAGTAAAGCCAGCCCCAAAGCTGGAAGCCACTCATCAACATTTTTATGCTAATGGTACCTTAATTTTTAACAATGTTAATTGAACTAAGATGATTCTGTCTTGATGCTTCTTCAATAATAATAGTAATCTCTTATAGTTAAAATATCTTGCAGAAGATTTGTTTTTCAAAATAAACATAATCCAATGAATGCATACCTATGGAAACTAACTAGATGTTATTTAGATTTGTTCATCCTGTGAATAATCGTAGCTAAATTTCAGACACCTTTTGACTTTAAACCTCCTCCAGAGATAGTTTCTTTAATAATAAATGGAATAAATATCATGCATCTAGCAAAGAATCTGAGATTATGCATGAGAATAGGAAAGTATTTGTATGAGACCACATGAACAGATGTGGTATTTGCCACTACAGAACTAAAATCCAAATTCCAGTATTTTGCTACTGAGCAGCATTTGCAGTGCCTGGAGACGACTTTGGCATTAAATTGTTTGTTTGGGGGTTTCTTCAATATTACTTCTTTCTCCTTTTTTTCCCTTTGCTCTTACGATAAGTCTTTTCCTATTTTTTTCTTTTCTACTGTTTTTAATACCCCCCTCATGCTCCTTAAAATGTACAAATCAGCTGTAGAATTGAGGGTTTTCGCCATCAGGGTGGTTTTCTTCAAGGAATATAAGTTATGCAGTCTCTTCATTCATTTATTCACAAATATTTCCTGCGCACCTTCAGCAGGCCAGCCCACTGCATGCTGAATGAAGTGCAACCAAAGAGGAGAATTAGAAGGAAACGTCTGGGGCCCCATGACTTTGCCTGCTCTGATCTGGCTGTGCTATGATTTACACACAGAACAGAAATTTACACTGCACTTTTTTCTCCCTTCAGTCAAGCCCAACCAATCTGCCAGGTTCATGTTTATAAAAGTATCAATGATCCTTCTCTCGTCATCTAAAATGCAGCCCAGCCTGAGCAGCAGAAGGCATCTAATGAGAGAATCTCTCTTGTGGAGTGCCATTTGCATTTTGACCAGCTCTGTTTGTACCTATAGAGTATATGGATCCTAGAGCCATGCAGAGGACTTGAATTCTGCATTCTTCTAGAATCCATGGCTCATAGCCTTTCAGGAAGAACGTGACTCTTTGTTATGAGCCCCTCCCTCCTACTGCGTTAATCTGAAGACCCTGCAGATTTCCCCTTTCTCCCCCAGCCTCCTGGGCTGCGCTCGCTGAATCTTTCCCCCATGTCCTTATCTCTGGTTTGCGGATGTAGTTATGAGAAGTATAATGGAATGCATGCAACATCGGTGCTGTAGTTTTTTTCAGTGTCTGTATTTGGATATGATGACTTGATATTTTACAGTTAAACTCTCTTGAATCTAGGAACAGGAATAGACGTCAGATAATAAATTAGGAACTTCTGTCATCTTTACTAGGCGAAAGAATGAAAAAAATGTCATTGAAAATCAAAAATGACAACTAAGTGAGCGAGGTTACCACGCCTTCCATTTCACTGCCCTCCCAGACTATGTAAGTCTCTTTTTTTCTACCAGCATGTTGCTGAAACCTCCCCATTCTCCACTGACTCTTTCTTTGACCACAACTAAACTACTAGATTTTTTTTTTTTTTTAATTTCTAACTGATTTCCCACCATGGGGAAAACAATTGACAGTCTAACATGACTTCCTAGCCTCAAAGGCCCTTAACTTTTAATAACCTTTATTACTTTTAATTGCCATCATTTTATTTCCACTGTTAGGGCTGGTAATTTTAAGATGTTCCAATATATTTTTAATATCTACCTGTCTTGCTTTCAGTTTTAACACTTATTAAAAAGAATTAGATATGCTGAAACCATTAAGCATGCCATGTGTTGAACTGAAACTAAAGGTTTTGAAATGTGGTGTTTTTATTTTTTTTGAGTCTATAAAGTGATATCTGATGTGTTACCATTTGAAAGGGTAAAGCTATATTGTATTTTATTATGTCACTGTACAAATAATATCTTATCTTTGCCACCTAGCATGCTGATATGATGTTGGTAGCTATGATTAAAGCTACATAATGTACCTTAATTGGAAATCTGCACATCATGTTTTCAAAGAAAGGTCAAAGTGAAACATTATTCATCAGGTCAGTGTCAGAGGGGGTATTTGAATCAGATGCTTGACTTCAGTCCTGATCCTATTTTCAGAAATAAGGCATTTAGTTCTTCTCTTAAAATGCAGAGAGGGATGTAAGTACATTTGATCCTACCTAATAAAATTTGCTCCCTAGAAACACCACCTGATTTTCTTTCAAGATTCTATGTTTACTCCATTGTATTCTATGAACTCCTATTCACTTATTAACTTAAAACCTTTCATTTTTGCATTTATTGATCATTGAATGTATGAGCTTACCTTCTTGCTCATTTATAAAAAAAAGATATGAATCACACATAATTTAGGGATTTTACGTTTATTCTTTTGTCTGGTGGATGATTTACCTAAATATCTACCTGGGAACAGCAATATAGAACCCCTGACAGCAGTCTGCTTGGTCACTGCTTAATCCGGAGTCTTGTATCCAAAATGTCTACTTGCCCCATCAGAGTGTTCTATTCATACCTACTAAATATGTGAGATTTTAAAATATTTTCTGCAAATGAAAAATGTTATTTTCTCTGCGCTGGTCTTTGAATGGTAGTGTTAGGTTTGTTAGACTTTGGGGGTATTTTGTTTTGTTTTTTCATCCCTAAATACAAAAGTTTTAAATGCATGTGGTTTCACACTTAAACTCCATCTTCAAAATAGAATTAAAACAATGGTTGTACTGTATGACTATTATCTCTTTACAAAACATAATTAGTTAATGAAGGGAATTATGTTTGGAGTAGTTTTGTGGCTTTGCCACAATCTTAAGAACTTTATTCTAGTAGAGTCTGTTATTGATATTTTCTTTGGCCTTGGAGGAGGCCAATTAAAGTTTTTGTATCTTGGGTTTTTAGAATGTGGGTAACAAATACCAAACATAATGAGAAGGCTGAGTTGAAAGAAAAGTGCTTTGAAATTGGAAAATAACCAAACATAAAAAGAGCCTTGACAAAGAAAAGAGTCTTAAAAGTGTATTTTCATATGTCACAGCTTTCTACTGTGAAATGAGGATAAAGATATGAAACTATGTTGTGAATTAGAATGCTATTTTGCGATTGAAATTAATTAAATTGGAGGGCACACACAAAGTAGGCGCATCAGGACCCAGGGGAAGGAGCAGTGACCCCATAGGAGACTGAACCAGATCTACCTGCTAGTGTTGGAGCGTCTCTTGCAGAGGTGGGGGGTGGCTGTGCCTCACTGTGAGGACAAGGACACTGTCAGCAGAAGTTCTGGGAAGTACTCCTTGGCATCAGCCCTCCTGGAGTCCGCCATTAGCCCCACCAAAGAGCCTGTAGCCTCCAGTGCTGGGTTGCCTCAGGCCAAACAACCAACAGGGAGGGAACTCAGCCCCACCCATAAGCAGACAAGTGGATTAAACTTTTACTGAGCTCTGCCCACCAGAGCAACACCCAGCTCTACCCACCACTGGTGCCTCCCATCAGGAAGCTTGCACAAGCCTCTTAGATAGCCTCATCCACCAGAGGTCAGACAGCAGAAGCAAGAAGAGCTACAATCCTGCAACCTGTGGAATGAAAACCACATTCACAGAAAGATAGACAAGATGAAAAGGCAGAGGGCTATGTACCAGATAAAGGAACAAGATAAAACCCCAGAAAAACAACTAAATGAAGTGGAGATAGGCAACCTTCCAGAAAAAGAACTCAGAATAATGATAGTGAAGATGATCCAGGACCTCAGAAAAAGAATGGAGGCAAAGATCGAGAAGATGCAAGAAATGTTTAACAAATACCTAGAAGAATTAAAGAACAAACAGAGATGAGCAATACAATAAATGAAAAATACACTAGAAAGAATCAATAACAGAATGACTGAGGCAGAAGAACGGATAACTAACCTGGAAGACAGAATGGTGGAATTCACTGCCATGGAACAGAATAAAGAAAAAAGAATGAAAAGAAATGAAGACAGCCTAAGAGTTCTGGGACAACATTAAATGCACCAACATTTGCATTACAGGGGTCCCAGAAGGAGAAGAGAGAGAGAAAGGACCCAAGAAAATATTTGAAGAGATAATACTCAAAAACTTCCCTAACATAGGAAACGAAAGGGCCACCCAAGTCCAGGAAGCACAGAGAGTCCCAGGCAGGATAAACCCAAGGAGAAACACGCCGAGACAAATACTAATCAAATTGACAAAAATTACAGACAGGGAAAAATTATTACAAGCAACAAGGGAAACACGACAAATAACATACAAGGGAACTCCCCTAAGGTTAACAGCTGATTTTTCAGCAGAAACTCTACAAGCCAGAAGGGAGTGGCACGATATATTTGAAGTGGTGGAAGGGAAGAACCTACAACCAAGATTACTCTACCCAGCAAGGATCTCATTCAGATTCGATGGAGAAATCAAAAGCTTTACAGACAAGCAAAAGCTAAGAGAATTCAGCACCACCAAACCAGTTCTACAGCAAATGCTAGAGGAACTTCCCTAAGTGGGAAACACAAGAGAAGAAAAGGACCTACAAAAACCAACTCAGAACAATTAAGAAAATGGTAATAGGAACATACATATCGATAATTACCTTAAACGTGAATGGATTAAATGCTCCAACCAAAAGACACAGGCTTGCTGAATGAATACAAAACAAGACCTGGATATATGCTGTCTACAAGTGACCCACTTCAGACCTAGGGACACATACAGACTGAAAGTGAGGGGATGGAAAAAGATATTCCATGCAAATGGAAATCAAAAGAAAGCTGTAGTAGCAATACTCATGTTGGATAAAATAGACTTTAAAATAAAGAATGTTACAAGAGACAAGGAAGGACACTGCATAATGATCAAGGGATCAATCCAAGAAGAAGCTATAACAATTATAAATATATATGCACCCAACATAGGAGCACCTCAATACATAAGGCAACTGCTAACAGCTATAAAAGAGGAAATCGACAGTAACACAATAATAGTGGGGGACTTTAACACCTCACTTACACCAATGGACAGATCATCCAAACAGAAAATTAATAAGGAAACACAAGCTTTAAATGACACAATAGACCAGATAGATTTAATTGATATTTATAGGACATTCCATCTAAAAACAGCAAATTACACTATCTTCTCAAGGGCACATGGAACATTCTCCAGGATAGATCACATCTTGGGTCACAAATCAAGCCTCGGTAAATTTAAGAAAATTGAAATCATATCAAGCACCTTTTCCTACCACAACACTATGAGACTAGATATCAGTTACAGGGAAAAAATTTAAAAACAAAAACACATGGAGGCTAAACAATATGTTACTAAGTAACCAAGAGATCACTGAAGAAATCAAAGAGGAAATCAAAAAATACCTAGAGACAAATGACAATGAAAACACGATGATGCAAAACCTATGGGATGCAGCAAAAGCAGTTCTAAGAGGGAAGTTCATAGCAGTACAATCCTACGTCAAGAAACAAGAAAAATCTCAAATAAACAATCTAACCTTACACCTAAAGGAACTAGAGAAAGAAGAACAAACAAACCCAAAGTTAGTAGAAGGAAAGAAATCATAAAGATAAGAGCAGAAATAAATGAAATAGAAACAAAGAAAACTATAGCAAAGATCAATAAAACTAAAAGCTGGTTCTTTGAGAATATAAACAAAATTGATAAACCTTTAGCCAGACAGAAAAAGAGGGAGAGAACTCAAATCAATAAAATTAGAAATGAAAAAGGAGCAGTTACAACAGACACTGCAGAAATACAAAGCATCCTAAGAGACTACTACAAGCAATGCTATACCAATAAAATGGACAACCTGGAAGAAATGGACAAATTCTTAGAATTTGGTTATTCTTACAAAGGTATAACCTTCCAAGACTGAACCAGGAAGAAATAGAAAATATCAACAGACCAATCACAAGTAATGAAATTGAAACTGTGATTAAAAATCTTCCAACAAACAAAAGTCCAGGACCAGATGGCTCCACAGGTGAATTCTATCAAACATTTAGAGAAGAGCTAACACCCATCCTTCTGAAACTCTTCCAAAAAACTGCAGAGGGAGGAACACTCCCAAACTCATTCTACGAGGCCACCATCACCCTGATACCAAAACCAGACAAAGACACTACAAAAAAAGAAAATTACAGACCAATATCACTGATGAATATAGATGCAAAAATCCTCAACAAAATACTAGCAAAGAGAATCCAACAACACATTAAAAGGATCATACATCATGATCAAGTGGGATTTATCCCAGGAATGCAAGGATTCTTCAATATATGCAAATCCATCAATGTGATGCACTATATTAACAAATTGATGAATAAAAACCATATGATCATCTCATTAGATTCAGAAAAAGCTTTTGACAAAATTCAACACCCATTTATGATAAAAACTCTCCAGAAAGTGGGCATAGAGGGAACCTACCTCAACATAATAAAGGCCATACACGACAAACCCACAGCAAACATCATTCTCAATGGTGAAAAACTGAAAGCATTTCCTCTAAGATCAGGAAGAAGACAAGGATGTCCACTCCTGCCACTGTCATTCAACATAGTTTTGGAAGTCCTAGCCATGACAATCAGAGAAGAAAAAGAAATAAAAGGAATACAAATTGGAAAAGAAGAAGTAAAACTGTCACTATTTGCAGATGACATGATACTATACATAGAGAATCCTGAAGATGCTACCAGAAAACTACCAGAGCTAATCAATGAATTTGGTAAAGTTGCAGGATATAAAATTAATGCACAGAAATCTCTTGCATTCCTATATACTAAGAATGAAAGATCAGAAAGAGAAATTAAGGAAACAATCACATTCACCATTGCAACAAAAAGAATAAAATACCTAGGAATAAACCTACCTAAGGAGGTGAAAGACCTGTACTCAGAAAACTATAAGACACTGATGAAAGAAATCAAAGATGACACAAACAGGTGGAGAGATATACCATGTTCGTGGATTGGAAGAATCAGTATTGTGAAAATGACTATACTACCTAAAGCAATCTACAGATTCAGTACAATCCCTATCAAATTACTAATGGCATTTTTTTACAGAACTAGAAGAAAAAATCTTAAAATTTGTGTGGATTGCTTTGACAATCTTGAGGGAAAAAAACAGAGCTGGAGGAATCAGACTCCCTCACCTCAGACTGTACTACAAAGCTATAGTAATCAAGACAGTATGGTACTGGCACAAAAACAGAAATATAGATCAATGGAACAGGATAGAAAGCCCAGCGATAAACCCAAGCACCTGTGGTCAACTAATCTATGACAAAGGAGGAAAGGATATACAATGGAGAAAAGACAGTCTCTTCAATAAGTGGTGCTGGGAAAAATGAACAGCTACATGTAAAAGAATGAAATTAGAACACTTCCTAACACCATACACAAAAATAAACTCAAAATGGATTAAAGACCTAAATGTAAGAATGGACACTATAACACTCTTAGAGGAAAACATAGGAAGAACACTCTGTGACTTAAATCACAGCAAGATCTTTTTTGACCCACCTGCTAGAGTAATGGAAATAAAAACAAAAATAAACAAATGGGACCTAATGATACTTAAAAGCTTTTGCACAGCAAAGGAAACTGCAAACAAGCTGAAAAGACAACCCTCAGAATGGGAGAAAATATTTGCAAGTGAATCAACGGACAAAGGATAATCTCCAAAATACATAAACAGCTCATGCAGCTCGATATTAAAAAAAAAAAAACAACCCAATCAAAAAGTGGGCAGAAGACCTAAATAGACATTTCTCCAAAGAAGACATACAGATGGCCAAGAGGCACATGAAAAGATGCTCAACATCACTAATTATTAGAGAAATGCGAATCAAAACTACAGTGAGGTATCACCTCACACTGGTTAGAATGGGCATCATCAGAAAATCTACAAACAACAAATGCTGGAGAGGGTGTGGAGAAAAGGGAACCCTCTTGCACTGTTGGTGGGAATGTAAATTGATACAGCCACTATGGAGAACAGTATGGAAGTTCCTTAAAAAACTAAAAATAGAATTACCATGTGATCCAGCAATCCCACTACTGGGCATATACCCAGACAAAACCATAAGTCAAAGACATATGCACCCCAATGTTCATTGCAGCACTATTTACAATAGCCAGGTCATGGAAGCAACCTCAATGCCCATCAACAGACCAATGGTTAAAGAAGCTGTGGTACATATATACAATGGAATATTACTCAACCACAAAAAGGAACGAAATTGGGTCATCTGTAGAGAAGTGGATGGATTTAGATACTATCATACAGAATGAAGTAAATCAGAAAGAGAAAAACAGTTATCGTATATTAATGCATATATGTGGAATCTAGAAAAATGGTACAGATGAACTGGTTTGCAAGGCAGAAATAGAGACACAGATGTAGAGAACAAACATATGGACACCAAGGGGGAAAAGCCAGGGGAAGTGGGGCGGGGATGAATTAGGAGATTGGGATTGACATATATACACTAATATGTATAAAAGAGATAACTAATAAGAACCTGCTGGACACTATCAAACTCTTAGAGGAAAACATAGGCAGAACACTCTATGACATAAATCACAGCAAGATTCTTTTTGACCCACCTCCTAGAGAAATGGAAATAAAAACACAAATAAACAAATGGGACCTAATGAAACTTAAAAGCTTTTGCACAGCAAAGGAAACCATAAACAAGACCAAAAGACAACCATCAGAATGGGAGAAAATATTTGCAAATGAAGCAACTGACAAAGGATTAATCTCCAAGATTTACAAGCAGCTCATGCAGCTCAATAACAAAAAAACGAACAACCCAATCCAAAAATGGGCAGAAGACCTAAATAGACATTTCTCCAAAGAAGATATACAGATTGCCAACAGACACATGAAAGAATGCTCAACATCATTAATCATTAGAGAAATGCAAATCAAAACTACAATGAGATATCATCTCACACCGATCAGAATGGCCATCATCAAAAAATCTACACACAATAAATGCTGGAGAGGGTGTGGAGGAAAGGGAACCCTCTTGCACTGTTGGTGGGAATGTAAATTGATACAGCCACTATGGAGAACAGTATGGAGGTTCCTTAAAAAACTACAAATAGAACTACCATACGACCCAGCAATCCCACTACTGGGCATATACCCTGAGAAAACCATAGTTCAAAAAGAATCATGTACCAAAATGTTCATCGCAGCTCTGTTTACAATAGCCAGGACATGGAAGCAACCTAAGTGTCCATCATCGGATGAATGGATAAAGAAGATGTGGCACATATATACAATGGAATATTACTCAGCCATAAAAGAAATGAAATGGAGGTATTTGTAATGAGGTGGATGGAGTTAGAGTCTGTCATACAGAGTGAAGTCAGAAAGAGAAAAACAAATACAGTATGCTAACACATATATATGGAATCTAAGGAAAAAAAAAAAAAGGCCATGAAGAACCTAGTGGCAAGACAGGAATAAAGACACAGACCTACTAGAGAATGGACTTGAGGATATGGGGAGGGGGAGGGGAGAGATGTGACAGGGTGAGAGAGTGTCATGGACATATATACACTACCAAATGTAAAATAGATAGCTAGTGGGAAGCAGCCGCATAGCACAGGGAGATCAGCTCGGTGCTTTGTGACCACCTTGAGGGGTGGGATGGGGAGGGTGGGAGGGAGGGAGATGCAAGAGGGAAGAGATATGGGAACATATGTATATGTATAACTGATTCACTTTGTTATAAAGCAGAAACTAACACACCATTGTAAAGCAATTATACTTCAATAAAGATGTTTACAAAAAAAAAAAGAACCTGCTGTATAAAAAAACAAAATTAAATTAAATTTTAAAAAAAGAACATGCAGAGTCTAGCAGAGAACCTAAAAAAAAAAGAAGAATATACATACGTACACATACAGGCACATTTTCTTACGGAAGCCTTTTTGTTTTTTGTTTTAAATAAACAAAACCTCTTGTTTGAGGTTTTGTTTATTTAAAACAAAAATCTCACTCTGCCTAGTGGTTTGGAGCATGGGCCCCAAAGTCAAATAACCTGGGATTGAATCCCAGCTTTGTAAACAAATAAATAGTACATCTGGGGACCCACATACATTCTTAACTTCATTGGACTGAGTTTACATATAATAAAAAGCACCATTTTAAGTGTACAAATGTATACGTCTGTGTAAACATCACCGCAATCAAGGTATAGAACATTTCCATCACCCCACAAAGTTCTTTTGTGCTCTTTCTCATCCCTTATCCCACCCCGCAACCCCGCCCTTTGCAACCAGTTGATTTTCTGTCACTATAGATTAGATTGTCTTTTGTGGACTTTCATGTAAATAGAATTATTTGAAACTGGCTTATTTCCCTCCATATATTTTTTTGAGGTTCATTCTTGTCATTAAGTATATGAGGAGTTTATTCCATTTTATTACTAAGTAGTATTCCACTATATATATAGGAATGTACCACAATTTGTATCATCATTCACTTTTTCACAGATAATTTTATTTTTATTTTTTATTGAGGTATAATTGATATACAATATTATATAAGTTACAGGTGTACAACATAGTGATTCACAATTTTTAAAAGCTATACTCCATTTATAATTATTATAAAATATTGGCTACATTCCCTGTGTTGTGCAATATATCCTTGTAGCTTATTTATTTCATACATAGTAGTTTGTACCTCTTAATCCCCACCCCTATCTTACCTCTCCCCCTTTCTCTCCCCCCACTGGTAATTTCTACTTTGTTCTCTATATCTGCAAAACTGTTCTTTTTTGTTATATCCACTAGTTTATTTTAATTTTTAGGTTCCACATGTAAGTTATATCATACAGTATTTGTCTTTTCTCTGACTTATTTCACTTAGCGTAATACCCTCCCGGTCCGTCCATGTTGTTGCAAATGACAAAATTTTATTCTTTTTTATGGCTGAGTAGTATTCTACTGTATATATGTACCACATATTCTTAATCCATTCATCTGTCGATGGACACTTAGGTTACTTCCATATCTTGACAGTTGTAATACTGCTGCTATGAACATTGGGGTGCATATATCTTTTTGAATTAGTGGTTTGGTTTTTTTGGATATGTACTCAAGAGTGGAATTACTCATATGATACTTCTATTTTTAGTTTTTTGAGGAACCTCCATACTGTTTTCCACAGTGGCTGCACCAATTTACATTCCCACCAACAGTGTACGAAGGTTCCCCTTCCCCTGGACTATTTTATTGTTTCCAGGTTGGTTGTTATGAGTAAAGCTGGTATGAATATTCATGGACAAGTCTCTGTGTGGACAAATTACAACTTTTTAAACATTACACGGTCCGAAAAGACCTAATTTAAACAGAGGCTTTGAGGAGTAAGGGAATGGTCCAAATGGCTAGCCAGATATAGAGCATTTCAGGCCAGGCATACAGCAGATACAAAGTGTCAGTCAAGGAAAAGCTAGGAGGCCATCCATCCTAGCTGGAGTGTGTGGCAAAGGGAAGAATGAGGAAAACAGTATCATATACAGAATTGAGCACAGTTCTTCATTCATAGCAGACACTCAGGGAACACGATCATCTACATGTTATGCATCATTCTCATACAACATTTAATGTTGAATTAATAAACAGTTAATATTCTGTTAGAATTTTTGTATGATAAAAATGAAGCACATATATATATATATATATATATATATATATACACACACACACACACACACACACACACACACACACACACACATAGATCTGTGGCCATTAAAATGCTGTGTGTAGCTTAGGAATGAAATGAGCTCCACTCTCCCTTGCAAATATGACACTCACTCCTTTATATTCACGTATTTCATGTAACACTTCTGTTCCCCTCTCTGTAGTTTACTTTGTCTAATTTGGGTTCTTATTTCCATTTGCCAGTGATTTTAGTTGATGATTCTGGATAAAGGGTTAACTTCCTTATTTGTTATTTCTCTGCTTTTCTAGAAGACTACTTGGATTTCAAGAAACAATAGATGGGCTGGAATGTTTTGAAAAAAGCATAATCTGCTGATCATGAATGATTTGTTAATGTCATGTACATAACCTAGATGAGAAGCATAGATAAATATAATGAGAGGGTGGAAGGTGTTTGAGAACCTTAGAGTTACTCATGGGAATTAAAACTTGTCTGAAATAGTTTTTAGAGTAGTTAGTTTAAACAGATGTATTATTTTTTCTTTGTATCTCTTGGAGGATTGGGGATTAAAACTGGATGAGACAGCTGTGGTGAAAGCAATGGTCAGGGTAAGGGAGAAGACAGAGGACCCAGTGTGCAAAAATGACGGGTATGATGTGATGAGGGAAGTAATTCAGAAGAAACTGAGAGCCATGCTACCTGATTCCTAGAGTTAAGAGTTCTTATTTGATCTGAAAAACATGTTGGGGCTACTGCACTGATTTGAGAAAGTGAGTTGGATAATAGTAATGACTATCAAGCAAGTCGATTCCAGTTGCTTTGATGCTAGAGTTCTCTTTTTTAAGCTGATGGTATAAATCCATGAGTCCTGTGATATGTGCTACAAAATGACACGCACAGAAGAAACTGACTTGCTAAAATGGATGAAAATGCTCTTGCAGTGATCATTTTCTATCATCTTAGCATGCAATTGTATATTCCTGACCTCAAGGGCTGTGACATTCAGTGAAATTTTTTATCATCTCTTGGTCGCCTTCTAAATGAGGAGAGTTATAGCACTGGTGTTTATAATCATCTTTGCTAAATTCTTTTTTTAAAAAGAGAAGACAAAGAAATGCTTTTTGAAATGGGTCTTTAATAAATCTAGGACAAAGGGTGTGGTGACGAGATCGCTTCTTGAAAAGTGTCAGGCCAGAAATTGTACTTTGAGAAGACTTCACAAATTTCCTTTGACCCAGGTCTTTTTGTTGCTTATTATTGTTCACCATGACCTTCAGAAAGCCACTTAACTTCCAATATTTGAATTATTTTCACGTACAGTTGTGGTCTGTGTATTTGCCGTGTCAATTTTCAGAGACTTAAAGAAAGCGAGTGACATAATTCTGGTTAGCTTCTTGAGTCGCTGTGAGACTCTTGCAGATAGCGTGACAGAGGCATTTACAGTTTACAAATGCCTTTTTCCCTTTCTTAAGTTTTATGTTAATATTCTTTTTCTTGGCTGTGAAGCAAACTTAGAATCATCTATAGTCCTAGGAAGCTTTATGACTTTTTTGAACCTGCCAGAGGCTGCAGCGTCTATGCTTTCTTAATATACTGTGTGGGATGGTTCTGTCTGGAAATTTTTTGCTTTTCTTTATACGTTTTGCCTTCAGAAGTGCCTTTAGAGCCAAGGTAAAAGATACGTGTCCGGCTTTGTTCCAGAGTTCAATATTGTGCATCTTAGAATCCTAAAATTCGCACTAAATTCCGGCCATATATGAGTAAAGAATCAGAGGAGATACCTGAAAATGCAAGAAATGTCTATGATTGTATGCTAGGGCTGCCATAGTTCATCGCACAGGTTATTAACTGTGCAAGGGAATCAAACGAGGATTGAGTGGAGACTGAAATCTGGCCTGTGATTTACTCACCAAGCCAAGTGCCCCAGAGTGGGATGATGTCCACCTAAAGAAAGAGGCAGCTGTCTCTAATACACATAATTCTCACATAGGCAGCCCTGTTGCATAGAATTCTGTTGTAATTTCTCCCACAATTGTCAAAGGCACGGGTATCTTTTAAAAGGTATCTCTCCAGAGATGGTTTTGGTCATTTTAACCTTCATCTACTGCTTCAACCTTGACATTCACAGAACCTTCATTAGCAAAGTTACTGCAGTCAAATAGAGTTTTCCAATATCTTTTTTCATCACTATCTTTATCACCAACTCTCTAGACACAGTTTGACGCAAAATCTTAGAATTTTGAGTAAGTGTGTAAAGCACAGATCTGTTTCTCTCTTCATATTCTTTCTACATTCTGCCTTATTTTGTGACCAAAAATGATTGAAGCTTCATTAGTTCAAATGTATAATTATTTCACGTGGAGCCAGTAGGAGAAGATTCTTATTTGGGGTGATGAGTCCTTATAAACATTGATATATGCAGGATACATGAACACAGGCATAAGGCAGTGGTGAAAAGGACTTTATGTGATGTTTCCATGATTATCGTCAAGCTGGCTTGGGGAGGTGCTCCCAACAGACCATCTTTTCTACCGAGGAATAGGGCTTTAAATGTGAAAGGGGGAAATGTGATTGAGGTGCATAGGAGGAACTCTGTCATTGAAATCAGTACATGCCTGTCAGTTTGGACTCTGGCATCAGCATTCTGAGCACAGACTGCGGCACTAATTCCCTGTCCTCCATCAGGGACAGGGGGCTCTAAGTTGCTGTGACCATAGTGAGACCATGCCAAATGGGCACTGTTCCAGCTGTGAAAACTGGTTCAGGATCAATAAGATAACCCAAATGAACAAGAGAAAAAGGAGCCTTATTACATCTTTTTAAATTTTCATAAAGATGGCTTAGCCCATCCTTTTTTTTCTATCCAGAGAGATCTTTATATTCATACCAGTGTCTACAATAAAAACCAGACCCAAAGTTTCAGAAAGAAATCCTGAAAATTAATCCCACCCTAGTTCTATGCGTAACTTCCTAAGGCCACTGTGTCTAGGAAGGTACAGTTATACACACCAGGCGATCACTTTGCAGAATCCATCTGGATTCATCTTCTGTGACATAAATAGATCCAGACTTTTTTTTTCTTAGAATCTCAATTCAGACTCTTTACACATGTTCACATCTTGCTAGCCTTAGGCATTTCAAAGCAATTAAATTTCTATCACACATCCCAGTAATAGTTTCAACAGGCTTCATTTTATGGTGTTCTACCAGAAGACACGGTACACCCTGAAGTTTCCAGAGTCATCTTTGAAAGAGCCCAAAAGGAGGGTATTGTGATCACTGCTGGGTGTTAACAAATGGGAAGCTGCTCTTTGCCACTCAATGCCGTTCTTCCATCTGTGCATGACTGGTTAGCTGTAATAAAACAATGGTCTCAGCATGAATATAAAATAAAGTATCCTTACCATATTAACAATATCTTCTCACTCAGGGAAAACCCCTGATAGAAATGACTGAAGAAGGTCATTTCTCAGCAAGAATAGGGGAAAGGGTTATGGGCCAGATGTTAACTTTCCTTCCAAACTCCACATATTTCTTTCTCTGCACATGATATTTTAACGAGTTTTGAAGAAGAGAGCAGTTTTTAATGCAGCTGATTTGCAAAAGGAAGAGAGGAGAAAAATGTTCCAGTGTTCATTTGTGATATGTAGATAAATTCCCAAAATGTTCCCCCTGCACCTTTGCTACCTTGTTATTCCAAGGATTTATGATTGATTTGAGTACCGTAGTTGAAAGAAATACTGTGTGTCTTACAGACAGTGGTAATCACTGAGTACATATATAATACATCAAGATTTTGAACACTTGGGATCAAGTCCCAGTGACTTTAGAGTTGTTGTTTTTTTTTTAATATTCATGAGACAGTTTATTCAGCGGTAAAATATGAATAATACTATCTTGCTAGCATTGTTCTACAGATTTCATTAGCTAATATGTAAAAAAATGCATATGTAAAATATTTTTGCCTCCCATACAAAATTTCTTCTAGGCATCTTATTTTGGGAAGCATGCTTGATAAATGCACTTCAATTGTAGAGGCGGTAAGATTAGGAAATACATATCTCAGTGCATTTACTTCTTTCAACATTGTAATTGAGCATGATTTTGTATCTCAATCAAACACTGATTCTATCCTAACAAATGCATAGAATTTAACTCTTTAAGTGATGTGTATCCAAAGAAGGAAATACCTAGACCAGTCTGTGCTTGAAAAATGAGGGATGTGCATTTATAGATTAATTGGGAGAACTTTATCTTCTTAAAATATTTTTTTAAGAGAAGCAAAAATGTCTTTGGTAGCCCACATGAAAAGATATTGGCATGATCTTCTGTATAACCCACTTACTTCTTGCGCTTCTGGCATGAGGGACAGGTATTTGTGAATCATGCCTACAGAAACTCAGGCCCTACGTTGGAGATACTAGCCTAATTAACCAGGCTTTATCAACTGGGCTTCCAGGAAAGATGCTAGCCTGTATACCCTTAGGAAGTGGTTCTCAAAGTGGCGTCCCTAGACCAACAATATTGGCATCACCTGGGAACTTGTTAGAAATGCAAATTCTGGGCCTTACCTCAAAACTACTAATCAGTGGGGCTACACAATGCGTACCCTAACAGGTCCTCTGGGTGATGCACATGCAGGTTTGGGAACCACCCACCCAAGTTATCCACTGTATGCAATGAATTAACTTCTCTTCTAGTGAAATTTGAATGTTGCTAATTGAAATACCATCCTTAGAAGAAATGAAAAACTTGTCTCTCAAATGATTTTTTTTTCTGTAGTTTGGATAAGGAATCCCATGTGTGAAAGGTGCTCTTAAAAAATCTCATCTCTTGTCAGTCTCTTAGCCATTTGCTCCCAGCTTCATGCATTTGCCTTTCTGTCAATTGGACCATACCCTGTGTTTTCAAACTTTGCATCCCCCATTTTGGAGGGGGAAAAAAAAACTTTTCCATTATCCTCCTGCCTTAGTTCTGTCCTTCCTTACACAACTAAAAATTCCCAACAAGTAGTCTGATTTAGCTGCTTCCGTTTCCTTACTGTTTAATCCCTTTGTAATTTTCTTCAGTCTGGTTTCCACTTCCACCTTTGAAGTGCAATTACTCTTTGAGATTTTCAACCATTTTCTGCTTGCCAAGCCAGAAGCCTCCTTGTTTTTCTCTAGGATTTCATGCTTTTGATCTACCCAGTCCAGATCTGCCTTTCCTTGCCTTTTGTGATGCCAAGATATAGCCCCATTCTTCATTGACACTCTCCTGAGTCCTTTCTCTCCCTTCCTCTCACCTGGGCCATTCCTTAAGGTCTGTTGTTTAGAGTGCTCTGGCTCTCTCTCCTTCTCCCCTCCTCTCTCCCCGTCTCCTCCCTCCCTTCCTCCCTCCCTCCCTCTTACATTCTCTTAATTCCACCTTCACATCCCCACCTTCCTTTAAATGACAAGTACCACCTCCTGACTAATGATTTTCAGTTCTACCATCTTCAGCATTGACTTCATCCATTACCCACCTAGAATCTCTGCCCAAGGCTCACCTGTGTCATTTAAAACTCAAAACTGCCAAACGGAACTGTCAATTGTCTTTTACAAAACAACTTCTCCCCCAAAGTTACCTCTGTCATCAGGGCGTATCCTTCTCTAGATCACCCCATTTACTCTGACTCAGTATGTATCCTACATAGTGCGAGATGTGAAATTTCATTGCTCCTTTCTTATCTGATCTCTTATTTCATTTCACCCCTTCCATAACCTTCTTTATGGTCTTCCATGCCTGCACCATTGAAGGAACTAGTTCCCTGCCTCAATCCGTCTGCCATTTCATATCCCATACACCAATGCCAGATCAGTCTTTCTAAAATATTAATTAAATGATGTCATTTCCTTGAATGTTGGCTACTCCATTACCTCCAGATTAAATCCATCCATGGGATTCCAGGCCCACACAGGTTTCTTGAGGAAGCCACCATTCCAAATATCTCATTCCTTTCCCCATGAATTATACCTCCATGAATCCAAATCTTAGTCCAGGATATAAGAACCATCTCAAGTATTATTTCTTCTAAGAGAATATGCAGCCTTCATTAATGGCCTATTTTTCTGAGATTTTACAGAAATTTCCTTATTATTGTCCCTTATTTGAGTTTTATGTAAATGAAAAGGAATGTTCATGAGAAGCCTTATATAATACTTGAACCTTAGAAAGATAAGTGTTAGCTTTCTTCCCATTCAGAAGGTGACATTCCCAGCTGCAAGGAATAATTTCTTCTATGTGTCACTCTTTGTAGTTTGCCAACCATCATATCAGCAGTGGGTAATGGCTTCATATCAGGTGAGCCATGGATGTTTGGTGTAGTTAGATGAAATAACCATATCTTTGCAACCTCTGTTAACTACTGAGTATGAAAATACACTCACTTGAAATAAATATCAACCAGATTTTCTATTCCATTCTTTTATGAGAATTTAAGGAAAAAAGCAAAAGTAAACGAAAATTAAGTGAAGAGTTATCTAAAAATAATATGAATAATTCACAAGTAAGAATTTTTGACTGCTGGCTCATCAAGATCCCAGTCTGGTAATTGTTTATCCAAGTTATATACCAAGAAGATCTAGGCTGGGGAGCTATATGGTCAGTCTAATCTTCAATTAGCTTCTACCCAAAGGCCCTTGTAGTACATTTTTTATTTTGTTCTCATCTCTGTCCAAACAACCTTAGTTTCCTAAAAGCAAGCACAGCATCTATGCTTGTGTGCCCAGGAATACATGGCTAAGTTTCCCCAAGATGGTGAAATAGTTTTCCTACCTCCATTCAAGAAATACTAGTCAATTACCTTAAGCAAATTACTTGCCTATCATGACCACGTTGGAAGCAAACAAAAGAATGGCCAGAGAAAAGGAGAAAATAATGTGACATGTTTATCTTTTCTTAAATACCCTTAAGGGAAGGCAGGCATATCTCCTTATCTTAACTCTGTAAATTTTAAAAGATTAGAATAAATATGTATTTTATATATGCATATATAATAAATTGTGTACATATAAATCATGTATAATGAAGTACATTGTACATGGAGGAGAAGAACTCAGCAGTGGTTTCCTAAACTCTTTTTACTTCGTCTCTGTAATGACGAGCCTGTCTGACTACCTATAGCTGCTAACCAAACACATCCTGAGGGGCGCTTTGAAGTGCAGACCCCGCAGACAGCCAAGCATCAGTGTCTGGAAACTTTCCACATGCAAGTCCTCAGTAGTGCTGGTGATGGATGGCATCTTTGGATCTGGCTGGAGTTGTTAGTAGAGCCTGTGATTTTAGGAAAAGCAAAGGAAAACTGGAAACAAAACATGCAAAGTAAGGCAATAAGGCAGGTGCTGGCTGCAGGGTTTTCCTGCCCCCAGGGAGTCTGCATTTTGTAGGAAGAGGCCGAAGAAGGCACTGCAACTAGAGTTCTGATTCTCTAAGAAGCTTATGTGCCTTTCACACTGAAATTTAAAGGGTATGTAATGAAGAGATAGATGTCTGAGTAAGGAAAGAGAAGAAAAGGCTAATTCTGCAAGCATCCTGGCTTTCATCTATCGAGATGTTTAAGTGTAGAAGTGCTGACATAGGAGACGGAAGAGTATTACTTTCCGCTTCTTCATGTTTATAAATCTTACATTTTATGTTTTCGTATTTAGCTGTTTATTTTTACTTTAGAAGAAGCAGTACTGAAGCACTTACGTCATGCATGTGCAATGGGGTGCGTTGCACGCCCTCTGCTTATTCTGCACGTTTGGTCTGGCTTGATTAGTAGGTGCAGGAGGCGCAGGGTCCCTGGTGGGAGCAGTTATTTGAGAACAGGTGGTTCAGCACATGGACGATCAAAGAACCCAAAGGTGCGAGGACTCTCACAGCGGCAGGAGCTCTTTGATCTCAGTCGGAGTTTCAACCCCACCCTGCAGATCAAGCAGCCCCCCTCAAGACAGGAATTTGCATTTTGCGTAACTACCTCTCAGTCTGGTGGTTTACCCTTAAGTATCAATAGAATAGCAACAGCCTGACTGATGGCAGAAGACACCCCACTGTCACGGTTGGCATCCAGTTCTCCCTCAGTCCACTCTCTTCCCCTTATTTCCTACCATGTAGACTGCTAAGGCCCATCCCCTGCTGACCACTCACCCCACACGCCAGGGCTGCTGGTTTCCTCACTGCACCAAAGAACCACACACAGACCTGATGATTATTTAACTGGAGGTTCCATCCTGGTGCCTGGTTGTCCTCCCTGCATCTCCACCTCACTGAATCCGATGTGGGCACCAAAGCCCAGTCCAAATATCACCTTCCCTTCTTGGGTCATCTTACCTGACTCCAAATTTCAGCTAACATTTATTGAGTACTTTGTGTAGAGCAGGCTCTAGTAGTTGCTTTACATCCATTGTCTTTTTTTTACTGATTTCTTACTCTTTTGAAGTCTTTTTACACTTACACAGTGACTACACAGTTTTCGCTTTTAATTGTTTCTTAGTGAAATCATACAGTTATTCTTGTCTCATCTCCTGCTGGCCTGAGAACACACAGCAGTTTCTGTTTCTTTTGGAGCCTCATTGTGTTGAATACATAGTAGGTGCTCCAAACCCCATGAGTGATATCATAATTAATGGTAAAAATTCTTAGCTTATATTGGTGAAGTGTATTGAAATTGACCCTTTCTAAGAATTGAATAATTAAACCTAATTTATCAACCATGTTTTATATTTTGATGATCACGTGCATCTCAACAAATACAAGTTCAGGATGCCCATACGTCTTCTAGTTACTGGATTATTGATTTTAAAAGATGTGAGAGCTCTGTACCACTCCGTAAGAGCATCACCTTTCTCCCTTGGTTCCACGTGGGGTAGCCACTCTCCTGGTTTGTCCATGAATGAAGGCTTTCCCCAGCACACAGGATTTCAGTGCTAAAACCAGGACACCTCTGGATAAACCTAGGCATTTAGTCGTGTTAGTCATAAGAAATGATTTCCCGGGCTTTCCTGGTGGCACAGTGGTTAAGAATCCGCCTGCCAATGCAGGGAACACGGGTTCGAGCCCTGCTCCAGGAAGATCCCACATGCCACGGAGCAACTAAGCCCGTGCGCTGCAAATACTGAGCCTGCGCTCTGGAGCCCGCGAGCCACAATTACTGAGCCCGTGCGCCACAACTACTGAAGCCCGCGCGCCTAGAGCCCGTGCTCCACAACAAGAGAAGCCACCGCAATGAGAAGCCCGCGCACAGCAACAAAGAGTAGCCCTCCCTCCCCGCAACTAGAGAAAGCCTGCACGCAGCAACGAAGACCCAACGCAGCCAAAAAATAAATAAAACATAAATAAATTAAAAAAAAAAAAAAAAAAAAAAGAAATGATTTCCCCAACGGAAGAAATTGGCTGTACTTTTATATTAAATGCTCAGGAATGGATAGCTGTCACTTAGTTGTATTTTTTTCAGTCACAGGCAAAATTTTTAATCTCTCATAGGCAACTTGGATGGTTTTTGTTGTTGTTTGCCCTCCTTTACACTGGATGCTACATAGCATTGTCTGTACATCTGACAGCTGGTAGCAGAAAGCCGTACTTCAGGGAGCTCAAAAACTTCTAAAAACAAATCACGCACACAACTTTTTCCAACCAATTACTTTAGTATATAGAGAGTGCTTTACTAATAGCCATTTTAGAGTTATGAAATATCTGTTCAGTATGATATTTTTCTAAAAAAGATTTAAAATAGCTGGCATCAGCAAGGATAGTCCACTAAGAGAGATAGAAGTACACCAAATTTCCCTGGTTATAGCTTCCTGTGCCTGAAACTTCTAATTTTTCTTTTCCTACTGAGCTTTCTGACTTTTCTTTAGAACTGACTTTTTTTAGGTCTCATAGCTAGCACTATTGTCTAAATTAACTGTATCTGCTTTTGAACTATGCAATTGTTTACTTGTGTATTTAATGATTAGCTCCTCTTGGCACTTCTGGTCTCATCAAAAAATGGAAATATACCTGCCGGAGAACATTATCTATTTTCCCGCCTTCTCTCGGCCATCGGACTAGTCCAAGCAGGGAAGCTTTTGGATTACTTGGCATAAAAACTAGTTAAACTTCTGGTGCAAGGCAGTTCCACTTTTCGGAACTTATCTGCATGAACAGTCATGCAGCCTAATGGAACAAATATAATGCTAAGCAAGTTTTTCAGATTCCCTTTATTAAGCTTGTTCAGCATCATTCTACCAAGAGATAAATGTACTTTCTGAAATACATTTCTTAACTGTGCTTCGAGATCTTTAGTTAATCTATATACATGCTTTGTTCCCTCAGTGTCTTTCTAAATATCGAATTCAAAGAATTTTGCATTTGGCACAGTGCTTGCACAGAGAGGTCCCACTTGATCATCATGAAGTTACTTTCAGGCTCAGGATTTGCTCTGATCTTGGCATGAAAAACGTGCATAGATAAAACTATTTTAGTTATGGAATGGCCATATCACAACCAGTTGTTTGCATGGTGTATTTGCTATACAAGTAATCATAAATTTTTAAAATAGGAATATTGGTTCTATACTTGAATACATTTTGAGTATTAATGATGACTTTATAGTAGTCAGTAACAAAAAGAACAGACCTCTTAATTCCCCCTTACAGTTCTCCTAAAAACACTTTATGCCACTTGGTGAATTAAAGAAAATTTCTCTAATCGGTTACATTCATTCACTTCCCAAATACATATGGAACCTCATCTCTAAGCCAGGTGTTCTGCAGCCACTGTAAGAAATCATACTCCATGGTGGGGCATGGTAACAGTGGTAACAGTGTGATGGGCAACACTTGACTCAAATGGTTGACTCAAACAAAACAGTGTTTCTGAATTTATAGCTAATTTTAGAGTGTGAAACTTGATATTATTTAAAAAATTATTACATGTCAGTTATAGCTCAGAAGAATTACTAGTGCTCCCATACCATTTAATGGCTTGTTTCCCTGTTGACACCATGTTTTGAAGGAGTTTATCTTCCCAACACATTCATTCTGTAATTATCTTCTCATTAGTATTTGCCAAAAACCAAACAAATAACTGCCAGTCAGAATACACAGAGTTGATATATTGTCAGCACCGCCCCCCCCCCCGCCCAAAAAAAGAAGAAATAAATTTATTTCATTTTTTTCTTAGACTGTGTATCATGATTGTGGGCAGATACACAATTTCAAGTATCTTAAAATAATTTAAAATACTGAAAATCTCCATTACTGATTCAATGGACTTCAGTGATCTATTCTGATTCCCTCATTTATTAATATTTTATTAATATACACTCTTTTTTCTGTTGACCTGCCAGTCTCTAGTTTTACTGCAGCTACTCAGCCTCTGTTCCGAACACCTCCTTTGAGTGTTGCGTGAACAGACCTTGTCTCTGGAGGGTAGGAACTGAATCGGAAACCGAAACAAATTTACGGCCTTCATAAAGACTCAAGGTGCTTTTCTACTTAACTCGAGTGGTTGTTTAACAGTCATGAAGTGTTTGTTGTGTTTGATGATTCTGTGTGTTAATTTACGTCCCAAAGGTTGTTAAGTTGACAGTTATTGGGGGTGGGGTGTGGGGAGGTGGGGAACAGCAGCGTGCACAGCTGAGCTGGGGCCCGGGCGCCCACTTTGCAGACTATTCAAGCCCTTCCCTCCCCAGGCCCCCACTTACCCTCTTCCCTACCTCCCTCCTAGCAATCAAATCTCTTATCTCATTTCCCTAAACTGAGACTAAATGATAAATTGTACGGGTTTAAAACCGGTTGACACTAGTATGGGGATATTTGTGCACCATGCAGAGTTAGCCTAGTGTTGTATCTTTGGCAATAATTTCAGTTCCTCCAGGGAAAGAAAATACCTTAGAGTATTCATGATGAAATGATATAGACTATGGTTAAGTGATAAGTGACAACATAGGATTTATATGAACTTTAACAAAAGATCTGCACAATTTTGTTTCCTTAAGCCCAAATTTGACATTTCTCCTCTATTATGTGGGTTACTCTGTATCTTTTTTAATTAAGGCGGCAAGCTTACCTCACATAATATTATGTAAATAAAACTAAATAGAATTGTTAGTAGCATTTACTGATTTGTGATGAGGTTACTGATGAGTTTTATTTTATTCTTTTCTGGATGTATTTACAAGTTTTTACGATGAACATACATTATTATTTTTTTAAATTTATTTATTTATTTGTTTGTTTTTGGCTGTGTTGGGTCTTCGTTTCTGTGCGAGGGCTTTCTCTACTTGCGGCAAGCGGGGGCCACTCTTCATCGCGGTGCGCGGGCCTCTCACTATCGCGGCCTCTCTTGTTGCGGAGCACAGGCTCCAGACGCGCAGGCTCAGCAGTTGTGGCGCACGGGCCTAGTCGCTCCGCGGCATGTGGGATCTTCCCAGACCAGGGCTTGAACCCGTGTCCCCTGCATTAGCAGGCAGATTCCCAACCACTGCGCCACCAGGGAAGCCCCATACATTACTTTTTAATCAAGAAAAAAATCACTTATAATAAAAGTTGCAAAAGTACATGTATAGAAATCCTAGATATATCTTTGCCATAGCAAAGTACTTTTATTCTGTTTTATTCAGTATGTCCTGTCTGGCTGAGTATCTGATATAATAATGAGCCCTTCCATTTGTATAGTTCTTTACACAGATTTTCTCATGTAGGATATATAATAATAATCAATTTAGTAATGGTGATGGGATAGATAATAATATCCCCAAACAAGGAAATTGTGGGTTAGATATTTTATCTTGTTTCCCAAAAGTTATATGATTAGCAAATAGAAGAAATGGAGCAGTATTTCTGAATCCTAGCACAATTTTCCTTTTTATATGCTATAATTTCCTCCCATGTGTATAAAGTTCTGCTAACTTCCATGAAACATATAAAGAAATATAAGTCCTAGTTCCCACCATCAAGCAGTTTATAATACATTTGGGGTAAAAAGACATGCTGACAGAGAGTTAATTAGCAATTCAATAGATGACACAGGTAAAAAGTACAGTGCATAATACAATGCCTGGCACATAGAAGGCACTCAAGAAATGCTGGATAGGTGGACGGATGCATGGACGGATGGATGAATGGATGGCTGGCTAGATGGGCAGAAGGGCAGATGGATTGACAAATTAATTAAAGTTATAGGTCTAGAAAGGAGAAAATTCACTCATCACAGATGGTTGAAATTCAGTAAATGTCTATTGACTTTTATCGGTCAGAGACTATTTCAAGAAGGAGAAGATAGACTAGCTAGGCCTTCAGGAACTTAGAAGAGTAGAGTTTGACTCTGCAGAGAGGATGAGTGAGGGAACTGCAGGCCGAGGGCTCAGCATGAGCAAAGGCAGTGAGGCAGAAAGAGCAAGATACGACTGGTATTGCAGAGGAGTGACTGACCTTGCTAACGCAAAAGGTTTGGTAAGGAGGTTGTTTTGAAAGTAGAATGGGACTGTATCATAGAATATCTTGAATTTCAAGCTGAAGTATTTAAATAATCCATAAGCATGGGCATCTCTAGACATTTTTGCATAAAGTAATTCATGTTATTAGGAAATGTTTTAGGCAACAAATCTGGTCGAAGTGTGACTTTGTGTTAAATATAAAGATATGAGAGAGTTTAATGCAAGGTGGAGATTTTAAGCATTCAACTGGGATTTTAAAGTATTTTTAGAAAGAGCTGCAAATGTAGATCTCACTGTATCATCATTAAAATATTCCTATATGTAATTGAAACTTCTGAGACAGTTATGTCAAAGTTAGCTTTAGATCAATAGGTATTTCTCATTGAGAACTAAAAGTTTATAACTTTCGAGGATAAGAAGCTGGCATAAAAGTCTAGAGGCCTCCAAATATTTCATGCATGAAGTTTAATAAATTTTTCATATGCCAGAGGAAAGATAATAATTTATGTCTTCCAGGATTTTCAACCAAAATACTAGATAGGTCAGAAAATTTGTATTTTTGAAGTTGTATACACTTCTCTTTAAACCTACTAATTATTTTATCTTACAAAATTGGTGATGTTATCACTTGAATACAAGTGGTTAACAGTGAGGCCTGGGAGCAAATCTATGTGGGTTAGAATTTGGCTCAACCACTGAATTGCTGGTCAATCTTAGCCAAGTTTCTCTCTTTCCTCAGTTTTCTCATCCATGAATGATAATAATAATAGCACTAACATCTTAAGATTGTTGGGAGGATTAAATGTAAAAATATGGGCAAGTGCCTACCATGTAGTAACAATTCATAAATGGTAGTCATGTTACTATAGAACATATTCAATGAATAATATGCATTCATCTTATTTTCTTATGATTGTTTACTTGTTTTATTTGTTTTTTTAATCATTGCTAGAAAGAAAGCTTGGCTCCCGTAGGGTTGTGTCTGGGTTTTCTACTGTGTGAAAGTATAACTCAACATATATGGCATAGGTTGCTGCTAACTACGGTAAAGCTGACCAACTTCTTGCCTTCTGTAGTGAGCCATCTCTATGGATTTGGACTGATGGATGCGGAAGCCATGGTGATGGAGGCGGAAAAGTGGACCACTGTTCCCCAGCAGCACGTGTGTGTGGAGAGCACAGACCGACAAATCAAGTAATGTTTGCTGCAAGCAGACAGCATGACAGTGCCCTAAAAGAGATTAGGCCAGTGCAGATATCTTGAGACAGCCCTGTGTTGCACATGGAAACTAGAAATTTGTGTAGTATTTTTCTAATGTAATTATAAAATTCTAATAGAATGTCTAAGACCCTAAGCCATTAAACACACACTAGTATAACTCAAGGATCCTTAAAAGAAAAACGTATCTTACAAGGGGGTGGGGGAACCCTTACAGATGGGCATTCTTCAAGTGTCTACTCTGTCAATATTTCTATTTGATGGTAGAAGTATTCCCCATAAGTTGGCATACTCCCAAAACTAAACCTTATGTTCTGGAAACTTAACTACATACCATGTAGTTCTCTGAAGAGTGATGCAGGATGCACAGTAAAAGAGATTACAGTTTACTCAGATTCCAGGGCTTAGTCCCCTGTTTCAGCCTCACAAAATTGGAGGCTGTGCTGATTGGATTCATCAAGTGATAGTGAAGTCTCTCCTAGGTGCTGAATCCGAAGAATAGGATTTATTTTAGTGATTTTATTAGTAATTTACTTTCAGCTTTCTTTTTAGAGAGTTAGCTCGGAAAAATACATAAGAACTTTGGTTTGTAATAAAACTAGAGCCATTATAATTCTTGAGGAAATTGTTAGGAAGCAGAAATAAGTGGACTAAGTTTTTTTTTCCCATTCTACCTATTTTTGGCAAAGAATAAGAGAAAAAAAAAATAAAGAAGTAAAAAGTTAACCAGTATTTATTGAGCTCTTACTATAGGTCAAGCCAAGTGCTAGAAACAATGTGTGTTTTCTTCTTAAAACTTTATAACAACTTGGGTATTATTCCCTTTTGACAAAGGAGGAAATGGGATCAAATGGAATAATTGTTTATTCATTCACGAATTCATTTACCAATTCAGCAACAATTTTTCTTGCTGTCAAGCACTTACTGGCTATCAAGCACTGGGCTAGATAATTAGGGATAGAAACAGGAATAAGAAATGCTTCCTGCCCTTGTGGAGCTTACAGTCTAGCGGGGGAGTCAAACCAAAATAATATACTAAGTAGATCATTACAAATGACAATAAGTGAATGCTGGAAATAAAAAGGGTAGAAAATAAAAGGTGGGGAACGTGTTTTTCCTATGGTTCAGTGACCATCTTAGAGAGTGAAATTTAAGCTTTGACTATGAAAGAAGAGTCAGCCATAGGAACAGCGGCAAAAAAGCACTAGAGGCAGAGTAGTGTATGCAAAGTGGCTGAGGTAAACTTGAATTATCCCAGAACTTGAACCAATGCTAGTGTGGCTGGAACCCAGTGTTCAAGGGGCACAGTGGCACAGGAGGAAGCTAGTGAAGAAGACAGGAGCCTGTAGGCAAGTGGAAGAGTGTGTGTTTGGCTTATAGAGAAAGGAAATGGTAGACCAGGGATTTGAATCAAGGTCATAGTCATCCCCAAGCCTCCACTGTACCACAGTACCCTATACTGGTGGGTCACAAAGTGGATTCTGCAGATCAGCAACATCCCTATCGCCTGGGAACTTGTTGGAAAGGCACATTCTTGTGACCCACCCCAGCCTTACTGAATCAGACACTCCAGCACCAGGGGCCAGCGATCTATCTGAACAAGATTGATATCCACTACCTGCATGAAGATAAAAGAACCTTCATTCCCCCTTTCCTCTCACTTGCACCTTTCCCACCCTAACCAGGGTTACTCCCTTAAACGACCGAATCATTTGGGTAATGACACTGTGTCCCTTAGTCTCCGGTGACCACGGCTTGCATTGCATCATGCGGTCCTGCCAGGCCTGCAGGCTCACGCAGCCGAGCTCTGCCTCATGCTCTGCTCAAACCCCCTTCTCTCTGTTGCAGGACAGTTCGGCCCAACAGCGCGGTGCGCTCCGTCTACAAAGCGTCGGGCTGCTCCGACAATCCCAACCACCACGTCGGCTACCTGGAGCACGTAGTTGTGCGCATCACCATCACCCACCCCAGGAGGGGAGACCTGGCCATCTACCTGACCTCGCCCTCAGGAACCAGGTCCCAGCTTTTGGCCAACAGGTACAGTCATGGCCCCTGACCGCCAGTGTGCAGGGGTCACAATGACACCCAGCGACTCTTTCGGCTCGAAAAAGTCCACTGTGCTTTATTTTTTATTTTTTCAGAAGTCGAGGATTGTGCATGTACATATATTGTAGGATCATGATTTTCTATACAATTTTTAAAGGTTACTTTCCGTTTACAGTTATTACAAAATATTGGCTCTAGTCCCTGTGTTGTACGGATAATCCGTGAGCCTATCATATACCCAATAATTTGTACCTCCCACTCCCCAACCCATATATTACCTCTCCCCACCCCGTCCACTAGTTTGTTCTCTAAATCTGTGAGTCTGCTTCTTTTTGTGTTATATTCACTAGTTTATTGTAGTTTTAGATTCCACATGTAAGTTATGTCATACAGTATTTGTCTTTCTCTGACTTATTTCACTTAGTGTAATGCTCTCCAAGTTCAACCATGTTGCTGCAAATGGCAAAAATTGCATTCTTTTTTATGGCTGAGTAGTAGTCCATTGTGTGTGTGTGTGTATACCACAGCTTCTTTATCCATTCATCTGTTGATGGACACTTAAGTTGCTTCCATATCTTGGCTATTGTGAATAGTGCTGCTATGAACATTGGGGTGCATATAGTTTTTCAAATAACAACCTGATTAAAAGATAGGCAGAAGAACTGAACAGACATTTTTCAGGCAGAAGAACTGAATAGACATTTTTCCAAAGAGGAAATGCAGATGGCCAACAGGTACATGAAAAGATGCTCAACACTGCTAATCATCAGAGGAAATGCAAATCAAAAACACAATGAGATATCTCCTCACACCTGTCAAAATGGCCACCATCAAAAAGAACACAAGTAACAAATGTTGGTGAGGGTGTGGAGAAAAGGGAATCCTTGTACACTGTTGGTGGGAATGTCAATTGGTGCAGCCACTGTGGAAAAGAGTATGGAGGTTTCTCAAAAAAACTAAAAACAGAACTACCGTATGACCCAGCAATTCCACTCCTGGGTATAAATCAAAAAAACCCCAAAAACATTAATTCAAAAATATACAGCTGTTCTTTAATTTCTTACTAACCTAAAAACTGGGCGGGGCCGGGGGGAACGCCACTTACGCATCATGATGGGATGGTCATATCTCTCACTGCCCACACATAAACAGAGAGTGCAAAGCTGCCTAGAATCTGTAGGCACAGAACAGTATAACATTTAAGAGTTGGGTAATATTAAAAGGATGCTGCAGAAAAATTGAGGGCCACCTGTTGTTCTTTATCCTATAAAAGAAGTGCAGAACACTAATTCCTTAGGCCTCTGAGATGCCCTCCCCTGCCCTTAAGTGTCTGCTGGAATTTGTTACAGATTAACTGAATGCTCTTGCCTGAGCACTTTCCAAAGTTAAAGGAAATTCTATTTGTTTTAAAACAGGTTTTGGCAGATTTTTTTCTACAAAGATTCAGTTAGTAAATGTTTTGAGCTTTGCAGGCCCTGTGTTTATTGCCACTACTCAACTCTGCCGTTAGAGTGCAAAAGCCACTGTAAACAATATAAATGAATGTGTATGGCTGTGTTCCAATAACAACTTTATTTACACAAACAGGCCAGGGGCTGGATTTGGTTTGAGGACTGACCGTAGTTTGCTAACCACTGTTTTAAAGTTTGGCCCTTTAGTTTTTATTGGCCAAGAGGGCACTTACTTTCTCTTAGTAGCCTCTTCCTTTCTCCATACTTCCTCCAAACATTTCTCCAGCAGGTAATTGTATTGCCAGGACCCTGCTGAAAGGCCAGAATGTTCTAGCACAAGTTTTCTTTTGCTCCACTGGCTTTTCAAGTGGTTGAGAGCATGGGTGGGGGATACTTGTCAACAAGTGGGACCAGATGGGGAAATGTCAGATTGCCTTATACACCCCATTCCCATTATGGTTCTAAAATACAAGCCACAGCCAAAAGCCTATAAGTTTCTTTAATTTGATGTTTCTCTCCAAGAGGAACATTTAATAGGGGCAAAAACCTTATTGTCAAAGGCCTATGCAGTCCAAATGAAAGCCAACCTCTTATGTTGACACAGCCGCCTGTACACATGCCAGGTGTCCACAGCAGTGGTGATCTCTGTTAGGACAATGACAATATGCCAGATGAGTTGAGAGGCCAAGACCAATGCAAGCCTGCAGAGCTGAAAGTGAGACTCAGGAATTGCCAGTTGCTTTTCAAAATCTCCAACTTCATCTGCTGTAGGACAGTGAGAAAAACAGAGAGCAGTAGCACTTCTTGGTGATAGTGACTAGGAGTACAGATTGCAGAGTCTTTCACTGCATTTAATTTCTGTGCTCAGAAGTCTTCTTGTGTTCGTCTTTAAAACTTAATGTCTTCCCTTAGGGCATGGGGAAACCTGGGCTTCGTACTCTATGAAGCGCAGTTTGCCAGGTTAAGGGTGGGCAGGTGCAAGGAACTAAAGGATGCTTTGGTATCTCAGTCGCTGGGCACGCCCTCCTCCCTCCACAGACAGGGGTCTCAGCTGCCGCCAGGTCATTGCTGCTACCTGCCTGAGGCTTCTCTCCAGCGAGCAAGGCCTGCAGATGCCCAATTCTATGATTAATGGAGGTCACACCAGCTGTTGTTACCAAAACCAGGGAAGACCTTTTTCTTGATGTTTTTCTTTTTTTCTTTACTGCTGTGCATTTGCATTGAACTTGGAGTATCCAGGTGATCCCTGGTGAAGTGCAAAGGTTGGCTTCACACATGTGCAGCTCTTCTCCCTGGAGCCCCCTCCGTTGTAGAAAAACAGTCCCTCCACAGTTGCTGTTTGCTTGGAAAACTCAGTCCCTTCAGCCTTTCTGGGCTCTTCCTGCATATTTCAGTATTTCTTGTTGGCTTCCCTGGAAATGACTTCAGTGGGGAAACTTGTGAGCAGGGGAGCTGTGGGTTGCATCACAGGCATTTGGTGGATTACAGTGTCGCTGGCTTCAGTCTTGCATGCATTCTTCAACAGCAGACATCCGCTTTGCTCTTTGCAAAGTGCTGAACCCCAAAGTGCTGCATGACTTGTGTCAGAGAAAAGAAACAGGCATTTCAGATGCTCGGTGACCGATCTTGGCGGTTTCCTTTAGCCTCTCCCATCATTACCTCCTGGGAATAAGATCTGCACTCAGAGTGCATCTTCTTGGTCTGGAGCATTTCTTAAAGTGCTGTTCTTTTGTCTGTCTTCCATCTCAGTGCTGAAAATAAGTAGCCACCCCAGAAAAGGTAGACAAATTTGAGTGGAGGGAGGGGACTGGAGGCACCGAGAGATGTAAACGGATGTTATGAATTCATTTGTCCATAGCTCCCCAAAAACACTGCTTTCAGCATCTGACCCTTTAATAGTAAAACAGCTACACCTGGTCCCAAAACCACGTCTGCCCACCTTCCAGGGCCTGGCTCCCCTGTCCTTGTTGTACTTGACGCTAGTATCATCCCTCCTACTGAGGCGGCTAAGGGAAGACCGTTTCCTTTGGCATTTTTTCCTTCTGGCATATTCCAAAGCTTTAAGTTTATGAGAGGAAATCTCTACTCAGAACTTCCCAGTCTCTGACCTCACGGCAAGGAATCCTCGTGTCCTCTCACCTTGGCCCTGTTTCAAAGCACATTCCTAGGATTGGGAACTGAAGGCAAGAAGCATCGACAAGGGGGCGGGCAGGCTGTGAAGGGAGGGTCTGCTTTGCTCCTGGTGGCCTTCATGTTGGCCTGCAGGGCAGTAATACCTTTCCTCAAGGAAAAGGTGATGAGGTCAGGGTTTAGAAGGGATTTGTATGTCAGAGATTTTTTTTTTTAATTTATTTTTTTATTGAAGTATAGTTGATTCACAGTGTTGTGTTAATTTCTGCTGTACAGCAAAGTGATTCATTTATACATATACATATATTCTTTTTCATATTCTTTTCCATTATGTTTTATCACAGGATAGTGAATGTAGTTCCCTGTGCTATTACAGTAGGAACTCGTTATCAGTTCTATATGTAATACTTTGCATCTGCTAACCCCAAACTCCCAGTCCTAATCCACCCCTCCCCCACCCCCCTCCCCCCTTGGCAACCACAAGTCTGCTCTCTATGTCTGTGAGTCTGTTTCTGTTTCATAGGTAGGTTCATTTGTGTCATATTTTAGATTCCACATGTAAGTGATATCATATGGTATTTGTCTTTCTCTTTCTGACTTACTTCACTTAGTATGATACTCTCTAGTTGCATCCATGTTGCTGCAAATGGCACACTTTTGTTCTTTTTTATGGCTGAGTAGTATTCCGTTGTATACATGTACCACATCTTCTTGATCCATTCATCTGTGGGTGG
Organism: Balaenoptera ricei; assembly: GCF_028023285.1. Classification (NCBI taxonomy): domain Eukaryota; kingdom Metazoa; phylum Chordata; class Mammalia; order Artiodactyla; family Balaenopteridae; genus Balaenoptera; species Balaenoptera ricei. The sequence continues at coordinate 79,051,023 of NC_082644.1, forward strand.
ACATTTAGGTTGTTTCCTTGACTTGGCTATTGTGAGTAGTGCTGCTATGAACATAGGGGTGCATGTATCTTTTCGAATTATAGTATTGTCCAGATATATGCCCAGGAGTGGGATTGCTAGATCATATGGTAGCTCTATTTTTAGTTTTTTGAGGAACCTCCCTACTGTTTTCCATAGTGGCTGCACCAATTTGCATTCCCACCAACAGTGTAGCAGGGTTCCCTTTTCTCCACACCCTTTCCAGCATTTGTTACTTGTAGACTTTTTAATTATGGCCATTCTGAGTGGTGTGAGGTGGTACCTCCTTGTAGTTTTGATTTGCATTTCTCTAATAATTTGCTATGTTGAGCATCTTTGCATGTGCCTATTGGCCATCTGTATGTCTTCTTTGGAGAAATGTGTATTTAAGGCCTTCTGCCCATTTTTCAATTGGGTTATTTATTTTTTGTTGTTGAGTTGTATGAGCTGTTTGTATATTTTGGAAATCAAGCCCTTGTCGGTCATATCGTTTGCAAATATTTTCTCCCATTCCATATGTTGTCTTTTCATTTTGTTTATGGTTTCCTTTACTATGCAAAAGCTTGTAAGTTTGATTAGGTCCCATTTGTTATTTTTTAATTTTATTTCTATTGCCTTGGGAGACTGACCTAAGAAAACACTGGTATTATGATTTAAGACAGAGAATGTTTTGCCTATCTCTTCTAGGAGTTTTATGGTGTCATGTCTTATGTTTAAGTCTTTAAGCCATTTTGAGTTTATTTTTGTGTATGGTGTGAGGGTGTGTTGTAACTTCATTGATTTACATGCAGCTGTCCGACTTTCCCAACACCACTTACTGAAGAGATTCTTTTTCCCATCATATATTTTTGCCTCTTTTGTCGAAGATTAGTTGACTGTAGGTGTGTGGGTTTATTTCTGGGCTCTCTGTTCTGTTCCATTGATCTATATGTCTGTTTTTGTGCCTGTACCACACTGTGTTGATTACTGTAGCTTTGTAGTATTGTCTGAAGTCTGGGAGTGTTATGCGTCCAGCTTTGTTCTTTTTCCTCAGGATTGCTTTGGCAATTCTGGGTCTTTTATGGTTCCATATAAATTTTAGGATTATTCTAGTTCTGTGAAAAATGTCATGGGTAATTTGACACTGTATTAAATCAGTGATGTATTTAATACAGCTGTATTAAATCTGTAGATTGCTTTGGATAGCATGGCCATTTTAACAATATTAATTCTTCCAATCCAAAAGCATGGGATATCTTTACATTTCTTTGAATCTTTAATTTCCTTCATTAATGTTTTATAGTTCTCAGCATATACGTCTTTCACCTCCTTGGTCAACTTTATTCCTAAGTATTTTATTTGTGTGTCAGAGATTATTAATGAGGGCAATAAATAGTTCCCCTGTTGGACACTTACCTTTCTTTCAAAGAAGTCAAGATTTCTGAGGAGGACCACATAAAGCAAAGGACACTGTGCAGTTAAAGGATAGGAATTCTGGGCTTCCCTGGTGGCGCAGTGGTTGAGAATCTGCCTGCCAATGCAGGGGACACGGGTTCGAGCCCTGGTCTGGGAAGATCCCACATGCCGCGGAGCAACTGGGCCCGTGAGCCACAATTACTGAGCCTGCGTGTCTGGAGCCTGTGCTCCGCAACAAGAGAGGCCACGATAGTGAGAGGCCCGCGCACTGCGATGAAGAGTGGCCCCCGCTTGCCGCAACTAGAGAAAGCCCTCGCACAGAAACGAAGACCCAACACAGCCATAAATAAATAAATTTAAAAAAAAAAAAAAAAAGATAGGAATTCTGAAAGGTTTAAAACACACCGTTTTCCTAGTGGGGTCATTTGAGATGAAGAGGTAGAGCTGTGGTGGCAGAGTCGTCCCCATTTGATCTCTCCTGTTTCTCCATGAGGCAGAACTCTTCACAGTAGCCTGTGCACTGGCTGCTGTGAGAAGGAAGGATGCTGAGATTCAGCTCAGACTCAGAATCTGAGGCTCACTCGGCATCATCTCCCCTTAATGATGCAAAAACTAGAGACACAGACAAGGAGAATCAACTAGGAAGGAAGCTGAGAGGACAGCAACTCCCCTCCATTATTATCTTCATTTCAGTATTGACAAAATCTGTGTCCCGGTCTTGGGACCAGAAAATGCTATCCATAACAGTAAATTCCCAAAAGAAATAAAGGGGTCATGGTCAGCTTTCCAGAAGTCCTCATTTTCCTAGACATTTCAGTAAGGAGTGTCTTCAACATTGCTTACGCCCTCACCATGACAATTCCTAGGGAACTGCTTTTCAGCGAGGTCGTTGAAGACGTTGTCAGTGTGGGCCGTCTGGAGCCCCTCAGTGCTTCCCTGTCCTGGCTGCTGGGCACTGGCTGGAACTCCTGTGGAGAACAGCTGTTCCAGGAAGCACGGTTTACCCGAGCATCTGCAGGTGCTGAGCCCTGGAAGGCACTCAGCAGCGTTCACAGCTAGTCCAGCTCGAGCTGCGTGCCCCATTAGCCCAGCAGGCAACCCCCCCCCCCCCCGCCCCCGTGGCAGACCAGGTTGATGGTTTAGTGGGTGGGAGCCCCGAGTAAACAGAGGCATCCTGGAATGCACAGTTAGTGCCTTCTCTTCCCTTTGTTTTCTCCTGTCTTTCCACCCTTCCGCTCCTCCTTCTGGCCTGTCCACCCTGCCTGACAAAAAACCAAACTGAATAATCGGCACAAATGCTTTCCTTCTAGGGAGACTGTGGGGATCTGGCATGGGTAGGGGGAATCAGGTGGGCTTGGGTCCCTTTAAAACAGATACGAGAGCAACTCGAGATGTAAGCCTTTATATGACCACGTGTTCAAATTCTGCCTGCCTACATATTTTCCAACAAAAAAGCTTATCCCATCAGATTCTTCCTTCAACTGCATTTGTTAGAATTATGAAAACCTGGCTTTTTTTTTCTTCCCCTAAATACACCCCCTTTCCCCAACTCACTGAGTTTTAGATTTAGTTTAGCTGTATTGGCTCTCTGTTCCAAATTTTGGCCTCTGCCTGAAAGCTGAAACTTTGCCTCCCTTTCTAAATTTGATTACAGATGAGTATCTCTGCTTCTAATTACGGTCTTAAGTAGAAAGAAGGTACACTTTCTCGTCTGCACAACCTATAGAGTTCTATAATTAACTGTGTTTAACTGGTGTTTCTATTTGAATATTTTTGTCCCTGCCCAAATGTTCAATGACAGACTACTGCCATTTTGTGAAGTGTCCTGCTGTATAAATGTATGTGTGACTTGCAGAATTACACTTTTGCTGTGGAAGTTTTACATTCCAGTAAGGCCTCACCATAAGAATAACCCTCTTCCTTTATTCAAAAGAAGGTACAGCCTTTGGAGCTTAGAGCTGGGATTGTCTTGATTTCACCCTTTTTTTTTTTTTTTTTTTTTTTAAACAAAGCAATCCCTCCACAACATTCTTTTTTTTTAAATTAATTAATTAATTAATTTTTGGCTGTTTTGGGTCTTCGTTTCTGTGCGAGGGCTTTCTCCAGTTGCGGCAATTGGGGGCCACTCTTCATCGCGGTGCGCGGGCCTCTCACTATCGCGGCCTCTCTTGTTGCGGAGCCCGGGCTCCAGACGCGCAGGCTCAGTAAACCCGTGTCCCCTGCACTGGCAGGCAGATTCTCAACCACTGCGCCACCAGGGAAGCCCGATTTCACCCATTTTTACGTTCGACTTTGGAAAAGTGATTCTTTCATTTAGAAAACAGACGTAGTAGTATCTGCCTCACAGGGTTGTTACAAGTAGTGAATAACATAACATAACAGCAAGCTCCTAGTAAGCACTTATAAGCGCTAACCCTTCTTTATGCAGTGCTTTTCAAAGCACCTGGTGAATGACTGTCACACACAGATGGCCAGGTCTCTCCCAGAGAGGCTGATTCTAAAGGTCTGGGTGAGGCCCATGAATTTGCATTTCTAATAAGCTCCCAGGTGATGCCGAAGCTGCCCATCCACAGACCAGACTTTTAAATAGCACCGATTTAAAAGATCACCCAGCTTTTTCAAACACATTCTTCTTATTTTCATGTCATCAAAAAACTTGCGAGCAGTATGCTGCTGGGTGCTGTGAAAGTCATTTACAAAGTCATTTACATTTTATAATGTAAAACAGATATTTAGATAAAAGCCATCTACTATTTAAGAATATATCTTCAGGGCTTCCCTGGTGGCGCAGTGGTTGAGAATCTGCCTGTCAATGCAGGGGACACGGGTTCGAGCCCTGGTCTGGGAAGATCCCACATGCCACGGAGCAACTAGGCCCGTGAGCCACAATTACTGAGCCTGCGCGTCTGGAGCCTGTGCTCCGCAACAAGAGAGGCCGCGATAGTGAGAGGCCCGCGCACCGCGATGAAGAGTGGCCCCCGCTTGCCACAACTAGAGAAAGCCCTCGCACAGAAACGAAGACCCAACACAGCCATAAATAAATAAATAAATAAAAAGAATTAAATCTTTAAAAAAAAAAAAAAAGAATATATCTTCAAGACGATTAAGTATTTACATCATGTACCCACAAGAAGGAATGCATTTCGGGGTTGGTAAGTTAGTAATAATGTGCACGTTGAAAGTTTTTTAGAAAACTCACCTTTTTAGGTATTCCAAACCTCTAGAACCAGTACCTTTCTCTCAGCCTTTCTTAAAGAAGCAATTTAGATTAGAAGTGAGAGAAAAACTTAATAGTGTGTTTTAAATACCGTTTGAGAAGCAAATTATTTAAAACTTACAAAAGCCAAACATCTAAAGAAAATCAGAAGCTGAGTTACAACTAAGCCAAATGAGTGCTTTAAGCATTCTATCAGCTTTATGTTAAATTGTGATGAAGCACTAAAAATATTAAAAATCAAAAAAGAGAACAAAAAGAGAAAAGAAAACTTCCAAAATATTGGTTTAATGTCTAATTCTGTAGTGAACACAAATACTGTCTGGGTAGTCGTGGATGATTCTGAAATTAAGATCCATTTACAATTTGAGAAATAATTATATGATAACACATAGCTGTCAGTACTTACAAAATGTCTTGTTATTTAGTTGCCGTAACATCAGAGAAGCATGTTGTAGCCTTGACACATTGTCTAGACTCTTCAAGTGAAAGGGGGAAAGAAAGCTTACAGTAATTATATGAGTTATTTCCTGAGTTAATTCCTCAAAAGGACGTACTACATTTAATGACAGTCCTTCCTACCAGGCTTCATCCAAAGTAATTTATTTGAAAACCGCTCACAGGGATAAGGCTGTGGGCACCGTTTTAATAACTGGATACATGATTTGTGCCACTGCATGCATATATCATTTCATTGAGCACATGATTATGAAGCCAAGTTGACAGAACAGGGTTTCACTGCAATAGGAGATGTGGACACGGGCATGGAGTTAATCTACTCCAGCTTTCAGCACACTGGCCCTGCTTTATTGACATTTGATCCACACTAATAATGTTGGCATGTGTCTCTTTTCTTCACTGTTGGCACAGCACAGACGTTCAGACAGGGCACTGGACTTTTTAGTTGATAAACAAAGACCACACAATTAGAATCTCTTTAGCGGTGTCCAGTGGTTTGACACTTGGTTTGAGCAAGTATGTTCTTTGCAACACAAATCTCGTCTACTAACCTACATTACCTTTTGTTATATGCAGGTGATGCAGGGTTTTTAAATAGCACAATACGAAAAATAGCAAATAGTTTTAAGTACTGAATCAGAGTAAAAATAAAGGGTGGGGATTAGAAAAGTCAATGCCCAGCTAGTTGAAACAACAATAACAATCAGTGTCTATTTCTCTCCCCGTCAACTCTTTTAGCAAAATGCAGTGATCGTGTTTGGCTGCATTTTAATTCCCCTCCTCAACTTTTATGTCCACATGAAACTAATGAGCATTCCAGCTCTGCATAAAGTGAAGAGACGGGGCTGGGGGAACCACTCAGCCAGATAGACAAAGCCTGTTTACATTCGGGCTTTGAAACACTTATTTGAATGGTGATTATGGATAGTTCTTCTGGGCACCTAGTTTATATTTAATTTTCATTCCAAATGTGATTTTAAAATGATTGATAGCAATGGAATGATTTTCAAAGGTGGAGAGGAAAGGGTGGAAGGGAAGAAACATAGGGTCTGCTAATCCAGCACTCAAATAACTGACCCATGAGTAATTAAAAGTTGGCTGAGGTTGTGGAAACAAGACCGCCCCTCATGTGATGGCAGCCTCAAGTCTCCTTTGTAGTTTTTGGACATGAGGCCGTGAGCCAAATGTTCTGTCTAAACTGTTTGGGAATTGCTTTTAAGTTCGACACTCTTGGAAAGGTATTACGTGACAAGTTGTTGCTTCAGTGCCCTCAAATGGCACAATAGCCTCAACGAATCAGAACTGAAATTAGAACTGTTGGGCTAAGAAGTGGTTCTAGACCAATTTTCTGCCTCCATCCATTTCTATGTCACAATATTCGCTTCAGTAACATCTCTCTGGCAGGAAGTGCCATTTGAAAAGTTTCCTCCTTCCTCTACCTCTGTGTCTCGTTTTCACCCAACACACACTTTCTGGGTTTTACATGAAGGACCCAGTAGGTAAGTCAATTGTGTTTATAATGACCCAACAATTTCTTCCTGGCCAAGTCCAGTTTCAAGCCACAAACTTGTGAAACAAGCCCTACTGTGGTAGTGCGTGGATTGTAAGATCTCCTGGATGATTGTACCATCCATAATCTATGGAAGATCATTTTCAGTGGGAAGACATTCATGTACGGAGCCACTGTTTCCATCCCCGTTATCACGAGGGAAAGCTGCCAGATCCAATATGGTCCTCGTTGAAATGCCGCACCCTTCGGTTCAGAAGTAACCTGTTACAGATAGTATACAGATATTCTAAAAAAAGAAAAAGGCCTTCCCATCCATATAAGGTTTGAAAATCACTGCCTCCCATTAACCCCATTATGGAGATTAACAAAACATATTTGAATATTCCAAAGATCTGCAGTGTTCTCCAGTAAAGAGATCTGTTCAACTTTAACTCAGCCTTTTCTCAATATTCTGACCATGGGACACCTTGAGAATGTTGCTAAATACTTTCTATTTTTCTTCTTTCAAGAGCTCAGGAGCATGCAACAGGTGATTTTCCTGTTTATTGCTTTTCTCCAGGGAAAGCTGCCGAGTGTCAGCCATTTACCCAACACAGTCCCTAGTTACGCCACCTAACCCTTCAGCTTTAGAATCCAGCTGGCATTTTAGAGGGAGCCTCAAACACATTGATAGAGCACTTTAAAAAATCAGAATTGTAATATATTAAGTTATAATGAGATTAAACTGGTTATTTTTGTTTTTAGAAGGGTGCATTTTCTCCTAATGGGAAGATCCACATGGAAGTTCAAATGATAACCACCAGTTTCCTTGGTGAACATGAAAGTAAAGCAAGGAGAGGTGATTGTATGTCTTAAATAGCTATCAACATCCACTTGTCATGACCTTTGTATTTGTCTGCACTGAAGGACAGATATGTCCCAGTAACTGGACATGGTTGCTCCTAAGACAATGCTAGAGATGCTTTTCCCTCTCTGTTTGCCCCAACAAAAATAATAGATGTATATAATTTTTTTTAAAGTACTTAAAAATTTTTTTTTCTCTTGCCCCATCTTTCATTTTCTACTTTCTGGGTCCCATCTCTATAGAAATCTTTTGGATATTTCTTCAGATAGTCAAATCTACATCACATGCCTATGTAAATAATATGCCTGTTTCTTCATATGCTAGCCTTATACATATCTATTTTATACATATCTATTATACATATCTATTGACATCTCTTGATTCTTGATGAGGATTCTTTTTATTTTCCTTTATATTTTGTATCCCTCAGGATTACTTCACAGAAAACAGAAGTAATTCCAGTGATTTCAAGCAGGAAGAGATTTCATATAGGGAATTAGGAACTTAGAAAATTATTAGAAGGGCTGGAAGGGCAGAATTTAGGCTGCAGTTCCAGGCATGACTCCCTGAACTGGATAAGATTAATGGGCATGGTTTTTCATTGAGGAGTAATTTACATACAATTCACTTTTTAATGTGAATAATAAGTTTTGACAAATATATATAGTTGCATAACCATCCATTATTTTCAAGGTATAAAACAGTTCCTTCATTCCCAAAACTTCCACCATGCCCCTGCCTCCTACCTCCTAGCCCCTGGCAGCCACTAATCTGTTTCTGTTTAAGTAGTATTTTCTAGAATGTCATATAAATTGAATCAGATAGTGCATGATCTTTTGTGTCTGACTTTTTCCACTTAGCTTAATACCTTCGAAATTCATTCATGCTGTTGCAGTTATTAGCAGTTCAACAGTTTCTATTACTAGATAGTATTTCGTTCTGTGAATATACCATAATTTGTTTACCCATTCACCAGTTGATGGACATCTGAATTGCTAACAGTTTTTGATGATTATGAATAAAGCTGCCGTGAGCCTTCATGTGGAGTTCTTTGTGTGGACGTATGTCTTCACTTCTCTTGGGTAAATATCTGGCGGGGGAGGGGCGGGTATTGTTTAGTCATATGGTAAGAATTGTCAAACTATTGTTCAGAGCAGCTGCACCATTTTGCATTTCCATCAGCAGTGTAAGAGAGCTTCAGTTGCTCCACATCTTCAACTCTTGGTACTACCAGGCTTGTGAGTAGAGCCTTAGCCTAGGTTCCCTGATACCCACATCATTATCCCTCCCAGGTTTTTTACTGTACAGCCAGCCCCATGCCTGTTTCCCTCTGGTAGAACGATGATATACATATATTTGGATCTACTAATCGGTGATGCCCAGGATGAAGACAACCTCCAGTGTTGAGCGGAACATGCTGATAGATACAGAGAGATCATCAATCATGGTCTTGACTTGACACTCACTAGATTTTTAAATAACATACAAAAACAATGTTTTATGGTTCTCTCTCAGGCTTTTTGATCATTCCATGGAAGGATTTAAAAATTGGGAGTTCATGACCATTCATTGCTGGGGAGAACGAGCTGCTGGTGACTGGATCCTGGAAGTTTATGATACCCCCTCTCAGCTGAGGAACTTCAAGACTCCAGGTGAGAACCCCCTTTCTATAATTTGATTTATTGTACAGAAAAATGATGGAGTATATTCTGGCCAAGGAATGTGTTTCACATTCATATATCAATTTTATCCTTTATCATATGATCCTGTGCTTTGAGTTGTCTTCCTGTACTCCAATTCTCAAGATCACCATTAGAAAAAGTAGTCATTTAAGGATACGAATTCAAGAATAAGTATTTAGATATAAGTACAAGATGAAACACGACAGCTATTGATTGATATTTCAGAATATATGGTCCATATCTCTAACCAGCTTCCCTTACTTTGTCAATAAACAAGCCAGCCTTTTCCACCTACAATGGGTTAAACTGCATGGTCATAAGAGGAGACAAGTTCCCTTGACTATCTTTTTTCTGAGTTTACTTTAAATTTAATTTTCAGTGCAGACGAGACATTGAGCCTGGCCTATGCCAGCTAAACTGGTTACCACTAAAGAGAATGCATGCCTAGGAATTCTGCCCTTTGTGAGCCCAAGAGCTAAGTAAAGAGAAAACTTTCCTGATACGTAAAACATGGAAATGAATGATGTTAACAGAGTTCTTTTCAGGTGATCTGACTCTGTTGCCGCATATGGTCTATTTCCCTCTTCTTGCTAATGTATGAACCTTGTTTGTAACATAAAATAAGGACAAGTACAAATGCAGCATGAGATGGGAGATTGAACAGTATTTTTGCAGCAGCCTGTGTTGCCTATGATGGAGCCCTAAGTAGTACTTGGCTCAGTAACAAGTGATCTGTTTGATGACTACCCCAGCCTCCCACCCAGCTGTGGACCCATCTTCCATCGTCTAATAAATTTATGCTTCTCAATGTTCTGTCCAGTCCATCTGCAGAAGAACCAGGCTTGAGGGCAGCTTTAGGACTGACATCCAATTCTAAATCCTCTCCTCGTCACAGAATAATTTAACCCAACATTCTGTAATTAATTGTAAGGGTATGATTCATTCAGATACTGTGGGTTGCATCGGGCAAAAGAAGCAAACAGCAGAACGCAGGCGTGAACCGTACATTTGCCACTCTTTTGCCCAGCAGTCAGGGAAAGTTACTCATTCTGAGAGATCCATTTTCTGCACACAGTTTAGCCATCTCTTTTCCCTCATTCCGTGATGTGGTTCATCTGTGTTGCCACAGTGGTCCCATACTCAGGGAAATCAAAACCAGCATGGTGGCAAGGTCACAATGAATCAGGATAAAAGTTTTGTGAAAGAGTATCTGGGTCCAGCTCACTTCCAGCATGCACCATGGATATAATGGTTGCCAAGGTTTTATTCAGAAATCAGATATTTGTCAACAAGGCAGAGCTGATAGAAAACATTCAAATAAACTAGACCCTGGTTTCTAGACAACTTTCTTTTTTTTTAAATTTTATTTATTTATTTATTTATTTATTTATTTTTGGCTGTGTTGGGTCTTCGTTTCTGTGCGAGGGCTTTCTCTAGTTGCGGCAAGTGGGGGCCACTCTTCATCACGGTGCGCGGGCCTTTCACTATCGCGGCCTCTCTTGTTGCGGAGCACAGGCTCCAGACACGCAGGCTCAGTAATTGTGGCTCACGGGCCTAGTTGCTCCGCGGCATGTGGGATCTTCCTAGACCAGGGCTCGAACCCCTGTCCCCTGCATTGGCAGGCAGATTCTCAACCACTGCGCCACCAGGGAAGCCCTCTAGACAACTTTCACTTTTTCCTAATCTAGTTAGTTCCCAGGACCTTCCTCTCTCCTTCCCTCTTCTTTTCAGCCCAGGCTTACTGCTCATGCTGTGGAGATGTGCTGTGTCATGGCGCTCAGGGGCAATGGCAGGCATGGTGACTGGAGTGGGCTGCCCTGACCAAAGGGCAGCTCCCAGGAGATCCATCAGCACGTGTCACTACAGGGCTCTTACATCTCAAGAGATCCCAGAGAAATAAACACTGTCCAAACGTGGCAGTTGTGTACCAACAGGGGTGCAGCCTAGGGTACAGACATAAGGGGTGCATTATCTATTGAGAATTTAAGACAGTTATAAAAGTGACTCTTTATTATCACCATTCTAGAGAATGTCAGTGATAAAATGCTCCTCCCCACAAGCATAGACTGCCCCTAGGGGCATACTAATGGTAGACCTGGGGTTGGTGTGCAAGCATGAGAAGCTAACATAAATCTCTCTGCCCTCAAGGAGTTCGGAGTCTATCCAGAGTTTACCGTGATTATCTGTGTTAAAAGCTCTCTGCAGTATTCCAGATCATGTAGAGTTGTCTATTTCATATCATTGGCTTCTCCTTATACTGTTTAAATGTGTGTGTTTAACCCCAGTCACCTCCAGTCATCTTAGAGATGTTATTTTGTGTCAGAAGAGAGATACCCTAGTGCTATACAGCCTGGGGTCAGGAGGCTTTAATAGAAACACATGGTCTCCAGGTATCCTTTCTTCAACCAACCTTTCAGTTCGGAATTAAACACAACTTTGAAAAGGGACTTTTACTTTTCTCTGTGTGTTTGTGTGTTTCTATCATTGTTCCTATGGTGTACAGTCCTCTAATTAATGAGGGGTTTCTTTAGTAAGCTACTCGAAATTCAGTTGGAGACATAGAATCTTCTAGCCCAATTAAATGGTAGAATCATTCCCAAGTATGGAGGTTCCTGGCTCTAAACTGAGTTTGTATTTGTATATTATTTCTTCCCATTTGCTTATTATTAAAACACATACTAAGGATTTTTGGAGGGGTTTTTGTTGTTGTTTTTGTTTCATTGCATATTAAATCTATCTTGGGTTTTCTATCTTGGGCAGATTGCATTTAAGTGTTAGCAAGTAGAATGGATTTTTTCTCATTCTACATTTACACTGCTATTTTTCACAAGATGTTGCAGTATCTACTGCAAAGTCTGCTATAGAATTTAGCAAATGGAAAAGTGACAGGGGAGGGAAAAATTGACGGCCCAAATATGGCAGCATTTGATGTGAATTGTGGCAGAGATCCTAAGGAAATAAAATTACATAATAAGTGAAAAATAAAGAGATAAACTGCCCAGCGGGCTTATGATGTACTTCAGAAATGGCACCAAGGGAAATAATCAGTTATGAGTCAGCACTCTTTAAACATTTACAACGGTAAACTTTTAGATAAAATCATCTTAAGTTAAATGGACCAGGTTTTAGAGCAGCTGACATAGTGTCCTTGTATTAAGTGTTCCATTTGTGCACTTGAGAGGTGCCATAAGGAAAATAGGTTCTCTTTTGCATTGCTACCTAAAGGCAGTCAGATTGGTCATTAATTTCAGGTAGTCATTCATTTCTTGACACTACTTAATGTCTACCACTTGAAATTCTGAGACTGAACAACACCCTAATTATGAATAGCATAGTCATTAACAAGTGAGTCCAAAGAAAACCTGGCAGAGGGCAAACCAAATATAAACCAGTGTGCTGGCCCAATGCAGATGTCAGAAAACAATGAATGTGGCCCAGAATATGTTCATTTTTAAACTTCAAGTTCCTAAACTCCTAGAAATGACAAGGAAGGCAGAATTATATAATAGTTTAAGAATGCAAGATTTGGATACATAATTTTTTTTAATTGAAGGATAATTGAAATATCAGTTTCAGGTGTACAACTGTATGATTTGATATTTGTATGTATTGTGAAATGATCACCACAGTAAGTCTAGTTAACGTCCATCACCTCACAGTCACAAAATTTTTTTTCTTGTGATGAGAATTTTTAAGATACACTGTTTTAACAACTTTGAAATATACAGTACACTACTATTAACTATACTCACCATGCTATACATTACATCCCCAGGACTTATATGTTTTTTAACTGGAACTTTGTATCTTTTGACCCCCTTCACCTATTTCACCCGCCCCTACCTACCCCCTGCCTTTGGCAACCACCAATCTGTTCTGTGTATCTATGATTTCTGTCTTTTACTTTTTGTATTTTATTTTTTTAAGACTTCACATGTAAGTGAGATCATACAGTATTTGTCTTTTTCTGTCTGACTTACTTCACTTAGGAAGGTCCATCCATGTTTTCACACAAGGCAAGATTCCCCCTTTTTATGGCCCAGTAATATTGTGTGTGTGTGTGTGTGTGTGTGTGTGTGTGTGTACACATATATATACACATATATTTTCTTTACCCATTCATCCATCAGTCGACATTTGGGTTGCTTCCTTGTTTTGGCTATTGTAAATAATGCTGCAGTGAACATGTGGGTACATGTAACTTTAAGAGTTAGTGTTTTTCTTTTGTTTTTTAGATAGATACCCAGAAGTGGAATTGCTGGATCATATGGTAGTTCTATTTTTAATTTTTTGAGGAAACTCCATAATGTTTTCCAGAGAGGCTGTACCAATTTACATTCCCACCAACAGTGCACAAGGGTTCCCTTTTCTCCACATCCTCACCAATATTTGTCTTTTTGATAATAGTCATTCTAACAGGTGTAAGGTAATAGCTCATTGTGGTTTTGATTTGCATTTCCCTGATGATTAGTGATGTTGAGTGCCTTTTCATGTTGGCCATCTGTATGTATTCTTTTGAAAAATGTTTATTTAGATCCTCTGCCCATGTTTTAATCAGATTATTTTTCTGCTATTGAGTTGTATGAGATCTTTACATATTTTGGATATTAACCCCTTACCAGATATATGATTTGCAAATAGTTTCCATAGGTTACCTTTTCATTTAGTTGATGGTTTCCTTTGCTGTGCAGAAGCTCTATAGTTTGATGTAGTCCCACTTATTTATTTTTGCATTTGTTCCCTTTGCTTTTGTTGTCAAATACAAAAAATCATTCCCAAGATCAGTGTCAAGGAGTTTACCACCTAGGTTTTCTTCTAGAAGTTTTATGGTTTCAGGTCTTACATCCAAATCTTTAAGCCATTACGAGTTAGTTTTTGTGCATGGTGTTAGATAGTGGTCCAGTTTTTCTAACACCATTTATTGAAGACTGCCTTTTCCCCATTGTATATTCTTGGCTCGTTTGTCATAAATCAATTGACCCTATATGTGTGGGTTTATTTCTGGGTTTGCTATTCTGTTTCATTCATTTATGTGTCTGTTTTTATGTCAATACCATACTGTTTTGATTATTATAGCTTTGTAGTATAGTTTGAAATCACGGAGCGTGATACCTCCAGCTTTGTTCTTCTTCCTCAAGATTGCTTTGGCTATTTGGGATGTTTTGTGGGTCCATAAAAATTTTAGATTTGTTTGTTCTATTTCTGTGAAAAATGCCTTTGGGATTTTCCTAGGGATTACATTGAATCTGTAGATTGCTTTGGGTAGTATGGACATCTTTACAATATTCTTCTAATTTATGAGCATGGAATATCTTTCCATTTATTTGTGTCTTCAATTTATTTCATCAATTTCTTATAGTTTTCAGTGTGCAGATCTCTCACTTTCTTGGTTAAATTTATTCCTAGATATTTTATTCTTTTGATGCATTTGTAAATAGGATTGCTTTCTTAATTTCTCTGATAGTTCATCATTAGTGTAAAGAAGTGCAACAGATTTTTGTATACTGATTTTGTATCTTGAAACTTTTCTGAATTTGTTGCTTAGTTCTAAGTTTTTTGGTGGAGTCTATATATAATATCATGTCATCTCACAAATAGTAACAGTTATACCTCTTCCTTTCTAACTTGGATGCCTTTTATTTCTTTTTCCTGCCTACATCCTTGTTCCTGATTTATTATGATGTATGTTCCCTCTATAACCACTTTGTTGAGAGTCTTTTTCATAAATGGACGTTGGATTTTGTCAATGCTTTTTTGCATGTATTGAGATAATTATATGTTTTATCCTTCATTTTGTTACTATGTCAAATCACATTGATTTACAGATGTTGAAACATCCTTTCATCCCTGGAATAAATCCCATTTGATCATGATGTATGATCCTTTTAATGTATTGTTGTATTCAGTTTGCTAATATTTTGTCGAGGATTTTTGCATCTATGTTTATCAGGGATTTTCTTTTCTTGTGTCATCCTTGTCTGGTTTTGATATCAGGGTAATACTGGCCTCATAAAATGAGTTTGAAAGTATTCCTTCCTATTCTATTTTTTGGAAGAGCTTGAGAAGGATTGGTATTAATTCTTCTTTAACTGTTTGGTAGAATTCACCAGTAAAGGTGTCTAATCCTGGACATTACTTTGTTGGGAAGTTTTTGATTATTGATCCTTACAGTAATTGGTCTGTTCAAATCTTCAGTTTCTTCATGATTCAGTCTTGGTAGAGTGTATGTTTCTAGGAATTTATCCATTTCTTACAGGTCCTCCAATTTGTTGGGTATAATTGCTGATAGTAGTCTTTATGATCCTTTGTAATTCTCTGGTATCAGTTAAAATGTCTCCTCTTTCATTTCTGATTTTTGAGTCTTCTCTCTCTTCTTCTTGGTGAGGCTACCTAAAGGTTTGTCAATTTTGTTCAGAGTCCTAGGGGACCCGTGAGCCTAAGCCACACTGGCCACCAGAGCTAGCAACCTAGAGGTGTCCCCTAGGTGCCAGCTGAGAGTACAAGCTCCTTTCTTGTTGGTACCAGCAAGCTGGAGCAGGCCAAGGGAGAACACACAGATGGCTCCAGTGAGCCTCCATCTTTGGACAGTATTCAGTAGGCCCTTTTCTATATGTTAAATTAGATGCCTGGCCCTCAGCCAGTGCTTTAAGATAAGCAAATAAGCCTTTTTCATGGAAAGTCTGGGTGCTTTTCAGTCGCCTGCCTCTGCACAGCACCCTGGAGTGAGAGTCCATGCAGGTGAGCTCTTTAAGAACTGCTCAGTTCACTACGGTCTTGTGGGTCTTGTGGACCCAAGCCCCTTTGGGTTTCAAAGCTACATGGTTTGGGGGCTCATCTCTCAGGTGCAGGTCTTAAAAGTTGTGGTACCCAGTGTGGGGCTCAAACCTTTCACTCCTAGGGGAGAAGCTGGAGGTTTTTGAGTCCCCTCTAGATTGTGGGTTGTAGCACTGGGGGATGGGGTTTATGGTAAGATGCATCTAAGCCTCTCCTACCCATTTTGATCTGGGGTTTTCTTGTTTGCCTGATGCATAGGAGCCACGCAGTTAGTCTGGGGGTTTTTTTCCAGAGGAAATTGTTCCATATGTGGCTATAGATTCAGCGAGTTTATGAGAAGCAGTGAATTCAGGATCTTCCTATATTACCATCTTAAATCAGAACCCCCAAATAGATTTTGATATCAGTCTGTCCTTTTACTGCCCTTGGGAAAGTTACCAACCTCTGTGCCTCAGTTTCCTCATCTATATATTGGGAATACAAGTACCTATTTCCCAGTTGTTGAGACCACTGAATGGAATAAAACTTACTTAGCGTATAGTAAGCACTTATAGAAAATAAGCATCAATTTGATGGTGATTATAGATGCTAATAGATGAATTAGCAGACACCTGAAATTCATCACTCTCTGGGCTGTGACAGAGCCCAACCCTAACCTTGCCTGGATTCTCTGTATTAGGCCAAGGTGAGGAGGAGATCTAAGGTGGGGGGAGGGGTATCCTACCTTCCTGCCAGCATATTTCCACGTTTTTAGTGGTTTTGTCTTAATAATTTTTATTTAAGATTCATATAAAAAAAAGAACCAAATTAAGCTTAATGGCCAGGAGACAGTTGTTTTCTGTTTGTTTACTTTTTGCATTAAAGACTTTAGTTTTATAAAGCTAAGAAATAAATGTATAAATAAGGACTAAACTAAAGCAAATATTCCTTGAAAGCCTACCATCCAAAGGAGGTAAAACACTTCCCTCTCATCTCCAAGCACCCTTGACCAGAAAATGCTCTATGACAGCACTGCCTAGTAGAACATTCTGCCAGTGGTAGAAATGTTTCCTGTATCTGTGCTGTTCATTGTAGTGGCCACTAGCCACATATGGCTACTGAGCACTTGAAATGTGGTCTAACTGAGGAACTGAAGTTTTAAGTTTTAGTTAATTTAAACGGAAATATCCAAATGGATCTAGTGGCTATCATTGGACAGCACATGTCTACAGGATAATGTAGTGATGTATTCTTAACATTTCAGGTGGAACAAAGTAGTTGTTTTCATCTTTTTTTGATAAACAAGTCAGATAATGCCAACAGTTTTTTTAAATTTATGTAAGACTTTTATACCTAGAAAAAGAAGGCCTTCTGTAAAATTCTGGGATTCTCTTAAATATCCATAATTTGAAACTCAGCCCTTGATCCAGAAATCTGAGATGTGTTTATTTCTCACACACACAAAAAATGCTGATTCAATTAAGGTGTATCCTACGTTTGGTGCTCAGTAAATATGTGGTATGTGAATTATTAAATAGTTAACTCTGCAAGCGTTGGAAAATGCGTTTCTAGCCCTGTCTCTGATGCAACGATTCATATGAATCTGTTTCCCACAATTCTTCTACTCTTGCTTTTTCCTCAGTGAGAAGGAATTAAAGAAATTATAAAGCTAAAGAGGGAATGTTTGGTCATGATATGCTTTCATTATTTCCCAAGGTAAATTGAAAGAGTGGTCTTTGGTCCTCTATGGCACCTCCGTGCAGCCATACTCACCCACCAATGAGTTTCCTAAAGTGGAACGTGTCCGGTATAGCCGCGTTGAAGACCCCACTGATGACTATGGGACAGAGGACTATGCAGGTGAGCTGGCTTCCAATGGGGAGGCAGGCTAAGGAAAGAAAGCTCATGCATCACTCCCCCAAAGAGATAAACTTCTACTCACATTCTGATATATTTTATTTCGTCTTCCTTTCTATCCCTTAAATACTGGTATGTGTACATTCAAGTATTCAAATATTCATGTTTTTTTCTTCAAAGCTAAAATCACACTGTATATAGAACATTCATATTCTTTTTTTTCCATTAAAGGTATCATTAAGAGCATATTTCCCTGTTGTCAAGTATCCTTAGAACACATATTTAAAAGACAGCATAATAGTCCATCCTGTGATTGTACTGTAATATATTTAATCCATAACCTGGGATGTGTAGTTTGCTTAGAGTTTTATACTATTTTAAATAAGGTTTCAATGAATACCATTATCAGTTTTTGACTATATCTTTGACTATGTCTTTAAAATAGAGTTCTAAGAATTACTGCATCAAAGGGAATCATCAGTTTTAGGGCTTGGATATGGTTTGTCATGTTGCTTTCCAGACAAGATATACCAGTCTGCACTGTGACCACTGTGAGTGTTTACTACACTCATTCCTGTGCATTAAGTGGAAAGAAAAAAGTAAAAAAAGAAAGAAAAGAACATGTTTAAATTTTTATAGCTTTGATTGCTAGTATATCTAAACATTTTTTCCTTTGTGTTCTCTGAATGAACTATGTCTTTTACTCACTTTTCTATTCAACGTGGCAGCAATTTTCTTATTTATAAAAACTCTTTGTATGTTATTGACTCTCACATTGTCTCATATTTGCTGAAAACATTTTCTCTGTTATCACTTGTTTCCAAAATATACTTTTTGTTTTGTGTTGTTTTGAGAGAAAAAGAAAATTGGAGAGCAGAGTTTATAGTTTCAGATAACATTTGTAATTTCTTTTTTACAGAATGTTTATTCTTTAAAATCAGCTAAATATTCACATGGATTATTTTTTTGTAATCTTTGATTTTTAATATATATTGTGAAGTGAAGTTCTGTCTTTATTTTCCAAACAAACAGACTAACATCAATAACTGAGTTGCCATCCTTTCTTTTATTAGTTTAGGATGTTTCCTTTATAACAGTATGGTAAGTTCTTATACCAGGTCTCTTCTGGTACCACCTTTTCCGATTTACCAATCTAATAATTCTTGATCCAGTAGCACCCACACTGTATCTTAATATCTGTTGAACGTCTACTTCTTGTTCTCATAGCAATTCTTAAATCCCCCTTTTAAAAATCTCATTGAAATTTAGTTTGAATTTACATGCAATCTCATGGGAAGAACTGTTTTTACGATATACAGTCTTTCCATCCAAAACATAGACCATGTCCCATTTTACTGAAATCTTTTAATTTTATGTAGTGTTATTCCTAAGTATTTTGGGTCTTGTTGCTACTGTAGTGGAAAATATTCCATATTTTCTAACTATTATATGCTGGTATCAGGGATATCTGTTGGCTATTGTGTGTTTATCTTACATCTGGCCATTTTGCTTAACTTTATTAATTTGTATGTTTTAGAGTTGATTTTCTGGGGCAGTTAGGTACTGTAGCCATATCATCTGCAAATTATTTTTTCTCTTTCCCAGTGTATTTCTGATTCTTGTCTTGTTGCATTGGCTACCACTTCCAGCAGCATTCAGTCCTTCTGGGATATGATATATAACAGTTAATGAACAAAGCTTCTCCTAATGGAAAACTGTTTGTAAATAGCAGTTTAACATACCTTTAGACAGGAACTATTTTTTTTTTCTTGCAGCTCAGCTCTCTAAGATTCTTTTCCATTAATCACTTTAACAGAGTATTTTAAATAAATATGCATTTGGTTCCTTTTATTCTAAATAGGTGGTATCCCTGTGTCAATAATAAGCTTAGAGAATTCAGACCAACTGAGCTAACCAGAACTAGACTGTATTCAATTTTTGTCTTATTTTGCTTTGAGCTTATAACATTACTACTGATGTTATAACCAGCAAACCATTTTGTCTTCTCTGATGGGAGAAAGCATATCTAAAAACATAAATGGAGTATAATTAATAGTAGTATATTACTATGTGCCTTACGGTATGTTTCCAATTCAAATTTTGGTAATGTTAAAATTCTGAACAGTTATACATCTTTGTGGGTTTTCTCACTACATCTCCAAAATGTCCACATTGGCGCTTGTGAGAGAACAAAGACAATTATTTCATTATTACGCAGCAACCTAAACTGCTAAATTGCATCTGGGACAGTTTAAGATTATGAAAGAAACAGCACAGCATATGAACTTGCCATACACAGCTCTTTGGCACATATCAAGAATAAGTGGTTTGGGTTTTTTTTTTTAATTGTAGAAATCATCTGGTGAAAATTTAGGGCCACCCATGATTCCTTTTCTTCGGAGCTGTGATTTTCACCTTCATTAAGAAGTCAGCCTCTCTAGAGGCACAGATGGCATTATCATAACCAGATCCCTGTACTGTTTCATCGAATTCCAGGGACTGTGGGACCCACAGCCGGGTGCACTTCAACCCTTACACAGCAGAGACACTCTCTCCTCATGTACCATAGCAGTCAGCTAAAATGTTCCAAGTTGCACTAGCTGTGGAATTTAAAGACCAATTTTAAGGCTTTTGGGAAAATAGAGATAAACAAACAGTGCTGTCAAATGACTCATGATTAATCAGAAATATACTTCAAGTCTGCAGCATTTTGAAATAACTCATTTCCATTCAGATCCAAAGGTCACCGCTAAGCAGGAGACCTGGACTAAGAATAAGAAGCAGGACCTCTGTTGATCCCAACTCTTTTAGCCATATGATACTGGACAAGCCACTGTAACTCTTGGAAAATCGTTTTTATCTGTCAAATGACGGTCTTTGACTACTAGATTTTTCTCTAAGTCATTCCTCCCCACTTCTACCATTTTATGTTTCAATTCAGTAACTGTAGAACATAGTCCTACAATGACTAAAGGAGACCAAGTTTCAACAAAAGTAAGTCCTTTTGATTAAAATAAGTATGGCTCAAGACATTTCTGGTACCCTTGACTTACTTTTTGTGCATTTCATGCACCATGTTTATTGCTAGTTAAAATCATATGAGTTTTCAATGGAAAGAGCTTGAAGATTATGAGACCAAATCTCTCAAAATATGGAAAACAAGAAAAAAGGGAGTTAGTTAGTCAAGCAAGCAAAATATCTATAACTAGCCCATGTCATTAGAAAACTTTCCATCAATCACAAAATAGCTCCATCTTTCTGGCATTTTTTTCTGCCTGTGCATTCTTTCTAGCTCTTTACCAAAGAATACACAGCAAGAGAGATTAGGAACCTTCATCCCAGGTCTGGAATTCTTTAAGCTTGCTTGCATCTTTAAAATGTGTGTGTAATTTTCTTTCGTTGAGTTGCCCATTGGCCTATGGGTAGGATGCAATTTTAAATCTATTATCTGTGCCTGAAGTACCTGCTTTGTAATCCAAAATGAGATGCTGATAAAATTGTGCCAGATGCCATAATGATGTTTCTTGCTGGCTCCAGTATCTCAGAGGTACTCAGTGGCTTTAATGACCTTGCATGAGAGAGACAATCTGGTCAGGGCATTGAATAATAACCCTTTTTTCCTTTCTGTCAACAGCTTAAATTCTCATTTTTCTATCCGACATTTTTATCATTATGCATATTTAATTGCAATCAGTTTTTTTCTAGTTGCTGCAATGGCACTGTTCTTTTGAATTCTAAATTGTCTTCTCCCACAAGGCAACCATATGTGTGCTTTGAAGACCAGGCCCTGACTAGGATTTACATGCTTGATACTTAGGTAATTGAGGTTTTCCCAAAAAAAGAGTTCACTCTGGGCTTACAGCCACATTGAACATTACTCCAGCTCTACCTCACTGCATTAGAAACTCTTAAAGAAAACTCTCACTGCCTAAGGGAGAAAAACGCCTATTTATAATTGAAGGTAAAGCTTACCTGCTTTAAAATCATTTTCTCCAAGTGTTGTTCTGATTTCTTTTGGAAGGTCCCTGTGACCCTGAGTGCAGTGAGGTAGGCTGTGATGGGCCAGGACCGGACCACTGCAATGACTGTTTGCACTACTACTACAAGCTGAAAAACAACACCAGGTAAGAGAGAAGCCACATCAGACCCCCTGAAGCACGCCTCCTGGTGTTCCTGGGAGCTCCCACAGGGTCACCACAGGCAGCGTGTTCCATGTTCTCCCACCAGGACCGAAGCCCAGAAGAGATGCTGCTGCCCCCCCCACCACCCCGTCCCCCCACCTCGTTGCATCATTCAGAACGGTGAAACTGATACTGAATTACAAAACATCAAATGGACCTGTAGGCTAGGAAACTGCAAATGTCTTTTCTCACATTTCAAATGATGATGGGGAGGGACTAGCTATGCACATGCCTGGTCTTCCCCTCTAGACCTTGCTATCCCGTTGATGTTTGATGCCACAGCTGCATGTGCCCTTCATGAAAATGCCAGTACACAAGCCAAATGGATGCTTTCCCGAATTCCCCAAAGTGTAAGCCCTCCATGTGGCAAAGCTGCTGGCCCCTGCACGTTCTCACTACTCCACTCTGGGCACTGAGGCGGGCGGGCCTGCTTGGACCCTGTGCTTCTGAGCCCCTGGCTTCTGACTCAAGCAGATATGTACCCACAGGGAGGGCCATGGAACTGCCCATAAGAGGCCGTGCTCTTCCAGGCGTGTCTCTCACATCCCTACCACCTCCCCCTCCTCTTTCAGGAGGAAACTCATAGGGAGCCGACTTACGGTGCATCCACACTCCAGACACCCAGGCGTGGTCCTGTTCCTGTCACATCCATGCTGGAATTTCAATTCCTTAAAGGGAATATAAAATTAAAGTTTAAAAATGTCTAAAAAAAATTTTTTTAATTAAAAAAAATAAATTCCTTAAAGGGAAAGCCCCTTGGCTACCTCAGCCCCTCTCATTAGCTCCTAGACTTAGCAAATGCCTGATGTTTAATTGATACTCAGTAAGTACTTGTTAAATGAATACATAAAGCCCAGACCTTCAGTTATGGGCAAGCAAGGTAGTCATTTTTTTGTTTATCATAAACAACATACATTTAAATACTTTTTTTTTTTTTTTTGGCCACAATGCACAGCTTGCAGGATCTCAGTTCCCCAACCAGGGACTGAACCCAGGCCACAGCAGTGAAAGCCCGGAATCCTAACCACTAGGGAACTCCCTAAATATATTTATATTAAATTAGACAGTAGCATACAACCACCATCACCCTCACCACCCATACACACAGGATTCATATGACAAACACAACAATAGAAGTAACCCCTTATTAGGGACTTTTTGCATAAAATCATGGTTTGCACATGTTTTCCCTTCAACCCAACAGCACAACCTTCTTGGTGAGACTCAGTTTCTAACCATCATCCCCTTTAAGATCTAGACCCGAACTGGAAGATGGTTTGGACCAAGACATGCCTTACTTGGTGGACTTGGTATTATGTAACTGCAGTGCTACGTCAGCACCCTACATAGGAGAAGGCTTTAACCAACAGAATTTGGCCCTTTGGATGTGGTGTTACCATCATGGTTAAAAAGGATTTTGATAGTGAGGACAGCTATGTGCTCAGCACCTCACTCACTCAGGACTGAATCTCTGGTGACACTGCCCTTCTTTCTTATTATTCCACAATGCAGAATCTGTGTCTCCAGCTGCCCCTCTGGCCACTACCACGCCGACAAGAAGCGATGCAGAAAGTGTGCCCCCAACTGCGAGTCCTGCTTTGGGAGCCATGGGGACCAGTGCCTGTCCTGTAAATATGGATACTTCCTGAATGAGGAAACGAACAGTTGTGTCACTCACTGCCCTGATGGATCGTATCAGGACACCAGTGAGTTGATTCCAAAATTTGGTTTTTAGAGAGGAAATGTAAGGTTTTCACTTGATTGATCTTAGGAGGGATAGTCCTCCTTCATGAAATCTGGGCCTTGCTTAACATCAAACAGGATCTAGCCAGTTTTTAAGAGAACACTTTACAATTGTTTTGTGAAAATGAATTTGTAGAAAAATTTGCAAAAAAATAATTTACGTAAAAATGCCTATAACTGACTGAATCTGGGGATGAGCCCGAGGACCCCTTGAAGCAGTGACTTGCTAAGAGGACCCACAAGACTCAGTATATCATTGTACTCATGAACTCACAATTATGACTTATTACAGTAAAAGGATACAGAGTAAAATCAGCAAAGGGAAAAGGCACATGGGACAAAGTCTGGAGGAAACCAGGTGCAAGTTTTCAAGAGTTTTCATCCAATGGAGTGACACAGGATACATTTCATTCCCCCAGCAACAATTTGTGACAACATGTATGAAATGTCATCTACCAGGGAACCTCCCTAGAGTCTCAGGACCCAGGGTTGTTATTAGGGTCTGGTTATGAAGGCACCCTGTGCCTGGCACATACCAAAATTCCAGACTCCTAGAAGGAAAGCTGGTATTCAGTGCAAACCATATTGTTTGTACAAACTGTTTAGGCTCCATGAGCCACTCTTATCAGGGTGGTGGGAAACTTCATAAAATCCAACTTCCCAGATGTCAGCCATGGGCCAACCTTATAAGGATAGCAGCCAGGCCTGCTCTTTTCTGCGCACTAAGCGAAGGAAGCAGGCCCCTATATGATATCAACAAGGTTAAAAACGTGACTTTCATGTAAATAGAGAATGGAAATATGTCAACAAATTACTTAACCCATTAATGAGGAAAACTACAAGGTGATAAGTGGGTTCAAAGAGTATCAGGTATCTTATTCCACCAGGAAAGGCAAAATGAAGTCCATTTGCTGAGTTAGAGACAAAAGTGAATAATATCCTGCATGGCAACACAATTAGAATTTTGGGGGGTTATTTTTTCAAATGGACAGAAATCATTTGGAACTTTATCAAACAAAAATCTGTAAATTAACATGTGGCTTCACAGGATGTGGGCCCTAATCAAATGTCATTAGTGAACAGACAAAGGTACATTGCCTAGAGAATTCCATAATCCTTGGGCACACCTCTTTTTGACAGTGTTCTGGTATGGCCCTGACAAGGGCTGCAGGTATCTTTTGCTTTATTTCTGAGCTCTGGATAATTTGTCTGAACAAGAGATTTAAAAAAAAAAAAAAAAAAAAAAAACAGGAAAGAATTTTGAAGTGGATAATTTTGCTACTTAACAAGTCAAATTCACTCTTGATTCAAAGGCAGGCTTTTCTCTATGAGGGAGAGGGGGATCTTGGCTTACCCTTTAGAGCAATGGGGATGGGTTCCCCAGTAGTTTTTATTTTCCCCAAAATTCAGAACATAAGCTGCAATGTGACGAAGAAAGGGAAAAATGAGAATGGGGAGGGGACATAAGGGATCAGAAATAAGTAGTATTCCTTGAAGAAAAAATTCAAAATTCAATCAGGAAGGCTGAGCCTTGGAAAAGATGCCAGGAGAGGCCAGAAGCCACCACCGCCACTGCCCTGCCTGACCCCAGGAGTGGTCATGAGCTGCCTAAGCCACCATGGTGCACTCCGGGGGTGCACCTGAGCTGCCACCGCCACCAAGAACCCCGGGAATGGCACCAGCCATCACTTCTGCACACCCCATATTAAGGGGCTAATGATCAGCACATGCTGAGGAAAGAGGCAACAGGCATCTCTACTAAAAACAGCCCTCACACCAAATATATTAAACACAAGCTACACAGGGATGCCCCCACATATAAATAGCCCTCCAAGACCACAGTAGATAATTGTTTCTCCTAAACTCACAGAGTAAGAGAAATATAAGTAAAATAAAGTAGGGGAGGAACCACTCCCAGTTAAAAGACCAAGAGAATTCCCCTGAAAGAACAAACAATGAAACAGACCTCTTCAGTCTAATAGACACCAATTTCAAAAAGGAGATAATGAAAATACTGAAGGAATTAAGAAAGGCTATCAACAGAAATGCAGAGTACTGTAAAAAGGAATTAGAAACTATAAATAGGAACCAAGAAAAATTAGAAAACTCATTTGCAGAGACAAAACTGAGCCAAAGGCATGAATAGCAGAATGAATAATGCAGAAGAATGAGTAAGTGACCTGGAAGATAGAATAATGGAAATCACCCAATCAGGACAGCAGACAGAAAGCCAAATGAAGAAAAAAAAATGAAAGCAATGTAAGAGACCTATGGGATAATATACAGCATGCCAATCTATGCATAATAGGGATTCCAGAAGGGGAAGAAAGAGAAAAGGGGATCAAAAATGTAATTGAAGAAATTATGGCTGAAAACTTCCCAAACCTAAAAAAGGAAACAGATATCCAGGTACAGGAAGCACAGAGGGTCTGAAACAAGATAAGCCCAAACAGACCTACACCAAGACATATTATAATAAAAATGGCAAAAGTTAAAGAGAGGATTGTAAAGGCAGCAAGAGAAAAACCAAGAGTTAATTACAAGGGAACCCCCATAAGGCTATCAGCTGATTTCTCTAAAGAAACATGCAGGCCAGAAGGGAGTGGCAAGATATATTCAAAGTCCTGAAAGGGAAAAATCTGCAACCTAGGATACTCTACCCAGCAAGATTATCATTTAGAAAAGAAGGAGAGAGAAAGAATTTCTCAGACAAGCAAAAACTAAAGAATACAGCAGTACTAAACTGATCCCAAAAGAAATATTGAAAGGTCTTCTCTAAATAGAAAAGAACTAAAGCTCTATAGGAAAGAGAAAATCACAACTGGAAAGTAAATCACTTAAATAAGCCAGACACAGATTTTTTTAAAGATCAAATAATTTCTGTGAAAGTGATGATAACCACAATGAACAGCAAAAGGATGAAGATGTAAAAGAAGACATCAAAATCATAAATGTGGGGAAGGAGAGTAAAAAATGTAGATTTTTTTCCTCCTATAATGTGTTTGAGCCTATATGACTCCCAGTCTAAGGCAAGTAGATATAGGAAGGGGTTAACATACTTGAAAAACAGGCTAAGCACAAATCAAAAACATACAATAGATTCACAAAAGCCAAAAAGAAGAGAACATAAGTATAATACAAAAGAAAATTATCAAACCACAAAAGGAAAAACAAAAAGAAAGGGACAAAAAAGAAATATAAAGTCAATGGGAAAACAAGGTTTAAAATGGCAGTGAATACATATCTATCAATAATTACCTTAAATGTCAATGGACTAAATGCTCCAATCAAAAGACAGAGTGGCAGACTGGATAAAAAATAAAAGAGCCTACAATATGCCACCTACAAGAGATCCACTTTAGGGCAAAGGACACACATAAATTGAAAGTGAGGAGATAGAAAAAGATACTTAATGCAAATGGAAATGACAAGAAAACAGGGGTCACAATACTCATATCAGACAAAATAGACTTTAAAACAAAGGCCATAAAGAAAGATAAAGAAGGACTCTATATAATGATAAAAGGACCAATACAAGTAGAGGATGGAACACTTGTCAACATATATGCATCTAATATAGGAGTACACAAAGACATAAAACAAATACTAACACACATAAAAGGAGAAACTGACAGAAATACAATAATAGTAGGAGACTTTAACATCCCACTTCACATCAATGGACAGATCTTCTAGACAGAGAATCAATAAGGCAACCGAGATCCTAAATGATACAATAGAACAGTTAGACTTAATTGATATTTTCAGGACATTACATTTAAAAAAACCAGAATACACATTATTTTCAGGTACACATAGAACATTCTCTAGGACTGACTACATACTAGGGCACAAAACAAGCCTCAACAAATTTAACAGTATAGAAATTATCTCAAGCATCGTTTCTGACCACAGTGGCATGAAATTAACCACAGGAAAAGAAATTAGAGAAAAATGATGAAATGGAGACTAAACAACATGCTACTAAAAAACTAATGGGTCGGGACTTCCCTGGTGGCGCAGTGGTTAAGAATCCGCCTGCCAATGCAGGGGACATGGGTTCGAGCCCTGGTCCGGGAAGATCCGACATGCCGCAGAGCAACTGAGCCCGTGCGCCACAACTACTGAGCCTGCGCTCTACAACCCGCGAGCCACAACTACTGAACGAGTGTGCTACACCTACTAAAGCCTGCACGCCTAGAGCCTGGGCTCCACAACAAGAGAAACCACCGCAATGAAGAGTAGTCCCCACTCGCGGCAACTAGAGAAAGCCCACATGCAGTAATGAAGACCCAATGCAGCCAAAAATAAATAATTAAAAAAAAAAAAAACTAATGGGTCAACAATGAAATCAAAGAGGAAATTTTAAAATACCTTGAAACAAATGACAATAAAAACAACTATACAAAATCTATGGGATGCAACAAAAGCAGTTCTTAAAATTCATAATGACACAGACCTTCCTCAAAAAACAAGAAAAATCTCAAATAAACAACCTAACCTACCACTTAAAAGAATCAGGAAAAGAAGAACAAACAAAACCTAAAGTCAGCAGAAGGAAGTAAATAATAAAGATCAGAGAGGAAATAAAGAAAATAGAGATTAAAAAATAATAGAAAAAATCAATAAAACCAAGAGCTGGTTCTTTGAAAGGATAAACAAGACTGACAAACTTCTGGCCAGGCTCACGAAGAAGAAAAGAGAGAGAACCCAAAAAACAAAATAAGAAATGAAAAACGAAACACAACAACTGATGTTGCAAAAATACAAAAAATCATAAGGCAATACTATGAACAATTATATGCCAACAAGTTCTACAACCTAGAAGAAATGGACAACTTTCTAGAAACACAGAGCTCACCAAAATTGAATCAAGAAGAAGTAGATAATTTAAACAGACTGATCACTAGAAGTGCAATAGAATCTGTAATCTAAAAACTGCCTACAAACAAAAGTCCAGGACAGATGGCTTCACAGGTGAATTCTACCAAACATACAAAGCAGAATTTAATACCGATCCTTCTCAAACTCTTCCAAAAAAATTGAAGAGGAGGGAACACTCCCAAAGATATTCTATGAAGTCACCATCACCATGATACCAATAAAAGACAAAGGCACTGCCAAAAAAAATTACAGGCCAATATCTATGAATAATATAGATGCAAAAATTTTCAACAAAATATTAGCAAAACAAATCTAGTAACACATAAAAAAGATCATACATCATGACCAAGTGGGATTCATCCCACGTTCACAAGGATGGTTCAACATACGCAAATCAATGTGATGCACCACATAAACAAAAGAAAAGACAAAAAACACAAGATCATCTCAGTAGATGCAGAAAAGGCTTTTGACAAAATTCAATACCCATTTCTGATAAAAACTCTCCAGAGAGTAGGCACAAAGGGAACCTACCTCAACATAATAAAGGCCATGTATGACAAATGTACAGCTAACATCATACCCAATGGTGAAAAGCTGAAATCATTTCCTCTAAAATCAGGAACAATTCAAGGATGACCACTCTCACCACTTTTATTCAACACAGTTTTGGAAGTCCTAGCCATGGCAATCATAGAAGAAAAAAAAATAAAAGGAATCCAAATTGGAGAAGAAGTAAAACTGTCACTGTTTGCAGATGACATGATACCATACATAGAAAATCCTAAAGATGCTACCAGAAAACTACTAGAGCTCGTCAGTGAATTTGGTAAAGTTGCAGGATACAAAATTAATACACAGAAATCTGTTGCATTTCTATACACTAACAACGAAAGATAAGAAAAATAAATTAAAGGAACAATCCCATTTACCATCACATCAAAAAGAATAAAATACCTAGGAATAAAACTACCTAAGGAGGCAAAAGACCTGTACTCAGAAAACTATAAGACACTGATGAAGGAAATCGAAGATGACACAAACAGATGGAAAGATACACCATGTTCTTGGATTGGAAGACTCAATATTGCCAAAATGACTACACTACCCAAGGCAATCTACAGATTCAATGCAATCCCTATCAAATTACCAATGGCATTTTTCACAGAACTAGAACAGAAAATTTTACAATTTGTATGGAAACACAAAAGACCCCAAATAGCCAAAGCAATCTTGAGAAAGAAAAACAGAGCAGGAGGAATCAGGATTTCTGACTTCAGACTATACAGCAAGGCTACAGTAATCAAGAGACTATGGTACTGGCACAAAAACAGAAATATAGACCAATGGAACAGGATAGAAAGCCCAGAGATAAACCCACACACCTATGGTCACCTTATCTTTGACAAAGGAGGCAAGAATATACAACGGAGAAAAGACAGGCTTTTCAATAAGTGGTTCTGGGAAAACTGGACAGCTACATGTAAAAGAATGAAATTAGAACACTCGCTAACACCATACACGAAAATAAACTCCAAATGGATTAAAGACCTGACTGTAAGGCCAGACACTATAAAACTCTTAGAGGAAAACAAAGGCAGGACACTCTTTGACATAAATCTCAGCAATATCTTTTTGGATCCATCTCCTAGAGTAACAGAAATAAAAACAAACACAAACAAATGGGACCTAATTAAACTCAAAAGCTTTTGTGCAGCAAAGGAAACCATAAACAAAATGAAAAGACAACCCATAGAATGGGAGAAATATCTGTAAATGATGTGACCGATAAGGGAATGGTCTCCAAAATTTACAGTTCATGCAGCTCAATATCAAAAAACAAACAACCCAATCAAAAAATGGGCAGAAGACCTAAATAGACATTTCTCCAAAGAAGACATACAGATGGCCAAGAGGCACATGAAAAGATGCTCAACATCACTAGTAATTAGAAAAATGCAAATCAAAACGACCATGAGATATCACCCCACACCCGTCAGAATGGCCATCATCAAAAAGTCTACAAACAATAAATGCTGGAGAGGGTGTGGAGAAAAGGGAACCCTCCTGCACTGTTGGTAGGAATGTAACTTGGTACAGCCACTATGGAGAACAGTATGGAAGTTCCTTAAGAAACTAGAAATAGAGCTACCATATGATCCAGCAATCCCTCTCCTGCATATATACCGAGAAAACCATACTTCGAAAAGATACATGCACTCCAATGTTCACTGCAGCACTATTTACAATAGCCAAGACATGGAAGCAACCTAAATGTCCGTCAACAGATGAATGGATAAAGAAGATATGGTACATATATACAGTGGAATATTACTCAGCCATAAAAAAAGAATGGAATAATGCCATTTTCAGCAACATGGATGGACCTGGAGATTGTCATACTGAGTGAAGTAAGTCAGACAGAGAAAGACAAATATCATATGATATCACTTACAGGCGGAATCTTTTAAAAAAAAATGATACAAATGAACCTTTTTACGGAACAGAAACAGACTCACAGACTTAGAGAACGAACTTATGGTTACCAGGGGAAGGGTGGGCGGGGGGAGGGATAGAGTGTGAGTTTGGGATTGACATGCACACAGTGCTATATTTAAAATAGATAACCAGCAAGGACCTACTGTACAGCACAGGGAATTCTGCTCAATATTCTGTAATAACCTAAATGGGAAAAGAATTTGAAAAAGAATAGATACATGTATATGTATAACTGAATCACTTTGCTGTACACCAGAGACTAACACAACATTGTTAATCAACTATACTCCAATATAAAATAAAAATGTTAAGGGGGGGGGGGAATATAATAAAAGGTATTTATGACAAACCCACAGCCAAGATAATACTCAATTGTGAACATCTGAAAGCCTCCCCACTAAAATCTGGAGAAGGACAGGGATGCCCACTCTCAGCTCTTCTATTCAGCATAGTATTGGAAGTCCTAGCCACAGCAATCAGACAAGAAAAAGAAATAAAAGGTATTCAAATTGGAAGGGAAGAGGTAAAGTTGTCATTATATGCTGATGACATGATTACATATATAGAAAGCCCTAAAGACTCCACAAAAAACTACTAGAACTGATAAACGAATTCAGCAAGGTAGCAGGATACAAGATTAACATACAGAAACCAGCTGCATTTCTTTACACCAACAATGACTATCAGAAGGGGAATGTAAAAAAAACAATACCTTTCAAAATTGCACCCCCAAAAATAAAAGACTTAGGAATAAACCTGACCAAGGAGGTGAAAGACTTATATGCTGAGAACTATAAAACATTAATAAAGGAAAGTGAAGATGATTCAAAGAAATGTAAAGATATTCCATGCTCTTGGATTGGAAGAATTAGTATTGTTAAAATGGCCATACTACCCAAAGCAATCTACAGATTTAATGTGATCCCTATCAAATTACCCATGAATTTTTTCACAGAACTAGAACAAATAATCCAAAAATTCATAAGAAACCATAAAAGACCCAGAATTGCCAAAGCAATCCTGAAGAAAAGAACAAAGCAGGAGTCATAACCCTCCCAGACTTCAGACAATACTACAAAGCTACAGTATTGGCACAAAAACAGACATATGGATCAATGGAACAGAATAGAGAGCCCAGAAATAAAGCCACGCATCTACAGTAAATTAATCTTCGACAAAGGAGACACAAATATACAATGGGAAAAAGACGGTCTCTTCAGTAAGTGGTGTTGGGAGTGTTAGACAGCTGCATGTAAATCAATGAAGTTAGAACACACTCTCACACCATACACAAAGATAAACTCAAAATGGCTTAAAAACTTAAACATAAGACATGACACCATAAAACTCCTAGAAGAAATCATAGGCAAAACATTCTCTAACATAAATCATATCACTGTTTTCTTTGGTCAGTCTCTCAAGGCAGTAGAAATAAAAACAAAAATAAACAAATGAGACCTATCAAACTCACAATGTTTTGCACAGCAAAGGAAACCATAAACAAAATGAAAAGACAAAGTACAGAATGAGAAAAAATATTTGCAAATCATGCAACAGACAAGGGCTTAATTTCCAAAATATAAGAACAGCTCATACAACTCAACAACAAGAAAAACATAACCCAATCGAAAAATGTGCAGAAGAGCTAAATAGACATTTCTCCAAGGAAGACATACAGATGGCCAATAGGCAAATGAAAAGATGTTCAACCATTGCTAGTTATTAGAGAAATACAAATCAAAACTACAATGAGGTACCACCTCACATCGATCAGAATGGCCATCATTAAAAAGTCTACAAATAACAAATGCTGGAGAGGGTGTGGAGAAAAGGGAACCCTCCTACTCTGTTAATGGGAATATAAGTTGGTGCAGCCACTGTGGAAGACAGTACGGTGGTTCCTCAGAAAACTGAAAATAGAACAACCATATGATCCAGCAGTCTCACTTCTGCGCACATATCCAGACAAAACTATAATTCAAAAAGATACACGCACCCCTATGTTCATAGCAGCACTATTCACAATAGCCAAGACATAATGTCCATAGATAGATGAATGGATCAAGAAGATGTGTGTGTGTATGTATATAAATATATACATACACACACACACACACACACACATAATGGAATACTACTCAGAGCCATAAAAAAGAATAATGCCATTTGCAGCAACATGGATGCAAGCAGAGAATATCATGCTAAGTGAAGTCAGAAAGAGAAAGACAAATACCATATGATATCACTTATATGTGGAATCTAAAATAAGACACAAATGAACCTGAACCTATCTATGAAACAAAAACAGAAATCAGGAACGTAGAGAACAGACTGGTGCTTGCCAAGGGGGAGCGATGCAGTGGGAAGTTGGGGTTAGCAGATGTAAGCTTTTCTATATAGAATGGATAAACACCAAGGTCCTACTGTATAGCACAGAGAACTATATTCAATATCCTATGATAAACCATAATGGAAAAGAATATATAAAAAAGAATGTGTATATATGTATAACGGAATCACTTTGCTGTACAGCAGTAATTAACACAATATTGTAAATCAACTACACTTCAATAAAAATTTTTAGAAAAGGGCTCAGAAATAAGTAGGATTCCCTGAAGAAAAAATTCAAAATTCTTTCAAGAAGGCTGAGCCTTGGGAAAGGAATTTGGTTGTAGATGGTATATGATAAGATAAAGATAATTGAGAGAACCAGTTCTTTAGCCAGAGCCTGGAAGGTAGATAATTAAAGAAGGCTATTTAAACAATTACTTTGCTGATACAAGTGGTCTGTGCATCTCTCTCCTTCTATGCAATTGCCTTTTGTTTTAATTTCCTCCTTTAATGAGTCCATTTACGTATAACATAGTGATTATGCATGATCGTGACTAGCAGTAATTACCGCCAACATATTTACAGTTCCCTTGAATAATGTCATTAACTCCTCAAGACAAGCTGAGAGGTAGGCATTATTGTAATATTTAGTTAACAAATGGGAGAACAGAGACTGTGAACTTGCCCACTGGAAATGCTAAAAGCATAACACAAATCTAGGTCCTCTGGCTTCAGAGCCTATGCCATGTCCAGTAGTCTCAATGACACTATGAGGGGGAGATCATAGATTGTAAAGGACTTCATATTTCAGGCCAAGGGGCTCAGAATTGAGAAAGGAAATGGACTTCCAGGAGGTCCTTAGAGGGATCCATTAAAGCAGTGCTTCTCTGTGGAACCCTGAAGAACACCAGCATTTAAAGAGCAGATAGAGGGGCTTCCCTGGTGGTGCAATGGTTGAGAATCTGCCTGCCAATGCAGGGGACACGGGTTCGAGCCCTGGTCTGGGAAGATCCCACATGCCGCGGAGCAACTAGGCCCGTGAGCCACAACTACTGAGCCTGCGCGTCTGGAGCTTGTGCTCCGCAACAAGAGAGGCCACGATAGTGAGAGGCCCGCGCACCGCGATGAAGAGTGGCCCCCGCTCGCCGCAACTACAGAAAGCCCTCGCACAAAAACGAAGACCCAACACAGCCAAAAATAAAAATAAAAAAAAAAAAGAGTAGATAGAGAAGCCTATAGACAAAGCTTCATTCAAGTCTACATACACATGAGGTTAGAATCCACTTGCATCTCAGAGAAGGTATCAAGTCTCCAGCTGCTATGAAGTTTAAGACACTGAACAACGCAAGAAAAAATCAACCCTTACCTTAAAAGCGAGTTCTCTTTCCTAGTATAGTTCGTCAGAGTAGTCCTGAAAGCTGTGAGCATGGGGTCTACCGTTCCATCCCTCAGCTGCTAGCGTTGCTTCTCAACACTTACTAGTGACAGTGCCCCAGCTTCATGAGTGAGATTTTCATTGTAGGAAGTTAGGAAACCCTGCTTGGGAAAGAGAATGGGAAGAAGAAAAAAACCAATAAACTATTTAAGAATTAAGTGGGCTGTAGTTCTCTTGTCTATAAAATGGTAGATATCACTAAGGTGTTACCCCATGCTATATAGTTCCTACCTGTATTTGGTTTGCTGAGAAGTGGTAGCAAGTGCTGAGTCTGGGGCTTTTCCTACAGTTTCCTACTCAAGGCCATGTGTACTATAGCATACATTAGCAAACATTAGAACATATGCTTTGATGGAATCCAGTTGACCAAAACTGATTTATAACCTTGTTACTTTTTCTTTTTTAACAGAGAAAAATCTTTGCCGGAAATGCAGTGAAAACTGCAAGACATGTACTGAATCCGACAACTGTACAGAATGTAGGGAGGGGTTAAGGTAAGAGAGTGAAGGATTTCATCAAGTAACACAGCCCAAGAACTTCTCAGTATAAATTAAAAAAAAAAAAAAAGTAAATAGATAACCCTTTTATAAGTCACCCTTGGTTTGACTCCCATTCAAACACTTGATTGCTATTTGCATTATCTCTACCATTTTATGTGAAAAAAAGGATACCATCTTGGCTAAGGAAGGTTTATAAACCAAATAAAATTCCCTTTAGAAAAGATGGCTCAAATACAAGTAAATAAATGGCCATTTGAGAGGCTTGCTTCAGGCTTTTTGACCGGTAGTGCATCAGTCAAGGATTACTGTGTAGGTAACACCAATGAATTATATTTAATCCCCGTGATTCATTCCTCTGATGGTTGAAACTATCCCCTTATCTTTATTATTTCTCTCCGTATAGCCAATCATTCTCTTATCTTCAGCACCTCAGGCTGGTTCCATTATGCTATGGTATGCACATAGATTTAATACCAAGGGGTGTTTTCCTTGAATGGATGAGACCTGCACGTTGCTACAGCCAGATAGTTGATAGATTCCTTGAGAGAATAACATGCAGCTCAAATGAACTAGGTATTCTCTTGATATCCTTAGTGAAGGTCACATCATCCCACACTGAGTGAGGAGTTGGACTCTGGGTTTATTACATAGAGCTAGAATCGTGCTCCACTGCTTCCACTGCTTCCCTTTCAAGAATCAACAGTACCGGGCTTCCCTGGTGGCGCAGTGGTTGAGAATCTGCCTGCTAATGCAGGGGACACGGGTTCGAGCCCTGGTCTGGGAAGATCCCACATGCCGCGGAGCAACTAGGCCCGTGAGCCACAACTACTGAGCCTGCGCGTCTGGAGCCTGTGCTCCGCAACGAAAGGCAACGATAGTGAGGCCCGCGCACCCTGATGAAGAGTGGCCCCCACTTGCCACAGCTAGAGGAAGCCCTCGCACAGAAACGAAGACCCAACACAGCCAAAGATAAATAAATAAATAATAATTTAAAATAAAAAAAAACTTAAAAAAAAAAAAGAATCAACAGTACCTCTCTTTTCACCTCTGATCAGAGGTGAAATATGCAGGGTCCAGGCAGTTTTTAGGCAGGTAATTCTTTGCATTAATTGATAGCGGAACATCATTTTTATTTAGATTAATTGATTATCCGTGGCTTTCTTTTTTTCCCCATAAATGCATTCAGTGTCAGTTTGCTTAGCACCTTTTACCTCAGGACTTCAGTTTTGACAAATAGCAGTCTGGTCGGCCTCCTACTGCTTTTTGTAGAAGGAGCAGATCGGCATAATGAAAAGAAGGAAGATAAATGTGAGCTCAAACCTTTCTCTGCCATTTATCATCTGTGTGATTTTGGCCAAGTCACTGTGCCCCTCTGAGCTTCGGTTTTCTCATCTATAAAATGGTGATAATAACCCCGATGTTGCTGGATCATGATAAGGATTAACTGTGATAACATTTACAAAGCACTTATTCCAATATCTGACACTGAATTGGTCCATGAGAAATAAAAGATTAAGATTATTCTCTGTAGTTCTTAGGGAACATTTGATAGAGTAAGTTAACCAGTGCTCTCCAACAGAAGTATGAGAACCATATGTTATTTTAAATATGTCAGTAGCCACATTAAAAGGAGTAAAAAGATACGGGTGAAATTTATTTTGATAAAATATTTAATCAGATATATCCAAAATATCATTTCAACATGTAACCAATGTAAGACAATATAAAAGATAATTAGTGAGATATTTTATATTCTTTTTTGTTTGTAGTACCTAGCCTTCGAAATCTGATATGTATTTCACCCCTAAAGCACATCTCAATTCAGACAATAATTTTTTATGAGAAATACTTGAGCTGTATTTAGATTTTATAAAATCTAGTTGAAGTAGGTTTTATATAGCCAAGTTGTTCCACACTTACTCAAAAGTTTGCCAATAACCAAATCAAGCGCCAATTTGTAAAATTTAGAATGAAATTAACAAAAATAAAACAAAATGTTAAATTCTGTTCCTTGGCCACACTAGCCACATTTCAAGTGCTCCCGAGCTACAGGTGCTAGAGCGTGTGGGACGGCACAGGTCTAACCTGGCTGGCTTATCCCAGAAAGAACCCAGGAGTTCACGGTACCAGGTTCGTTAGCCTTGCCACCCCTGTATTTTGTTTTGTTTTGTTTTGTTTTAGATAGTAGTCATCTTTTCTTTTTTAAATTTATTTATTTTATTTCTTTATTTTTGGCTGTGTTGGGTCTTCGTTTTCTATGCGAGGGCTTCCTCTAGTTGCGGCAAGTGGGGGCCACTCTTCATCGCGGTGCGCGGGCCTCTCACTGTCGTGGCCTCTTGTTGCGGAGCACAGGCTCCAGACGCGCAGGCTCAGTAGTTGTGGCTCACGGGCCCAGTTGCTCCGCGGCATGTGGGATCCTCCCAGACCAGGGCTCGAACCCATGTCCCCTGCATTGGCAGGCGGATTCTCAACCACTGCACCACCAGGGTAGCCCCACCCCTTTATTTTGGAACCAGCAGAAAGCATCATGGCTCACAGAGACTGCTGTGCTGCACGTCCCACTTAGTGCATTCCCTCCTCACACAGTGCAGCCTCCGTCTCCTGCTGAATAAGTGCCAACCTCAGAAGTAATGTCCTTTATTAGAAAAATGAGGCAGCTTTTTAAAAACTTTGATAAGTTTTTTGGTAGTCCTGTTTCCTCCCACAAAAGGATTCATTTGATGCACTGTCCCCTTTTTACAGCTCTACAAAAAGGAAAGGGATTTTCTTTTACTGGCTTTTTAAATGACAGCTCTCTGGCCAGTAGAAGATCTATGAATGAAATACACTTGCTGTCTCCTTGAGGCTCCCTGCGTTTTCCTTAGGGGCTTCTAGGGTTGGCCATTTTGCCTCAAGAGACCTGTAAAATTTTAAATACTGGCTAAAAACAAACAAAAATATCTATGCATAAAATACTAGAAGGAAATGGATTAAAATGTGAACAGGACTGCCTGGGATTCTTTTTCAACTACTTTGGTTTTTGTCCTTTCCAAATTTCTTTAAAGAGCATAGGGAAAAATAAATGTTACTTTTTAATAGTATGATCCATATTCAAAACACAGTCAAGTAAGATGTGAATTGGAACAATATAGAGAAATATATTTTTTATAAGAAAATAGAAAGCATTTGACCCTGTTGCTTAGATACCCATTTTCTAGTATTGTCTATGGGGTGACATAGGATTATGGTAACAGTCTCACTATTGAGTTATTCCGTGAGTAAAATTTGTATATTAAATGTTGTAAATTTTATGCATTTGTTTTTAATTTTAAGAATCTGTCTGTAGACTATGAAAAAGCTCATAGCTGATAAAAATTAGAAGAAAAAAATACACATTCCTCATTTGACATTCTAGCAACTCATTAGGTAACGCCTAAGAGTGCTATTTAGAGAAAATATGACACAGACAACACCTAAAAAGACTAAATAATAGTATAAGGAAAATCGAGATGTTTGGAGAAGCAGCAGTATAAGTAGATAATTTTGCCAAATTTTTCATTAGAGTTTAAAATTAATAAATCAAGCAATAAAGGCAAAAGTATATTAGAATTCTGTTGTTTTGATAGGAACCAATAGAAGAACTAAAATCAGAAACACTTAAAATCAAAAAAAGGCTATTCCTGGGAGTTTGAGCTGGGGGTTGGGCAGGGAGAGTTGTGCGCTTTTATTCAGCTGTAATTCATTTTACCATGTGTTTCTACTACATTTATAGTTACAGAACTACTTTTAAGTTTATTGTGTAGTACAGGGGTCCCCAACCCCCAGGCTGCGGACCACTACCCGTCCACGGCCTGTTAGGAACTGGGCCGCACGGCAGGAGGTGAGCGGCGGGCAAACGAGTGAGGCTTCATCTGCCGCTTCCCATCGCTGGCATTACTGTCCCCCCCACTCCCCCATCTCATGGAAAAGTTGCCTTCCACGAAACTGGTCCCTGGTTCCAAAAAGGTTGGGGACCGCTGGCATAGTAGGTCTAGGAGGTCTGGATATCAGGGAATTGGTGAGCATATTGTTAGCTAAGGTGATTGTTTGGGTCAATAAAATACTTTTAAAAACCTCCATGTTGTAAAATGTTAAGAAGAAATGTGTCAGCCAGTCTAATAATTAAGAGGAATGTCCCCAAAGCTTGCAGCACGTGTGTATGCTACAGACATAATTTTAGGCACAGAGAAGCATTACAGGCATTGGGAGGAGGAAAAAAAAAGACTACAGGGGCTATTTCCCATGCTTCGAAGCTTTGCCAAAGCCACTGGTCTCTGGGGGGAACTATATTTGTTACATATGGCGTTGGGGAGTCATGACTTCTTTGCCTGATCACAGCAGTCTGTGTCTGTGTCTTCAGCCTGCAGGGATCCCGGTGTGCCGTTGCCTGTGAGGACGGGCGGTACTTCAACGGCCAAGACTGCCAACCCTGCCACCGCTTCTGCGCCACCTGCACTGGTACCTTCTCTCCCAGTCCTCTTGTTTATTCTTCTGGCTCTGGTTTGGCTTTTGTTTACCTGTCTTTCTCCATCACTCATGCAAACCCATTTGATATTTTTAAAATAAATGCTGGAGAAGCATGGGTCTCTTCTGATAATCATGCATGTATTCTCAGAAGTCAGTCATCAGTAGCCTATGCTCATTGAAAACTTAAATTTCCCAGTGATAACCTCCTTCGCTTTCCAAAGAGATTTGATGTTTTTGGCAAATGGGTTCCATGTAAAACTGGAGCATTATTTTTTCCAAAGAACATAAGGAAAAGCACAAATATCATAATTATTAAAATTACAACCTACTAATGCCATTTTAACCAACTATGCAAGAAGCGGCCCATCATGCAACCTCTTCTGAGGTTTTGTTTCTGTCTTCTGCATCTGTCTTGCTTTTAAGGAGCAGGTGCTGGTGGGTGTATTAACTGCACAGAGGGCTACTTCATGGAGGATGGGAGGTGCGTGCAGAGCTGTAGTATCAGCCATTACTTCGACCACTCTTCAGAAAATGGATACAAATCCTGCAAAAAGTAAGTGGATCCACCCCATAAGCCCTAGTGTTTGGCTACCGGGTTCCTTATTTGACTGCCTTCATAAATAATATGAAACAGAATTATTAATGAAAAATAAGTTTCAAACATTTACGTGTGTGGACACGGCGCTGCACCTTTAACCCAACTGATTTTTTTTTTTTTTTTTTTTTTGCACCTCGAAAGAACTTTAAAACCTCTAAAGTAATATTTCTGTTTCAAGTGCATGCTCTCTCCCCTTTAAAATCATAGTCTACCTGCTAGGCTTTCTTTAATGTTGTCAAACCTAGCGGTTATTGTAAGAAAAGATTTTTGTGGCATCTTCAAAGGGAGAAGATGAAGTTTAAGACATTAAGAGGTTGGTAGCAAACACATCTTCTTCTGTGCCTGATGTGCGAAAGGATGATAAATTGTACATTCTCCCCATAGATGTGACACCAGCTG
This sequence comes from Balaenoptera ricei, assembly GCF_028023285.1. Lineage (NCBI taxonomy): Eukaryota > Metazoa > Chordata > Mammalia > Artiodactyla > Balaenopteridae > Balaenoptera > Balaenoptera ricei. Next base: position 79,091,810 of record NC_082644.1, read on the forward strand.
TTTGACATGCAACGGTCCGGGGTTCAAGAACTGTACGAGCTGCCCCAGTGGGTATCTCTTAGACTTAGGAATGTGTCAAATGGGAGCCATCTGCAAGGACGGTGAGTACAACTGCTCGTTTTGATCTTCTGAGTAAAGTGTGATATTTCTACGTTAAGGTCTAATATATTTCCACTTGAAAATGAAACTATCAAGCGTGCCCCAGATAGGACATGCCCAATATCTTGTTGGTGTTCGTTCATCTTGAACTTCTACCCTCAATGGGTTTGGTTTTTTGGTTGTTTCAATTGCAAGAACTAAAGCATCCACTAACCAAGATGGCACTAGTTAATTTTTTTTTACGTAGTAAACTTGGTTCTTTACAACTTTTGAGTTTTGGGTTCACAGCAAAATTGAGCAGAAAGTGCAGAGTTCTCACATAGCCCCTGACTACCCTACGCACATACACAAACACACACACAAACACTCCCATTATCAGAGTCCCTCACCAGAATGATGTTTGTTATAGTTGATACCTACATTGACACATCATTATCACCGAAGTCTATAGTTTACATTAGGGTCCACTCTTGGTGTTCTATGAGTTTGGACAAATGTATAAAGACAAGTATCCACCATTGTACTATCATACAGAACACCTTCACTGCCCTGAAAATCCTCTGTGCTCTGCCTGTTCCTCCCTCCTTCCCTCCCCCTGCCCAACCCCTGGAAACCACTAAATTTTTTTACTGCCTCATAGATTTGCCTTTTCCAGAATGTCATATAGTTGGAATCATACATCAAACACTAACTAGAAAAGGCTACCTACTGTATTTTTTCCAGTCTTTTGGCATATGTACTTTTCATCAGATTTTTAAAATACCGTATACAAGGAGTTTTGTATCTTGCTTTCTGCACTAAGCATTAGATAAACATTATCCTATGTTTTTACAAAGTCTTCAGAAACTTCATTTTTAATAACAGCTTAATATTCTATCATGTGGAGATGCCACAGTTTATTGCCACTCTCCTCTTATTTGGATTGTTTATAATTTTGATATGTAAATAACAATCAAATGGTATCTGAATCTTTCATTAAGCTGTGATAGATAGGCATCTATCTAATGACAGAACCAACTACAGATTGGTTCTAATGTTAATGTTGGTCTATTTTTCTTTTCATTGCACCAGTGGTTCTCAATCAAAATGCCAGGACCCCAGACCTTCCCCAAAGATTCATTTAAATTGGTCTTGGGGTACAGTTTGAGCACTGATAGCTTTAGAATCTTCTCAGGTATTTTTAATGTGCCGCCATTCCCCCTGACAATTGGGGAAATACCAAGTTCTCTCACTTTTCTAGCCTCAGTTTCCCCATCTATAAAATGAATGAATTTAAATTATTCCAACTCCAGCCTTTTGTGAACTTTGACTCTCGATATAATTCATGCAGAGAGGGCCCTAAAATTTGTGCCTAAATTTTATGCAGACGTGCATCTCAATGATGTAGAAAGAAATTGTTTTGAACCATCGTTGTTCTAAACATCTTTGGACTGTTAGGGAAATAGGAAAATAAAAAACTATGCATTTGGAACAGTTTTCCCTGATAAAATCATTTCCCTGGGTTTAATCTTTGTCTTCTTTTGAACGGTACCTCTTCTGGAAATTTCACAAGAGGCAGAAGAGTGCTGTGGTTGGGAGAATGTGGATTCAGGAGTCAGAATGCTGTCATTCATATCTAGCCTCCAGACCTTGGGCAGGTTATGAGCTTTTCTGGGCCTCACTTCCCTCATCTGTAAAAATGAGAAGGCTAATGCTGTCGACCTCATATGGTTATTCTACAACTTCCCGTTAGGAATCTCAAAACATCAAAAAGATCTGAGCATGCGATGGCATGCATAGGAACATCATTTATGGTCTCATATCCACAGGGTATCACAGGTGACTGTGCATCTTCATAGCTTTTCTAATGTATGATTGACCTGGCAGGGATGGGCAGACCTGCTCAGGCTCTGTGTTTAAACTCTTCATGGCCAGGGCTAATTCTCACCACACAACATGGAGGTGAGAAGATTGAGGGATGGCACCCCAGGTACTATGTAAGTATCACCTTTTAGTTACCAGCCAGTGCTCCTTACCCTTACTTGAAAAGATGGTTCCCCTATATCTGAATATGATCAGAAGTTTTGTAAGTTAGTAACTGAAAAACTAAGGAAGATTTTTAAGTGATTGACCCAAAAGATCCACTGTGACTTGAAATTTTCACCCGTAGCACTTGGTACCGGGCATTTCAAGGTTTGTGATGCTTTAACGGCTTTCCCTAAACCACAGTAAGCATGGGATAATTTGTGCCAATGGCACTTTGGTAAAAGTGGAGTGTCAGGATTGCAGGCAAAAGTGGAAAATGAAGAACCATGATTTGTGATGAGTCCATTTTCAGGTCGGTTAAAGAATGAGATCATTGATGGCTCACCAGGCTTTTCAAATCACGTGGCAGTTGCATTCAGGGATGTGCTATTTATTTTCTTTCAACTGTCATATTTCAGTGATTCTAAGACATACTTTTTTAATATATTTTAACAGATCTGGAATCAGATGCATCTTATAATTCATGGCAGCTTACAACTGCTTTTGATCCACAGGTTGATGTGACATAGTTGTCGTTGCCTGTGACTTAGTCACAGATATGTCTAGTCAACTGAGTTAGGCACATGATCACTCCTACTTGTGTTGCATTTAATTGCACTTCATAATAGCCTGAAAAAGTTAAACTATTTCTCAATATTCAAAGGAAGAATTATTACATAAGCCCAGAAACAAAACAGCATGTTATATAAATTTAACTAATACTTTCAATAAGCATAAAACTAATATTCTGATAAGAGGCTATTGTGTCACCATTTAATATGAATTTTTTTCTTGGTAGTACTTAAAGCAGTGGTGCATCTGAAATCCAGTGTCTTGGATTCAGTGAAATATAGTATAAATGACTGTATACGCTCTGCTCTAGGTAACTCCAAAAAGAAAAATTCCTTGCCTATATTATTATTGATTTCTAATTTATTCTTTTTCTAATCTTTTTTTTCCTTTCATAAATGGATACCAATCACATTTACCGTTGGACTGCAATATCTCTCCTTGAAAACAATGCTGTTGACTGAAATCACTTTGGGTGGACCAAATTTCCTCCTGTTGACTGCTCCCGAATGATCTCTTCCAATCCCCCCAATCTGCCTCTCTGGCCAATCACAACCTTCTTCCGTGTGTGTCCATCATGCTGCTCTCGTCCTCAACTTCCCCTCTCTCTTGCTGACTTCCTGGAAAAGCAACGGAAGAGTCCTGGGCGGAAGGAGGCTTCTGTATGCTAGTGAAAAAGAACAATCTGTGCCAACGGAAGGTTCTTCAACAACTTTGCTGCAAAACCTGTACATTCCAAGGCTGAGCTGCCATCCTAGATTTCTTTGTTCCTGTAGACTTATAGATTACTCCATATTATTATTAAAAAGAAAAAAGCAAGCAAAAAAAAAAAAAAAGCAAGCCACCTCTCTCTTTCTTGCTCTCTTTTTCTCTCTCTCTCAAATTTGTGCAGGGAGATGGTGAACTGTTTTGTCAGAACTTAAATGGAAAAACAAAAAAAATAAACCTACAACAAGCCTACCTTTTATAACTGGGTGTTTAGTGCTAAACAGCCAGAACCACAGAGACAGTATTGTATGACCAAAGCATTTGATGCCAAAATTTGACGTTAAAGTAATGATTTGATTTCCTGCCCTGTTTTTGAAGGTCCATTTTTTTTCCTTTTGCATTTACTTGCTTGTTCCCCCTTTGAGACGCCTAAAAATATACCTTTCAAAAACATCACAAGAGCAGACATAGATCAAAATGAAACAGAAAGCTCTTGCAACCATCATTTTTCATGCTTGAGTCCACTGTTGGGGGAAATGGCAGAAAACTGGACCTAAGGGCATTAAGAACATCCCGCAGAGTTGTGTTCAGTGTCGTTTGTCTTGGTTTTTCACAGTTGACCATTGATACTTTCCACACATAATTTACTTCATGCATTATGTGCTGGTTTTGGCATTGTGCCCACTTGATAAGTCTGCTCCACTGGTTTCATCAGATAGACTTGCTGCTACTGGCTTTTCCATGGTAGATTCGGTTATTTCACATACAGCTGGTCAAATGGGATTGCTCTGCATAGTCAAAGTGGTGATGGACAGAATGCAAAGATTCACAAAATAGCTGAGACTGATCCAGCTCCCCCCAAATCCAGAGTGTTCACTTGTAAACCCTGCACAATCTCTTGGTGCTATTCAGCCATTATCCCCATAGCATTTTTTTTTTTTTTTAAGGCCATCAGAAATTCTATGTGTTGTAGTGGGAAGCATTTTGGATATGATGAAGAAAATTTCTTCCTGGAGTCAAAAGTTTCTAAAAGGTCCTGTATTTTTAAGAAATGGAATTTATTTAAATAATATTTAAGCTCGTGCCCAAGTTGGCCGGGCAACATTTTTCAATGGTGCTTATTAGAAGTTTTTTTCATCTTGTCATTTTAAGAAAATAAAACTGGAAATGGAATATGGGCAGCATGATTGTACCCTCCTGGTTCTGTTCTTTTCCCACTCCTCTGTCCCTCTATAACCATGCTATGATACACCTGTCCACTGAATGTCACTGAGATCATCTGTTTTCTTGGAAGTATCTTCACTGGTTTTCTATGACTCCCCAAACACATCCTGGAATCTAGCAGACTGAATTATGTGAAGACTGTTTGGATCAGTGGTCAGAAATGAGGAAACCTGATAGATCTTTTTATAACTCTGAGTTGCTCTGTTTAGGAGAGGATAGACTGATATCAGGTTTCTTCATGTTTCATATCAAAGCTCCATTGGTGACCTCATTTGCTTTGAGAATGACCAGCCATCTTGCAAGCTTTAGGCTTCTGACAGCCTCACTTCCAAGATGTCACTGGCCTCACACATGAGAAGAGGAATGATATCAATATAGGTTATCCTGGGAAGTGGGTGCTAACTAAGGTCCCCATCCAAGCAGCAAGGTAGTAAAAAGCCTACCCTGAAAATATGCATTCCTAGACATCAAAGTTAACATTGAACCCAAGGTAAATAATGAGTATAAAGTCTAATGACCCTCTTAATAGCATTGTAGTGATACTGAGTCACGTAATGATTCATATGTAACTAGGGAATCAACTGATTTTGTTGAGTAATTTTCCTCTTCATACCACTTCAGGCCCTTCTGACCCGAAGAAAACAAGTTAGTCCCAGGTATGGCATGTAGAGTCTTACATTTAAAGGCACAGTCTCTAAGTGGACAAAAGCAAGTGAGAGCCTAAAGCAAGGTCAAGCAGATGGTGAAACCAGATTTGCCTGCAAAGAAATCCATTTAACTGAACCCACCCATAATATATGAGGCACAAAGTTACTATGAAGGGAAAAATTAAAATGATGTCTGTGTTCTTAGACAAATAACTATCAATCTGACAGTCAAAATCATTGGGGTCTACCAACATGTGTTCCATTTCTCACTGACCATGCAGGCACACATTGTGGAAATACTGGTTTAACTACTAGTGGTTACTGCCTCGTTTATCTACAGAATATTATTAACTAGAACATAATGCTTTCAAAGTTTAAGTTAATGTTATATATTATGTATAAATATATATATTCATAATGAGATATATGTAATGGATAGTACAAAGTTTGGAGACTTAACAAATGCTCTAACCTCTAGAGACAAAAGTCCTATCTTCTGTTTTCTTTTGTCTTTTGATTTTTCATTAGTGATCCATTGTTAAATCCAAATCCACTTTTACTGAAAAATACTGTACATGTGTAAAATGTTCAGTTGTTTTTTTGTAAAATATAGTAGAATGGTTGTAATTGATACTGGCCAAAATCAATGTTATTCCATATTTTATTTTTTCTATTAAATTAACCTAAGTTCCTGTTTATTTGATCTGTTCGTACCCATGTGCAAACATCTCTGAAAGGGTGAGGTCATGAGTAACTTCTCTGTTTCCACATAGATGCTGAATATGGAGGAAAGGGTGAGGTGAATGAACCACCTAAATAAAGTTGGGGAAAAGGGTGAGCAGAGGTGGGAACTGAAAAAAAAGGAGAAAGTAACAGCAATAGAAGAAAGGATCAGTTTAGGTTTGGTCATGAATGTATGTTAAATCCCATTTTTAGTAAGCAGATTGTGAAAAAAATCTACAAAAGTTTGGTGCAGTGGCTATTGCATTGTACAGATGCCATGTCCAGTGAAAGGGCCACCTGGACCTGCTCTTTTCCTGGTTTCCCCCAGGGCATGGGCTACTGCATACCCGCCAGTGGGTGTATGGAAGGGTGGGGACCAAGGGGCTGGGCACAAAGAGGTCGGGCAGCAGGGGCAGGTGTGAAAGCTGTTATAGAAGATGACCTTGTTCAATTGACTAATATCCTGTGTATCACTGTTAGTTGGCTGTATCCCTGGAGGCCTAGAAGATGACTTTTCTAAAATCAATCTCCAGTACATGCCACAGGGTAGGACTGTATAGTTAGCAAAAAACAACCGTGGATTATAGATCTTTGTGAACCCTGCTTGAGATGGTCACTAGCCTTGAAAGTTCAATGCCCTGTCTTTTGCAAAAAGAAATGAGAAATCAACAGAAGTGACACACATGTTGCACTCCAATTAGGTTTAAAGATCTGGGGATACAAAAAGGTATAAGAGAGAGCTGCTGCCATGAAGTCCCATTACAGAAATGGAGAGAAACTAATTTTATTGACCACTTACTATGTGCTGTACAATATGGGAATATAGAGTATATATATACTGATATAAATATACCTCTTTTAAGTTTCACACAAACTCTAGAGCAGAGACATGTATTATCCTCTGTTTATAAATGAGAAAGCTGAGGCGTATGGACTTGAAATAAATTGATTGGGATTACATAACCAGACTCAGAATAATAAAAATAAAATTCAGTATTAAGGCCATTAATACTAAGTAGTGAATTCTAAATCTCAGTTGACTGAGACACTAAGTTGTTAAGTTCAGACAGGCAGAAATTCCTTTGAATTGGATTGGTCAGGCCGAGTTTCCTAGAGCAGTCTGGACTAGCATTGGTTCTTGGAGGATGGCTAAGGCTTAACTAAGCAGATGGGACTAAAGCAGGAGGAGCGTTACCAGTGAACTTGCTGCACAAGAGGTGTTCAGGGAAGCAAGTCAATCGTTTTAATGCTTTTTAATCTAATTAGCCTGTTGCTACAAAGGACAGTGATTCAACATTTGATGGATCAGTCAAGAAGAATCGACATTTTTAAACTTTCCAAAAGATGGATAGTGTGCCCATTCTTTTCAATTCCCACACCGATGGAAGACCTTGCTAATCATCAATATCCATCTGTGGACTGATCAGCATTTTCTCACCTTTCACCCCAGTATTAGGGCCTTATCATCATGCTACTGATCTATCAGACTCATGGTTTTCCACCCAACAGTCTACTCTTCATTTTGAGGAACTTGCACACTGAGTGCTTCATAGAGAAGGGCAGGTAGTTGTTCTAGTAACTACTAAATTAAAATTTCTCCATCTAGTGATCAACACTGTAGGCACATCTGAGTATGGAAATATTAAACACCCCATCCCCCTCATGTAGAAAGAATATCATGCAGCTAAAATATAAGTGGGCATGCATTCTCAACTGCTTTCATATGATCATTCAGATTCACACAAAGGGCAATGACAGACAGCAGCTTGACGATTGTGGAGAAAACTGGAGGCAACTTCCGCTGTGGCCTGGCCAGCTCAACACTGCCGCCTTCCATCTGCTGATACAAAATGGCAGCGGGAGCACAAAGGCCAGCTGCAGCCCGACCTCACCTGGCCCAGGCTGGGCCCTGGGCCCCAAACTCAGTATGTGTGAATGACAAAGTATGAACCTGCTTCTCCTCCCTGGTTGACAACCATTTCCAAAGTTATTTTTGTTGCAAACCTATAAAATCTGAAATTCTCGGCAGAATACTTTGGAGCCATTGACAAATTTAGCAGGGCATAGCCAAGATGGACTTAATTTCACTGTGGCTCATTGCAGCAGCTTGGCAGTAGAGATGGGGCTGTAATCCATACAATCATGTCTCCTCTTCCTCATGAGAGGTGAAGATCTGGCCCAGAGTCAATTCCTGGGCAAGAAGGATGCAGTTGTGCAGCATCACTGAGTCTCAGAGGGCAAGTCTGGGACCTGGGAATGCCAGCAGTTCCTTCCTACCTTCTACCTGCAAGGGACTTAGAAGGATGTTTGACTGTCTTATTACTGAAAGATTTTCTTGCAAGATTTCTTCTCTAAAGGGCCACTATTGGGTCCCCTGCCCCCAACAATTGCTGCAACTGTTGCTTTTTCAGGGCCAGGCAACAGGCAACAAAAGATATTTTGCATCCCCACTGCTAGAAATTTCCAGAAACATTCCCTGAGGCCTGAATTGTAAGACCCTTTTTCATTTTATGAAAGAATACATTATTTTAAGAATACAGCGTTTTGAAGCTGGCAGAGTTCTACTAAAATGGCTTTATTTAATTTTGCACCCACAAAAATCAGAGCGACCTATAGAAACTAACTTTCTGTTGCAAGATTCACAACAAGTCAAGGGTGTGGCTGAAACTCAAGCCCACAGCAACAACCTTCTACACAACACTGCCTCCTTTTTATGAGTACCATAGAGAAAACAAGTCCATATATGTTGCAAGGCAGGCGGTAAGAGCCTTTTCCCAAGTGCGGATAGAAATCACACTGTATCCCTGGACTTGGCTTTTTCTCCTTATGAGCCCAAATGAATTGCTTCTGTAAATAACCTTTGAGTCCCTGTCATATACCAAGCTCTGAGGTCCTTCATGCCCTCTTCAAGCTAATGGTCTAGTGGGAAACACAGACACAAAAATGCATGGTTATAATATGAAGCTATCCAATAAAGGGCTAAAAGTCCCATGCCTTGCACGATATGCTTTCCAAGGGCATCCAAAAATAACGTGAAACATTCAAAATAGAGTTGCCTTTAAAATGTGCAAAATCAAATGATATTTTAATTAAATATCTACAAAACGTCAAACTAGTCAACTGCAGCTCAAAACTTAAGGAATCACATATAATTAAACTTAATGTGGGATAAAGCTGAATTTTAATATGTTTGATATGATGTGGGACCCACAGAGGTAGGAGAACTTAGGATCTGCTGGGTTCCTAATTTAACACTGCAAAGGAGGGAGAAATTCACTATTCATTGGGGAGAGGAATATATTTATATATATTTCTGATCTCTTCCCTCAAGATTCCCTCCTGTAGATCCAAATAGCTACTTGCCATTTCCCTTCAGTTATCTAATAGACATCTCAAAATTAACACGTCCAAAATAGACTTCAGACTCACCAATCCCCTAAACATTATTATCACCAAGTGTCTCCTATCTCACCAAATGGCATTAAAATACATCCACCTAAAAACCCATCCCTCCACCATTTGCTCAAACCTGAAATCTAGAATTCCTCTTTTTCCGCCCCCAAATCCAATCCATGAGCAAGGTCCCATTAACCACACCTTCATGATATATCTCGAAGTGGTCTACTTCTCCCCATTCCATAGCTATAATTCTGGATCACACCACCATCCTCTTCACCCTAAACTACTGCCAGAGCCTCCTAACCAGGCTCCCTGCTTCTCTCTGCCTCCTTTCCTCTTTTTTCTCTCCTCCCCTATCATTCTCCACACAGATAGCAGAGTGCTATTACAACTACAAAATCTGATTTCGCCTCTCCCTATTCACTCAGAATAAAATCTGAACTCCTTACCTGAGATCTTTCTGATCTCTTTTCATGCTTCCCTGCTCATCATATTCTAGTCATACCAACTTTCTTTTTGTTCTTCAAACAAAACTAGCTTATTTGTGCATCCAGACCCCTGCTCTTCACATGGCTGGTTTTTTCTCATCCTACAGGTCTTAGTTCAAAAATAGCTTCCTCGGGAAGCAGCTCCACACCTGCCCACTTTTTTGGTCTTTTCATAGCACATACCACAAACGTGACATTCTGTCGTTCATTGACTTGTTTACTGTCGGTCTCTCCCTCAGCACTGCGACAGCTGGGGTTTTGCCCATCTTGTTCACAGCTGTATCTTACAGGTCTAGCACAGTGCCTTGCTTAGTAAATATTTGTGGAATGAATGAATAAAAAGACATCAGAGAGAAATGGCATTAGACATAAGCCTTGAAGGATAAGCAGGAATTTGTCAAAGAAGGTGAGGATGTTGGAGTAGGACTTGAGAGAGAGAGAGAGAACCGGTACAAAGGCACAAAACCATCAAAGGGCTTGTGGACTGAGAGGCAGGGAGTGGGCAGGGTGGGCAACTGAAGGGAGGGAATGGGAAGACCCCGGAGGTCAAGTTGCAAAGGGCTAGGAGGGGCTATTGCCCTTCCTCCACCTCCTTGTACTCGGAGTCATCAACCCTCTTTTCAGAGAGGCTAATTGACTTACTTGCTCAAGGACCACATCAAGTCAACTAGTGGCTTCCTGCCAACAAATTCGGGAGGCATTCAGTGAGACAGAATGCTGAGGAGGCTGTAATTTGCTTCAGTCCCCAGGGGATTGATGGCTGCATTGAGCCAGCTAAATGAAAGGACAGGGTACTAAGTGGAGCTCAGCCGTCAGATTAGCTCACATGAGAGAAGGCAGCCCATGGCTTCTCTTCCCTGGGATGTCCATGGCCAGAGCAACAAATTAGGTAAGGCCTGTTTGCAAGGCCTGTTTGGGGACAAGGGCTGGCTCAGAATCTTCTTTTCCTTCTAAGAGAAAACCCCTTGCCCTCTAAACTGTCATTACCAGAGATGAGTAAAAGGAAAGAAAGTAATATGTGAGCAACTCCCTTTCATAACAACAGAAACAGTAACTCCCATATATGGAGTACTTCCTATGTGCTAATCACTGTGCTCAGTTCTTTATATGAGTTATTTCATTCGATATTCCCAATAGCCTGACTTTATTCTCTTTTCATAAATGAGAAAGCAGATGAGGTAAATGCCTAGGGCACCCCAGTGGTTAAACGGAAGATCTGGGATTAATTTAAATCCATACAATCTGATATCAGAGTCTCCAAGAGAAATATAAGAGCCAAGGAAGATGTCAAAACAAACTTCAGGCCGTGACCGTGGAGCTTGCATCAGGATTGTATATGTTACCTGACAGCGTCTGGTCCAGGGTCCACGCTGTCTCTTGTGAATTGAGCAATGTCCACCCAGGACTACTCAGCATGGCCACATAGTGCTTTGTGTGACCAAGCTAGGAGTGAATTTCAATATCATCATGAGAATTAGTAGCAACCAATGGGCCATGTGGGCAAAAGAAATCAGAAAGGACCTAAAGGAAATGAGGCAGTGGCTATTAAGAAATGAGGATGTGATGGTTCCCTTTCATGCTAATTTTTCTTTGTCTTGGAAGCCATCATTTGCATACTCTAGCCTCAGATGAAATGAGGATGAAATAGAATGGAGATATGGGGAACACATAGAAACATTACAATACTCAAAATCATAACATAATACAAATTCCATGAGTTCCTTTGACAAATCTAGTAAAACATAAATTCTTCTCAGGTGATATTAAACAAGATTTTCTTGACACTCATATCCATAACTGTTACAATATAATAAAAGCTAAACTATCAAGAAAATGTAAGGTTTTTAATCATGTACAGGAATGTGATTTTTAATTGACTTGTGTCATTAGAAGAGCCACAGATATGACAGGAACCATGAGTCATCTTGACCATCTTCCCTTGATCATTCCCATATCTGATCTATCAGCAAGTCAAGACAGTTCTACCTCCAAAATATGTCTTTGATCCATTTTCTGTCCTTCACCTGTACTGCCACCATCCTTGTCCACACCACCCTGGGTCAAGCTACTTCCCACCTGGGCTGTTGCAACACCTCCTAACTAGCCTCACTGAATGTACCCCTTGTGTCCACACTCCAACATGTCCTCATCTACTTCCTCTAATCTATTCTACATAACAGCCAGAGTGCTCTTTCTAAAAAGTCGAAGCTCACATGAGACTCTGCTGTTTAAATCCCTCCCATGGCTTCCCATTTCACCTAGGAAAAAGTTGAAATTCCTTTCCCTGGTCATGAGGCCATGGTCAATCTGACCACCCACCTCTCGAAAACTCATCTCGTGCCATTCTCTCCCTTCCTTCATATTTTCTAGCAACACTGACTTTTCCTGATTCTTCTATTCTGCTTTGTAGGCTAGAACTTTCCCACATGCCATTCTCCGTACTTTAATGCTATTCCATCCCTAATCATCTATATCTGGCTAGCACATTTCTTATCTGGGTCTCAGTTTAAATGTCATTCTTCATTTCCTGATCCTTCTAGACAAGGTTAGATCTCCTTATTATAAGCTCTCATCCATGCCTCTACTTTACTTTCATATCAATTATATTACAAACATCTAGTTAGTTGTAGGAGTATCTGTTTGCTGTATGTGATTCTCAGTACAAGGTTTGTTCCATGGGGACAAAGTCTATAAATGTCTTACATCTCATGAATCTAGCAAAATGTCTTTCATAGAGTAGGTACTTGATAACTCTTTGATCAGTAGTAGATGAATAAGTCAATAAATGAATAATTAAGTGAATAATTGAGTAAATAACAATTTACTCAGGAAATTGCCCTGGACCAGTTATTGGTATAACTAAGCTCTAATCTTGATTCTGTATAACTTCAGTATAGCCCTCTATGTGTCCACCTCAGTTTCCCCATCTTCAGCATCATCCCTGTAAACCATTCCAGCCCTTCTGCTCAATGAAAAGGGAAAATCCCGGGAGATTTCATGAAGATTCTATCACCAGCCCTAAAACACACACAAAGCCTTTGTCACAAACTCAGTAAAGCTAAAGCTAGGACCTTGCCACTAAAAGCGTGCAGCTGGGAGTTGGTTGGTGTGGTGACAGAGTTCTAAAGTGTACCGCCCAGATTCCCATCTGTTCATTGCTGTGAAGGGACTTTGCAGATGGAATTAAAGGTTACTATCAACTGACTTTAAAATAAGGAGATTATTCCTGAATTATCCATGCAAGCCCAAGGTAGGTCAGAGGGATGTAGTAGAAAGAGACAGAGAAGGCATGAGGCAGAGGAGGGGATCAGAGAGATTCGAGATGAGAAAAGGATCTGACTCATAGTTGCTGGCTTTGAAGAGGCAAGAAGGAAGCCATGAGCCAAGAAATGCATGCAGTCTCTAGAAACTGAGAACAATCCCCAGCCAACAGGTGACAAGGAAACAGGGACCTCAGTCCTGAACTCTGCCATCAATTTGACTGAACATGGGGCAGATTCATGCCCAGAGCCTCCAGAAAGGATGTAGCCTGAGACACATTAATTCCAACCTTTTAAAACCAGGAGCAGAGAAGCAGCTGAGCCACACTGAGCCCAGACTACTGACCTACAGAATGGTGAGAAAATAAATGGGTGTTTTGGTAAGCCATAAAAGTTATGGTTACTTGTTACCGCAGCAATAGAAAACTAATACATATTAGCTTATTTTCATAGCTGCGACCTGAAGGGCAGGCTTCTAATTAAACACATATGTAAGGGCCCACTTTAATCTTCTCCAGATATCTTAGAGGGTAGGTGCTATCTTTTTACTCTCCCTTTGCCACGCTACAGAGCACCCGTATCTCCCCAAGGGGAGCTGTTACACATGGCTAGTGCCCCAGTTTTTGTAGCTAAAGTCCAGGGGCCAGGAGGGCTTGCATTCCTGGGTCCCACAGGACTATAACAAACAGTTCGTGGCTGGCTACCAACCCCAGGGCACCTGTGCATAGAGAAGACTGAAACATACCCCCAATCTCTTTGTGAAAGAAGCCTATATGCTTGCTTGGAGCTTTGTCCTGAGAGCAGACTTCTGATTAGGCACACTGTAGGGTCCTATGAAAATGTGCTCCTGGGACAGAAGCCCGTGGATGCCATCTTTGCACTCTCCCTCTGCCTCACTCCAGGTGGCTGGTATCTCCCAGAAAGGAACTTGTACAACTTGTCTGGCACCCTGATTTTGTGACTACCACACAGGGGATACATCTACATCACCTGGTTCTGGTGGCCAGTGGGGCTTACCCTTGCAGTCCCATAGAACTCCATGTGTTTGCATACTTTAAAAGCTATTGCCCGAGGGTCTGGTTTCCAATCAGCCTGAATATAGGTGCTGACTGAGATCCTCCCCTTTGGGACACTGACAACTCTTGGCACTCTCCAGCTACTGGGACCCACCAAAAATAAAAATAGGCTGCTTGGACAATCACAGAGATTTGAGAAACCACCAAGATCTAGGGCAGGACTGAATGACAAGCTTCATACCCTACACAAGGTCACTCCCTCAAGACCGGGAGAAGTGGCTGTTTTATTTTATGCATAGAAACCAACACAGAGAGTCAAGAAAAAATGAAAAAACAAAGGAATATGTTCCAAATGGAAGAACAAGATAAAACCTCAGAAAAAGTCCTTAATGAAATGGAGGTAAATGATTTACCTGATAAAGAGTCCAAAGTAATGGTCATAAATATGCTCACTGAACTTGAGAGGAGAATGGATGAACACAGTGAAAACTATTAGACATGGAAAAGAAATTGAGGAAGACACTAGTAAATGGAAAGATATTCAGTGCTCATGGAAGAATTAATATTGTAAAAATGTCATACTACCCAAAGCAGTCTGCAGATTCAGTGCAATCCCTAGCAAAAGTCCAATGGCGGGCTTCCCTGGTGGCGCAGTGGTTGAGAATCTGCCTGCTAATGCAGGGGACACGGGTTCGAGCCCTGGTCTGGGAAGATCCCACATACCACGGAGCAGCTGGGCCCGTGAGCCACAACTACTGAGCCTGCGCGTCTGGAGCCTGTGCCCCGCAACAGGAGGGGCCGCTTTAGTGAGGGGCCCGCGCACCGCGATGAAGAGCGGTCCCCGCACCGCAATGAAGAGTGGCCCCCGCTTGCCGCAACTAGAGAAAGCCCTCGCACGAACCGAAGACCCAACACAGCCAAAAATAAATAAATAAATAAACAAACAAACAAACAAACAAACAAGCATGTTAAAAAAAAAAAAAGTCCAATGGCAATTTTCACAGAAATAGAACAAACAATCCTAAAATTTGTATGGAACCACAAAAGACACCAAATAGTCAAAGTAATCTTCAGAAGGAACAACAAAGCTAGCAGCATATTGCTTCCTCATTTCAAATTATATTACAAAACTATAATGATCAAAACAGTATGGTGGTATTGGCATAAAAATAGACACATAGATCAATGGAACAGGATAGAGAACGCAGAAATAAACCCATACATGTATGGTCATTTATATTCTGACAAAGGAGCCAAGAATATACAATATGTAAAGGATAGTCTTTTCAATAAATGGTTTTGGGAAAACTGGATAGCACAAAAGAATGAAACTGGACCACTATGTAACACAATACACAATACTAACTTAAAATGTATAAAGGATTTGAACATAAGACATGAAACCATAAAACTACTGGAAGAAAACATAGGTGGTAAGCTCCTTGTCATCTGTCTTCGCAATAATTTTTTGAATCAGACAACAAATGCAAAAAATAAGTGGAATTACATCAAATTAAAAAGGTCTGCATAGCAAAGAAAACCATTAGTAAAATAAAAAGGCAACATTTTGGAAATAATATATCTGATAAGGGGTTAATATCCAAAATACATAAAGATCTCATACAACTCAACAGCAATAAAAACACACAATCTGATTTAAAATGGGCAGAATATCTGAAAAGACATTTTCCCAAAGAAGACATCCAGATAGCCAACAGGTCCATGAAAAGATGCTTAATATCACTAGTCGTCAGGGAAATGCAAATCAAAACCACAATGAGATATCACTTCACCCGTTAGAATGGCCATTACCAAAAAGACAACAAATTACAAGTCTTGGCAAGAATATGGGTAAAGGGAACCCTTGTGCACTGTTGGTGAGAATGTAAATGAATGCAGCCACTATGAAAAGAAGTTTTCTCAAAAACTTAAAAATAGAATTACCATATGATCCTGCAATTCCACTTCTGGGCATATAACTGAAGGAAATGAAATCATTATCTCAAAAAGATATCTGCATGCCCATATTCATTGCAGTATTATTTATAAGAGCAAAGATGTGGAAACAACCTAAGTGTCCACTGATGGACTAATGGATAAAAGAAATGTGATACACACACACACACACACAACTGAATATTATTCAGCCATAAAAAAGAAAGAAATCTTGCCATTTGCAACAACATGAATGGACCTTGAGGGCATTATGCTAAGTGAAATAAGTCAGACAGAGAAAGACAAAACTGTATGATCTCACTTATATGTGGAATCTTAAAAAAAAAAAAAGTATCTCATAGATACAGAGAACAGATTGGTGGTTGCCAGAGGCGGGGGTGGGAGGGTGGGTGAAATGGGTAAATGGGGTCAAAAGGTACAAACTTCCAGTCATAAGATATACATCATGGCAATGTAATGTACAGAATGTAATGTGTAATAATACTGTATTGCACATTTGTACGTTGCTAAGAAAATACTTCTTAAAAGTTCTCACCACAAGAAAAAAAATTTTTGTAACTATGTATCATGACAGATGTTAACTAGATTTATTGTGGTCACCATTTTGCAATATATACAAATATCAAATTATTATGCTGTATACCTGAAACTAATATGTTATATGTCAATTATATCTCAAAAAATAGAATAATTTTAATTAGAAAAAAGGAAAACTAGTACAATTAGAACAGACCCATTCAATCAGAATATGTATTTTTGCAATCTCTCAAGATGATCTGTGAACACATGAAAGTTTGAGATGCACTGCCATGGATGAGCACTTCTTTCCAGAGTGTGAGAAGCCTACCCTTGATTTATTGAGAGCCACTGCTGAAAACTTCATGCTGCTGAAGGATGCACACTGAGGAATTAGGCAGCTGGTCCTTGGCTGGCTATTAACCAGGCAGAACTGAGGCAAGTTAGCAGCACTTTAGGTCAAAGAAACAACTAGTGAGCAGCTAGAGTGTTCTGATCCCCAGCCTGATCAGGGAGCCTGATAGACCCAGCTATTTGACTGAAGGTGCGAATTGGGAATTTGTTTACAGGCTCCCAACACGGGCTCTCAGCAGTTAATGGGGCGACAAATTCTGCCTGTAGCTACTTTAACAACCCAGCCAGATCAGCAGTAAGCTCTGCCTTGATACCATTTGTACTCATTGAGATAAAGGGCCTGTCCTTGTGACAATTTTCCATGTCTGTTCTTTCCAATGAGCTGCATGATCAGCCACATTTTTGGCAGATGGACAAGTGTGAGCCTTATCCTTCTCTACTTCCCTTAGTACAGATTCAAATTTATCATTGGCTTACTGAAAACCTACTTTAGGTCAGGCACAGCACTAGTGCCTTCTGTGTTCATTACTTGGCAACTCAGTGTGGCTGTCCCCATTTCAAGGTGAGGGATCAGAGGACTCAAGTGGTTGATTGCTCTCTCAAGGCCATGTAATTAGCCAGGTTTCCCGCTCCTAGTTTAGTTGTTTTCCTCCAACAGCAAAGCTGGCCCTGTCTGTTACTCTTCTATCCACATTCCAGCCTTCCAAAGTCCTCCTAGCCAGGTGGCATATCTTCCACCACCCCTACCCATTTATGTAGTTTTGAGCAGAGACTAGGTTGAACCTAGTATATTATACTAAATAAGTCTCCATCCATCTCTATCTAAATGAGTCTCAATCCATCCATGCCAGGAGATCGTTCAATGTCACAGTTACATTCACAGAATATGAAGGGAGGTTGCTGGGTTCACGCCTTGGCTCTGTCACTTACTAGCTGTGAGATCTTAGGAAGTATGCTTAACCTCTCTGCGTCTCTGCTTCCCCATTTGTAAACTAAGGATGATAATCATCTCTCTCTCCTAGGGATGTTGTGAGGATTAAATGACTTAAAATGATTAAAGCACTTAGGACAGCGCTTGTATGTATTAGACACAATATATGTTGGTTATTACTATTCCTAAGCCAAAAACTTTGGATTCATCCTTGATGCCTCTTGCCCTACATCTGACCTATCACTAAATCGAGTTAACTTACCTCTTGATTGGGTCCTCTTCCCTCCATGCCACCACTACCACACGAGGTTAGCTACCAATATCACTTGCCAAAAGAAATCTGCAAACCATTCTCCTGGACCCTCTCCAGTTGCTGCTTTACAAAGAAGCCAAAGTGGCATCTTAAAATTGCAAATCTGATCACATACTCTTTCGCTGAAACCTGCTGCTTTTTAGGTATATCTGGGAACTTTTAAGATCCGCAAGACCCTGCAAGTTCTGCCTCCCCCACCCCAATTTCTTCACTCTCTCCCTGTCTCCCCTCCATCCAGTCTGGCCTCCTTTCAGTCCCTCACACTGGCCAAGCCTCCTCCTGTATGGAACCTTTGCAGACGTGTCTCCCACTCCCACCCCCTGTGTCCGATTATCTCCTCCCTCAGCACCGCTGGAGTCACAATTTTACATTTGCTTTTGTGATTATTTGACTGATAGCTGTCTACCATTCCAGACTGTAAGCTCTATGAGGGCAGGAAGTGCATTTGCTTTTTCTCACCATTGTATCCTCAATACTTAGCACAGTTACTGGCATATAATATTTGCTCAGTAATTTGTGTTTTAATGACTAAAAGAATGAATGAATGAATGAAAATACTGTGGCACAATTTTAGAGGCAGGACAGGTAAGGGTTGGTGCTTCCGACGGTTTGACTCCTGCTTGGGGGGAGGGAGGGTGAGGATTAAATTATGTTAGATCCAAAACATCAAGTCATTGGCTGGATAACTGTTGATTTGATGCAGCCTTTGCCCGTGTGTCGCAAACTATTTGGAAGCAGCTGAGCCACACAAGAGGAACAACCGGAAGTTGGTTCGGCAAAGGTATCATTTCAAAATACAGAGGTCTTAAGGGTTATATAAAAACCAGAAGCTGAAAAATAGACTTTACACATTCTCACTACTTGACATCTATTATTTCTTTAGGGAATACTGCCTAGAAAGATCTTATCCCCACCGAAATATATACCCCTTAGTTTGCTACTATCCCACTACTAGGTTAGATCTTATTCCCTCCTCCAGCTCTGTGGCAGTAAAACTCCACGACCCAGACCTCGAGAATGAAGACCCACCTATGCTGTTCCTACAGAATACAGTGTGAGGAAGTGGCCAGACATTTGAAGACCACGGAGGGCTTCTTAGGGTTGACTGGAGCAACTTTACCTTTGATATCTATGCTAGAAAGGAAGCCGACTAATAGATATATCATCTGGGAATATTCAAGCTCACTAAATCCTTCATGAGACTGGGAGAACACGAGGTCAGGCCTCCTCCAGAATTGATTTCAGGCCCTGCCCCATCCTGTGATATGTGTTCTCTGGGCTTCTGTTCATTGTAGTTCGGGCTCTCTGTCTTGTAAGCTCCAAGAACACGGGGGTCACATCTAGTGCTGAGAATTCCCGATACACGTAGGTGCTTTAAAAATGTTGATAATGCAAGACAGTTTGGTACTGGCACAAAAACAGAAATATAGATCAATGGAACAGGATAGAAAGCCCAGAGATAAACCCACGCACATATGGTCACCTTATCTTTGATAAAGGAGGCAAGCATATACAGTGGAGAAAAGACAGCCTCTTCAATAAGTGGTGCTGGGAAAATTGGACAGGTACATGTAAAAGTATGAAATTAGAACACTCCCTGACACCATACACAAAAATAAACTCAAAATGGATTAAAGACCTAAGTGTAAAGCCAGACACTATCAAACTCTTAGAGGAAAACATAGGCAGAACACTCTATGACATACATCACAGCAAGATCCTTTTCGACCCAGCTCCTAGAGAAATGGAAATAAAAACACAAATAAACAAATGGGACCTAATGAAACTTAAAAGCTTTTGCACAGCAAAGGAAACCATAAACAAGACCAAAAGACAACCCTCAGAATGGGAGAAAATATTTGCAAATGAAGCAACTGACAAAGGATTAATCTCCAAGATTTACAAGCAGCTCATGCAGCTCAATAACAAAAAAACGAACAACCCAATCCAAAAATGGGCAGAAGACCTAAATAGACATTTCTCCAAAGAAGATATACAGATGGCCAACAGACACATGAAAGAATGCTCAACATCATTAATCATTAGAGAAATGCAAATCAAAACTACAATGAGGTATCATCTCACACCAGTCAGAATGGCCATCATCAAAAAATCTACAAACACTAAATGCTGGAGAGGGTGTGGAGAAAAGGGAACCCTCTTGCACTGTTGGTGGGAATGTAAATTGATACAGCCACTATGGAGAACAGTATGGAGGTTCCTTAAAAAACTAAAAATAGAATTACCATATGACCCAGCAATCCCACTACTGGGCATATACCCTGAGAAAACCATAATTCAAAAAGAGTCATGTACCAAAATGTTCATCGCAGCTCTATTTACAATAGCCAGGACATGGAAGCAACCTAAGTGTCCATCATCGGATGAATGGATAAAGAAGATGTGGCACACATATATAATGGAATATTACTCAGCCATAAAAAGAAATGAAATGGAGGTATTTGTAATGAGGTGGATGGAGTTAGAGTCTGTCATACAGAGTGAAGTAAGTCAGAAAGAGAAAAACAAATACAGTATGCTAACACATATATATGGAATCTAAGGAGAAAAAAAAAAAAAAGGTCATGAAGAACCTAGTGGCAAGATGGGAATAAAGACACAGACCTACTAAAGAATGGACTTGAGGATATGGGGAGGGGGAGGGGTGAGATGTGACAGGGTGAGAGAGTGTCATGGACATATATACACTACCAAACGTAAAATAGATAGCTAGTGGGAAGCAGCCGCATAGCACAGGGAGATCAGCTCGGTGCTTTGTGACCACCTGGGGGGGGGGGTGGGATGGGGAGGGTGGGAGGGAGGGAGATGTAGGAGGGAGGAGATATGGGAATGTGTGTATATGTATAACTGATTCACTTTGTTATAAAGCAGAAACTAACACACCATTGTGAAGCAATTATACTTCAATAAAGATGTTTAAAAAAAAAATGTTGATAATGATGTCAACAGAAACAACATCAGTCTCCTTTTGTTGTCTCAGGCTAATTATCAGATAACTCTAAAACAGAATAGAGATGATGTTTATCCGTATCTAAGGGTTTCATAGCAAATACTCTCCAGGCAGCAAGCAGAATTTCTGACTCTGTGTTGGATTCCTCCTCTTCTCTCCTATATCCACCATTGAAAGACCTTATACCATAGTCACCAATCACTACGGAAAATCTGGAATATCCTTGAACCATGCACATCGGCCACTTCCTACTGCCTGTGCTAAACACTAACTCAGAGTAGCAAGCGGCCTGGGCCAAGATGGTGACTGTCCTTCCAAAAGACTCTGAGAAGAATAGCACAGAGCAGTGGTTCTCAAACTTAAGCAGAGAGCAGAATCTGGAAAGCTTGTTCAAACACAGATTCCTGCCACCCCACCCCAGAGTCTCTGATTCAGTACGTTCAAGGTGGAAGCTGAGAATTAACATTTCTAATAATGTAATAATTACATTTCTTTTTTTTTTTTTTTTTTTTACAAATCTTATTTGGCCTTTATATAGTTATTCAACCATTTTTTAAAATTAATTAATTTATTTATTTTTGGCTGTGTTGGGTCTTCGTTTCTGTGCGAGGGCTTTCTCTAGTTGTGGCAAGCGGGGGCCACTCTTCATCGCGGTGCGCGGGCCTCTCACTGTCGCGGCCTCTCTTGTTGCGGAGCACAGGCTCCAGACGCGCAGGCTCAGTAGTTGTGGCTCACGGGCCTAGTTGCTCCGCGGCATGTGGGATCTTCCCAGACCAGGGCCCGAACCCGTGTGCCCCGCATTAGCAGGTAGATTCTCAACCACTGTGCCACCAGGGAAGCCCAATAATTACATTTCTAATAATGTAATAACCAGGTGATGCTGATGCTGCTGGTCCCACTTTGGGACCCAGCTTGGCCATTTACCATGTAACCTTGGATAAATTACTTAATCCCTCTAATCCCTACTTTCTTCATCTATAAAAAAGAAGTAGGGCTTCCCTGGTGGCGCAGTGGTTGAGAGTCTGCCTGCCAATGCAGGGGACACGGGTTCGAGCCCTGGTCTGGGAGGATCCCACATGCCGCGGAGCAACTAGGCCCGTGAGCCACAACTACTGAGCCTGCGCGTCTGGAGCCTGTGCTCCGCAACAAGAGAGGCCGCGACAGTGAAAGGCCCGTGCACCGCGATGAAGAGTGGCCCCCGCTTGCCACAACTAGACAAAGCCCTCGCACAGAAACGAAGACCCAACACACCCAAAAATAAATAAATTAAAAAAAAAAAAAAGAAGTAATAAGAGCGCCATGGCTGAGGATTAACCAAGATGACGCATGATGAGGTACATGGGTGCATACAAACTACCCCCTCCCTCGGCAAGAGAAGGAACCCCTTTCCCAGTCCCATGCTCTGCCCTGACTCTCTCAGGGCTGCAGGATGCTTTTTGTGACTCTCCCTGGAAGGGCTGCTGTGGAACATTTGGGTGGTGGGCAGGGCACAGTGAATTCAGTCTCTGGCTGCCTCTCTCCAGAAGTGTCCTGCCTACAAGGGCTCCTCAGCCCACCTCACAGAGAGAGAACAAGGCTATTGCGTGACACTTCTGCAAGAACAGTATTCCACGTGGCTTGCTGCCCTGAGACTGAGAGATTAAATGACTCATCCCAAACGCACAGCTCTTAATGGGGAGCTCCAGAGTTAGGACAACACATCATCTGACTCTTCTACTACGACTTGCCCTTAGAATCTTGGTCTATCAGTTTCCCACAGCTGCTGTAACAAATGACCACAACTTGGTGGCTTAAAACAATACACATTCATTCTCTTACTGTTCTGAGGTCAGAAGTAGGTAGTGGGTCCCACAGGGTAGAAATCAAGGTGTTGGTAGGACCACCCTCCCCTCCTCTCTCTAGGGGAGAATCTGTTTTCTGGTCTTCCAGTGTCTAGCACTGTATACCTTGCACTCCTTGGCTTGTGGCCCCTTCCTCCATCTTCAGAGTCAGCAGTAGCATCTTTAAATATCTCTCTCTGCTGAGGTCATGATGTCACCTTCTTCTATTAGTAAAATCTCCCTCTACCTCCTTTAAGGATACTTGGGCCCACTCTGATAATCCAAGATAATCTCCCAAATCAAGATCTTTAATCACACCTGCAAAATCCCTTTTACCATATAACGTAACATTCACAGGTTCCAGGGATGAGGACCTGGATGCTTCTGGGAGCCATCATTCAGCCTACCACACTCGGAGAGATCATCTAACTCTCTGAGCCACCACTTTTTCATCAGTAAAACAGAAATAATAATATAGCCTCATGAGAATGTTGCTGTGAGACACACTTTAAATCACTAAAGAAATGTTTATTGGGTTGTTAAACACAAAAGAGAAGCAGGCAGCATTTATCTAACATTAATTCATTAACTCTATTCATTTACGCACCTTTTACTAAACACTATGTGTCAAGTACCGTGCTAGACACAGGAAATGTAATAGAATGAGGAACCCCGCCTTTATGGGTTTTATACTGTAATAGAAACAGATAAATGCTAGAGAGAAAGTGACCTGATGCGTCAACAGGGGCTATGAAAAGAAATCAGAGAGGAAATGCTCTACAGGGATATAATAGTAGTTGTTGTCAGTCCTCTGGGCAGGAAAAAGGAGTGGAAGGATAGAGTTGGAGAAAGGGGCCGGGAAGTGCCAGGAGTTTCTCCCGCTTGGAGTCGTGGGTTGGAGACGCTGGGGTGCAGTGTGAGAGATGAGCTAACAGTGCAGACCGGGGTCCAGTTGTGAATGGTCCTACATGCCCTATAAGTGATCTGGATTGCATCATGTGCTCCAGGGAGCCACTGAAGAGTTTAAGCAGCCCTTCCTCAATATCCCATCCCCCACAGCGATCCAGGGCTCCAAACAGGAAATCCTGAAAGCTCTGGCCTCCTTATTCATATTTAAACATCAAACTTGGCAGAGTTCTCTGTGAAGTGGTACTGGTTTCTTTTTTTTTTTTTTTTTTTTTTAACTTTTTAAAATAGTTTTATTGACATATAACTGATATACAAAAACCCTACACTTATTTAATGTATACAATTTGATGAGTTTGGGCATATACATACACCCATGACACCGTCACCACATTCAAGGTAATAAACATATCCATCACCTCCAAGGTACTGGTTTCTTTAAGCGCCTCCTGCCTTTCATTGAGACCCTTTGTGATTTATACTTTCAGAATTTTACTTTTAGAGCCTCCTGATATAGTGAGCCATCATCTCCCTTAGACTCCCTGTCAATCTCATTTTTAAAGCACTTGCTCTTAAAAATATCCTTATACCCCCTGGATCCCATTTACCCCCCATACTCTTTATGGTTCTTTTTATGAGAATGTCCAAAAAATAGATTTGCTATATTAACTATTAGTGCCTTAGGTAGACCACAGTAATTCTGATTGCTCATGCAATATTTTTTTCTAACCTGGGTGGTTTTTCTGAAAAGTGGGTTGATGAAAATTGTGATGTGAATTTAGTTGAGAACGCCTGCTCTCCTGGATGCATGGTCCCCAGTCTGCTCCGTCCCTCCACTTTACCGTCTGAAACGTAACACCCCTCCCTAATATGCTTTTGTCAACCAGTATCATTCTCTCCGTGAACTTCAATATACTGGCAGTACATTTCTGTGCTGGAAAGACATTTTGCATTAAAAAATTGGACGCACAGCTGGCATTCTGCCTGGGGACCACATGTCTAGGAAAGCAGTCATTTTTAACTAAGGATATTACAAGCCTAGATAGAATAGGGCTGGTGTACTCTGAAGCACAAATGTCTAGCCTACTGGAACCAAAATTACCGTACTGCATGTTGGTAATTAACCTTGTCAACTAGCTTTCAGAACAACTCCCGCCTAATGCACACATTCACTTCTCGGGTTCTATAGCTGTTGTTTCTGGATCTCATTACATTCCATTTGCAACCTGCATCTCTGCCACTGCCTCTCGCCAGCATGCTCTGATTTGCTTGCCCCCTTTGCCTTGTTTTTCCCATAGAGTTGATTAGCTTCTTTTTTTTAATTAACTTTTATTGGAGTATAGTTGCTTTACAATGTTGTTAGTTTCTACTGTACAGCAAAGTGAATCAACCATACGTATATCAATACATATATCCCCTCCCTTTTGAACTTCCTTCCCAGTCAGGTCACCACAGTGCATCAAGTAGAGTTCCCTGTGCTATACCGTATGTTCTCATTAGTTATCTATTTTATACACAGTAGCAATAGTGTATACGTGTCAATCACAATCTCCCAATTCCTCCCACCACCCCCCACCCTTTCCCCCTTGGTATCCATACATTTGTTCTCTACGTATGTGTCTCTATTTCTGCTTTGCAAATAGGATCATCTATACCATTTTTCCAGATTCCACATACATGCGTTAATATACGATATTTGTTTTTCTTTCTGACTTACTTCACTCTGTATGACAGTCTCTAGGTCCATCCACGTGTCTACAAATGACCCAATTTCGTTCCTTTTTATGGTCCATAGCATTGATTAGCTTCTAACCATACAAAATTTACTACTTTGTTGTATTTGTGATGTACACTCTATCTCCTGTGCTTCACCAGGGAAGAGACTTGTGTTTTGCCTACCGTTGTATCCCAAATTCCTGGAAGTGTGCCTGGCGCGTAGTAGTTGCTTAATAATTATTTTAAATGAATGAATGCATACATTTCCATGGAGCTATCAGCTATCAGGTGACTCTTTTTTGCATTCCTAATTCCAAACACGTCAATTTATTTTCCAAAATGTTTTGACCAATTTATCACTTGGCAAATAGAGATCCAGGAGAGAGGCTGAAGCTCAGTCCTGTGGGAAAACTCTGGAAAATGGTATAGATCACAGGCCTCAGAGTTATCTCACTGGAGGGACAATGGAATCATGATCTTTATACACCAAATCCCTGGCATTGGTTGAGGAAAACTCCGGGGTCAGTTCCCTGGTTCTCCTGGCCTGCCACATGCACCGGACAGAGCAGCCTTCCTGCACTGGAGAAAGCCTTGCACTGATACAAGCAGATACTCTCCCCTGGAAGTTGGTTTCCACACATTGATGTGGCCACAGGATGTGTGCAGGGCACCAAAAAAGTCTGCTACAGTTCACAGGGAGAGCAGCAGGGGATGAGGCCAGCAGTGGAGGCAAGGGCCAAAATTTGAAGGCTCATGGATATCCTTCTTTGGAGCTTTATTCTGTATTGAGGGAACAGCACTGGAAGACTTCAGGTAGAAGAGCAGTATCAAATTTACATCTGAGGAAGACCATTCTGGTTAGAGTAGACAGAACAGGGGTGAGGTGGGCAGAGCAGATAATGAGTCCCAGAGACCAATTAGGAAGTTAAATCTATTACATGGGATAGGAAAGATTGGGTGAGAAGTCCTGTGGTGGTGCTGGAGATGGACCCGAGAGATTGTGAGGGATCAAATGTGGGGAAGGGTGGGGTTGAGCATCGGTTCCCCGTACTGGCTTTCCCGATCGGAGGGTGGCGGCACTCACCTACGTAGTGAGTATAGGAAGGATGTAGGTACTGGGGTGAGATGCTAAGTATTGTTGGACATTTTGGGTTGGAAATACCTGTGAAGTGTCCAGGTGTAGAGTCTGTGGGCAAATGGATATAGGATTATTGAACTCAGGAGACAGATCTGGACGAGGAAAAGCTATTTAGGAATCTCCACTTTATAGAAGATGTTTGAAGACAAGGAAGCAGGAGAAATTCCAAGATAAATAACTAGAAGTTTACCATGTGAGATAAGTTGAATGTTACCGTCAACAACCTTCTGGTATCAAGTCCCTTGCCAACCTAGAGAAAGCATGGCTTCTCTCATCTCTGGGTGTTGCTTTGCCTTTATTTCTCTCTACAATTTCCCTAAATGATTATCTTTCCCCCTCAACATAGCTGAATATGGAGAGGGAACAGACAAACTGTGTGATTTGGGGAGAGCTGGGTAAACTCTCATTGTCAGCTTTTTCATCTGTAAAAAAGGGATCTCCTGGGTGGACATCATCTTGCCTGACAGTCAACTGAAGAAACTTTCTTGAGATGTAGGCTTTCCGAAGTGCTCTCTCTCCTGAACACAAATAATATCAAACTCATGCTCTTACCTTCCCAGGCACTTAGCCTGTTTGGTACAAGGACACTCCTCACTGCACCTTCCACAAGCATTGCCTCTGCTATAATGATGAGCCTTTAACCTGCTAATGCTTGTTCATCATTTACCTGAGACTCATTACTCATTGAAAAGCATCTTTTCGGATGGGCACAAAATCCAAGTAAGCTGCTGCAATCATTGTGATCGGAGCCCTTGTAACAACTGACCTTCCTTCTGCATGGGTTTGTACATTAGAGTGTCTACAGATGCTTGACTTTTCTGCCAAACAGCCATCCTGGCCAAGAACAGGACAGCCCCTCCACCGGAATGTGTAGGCGATGACATTTCTTTCACCATCCTGGCATCTAAACCTGACACTCTATCTGGTAACAATGCATTGAGCTCCTGATTGTTTATGGATGGCACTCGGCAGAATGGGCTGTGAACTCCTGCACTATATTTTACTCCATCAACTCTTGTTATACTTGTGTCAGAGAGAGAACACAGCCGCTCGATGTTGAGCAGACCCAAAAAACAGCCACTGTCAAAATCCTGCCCGAGGCATCTGTATAAACACACAGAGCCATGCCAGGAGTCGTGCATTTTCAAAACATCTGCCAGTTCATCCCAACCAGCTTCCCTCACATTCTCAGGCCCTGTCAATGCTACCATCATTCCTTTAATCCCTCAAGTTCAAGTCCATGGATTTGACTCCTTGGTCTCGACCCATCTCCTGTATGCAGGAGTCATCATTTATCAATAATAACAGTAACTGTATTTATTTGTTGCTTATTATATGTCAAGCAGACTCTGTGCTAAGTCCTTTATTAAATTTAGTTGTTACAACAGCTTTCTAAAGTTGACTATTTTTATTCCATTTTGCAGCTATGGAAATGAGGGTTAGAGATGGAGCCCCAAATCACACAGCTAGAAAGTGGTGGAGTAAGAATTTGGATCCAGCTTGCTCTGTCACTAAACTGTACTATATTCCCGCCTGTGGAGCATTAATCATCTTATCTTCCCCTCCTTTATAAGGCATTTTGAAGTTTCCAAAACATTGTCACAAGGCGTATCATTTGGTCCTCCAAACAGACCAGAGAACGAGGCAGGACGTGTTCCATCCCCACTGTCACAGAAGTAAATAAAACTCAGCGTTTACCCGACTTGCTCAAAGCCACGCATGCCTGAGCCTTGGACTCAAATCTTGACTCCTTTCACTATTCTCATAAATATCATGCTTTTCTTTTTTTCATAACAGCTATTTCTTCTTTCGAAATGACCAATGTATAAAATTTACTCGGAGGCCATTTTGGCCTACTAACTACAAAGACATTTCTACAGGGCTTTCCAAAATTGGAAGAGGAGATAATGAGTTCTCCATCCCTTTTAGTTTTTACTCAAATACTGGGCAGTCACTGAGCTAGAAACCATTGAGACAATTAAGCCTGATCCCTAGATAAGTTCCAAAATCCCCCTCTCCCTGAGATCCTGTGACTCTGTTTTCTCGATGATTTGGTTTGCAATAGCTCCAATTCCCTCACTCCTGGCTTTCTGAAGCCATCTGCTAGCTGACTTTTCAGGCTGTCCCCCCAATTCAGCCAGTCTCCCCTGACCAGGGTGATCATCCACCAAAGTTGTTCTCATCAGTGACATTCTTCCTAAATCTTCCTTGGCTCGCTTTAGCCAACCACACCCATTCGATACACCTCTGCCTGATGTTCCATGATCTATATCCTCTATCCAAACTCAGTTTCTGCTTCAGTCAATCCAAACATTTGCCTGAGTCACAGAGACATCATGCCTAGTCCAGCTCCCCAGTCCTTTGCTTTCTGTGTTCCCCTCCTGAAATATGCTCCTCTTTCCCCCCCCGCCCTCCCCACCTAGCCACATCCATTTTTTTGAGGCCCAAGTCAATCTTATTTCAGTACAACAAATAAATATTTAATGAATATCTCCCCAAAAAACACAAAACAAGTCTAGGAACAATCTTCTACTCAGGCAGTGAAGCCATGAGGACCTAAAACTGAACAAGAAATGGTCCTGTCCTCAGGGAGGGGTACAACAGGAACAAGCTGCCCTGGGCAACCATTAGGTTTTGAACATTTATTCTACATTGGCTGATGTTCTTGGTATTTTATGTGAGCTGATTCTGCCTGTCTCATGAAGGGTAGACATTAAGCCTTCTTTTCAAATAGCCTCCAGAAAATGTTAGGCAAGCAATAGTACAGGTTGCATGATTGAGATGTCTAGGGCTGCATATTTTGAACTCATCCCCATATACATTCACACGCACACACAGCCCACCAATTACTTGAATTTCCAGTGTAGTAGAAGGGGCACACAACATCTGAAGTCAACAGGGCCTGGGATCAACCCCATCTCCAATATCTTCTGGGAAAATGAGTGCTACAAAACCAGGGTGAAAGGAGCAGAGTTCGGAATCTGACCTCCTGGGTTTAAGTCCCAGCTGGGTGACTGTAATAGGTCCCTTCATATCTCATTGCCTCAACTTTCTCAACAGAAAAATGAGGATGATTAAAAAAAAAAAAAAAAAACAGCTGTACACAGAGCCCTCCTTTCCCCATGGGGTTATTACTGTAAGGACTGAGCTAATACACACAAAGCACTCAGGACAATTCCTAGCATACGCCATCAGTGAATAAGTGTCAGCTATCTGGATTAGCACTAATTCAGTGAAATTGGACAGATTACTTAAATTTCCTGAGCCTCAGTTTCCTCTTTAAAATGACAGCAGTGCTCACCTCCATAAGCTGGCTCTGAGAATTAAATAAATGTGGAAGCACTGCGGAAGCACCCAGCTGTCCCAGAAAAGGTCCCCTTATCTCCAGGCCAGGGCCCGGACTTCTAATCCCCAAACTACACACAACATTTTTCTCCTGCCTCTGCTCCTTTTGCCTGCCCATCATTTGTGCTACTGTAGTTAAGTGCTTGTTTTTATCCCACAGAAAATGTTGGCTTCTTACAAATTCATCTTTAGGAAATTACAACCTAAGTCAAGCTCAACGATTGCATAAGCAAAAAACCATTCAAGCTCCCCGAGCCCCGTGGGCAGCTTTTCCACAGCCCATCCCTGCCCATTTTGGCAAACTGTGCCCAGCAGAGACAGGGACCAGCCCTCTCCATCTTCAGGAGGGCTTGGGGCCTCAGGCACATCACACCGTGTAAAATCTGGTTAAGACGAATATCAAAGAGCAGCCTTGAAAGCAAAAAGGAGTCAAAGCAGGTCAGACAGCCGCCAGAAGGAGTTTGGGAAGGGGAGGAGAGCCTGACTCACCAGCTCTGCCTGTGGGGATCACAGCGAGTTTCCAGGGAGCGTCAGGCTTCCCGAGTCCTGGACACCGAGCCCTACCTCACCGCCTGGTGGCCGCAAGCCTAAGCTGGAGGCTAGTCTCTAAAGGTCCAGGACCCCCGAACGTGGGGCCTGTTCCCTAGAAATGATGCTGAAGGGCCCCTCCCCTCCCCCAGGACAGTGAAGTAACTAGAGCAGGAAGATGCAGTGGCCCCCGGGGAGACCCTGAGGGTCGGCTGGAGGTGGGCTCAGCTGTGAAGGGTGGAGGTCGGTCCCAGGCGAGGAGAGGTTACGTCACTTGTGCAAGTTTACACAGGAAGCCCAAGAGAACCCTGGGATTCACATCTAGGACAGCCAGCTCCAGGCACAAGCACCTCACCTGTTCCTGCCTCTCCCGTCTCTGAGCGGGGAGAGGACAGCACTCGCTTATCCAAGGGCTCAGTGGGAAAGAGAGGAAGCCTGAAGGGGGGTGGGAGGCGCAGGCACTCTGCGGTGGTGCCAGAGGAGGTCCTAGACCTGGATCTCACGCTCTGGACAGAGCCTAAAGCTCTAATCGGACACAAACCATGCGCAAGGAGGCTGGTAGGCAGGGAAACACTTGAGACTCCGTCTCCGACGCCCAGGGCTCCTGAGGCCTCTCCCCTCTCAGCACGAACTCCCCCGCCCATACACAGAACACAGCCACACTCACGACATGCAACCCTGCGCCCGCTGCCACGGTCAGCTGCTCGTGTGTGCCACCGTCACTGAGACAGAGAGGAAACTCTGCAATTTATCCTGATAGCAGCCAAGGAAGGAAGCTAAGTCTAGCAGCCGAGGAAGGAAGCTAAGTCCGTTCCGGGCCACTCACCTAAAGGAGAAGCCGGTCGTCCGAGCGCAGCGTCTACGCCACCGCGGGGCCCAGAATCCCGTGCTCTGAACCCGAGCTGGTGAAACGCTGCTTCTCGGGAGAAGCCTGTGTGCCTTCCCAAACTTCTACCTCAGCAGCCTGAGAAGGGCACAGCCATAGCTCCGGAATTTTCCACAGCTACGCGCAGGGAAAGCTGGCTTTGCTCTGGTCGAGGGAGGCTGGCTCCCAGGGGCTGCTAATTACGTATGGAAATGACCTTGTGTGCGTGGGTTGCGTCGTGCAGCTGAATTGCTTTGAGAGGTCATAGTTCTCCATCTCCAGGGTCATTAATTTGCCTCATTGCCAACGACCTGTGCAGCCAGTACATTCTTTGAATCCCCTTCAGGGTGGTGGTGGTGGAAAAGGCACAATTTGGGATCCAATGAGCCCAGGGTTTGAGTGATGTTTAGAGAGATCATATTTTGACGCTTGAATTCCTTATTTGGTCAAATGAAGATGATAGCCCCTACCCTACCTTATTAACTTGAGGCTTAATGAGGGAACATGTTCAAAGTACCTGATAATTACAACTACCATTCTGTCATCCACCGTGAGAGGTGCTTTCAGGTCTGTTTTCTCACTTGATCCCCACCACATTCTGTGAGAAAGAAAATATTATCCACAGTACACAGAAGAGGAATGTCAGGGAAATATGTGACTTGATTAATGTCAGGCAGCTGGAGAAGGAAGCCAAAATCAAACCCAGGTGGGGATGACTCCAAAATTTGTGCATTTATCCAAAACAGTGCTTCCTACCACGCTGGCACTCCACTGTAGGCACACAGCAAACTTTGGTTCCCTGCTTTATTTCCACACTTGAGTCTTTTCAAAAGCACAATTTGGTCACTCTCAACAAAACATATGGCAGCCTAGCCCTATGAACTGGGAGATTGGGATTGACGTATATACACTAATATGTATAAAACAGATAACTAATAAGAACCTGCTGTATAAAAAATAAATTAAATAAAATTCAAAACAAACACACAAAAAAATATGGCAGCCTGACTCATCAAATGCTTCCCCAGTCATTAAGGGACTGAGGTGTTCTGGGTGCCATGCTCCATTCAGACTTGTCACCAGACAAACCAAACCATCTCTTAGAAGGCAGCATCCCCTGCCCGAGGATGCAGAACGTTAACGATGACCCAATGAAAGACTAAATTGCCAGTTACCAGCTCAGGTGCAGGTGGAGCCCCAGGCCTTGGAAGGCAACTTCTTTCCCTTTCCAGGAGATTCTCTTTCTCTTAATTAGCAGTTAGGCTGCAACTTAGCACCAGCAGGCAGGGCTTGAGGAAAGACTAAGGAAGGGCGAGGAAAGACAAAGACAGCACTTTGGATGTGTTGATGCAGAGCAAGAGAAGGAGGGTAATTTGAGGATGTTCCCTCCCATGGGCACTGGAGTTGGGGAAGGGACAGCAGTGGTGCCTTGAAGGGTTTAAGAGCAAGAGTTGTTTTTGTTTTGTTTTGTTTTACATTTGTTAACTTAATTTTTTAATTTTAATTTTCTAAAATTTTTATACAATTTTTGAAGGTTACTTTCCATTTACAGTTATTACAAAATATTGGCTATATTCCCCATGTTGTGCAATACATCCTGGAGCCTATCTTACACCCAATAGTTTGTATCTCCCACTCCCCAACCCCTATATTGCCCCTCCTCCCACCACTGGTAACCACTAGTTTGTTCTCTGTATCTGTGAGTCTGTTTCTTTTTTGTTATATTCACTAGTTTATTATATTTTTTTAGATTCCACATATAAGAGATATCATACAGTACATGTCTTTCTTTGTCCAACTTATTTCACTTAGCATAATGCCCTCCAAGTCCATCCATGTTGCTGCAAATGGCAAAATTTCATTCTTTTTTATGCTGAGTAGTATTCCATTGTATATATTGGTGTGTGTGAGTGTATGTGTGTGTGTGTGTATGTATATATACGTATGTATATATATCTCACACCTTCTTCATCCATTGATCTGTTGATAGACACTTAGGCTACTTCCATATCTTGGCAATTGTAAATAACACTGCTACGAACATTGGGGTGCATATATCTATTTGTATCAGTGTTTGGGGTTTTTTTTTGGATATGTACCTAGGAGTGGAATTGTGGGGTCATATGGTAGCTCTATTTTTAGTTTTTTGAGAAACTTCCATGCTGTTTTCCACAGTGGCTGCACCAATTTACATTAAAAAAAAAGAGCAAGTTTTTTTTGTGTGTTTTTTTTTTAAGATATTGGTTTAGTTTATTTTGATTCACATTAATTAAGTAAGTTTTTGTGGGTTTATAGGTCTTTTTGTGAATCTGAGGGAAGCTATGAACCCTATTCTCAGGGGGGAAAATGCACTTACACACAAACACACAAAATCTTGCATACAATATCAGGCAGTTTACAGACTTGCTGAAGTCTGTCCATTAACTGCATAGGGATTTCTATTGGTCAGGGCTCTATAATTGCAAGTGATAGAAAACCAGCTCATATTATCTTAAGGCAAAGGTAAAGGTATTGGTCCATGTAGCTGGGAAGATATTGAAATAACTCAAAGAAATGGCTATAGGAAGCAAAGCCTACAGGACGAACTGTATCTGGGAACTCAGCATCACCCGGACATACTCTATCTGCACTCCTTGAAGTGCAGATATTTCTGTTTGTAAAAGAGCAAGTTTTAAAAGCGGTTATTTAGGGAGGCTCTTTGGGTAACCATAGCAATGAAAGTACATGACAACAAGTCTCATCTTTGTGCCTGTGTTCAGGACTTCCACCATCACAGAAAACATTTAGATCATATTAAGCTCCTTGGGAAGGACTTGGCTTTTAACCAATTCACATGCTAGGACCCTCGTTTAGTTCAAAAGTGTCAGGAAGGCTCAGTGGGCGACACTCCTGATAGTTTCCCCTGCCATCTTCATCACCCCCAAAGTGAAGGGAAACGATGCAGCCCGTAAGGCCTGATAGCTCCCCTGCTCACTCACTGGCTGACGGGAAGCTCTAGTCAACAACCTGTCCTTTCAAGTCACTTACTTTCTCAGTAAGTGTCTCCCAAGCATGACCTGCCTCAGGTAATGAGACATGTTTTCCAAAAGGTAAACAAGTTATTTTCTCAAATTATGATCACTTACTTCCACCGCTGGGTATTGAACCCCACATATCCCCTCACCATGAACACATCACATTCTGTACAGTTTCTCCCATGAGTAGTGCCTCTGCAGGCACAAATGGTGGGAACACTGGGGGATAAAATCTTACCTCTGAGGAGGAGAGGGATGGAGTGCCCAAAAGAACCTGTAGAGAGTCTAGGCTCACTTACAGGGAGAGCAGACAGCCCACTAATTAGAGAGACCGTCAAGACACTTTGCACACCTCCAATGGGCAAGAAATGGATTCCTACCCACTGTACACTGCTTACGGGAAAGTGCTCATGGCTTCCCTCAACCACACATTCAACAATAGGCTTTGTAAATGTATTTTGTTTAAATTCAGATAATAATCACACTTATGCCTCTTGTCTTCTCTTGTGTCTGATCTTGGAACCAACTGTTCAGTGCCTTTTTAATTTTAGCATCCCTAACTAGGAAAAGAGTGACTTTTCACTAACATAAAGACAGTGCAGGGCTTCCCTGGTGGCGCAGTGGTTGGGGGTCTGCCTGCTGGTGCAGGGGACACGGGTTCGAGCCCTGGTCTGGGAGGATCCCACATGCCGCGGAGCAACTGGGCCCGTGAGCCACAATTACTGAGCCTGCGCATCTGGAGCCCGTGCTCCCCAACAAGAGAGGCCGCGACGGTGAGAGGCCCGCGCACCGCGATGAAGAGTGGCCCCCGCTCGCTGCAATCAGGGAGGGCCCTCGCACAGGGATGAAGACCCAGCACCGCCAAATAAATAAATAAAATAAATTTTTTAAAAAACTTGCTAAAAAAAAAGACAGTGCAAAATTCTCTTAATTGAGAAGATATACAGGAAACAATCCATCTATACTAGATTTTCATATAAATTGAGGGACCAGAGAGAGGCTACTATAATTCTGGTTGTAAGCTATTTCTGAGGAGGCAGTTTATTTTGGTTGTGGACAGCAGTTAAGAAGTATAGAAAATCCCTTTGCAGAGTTCCAACCAATTATTTTATTCATTCAAAAAAAATTGGGGGATTTCTCTTAAAAGCTTCTAGCCTAGTGGACAGAGCAAGCTGCTTGTAAAATATCAATTCGATAAGCAGAATTGCCTTTTAATAAATAGTGGCCATTTTATCTGAGAAAATAAATTTGGAAGGTATATTCAATCATTGAGTAAATCTGCTTAGTGCAGTATGCCAGCTCAAAGTTCATTTGTTTACACAGTGAATTCCTTTTTGATACCCTTACCTCACCAAGTGGTTTAGAGGAGGCATGTACTCAGTTCTTTCTTTTTATAAATAGCAAAGCTACTTGGAACTCCAAAAGGGGAAATGAATTAGTACCAGGGACATATTGCAGAAAGAGCATGGCTCAGACTCAGACAAACCTGGGTCACAACCCAACTCTGTCACTCACCTAGTTGAGTGAATTTATGCAAAATTTTTCATCTCTCTGAGCCTTGGTTTCTCATTCACAAAAGGGGCTGTTGTCTGGCTTAAACATTACATATTACAAATACATACAGTATTTGTAATATGGTAGGTGTCGGTGAATGGGAGCTTGTGTGATTGCTGCATCACCACTCTACTCAGGTGTGTTGGCCAAGACTTCACTTTGGATACATTTTTTTAGCAGCCTGACTATGCTCAGGGCCCAAACAGCAGGGAAAAACTAAAAGGATCAACTCTTAATTCCTTGCTCTTCGGACAGCACGCAGGCTGAGGGAAACAAAACATTTGCGAGTGTGTTGGATCCACACTTTACAATCCGTCTTTTTGCAGGAGTGCCAGCCTATGGGGGTGCCAGAGTAGCATTTCAGAGCATCTGCACAAACCACACAGAAGAACACTAGCACCTGAGAATGAAAAAGCAATGGGATCAGGAAGGATAAGTCTCGTCAATCAGAAAAGCCTGTGGGGGAGGAAAAGTGGAAATCACTAAGAGGACGAGATAGAGAAGCAGTAGCCCCCAGACACCTCCAGGCTGTGGAAACAGAACTCTGCTTTGAGCTGTGTGATGTTCACTCTGCCTTTGTAACTTCTAATGGAAAGGAAAAACAGTGTTCCATCTGCCAGATGTCTCCATTTTCACAAGCTTTATCCACTTACTCATGTATCTCCATTATCACAGGAGGTCTCCCAAGACTCAGTTTAACAAACTGGATCCCCAAGATGGCTGGTGCTCTTTGGACCCATCCCCAAAAGCAGATAATCCTGAGGTTTTTAGTTAAAATCAAGTTTTGCCCTTCTAGGGAATAAACTCATTGTGTAGACGTGTGTGTGTGTGTGTGTGTGTGTGTGTGTGTGTGTGTGGCAAAATGTATTGTATGTAACATAAAATTTACTATTGTAACCATTATTAGTGTACAGTTTTACAGCATTAATTACATTCACAGCCTAGTGCAACCCTTATCACTATCCATCACCAGAACTTTTTCATCTTCCCCACCTGAAACTCTGTACCCATTAAGCAATAACTCCCCACTTCCCCGCTTCCCCCAGCTCCTGGCAACCTCCATTTTACTTTCTGTCCCTCTGAAGTTGACTACTCTAGGTACCACGTATAAATGGAATCATGCAATATTTGTCCTTTTGTGACTGGTTTATTTCACTTAGCATATGTCTTCAAGTTTCATCATTGTTGTGGCATGTGTCAGAATTTCCTTCCTTTTTTTTTTATCAATTTTTTTTTTTTAATTACACTATACTAGGTGTGCTTTATTTATTTATTTATGGCTGTGTTGGATCTTCATTTCTGTGAGAGGGCTTTCTCTAGTTGCGGCAAGCGAGGGCCACTCTTCATCGCGGTGCGCGGGCCTCTCACTATCGCGGCCTCTCTTGTTGCGGAGCACAGGCTCCAGACGCGCAGGCTCAGTAGTTGTGGCTCACGGGCCCATTTGCTCCGCGGCATGTGGGATCTTCCCAGACCAGGGCTCGAACCCGTGTCTCCTGCATTGGCAGGCAGATTCTCAACCACTGCGCCACCAGGGAAGCCCTCCTTCCTTTTTAAGGCTAAATAATTGTGTAGACTTTTAGGTGAAGATATTGCAGTCTCAGTTGATGGCCTCATATTCTGAACTTTGCTATAAAACTTCACACTTAATGAGGCCTTAAAAACTGAATTATTTCATTAGTGTATAACTGGTTGAAAGTGTTACTGTTCATTTATTGTAGCTGGTGGAAAGTAATAAATATATGGATTTCTTTTCATGAAAACTGTCTGCACACAGTGGTATCTTAAGTTGGAAACTAGTTGTTGGCATCCTTGCAAAGGGATAGTATTATTTGATTAGCACTTCTGGTTGTAGAAACATTCAGGAAAGTCACCTTCTATGATACCTGGCATCTGAGTGATAAGAGGTCTACATAAACAGAGGTCTACAGATAATTCAGTACCCCAAGGTTGCTCACTGAAATAACGAGATCGAAAACCAAATGGCTGATTTCTCATCCAATGTCCCTCCTATTTTCTCTTACTAATCACCCTTGCTAAAAAGCTGTGTTAAACTCACATCATAATCTACTTATGTGTTTATTAGTTTACTTGGCTTATATATTTATTTGCTTAAATATTACAATAAATTTGACTCTAATCAATAAAGAAATATTACAAGGTACCAAAGAAAGCAAAGCATTTCAGCCAGAGACATGAAGCTCTTCTAGCCATGTAAGCCTAAAAAATATTGCTATGTGAGTCTCAACCATGTTTGGTAGCTGCGGAGGATGTAATCAATGTTTACCTATTCTGGATGATTTCATAAAGTTTATTTATAACTTAGACTTGTTAACACAAACACATTCTGCAATGTCATCAAGAGGTGGAACAGGCGTACTAAGGCACTTACTTATACTTGTAAACTTTTAAATTTACAAGTATTAATTTTTAAGCTGTGTCTTCAACTGCTGAGACATCATTCCTCCCCATGAGACCCTACTGCCTCAGTGGCCTTTGAACTATTATAAGATGGGATGAGAAAGAAACTAAAAGGGGAATGAAAAGATTTTGATGACAAGAGAAAGATAATTTGGACATGATAATAATGGATGAAGACACCAGAAGGGAGAGCTTGGAGGCTGAGGAGGAGAACAAAAATATTGACCCCGAAGTCTGTGCTAAAGTGATTTTTCCTAAGAATTTTGTATATCACGCCTGTCATAAACATTCAGCTTCATTGTGCAATGAAAACAGATGACAAGAATTTACTGCTCCAACAACCAAAAAAAAAAAAAAAAAAGCAACTTGACTATGTCCTTGGAATCTGGTTTCTTTGCTTTCAAATGTTCAGTGGAACACTTGTGCCTGCAAGGGCTGGGGGCAGTTGTTTATGTAACTCATTGGACGTCTACATAAATATGAAAAACGGGACAGGTTTCTCTATTCTCATCTGTTCTAAAGCCAGAGTTGGCTCTCAAGTTAAGAGGCATGCAGACTGGAGAGAGATGCACAGTTTAGCTGTCTTACGCTGATTCTCTTACATAAGCTTCTAGGTTATGAGATTTTCTCCATTTTGTTTCCAAATGGTAGGAGGAAAAGACATGTTTTAAGAGTCACTTATCAGGGAAGAAAAATGCTTCCGAAGGTTTTAGGTTGGGGAGAACTTTTATAGATCCGAGGATGGTGGGAGACGTGAAGAAAGGACTAAAGACAGACTGGTGGAGAAATATCCTGAGGAAAGATTGAGAGCATTAGATGGAGATTTGAGAATGGCCAAGAAAAAAGACTAACTTCCTCAGAGACAGAAGACAGGTGAACATTCAAGAAGATAGGAATTTTGACATTGAAAACAAGGATGCTGGGGAAACTCAGTATCTTATCAGAAAATTAGGTAGTGAGGTCACATTCTGAGAAAGAATGGGGAAAGAATGGTGGGACTGAGTCTTGGGAAGGTTGGACTAGCCCAAATGAGGAATGCAAGAGGGAACTAAACAGATGAATGAAGGGATGACCAAGCAGCCTAGGGCACCACCTGGGTAAGCTAGACTCATAATGGGGCTTAAGAAGGTTGTGTCTGGAGTGGGTACTTGAAATCTCAGAGATGGGGCAATTCCAAGTGATGATTATATCTAAGGTGGCACTTTGTCAGTACCAACAGAGGCCATAATAGTTGAGCAGATCAAGGAAGTACAAGGCCAAGCTGTCAGTGCCACCTACTGGCTTACGGAAGCCAATGAGGAGGCAAATCAGATACAGAGGAGAGTTTAAAATTTTCACAGTAATAACTGAATAACCCTTGCTTGACCTAGCCATGCATCATCTGTAATTACAAAGGAGACTTTGGGTGTAGATGTAGGATAACTCGCAGAACCATCTAAATAGCAGTTGATTTAGCAGAGCAAGGTATATTTAGTTTAAAATCCTACCCTAGCATTGACTCTAATATATCGTGAAGATTAAGGTGGATGGCTATCAGGAGTTGGGAGACCCAAACCACTGTCTCAGTTCCTATAGGCATGGATGCCAAGGCAAAGGAATGGTCTTTGCCTCTAGGTCTAGCAGAGTCCAGCGTATGCCCTTGTTCTTTGTTTCAGACTTTAACTTAGACTGTCCAAGAGGTCAAAGACATGTGGCCAGCATTTGGATTATAACTATCTCTTAAAAATCATTCTACTCAAAACTCTTTGAGAAGCCAAGAACAGGGCCTATTTAATTTCTATCTCTAAATCTCACCTAGTACCTGGCATATAGATGTTCAGAATGAATGAGTGAGTGAGCTGTGCTCTCTATGATCCTACATTTCTCTAGAATACACTTTCTTTGGGTTTAGGAGCCTCTGTAACCCTCCCCCATTCCTGTTCCACTCAGCACACATCTTGTGAAAGACACATAGCTGTCATCTAACTCTGTAAACACAAATTGTTTTCATCGGCCATGTAGGCATGATCTACATCTTCTTACTTGGTCCACCCTGGATCCTCTGCTCTTTATCTGGCTGATGCCTGGACTGATGACTGCTCCATTGGTTGTGCCTTGCACAACAAAAGTGGAAGAGATTTCAGCAAGGGCAACAATTAAGAGGGGAATGGGGGAGCCTGAAAAAATAAAAAAGAAGGCTGCAGAACTATAATGCCTGTGTTGAGTGAGACAGTCGCATCTTGAAGTCACCACTCCTACTAGACAGAAGCCCCAGCTTTTTTCTGCCTCAGGACTGCTGATTACCAAGAGTACACCTAGTCCAGTCTAACACCTTTGCGTGAATTAGTAAAAGGTGCCCCTTACAGAGGCAGAGGCTGTCCAGCTTGGTGGGATGAACATGGCGGGGGATTTCCACCTCCACTTGACCATTTGAGAAGGCACCTTGCGCAGTGAACAACCTGCGCATTTACATTCTTTGCCCCTCTTTTTCCTCACTCTTTAGGGGCTAGGACTTCTGGGAGTCACTCCTGGGCTAAGAGCCAC
Organism: Balaenoptera ricei; assembly: GCF_028023285.1. Lineage (NCBI taxonomy): Eukaryota > Metazoa > Chordata > Mammalia > Artiodactyla > Balaenopteridae > Balaenoptera > Balaenoptera ricei. Next base: position 79,132,816 of record NC_082644.1, read on the forward strand.
AGTCCCATTCTGAAGGTTATGTATCAGATTTCTGGTCCACACTGTACCTTGGCAACTATTAGAAGGCACAGAAGAACAGAGTCCAAGATGTGCAGCATGTGCCACTGTTAGATGCTTGCATTGCTCTGAGTATGTACTTTTCCCCATTAGTTAACAAAACCAATAGAGTAACTCTCTGTGAAAGGCTTTTTCTGCCATGTAAGGGCAAACTCTGGTTGCCTCTTCATTTTCACTTTTGTGGTTTAGTGCTAGCAAGTGGAAGATTTATGTAAGTAAGGTTTACCTTACCCAACTCTGCTAGTTCAGTAAAGCTTTGGGAAAAGGCAGAGGGGTAGACTTCCCTCCACTCCTCACCAGTTAGGTCCAAGTTTCCAGGGCTTTTTGCAAGGCAACTACAATAAATCAGGCCGTGAATCTTGGAGTCTGCTTAAGATCCCTCAATCAAACCGAGGGTGAGTCTTGCTCCCTCACTCTTCTGGCTGGATCTCAGATGAACAATGTTCAGACAGGCTTAGGGGCTGTGAAAGTTGGGGCTGAAGTGGGAGGCAAGTGAAGGTTGTGACTCTACTGAAATCTGAACCTATATTTTCTGGGCACGATCAGTTTCCAAATCACACAAAGTGGCTCTTTGGATCAGACTGAAGACACTTTTTGACTTTTTTTTTTTTTAAGACAATGTCAGAAGAGGATGAGTGTAGTGTGAATAGAGGGTTGAATTCAATGAATAGACACCCATCATGAGGTAATCACCTGCAATGAGGTTGGCCTCTCTCCACCACCTTTGCCATGGGAGAAATTTTTTAAATGTTCACAAGTTTGTGAGGCTGAACTTGCTTCATGGAAAGTTCATGTGGAAAGGCCTCATCTGGGTCTTTCCTTGGGAGAGATAAACTTTCTAAGTCAATGAAGAATTCTCTGGCTATCTCTTTATTGTTACTCTTTCAGGGTGAGATGCAGCTCACATCTGTCCAATGTCAGCCAACATTCAATTCCCATTTTTGACTAGTAACCACAATCCCCCCCAGAGCGGTGGGACAAGATCTGGGTGGGTCCTACCTGTGGCTTGACTTCAACCAAGATTATAACTGGGCTCTTCGTGGGCCAGAAGCCCTCAGGTTTTAACGGGAAGATAGTAGGAGCTCAGTAAAGGGGTCCTATGGGATGCCCGCCCCCCCACCCTGGCCTCTCCCTACTTATAAAATCTGTAACACATGTTGACTAGATCCAAAATTATGTCATTGCCTCATAACTTTTTGAGGTTCCAACTTCCGGGGCCCTTGGGTGAAGAGCAGACTGGCTGCTGAAGCCATTCAAGGTCTCCTCTCTCTGTGTTGTCTCCATCAGTTTTGGGCAGCCACAGAGGGATCTGGCTGCTCTCAGACTGACAGCCCAGACAGCACTGCCATGCAGAAATGAGATAAACAACTAGATTTTGTTCCCCAGGAGAATACATTGACGAGCACGGCCTCTGCCAGATCTGTGAAGCCTTGTGTGCCAAGTGCCGGGGGCCAACCCAGGAAGACTGCACTGGCTGCCCCGGCACAAGGTGAGTGACCTTTCTTGTATCTCCTGGGGTTGGGAGTTCATGAGATGCAGGATGGAGAGAGGAGGTGCTTACCACCTAGAAGCACCCCTTGGGCCTACAGGAAAAAGAATCAAACTCCTTCCCCTGACACAGAAACCTGCTGTGGTCTGGCCCAAGGTCAGACGTCTGTAGTGTCCTCCCCCTATGGTGCCCCGTAACCACTGTGAGAATCAGTTCCCTGGACACTACAGGGGCTTTCTCATCAGTGAAGGTAATGGTGGCTTTGATGCCTAGAATCTCATCCCTTTCTGCACACCCATCCCTCAACCATCATCTCCATCTGCGAATAAAATATCTACTCCTATTTCTAGAGTTAGTTCAAGGGTGAACTGTTCTATGAAAGCATTTTTTACCTCTTTCCAATAGAATTAACCTCACCCTCTTTATGTTCCCCTGTGCTCTGTACAAACTTCCATAAGTGCACCTGTGACATTTTCAGACATTGACTTACAAATCTACTTGTTAGACTGTAAGCCCCTTGAAATACTCATCTTTGTATCTCCATTACCTATCACAGTGCTAAGAAAACAGTAGGCACTCAATCAATGTTTGATAACTGAATGAATGAGGAAATAGCAAGTATCCAAATGGGATGAGCATCTTTGCTAATACACTGAGAATTTATAATGAAGAGAGTTGGGAGCCCATTGCATTTTTAATCAACACTCCTCTGATTCTAGCACTTAATGTTTATTGGCCTCATCTGCTCTGATAAATGCGTAGGAAGCAAGGTTTCTCCCAAGACCAGTATAATGAGGCTGCTCCAGTGGCAGGTGAGTCTCTAGGATGGACATTCCCTCTGCCTTGAACAACAGTCATTTCATCTAATTCTTTATCAGGACTGTAATACCCTGAGTAGGAACTGTGTTGTGTTTGTCTCCTTATTCCCCTACAGTGATCAACACATAGTAGTAGTTCAATAAATGTATGTGTTATTGAACTTGATGAAGTGTGTAATTAATATCATGAGCTTGGTTCTCCAAATAGCTCCCTCAGAAAGAGAAAGAGAGAGAGAGAGAGAGAGAGAGAGGAGGGAAGGAGGAAAGGAAGGAAACACAAAATAATAGTCTTGGACTTCCCTGGTGGCGCAGTGGTTGGGAGTCCGCCTGCCAGTGCAGGGGACATGGGTTCGAGCCCTGGTTCGGGAGGATCCCACATGCCGCGGAGCAGCTGGGCCCCTGCGCCACAACTACCAAGCCCGCGTGCCACAGCTAGAGAAAATCCACGCGCAGCAATGAAGATCCAACACAGCCAAAAATAAATAAATAAATAAATTTATTAAAATAAATAAAATAATAGTCTTATTAAGAATTCTTAATGTTGTGATAACATTTTCTAAGTGTCTCTTTAAGACACCTATGCCTCTTGAGTTTGCTTTAAGCCAGCTTCAAGGCATGCTATTAGATACAGACAACATTTTGAAAATAGGTCCTTTTTCTCCTCTAACTCCTCACCACATCAACAATCAAATCCCATCTCATGTTTGGACATCTTTGAACCAAGGGAACTTTTTAGCATTTGTTTAATAAGGCAGCTACCATCATCCAGTGTACATTGCGGAAGTCATGATTGTCCCAGGCTCACCAGAAGTGAGAAAAAAATTCAACTACCATCAGTGGCCATTTTTTTAAAAATCGAAGCTCATTGGTACAAGAAGATCAGAGCCATTTGAATAGTTTGGCTTCAGCAGCCCATTCTTTAGCTTTTGAAGATAGAAAAGCATGTGTGTAGATCTCAAACCAGGTGTCCTCCTGGAAATCCTATTGCTCAGGAACAATTTTCTTCTCATCTCCCTGAGAGCCCCATTTCTTTCCCCATTTCTCTTCCTTGATGTCGGTTACTTGCAAATACATCCAAGAAAGGACATCGCATCATGGCAATGAACTAGCTGACTTTTCTTATCTGCATTTTCCAGAAAGGGGTTAGAAGATGAGGAGAAAGAAACTATTTTGAAAGGTGGTGTCGTTGACTTATTTGTCCTCAAAGGGCAGCCAAGTATTTTCCTTAAGTATTTTCCAAAGTATTTCCTTGAGTAGAATCAGGTCTACTCAAGACGGTCTTGAGCACCTGCTTTATGTCCGGCTCAGAGTTAGGTGCAAATCCATGGATTTTTATAGGTGGTTCCGGAGGTCAAAATCAAGGGCTGGTGAAGCACTAAGGGACCAGAACACTGGGGGAGCTTTAACACCCTAGGCCTGAAGCAAACCCTGTAGCCATAGAAGAAGTGGTGCCTGATAGAAACTGGAGCTGGAGGGAACATAGCCACTCCAGAATCATGTGAGGAGGAAGCCAGGTTGTGGCTCCAGAGGAAGAAATACCCCAATCTCTCTCTCCCCCCACCCTCAGATCTCCTGCTGGTGTTTCCCTGTCTGAAACACCTGGATGCCAATGGGGAACACCATTTACAAGTGAGGGAAGTGAGCTTGGGGACACAGTCTCTAGTGGGCACTTCCAGGGCATAGCAGGTCAGAGAATGGCAGAAAATGGATCTGGGGTGGGGGTAAGGCGTAAGGTGAGGCAAACAGAATAAACTATTGGTCACTCTGAGTTTCTTCCTATTCTTAAGCTTTTGGGGTATCTCCAGTCCTGGCACAATAAAGGTCATCCCTAAAGGAGTTTTTATCTGGGAAAGGAATGTTAACTTTTAACTTAGAGGTTTTCTTCAAAACAATATGAGAGGGAAGTAAATCACTGGGGATGTAGATGAAATAAGATTGGCCATGTGTTGACAATTATTGAAGCTGAGTGATGAGTACATGGGGGGGTTCTGTTATGTCTTGTTTATTTTATATATGTTTAAATTTTTCCATAATAAAATTTGAAAAAATAATTTAACTCTGAAGTTGGTTTAAAAGAAATTGAAACTTGAAAAGCTCTCTCTTCGTCTTCTAGCTTTCCCTCTACATTTCTATAAACCTTTGGGTTTATCTAGCTCCTTCAAGATGATTAAAAACTTGGGGGAAGCAAGTATCGTCTTTGCCACCGTTATTTAACACGTCTAGCTCTGTAATGTCGTGGTCCTCACTGCACGAGCTAATTTCCCAACCTAGTCCTGAAGGAACTGCAGAGTCTATGAACTAATTAAAAGCATATAAAAGTTTTCTGACCCACCCTCAAATGTTTTATTTGATCTGTTTCAAGAATTCGGGGAGAAAAAGATCCTTTGCGGTATTTCATTCTGTTACAACATTAACGTGCCAAGAAATTACAGTAAATGCTCTTGTGATGGCTTTAGTTAGACCAAACCAACGATCAGTGTAGAGGACCAGCTAACTCTGACTTGCAACTCTTCTGTTCCAGTTCACATCTCTCTCTCACACACACACATACACCCTGGGGCTTCTGGAAAATTTAGTGCCAATGTTGAGAACTTCACCTCTGCCCAACTCTTCAGCACTTGGTTTTGCCACCTTCTTCCTTTCCATGAGCCTGTTGGACCTGGAATGGTTCACAGCTTATGAAAAGGCCAAGAGCGTGTGTGACTTGGGGAGAGAAAGCCTTCCCCTGCAGAGATGAGCTTGCCTGAGTGTCCTAGAAATCCACAAACTGGATGATTGGTGGTCCCAGAGATGGCTTGAGTTCACTTTAAAGAAAATTTTCATCAGCCCCATGTAGCCCAGAACAAGATATCTCTTCTCCACTCGGGGAGATTTGTTGGTGGTGGTAGAAATCTGTGTCACTTGAAATGGGACTTTTCTTCAAGTTCCTTAGCAATTGTTCTTGAGTGGGATGGGGAGGTTGCAAGGGATGATGTAATTCAGTGCCTTCACTCAAGCACGACTGTTGTCCTTATCATTCAATCTTTATAAAGAATCATGTTCTTACAAAAACTGGGTACATCACCTGTGATTTCTTCAGGGTAGAGACAGAGGGAGGTGGTTTGCAGCACAATTATTTGCTTGGTACTTTCTTAAAATAAGCTCTCAAGTAAGAAAGACAGCCCCTTCCCTACATAAACATGGCAGCGCTACACCATCTGCTTCACCTCCATACCCACCCAAGTTCCTGAAGGGTTTTAAATGGTTCCAGCCATTGACAGTATTAGATCACCTCTCTCAAGAGAAATAACAAACCAATCTGTCATCTCTTCCTATAAAGAACAAAATGATGATGTACTTTCCATCTCTTTTTCAACTTAATTTAGCAAGAAAATGAACCTTCACAAATAAACATGCCTCATTCTCCTTTTCAGTGGAGAACAGAGTAGTTCACTTGTTTAAAAACCTCAGAAAGCTCCAACGTAGTTTTTCTTAAAGGGAGGTTTTTGTTTTGTTTCCGTTTTTTTAACTAGCCACGACCAAATTATTCCTTGACAAATCTTCTAGCTAAGAAACCAGAGCAAGGGTGGGACCAGGATATTCCCAGCTGGCATTAGTGCCATCAGCTAAAAGTCTGGAGCACAGTCTTCTCATTACGGGTCATGGTGCAGGAGATCTGTTTCGACATGAACAACCAGCTGTGTGTGCATGTCTGTTTAGGGCTGGGATTCCACACTCTGCAGCGGGCCAAAAGGACTGTTGACTCCAGTGATGCTGGCTATGGTGACCAGAGCCTGAGGGGCTGAGGATCCAAGAACGAGGTGTCCTTCTTGTATGCTTGGCCTTAATCCCATTCTGTTTCCAAACAGATGCAAATGACACAGACTTTCAGGGACGAGATGGAAGACTGCAGCAACACATATTCTAGATGCCTTGTCCCCACCCCAATTTCCTCCAAACCTGGTACTGAAATGCTAATCCTCCATTTAGGGCTGATTCTAGCTATAGAAACACAGGGATTTAGACAAGTAAACACCACCCCAGAAATGAGTTGCTCAAGACCTACACCTGGCCTTCTGTGTGACATCCAGACTGGGGAGAGGGAGAGAGAAAAACCCTAGCTTTGTTTGCAGGCCCTCAGTTCTCCCAGATCTGGATGCCACCATCACACCCTTGGAGGCCTCACACCCTCACGACTGACACAGTAACTACGGCTCTAAGGGAGCTCTCTGAGATGCCAGTTTGGCACCACCTGTATTACTTAGGTAGAAATCATTTAGCAAATTCCATAGTAACCCAGACTATCACTGAGAAGTTCTCCAAGTATGCTCTCTAGACCAGCACCATGAACATCATCTAGGAACTTGTCAAAAATACAGAATCTCGGCTCTCTCCCCACAGAAACTCTGGGGGTGGAGCTCCCCATCTCACTTCATCCATTCACATGACCCATCTGACTCTCGCTCTTAGACACTGTGGATTTTCTTCTGAGGAAAATTCTTGGACACAATTTACTTCATCACATTTGCTCTTGGGATTACTTTCAAGGGAAAGAAGAAGCAAAACTTTGAAAACATTAACCATGACATTATGGTATATATATATATATATATATATAGTATGTGTATAAAACCAAAGGTTTTAGAAGCCCACATGCTAACTTATCTGCAGTGCCCTTGTAGGTGATGGCAAACATGGTCAGAAAATAGAGACTGTGGTACCCTATTCATCAGGAAATACTTGCAAAAATGACAGAGTTCAACTATATATAGAATAGATAACTAATAAGAACCTACTGAATAGCACAGGGAACTCTATTCAATATTCTGTAATCACCTGTATGGGAATAGAATTTTAAAAAGAGTGGATATGTGTGTATGTATAACTGACTCACTTTGCTGTACAGCAGAAACTAATACAATATTGTAAATCAACTATACTCCAATAAAAAAATTAATGTAAAAACAGTAAAAAAAAAAAAATCAGAATTCATTGATTACTTGCCATATGTATAGGCCAAGTTTATAAGTAGCACCTAAACTACAGGATGGTGCTTCTTCGGGAGCCCTTGGACTTGACATTCCCATTGCAAAGTGTGGGCATGCTGATAACTAAAGAAAGAATATTTACTCCAAGGCTTCTGGATTCAAAAACCCATTTAGTGTCTTGAAAGTTCAAAGACCTCCATCTGAGTGTTGGCCGGGTTTGGCTGGAGCCTACAGTGTGGGTTTAATCCCTGGGGTACTGGTTAATTTGTTTGAAACTAGAATCAAGATTACATCTCCAGCCAGTTCCTGGCATGCCTGCTGTTGGGTCCAAATCTCTGGCCAAGGATGGGTACATGACCAATATTCCCCATGTGCTAAGATGATCAGTCCCAGGCATCACCCTTGTTTCTCGAACAATGAAACCAAGAATGTGCAGCGAAACACAAACACCACATGTTCTAGTACTTAACACCATTCCATAAAGTCACCCTTACAAACTCTAAAACTCTGGTTTCTTCTAGGATTTTTGATGATGGTCGCTGCGTTTTGAATTGTCCCTCGGGCAAATTTGAATTTAAGAACCAATGCCATCCATGCCACTCCACCTGCCAAGAATGCCAAGGAGATGAGCCTTCCAACTGCACCTCCTGTGGAGTAGGTGAGGGAGTCTGGTTGCTTGCTTCTTCTTCCTGCTGCAAACCTGCTTGCCCACTGGACATTATTTGGTTTGATTAAAAATCTTCATCTCTGGGGACAAGGGGGTGAGATTAGACAGCTGTCTGTTCATTAAAGAGTATGTACAACCTTGAAGTTTCTGCTTGTTGTCAGGACACAAGTTCAAATTGTTGGAGACCCAGACCCGCTGCCCCTGAGGAGATGAGAGAGAAACTAAGAGATGTCTTTCCAGAGAAGAGGAAAGAAAGGGCATGCAAACACGATGACAGACATGAGCTAGACAAAGCTAAGACTCATTGAGGTGAAAGTGAAAAGCTAGGAAATTAAGGCAGACATATTTGGTCTTTAAGAGAAATAGCGTCATAGAGGTTGGGTCAGGGTCTCCTCAGCCCTGAGCTATGCCATTTAGAAGTTGTCAGAGCCCTGTGGGAACAGAGTAATCTTTTCCAAACACAAATATGACCTTTTCTGTCCCAGCCTTAGCAATGCTAAAATTTCTGCTGTCATTAAATTATATTCCATGAGCTCTCAAGTCCTCTGTAGTTTGACCCTTGACTCCTCTCCAACCTCCCTACATATGCTGGCCCCCACTTTGACTTCATGGGGGACTAATTCATATTTTATTTGACCTACAGAACACTTTAAAATTTGAACCAAATTGGGAAATTTCAAATAAAAACCTGGGTTTTTGGTTTCTCTTGAAAATTTGGAAGATCTGGCAACACTGCTCCATATGGTCCCCAAATGGTTGACTGGAGACCATCGGGGCTGCTCTCCATTTCGTCACAGTCCCCACCCCTCCCAGCTGTCTCACTAATCTTGAGGCTCCCAGTTACCACCATCATGACATTTACACAGTTTTTCTAATAGGAGAGAATTATTTAGCTTTGTTCTTGCTTGTAATAAAACCAAGAAAAATGAAGAATAAATGAAGGGTATCGTGCATTTGCAGAAAAATGAGAGCTAACACACTTCTTTGTATAAATTAAAATGATTTCTTTGTGTTTCATATGTAAACAAATTATATCTGTCAAATTTTACCTCTAACCTGCTTATTCTGTTCCTTTTCTCATCTGTAAGATGGTGATCATGGCTGCCTTCTTTTAGGATTATTATGAAAATGAAATGAGATAATAATAAAGCACTTAGAATGGGGTGGGGTGCATAGGAAGTACTCACTAAATATTAGCAATTATTATTATTATCACTACTATTACTACTGTTACTGTTTGTACCTGCTTGCTCCTACAGGCATTTCAGTCTCTCTAGCTGTTCAGACTTCACTTGAGATGTTCCCCAGCCACTGTCTACCTGATCTCTTTCTATTCATCCTAGGCCTCCATTTCAATGTCATTTCCACAGTGAGGGCTGCCCTAACCTTCTTGTCTAGGCTAAGCCCCCTTCATGTGAGCACCCTTGGAGCCCAGCACTTCCCATTCACAGGCCTCCTCACCCTTGCTATCTACCTTGTCCATCAGACTCTGTGCCTTGTAAGAGCAGTCAATGGTTTCTACCTGTTTTCTGCCGTATTTCGAGCATGGCACAGAATCTGGCATATAGAAGGCACACAATAAATAAATGGATGAATGTGTGGTTCAGTAGAAACAATATCACTCAGAAAACCTGGATTCTAGTCTCGGCTTTGTCACTAATAAACTAGAAGACACTAACCCCATCACCTCACCTCTTTAAGTCTCTCCATGTTTGTAAAAAGGGAGAGAATGGACAAGACAGCATCTAAATTCCCTTTCACATTTAAAACACACTAAATCTTCATATATATACACAACTACGGAGTAGCTTAAATGCTAAACAAGTATCTAAAACGTTCTAAGCATCCTATGGCTACTTGGACCAATCCACACGTAAAATGCCCTGACATTTCTTCTGTGTTTTCTATTTCAAAGTCTGTGTTTAACCTGTTCTCTTAACAAAATGTATTGTGGTGCCAAGGGGGAGAGAAGGTAGGGGAGGGAAGGACTGGGAGTTTGGGAGTAGCAGACGCAAACTATTATATGGGACGGATGAAAAACAGGGTCCAGGGTCCTAGTACATAGCCCAGGGAACCATATTCAATATCCTGTGATGAACCATAATGGAAAAGAATATGAAATATACATATATATGTATAGCTGAGTTACTTCTCTGTATAGCAGAAAAAAAGCACAACTATTTTTTTTATGTTTGTTAATATCACCACTGATCTCATCAGAAAAGTCTTTGAGGATTGGGGAGCTATCAAGCTCACAAGCACATGTGATAAACACAACATTTAAATCAACTATACATCAATAATTTTAAAAAATGTATTGTGCCCCTCCCACATATAAGTTACTCTACATAGGTACCATGGAAAATGCAGTAAATAATAGCATGATACTCACTTTCAAGGAGTTTTACAATCTAACAGAAGGGTTTGTCCTCATGTATTATAAAACAGGAAGATATTAGATAAAGACTGAATGAATGGTAGCAACCCTACTACAGGTCACTGCTTTCAGCTGTAGCAAGAACAGGAGGCTTCCTGAAGAGGGGATGGTTGAGCAGGTTCTGATTAGCAGGGTTTTCTGCCTGTTAAGACTGTACTATCCCAAGTCCACATATTAGTGCAGCTAATCCATGAGGCAGAGCTGCAGAAGATAGATGATAGAATGGGTGCAGTTCTATATCAATAAGCTTTATTCAAAGGCTGAAATTCCTCTGGCTAGGGAGTCCCACCTACACACATAAGCCTGTCCCATCTCTTTGTAGAAATTTCATCCCTTGCTTAATTGTAACTTTGATAATGTTAGGTCTGAATCCTTTTGGAAAGGCAGAGCTCCAGCTCTATTGGTGAAAATTCACTCTAAACTCTCTTCTAGGTTTATCCTCTACCAAACTGAGCCCAAAGCTAAATTCTACCAATCATACAACAGCTTCAGTAAGCAAAATGTTGGAGTAAACTTCATAAAGTTTATTTTCAGAGTCCCTCAGCCTTTCTTTCATCCTTTCCAGCAATCCTGTTCCCTTCCTGCCTTTCAACCCTCAACCTTCCTTTCCTCCGGCAGACATCCAATGCCTTCACGTTGGTCCACCTTCTCTTCTAACAAAATCGGTTGCCAAGAAATACTCTGGAAACAGTTAATTACTCTTCAGTATAAATGAAAGCCAATCTGAACCTCTTTTGGAGTTCCTTGATTTTTAACTCTTGTCTCCTATTACCGCATGAACGGTTTTGTCACATAACAAAAATATCAGCACTTCTACTACAAGAACCAGCCTCTCCCCCCATATCATTACAGGAACTTAAATTCTGAGACTCTGGGCAAGTAGCCAAAAATTTATGCATGATATTCGAATCACTGAGGTGTCCAAATAATCATCCAAAGCTAAGTGAGCGGCCATGCTGTCAAGCTAGTAGAAATATCAAATCTTGGCATAATCCTGAACCAATCACGTGGGGAAAGCTGGCCATTGTTAAGGTACCTAAGTGACTTCCTTTTGCATGGTCCGTGTATTTTAAACAACAAGACCCTTTAAATCTCTGTCTTTTAAACCCAAATTATAATACCCAGAGGGGTCCAAATAGCAAAGCCATATCTGAACAATAAAAACGGAATTGGAGGGACTTCCCTGGTGGCGCAGTGGTTAAGACTCCACACTCCCAATGCAGGGGGCCTGGGTTTGATCCCTGCCCGGGGAACTAGATCCCACATGCATCCGCAACTAAGAGTTCGCATGCCACAACTAAGGAGGCCCCGTGCCGCAACTAAGGAGCCGGCAAGCCGCAACTAAGACCTGGTGCAACCAAATAAATAAATAAATAAATAATAAATAAAATGTAATTGGAGAACATTTCCTCTAATATCTGAACCCATCATCATTCATTTTTAAGATTGTTGATCCAGGGACTTCCCTGGTGGCGCAGTGGTTAAGAATCCGCCTGCCAATGCAGGGGACACTGGTTCGATCCCAGGTCTGGGAAGATCCCACATGCCGCAGAGCAACTAAGTCCATGTGCCACAACTACTGAGCCTGTGCTCTAGAGCCCGTGAGCCACAACTACTGAAGCCCGCATACCACAACTACTGAAGCCCACGTGCCACAACTACTGAAGCCCGCACGTCTAGAGCCTGTGCTCCGCAACAAGAAAAGCCACCACAATGAGAAGCCTGCACACCACAATGAAGAGTAGCCCCCACTCTCCGCAACTAGAGAAAGCCTGCATGCAGCAGCGAAGACCCAGCACAGCCAAAAATAAATAAATTAATTAATTTTTAAAAAAAGATTGTTGATCCAGTTGGATACGTTGGAAAAATGGGAATATTGACAAATATGAATTCACTCATTCATACATTCAGTCATTCAACAAATATATATTTAGAACTCACCATGCCAAGCTGCCCTTAAGCCTCTGGATCTTGAGTTGACATCATGTGAAGGTGTAGGGAATGTACAGCAACAGCTGGATGGAGGAGAGGGTGGGCTTTTCACTGCTCTCCCTCACATCTTCCTACCTACATGTGAGAAGGTTGGCACTTTGTAAAACAGAATCTTTTCTCAATGAGTCATGGTAGAAATGAGAAGAACAAAACTTGGAAAGTTGACCTTTTTGTGGTCTCTTGAGATTCGAGGTCCCACCAGATTGGGGTTTTGGGCTCCACAACCTTGATCTATAGCTGTAAAATCACCAAACGCACATTACATCCTCCCAAACACTCTCCTTCCCTTAGAGGATAATGTTTTTCCAAGTCTAACTTGGAGACTGCAAACACTTTTTTCTACCACCTCTTTCAACACTCTCTTTATTTTCTTTGTCCCATGGGGACCAGCAGACTTCCGGCATGAAATCACCATCAGAAAAAAGGGAGCTTCAGAGTCCATAATCCAAGGGTGTGATTTTTAAATTGTATTTGAAATAGGGCTTTAATCAAATAAGAATATTAGGTTAAAACCTTTGAAAGTGCCTAGTTTACAGGTAAAAAACAGTCGAATGTGGGCAATTTCATGTGGTTCAATCTAATATTCAATATTATACTGACTTTCGGATTTTGCACTTGTAACATGGAGTTAGCGCTATCTTTACAAATTCAGCAGCCTTGCAAATTTTTTTTAAAAAAATATTTATTATTTTTAAATTTTATTTATTTTTGGCTGCATCGGGTCTTAGTTGTGGCACACGGGCTCTTCGTTGTGGCGCACGGGCTTCTCTCTAGTTGTGGCCTGCAGGTTTTCTCTTCTTTAGTTGTGGCATGAGGGCTCCAGGGTGCGTGGGCTCTGTAGTTGTAGCGCATGGGTTTCAGAGCACATGGGCTCTGTAGTTTGCAGCACACAGGCTCTCTAGTTGAGGCGTGCAAGCTCAGTAGTTGTGGCACGTGGGCTTTGTTGCCCCACGGCATGTGGGATCTTAGTTCCCTGACCAAGGATCGAACCCGTGTCCCCTGCGTTGGAAGGCAGACTCTTTACCACTGGACTACCAGGGAAGTCCCAGCAGCCTTGCATCTTGAAGGTCAATGGTTCTGGGTCTTCGTGTGGTAGATCACATGATGAGTGAGCTCTAGACCCAGTTATTTTAGGTAATGCAGATATTTTCAGAGCCAGGGGCATGTGGGAGACCTGATTCAGAGAAGATGGATACCCTGGGCACACTTAGCACAAGCAAAAACTCCAGGGGGTGGGAGGTAGGAGGCCTCTAGGTGCATCTACATTAATCTTGTGTGTTTAAGTGTATGATTAGAACTGATTAGAATCCTTTTGCATTAATTATGATAGTTTGGAATTGATTAGAATTTTCCATTCCCTCCAGGGGCAACACTGGGTCTTCTGCAGGAGCAGATTCCCACAGTCTCATGCTGGGAGTACTGCTGATTCTTTCCTTGCAGAGTCCAATGTTGACCGCCGCTCAGAACTTCCAGGAATTCATATAAAGGAGTCAAAGAGGCATGTTTGGTTGAGTGCTTCAATAGGCTGTCAATACAGGAATCGGTAGCTGTGCAAAAAGTCAGTCCTTATACAGTTAACACAAGTGTGTGATTTTGATAACAGCATTCAAAATCATTCTAAAAGATTGCACTATCATAGAAATGCATCTATCATCAAGCATTTGTTTATTCTCATGGGATCTCTATAGTCCCCAACTCTGTGAGCTTCTACAGACACCAAAAGGAGCCCAAGGAAGTCTTTTCAACTACAAGTTCAAAGATACTGCATTTTCTATTCAACCATTCTTTTCTGGTCTACTGGGAGCAAAAGCAGTTGGTCATATCTTTTTAATAAAATGACTTCAGTTATATTACCTTCATGGTTAATTTTGTACATTTTCCTTCTTTTAATTTTGCTCATTTCTATCTGTTTAGATAAGCACGGCCGAGAGCGGTTCCTGTACTGGGGAGAGTGCCGGGAGAGCTGCCCCACAGGCCACTACCCTGACGAGGGCCACACCTGCCGGCCTTGCCCGGACAACTGTGAGCTTTGCCACAGCCCACACGTCTGCACACGATGCAGGCGTGGCTACTTCCTGGGGCCCTCCAACCGCACCTGCCGGCAGTTAGAGTGTGGACAAGGTAAGGCTGCTTCATCACTTATATACCCAACTACGTTCCCAGAAACTGAACTTACTTCTTTAATAAATAAAACCTACCAACTTGATTTCAAAGCTACTTGCATGGCATACAGTCCAACTTTGTGCTATTTGTACCCAATCAAACTAATCTAATCTATTAAATTAATAGCAGGAGATAAAATGTGGGTGACACATACATCCTCAATCATGGTTGTGGGTTTCATAATTGCTCTATGATTTGCTTGAAAATAAACTACACGCCAACATATTTTTATAGCAACTAATGTGTCTCCATTCAGTGAAAATGAAATTGTGCTTTTTACTCCTCTTATTGTATAGGTGAAGTCCAAGACCCAGACTACGAAGAATGCATGTCTTGTGAAGAAGGGTGTCTGGGATGCAGTTTAGGTACGTTATCTCCCTTTTTCCTTAGAGTTGAAATAACTGTGTCCTTCTTCACACATCCGCATCTTGTCATTCCTTCAACAGGGACTCTTGTCATTGTTGTCACCATCAGTATCCATTAAGTGGGCTCACTTCCACGCAGACAGGGTCACAGTGAGAGATGCTCCCTTTTGAGGCAATGGATAGGTCACTAGTCTTCGCGAAACTCAAGTTTAGGAAAGGACAGGTATCTTCTCCTCTGGTTGTTAGCTAGTTGGCAGGTGATACCTACAGCAACCACATTTCAGGATGCCTGGGACTCGGCCTCTGCTTAGCCTCTCAAGGTGACAATTTTGAAATGAGTAATGGTGGGAGAGAAATAAACTCAAGCAAAGAAATACATAATTACTCTAACTCACTCCGTGTATGAAACACAAAAGCTTTTCAGAAGTTTTCCTTTGCACAAATGATTCTACTGCTTGGAGCCCAAGACAATCTTTTGAGAGGAAAGCAACATGGAGTCAGTAGAGTTTAAAATCCCCATCATACAATGAAAAGCACTTGCCAGTCTTCCATATAATTCTCTAGTTCAAATTATTGCCTTCTCCTTTCTCCCCATGCACGCCTGGTTCTCCTGCAGAACAGTGTGTATCACACAGCACCATTGGATTGGATGTAAAATGAAAAATAGGGAGGCCACCAAACCCCAAGAATGTATCTTAATGTAAATTTAGGCAAGATATTGACATAATTGGCACTTGGTTTTATGGATCTTTGAAAGGAAACCCAACCTAAATTAAAGATGGGTGGGATAATCTCTCTTCATAGAGTTTCCATGAAACCCTGTGACTGGTTAACTCATGCTTCTAAAACATCAATGTGCACACACATCACAAGGGGGATTTGTTAAAATGCAGATTCTGATTCAGGGGTCTAGAGTGGGGCCTAAGAATTTGCATTTCTAACAAGTTGTCAGTGAAGCCCATGCTTCATAAAGCACTCATGAAGTTGCAGGGGGTTAGAATGTGCCAGGATTAAGTAGACTTTTTATTGGCCTTACTTAATAGATTCCCTTAATTCTTAAATATTATACATGAGTTATAGTTTATCTGATGGCCATCACCATCTCTCTCTGCCTTAAATGGAAAGACATATTATCTATAATATATGTAACTACAAAACAGAGTTTTGAGGAACTGGAATACCATTCCCCCTTTACCTTCCACTATACAATGGAGCATATATTATTGGAAAATAAAATATAATAATAAGTTGCACTTAAGAAGGGGGTAGCACTTAGAGTCAGAGATTTAAGGATAAAATACTAATTTTCTGGGAAGCAAAAATAGATCTAAACTAAGTAATGAAAGTATTAAAATCTAAAAGATGAGTAAATTGCAATGTTTCTTGTGAAGAGATGGGACATAGTCTTTCTTGCAGGGAGCAATGATAAATGTTTTTGACTATCTTGATTTCACTTTTTTGTCCATTTCAGACCATATTTGCCCATTGGTTTGCCCATTTTCCCTGCTAAATTTTGTGGTCTCTTTTTATACCTTTGCTATCATGTGTTATGTGTCCATGCTAACATCTTTATGCATCATGGAGGGGGGTGTGTGTGTGTATGTATGTGTGTGTGTATGTGTCTGTCTGTCTGTAAAATCTCAAACCTATGATTTCGGCTCTCAGGTTTAAAGAGGTGGATGAATGTGTGTGGACTCATTTAGGATCAGTGAGAATCTGGGCATGGGGGTGGGAACGGTAACAACCATGATCTGTATTGTACCCACCCTTCTCTTAGCTGATTCAGCTAAAGATGAGACTGAGATGTCTCCCCTGGATGATGAATTCCATAGCAGACCCCAGCAATCTGGGGACTCAAAATCCAAAGAATCAGTTTTCAAAAAAAGAGATAAATTAGAAAGTTTGATTCACTTTACAAAGTGCTATTAAGATACTTCATTCCCTCCTTTAAGAGACTTCAGTTGTCTACTATGTGCAGAGTGCTGGCCTTGGCAGTGGGAATTCAAAGGTGATATGACTGTGATTCTGCTGTGAGGCCCTCTCTGGCTGCCATAAGTGACACACCTGGAACCAAACCTTTTACAAGTCAAGATGCCAGAGTAGAGAGATGTATACAGTGTAGTAGGATTGCAGGAGAGCGTG
This sequence comes from Balaenoptera ricei, assembly GCF_028023285.1. Lineage (NCBI taxonomy): Eukaryota > Metazoa > Chordata > Mammalia > Artiodactyla > Balaenopteridae > Balaenoptera > Balaenoptera ricei. The sequence continues at coordinate 79,149,913 of NC_082644.1, forward strand.
ACATAGAACATTCTGCTAATTTCTAATTTGAAATTTGAAAATTTCTCTTAATTTATTAACTATATGTTGAACCTTGTTTATTTTTGTATTGCCTTAGCTGAAATCAATTATCATCTTATTTCTGAAGCTTTTGTTAATCTTTCCAATAGAATTAACTCTTTTTTCTTGTTTCCCCTGGTTTGTAGGCCAATGATAATACTTTTTACTGCTGATTTGTGTAATATTTGGTGTGTACACATCTTTCTGCCTAGACAGTAAACTACTTCAGAACAAACTCTGTGACATATACACTGCTCCCACAAGAACTAGCAGCATGTCTAGGGTATAATAAAAGCACAATAAATGTGTAAACGTTTGTTGAATTGAATTTGAGAGTTGCCCAAATTCAAAGCAGAGATGCATGGCTCAGGATACACATGGGTTTAGATACGTTTTCTCTAGTCAGACTGTGTCTATGGGCCTTTTATCGGGCTGAAAACAAACGAATAGCATTTTACATAATATCATTTTATTCTAAGAGGATTTGATGCCAAATTCTTTATCTTTGTAACCAATATCTTAAATGGAAATTTCAACTAAGATAAATCTAAGTGTTCTAAATTACATTTCTTCATTAATTGAGAGGATAAGCAAATAGAATCATTTTTACACTTGACATTTGACTATAACCTAAGATTTGGGGCCCATACCTACGTCAGCATTGACTTGACTTAATGACTGATTTTAATCAAATTGCGTAAGATCTCTTTACTTCCTTACCATATCGATAAAATAGAGAGATTAATGTGCCTTTATCTTGGCTCAGAAATGGGTGATGAAAACTGATTAATATTTGCACACTTACTAAAACAGCAATAGTCCCTACTCTTGGGGGAAAATATACACAAATTTGAAAAATTTGAAGTAACTGAAAGAAAAAAAAAAAAAAGCCATTTAAATTAAGTGCCACACCGGTCAGAATGGTCATCATCAAAAAAATCTGCAAACAATAAATGCTGGAGAGGGTGTGGAGAAAAGGGAACCCTCTTGCACTGTTGGTGGGAATGTAAATTGATACAGCCACTATGGAGAACAGTAGGGAGGGTCCTTAAAAAACTAAAAATAGAACTACCATATGACCCAGCAATCCCACTACTGGGCATATACCCTGAGAAAACCATAATTCAAGAAGAGTCATGTACCAAAATGTTCATTGCAGCTCTATTTACAACAGCCAGGACATGGAAGCAACCTAAGTGTCCATCAAGAGATGAATGGATAAAGAAGATGTGGCACATATATACAATGGAATATTACTCAACCATAAAAAGAAACGAAATTGAGTTATTTGTAGTGAGTTGGATGGACCTAGAGTCTGTCATACAGAGTGAAGTAAGTCAGAAAGAGAAAAACAAATACAGTATGCTAACACATATATATGGAATCTAAAAAAAAAAAATGGTCACGAAAAACCTAGGGGCAAGACGGGAATAAAGACACAGACCTACTAGAGAATGGACTTGAGGATATGGGGAGGGGGAAGGGTAAGCTGGGATAAAGTGAGAGAGTGGCATGGACATATATACACTACCAAATGTAAAACAGATAGCTAGTGGGAAGCAGCCGCATAGCACAGGGAGATCAGCTCGGTGGTTTGTGACCACCTAGAGGGGTGGGATAGGGAGGGTGGGAGGGAGGGAGACACAAGAGGGAAGAGATACGGGGACATATGTATATGTATAACTGATTCACTTTGTTATAAAGCAGAAACTAACACACCATTGTAAAGCAATTATACTCCAATAATGTTAATATATATATATATATATATATATATATATATAATTAATTAATTAATTAAGTGACAATTAAGGGGATAAATATATGTACCAAGTGAATTTAGCAAAGGGAGGAAGCCCTGGGCACTGAAGTGATTAAGGAAGGCTTCCAAGAAAATGGGACTTGAGATGAGCCTTAGAGTTTCCATGGAATTTAGACAGATAAGAGAGCAGGGCTGCACTATGGAGGGGCTTTTGACCTGGACAATCGCAGAAAAAAAGGTTTGGAGGGAAGGATTTCTGCCATGGATTTTAGGACACTAATTTTGCAGAAGGAATATAATACTGCAAATACAAGGGAATAGGCAATCACTTTAGAGAAGTGATTGAAAATCATAACTTGAATTCTGGACTCATGAGTTTGTGCCTAAAAGGGAATAACTGAAGGTTCTTATAGAAGAGAAAAAGAGAGTTTTTTGAAGAGGTGTTTTAAAAAGATTAATTTTGTAACTCCAATAACTGTGTTGAGGGTAGTTGAAAGGGAGTGAGGTTGCAGGCAGAGAAACCAGCTAGATGACTATTTCAGAATTCTGGGTATGAAGTAACAGGAGCCTGATCTAAGGTAAGAGCCAGGGAATTATGAAGAAAGAAATAGGTTTTAAAAATCACATGAGGGCTTCCCTGGTGGCACAGTGGTTGAAAATCTGCCTGCTAATGCAGGGGACACGGGTTCAAGCCCTGGTCTGGGAAGATCCCACATGCCGCGGAGCAACTAGGCCCGTGAGCCACAATTACTGAGCCTGCGCGTCTGGAGCCTGTGCTCCGCAACAAGAGAGGCCACGATAGTGAGAGGCCCATGCACCGCCATGAAGAGTGGCCCCCACTTGCCGCAACTAGAGAAAGCCCTCGCACAGAAACGAAGACCCAACACAGCCAAAAATAAATAAATAAATAAATAAAAATTAAAAAAAAAAAATCACATGAAACGGACTTCCCTGGTGGCACAGTGGTTAAGAATCCGCCTGCCAATGCAGGGGACACGGGTTCGAGCCCTGGTCCGGGAAGATTCCACATGCCTCTTCAAGAAATTCATGGAAAAGACTCTGACAAGTACAGGTTTCTGGTAACTGACTGTACTGCTGAACTGAATGAATAAGCATTTTCAGAACTCTAATGAAAAACTGATGAACTCATAAAAGTGCTAACAAAAGATCAAGATGAAAAAATAAAATGAATTACATGGGACTGAGTGAACTGATGAGGATGAGTATAATTTTTGTGACTTTCTGTTTGAATTTAAAAAAAAAAAAAAAATCCCACAAGGACTCAGAGGCAAAGAATATACAAATCAATTTTCACTGCAAAGTAAAGGAGCTGTTACAGTGGAGGATTACTGGACTGAATGTCAATATTATGACATAGTATGAGTGTGTTTCATGTTTGGTAATTGTAATCATTGTTGCTTTTGTTGTGGTCATCCATGTACAATGTTTGGTGTCAGTCTATTTATCTCTTGTAAAAATAAAATACACTGTGTGTGTGTGAAAAAAAAAAAAAAAAAAGATTCCACATGCCACGAAGCAACTAAGCCCATGCACCACAACTACTGAGCCTGCGCTCTAGAGCCACAACTACTAAAGCCCTCAGGCCTAGAGCCCGTGCTCAGCAACAAGAGAAGCCACTGCAATGAGAAGCCCGCACACCACAACGAAGAGTAGCCCCCACTCGCCGCAACTAGAGAAAGCCCGCACGCAGCAATGAAGACCCAATGCAGCCAAAAATAAATTAATTAATCGAAAAAAAAATCACATGAAACAAATGACCCTATGCATAAGAAAAGATGCTTAACTTTGTTCGTTATATGGGAAATGCAAATTAAAACAACCATAACAGGGGCTTCCCTGGTGGCGCAGTGGTTGAGAGTCTGCCTGCCAATGCAGGGGATACGGGTTCGAGCCCTGGTCTGGGAAGATCCCACATGCCGCGGAGCAACTGGGCCCGTGAACCACAATTACTGAGCCTGCGCGTCTGGAGCCTGTGCTCCGCAACAAGAGAGGCCGCGATAGTGAAAGGCTCGCGCACCGCGATGAAGAGTGGCCCCCGCTTGCCGCAACTAGAGAAAGCCCTCGCACAGAAACGAACACCCAACACAGCCATAAATAAATAAATAAATAAATTTAATTAAAAAAAAAAAAAAACAACCCATAACATACCATGTCTCACCTATTAGACTGGCAATATTACAAAAGCTTACAAAACACTGTACAGACAAGGCTGTAAGAAAGCCCTCTTAACCGTAACTGATGGAAGACAAAATGGTACGACCACTGTTGAAGGAAAGTTGGCAATATACAACACAATCGCATACGCATCTGCTTTGACCCCTCAACACCCCTTCTAGGAATTTATCCTGAGGATATGCACCCACAAACTCAAAACAGCATATTCACAGTGTTATTCATTGTGGCATTATTTGTGGTGTAAACTATTTTAAACAGCCTAAATGCCTTCTCGTGGAAGAAACTCATTGAATCAACTGAAGGACACATACATAATGGAGTACTATGCAGCCATAAAAGAGCAAAGATCTATATGAACTGATGGTGGTTTTATGATACACTGTTAAGTAGAAGGCAAGGTGCCAAAAAATGTACATAGTATGCTACCTTTTTGGTAAGAATAGATGGTGAAATAAAACATATGTGCATATGTGTATATATATATATATATATATATATATATATATATATATATATATACATACACACATATACATTTTTTACTTATTTTTAAATAAGTAGCACAGAAAAGATACATCAGAAACTAATGAAAATGCTTACCTACAGAGAAAAGTGTAAAAGGAATGGGAGTGAGCCTTCTCTAGGTATAACTTTTTACATAGTTTTGATTTGAACCATGTAAGTGGGTTACATATTCATAACAAATGACACAGTAATTAGTGTGAATGGGCTCCCACTGGCCAATCTGGGACAATTTGAGCATCAAAAAAAAAGATGATAAAGATTACAATTCAATTAATAAAAATAATCTATGCATCAAGAATGATATTTAAAGAAGAGAGGAAGGAAGCGATGGGAAAATAGAATAAGGGAGAAAGCTCTTTACAGTAAGATTTCACCTGTTATATATGCAAGGGAATAATTAGAGTATCATCATTTTACATCCCCTAGTGTATTGATTCATGGGAGAACTATGAGTGGATGCTAAAATCATTAGGTGGAAAATTGTTCGGGAACACAATAATCACACAGACTCAAAGTACTTCCATAATTACTAGTTAACTACAATGGAGGGATTTGCTGCTTACCAACTTAACCAAGTTATTACACTTAACATTACCATCATTAGTTCCATACAACATAACATCATGTGTTTCCTGATGTGATATATTAACAATATCACCTAGGAGCCTTGACGAAAGTGTCTAGACCAATGATTTTCAACTGGAGGTGACTGTGACTCCAGGGGACATTTGTCAATGTTTTGAGACATTTTTGATTGTCATGGCTGGGGAGTTTAGGGATGAAATGTCATGATGTCCACAACTTATTTTCAAATGGTTCAGAGAAATAAAAGGATGAGGTAAAGCATATAAAGTTGTTCATTGTGCTATTTCAGGCTTTCCGTAGATTTGAAAAAAAAAACTTTTTAAATTGGAGAGAAAAAAGCACTTCATGCTGGGTCAGCTGAGAGGGCCTAGAAGCAACACCCCAGTAGCAATAACCACACCTAGTGCCCAGATCTAGATTCTTGACACCATCCTCCAATAAAAGATACCAAGGCTCCTTGGAAAATTGGCTGATTCTAGGACTGGGGCAGGAAATATACCAGATGAGCTGCAGCATTGTGTAGTGACAGAAAGCAAGAGAGCGCTCAAAGGAAAAAACCCCACAATGATGGGGGTACAGCAAAGGGACATAGGAGACAACTGAAAGAGCTCCCAATAGCCAAAACAGGAACAATTTGAGCAATAATATAAATAAAATAGTATTAGCTTATAACCCAAAGTATACAATAAGAATCCATGAGTTCATAAGATAAAAATAAATAAATGGTTGAGTAAATAAGTAAATGGGGGAGAGGAGACAAATCTTCAGTGCAAAACATTGCAAATAACTTATCTAGCACTCCTCCCTCCAGGAAGTGAGCATAGCTCCCTACTCCTTAAGTGTAGGTTGCATGTAGTGACTTCCTTCCAAGAGGACAGTATGAAAGGGAGGAAGGGGAAGAGCCTCACAGTGGGGAAACCTGATAAGCACTATCTCATCCAAGTGATCAAGGTCAATGTCAGCAGTGCTATATCAGATTTTTTTAAAATAAATTTATTTATTTAATTTATTTATTTTTGGCTGTGTTGGGTCTTTGTTGCTTCAAGGGGGCTTTCTCTAGTTGTGGCGAGTGGGAGCTACTCTTCGTTGTGGTGTGCGGGCTTCTCATTGTGGTGGCTTCTCTTGTTGCGGAGCACGGGCTCTAGGCGCGTGGGCTTCAGTAGTTGTGGCTCGCGGGCCCTAGATCGCAGGCTCAGTAGTTGTGGCACATGGGCTTAGTTGCTCCACGGCATGTGGGATCTTCCCGGACCAGGGCTTGAACCCGTGTCCCCTGCATTGGCAGGCGGATTCTTAACCACTGCGCTACAGGGAAGCCCACTATATCAGATTAATGGGCAGGTACCCTTGATGTAAAGGGAGCAGAATGGCATTTTGCCTCTGCAGTCTTCCACCCCAAAACCCATAACCCCAGTCTAATCATGAGAAAAACATCATCAGAAAAACATCTCGATAGAGGGCTGTTTCATAAAATACCTGATTAGTACTCCTCAATACTGTTAAGGTTGTCAAAAAAGTGAAGTCTGAGAAATTGTCATAGGCAAGGGGAACCTAAGGAAACCTGACTGCTAAATGTAATATGGTAACTTAGGTAGGATCCTGGGTCAGAAAAAAAGACAATAGGTAAAAACTAGGGAAATCTGAGTACATTATGGAGTTCAGTTAATAATAATCTCATCATCATTATCATCAAGGGCATGAGAGAACTATTTGGGGTGTTGGAAGTGTCCTGTATCTTGATTGTCAGGGGTGATTACATGACTGCATGTTTATTTGTCAAAATTCATAGAACTGTACACCTAAAAAGGGCAAATGTTACACTATGAAAATTATATTTCAATAAGTCTGATTTAAAAAGAAAAGTATAACGTTACCAGTGCCCCTCTTTCCCATCTCTACATAGTAAAACCATAACAGTAACCTAATTGCCAGCATTTATTGAACACTTACTCATGTTCTGTATGTGTATTACCTCACTTAACTCTAAGAAGTAAATGTAATTATTGTTCTCATTTTTTGGATGAAGAAATTAAGCTCAAAACAGTTAAGCAACTTATATAAGATAACAGAGCTGGTAAACATTAGGACTAGGACTTGATTCTAGATAGCTCAAGATCAAAACCCATGTGTTTTACAACCATTCTATCCATACCACCTAATGTTCTTCCTTTCTGATTCTACGGAAAGGAATATTATGCTTTATGGAATAATAAAAAGGTAAAAGAAAAATTTATATCTGCCCCTTTCCTCAGTTCTACACACAATAGCTATTATACTTTGTTTAGCTACAACTTTAAGCCCAGGTGCCATAACTAAATTTACCAAACAGTGAAAGTGTTCATAACAGTCATGCAAATTGATTTGGGATCACAGCTCACCTGAAACTGTCAGCCTTTAGGACCTGCATCTGGAATGTTCTGAGATGGAGCAGAGCAAATAGGAGAATCCTTGCAGCAGAAGGACTAAGAGAAGGTGGGCTCATTTTCATTTAGCCCTGGATTCCTCTCTGCCACTTTACCTGCCTTCAGTTTCATTCACGTTCACAGGAGCTCTTTTACTTTCTGGACAGTGGGTTCCATCATAAGGGTATGATTGGCAAGAGACACCCCTCTCTTCTCCTTGTGAATATGAAGTGAGCTCTCTCCACCCTGATCCATGTTAGATTCAAGCTTCAGATCCAGGAATTAGAGAACCAACCTCACTTCCTTCTGCTACTCTATTTTCTATGGAGTGAGACCTCGGTCATAGAGGAAACAATATCAAGACATGTGAGGGCTTCCCTGGTGGCGCAGTGGTTGAGAATCTGCCTGCTAATGCAGGGCACACGGGTTCGAGCCCTGGTCTGGGAAGATCCCACATGCCGTGGAGCAACTGGGCCCGTGAGCCACAACTACTGAGCCTGCGTGTCTGGAGCCTGTGCTCCGCAACAAGAGAGGCCGCGATAGTGAGAGGCCTGCGCACCGCAATGAAGAGTGGCCCCCACTTGCCACAACTAGAGAAAGCCCTCGCACAGAAATGAAGACCCAACACAGCCATGAATAAATAAATAAATAAATAATGTGAAACCTTTAAAAAAAAAAAAAAAAAAAAGACATGTGAGACATGAATTTCATGGTTTAGTTTTCGAATGGAGCGGACATACGGGGTTTTTCAAATGAAATATGGTAGTCACAGATCACTATTTTACTTTTACCCAGATCTTCCTTTGGACCTTTCCCATAAAATTTCTGGGGGAACAAGAACAGTGTCAAACAGTTTTGGTGCCTTCCAAATCAAAGGCATTGCAGAATAAAATGTATACTAGTCTGGTGTCTCCTTTAAATTGGAAAGAAGTTGCTGATTGTAAAAACGAAACTCAACATTCATAAAGGACCTTGCAGTGACTGATTGCATTACTCACTATCCAGCCAACCTTAGGGCATGACCCAGGTGGCTCGCTACCATCATTTCCATGGGCAGTTCGAGATGACTCTTTTCTTTAAAAGGCCAAACACAAGCCATGGTCAGAGGAAGGATTGGAATCTAAATGCACTGTCACCAGTTTGCTGAAGAAAAGAGAAACGAGCAAGCTCTATTAGACAGTGGGGACAGTGCTGTCTTGAAAACAAAAACATATTTTTCATTTATTAGAGCCTCCCTCTCCCCTCATTTTCTAAGTGATATCTCATTTCAAAGGTGGTGGGTTAGAAGAAAAGAAACCTTAAGAAAAGAGAACCCACAGTTGGAAGAATTTGCAGAAGTTTTGCACTTTCATGGTTCCTTATTCATCCTGGCTTTCTTGACTAATTTACTTAGCAAATATTTATTGCATACTTTTGTGCTTTCTGCTTTCCCATTATTATTCCACAAATAACAGGACTGTGTAACCTAATATTTATTGAACATCACCATTCACCAGGCACTGTGCTAAACACTTACGGAGATGATGTATTTTCACATCTATAATCCAGTGATTTTTACAGCTGGAGAAACTGAGGATTAAAGAAGTGTTGAAACTTGATCAATTTTATGCATATGGGAAGTGACAGAGGAATTAAGCTGTCAGTTTCAAGCAATCCTGTGCATAACTTTGTTTACTTTTTTCACAGAGGAAGTAGTTGGCTTTGAAGCTGTTTGTCCCAAGTAGGCACTATGATGGGCAAGGTTGTGCTCTGATAATGGATTATCCCCAAATCTCAAGAACTTAAGACAACAAAGGTTTATTTTTCACTTGTGCTACATCCCCATCATGGGTCAGCTGAGAACTGGGCTCTGCCTGGTCCTCAGTCCAGAACCCAGGTTGATGGAGCAGCCATTAATTACCTTGTCATGGCAGAAGCAAAGCACACTGGCTTTTAAAGGTTCCCCCAGGATTGACACTTGTAACTCCTGCTCACATATTTTTTGGCCAAAGCAAATCATATGGTTCTGCCTGAGACTGCAGACTGGGGAGATGCAATCTTGCCACGTGCCCGCAAAAGGGAAAGAAACTAATATTGTGGACATCCTAAAGACATTCTCACGTGATAATGACTAAGACTGTTACTGGTATATGCTGAGGTCTCACCTCCTATGGTTGCATGTGAAATAGCCCCAAACATGCACCCAGTCTGTGTCACTGATTTCTCTCTTCTACCGCTCTGAATCTTATCCAAGATAATTGCCCACTATCTACCTTGGCAGTGTCTGACTTTCTCCTTCTCTCAAAAAAACTCTTCTGAAGAAGCTGCTATATTTTTTCAACTGATGGAGTTTCCCATAGTATCCTGCTATCTCACTTCTCTGATCCCTTGGCAACAGAAGAGTCAAAAAGAGGACCAGCGATAAATGACATGATCGGTAAACTGTCAGCTGAAAGGACCTTGATCTTTCTTTACCCTGTTCTTTCAAACCCCTATTATGAGAATAATAACATGCTAGTATCTCTTGCCTTTATCTGCTGCTTAAGAAATATGCCCATATGAGACCAGTCTTAGGAATCTGGACAACTTTCTCTCCATTTTTTAGAGTTTAGTTCAAGAAATATTTATTGGGCATCCATATCAGGCTAAGCACGGGGATACACAGGTGAACAAACATGCTCTCTGCTCTCAAAGGGCTCGCGTGGAAATGGAAAGCTCGGTGATTCTCGGCCCTGGGTGCACCTGAAAATCACCTGGGGAGATAGAAAAATGCAGTGCTGAGACCCACTTCCAAGGTTTCTGATTTAATTGGTCTGGGGTGAGGCTCAGGCATCAGTATTTTTTCAAAACCCTTGGACTGATTCTAATGTGCAATCAGAGTTGATTTAAGATAGGTATATAAACAGATAACTTCAACATCATATTTAAAACACTGTTGAGGATGAAGCTGAAGCAGAAGCAGATACATTATATCATAATAACTACAACTTACTGTCCATTCCATATGAGGTGATCACCTAGGTAGGCACTTTACAAACACAATCTCTACTCCCCAATACAATCCTCTCTGTTCAAAATCCTTATCCCCATTTCATAGATGAGAAAACCAAGGCCCAGAGAGTTTGCAACTTGCCCAAAGTCACATAACTAGCAAGTTTCAGAGCTAAATTTAAACTTAGGACTCTCTGGCTCCAAACCAACAGAACATCCAAATATTTGCTCTTTTTCCAGAGTAGATCGCACTCATTCACCATTTTCCTAGAGAATGTAAATGAAAGTCGTGTAAGTCAACCTGCCCTATTTGTTTCACTCTTGGTTATATTCTTATGCTACTTAGTTGTGTTTCCTGAAGTTTCCCTCTGCTCCTCCTACATTCAAGTTCACATTCTTACGGGCGATGGGGGAGAAGAAATAGTGGGAAGGTAGCCTAAGTTCAATGCTAGAGCAACTAACTCATCATCTTGGCACTTCATGCTATTTTCCCCCAGAGCCAGGTATGATCAAAAGTTCCTCCTCCTAGTTGTGTAAATGACCTGCGAAGTCGAGCTGCAAGCCAAGGCTGTCTGAATCACGTGTGCTTGCAGAAAGAGAGCTGAGCCAATTACTTCCAAAACAAACCTAGTTAAACAAAAGCGCAGAGTGTGGTTGAGCACAACGCACAGGGTGGAGGGGTTCAGAAGACCAGCTGCCGTTCCGGAAAGCATCATGGTGCCTGCAACGTTAAACTGCCAGTGATTAGGGGCAGGGGACATTTGGGCTGGTGGGATGGATTTCACCTCTACAGAACTCTCTAGAAACCAACAAGAATGTCCCTTTTGCATTTTTAGGGGTAACAAGCTGGAAAAATGTTGCCAAATTACTTTTTTTTCAGTGAAATATTGATGATATTTCTGAAATCCTTCAGCTTATGTCTGTCCGTTAATTTGACAACAAAAATAAAAGTGAGACCAGCAGTAGTAACTGGAACCTTGGATGGTTAGGTCTCAGCTTAATTTTGTGGGATGGTGGAAAATGGAGTCTGAAATCTTAGTATCTATCTCCCTCCTTCCCCTACCACAGTGAAAATCTTTGGGCAAGTCCCATATACTTTTCATTTCTTAATTGCATCCTGTTTTTGTAAAGGAAAACATCATAAGTTGCCTTCTTTTTACCTCCTAATATGGCCCTAGAGATTATAATGAAAACTAGAAAAATGATCATATCTTGGGCTCCCTAAGGGAGTGAAACCAAGAGCTTCTATTATTAATAGCAAAATAAAATGTAATTTGCTTTCTCTCCATTTCCACCCTTTTTCTTTCCTATCGTATCTGCCATCATCAAGAGGCCTGTTGATATACCTGAGGCCACACTTCTAAATTGCGTGCCACTGTGTCATAAGCACTTAGCGTAGTACTTGTCACCAGGTAGGCACTCAGTAAATGTCTGTGACTTTTGTGCCTACTCTGACCTGTCCTCATCTCACCCCCAGAGCTCCATCTCCCTGCACCACTGCCACATTGCCATTTCACAGTCCTTTACCAGATGGTAGGAAGAGCTTCAAGCTCCACTGGCAGAGGAGGAAAAAAATTGATTTAAGTCACAGAGCAGACACCAGAATTGAGAGAAGCTGAGTGTGGGTGAGGCGGGAGCATCTGCATGTTGATACCCAGCTGCTCAACAGGCAGATCTCCAGCTAAGACTCAGGCCAACAATGAGTGTCAGTAAATTGCCTCTGCACCTCTTGAGTCTGAAATTCCAGCCTTCCAACAGTCAACAGGAGGGTAATTTGGTAGGAGTCCAGACTCGTCCTTTCCATGAAGTCTCCCTGCAACTCCCACCAGAAAACCTTGGCTGCAGCCCGACCCACAGCCTCAGTTCAGCTTCCAGCACAGTGGGCCAGCCCAGGGCACAAGAAGCAAAATGGAGACCAAATGGCACAGCAAGCTGGAGACAGCCGAGGGCACAGGGACAGGGTCCCTCATTTCCCACCCCTTGGCCAAGTACCCAAAGTTGAAGTACTGGAAGGCAGGGGATGGCCATGCCAACATCTCTCAACATTAGTCATGCCCTCACTGGCGATGTTACCGGGTCAGTCGAAACTTTTTTCCTCCCAACGGTGCCTATGCCCATCTGTAGCTGCCTTTTTTTTTTTTTTTCCCCCCCAGATCTTTTCCATAAAAACAGTGTGTTCTGACTGTCTATAAACTATCCACCCCTAGGTGAGACAAGTAGATAATGTTTTGTATGAGCCAGGCAAGCGACCCAGGGGTGTCTACCTCCCAGCCCCTTGTTCCATGTCCACCAGGGACCGGGAGGCCCATGAGAGCACTGGGAGAGGAGCATTTATGCCTGAGAAGTTCCCATTCAATCAGCTCACCAGGATCAGAGCAAATCCGAGGACAAACATGGCATTAACTCCAGAGGGCTAACACGTGTAATCTAATCTGGAGATGCAAAGGGTGGGATACTAAAATAGAAAAGTTTCTCAATCTCTCCAACCTCTAATTTGGACCAGAAAGAGCTGACAGCTTGATTTATCATCACAAAGGAACTTTATGCACTAAAATAATTGCTAGAAACCTGGATGTTCCGCTAGAAAAATAAATCAACCTAAAAATGTAGTCTCCATATTACCGTGTCCCCAACATTTCAGGGATGACATCGAGCCTTTGGGTGAGATCTGGAGGTGAGTGTGGAAAGAGAAAGGAGGTTGTTTTGAAGGGGTGTTTATTGGAAAGCCCACTACAATCATGCTAGCTGCCCAAACCAATTGTAAAATTGCAGATTTATTATGTTTAGCAGAAATGCAGTCTGTACATCTGAAATATTATCCAAATGACCCGGCTTCAACTTAGAAATCTTCTATGAATTGAAACAAGTGAATTAGAAAGGCTCTTGCCTTTAGCACTGAAGGGTCTGTGAGAGGTGAGACAACATTTATAGTAGTGATAAAATACTATATTTAAGGCTATAAAAATTTGGCATACAAGGTCTCAGTTCAGAAGTAAATTTGTTTTATGTGCTTGGCAAAAGAGCAACCGAAAAGTTTTACAAATGGGAAGTTTGACCTACTGAGACTTCAAAACATAAAATATGTCAATTATTCCTGGGGACTGGGTATAGTAATTACCCCTCTGAATGTTAAAAAATGCAAAATCAGAAGCATTAAGTCAGTGACTGCTTACCTTGACCATGGCACGCATGGCTGATGACAGTTACTCAGAGCGACGGTCCAACTGTCACATTATGTGCCCAGGTGTGCATTAATGGGATGGGCCACTTGGGAACCTAGCAAGAAACTGAGGGAAAGCAACGGAACCCTGTCCAATGAACAGATACCTCATCTGGTGGGGCATCATGCTTCGGTCTGCCCAGAAGCCAGCAATCCTGTACTTGGGATTCTATGCCTGGTTCAAGCTAGAACTAGTAGAAAATGCTGGGCAACTGACAGATGTGCAATGTAATCCAAAGAGCCTTACTAATTTTAGCCTTCTCCACGTCTCTGACCTCATCATCTACCCCTCTCTCTTCATCCTTACTCTCAGCTACACTGGGCGATCCTGGCCAAGATTGCTTCTAGCCCATTCTTGCTCCCAGGCCCTGCCCTAGCTGTTGTTTCCTCCACCTGGAATACTCTTCTTGCGATATTAACCTGGCTGGCTCCTTCCTGCCATCACATCTCAGTTTAAACATCACCTCTAAGAGGCTTCCCTGCGGCACCCAATCTAAAGAAGTCAGCCCGTCTCTGTTTCTGTCTCTGTCCCTACCTCTCTCTCTCTCTTTCTCCTCCCCCTACCCCTCACCTCCACTCTCACTCCACATACGCACAGCAATCACCTATTTTAATGCTGCCAGATCTCATGCAATTATCTGATATTTTAATTTTTTTTTCCTTATTTTTTTTGGCTGTGTCGGGTCCTAGTTGTGGCACGCGGGATCTTTGTTGAGGCATGCAGGATCTTTTCATTACGGCTCGGGCTTCTCTCTAGTTATGGCATGCGGGTTTTCTCTCTCTAGTTGTGGCACGTGGGCTCTGTAATTTGCGGCACGTGGGCTCTCTCGTTGAGGCGCTCAAGCTCAGTAGTTGTGGCGCGCAGGCTTAGTTGCCCCACGGTATGTGGGATCCTAGTTCCCCGACCAGGGATGGAACCCGTGTCCCCTGTGTTGGAAGGTGGATTCTTTACCACTGGACCACCAGGGAAGTCCCTGATATTTTAATTTTTTATTTAGTTTTAAAACTTGTTTGCTGTGCTTCTTCCTTCATTAAAATGTAACTGCCAGGCAGGCAGGGACTTTGTTCTCTTTGCTGTTGTCTCATCAGTACCTGAATCCTGCCTACCACGTGTAGATGCTCAATACACAATTTTAGAACAAATAAACAAGCAGACACCTGACAGGTAAACCTATGGGGCAGGTTTGAAAGAGCCCTTGTGGGGAGTGGAGGAGCCAGACTCCAGCCCCAGAGCTCACTTCAGGCAAGTCATTGCACGCTTGTCTCTGGGCCTCACGTGCTTATCTGGAAACAGAGACCGGATGATCGGTGGTCTGCCCTCTGTTCTGTGAAGCCCTTCCCTCCCCCCACTGTCACTTCTCCCAATTTAGCCAGAGCAGCTTTGCTTTGACCTTTTTTTATGTATTTGATTTTTCATAAGTTCCCGTTTGATAAAGGATTCTGCTGCTAAAATAAAAATTTTAATCCTCCAGATTAGATAAACCCTTCTGCTTGAAGTTAATCCTGGCTCAGCCTCGTTACCAGTTGTGTGATTCTGGGAAATTCATTTCACTTCTTTAAACTTCGACATCATCATACATACTAGAGACAATTTCAGGACCTACCTCTCAGCATCTCTGGGAGTTACTCCACCCATGGTAGGCAGAATAATGACTCCCCAAAGATGTCAATGCCCTAATCCCCGGATCCTATGAATATGTTGTCTTCCACAGCAAAAGGGACTTCGAAGATATAATTAATGTTAAAGATTTTCAGATGGGGATGTTATCCTAGATTATCCAGATGGGCCGAACCTAAGCACATGAGTCCTTAAAAGTGGAGAACCTTTCTAGCTACAGTCAGGAGGAGATGAAAGAGAAAGAGAAATCCCTCACTGCTGGCTTTGAAGCTAGCCAAAGGGGCCCCCGGAGCTGAGGAACATGGGTGGCCTCTACAAGCTGGATACAACCCTCCGTGATAGCCAGTAAGGAAATGGATCTCAGTCCTACAACTGCAGAAAAAAAACCTGGGGGCTTCCCTGGTGGCTCAGTGGTTAGGAATCCGCCTGCCAATGCGGGGGACACGGGTTCAAGCCCTGGTCTGGGAAGATCCCACATGCCGCGGAGCAACTAAGCCCGTGCTCCACAACTACTGAGCCTGCGCTCTAGAGCCCAAGCTCACTGCAACTAGAGAAAGCCTGCGCGCAGCAACAAAGACCCAATGCAGCCAAAAGTAAATAAATAAATTTTTAAAAAAAATTAAAAAAAAAAAAACATGAATTCTGTCAACCACCTGAATTAGTAAGGAAACGGATTCTCTCCAAGAGCCTCCAGAAAGGCACCAGCCTTGCCACGACTCTGATTTTAGACCAGTGAGACCCATACCGACTTCTGACCACAGAACTGTAAAATAATAAGTCTGTAATGTTTTAAGCTGCTAAATTTATGATAATTTGTTACAGCATCAATAGAAAACTAATACACCATTTAAAGTACGTAGTGAAGTACTTGGCACATGGTAAGAGCTCAATAAGTGTTGGCATTTCTTATAAATATTATTAAGAGCATAATTATTAATATTGTTTTATTATCTCAAAAATCTCTTCCTGCCTTGGTGTTGAGCTCTGAATTCTGAAACCCCTCTTCCTGCCTCTCCTGGAATAGCGTCCTTTTAGTTGTTTTAAAGGAATTGTTCACCAGTTTCAGGGGCTGAGTGTTGTGCTGGATTGAAGAGCAAGGAAATTTCTTGAGATGCAAAAACAAGAGTGCAAATTAACATCACTAAAGAGGGACAGATGGATAGGTGTTGCATATTTCTGGATAGGATAGCTTGAGAAGAACACCACATGACCTACACAGTAGTTTGGCTGGGAACAATTAACCTAAATCTAACCAACAGGAAATAGCAGGCAAATGCCAAATGAGAAAGATGCTACTAAAAAGGAACTTCTGCCCTTCAAAAATGTCAGTGTCACAAAAGACAAAGAAGAACCAAGGAGTTGTTCCAGATTATAGGAGACTAAAGAGACAAGATAACTAAATGCAATATGTAATTCTAGAACAGATCACCACTGGACATGATTGAGTCAACTGAAAAAAATTGGGATATAGATTGTAGATAAATAAGTGTATTTATTAATGTTAAATTTCCTGAAGTTGATGTCTATACTGTGGTTATATAAGAGAATATACTTATTCTTAAGAAATACACACTGAAATATTTAGAGATAAGGGCCACGATGTGTGCGTCTTATTTTCAATGGTTCAGGGGAGTGGGAAAAAAAAAAAAATATATATATATATATATATACACACAAACACACGTATGTAATATATGTGTGTATTTGTAAGGTATGTATGTGTGTGTATATGTATATTTTATACACAGAGTTAAAGCAAGTGAGCAAATTATACATCAAGTGGGGCAGAATGTTAGCAACAGGTAAATCTGAGTAAAGTATAAATGGTTTTACTCTTGCAACTTTTCTGTAAGTTTGAAATTACAGACATACCTTGGAGATACTGTGGGTTCAGTTCCAGACCACCACAATAAAGTGAATACCACAAAAAAGCAAATCACACAAAATTTTTGGTTTCCCGATGCATATGTTATGTTTACACTCTACTGTAGTCTATTAAGTGTGGAATGGTATTATGTCTAAAGAAACAATGTATGTACCTTAATTTAAAAAGGCATTATTACTAAAAAAAAAATGCTAACCATCATCTGAGCTTCCAGCAAGTCATAATCATTTTGTTGGTGGAGGGTCTTGCGTCCACGCTGATGGCTGCTGACGGATCAGGGTGATGGCTGCTGAGGGCTGGTGGTGCTGAGGCAGTTTTAGACAACAGTGAAGTTTGCTGCATCGAATGACTCTTCCTTTCACAAATGATTTCTCTGTAGCATGCAGTGCTGTTTGACAGCCTCTTAACACAGAACTTTTTGCAAAATTGGAGTCAATCCTCCCAAACCCTGCCACTGCTTTATCAACTAAGTTTACATAATATTCTAAATCCTTTGTTGTCATTTGAACAATCTTCACAGCATCTTTACCAGGAGTAGATTCCATCTCAGGAAACCACTTTCTTTGCTCATCCATATAATTTGTCATGTTCATTTCATCATGAGGTTGCAGCAATTCAGCCGCACCTTCAGGCTCTACTTCTAGTTCTAGTTTTGCTGTTTACATCATACCTGCAGTTCCTTCCCCCACCGAAGTCTTGAACCCCTCAAAGTCATTCGTGAGGGTTGGAATCAACTTCCAAACTCCTGTTAATGTTGATATTTTGACCTCTTCACATGAATCACATGTGTTCTTAATGGCATTTAGAAAGGTGACTCCTTTCCAGAATGTTTTCCATTGACTTTGCCCGGATCCATCAGGGGAATCACTATCTATAGCAGTTATAGCCTTATGAAATGTATTTCTTAAATAATAAGACTTGAAAGTCAAAATGATTCCTTGACTGCAGTATGAATATTGTGTTAGCAGGCATGAAAACAAGATTAATCTCATTATACATCTCCATCAGAGCTCTTGGGTGACCAGGTACATTGTCTGTGAGCAGTAATAATTTGAAAGGAATCTTTTTTCTGATCAGATCTCAACAGTGGGCTTAAATTATTCAGTAAACCATGTTGTAAATAGATGTGCTGTCATCCAGGTTTTGTTGTTCCATTTATAGAGCACAAGCAGAGTAGAGTTAGCAAAATTCTTAAGGGCCTTAGGATTTTCAAAGCAGTAAATGAGTATTGGCTTCAACTTTTAGTCACCAGCTGCATTAGCCCCTAACAAGAGAGTCAGCCTGTCCTTTGAAGCTTTGAAGCCAGGCATTGACTTCTCTTCTGTAGCTATGAAAGTCCTAGATGGCATCTTCTTCCAATAGAAGTCTGCTTTGTCTACATTGAAAATCTCTTGTTTAGTGTAGCCACCTTCATTCATTATCTTAATTAAAGATCTTCTGGATAACTTGCTGAAGCTTCTACATCAACACTTGCTGCTTCACTTTGTACTTTCATGTTATGGAGGTGGCTTCTTTCCTTAAACCTCATGAACCAACCTCTGCCAGCTTCAGACTGTTTTTCTGCAGCTTCCTCACCTCTCTTAGCCTTCCTAGAATTGAAGAGAGTTAGGGCCTTGCTCTGGATTAAGCTTTGGCTGAAGGGAATGCTGTGGCTGGTTTGCTCTTCTATTCCAACCACTCAAACTTTCTCCGTATCAGCAACAAGCCTGTTTTGCTCTCTCATCATTCGTGTGTTCACTGGAGTAGCACTTTTAATTTCCTGCAAGAACTTTTCCTTTGCCTTCACAACTTGTCAAACTGTCTGGCACAAGAGGCCTAGCTTTCAGCCTATTTCAACATTTGACCTGCCTTCCTCACTAAGCTTGATCATTTCTAGCTTTTGCCATTGTAGGATTATTAATTGGCCTAATTTTGATATTGTATCTCAGGAAATAGGGAGGCTCAAGGAGAGGGAGAGAGAACAGGGAATGGCCAGTCAGCAGAGAAGTCAGAACACACACATTTAGCGAGTAAGTTTTCTATCTCATATGGATATGGTTTGTGGGTCCCCAAAACAATTACAATAGTAACGTCAAAGATCACTGATCACAGATCACCATAACCAAAATAATAACCACGAAAAAGTTCAAAATAGTGTGAGAATTACCAAAATGTGACACAGAGACATGAAGTGAGCAAATGTTGTTGGGAAAATGGTACCAACAGACTTGCTCGATGCAGGGTTGTCACAACCTTCAATTTGTAAACTGTGCAATATCTGTGGAGTGCAATAAAATGAGGAGTGCCTGTAAAATGTTAAAAGAAAAACCACCCAAGTTTGCAATCCTGTACAGAGAAGGAACTGGTAGCACTTGGTGTCCATTCAAGCCACATGTTTTCTTCTGATATGTAATTTCATTTGATACCTATCTTATCATGCCTGTCCATTTTCTAGGCATCTAGAATGTATAGCTTCCAAAACTAGCATAAAGACAGAAAATTTCCTCAAACTTTCCTTAGGGTGTATTAAATGTAAGTCCTGGTCAAAGAAAACACAATTTTCAAATAATCCACTAATTTTAGATGTAATAGTTCTTAGACCCTGAAGTGCTAGCCTAGTGCTTAGAAATATCCAGACAGCAAGCTAAGTAAATAAATATACTGCCTCACAAAGGTGGCACAGCTGTCAGCCAAAATGTTAGATGAATGAAGTAATTAGTCCACTGTAAAAAATAATTACATGTATTTACTGCATATAGACAGAATTATTGATGATAATGGGCCTACAGGAGTGATCATGATGGGTTGGGTAAATCACAGGTGTCTCCAAATGATTCTAAATGTTTGCCTATTTAATTCTCATTGCAAAATAAGCCCTTTCATCTTTGATAATGTCGGTATAGAACACTGGTGTTTGGGGAGGTGTGCTTATGGAAACGGAATGCTGTTCCCTTCTATTCACATACCAAAATATATGAGGTTTTGAGCCTTCTGTGGTCAAGCCAGCCTCACTTCCAGCAGTGCCAAGTTTTTTTAAGAAAATACTGGAGATTCCTAAAACGCATTAATGCTTTGGAAAATTGCTCTCATCACCAATAAGATGCTCTCATCACTCAGGCACCCACGTGTGCGTCCATCATTTGACAGCGTCTCATTCAATAGTGTCTCAAGAACCAGGAATGAAAATAACAATGGCTCTCCTACCAGGTCGGTGGCTTCTCTCAAAGTGGAGAAAGAAACGCTGAGCATCTCATCCATGTAATTTGTGACCATTAGAAAGACCGGGATGCGCTTTCGTTTAATCCCTTTGGACTAACAACATAGCCCATCTGGAGCATAAAAGCTCTAAGCCTAGAGAAAAGAGACAGCACAGATGAGCAGTTTCCACGCAGTTTCTCCATTCAGAGGTGCTAATAAGGAAAAATGCCGAATTACTATGATTACCCGTGACTTGAACATAGTTTATCACCTGCCAATATGAATGAAGGCCCCTGGAGGGCTGAGGAATGGCTGGAAGAACAATGGCCTTGGAGACAGAATCTCTGTGGTGTCTGAAAGGGGAATCTCCGCTGACTGCAAGACGGTCTGCCTTATAAAATGGAGCTCTTTTCTAAGTGAACCCTGCAAACTAGTCCTGGGGTGTTCCCATGCCATGGAGAAAGAAAATAGAAGAGCTTTCACAGAAAAATCAGGCCCATAAAACATGAAATGAAGGGAAGACAGAGCCAGCAATTATCCCAAAGAATCACACGAGATAGCCAATCGAAGATACTTCATAGTGAGGCCAAGCTCTCCTCAAATTCGGCAGATAATTGTCAGCCTGCTTTCTACTTTATGTGTTATTGTGTAGACTTAATTACACTGTGAAATCCCTCTTGTTTTCAGACCTAAGTGCCACTGGAATGCTGTTACAGCCGTCACATGAGATTCATTAGGAAGAAGAGCTTGGCTTTGTAGGGACTGGGCATTT
Organism: Balaenoptera ricei; assembly: GCF_028023285.1. Taxonomy (NCBI): domain Eukaryota; kingdom Metazoa; phylum Chordata; class Mammalia; order Artiodactyla; family Balaenopteridae; genus Balaenoptera; species Balaenoptera ricei. The sequence goes on from NC_082644.1 coordinate 79,171,061, forward strand.
GGCTGTTCCATGGAATCTTTTCTCTGTCATCACAAAGCTCCTGTGTTAAGGCCATTGTAGGCTCTACAGCACAGCACCTCCAGCCCTGCAAGGCCCCACAAGCCATCATGTCTCAGGGGTGGCTTGCCTCGTTGGCAGGTGCTAAGCTTTTATTTTTATTATGATAATGGGCTCATTTCCCCATGAGCTGTTTAGATTAAGTATTGCCACAGCCTGAGTTCTCTTTTATGGTCAACTTTTCACTTTATTTACTGCAGCACCAAAACAACTAGGATTTGTTTATTAATCTTTGTTCTCTTTGGGGATGGCTACAAGGAGAAAGGGCTCTCGGAAATTTGAAGAGTATTACCTTTTTGTTTAGTAATTCATGGTCCATCCTCACAAAGCCATGCATACATGCTTGTGCATACATGCTTGTGGGTGCATTCACATACACACACGCGTGCACACACACACACACACGCACACACGCACTCGTTTGGGGAGCCCCTACTCTCACACCATAGACACAGCAGCGTTCTAACATGGGACGGGGGGGTGGAGAGACTAACTGTAGACTGGAGACCAGGACATGTGCCCTTCATTAATAGGTGGAAGAGCAAATAAGATAAAAACATTTCTCATCTTCCACTACCTTCTCTAGATAAATCAGTGTTGTGCTCATAGCGCTGCTTCTAACATTTTTTCAGCTTTTTCCTAATTCCTAGTCCTCACCTCAGTCTAGTACATTTAAGAAATCTTGAAAAACTACCACTTTTGGAGAATGTGCTCAGAGGGTCTTTCCCTTCTTCTCGCCCAGCCCATCCCACACACGTACACATGCACATGCTCGGCTCCAGGTACTGTGTTCCTCTACACCTGAAAACTAATTCCCTTCTTATTCTAAATAACACACAGAGTGTTATTGAAAAAGCTCACGCTGACAAGAGTTGCTGCAGTATCACCGGTTGCAGGGGATCATGTGTGTGGATTTGTATAGTTCTTAGTCAGAGCCATAGTTTCAAGTGTACGTCCTGTGAACTCCATTGTATTGGAGAAACACCGTAAAACATAGTTTTGATGTTCAGAGAACTTGAAGCCCTGGGCTAGTGGTCAGTAAATCTAGATTTAGTTCTCAAGCTACCACTAATTAGCTTCTGGCTTTGGTCAAGTCCTGAAAAGTCTAGGTTTCAGTACTTTTATCTGTACAAATGGGGGAGAGGGGTGGAAACTGAACAAGATCAAGGGGCCTAAATTCAAGTCCCTGCAGGTTCCAGGCAGGAACCACGATCAGGTGGGCCAGCTGGGGACTCAGGCCCCCAGGGGTCCACCCATCTAGAGAAGTCATCTGCTGCTCGGCCCTTGTCCATTGTTGCAGGCAGAACTTGAGGTAATCCAGACTGTTATGAGAAATCTTTTGATTTCTTTAGACAGAGTAGGGGTCAACCCTGTGCTAGCCAACCAAAATTTTGGCAAACCAGTTTCCAGTTAAGCAGCTTCTGAACTACTTCCCCTCCAAGGTCCTCCAGCCCTATTTTGTATGGCATTTAGAGCCATCCAGCAACTGGCATGAAAACCAAGTATTCAGAAGAGTGTACGGACCCTGGGGAAGACGGTCACTGAATCGCTCAGGTCATCGAACAATTATGAGCTGTGGTCATCCCTCACTCTACACTGTTTCAGCAGGTCCAAGTAGTTTGTGATGAAAATTGAGATGGGATTGCTGGCTTTTGAGAAGGAGGAGGGGCTTAGGAGGAACATTAAAGGAAACAAAACTCCATTTTTAACTGTACATGATACTCCTGGTTGACGGTATCCATAAGGAAGAGGAAGTAGGTCTCTGTATAATCTACCACACGACTCTGGAGACTCAGCAAAACCTCTCAGGGCTGTAAGAAATAAAAGCACAGAAGTACAGAAAAAGGAGCAATCAAAACGTACCCAGTAGTCCACAGAAGCCATCAAATAACACAGGAGAGAAAATGGGTAGCAATGAATAAGGCACTGAACACAGCAAAATTCTCAGACCAAGCGAAACATTTTTGAAGAAAACTTTCCAAATTCTGTGAAGTTTTCTAAAGGTAGAGTAAGAGGCAAAGGCTCCAAACCTAGGGGGAAAGATAGAATCTCTGGCTGGTGCCTCCTGATTAACAAGTAGAAAGTGATCCAGTTGTTATAGCGACTTGAAGATACACAAAAGAAAACATCACTTCTTTAAAATATTCCTGACAATGAATAGGCAGAGTCTTTCAAAATATCTTCTTAAAAATGTAAGAGGCTCTTTTTTTTTTTTTTCTTTAAGAGCCTATCACACAGAATGCTTCTTAGATTTTTTTTCCCCCCAGATAACAAGACTTGTTTACACAAGCTCTAGTTTGCTTACACAGGTGAGCAATTTGGGCAAAAAGTAATGACTTATTACTAACAGAAAATATGTCTGTTAGAGAATAAATTTTGTTTTTCAGCAGTTTGTTTCTGTTTAGGCAGCAAAGGGAGATCAACGTATGTTGTCTTGGTTTTCCCTTTTTTCTAATGATGTATTTAGCTGGAGAGTTTCCCTGGATGCTGAGGTTGTGAAATGCACCCCAGCAGAGTCAGGAAATGAAAGGAAAGGATTTTCAAAATCCTAAAGCATAGGATTTTGGTGGGACTGCATGCCCAGTCCCTCTGCCTCCTCCAGCTTGGCTCCTGCAGCCCCAGACATTTACTTCAGAATCCAAAGGATCGGGCTTCCCTGGTGGCACAGTGGTTAAGAATCCGCCTGCCAACGCAGGGGACACGGGTTCGAGCCTTGGTCGGAGAAGATCCCACATGCTGTGGAGCAACTAAGCCCGTGTGCCACAACTACTGAGCCTGTGCTCTAGAGCCCGTGAGCCACAACTACTGAGCCCACGAGCCACAGCTACTGAAGCCCACGCTCCTAGAGCCCGCGCACCGCAACGAAGAGCAGCCCCTGCTTGCCGCAACTAGAGAAAGCCTGTGCACAGCAACGAAGACCCAGTGCAGCCAAAAATAAAAAATTAAATTAAAAAAAAGGATCCAAAGGATTGCTCTGTTTTGCTCCAGACAGTTTAACTTTGGCAGAGTATCCTGACTGGAGATTCCAAGCAAAGTCTTGAAATGAAAACTGCAATGATGAAATATCCTGGGGAGCCCTTCTGTACGGGGTGGAGGGCTCTTACTTAAATGATTTGGGTAAACTGTTGGTGCAAAGTCCAGATGAAGTGTCCCAAGGCTATGGCCTGGACAGACATTCTTTAGCGGACAATGTGATGTGGGCTTTTGCCAACTGGTAGAGGGATCAGTGGTCTTTATATATATATATATATTTATTTTATTTATTTATGTTTGGCTGCATTGGGTCTTCCTTGTTGCACACAGACTTTCTCTAGTTGCTGCGAGCAGAGGCTACTCTTCGTTGCGTTGCGTGGGCTTCTCATTGCAGTGGCTTCTCTTGCTGCGGAGCATGGGCTCTAGGCGTGCAAGCTCAGTAGTTGTGGCGCACGGGCTTAGTTGCTCCGCGGCACGTGGGATCTTCCCAGGCCAGGGATCGAACCCGTGTCCCCTGCACTGGCAGGTGGATTCTTAACCACTGCACCACCAGGGAAGTCAGGGATCAGTGGTCTTAAATAGCATAGTAAGCCTGCATATTATGGTCTTTTAGAATGAGTGTGGGAATATTTTTAAGCAAGGATGTGTAATCTTAAAGAGAAGTGGAGTAGAGGAGATAGAGAAATCACTTGGAATTCACAGAAACAGAAGTTTCCAAATCTGCATTTGTTCTGTATGATCTTGGACAAGCCTTGGGGCTCAGTTTACTCATCCTTAAAACGAGGGGCTTGGACCACCTTCAGTTCAGCCAATATATCAAGCACCTTCTACATGCTGTCACCTCCCACCTGTGTCCTCAACAACCGCTCCTCCTCAGTGTATGGCTCCAAATACAGTACCACTCAGCTGCTCAAGCCAAAACTCCTAGAAACCGTTATTTCTCCCTCTCTCTCTGGGCTTTGTTAGGAATACCTCTCTCCACAATTCAGAAACAAGTGAGCATTAAGTTTTGGCAGGGGCGTCATACAGAAAAAAGAGAAAAATATCAACCTGATTGTTTATAAGGCTAAAGTGGAGAATGTGTATTAGATCTACAAAAAAATGAGCAACCTAACACTCCTCCTGCCTCCATGAAACTTCCCATCTCAAGCATGCTGCGTCTCTTCTCCCAAACTCACCAATCACACAGGACAGAGCATTCCTCTTCCCCTTAAGAAGAAGTAGGCGAACTAGACAGAAGGACTGGTAGCTATCTTTCCAATATTTTAAAGAGCAAGGCAGAAACACAGAGAAAAAGGGTGGTCCCTAAACACTCGCTATATCACTGCATTAGTTTCCGAGGGCTGCTGTAACAAAGAACCACAAATTGAGCTGGCTTAAAACAACAGAAATGTGTATTTCTCACAGTTCTGGAAGCCAGAAGTCCAAAATCAAGGCATCAGCACAAGTGACTCACTTCTGGCGGCTCTGAGGGAGGCTCGTTCCTCACCTCCCTTGCTTCTGGTAGTAGCTAGCCATCCTTGCCTTCCTTGGCTTTACACCTTCATGACTCTAATCTCTGCCTCAGTGGCCTCATTACCATCTTCCTTCTGTGTCTGTGCGTCTGTCTTCATGTGCCTTCTTATACGGACATCAGTCATTGGATTTAGGGCCCCACCCTAATCAAGTAGGACCTCATCTTAACTTCGTTATTTCCAAGTAAGGTCCCATTCACGGGCACCAAGGGTTAGGACTTGAATAAATTGTTTGGGGGGACATAATTCAATCCAGTCACCCAGTCGTTTCTACTTCCTAAACATTTTTCACTCTGCCCACTTCGACCCACATCCGTGACCATACTTTAGTTCAGGTCACGAACACAGTTCACTTGGATACTGCAATAGTCTTCTAACTGGTCTCCCTAATGCTAGTCTTTTTCTACTCTTTCACTCTCAAAATCCAGTCCCTATACTGCAAAAATGACTTTCTAAAATTTAAACCTGGTTGTGACAACTGCCTATGAATCTAAAATGATTTCCCACGGCTCTGGGTAAAGTCTGTATCCCTGAGTGTGATGTAAAATCTTCTTCATAATCCAGCCACTGGTCTCTTCTGTCTTCTCTCTCCTGTCTTTTCCTGCTTCCTCGAGCCCTAACATCTACTCTTCACTCTAACTGCCTCAAATTCTTTGCAATTCACTTTTGTACTTTTCGCATTCTTTTATTTAAAAACCTGTATGTTTTTAAGGCGAGGGCATCTATGCTGTATTCTAACAAGATTTTGCCACTCCCTCTATGGTTTCTTCAAGGAGAATCTCATGAACCCTTTTACTTAAGGAATTATTGCCATATATTTAACTCTTTCTACCTCCAGGCCTTTCCACACAAAAAGGTCCTTTCTTTCTCTCTCTCTCTCTCCTTTTCCCTCCCTCCCTCAAACTCATTCTGCAGGTCTCATCTAAGCTGTCACTTCCTCAAGGAACACCCCCCCAACATACACCCTATTTTCTTCTTTGTAAATCGTTCACAATTCCATTAGTAACACTGATCACACAGCACTCATTACAATACCTTTTTACTTGCTGCATTGCCCCCTAGACCCTGAGCTCCATATTGTACAGGAATTAGTCATCATTGTAGCCCTAGCATATAGTAGAACTCAAAATATATTTGTAGAAGGAATGAATTAATGCTGGGCATAACGCTAGGCACTAGGGTTGCAGAGATAAGTAAGATATATTCCCTGACTACGGCAGGTCACAAATAATTCACAATATCCCAACTGAATAAGAGTGGCAGCATCAATATAAAGCTAACTGGAAGCTCAGAAAAAAAGACTCATTCTTTTGGAAGAATTAGAGGACTCAAAACAAACGAACAAAAATGTTTCATACTCTTAGGACATACAAGCTGGGCCTTGAGCTTAAGTTCCCTTCTGGCTCTTACATTTTATGAGTCCAAGTCTTTCATCAAAATTTCAAAGAACTTCCTGCCACTGTTTTAGTGTCTTTCTGAAATAACTGATGCTCTTTCATCCACCAAATTTTCATATCCTCTTCTCAAGGTATTTTCTTTCTTCTTCTTTACTAAGTTCTTTATTTTTCTTCACAGTCTAAGAGCTGTTCGTTTTCTTGGTTATTCTACAATTTTAGTATGATGGGTCTTCTTGCAGATTAAAAACATAATTATATGTTTATGCTGTTTCTTGGGACTAATGCTTAGAATCTTTTAACAATTCTGGAAAATTCCCAGGTATTCTATTATCTTTGAATATTGCCTCTTTCCCATTCTGTTGGGTTGGCCAAAAACTTCTTTCAGGTTTTTCCATAACATCCTACAGAAAAACCTGAACGAATTTTTTGGCCAATCCAATATTATCTCTTTTGGGAACTTTGATATATGTTAGACCTTGTTGTTTTAACCTCCATTACCTCTCATCACTCTTTCCTGTTTTCTATCTTTTTGTCTCTCTGGACTGAATTTTCAGTCTTTTCTTTGTATCCATCTTTGAGTTTACTAGTTTTCTTCCTCTTATGCCTTATCTGCTTAACCTATCTATTGAGTTCTAAATTCACATTTTTATGTCTCTGTCTCTCACTTATAGAGGTTATATTTGGTTCTTTTCAAACTGTTTGGTTACTTTTCTGTGTTCAGGATGCTCTTTTATTTCTTTAAAAATATTAAATATTTGTTATTTTTATATTCCACGTCAGATAATTTCAAGATCTGTAGTCTCTGTGGGTCTGATTCTGCTGTCTGTTATTTCTGCTGACTTTCACTCAGAGCACCTGATTTCCTTATGGTTTATGTTTTTAAACTGTGATCATTCTCCTTGAATGTGATAATATTTTGAGATCTGTGTTAAGATTACATTTCTCTAGAGAAGATTTGCATTTGCTTCTTCCAATTGCCTAGGGATACTACCTACCTGGAACTAATTTAAATTGAATTTGCCTTTTGAGGTGTTTTAGAACACATAGGTAACATGAATTCTGATTAAAAACTCTATGTAAGATCCAGTGTGTGTTTACAAATTCTCAGAGGAGGTTTGCTGTTGATATTATAATCTATCCAAGGCTAAGACCAGGATGATTTTTTTTCTGTCCTCTTCTCCTGGCAAGTTTATTTTTAATTCATCCTTACACTGACACCGTAGTCCTTGGGTTCCCACTTCAGTCTTGTATTTTATCTGGCAACCCTAACTATAATAAGAATGCTCTGAATTTCTCCATTTAAAAAGAGAGATAAAAGCCTAATTAAGGGGGAAGAGAGAAGAATCATAACTGGGTTTCTCTCTGGCCCTAAACAAATATTTCTGCAGTGCTCTAGATTAAAGGTTTTTTCATCTATTTTACATTTTGCCACATCATGATGTCTTCTCTAATTAGCTTTGTTAATTGCTGTCCCCTTACCAGATTGCAAACTCCTTGAGAGCAAGGATTGCCTTTCTTTTCTGCATATACTCATTACAATACGAAAAGCAGTGTATGGACTGCCATTAAGTATGTGTTTATTGCTCCTAAGTCATTTCACTGCCGAGTTCTCCTCCTTTTCCATCCACCCAGGTGCTCAAGCCAGAGTCAGGGAATCATCCTACCTCCCTACCTCTCACATTTTATCATCTATTCTTCTATCTTTTTAATTTCTCTCAAATCTGATTTTTTTTGGCCACGCTGCACAGCAAGCAGGATCTTAGTTCCCCCACCAGGGATCAAACTCATGCCCCCTACAGTGGAAGTGCAGAGTCCTAACCACTGGACCACCAGGGAAGTCCCCAAATCTATTTTCCTTCATGACTGCAGCCACAGTCTTAGTTTATCTCTAATCATTTTCCCTCTAGTATATTCCTTAAAAGGGTGTTTCTCAAACGTGTTACATGGAATCGTGGTTTTGCATGATTTAATAAAGGTAACCATGTTTACAGTAAAATAAGTTATTTTCTAATACAGCTTTTCATGGCTTCCCATTACTCTGAGATTAGAATGCAAACCTCTTACCTTGGCCTAGAAGACCACATTTGATCTGATCCTGCCCTTGAACCTGGCCTCATATCCTGACTCTCTCCCTTTCTCCTTATTCCCTTTAGCCCCACTGACCTTCTTGACGTTGCCTGAACAGATCAAGCTTTCTTAGCCTCTGTTTGGAACACTCTGCCCTCAGAACTTCACATGACTAACTCCTTGTTACCATTCCAATCTCTATTCAAATGTCAGTTCTTGAAAGGCTCTCTCCCAACTAGCCAATCTAACACTTCCCTTCTCCCCTCTAGTCTCATCACTTCTAACCCTTTATCTGAATGTGTATACTTATTTACGTCTTCCTTCTTCATTCAATGCCTATTTCTGGAGCATCTGCTATGTGCCAGGCAATACTGTTGGTATTAAGGTACAGAAAAATAAAACAAAACAAAACAAGCTGTCTTCATGGAGTCTGCATTTTAGACTTCCATGAATGTACGAACCAGCCATGTTCATACATTCATTGAAGATTTATATTTACATTCTAATAATTATCTGCTTTTTCTTTTATTGTCTGTTTTCCCCCTAAAATGTAAGCTCCAGAACGAATGAATAAGTGAATGAACATACGGCTGTAGTGAGCAATCCTCATAGGGACTCAGCTGTGTATATTCAGCCATCACTTCTACCAGCTAGTTGATTTAGAGAAGGATGAAAATCCATAAACAGCTTGCCTATTATGCTATTCCATTGTTGGAATCAGGAGACTTGGTAAAGACTAAAGTCCAACAGAGAACTGAGCCTTCTTTAGCCAACATTTGTAGACAATGATTTAGATTATTTATTCATGTCTCTTCTACTACCGTGTCCCTCCAGTGTGCCGTGCCCCATTGTCAGCTGCACTATTTGCCTTACTGCCAATTCAAATATTTATTCATTGTCCTTGGACACCATTGAGGACAAAATGACTGAAAACCATCAACAGTCCCCCTAACCAAATACTTTGTATCCCAGCACCATTGAACCTTCCAGAAAAATCTTCTGCTTTGGCAAAGCTGTCAGAGGGTCCATTTCATATTTGAGTGTTCCCTATCTGAAGCAATTTTAAGTGCAAAGCCTGTTTGGATTATGTACTTTCTAGTGCTAGGCTTATAATTAGTTGCATTCTTTGGGCATATAAATCTCTTAACCCAGTTCATTTTCCTTGGGTAGACTGAAGAACTTCCGTGACTCGCCTACAAATTTGTACAGCACTGTGCAGTAACTAAGTACATATTTACTCTGGGATAATATGCATTATTGACAATGTGCTTAATTATCTCCCTGAACAATTTAAGTACTGGCTGCTTGTAAGGCTGTCTCTCTCCTCAAAGGGAGCAGTAGTGCATCTCAGTAGGGGGTGGACATTCTGCTGATGCTCCAACAAGGCTGCAGGTGCTCATAAATGGTGGTTTAAGAATGGTTGGCCCAAGTGACAGCCCCAGCCCACTTAGGGAGTCTGAGGCAGAGCCAAGAACAACCCCATTTCCTAGTCATCTGCCTCCTTTACAGAATCCTATCAGAAAAACAATTCATATTAAAAGTGAATTTTTTAAAAGGAGTTTACACAAACATCTGCCACTGTTTTAACCACACCCCATGGAAGAACGTCAGTCTTGTCCCAGTGATGTAGAATTAGGGAATGCTGAGAAACAAAATGGAAAGATGAGAAAATAGAAGTAGGCAGGAAAGGGACAGAAAATGAAGAGCAGAAGCAAAAGTCCAGGTCCCTTGGGGGAGATCTGTGGGAGGAGAGTGTTTCCAAACATGTGGCCCAAATGAGCCCTAGAACTCATAACCTGAGCACTTTCTTTCTTCCCTTAATAGCATTTTTGATTCTAATTAATTCCATAACACACATTTATTAGGAAAATATGGAAACATACACAGACACATAAATGAAATAAATCACACTATTAAATCACACTACTATTGACATTTTAGCTTTTTCTTCTGATTTTTGATAAAGTTGTATCTAGATAGATAGATAGATAGATAGATGATAGATTATACATGTATCTAGATATGGATTATCCTTTTTTACCTAGCCTATCTTGAAAATGTTTTCATGTCTTTAAACACTCTTGAGAAACAAAATTTTAATGGCTATGTACTAGCCCATCTTGTACGAATGTACCAGATTTTTTTTAACCTATTCCCAATAGATGAACTTTTAGGCTGTCTTTTGCAGGGACGTAAGTATTGGTTATTTTCATCTAGAAAGTTTGTTCTGGGAATAAATTTATGTACTAAAGCTATAGTGGGTGGTAGAAAGGTGGAGAAAGTAGAATCTAGCCCTATCACTCAAACACGTTCATTCATGTCTATATTTTCAACTTTTCCTCCACCCCAAAAGTGCTAGGTGAACAAGCTGATTAGAATTATATAGTCTGTCTGTAAATAAGGGCTGGAAGCCAAGTGCAGGGAGTCCTTATATATAAATATATGCATATGAGTGAAGTCATCAGAGTCACTCCTTTCAATTATAACTTTAAGGAAGCAAACGTAAGACATATTCCTGGAAGTTTAACATATGAATTCATTAGCTCAGATGTGGCTTTTGGTTAGGCGTGGCCTGAGTCAGTGGTCTTCAAAGAGAAGTGTGCAAGACAATCCACTGGGCTGCAGAAAAATACAGAACTTGTATTCAAAATTATTTTTAGGTTATTCTCTTAAATGTTCTACTTTAGCATGCCTTTTTTTTTTTTTTTTTTTTGGCTGCGGTGGGTCTTCGTTGCTGTGCGCAGGGTTTCTCTAGTTGGGGTGAGCGGGGGCTACTCTTCATTGCGGTGTGCAGGCTTCTCATTGCGGTGGCTTCTCTTGTTGGGGAGCACGGGCTTTAGGTGTGTGGGCTTCAGTAGTTGTGGCACACGGGCTCAGTAGTTGTGGCTCGCGGGCTCTAGAGAGCAGGCTCAGTAGTTGCGGAGCAAGAGCTTAGTTGCTCCGCGGCATGTTAGATCTTCCCGGACCAGGGCTTGAACACATGTCCCCTGCATTGGCAGGCGGATTCTTAACCACTGCGCCACCAGGGAAGCCCTAGCATGCCTTTTTAATGTATGTAAAATATTCATGCACCAGTACATATAAATAATTTACACACACACATATATGCATTGCAGGTACCTGTTAATTTTTTTTTAAACCATATTTCAAAAAAATATGGGGATTACTGCTTTTGATTTGTGGTATTATGGAGCTCGGAGAGTTATTGGGGCTAGAAACCTATAAAGTGTGGGTGGAGCATCAGTTTGGTCTAATGCTTTGCCTGAGTGTGGGAGGCACTGGGAAGGCAAGTAAAGCCCCAAGTTTGGTCAAGCCTAGGGTATAGGTGATTGGGCCTGGAAAGGTGACTAAGCCAAAAAGGTCGAGATCACCCGAGAAAAGCAAGCCTCTAAGGTATGCTGAATTACAATGAGGTGGGTGCTGTTTTATGGCACAGATGTGGCCTAAGAGGCCAAGGTAGAAGGACCCTAATGAGTCTAGGACAGCTGAGAAGAGACTGAGGTAGGTGAGAGCTTAGGAGCCTCCCAAGACTGCAAGTTTAACATGCCCATTAGTCTAGCATTCTAGGCAGTAACCTAGTAGGTCTTTGCAGTAATGGGACATGGGACAGACAGGTTTCAATAGGCAGTAGTAGAGGGAAGCCTGGCTAGCACGGGGTATGGACAAAGTCCTAGAAGCCTAAAAATGTATTTTGAGAGAAATAGCCCAAGGCAAGTTAGGAGCACCTTGACATTAACTTTTCCCCACAGTTTTACAGAGACTCAATTCTGCCTAAACAATATATCTAATCCCTGGCTAATTCTGGCATATCTAGATATTATACAATAAAAGGCTAGTCTTGAGGCACCAGTTTCTTCTGTCTCCCTCAAACGAAAAAGAAACATACAATAAGAAACATAAATTTAGAGAAAGCAAATTAGAGTCGTTTTAGCTTGTATGTATTTTTAATTACGTGACTCAAAGTTTATGTAAACCATAAAAATAAATTTTTTTCTCTGGACATTTTTAAATGTTCAGTTCCATCTGAAGTTTGAAATATCTCTTTTCCAATATAGTTTGTAAGTAGGATGTACAGAACTCCTAATGTGGCCCTGATCCACCCCTATTCAATGGTGAAGGCTATAGGTATTACTGAGAACAAAATAAAATGTCAGAGAATGTAAGTTGACCACTGAAGGTGACATTGACAGCAGGAGTCAATGTCTCCATGAGGACAGGGCATTTGTGGTGAGTTCCAGCCCTGCTGGTCTCCAAGGGAACAGTGGAAAGGTGACGCAGAGAATCACGTAGCTCTGTCCAGACAGAGTGGACGCTGTAGTCCTACTCACCCCATCCCATAAAAATGAGACAATAAAACAATTTTTCTCAAGAAATGAAGGCTGTATCCCCATCTTGACAAGGCATCTGCTCGCACATTCTCCTTAGCTGGGATGTGAGCAGCTGAAAGCCAGTGGCTGTTTCTGAAGGCTTTTTTCTAAAAGTGGAAGTCTCTCACTCTCTGAATTCTGTCTGAACTTGCCCCATCCCTCCTCAAAATATGCTCTCTCAGCTCAAAGTTTGACAAGATCAAATAACCAGAGCTATTTAAATACCCTGTTTTGGGTAAAGCTTCCAAGACAGTTAACAATTCTAGCTTGTTTACACTCTTCAAACACCACCCCCTCACTCCTCACCCCAACACACACACACATATTAGAAGTCAGGAAAATTCACCTTCCTCCTTAAGCCCTCCTTACCAACCAAATGCCAACTTGACTTAGAGTCAATTTCTAGGTTTGGAATTGTTACCTTTCCTTAATCCCAAAGCAGCTGCCTCTCAGTGGTCAAGCTAAATCCATTTAGCTGATGTTTGACTTGTGGATCTTCTGCGGTAGAAAAATTTTTCTAAATAACTCTTAATGCTTTAGAACTGTTAATAATGAGAAAGACTAGTGGGCATTCATGAGCTGTTATAAGACAGGGTTCCTGTTCTACGCCTTATTCATTTATGCAAACTGTTGTAAAGGTACCAAATTCACTGTGCAACTGGGCTGGAAAAGTCCCTGGAATGGAGATTACATTGGTATGCACATTTCTGAGGCTTGGTTCTGTTTCACATTTTCATCAGTGACCTGCTTAAGGGAGCAGAGAGCAAACTCATTAAGTTCCTAGATGGGAGGGATGGCCAGAACATTAGAGAACAGGATTAGAATTTCCCCAGCCCTTGCCAAATTAGCAAAACTGTCGGAGTCAAATATGTTCATGGGGGACAGGCAGGGAAGAGGAAAGCTGCCCAAATGCAAGCCGAGTAGTAGCAACTTATTTAGGAGCAGAACTGAAAAGACTATAGATGCAAGCACAGACTAGTAGCAGGAAATAAACTTACCCAGTATAACCACTAGCGTTCATTGAGACCTTTGCACCCCCTTAAGATGGATTCAGATTCCCCAATCAATGGATTGGAGAAGCATAAAGCCCTCCCCTAAGAATTCTAAGAATTCCAGTGAGCTTTTCTTCTCATGGCACCTCTAAATTCAGATTCCTGATTCCATTTAATTTCCCTGGTTTATGATTCATTTCACTGCCCTGCTCTAGTCACCCTATAGCAAACCACATTGACCCAGACATAAAAACCATTTCCCTCCCATGAGCAAACCATGGCCTCCTGCAGAAGGGCCTGGCTATCTCCTTGGTTGTCTTGGCTCTTGCTTAATCCTTCTGATTAAACTTCTATCCCAAGTAGCTTAGCAAGATATTTTCCTAAATACAGACAGTTCTCTCCTTTAGAGGAACTCTGGGACCAGCTATTAAGAGAATAACATTTACACCTGTGTTATCTAACAGAAGCCAACATGACAAAGTCACGAGCCAACAGTGCTTCAGCCAAGGGCCGGCCCATATCTTCTGTAAAGTAAATAAATACTAGATAGTAAATACTTTCTAACTCTATTGCAACCACTCCGATGCTATAACATGAAAGCATTCACACAAAATATGCAAACAAAAGGGGCCTGACTGGATTTGGCCCCCGAGTGGGCCATAGTTTGCCAACTCCTGCAACACTCAGCTTCAGAATCTTAGACTTTCGGGGAGGCTTAGCAGCCATTATCATTCAACCTGCAGAAATCAGCACCCAGAAAATAGAGTGCCGCTTACGCGGGTTCACAAGACAGGTAAGCCAGGGTTAAAACTTCAAATTAGAAACAGGTAGCCCAGTTCCCAGGCCAGCCTATATCATCACTATCTATCTATCTATCTATCTATCTATCTATCTATCTATCTAGATACAACTTTATCAAAAATCAGAAGAAAAAGCTAAAATGTCAATAGTAGTGTGATTTAATAGTGTGATTTATTTCATTTATGTGTCTGTGTATGTTTCCATATTTTCCTAATAAATGTGTGTTATGGAATTAATTAGAATCAAAAATGCTATTTCCAGAAGGTTCTAAGGATCCCTGCTTACATGGCAGAACTTCTTCTAGAAATTCTCCACTATAACTTTGGCACATGCATTAGTCGTAGTATGTGTGAGACACAGTAGTATCGTCTTGCAGCACCTCGAGGAGGAGGACCCAAGATAAAAGTCTGACTAAAGATGCGGATGAGGTTGACTCTACCACCAAGGGGCAGACTTCTTGAAAACCAGAGTAAAGCCTAGAATAGATCAGGAAGGAAAACTAGGCACAAAGTTCAAAGGACATAATTTTATTTCGTTTAAATAAAGTTAAAGGTGACATAAATCCTCATATACCAAGAGGAATGTTTCCAAAAGGAGCAATTGTTTTCCATCTCCTTTTAGAATGAAAAGAGCAGAAGTGGAGTATAGGTTAGATCACAGAAAGAACTTAATGGAGGTAACCCTGTTACTCACGAGAACTGCAGGCCAGAGGAAGTCACAGAATTGTCTTAATAATTGGATCTGGGAGTTGGCATCTTTCAGGGAGGGACAGGAGGGAGGGAAATAGACTGAGTCAGTGATTCTCAACGTCCTTTCTGTCTCATTAAGTCCCCTGAAAGCTGTAGGAAAGAGTCCTTCTCTGAGCCAACAGGGACACATTGAATTATTGTGTTTAATGAGAGCAGGACAGTTTCTTTAAGAGGGTGGTGAAGTGCAGAACACAAAGTGGATACTGTATTGGAAAAAAATAATTGTCCAGATTTCAAAGGAGCTTCCCAAACGACACTCCCTCACATTGGCAGGCATTTGGGGTAACTCATGAAAAACCCACCACTCATGGTTGGAAGCTTGCAGCCCCTTCCAAATGTGTGTGTGGACGTGCTTGATGCCTTTACCTAGGTAGTGGCCAGGAGTTTCTTCCTGTAGGTCATTCTTGATCAGCAATTTGAAGACCCAGTAGCTTGAGCCTATTCCTCCTTGCAAGTCAAGGCCAAGTTTTTATGAGAACTCTTATGTTACTAACTTTGATAAAGACAAATCCTAGCGTACATCTTGTTACTAATTAAAAATGGTACAATCTATTCAAATATCATTTCTAGACAGTATATTTCATGAAACTATCCCACAACTATTTGTCTCAAGCCACAACTTTTCCAAAGCTTGGTTTTTCAAATGATGAACTCTTGATGATGATTATTTTTTATTATTATAATTTTTTTCCAGACGATCCAGGAACCTGCACATCATGCGCTATGGGGTATTACGTGTAAGTCTGGCGTTTTTTTTTTTTTTTTTTTCTCATGGCACTAACTTTTTCTGCAGTTTAAGCATTACTGACTTAATCCTAAATCCAGTGGTTAAAGCAAAGAGGGCCTGCAGCCTGAAGCAACTCTCTCCTGTCAGGCTATTAATGAACAATTCTTGCATTTAGCAATAAGAGTGCAGCTGTTCTCTTGCCTTGAAAGGAGGTCCTCTCTTTCTTGGTCCTGGAAGTCACCCAGCCTGACACTGGTGTCTAGGAATCTTGCCATGGGTTACCAAGATTCAGACCTTGCTGTTTATGGACAGACTTTAATAATATACCTGACCCCAAGCAAGCTGTTTCCAAATGTCTGCACGGAGACCTCGTCCTTAAAGGGAGTCAGACAGTCCAGGATCAAGCCAGGTGTTTCGTTGGTTCTTTTTTTTTTTTTTTTTTTTTTTAATTAATTTATTTATTTTTGGCTGCATTGGGTCTTTGTTGCTGCGTGCGGGCTTTCTCTGGTTGCGGCGAGTGGGGGCTACTCTTTGTTGCGGTGCGCGGGCTTCTCATAGCAGTGGCTTCTCTTGTTGCGGAGCATGGGCTCTAAGCTCTCGGGCTCTGAAGCTGTGGCACGTGGGCTCAGAAGTTGTGGCATGTGGTCTCAGTAGTTGTGGCTCACGGGCTCTAGAGCGCAGGCTCAGTAGTTGTGGCGCATGGGGTTAGTTGCTCCACGGCATGTGGGATCTTCCCGGACCAGGGCTCAAACCCGTGTCCCCTGCATTGGCAGGTGGATTCTTAACCACTGCGCCACCAGGGAAGTCCGTTTCGTTAGTTCTTAATGCTCCCGTGAGTAATGAGAGACATGGACCACTAGGTTAAATGAAATGCAGATAACCATCACCCCCAAAGTTCTCTGTTAAAAATCTACAAATCAAAGATGGTATGTCTCAACATCACCTCCCCCTCCTATTCTTGTCTCCCTTCCAGGGTACGTTGGTGCCTATCTTGGAAGAAAAACTAAGAAAAGAAGGGAGACACAAGCTAGTGGGGGATCTACATTTGGGTCACCTCCACTTTGGTGGGCTGATTCCTCCTGTCACCACACGGCCTTTCTCCTCCATCAGATTCCAAGGACTCAAAATGTGGTGGGAAGAGGTTAAAAGGGGTGAGGAGGATGGGAAGGAAAGGCAAACCCAACAAGCTGAAATATACATAAAGTGATCCGTTAACCTTAGCACTACTTAACCTTACGGATTTAATTCAAGTTTTCCAGAATTGCCTAATATTCTCTACATTGACTATGTCTCTACATCCTCCTGATGGGATGATTTAAATTATTGTTTCATTTAAACAAGGGAGGAGGGTGGGTAAGAGGTCCCTAGACTTGATCATTGTAAGGTAGACCAGATGACATTCAATGAGCAGCCGGTCATTTGTCAGCACATTCATGGTTGGTGTGTGGCCCGCCACACGAACCCCCAGCAGACATGAACCGCAGAAACGCAAGCATTTCTTGGTAAGGTCACATGGTTGAAGGGACAAAATGTTCCTCTAGGAGCCAAGGAAGGAGGACTTAGACTCAAATAAAGAAATAGTGACCATGCAGAAGCAGGTGAGGAATTCTCCTCTTAGTCTCTATTACAGCCCTACATCCCTCCAGTCTAGCTCTGCCCTGGCTGTCTTCTTCATTTTGATGCCAGAACACACCCCTTCACCTGCACCTACTGCCTCTGCCACCTGAGAGCTGCTTCCTCTGTTAAACTTTGGAGCCAATCTCTCCATTTCACCACCGCTTGCTAATGAGCATGTTTCATAAAACCCCTTGAGACACAAATACACTGAAAGAACATGCCCAACATCACTAAGGGTAAAACATTAGATATTTGTTCCCAGAAACACATCTTTATAACCCTTTAGAATACGCAGTAACTTCGAATACACATACACTAATAAAACACTGCACAATAGACGTTGTTAAGGAAGAAATGCAAAGCTTCCCTCTGATATCTTTTTGATGCTGTGAAATTCATCAGAGGGCAAAGGTCAACTTCATTCCACTCCGCTTTCAAATGAACCTCAGCGGAGGCTGAATTACAATGTTTTACTATAGAATGAGAATAACAGATGATATATGTAAAACTATATATACAGAAAAGCTAAGGCATTTCACTGTTAATATCAATAATCTGGTTACAGACATCATGGTAAGCTAATTGAACTCAACACTGAACTGTTTCAGACCTGGCGGGTGCCACGTGGCAAAAGTACACAAGTTGTTCAAACAGATCTTGGGTAAAATCCCAGTCCCACCCTTACCTATGTGACTTTGAGCACTTAACCCTGAAGCTCAGTTCCCTTATCTGGAAATTAAAGATAAGTAACAGCTACCAGGGCTTCCCTGGTGGCGCAGTGGTTGAGAATCTGCCTGCCAATGCAGGGGACACGGGTTCGAGCCCTGGTCTGGGAAGATCCCACATGCCGCGGAGCAACTAAGCCCGTGAGCCACAACTACTGAGCCTGCGCGTCTGGAGCCTGTGCTCCGCAACGGGAGAGGCCGCGACAGTGAGAGGCCCGCGCGCCGCGATGAAGAGTGGCCCCCGCTCGCCGCAACTGGAGAAAGCCCTCGCACAGAAACGAAGACCCAACACAGCCAAAAATAAATATAAATAAATAAATAAATTTATTAAAAAAAAAAAAAAAAAGTAACAGCTACCATATGGGGATTGTGCAGAGGTTTAAGTGAGCTAATACCTGACACATAATCGGTACTCCCTAAGTAAATATCAGTATCCCTTTCCTTCTTCCTAGCCTCCTCCCTGCTGTCCCAGTAAAGGGTCCTTGGAGTCCAGAGCGAGGTGGTTAATGACTTGGTTTGGAGGGCACACAACAGACCAAGAGGAAGTTTTCTCCCTTGAAACCCGAATATCTATACCTGTTAAAAATGATGCATTGGGACTTCCCTGGTGGTCCAGTGGTTAAGACTCTATGCTCCCAATGCAGGGGGCCCAGGTTCGATCCCTGGTCAGGGAACTAGATCCCTCATGCCACAACTAAGAGCCCGCATGCCACAACTAAAGATCTCGCATGCCTCAACTAAAGATTTCACATGCTGCAACTGAAGATCCTGCACGTGGCAACGAATATCCCGCATGCCGCAACTAAGACCCAGTGCAGCCAAATAAATAAATAAATTTTTTTTTTAAATGATGTGTAATCAGGGGGTGAGATAAATTAGGAGTTTGGGATTAACATATACACACACTACTATATAAAATAGGAAACAACAAAGACCTACTGTATAGCACTGGGAACTCTACTCAATATCTTATAATAACCTATAATGGAAAAGAATCTGAAAAAGCATTTATATATAAATATATATATCTCTGAATCACTTTGCTGTACAGTTAAAACTAACACAACATAGTAACTTAACTAGATCTCAATTTAAAAAATGATGTATAGGGCTTCCCTGGTGGCGCAGTGGTTGAGAATCTGCCTGCCAATGCAGGGGACACGGGTTCGAGCCCTGGTCTGAGAAGATCCCACATGCCGCGGAGCAACTAGGTCCGTGAGCCACAACTACTGAGCCTGCGCGTCTGGAGCCTGTGCTCCGCAACAAGAGAGGCCACGATAGTGAGAGGCCCGCGCACCGCGATGAAGAGTGGCCCCCGCTTGTTGCAACTGGAGAAAGCCCTCTCACAGAAACGAAGACCCAACACAGCCAAAAATAAAATAAATAAATAAATAAATAAACTCCAATCTCTAAAAAAAAACAAAAAACAAAACAGAACCTTCTAAAAAAATGATGTATAATATATGTATAAAATAAATAAGCTAAAAGGATATATTGTACAGCACAGGGAATATAGCCAGTATTTTATAACTATAAATGGAACACAACCTTTAAAAATTGTGAATCACTAAATTGTACACCTGAAACTTATATAATATTGTACATCAACTATACCTCAATAAAAAAAAAATTTAATGATGCATAATATTTGAAAGTTGCTAAGAGAATAGATCTTAAAAGTTCCTGTCACAAGAAAAAAAATTCTGTAACTATGTATGATAACGGATGTTACTGTGGTGATCATTTTGCAATATATACAAATATTAAACTATTATGTTGTACACCTGAAACCAATGTAATGTTGTATGTCAGTTATACTTCAAAATATTAAGGGAAAAAAAGACTATAACTTCAAAAGAGATGATGTGTAGATACATACAAGGAGATTAAATTATGGTGATAAAGAGAAATATGTCAACACAGCTCGTGGAAGAAACTCCATCTTCTCCCCCCAGGTTCAAACACCAGTGTTATAAAACCTGTCCTGAGAAGACCTACAGGGAAGAATCTGAATGCAAAGCATGTGATACCAACTGTGGCAACTGCGACCAGAATGAATGCTACTGGTGTGAAGAGGGCTTCTTCCTCTTGGGTAAGCTCAAAAACGGCACTGTACAAAGTGACCGCAAGGCTCCAGGGCTCCACCCAGAAATGGGAGAGCTCCTCTGATCAGTTTTAGAGTCTTCCTGTGTCTCTTGTCCAAGAAGGAATTTTAATTTGGTTTGAAAATAAACATTAGCCAGGACTACTTCTTTCTGCTTTTATTATTGAAGCATAGCTCCGATTTCAGTAATTAATCTCAAGTGTCTCTAAGCTGATGGAAAGAAGAGTGAATGGAGGGGAGGGAGAGGTGCTGAAGAGAAATGCTTTGGAATTGAAGTCACCTGGAATATTCAGAACATGACCCTTTCCTTGAGACTTCATCCATGTTATATATTCCTTGCACTGTAAAAGTTAAATAAGATCTTTTGTCTTAGATTTTGGTCAATTCATTGACTTTGATGGAAATGAATAGTTAGGAAAGATAAATACTGTGAGCCTTCCAATTGAAGAGAAGAGTCCAGGTTCTTGAATGTTTGTGGGAGAAAGAGTGGGGCAGACAGCCCACAGTGACCTTCAGAGATTCTGTATGTAGAGATCATTTTATTTGCAGTTTTTCAAGGCCTTGAGGACATGAATGTCTTTGTTCTATGCTCCTAACCCTTTGAGCTGACAGCCAACTTAAATTTTCAGTTGAAAGAGGACTTAAAGCGTTGGATTTATTAAGACACGATTCTTGGTTGAAATAAGCAAATGCCATCATGGTTTCTTTAAAAACTAAAAAATGTTCCTCAGCCTCCCTTCGGCCTGTTTAGAACTTGGCCCTGCGTAGATCACCAAGCTCAGCCAGCCAGGGCTGCATTTCATGCCTCCATTCTGTGTTCTCACGTAGGCGGCAGCTGCGTGAGGAACTGTGGCCCTGGCTTCTACGGTCACCCAGAGATGGGAGAATGTGAGCCCTGCCACCGAGCCTGCGAAACCTGCACCGGTCTTGGCCACAACCAGTGTAGCAGCTGCAGAGAAGGGTTGCAGCTGCTGCATGGGACGTGTGTGCATCTGGCCCAGACCCAGGTGGAAGGCAGATTCTGGAATGGTATGGACCTCCCGAGAGAGATCGCAGGTGTCTAGCTGCCTCCTCTGCCTCCCCCCCCCCCACCCCCAAACCCTTGCTTTCGGGATACCCAAGAGATGAAGGCTGCCAGTAAAAGAAAAGCCTGGAGTCCCAGAGCCTCTGTGATGCTCATTGCAGGAGAGGATAGGAGACTATGGCTGGCATTTGGCGAGGAGGGAAAACCCAAAGGGCCACTGATGACTGATCTGACCACTTGAGTTTCCACCTGGGTGGAGTATACTGCAGAGCATGTAAAGAGTGTCAGAGAGAGAAATGACTACCATTTTCTCAAAGATTTCAGAATAGCTTCTATCACATTCACTTATCTCTTTATTAAAAAAGAGATAAAAGAAAACTACCAGTGGGATAGCTTGTCCAGTTAGACAAGGAAGAATCACTCTAAATTATGGGAACTTCAGCTGAAATGACTGATCTTTCTGGCTGGATTATTAGAACTTGCCATCATTCAAGCTTACCTTTTAAAAGTTGCCCCTCTAGTTGCAGATGGGGAAAGTGGGGGGCTTGAGAAGCGGCGGGAGGGAGGAAAAGTGTGGGAGCTTGGAATCTAACAGTAAAGGCCTGTGTGTATTCATTCCCACCTGAGTCTTCGGAATTGGCCTCCAGACCCTGAAGCCTTGGTCACAGGCTTCCTGGCAAGGCGTTACAACCTTGCAGTGACCTCTCCATGTCTGAGGTGGTTAAAAAACAAAATCCTCCTCCTGCTGGAAAAATCTGACTCACATTCTATGCAGAGACGCTCATGAAAACAAGAGATGTTCTCCGTTTTGATTTCGAGGCAAGGATTTGTTTAAAAAGGTCATTTCAGTGCAGAAGCAACAGCAGCTGAAAGCAGGTCTGCTTGGGATGATTCTTCTAAGAGCTGGAGGGAAGGATAGATCTGGGGCAAGAGAAAAGCCTCTTGCTGGGTTTCAGAGGAAGGATGTCCACAGCTGCTGTCTACTTCGACAGTGTCGCATATGTGACTTAAAGGAAGAGCAGCTCGGAGCCCATCACAAACCCAGCAGCCAAAGGCCACGGAGAACACTGGCCGATTTCAGAGACACAGCCAGGAAGAAAATCATTCACTCCAGACTGGGATATCTTCCGTGAATTAAGGCTGAACCAAAATGCTGAAAACGAGTTTGTCTGGCATTCAGGCATTTAAGAGGCAGTGGAAGCCAAGAGGAAAATAGTCTGGTGGTGTGTTTCTAGCTCAGAACATCTGTATTTTATCTGGCGTCCAGATGATGAAAAGGTTCAGGGAGCCAAGAGTCAGAGCAGATTGATTCCCCAAATGATTACACGTCCCTTTCAACTGGACTACGCACTTCGCAAGCAGAAATGAGGTCTTGATTGCTCCCCCCTTTGTCGAAGCGTCACACCTACCCCTCTGCATTTTCTACTATCAAAACGTAATGTTTTTGAAGAGAGGAAGGAATTAGTCCATTTGGGGATTTACTACTAAGGCATTCAGGAAGCAGATGAGAATATTTCTCATGGCTGGACAAAAGCAGTGAAGTCAGTGACACGGCTGCACTTTCCCACATCTGTGATCTGGGAAATAAGACATGCAGACTATGAACAACGAGAAAAACTTAACTGAGCAAGGTAAGACCAGAGCTCAGCTTCCCCGGCATAGTTGAGGTACCACTGAAATGGACAGTAAATGAGAAATGTACTCCACAAGGCCCTGAGAGTATTTGAGCCAATGCCTACATTTTTCTCCTGACTTCGTTTCCTTAAAAAACAGGGTTGAGGTTGTAATAGGAGAGCAGAGGGTTCCAGAGAACAAGCACTAATTAACCGCACCTTTAAGATGATGGAAAGCAGATTGCAGTCATCCTGGGTCAACTCAGAGGGAGCCCAGACAAATCAGAGTGTTTATGAGAGAATGGAGCTACCTAGGTGGTACCAGCGAAGTGTTGTGTTGTTTTTGTTGTTTTAAACACAGATTCAGATCCAGGTAGGACAGAGCAGATGGGACAAACTTTAGCCCATTTCTTCACCCACACTACTGCCAGTGGAAACAATAAGCTCATGCTTGCATCTGAAGACTATGACCACCCCCACTGTCTATGTCAGCATGTGTCGGGGAGATGCCCTTGAAATAAAAATCCAACTAGAGTCCACTGAACTCCTCTTTTAATAACGTGGCTACTCATGATGAGAGTGGTGAGGATGACAGGTCATCACCCTTTGTCAATTACCCGCTGAGCCTGGGAATGCCTCCTATCCTGGTCCAAGGATGGAGATTTTCCTACGCCTCAGACCATAGCTGGCAAATCCTCCAGCCAAGACTAAGTAATCTCCAGAGATTCTTCCTGCCACGTAAAAGTCACTGCACAAAAGTATAGACCGTCCCCAGATTCCCTGTCCCAGTCACTAACTAATATATTGTGAAGATTACTTAGGCCAATGTCACTGCGCGGCAATAATAGAACCAGTGTTAAACAGGCTGCTGCCAATGGCATCAGTAGTGACTCAGGCAACACTCAGAGCCACCGTTAGTGAAAATGTTCAGGGGTGGCAGGCCACGGGCTTTGAAAGAAGATGATGGCTTCAGCTGGTTTCCTGAAACCATTGTCGGTAATGGAAACTGTGTACCCTATTACTGTTAAATCATTTGGGTTTTCTTAAGTGGTTTTCTCCCTGGTAGTGCTGGAAAGTCTTCAGAATAATTCCTGCACATTTCCCCTACCCACCTATTTCCCTCATTAAAACCATGTTTGTAGCAGGCTCTAATTACATATTCTGATGGGTAGTCTAATCTACAAAGCACAGACATGGTAAATTAACGTTTTATCTTTGACCACATCCTAACAATTTATCACTAGCCTGTCTTTTGATCTTAATTCCTATGCTCTGAGAAAGACTGAAATCCCAGAGTCAGTTACAAATACTGGAAGCCACTCATGTGTGAAAGAAAATTCTCAACAGTGGGGAGATATGTTGCTTCATAGTAACTGAACTTCAGAGAATTTTAAAGAAACCATGAGAATCTGGTTTTTTAGAAGGACTTTGTAGATGTGTACAGTTGCCTCACTTAACTTACAAATGAGAACATGATTTTTACTTAATTAACCAATCAGAACTCAGAGTGCAGAAAATACATGTTTCTGGGTAGCTAAGTAAACTTTTGGCTAGTGATATGAGGGAGCCACATGTTATCTCCTTACACTGAGTTTTAAACATCCAGGAATTTTATGAGTGGACCATTAAACCATTGCAACTTAAAATCAGCTATGGTGGGAATATTTACACCACAGAAATTGGTAAACAGGATGACTCAAGTTTTTGTTGTTGTTTTGTGTTCCAAAGAGCCATTTTACCAGTACATCACTGCTTTGACCTCTACCAAACTATTTTAAATCCAATGAATTACTAAAACATCTCTCTAGTGAACGTAGGCTTTAGAATTGGGCATACCTGAATTCAAATCCTGGCTCTGTTCTTTACTATCTCCATAGCCTTGAGCAAGATATTCATCCTCTCCGAGCCTCAGTTCTCCTCACCTATAAACTGAGAACATGAAACTGCCTCATACAAGGTCCTTTTGAGAATTGAATGAAAGAATACAAATGAAGCCCCCAGCACATATGATGCAATAAAAGTTAATCTATTCTGTAACCCTTTAACCTATTCCAGTTTTAACCCATGAAACACTAGTTCACTTTCAAAACTGCCTCCTTGAGCTCATGAAAGAAAGCAATTTGGGGGCCTAAAGAGTAATACAGGTCTGGGAAAAATAGTCCCAGAAAGAAGGGCAAATGATGGTCAGTTGGGATGCCTAATAGCCAAGTTGAGTCCTGACTTAACCAAGAATGTGTACAAAGATGATAATAGCAGTTTTACTTATAATAACAAAAAAAAAAGGAGAGAGCAATCTAAAAATGTAACACGAGAAAAAAAGTAAATTATGGTTCATGCAAATACACAAACCATTAAAAATAATGTTTACAAAGAATTTTCATGGCAAGAGAAAATGCCTATAAGACGAATAATATTAAATGAAGAATGTAGGGTTGGTCTTATATATGCAGAAGATGTAAATGATTACATATATATGCACATATGTAATTATACTCACACATTCAGTATAAAGAGGGGAAATCTATATGCCAAAGTATACACAGTAGACATTTCTGGGTGGTAAGATTATGGGCAAACTTTATGTTCTTCTTTATCTTGTTTGCATTAAAAAAATAAAACACTTTATTTTCTTTAATAAAAAAAGAACCTGTGCCCACTGCAAGCCCATCTTTGGTGAAGAGCCCGCTGCAGGAGCGACGAAGGTGGAAGTTTCAAATCAAAAGAGGTAACAGGGAAATAGGGAGGAGAAGACAATCAAGTATCAGGAGAGTCTCTGTGATGTAGAAACCAACCCAAGAAGCCGGGCGGTGAGGAACGAGCAGGGATGCAGAAGTCGTGAGAGAAACAGAGAGAGGAGGAAAACACAACACAAAATATAAGTGGGTGCCCAAAGGGAAAGACTGGGAGGAATTTCATCATCAGTGGAGACTTCTAGAACATACAAGGACATTCCTGAGGTGCTAAGTGGTTATGCTTGGGAGAGGCTATCAAGAAAAGCCTCTGTCCTTGCAAATCTTTAAGAAAAGCACCATTTGCCTTCCCAGTCACTGCGGCCTTGTTTGAAATAGCAAAGATTGGAAAAAACTAAACGGCTACCAATAAGAGTAGAAAAATGAAGCATGACACATCCACACAATGGAATACTATGGAGCCATCAAAAAGAATGGGGAGGTTCTTTATGTACTGATAAAGAATGGTCTCCAGAATACTGAGTTACAAAAAAAAAGGCAACATGATAAACATTGTGAACAGATAAAGTTTGTATAAAAAGGTTGGAGGGGGATGGGGAGAGAGGAGAGAGACTTCACGGTATGTGCCTTTTCTGCATTTCGAACCATGTGAGTATTGTTTATTTAATTTTAAAAAATTTAAATAAGAAGAACCCCTGTTTTATAGGATTGAGTTAGTCATTTTTGAAGGTTGGACACTACATTTTCTTGGTCAAGGTGATTTTTTTTTTTTTTTTTGAGGTGGGGGAGGTCTTGTTCAGTCTAGAATTTCTGGAGTAGCAAAAAGAGAAACTATGATCAAGGTCCAATTTTACTTGTTGACATTAAGTCTCTAATCTTTCATGATAGAAAAGCTCTGGCTGGAGATGACTTTATCCATTTGCCGAAGCCTGATTGCTAACTGCGTGTGCAGAGTACCCTCTAGTGGAGGAATGTGGACATTACAGAATTTTATACCAAGTATATTGGAGTAAAATATCAAACTGCCAGAATGTGAGATGTGTATGTGTAATTACAGATGCATGTATATGTGTAAATATATACATTATATATTTTTAAATACGATAAAATTAATGAAAACTTTTATCTTTTTAAATATAACATTTTAGCATAAAAACGATAAAAGTCAAAACAAAATCAACCCATGGCCTTGATATATAATAAAGATTTTCAAGGCGCTCAATAGCTAACGAATATTATTTTGTTATTATTCTTTGAATAACTGGTCTCAGAAAGTAAGCATCTTTTTTTCCCCAGCTTAAATGAGATGTAATTGACACACAATATTGTGTAGGTTTACCATGTATAACATGATGATACATGTGTATACTGCAAAGTGATTACCACAATAAGGTCCGGGAACACATTCATCAACATCACTTTCATGAAAATCTTGGGACTAGCATTGCTCTGCACTGGCTAACTGAACTCAACAAATCCCGCAGGGAGAGTACATCGGTCAGTGGTCTACTGGAAAACCAGTACAAAATTTTCTCTACAAACTAGGAAACAACTGCCATGCAGCATGGCAGGACGGACAGTCATTTATATCCATGTATATATAGCTCTCTACCTTCCTACCTACCTACCTAGTTTTCTCCTTAGCAAGGCTCAGCAGTTTATTAACCATGAGTGCCATCAGAGAAACCAAGCAATGCCTCCTGGTGCCACTCCAAGTATGGAACAAAAGAGAACGGGAAATAAAACAGAAGCTTGAGAAATGGGGTGGAATGGTAACAAATGAGGAAATCGGGAGAGAGGAGAAAGGAAGAAGTAGGAACCATTTACTGAGCCACTCCGCGCATGCTTTACACATTAACTCACTCTGGCTTCACAAGAGTCCTGTAAGGGAAGAATCATTTGCTCTCATTTTAGAGACGTGGAAATTAGGACTCTGAGAGTTTAATTACTGTATCCATGGTTACCCTACTGGAAGCGGCACAGCTGGGATCTGAAGGCAGGTGTGACTAGAGACTGACTCTAGGGAGGAGAAGGAAGGAAATGAAAGGCAAGAGAATAGGAAGGAAGGAAGGAAGGAGGGAGGGAAGGAAGGAAGGAAGGAAAGAAGGAAGGGAGGGAGGGAGGGAGGAGGGGAGGGAGGGAAGGGAAGGGGAAAGGAGGGAGGGAGGGAGGAAGGGAGGGAGGAAGTAGGGGAGGGGGGAGGGAAGGAGGGAGGGAGGAAGGGAGGAAAGAAGGGAGGAAGATGGGAGGGAGGGAGGAAGGAGGGAGGGAGGGAGGGAAGGGGATTGGTAAGA
Organism: Balaenoptera ricei; assembly: GCF_028023285.1. Classification (NCBI taxonomy): domain Eukaryota; kingdom Metazoa; phylum Chordata; class Mammalia; order Artiodactyla; family Balaenopteridae; genus Balaenoptera; species Balaenoptera ricei. The sequence goes on from NC_082644.1 coordinate 79,198,772, forward strand.
TGCCAACAATAACAACTAACTGAACTTCAAGGTCATTCATATGACACATTCTGAGCTAGAACTTCTTTTTCTAATTTTCCCCCGTGTGAGTCACGCTGATTCCTAGGCAATTACTGAAATTTAGTCAAGATCTCTATGTATATTGATTGAGTGATGTTATTGAGGCTGTTATGTATGTCTGCACAACTGCCCAGTGGAGTTGCTGCCTTCCTGGAAAAGCCTGCCCAGCAAATGGTCGTGGGGGAAGAAAGGGGAAACAGCTCGAGTGTTTCCCAGCTTAATGGCATATTAACCTGGAATGGCCTGCCCACCACCTGACCAGCCAGAAAGCTCTTGGGTGCCTCTGCTATATTGATGTTTAACAATGACTGGGGACAAATTTAAGAGGAGATCAATTTAGGCTGCATCCCACAGTGGCTACTCTGAAGAACACAGAGACCCAAACATCGACCAACTGTGAAACCTGGTTCCAAAGAACAACAAAAAAGGCACAATGAATTCTCAGTTATCATCTTGGAGTGAAGAGAAGTGGTCATCTAAGAATCCTGGGGAAATAAGTGATTACTTTTGACGCAAAAACTCCTGCCTGCATACACACAACCACACACTCCCTTACCCCACACATTTTTTAAATATGAAAGAAGTAAAATTTGTTCATTCAAATATCCCCTTAGTATTTAAGGCTATCCTGTCTTAATAGGATAGTCTGCAAAGAAAGTCTTGATAATCAATTGTCAATGACAGAGTAAGAAAAAAATAAAATAAATGAAGTCCACATGGTAGGCAGTGGGTGGTGCAAAGATTTAGCCAATGTCAACTTGAAGGGATTCTATTTGGGGTGAAAAGGGAAATGAGATTACCTATGAGATCTTTTCCAACACTGCAGTGCTCTGAGCCTGTTCAAAAGAGACAGACTTCTTGTTTCTTTCCCTACACAGACCTCTTGGGAAGTTACCAGCCTTGTCATTCTTCTTGCAAAACCTGCCGTGGATCTGCAACCCTGTGCACTTCATGTCCAGACGGTGAGTGTGGCGTGCGACAGAAGGAAGCAGTGGCCAAGCCAATTCGCTGTAACTCATGTACATCAGCATCTCTGTGTAAGGGGTTTGCAGGACTTGACCTAGTCCCATCACATGTGGCTATCACCGTAGCTGCTCTGGAGAAACACAGGGACCTAAACACTGACCTATAATAAAAACTGGCTTTCAAGGGACCAGAACAAAAAAGAAAAGAAATGTTTCTTTTCCAAAAGCACGATGAAGTTAGTGATGGATTTGGCCACAGAGTTTGTTAGGGTCTCTGGGTGTCTGACATTTCTAGAGGTTCCATTGTTCTTTTAATGTGCATTAGCTGAAAGAAGAGAATTAAGGTGGAGAATCTAGGTGGGGATAAAGAGTCTACCTGCTATTTTTCTTCATTTTTGGTACTGAATTTAGGGGAGAAAAAAAAAAACAAGCACAACATAACAGCTCAATAAATAAAATTGCTTCATCATCTATAAAAACACATCAGAAATAAGTTCCCTGAATTAGGGGGACAGTTTATTAACATGGTACATTAGGAATTAAGAATTTAAGAATCACTATTAAAGTGATCATTATGTTGAAATGTGCAATGTTAATAGTGAGATGAGATGCAAAAACAACAGAACTTAAAATGACAGGTGTGCCATGATCCCACTCCTACAATATATAGAAGTCAACACACAAAAGTTGATGGAGTTTTCTTGGAATTTTGGAGTTCAGGGTGATTTTTAAATTGCTTTCTTTAATAATAATGTTATCTTATTTTTTTTCCATTAACACTAAATAGATGGACTGTCCGTTAAAGGTGGAGTTGGGTGGAAGGGTTGCTACTATGTTAGTGTCCTAACAGGATAGGCTTTGGGAAGCAGAAGAATAGACTCCATCAAGCTGTGTGTGTATAACTGCCTCACACCAGGAAGGTCTTAATAGACAAAGTTCTTAAGACAAAGGTCTCAAAAGATGGACCACCTGGGCAAAGGGAAGCCCCATGGTGACCCGCAGCAATATCAATAGGAAAGTCAAAGAAACAAGCCTGTTGTCAATTTCCTTCCTAGAGCTTTAACTCATCTTGGAAGATTTAGCATCACTAATAGACATTTTGGTAATCCTGCTATAAGTGTTCCCGATACTCAGGTCTTTGGAGCAGTTAAAAAAGCTGTCAGGAGTGTCAGTTCTCTGCGTGGATGCATGTGCTGTTAGATTAGACACACGATGACCGTCTGACCTGCCTTCTTCCCTGGGTTTCTAGGCACATATCTGTTGGCTCAGACCTGCGTCGCATCCTGTCCCCAAGGCATGTGGCCCTCAGTGAGGAACGGCAGCTGTGAGAACTGTACCGAGGACTGTGCCTCTTGCTCTGGAGCCGATCTCTGCAAAGAGTGCCAAACGCAGCCAGACCACCCCCTCTTCCTCCACCAAGGCAGGTGCTTCACCAGGTGCCCTGAGTAAGTTTTCCTCTGCCTTTCACTTGCTACTTGTGTTCGTTCTCCTGCAGTACTTCGGGGGCAATTCCTTCCCATTCACCAAAGACCTCTTCTCTTCCTTGGTTAGAGCACCTATATCTGCCTCCCTTCTCGACTGTCTGACATCACTGTCCGTCACAGCAGCCAAAGCTTACATAAGGCCAGGTGCACGCTTCTCCCTGGTGACCGTAAGATGTATATATTTTTACCTTTATGAAAATATGTGGTTTTTTTACCTTGTATTTATGATCAAACAGTTGTCAGGGTTTTTTTTTTTTTCCATCACAAAAGTGAGGCTGTGACAGGCTGTGGAACACACGGACCTCTTCTACATGTTGAAAGAATCACAGATAATAAATAAAGAGTAATACCTGCCTAGTTATTTATCAGTTCCTCATGGCTTCCTTGGTCCCCTGGTTTACAATTCCTTTACTCTTCCTATCAATGGTCCTGCCTCCAGGATTTACCTAAATGGGAAGTGGGAATAGCAAATGGAAAAGTTCATCAGGAAAATTTCAGTGACAAGCAGCAGAAATGTCAAAGAGCATGACAGAAAATATGGGGTGTATTAATGCATACAATAAAAAGTTTGGAAATCTAGTATTGGTTATTTCAGTGGCCAACGCTTCATTAGAAACCCACAATATTTACATTTTGCTCTTGTACCTTCCTCAGCTTGTCCTCCCCCGAGCCCACGTTGTCTGTCCATCCCCAACTGCACCACTCCATACTGCAACAACCTGAGACAGAAAAGGGTGCCTTTCTCCTTGTTCATCTCTTTTTAAGAGGAAAGAAAATTTCCTCAGACTTCCCTTCACATCTCATCAGCCAGAATGCATCACTAACATCTTCCTAAACTGATCGCTGGCAAGGAGAATGGAAATGTAAGGATTGATGTAGGTTGAACAAGATTCGCCCCTAAACACCCGCAAAAATCACAACACTGACAGCCGGGAAGAGTGGAGAGAGGGAGGCAAGAAATGAGTTTGGGGAAGCAGCCTACAACATCTGAAGGAACTAGAAATTTTATTTGCCCGCTGCTTAAAAGAACTTCATGATAAACCATTAAGGTAACCTGTCCCTTTCTGCTTTCTCTATACCCAATACATGTATTTTGTTCGTTCTTGGTTTCAATAACTTTAGTGTTGGTTCATCTCTCATATTCTGTGGGAACGTAGTCCACACACTGTTGGTTCTCAATGTCTAGATAATTTATTTTCTAATAACATTAGAAATTAGCCCTTAATATTTATAACAAAATATGTTGGTTGAAGTTTGTACAAAATATTCTCAATGGGAATAAATGTATAGTACATTTTGGATTTAAAAAAAAAAAAAAAAAAAAGAACTTCATGATAAAAACAACACCTATTTTCTAGTGACCTGTTTGTATCTGTTACTGAAATTGATCCTGTTCGGTACAAATATAAGTCATGGTACTGACACTCAAAAAGCATCCAATCTAGTGTAGAAGCCAAATGTATCCAATTCAATTCTACAGATACATATTTAGCACCCACTGGATGTAAGAATTGATATTGGAAGCTAAGATCAAGTGAAGGAAGTCTGAGCTTACAACAGGCTTACAATCCAGTAGGGAAGGTTACATCAATCAATGTCATACTTCTCAGGTCCTTAATACACAGAGGGCTAAAAGATTCCAAGGAAAAAGAAACTATTTAAAAACAGTTACTTACTGAGAGCTTGCAATATCTAGGCACTGCACTAAGGGTTTCAAATGCACCATCCCATTAATCCTAACAAGAATCTTCTTATCCAGATACAGTTGACCCTTGAACAACACAGGTTTGAACTGTGAGGTTCCACTTACACGCAGATTTTTTTTTTTTTCAGTAAATACAGTACTATACAATCCATGGTTGATTGAATCCACAGATGCAGAACCATGGATATAAAGGGCCAACTATGGGAATTGAGCATCCATGGATTTTGGTATTCATGTCTGGTCCTGGAACCAATCTCCTGCAGATACTGAGGGACACTATATCATTATTTCCCCCCATTTTATGGGTGAGGAAAGGGGTAGCATGCCCAACATCACACTGCTAACACATGGCATGGTCAGGATTTCAACCCAAATCTCTCTAGCACTGAAGTTCATGTGCTTAACCATTGCACTATGCCACATTTACATCCAACTGGGGTTTCTTTTTTCTTTCTTTATAACAGCTTTACTGAGATATAATTCACATACCACATCATTCACCCACATAAAGTGTACAATGCAATGGTTTTTAGTATAGTCAGAGAGTTGTGCAACCATCAACACAATTGATTTTAAAATACTTCCATCACTCCCCAAAGAAAACTCTATACCCTTTTAGCAGTTACTCTCAATTTCCCACAGCCCTAAGTAACAACTAATTTACTTTCTGTCTCTATAGATTTGCCTATTCTTGAACATTTTATATAAATAATACAGAATGTGACCTTTTGTGACCGACTTCTTTTATTCAGCATAATATTTTCAAGGTTCCTCCCCAGTTGGGTATTTGAGAAGAGGCTTAATGGTGAAAGGGTCAGGGTAAGAAAACCCAGCACAGCAGGGAGAAAGGAGTATGAGGGGAGACTGAGTCAGGAAACACCCAGCTCTCCTTCCCCAGCCACCATGCTTCAGCCTCAGCAAAGTTAGCAAAGATATTCTACAACAAAGGTGAAGGTCAGAAATCTACTTACCAAAGTCAATCATTGCTTCCTTATTAACCTTTGTCATGGTGGGAATGAACTGGCTGTCATTATCATCACCTTACTTATCTAATCATTACCACCATTTTCCTACTATCTCTTGGATTCTTCAAATGTTCCAGGAATTGAAAATGCATTAAAGTGAGGCAGAAAGAGATGCATTTTGCTTTCATCCAATTAGTTGACCATTCCACCCTTTTTTTCTCCAAATCTGGTTTGAGCCACTCAGATTTGGAGGAATAAAAAGAAGCAATGGGACCCTATGCAGATACATGGCAACCAAGATATTTTCTTTTCTTTTTTTTTTTTTTTAAGCAATAGGGAAGCTACTAACATGCCCTGAAAATCCTGCAGACTATGGAATCACAAGTATGTGCTTTCCTGTCTTGAATAGGGTGGTCTTATTACTGTGGAGTCCTCCGTCTTTATGTTTACAAAACAACAGGGGAGATAAAGTCTGAGGAACATATAATACCCAGCTTGGCTTGGCAGCTTTGTTTCTCTTTCTGCAAAATTGCCCTTTGGGGTGCGATCCATCCTAAAATAGCAATAACATTTATAACAGAAACACAACCTGCAAAGAAATGATATCCAGGTATTCAGAATTATTTATAAATCGGCATTAGTGGCCACTGCTTTTTCAAATATGGTATATGTTCATCAAATTAAAAAGTTCGAGTGGTAACATACATCATTACAGTAATTGTTTAAAAGGTAATGCAAAACTTAAAGTGTGCTCAAATTCACCACATATGAACAGATTTGAAGCTCTGGTAGAAGAAAAAATGGTCTTCTTTTAAGCGTTGGCTGTCACTGTCTTAGGTGTCTGTAAAATATAGATAAAGTTCCAGAACCATGCAGATTTTGCATTACATATATTTATCTGGACTGAAAGACTTCAACGTAAAGTACTTTGAATTTAACAATTTAATACATGTGGCCATTTCTTCTCAAAAAAAAAATTTGTCTTCTTAAATAAAAATAACAGTGAAATAAAGCATTAACTAAAAAGTCTTGTAAATGCAGGGAGAAGACAGGAAGACTAATTACTGGCCAGATCTATGTGGAGAAGGCTGCTTTCAGCAAAGTGGCTCTCTGAAAAACACCTTCTCATGTTGTCTTCTGGCTGCCTCCCATCTGACAAGTTTCTGAGATTCCTGTATTTTTGAATTAGTAGTCGTCTTCAACAGCTTTGTTTTCTTTTTTTGCTTGAATCTGTTCCTTTCATTTCAGCATCTCCTCCCTCCGACATCCACTGACTCCCTTATGAGAAGAATCTGAGAAAGCTTTCTTCATGCTGCATTTCTTCAAATTCTGTACTAGAATTGCTCACCTTAAGTGCTCAGCAACTATTCTGCAGAGACCTTGACCAGGCCTAGCACTGAAATTTCCCCAGAAGCCAGGTGATATCACATAGCCCAAAGCCCCCAGCTTCTAAACACAGGTTGGTCTTTCCTGCATGGCCAATCCCCACCCTAAAGCTACAGACTATGACTGGTCCCACCCTGCATTATTTTGTTAGCATAAAGTCTAAGGTGGTCAGAGGAGCATATAACATTCCTACCACTTGTTAAATTCCAAGAATTTAGAAGTTAGCTAGAGAGAAAGGCTAGACCTCTCTTTGGAGGAGGCCAAATCCCTTGCTACACACAAAGAAATAATGAATCTACCAAATTCTCATTCAGGTAGATGTGATATGTTTAAGAATGCACTAAATTTCCTTAATTTCAAATTTCTCAAATTCAATCAAACTCTTGATGAGCATATAATATATTTCTATCCACTGTCTTGTTAAATGCAATTTTAAGAGATTGACTTGTTGGACAAAGTAGTAGTACTGTCTTTGTTCTTCAAGTGTTCTCCATCACGGTCCAAAAAAAAACTAAGGATACTAATGAGTAAGGAAGCCTGGCCTTACTTTTCATCTGGATACTATTTAGTTACCCCTCTTCTACCTAGACTTCTTTCTTCTCCAATTTTTCTACTTAAAACTACATTAGAAATGTGACATTTGTTCACCCCTGTCCTATTTCTTCCTGACACATTCAGTACATTTTTGTTTACTGAATTAATATAAGAAATTAGTGACTGAAAGAATGATTAAATGGATGTGAATGAGTTAGCTAATTAATTAATTAAAACATCAACTAAAGATGCTATATAAGAAAGTACTTTTATTGGCTTTAGGATTCAAAGAGGACTGTAGTAAATTGAGTTACTTGCTGCAATTCTTCACCCTTCCTTGTATCTATGCCCTCTGCCTGTAATGTTGCAGCACTTCCCATGAGTAGCAGAATGGACTTCCCTGACCCTTGACTTTGGTCTGGGTAATTTGATTTGCTTTAGCCAATGGCATGTTAGCAGAAGAGAATCAGAGGCTTAAAATGAAATGTGCTTGCCTGTGTTAACCTGATGAACAGACTGTCAGGTACTTCTCCAGCAATGATGGGTTTATTTGGGTTCAGCAGAGAACTGCAATTCAAGGTCTGCGAACATGGTGAGCCATGTGCAAGTTCCTGCACAGCAAAGGAAGGAGAACAGTTTTATAGAGAGGAAAAGAAGTTGGGAGGGCTTAGTAAACAAAGAGTTTGTGGCTTTTCATTAGCTGAGTCCTTGCCAGGAGAGAAAAGGAGACTTTCTTCTTCCCCTTCGACTTTGCTATTGTCACAGGGTGTGAGAACTCCCCTTCTGGTCTCCCAACTCTATTTAATTGAGGCTTCTCATTATTTTTTTTACATTTCCCCCTTTTGATCAAGATCACTGATCAAGAATCAGGTTTTCTAATTTCAGCAGCTTTTTGTCCCTCAACGTCAGGAAGGACTTTTCCTGGGTGTAATGTCTCATGTCAGAGGGAAACTGTACAGGTTGGAAACCTAGTAAGGTCACATTCAAGTAACGAGGAGTGGCAGGAGGGAAAAATCTCCAGCACTTTTTATCTACAGTCCATATGTTATGAAGATCATAGATATTGGAGTTCATTTGAAGATGTCATCATCAAAGGTTTGGCAACAACTTCCAACAGGTCTAGTCCAGATATCTTGGGAAAGTCGTCTCATCAGATGTCATCTGCTTCAATTCTGGGAAATCTTTACTTTCAGGTCACCAGATGATGTGCAGGTCCAATCAGGGTTCAGTGCTTTCTTTATGTGTGTCCAATGAATCCAAGAGTCTGTTCCTTGGAGTGTGGCAGCACAAGAGTTGGTTAGCAGTATCTAATAGGGACCTTTCCAGCAAGGTTAAAGAGAGTTCTTCTGGAGGTATCTTTTACAAGAGATGAAATCTCCAGTTTGCAAGGTCTTCATCTCCCATGGCCATACTGTGAAAAGATTGCTCTACTAAAGCATGTTTACTTTTAATAGAAGCAATTAGGCCTTTGCAATATTGGTGTATCTCTCCTTTTATCGGTTGAGGGTCAAAATAACTAGGAGCCAAGTTCATTGGGCATCCTGTGACTATCTCAAATGGTGAGAGTTTATGAATTCCAAAAGGAGTGGATATGAGATTTAGAAGTACCAATGACAATGCTTGTGGCCAAGGTATTTGGAGGGCCTCTACAAATTTTTCCTACTGAGTCTTAATAATGCCATTAGTGTGTTTTACTAAACCAGAGGGTTGAGGGTGGTAAGCACAGTGAAAGTGTTGTAAAACTGGCCAAACAGTACAGACTTGTCTAAGTACCTGATCAATAAAATAGGTTCCTCAATCACAATGAAGTTCAAGAGGAGTTCCAGGCAGGGAAAATGCTTGCCAAAGGATTTTAGCCACAGAAAAGGCAGTAGCCTGTCTGCAAGGGAAAGCTTCAGTCCAGAGTGAAAACATACAGACCATGACTAAAACATATTTACATCCATTAGACAGAGGAAGTTTATGTATTCCATTTGCCAGACCTCAAGTGGTCCATCAAGCAGTTTAAAATGTCAGGAAACAGTATGAAGAGGCTTCCCTGGGTTGTAGTTTGGACAAGCAGGAGAAGTGAGGTAAATACTTTTTGTGGCCTTGTTAATGTTTCCCCACCAGTACTGATTCAGGAAGGCTATCATTTTGTCATAGACTGAAGGTTTAATGCATGTACAGTGGTGGGGAGTGGGAATTTCAGAGTCTCCAGTAAGACTGGCTTGTTATATGGTCCAAACTAGAGTTTTCTTTTTAATCAAACCAACAACTACTGAATTTCCAAATTTGTTTTTCCTTTTCTGAGGCCAACTGTTGGGCCTCTCTAGCCATTTTTTCTAAATTATCACTTGGGGAAATGATATTATAAAATATCATTTGGCTGCTATTTGACCCTTTAAGGGCATCATTCCTTGCAAAAGTATCAACAGGATGGTTTCCCCTAGCTTGTAGTTTTGACTTCCAGAGTCAAACTACAAGCCCCAGAATCTTAATAGCTAAAGTGACAGGTAAAAGTATTGTATCGACTGATTCCTGAACATAGGGGCCATTTAAAATTTTATTTCCCCTGGGAGTAAGGAAGCTACCTTGCTTCTACAACATTCCAAAACCATGCGTTATTCTGAAAGCTTATCTCCTATCAGTATAAATATTGGCAGTTTTGTCCTTAGCTAAAGTACAAGCCTGTGTAAGAGCATATAATTCAGCCTGTTGGGGTGAAGTAGCCATAGGTAAAGATGCTGCTTCTACAATATCAAAAGGAGTTGTAATAACATACCCAGCACAATATTTACTATTGTCACCTTGTTAAATAAGACCATCAGTGAACAAGATGTCAGTGTTATCCAATGGAATTTCCTGTAGATCATTATAAGGAATCAGGAGGTGGTCCATCAGCATTAAGCAGTGGTGGGGTATTTCATCAGCGATGGAAGGAGGAAAAGTAGCCGGGTTAAGGTTATTATAACATAAAAGAGTTATGTGAGGAGCAGTTAACAAAAAGCCTTCATAGGAAGTGTCTGGCTGAGAAATGTTGAATGTGATGAGAATTCAGGAGAGCTTCTACTGCATGAGAAGCAAAAATGGTTAAAGGGGATTCCACAACAATTTTCTCAGTGGCCTTAACAAGAAGGGTAGTAGCTGTAATGGCTCTAAGGCAAGAGGGGTATCCCTATGCCACAGGGTCCAGTTGCTGGCTATAATACTCTATGAGTCACAGGTGGTCCCCGTGTTTTAAATGACTACTCCAAGGGCATTCCCTTCCTTTTCATATACAAAAATTGTATAGGTCATTAAACCTTTTGATCCTCTTAAAAATATTTTTATCTGTTAAATTTTAAACTGTTTTTAAATTAAAAACATACTAAATTGAATAAAAAGCATTTTCTATTCTAACATAAGTCTCCAACAAAAAAGGAAAAACGAATGAAGATTAGGAGATAAAATAGAAAATCGGAAGATAACTAAACTATATACAAATTAAAAGTTGTTTTCAAACACACCAAATTCACAAGAATAATACCTATGCCTTTCATTTTATTTTTCCAAACTTGATTTTTTACCACACTTCCCCAGGAATTCTGATGGATTCATTTTGGTCAACAATAGCCATAGCCCTTCCGTTTTCAGTCCTAATTCTCAGCTGCCAGGTGTGAATCATCGCCCTAGTTGGAAAGCTTCTCCAGTGACTCCCTCTTCTCCCCACAGGGGCTTCTATGCAGAAGATGGCGCTTGTGAACACTGTAGCCCTTCCTGCAGAACATGTGAAGGGAATGCCACCAACTGCCACTCGTGTGAAAGAGACCTCGTCCTGGACCAGGGGGTGTGCCGGGAAACCTGCCCCGAGAGGCACGTGGCCATGGAAGGGGTGTGCAAGCACTGCCCAGAGATGTGTCAGGACTGCATCCATGAGAAAACATGCAAAGGTACCTGGGAGCCTCACAGGGGAGAGTGTGGGGACCCACTATCTGAGGGTGGGGTGTCCAAGTAGAACTGGGGGAGCCAGTCTCCCTACCCTTACTGAAATTGACCTCCATGGGTGTTGTTGAGGAAACTGAGGGTGACATAAAGCCTTTCCATGATGGAGTCTGCAAATTAAGACAGACAAGAGCCCCTTTTTTGCACAATTTCTCCCACACATGTACTGGGTAGTTAGGGTGTGGTAAGCACCATCCCAGGTGCTAGAGATACAGAAAAGAACCCAAAGTCTCTGCCTCTTTGAACACAAAATCTCATAGGAGAGACTGATATTAATAAAACACAGAGGTGGCTGGAGAATTTCAACTGTTATAAAAGATACAAAAGAAAAATTTCAGGCAACTATAAGACTCTGAGGGTAGCACTCTGGCTAGGAAATTTTTTTCCCTGAAATTATCTCCTAAGAAAGGCTAATTTCCTCTCCAGGACAAGAAAGACTCATTTAACTGGCTCTGTCCAATCCAAAGGACTCTCTTGGTGTAACCTAATAAGAGTTTTCTGGAATTCCTTCCCCAAATAAGAGAATAGGCACTAATAAAATAAATACACAATGCATTCTTCATACTGATTAACCCTGTATATTTCATTGGTTTACCCTATCAGTGAATGAAAAATTAACTGATCCACGGATTCCTAAACTGCTTTTTGTATTAAATAGAGTCTGAGGTGCTCAATACAATTTAAAAAATCTGTTAACACTTTCTGGGTTTTCAGAACAATACGTCCAGCATCTCCATGACTCATCTGCCGTAGCACTACAAGTTTTTGCAATTGAAGGGGCAGATCATTTCAGCAATGTGAACCCAGCACCATCTAATTGGGCCACCATATGTGGTCTCCTCTCCCTAGGCAGGGCTTGTGAGACAACGAGGACAGGCCCTGGGAAGGTGGGAGCGGGGCAAACGTACACTGGGGTCAAATGAGTCAAAGAGATGGGCGATGGGCTAGCCCACTGCAGAAGGAATACATTCCTTTCTGCTGCTCCCCTGGGGGTAACTTGCCGCTTCCCTCTGCCCGCAGAGTGCATGCCTGAGTCCTTCCTGTACAAGGATACGTGCCACCAGTCCTGTCCCAGCCACTTCTACGCAGATGCCCGCCACTGTGTTCCCTGCCATGAAGACTGTCTGGAGTGCAGCGGCCCCTCAATGGATGACTGTGACGTCTGTGCTGAGGCGTCCTTGGTTCTCTACGAGGGGCAGTGTTTGGAGGAGTGTCCAGAAGGAACTTACTTTGAAAAAGAGACTAAGGTTTGCAAAGGTAAAGACTTCCGGGTACATGGCCGAGCACCACATCCCAGGGAACCTAGTTGGGATTATGAGTTTCTTCTAAGTAGGTTCTGGGGTTTGCGCAGTTCCATCCCAGTCCCAGAGCTGTGGTCTCAGCTCTTTCCCTCCTCCTTAAGGAAGCATATTTTGAATCTGCTCTAGTGTATGATTTATTTTAAATGAATCATTCCTTAGCTTTGATGATGTAACTTATTAGCAATGAATCATGTTGATGCTCCTCACAACGGTAGCTGATCAAAAAGGATTCTCATGTGAAGATTTACAACAGAGATGATGAGCCTTTAACAGTCACCCAAAATGGAAAATTTTTCTTAAAATTTTAATCCATTATAGGTTTATAGCAGCATAAGGAAAGCTGTGCTATAGAGGGTTTTCTCCACGCCTCTTGTCTCCCTAAAGCCACCCTCCTCCTCATCACCTGCGGCCTCTCCTGCCCGGGGTCTCCTATTCCATGTCCCATTTGGCATTTCAATCCCTACACATTCAAGAAAGGATCTGTTATTATTTATGCTTCCTTATGTTTTAAGTGGGCATGAATTCTTTGCTTCTTATCAGTTGTTAGGGAAAAGAAAAATTAATTAAATATAAATTGCCCATCACTAGAGGAATTCTCAAGCAAGTGAGAGAAGCATTCTTAGGGAAAGGACTTTCCTTTTTCCTCCCAGTTTTATTGAGAGATAATTGACATATAGCATTGTATAAGTTTAGAACGTACACTGTGATGATTTAATATACGTATATATTTTGAAATGATGACCACAATAAGGTCAGTTGACACTGACCTTAGTTACCTCTTTTGTTTTTTTCTTCTTTGGTAAGAACATTTAAGCTCTATTCGCTCAGCAACTTTCAAGTATACAATACAATATTGTTAACTACAATCACAGGATTCACTCCAACAAGGCAGCCAGTGGTAGTTTAGCCCCTTACGTTGCCGCCAAGCAAACACGAGACAGATATCCAGAGGCAGCCCCCTAACCACAGTGAGAGCTTGAGCGTGAACTCACATGGCAGGAGAAACCTTGGGCCACCCACATCCTAGAACGTACTCAGGGAAATGTTTTTGGTCAAACGTGAAGATGCAGTGCGCTCCTACAGCCTTTCTGCTCTAGCCTTACAATCTGGATATAGCTTTTTGTGTCTTATGTAAAGCACTACTTAGTGTCGATGTCCCACTTGACTGTGTGTGAAAGAACGTGGACTTGAAGATGGGCGGCTGTGCCTGTGTAGCGGAGGGGGGCGGGAGTGAACATGTTGAGGAGGCTGCAACTCTGTGGGTCAGTTTCCATGAGAAGTTTAAAGACTCAGCCAAAGGCCTGCAGGGCCATCTTGCCTGTCCTGGGGCAGGAACCGAGGATCAACTTTTGGCCTTTCTCTGGTGTTCCATAATAAAAGTAACCTGCCATATAGAGAACTTTACAAGTTCAGAGTACATTTACTTAGTTTACCTGGTTTAATTTTCTCATTGAGAAAGGCCTCTGGTCGTCATCCCTGGTTGCCCGTGAGAACCACCCAGGGAGCTTTAAAAGACACAGATGCCCGAGCTCAGGCCAGCTCAGCTGTTGGGAACTAACCTGAGGTCTCTCCCTGCAATGCTATTTCTCCTTCCATCAGTCCCAAGGGAGGCGGCGGAAAGCTGGTACTGGAAGAAACAGGGCAACAAGCTGACTTTCCAGAGAAGAAACAAAGGACCTGACCTGAAAATTAAGATTTGGGTTGGTGTAGAGAACCTTCTAGAACCAAGCCATCTCCAAGCAGGATCTCCTCTAAGAAACACAAAGAATGGGATCCATTCTGATCACCCTGAATTTCTCCCTACGAGATAACATAGACAGGTCTAAGAACAAGGAGCTGGGGCAGAAATGGCCAAGAGCTCTTGTTACGGTCCTGGGTTCATCTCCTCACCCTGCGCTTTCCCAGCCTAGTGACTTAGCACCTCCAGCCTCAATGTCCTGATCTACACACACTGAGAAGATAACAATCACAATAATAATACCATGCACCTATTCATCCAGGCAGTGCTTACTGGGGGCCCTACCATGTGCTGGGTGCTCTTCCAGGCCTAGGGCGCAGCAGGGAACAATACAGACAGAATCCTGCCCTCATGGAGCTGACATTCAATTGGGGAAGACAGACTCTAAAGAAGCCAAGTCAAAAGGAAAAATAAGGCAGGAAAGGGGGGCAGGAAGTTGGGCAGGAGGGAGTTGAAATTAGAGAGAAGGCGGCCTGGAAGAGATCATTGAGAAAGGGAGGGGAAAAAACTACTCACACAGGGAACAAACTACTCACATAGAGGATTCCCGGCAGAGGGAACGGCAACTGCTAAACCCCCGAGGTGGGGGTGACTTGTTCTCATTTCGTTTGTCTAAGAAAATTTACTGAGTGCCAGTGTTATATGCTAGGCCCTCTCACAGGCACTGTGCATTCCTAAATGCCTATAAAAAAGGTCTTCTGTATCAAGAGGTGCTTCCAACACATATTAACAGTTGTTACGTTAGTAATAAGCTCAAATCCCTGGGCGGTCAGCGGAGAACCACAGCAGAGGAATCACAGTGGTGAGAAGCCCACAGACAAGCACGTGACTGTGCTACGAGAGGGCTGCTTCTTCTTATCACGTTGCAGTTTGGGTAACTATGGGCGCTCTTACCACTATCTCTGAGGTTGCTGCTGCAGGAAGGGGCTCTCTGGGGATCCCAGGGAAAGTGAAGCAGTCATGTTTTCCTCATCTTGTAACAAGAATGCTCCAGCCTAGAGCTCAACTCCTGGCCCCACACCCTTGGCCCAGAGCCTAGAAATCTCCGAGGAAGGAAGGTGAGCACACTTTGCAGGGGAACTGATTCCCTCAAGGGGCACCCTGACCCTCTCTCACTCTCCGTCTGCTGTCCCCTCCCCGCCCGCAGACTGCCACAAGTCCTGCCGGACCTGCTCGTCCTCGGGGGCCTGCACGACGTGTCAGGAAGGCCTGAGGGTAAACAACCACGGCGGCTGTGTGCCTCACACTGAATGCGCCGCCGTGGAGTACTGGGATGAGGGGGCCCTGACCTGCAAGGCCTGTCATGCCAAGTGCTTGCACTGCACGGGACCCTCGGAGGACCAGTGCCACACCTGCCTGCGGGACAGCCTTCTTCTTAGTGAGTTACCTTTCCTCTGAGCACGGGTTTGCCTCTCCCTCCAGCTGGGAAACTGTCTTGCACGATGCCTGGCGCCCAGTAGAAACTGGCGTCTTTCTTTTTAATTTTTCACTTTGTATTTGGAAAATTTTCCAGCCTACAGAAAAGATGCAAGAGGAAAAACAGTACAAAGAGCCCCGCACACGTGCCCTTTACCCATTTGCCCCGTTGGCCTTATCGCTTGCTTGCTCTCACTCTCTCGCTCTCGATGTGTACGCATACGTAATTCGCAATATAGATTTTTTAACCACTTGAGGATATGTTACATACATCATGGCCTCTCTCCCACAAATACTTTAACACAAGCATACCTTGGAAATATTGTGGGTTCGGTTCCAGACCACTGCAATGAAATGAATGTGGCAATAAAGCGAGTCACACCAACTTTCTGGTTTCCCAGTGCATATAAACATTATGTTTACATTATACTGTAGCCTGTTAAGCGTGCAATGACATTATGTCAAAGAAAAAATCAATGTACATACCTTAATTAAAAAATACTTTTTTGCTAAAAAATGCTAACCATCATCTAACAACGCAAGGTTGCCATACACCTTCACTTCGTAAAAAACTCAGTATCTGTGAAGCACAATAAAACAAGGTCTGCCTGTATGTATTTCCTAGGAATAGGGATGCTCTCTTACGTAACCATGGTACAGTTGTCAAGTCTAGTAACTTTAACATTAATACAATCCTTTAATGAACCGTCCATATTAGAATTTTGTGAATTCCCCCTTTAGATCAGGGCCCAGTCTAGAGTCAGGTATTGCATTTAGTTGCCATGTCTCTTTAGACTCCTTTAATCTGAATGTTTCCACAGACTTTGTCTTTTATGATATTGACATTTGAGAAGAATACAGCCCCTATCCCTCCACTGGGGTTTGTGTGAAGGTTTCCATGATTAGATGGAGATCATGCATCCTCAGCCAGAATACTCCATATGTGATGCCATGTCCTTTGGAGGCACCCAGTGGTCACCTGCCTCTTGCAGGTGATGTTAATTTTGGTCCTCTCTTCAGGGTGCTGTCCAATTTCTCCACTGCAGAGTTACTATTTTCCCTTGTGATTAATGAACAGTTTGTGGAGAGATACTTTCTGAACATGTAGGTAATTCAGCTTTTCATGAAAATTTCCCCTTGATTTAGCACCCATTGATTAATAAATCTTGAACAAAATACGGGACAGTCTGAGGTTGTCCAGCAGATCAGATGTGAAGGTTATTGCTGGTGTGAAGCAACTCCCTCAGGTTTCCAGGGATACCACGATTAGGCTTAACACGGGTATGGGAGAAAGAAAATGAAACAGAACTCAACTGAAAGAAGGAAGAGTGAAGGGGTGTAGGAGAGAGAGAAGAGACGAATATGTGAAGACCTGGAGAGTGTGAGCATTCATCTCCCCAAACCCGCAGAGTAGACCTGAGAAGCAAGACACTCAAATAGAAATGTGTGGCAATTTTTTCCTCTTCTTGCTGAGGTACCATCAGCAAGGGCACCAATTCCCTGCAGAGACACAGGAACAACTATCCTTAATACCATTCCTGGTTGCCTCCCAGTAGAAAACACTTGAGGATACCTATCCATCTGTCTTAGCTCCTCTTCCACAAATCTCAGTGAACTTTCTTCCCAGCAGTTGCTGCTTCATGAGACCATTCCAGATCGCCTGTATCACCCCAACCCCCAGGACCTTCTTTTCTAATTATCTCCAATATAGAGTGTTACCAGTGATCACCTCAGGTGCCTTCATACGGACAGGAATACATCTTATCACTACAAGGTGGTCTTCCCTTTAACTAGGGATATGAATTAGACTAGAACTGAGACTTTGGTGCTGGTGGTCCCCCAGGGGCTGGATGCAGGTTGTGCTAGGACCTGGTCTTCTCATATTCTCCCACCCTGCCCCTCACCACCACCCCACCAGGGTCAGCCTACTTATAAACTAGATAATTCCTCGGGAGGCTGTGGTAGTTTGAATAATGCTCTCCCTAAAAATGTCCACAATCTAATCCCCAGACCCCGTGAATATGTTACCTTACATGACCAAAAAAAAAAAAAAAGAAAAGAAAAGAAATTGCAGATGTGATTAAACTAATTGTGTTGATTTGGGAGGATTATCCTGGATTATTGCACGGTCCTTATAAGAGGGAGGCAGGATAACCAGAGTTAGTGGTTGAAGTCTATGTGACATCAGAACAGAGAGAAGATGCTCCAGCTTTGAAAATGGACGAGGAGCCGCAAGCCAAGGCAAGTGGGTGACCTCTAGAAGCTGGAAAAGGCAAAGAAACAGATTCTCCCCCCAGAGCTTCTAAAAGGGACCTAGCCCTGTAGACCCGTGTTAGACTTCTGATCTATAGAATTATAAGATTTATTGAGTTATATTGCTTTAAGCCACTATGTGGTAATTTGTTACAACAATAGGAAACTAATAAAGAGGTGTTTCATATTTAGGGCATTCAGGCTTCCCCCTACTTAGCTAGATACATCAGCTGGACAATAAACCACCGTCAACATCCATCTTTAACAGAATAGCCACTGGTGGACCTGGCACTGAGCCAGGTGCTGGAAAAGCAGAGAGGAATGACATGGCCCCTGCCCTCGAGCAGCTCAGAGGGTCTCCCAGCACAGAGTTGGGTGGGTCCACAGCACCTACAGAGCTCTCATATTATTTAGTTTGGGGTTTTTTTTTTTTCTTTTCCACCAGTGCCTGTGCTAATGCTGACTGAAATTATGGAGACAAACTGGCTTCTGGTCTAGAGCTGACCAGTGGCTCACATTAATAAGGCAGGAGAGTCTGGCTTCTGGTCTACGAGGTTCAGCAGATTTGGGGAAGAAGTTGCCTCTAAGACTGTATGTTAAACTGCGAAGCCAGCAAATCTCACGTTTTAACTTTATCATGAATCCACCCTCACCGTCCACCCTGAATGCTGTTAAAGAAGTTGAAAGGGCAAGAATCAGTGACTCCGCTGGGGTGGGTGGAGGAAGGAATGGAGTTATGCGTGGCTGAACTCCCCTGCAACTCATCTTGCTGTATAGACCAGAGGGTTCACGGTTAGAGTCTAACTTTTTAAATACTGGGCGAAACAGAGTCTCAAAATCCATAGAACTTTCTGTCCCGATGGAAATATTCTATATCTGTGCTTGTACAACTGAGGGACTGAAGTTTTCATTTTAATTCACTTAAATGTCAAGAGTCACGCTGTGTGGACAGCACAGCAAAACTGAGGGTAAAATCTTATATTTTAGGCTAGAAATAGTTGAAATTGTAGGAACTTGTCATTGCATTGGCCCTGCACTTTCTGTCTTCTTCAGTGGAGCCTTGACTCTTGCTACCCTAGCCCCTGCCTTGAATGTTCTCCCCATCCTGCAAGACCCTGTACATCCTCTTCCTCACTTTAACAGACGGTGGTTTCTCTCCTGCCCAACAGAGCCCATCCACTCTGACCTCTGTTTTTTCTCAACTCCTAACGTCCTTATGGTTGATTCTATTTCTTGGACATTCATCTTAGCTCCTGGGATGTCCATCAGCCCACAGGGACACTGTCTCATTCCTCCTGCATCACCCCACCCCCCATGGTATACAGTGGGGAGCATATAGAGGTTTGGGAGACATGTGTCATACTTGATACCAAGACAGATTCTTTTCATCCCTTGGCAGACACGACGTGCGTGCAGGACTGCCCCGAGGGCTACTATGCTGATGAGGACAGCCACCGGTGTGCCCCCTGCCACAGCTCTTGTAGGACATGTGAAGGGAGACACAGCATGCAATGCCTCTCCTGCCAGCCAGGGTGGTTCCAGCTGGGAAAGGAGTGTCTGCCCCAGTGCAGAGAAGGGTAAGGTGCTCAACACACTTTCCCCTCACTTAATCCCATAACCACTCCAGATATCACTATGAGCAAACCCATTTTGCAGATGAGGAAGTTAAGTCTCAGAACACTTAAATAACCAGATTGAAGTCTCACTGCTAGTAAGAAACAAAGATGAGAGTCCAACCCAACTGTAATGGTCTCCAGAGGATTTCGGCCAGTTCACAGTAATGGAAGAGTAAACAGGAAAGGCAGAGGGACCCAATGAGATAACACAGAGTCAGATTGTCAAGTCAGACCCACATCACTAATTCAAAGGATACAAGCAATTACAAGGCAGAGGTGATTCTTCTCTTAGAGAAGTCCAAATCCATGAATGTAGGTTCTTTCCCTTCTGCAGTACGATTTGTTCAAACCAGATTTAATATGTGAGATCTAAGCACTGCATGTGGTGCATTGATTTTACAAAGGGAACAATTTCACTTAAATATCTCCATTTATACCCCACTAATTCTCCAACCTGCTATGCCCCCGTAAATCCACAAATTACAGGTTTAGTTACCATAAACAACCCAGATACACAGATGTATCCTTCTAAAAGCATTTCACAGATAAGAGCCCTCCATCACGTGTTTTTCTGCAAGGAAAAACTGAGTGTGTTTATCAGAAGGTCTGGTTACCAGCACATTTGGAAGAGGATTTGACTGGGTCATCTTCTCCCCGCCAGGCATTCCCAGTAAAGAGGAAGACTGATTACAGGCCTATTGCTAACTCTTCTTTCCCAATCAGTAACTCAAAGCACTGAGAGTTTCCAGACCCAAATTGAAGGGCTATAACTTTGGACTTTCCCCAAATGCTTTTGCTGAAATTAGCACATCTCTTATCTTCAGTTCTATAGCAATTACTGCTTGTATCACTGCCTTGTGTTTTGATTCACCTCATTCATTCAACACATGCTTAATAAAGAGCACTTGTATGTATTGATGTAAGACGAGTAATACAAAGACTTTGTAAGAGCTTATTCTTCTTATATATCTCTTTCCCAGAAAATTATAGGCTCCTGGAAGAGAAACACATCTTATTTTTCACACAGGTTACGACAACACTCAGCACAGAGCCACACACATTAGCAGCCCTGAAAACACACCAGTCATATAGATCAATAAAGAGAGGTTCCTGCCAGACAAGAGGGGGATGGGGCTACCTGGGTCAGCCTTTCATCTTCATCTTACTAAGTGCTTGAAAAATCTGGATCCCATCTTTCTCAAATCAAGTCATTAGATACTCCTATGCACACACACAAAAAATTTAAATAGATTGCAGACCATGAAATTAAGAAAGCAATTGCTCCATATTATGTGAAGTTACCCATTGGGAGGTGAGGCACAGGTTGCCGTAAATCCCTTAAAGGGGAGTAAATGGGGTATAAATGAGTTATAAGTGGTGATATTTTACTGAACTAGTTCCTTTTGTAAAATCAATGATCCACATGTATAAACTTCATATGTTAAATCTCATCGCCTTGGGAAGGCAGGTGTGTAATCCTCTGGACCCTGACCCCATGCACATCATTACTTTGGTTTTTAACCTCAGAGCAGGTTTTTAAGGCCCCAGTTATTATTTGTACTTATGCACAAGATCCTCTTCCAGGCTGTGAGGCTCAGGTGATTTCATAGTCACCTCATGCAAAAGAGTTATCAAGGTAAGCAGTGGCACTGTGCTCTTCTTTTAATCAGAAACAGTCAATGGACAACTCTCCATTGTCTTCCTTTAGCATCACTCTTTAATAATTTTTAAAACCTATTCGGGGGCTTCCCTGGTGGCACAGCGGTTAAGAATCCGCCTGCCAAGGCAGGGGACACGGGTTAGAGCCGTGGTCCGGGAAGATCCCACATGCCGTGGAGCAACTAAGCCCATGTGCCACAACTACTGAGCCTACGTTCTAGAGCCTACAAGCCACAACTACTGAAGCCCGCACATCTAGAGCCCATGCTCTGCAACAAGAGAAGCCACCGCAATGAGAAGTCCGTGCACCACAAGGAAGAGTAGCCCTGGCTCGCAGCAACTAGAGAAAGCCTGTGCACAGCAAAAAAGACCCAACGCAGCCAAAAATAAATAAATAAATTTATTAAAAAAGAAAACCTATTCGGTATTGATAAGCTTTCTTCCCCAGGGTTCCTACTGATGCTTTTCATCTTAATAACAATCTATAATAACAACATTAGTAACCAATGTTTATGCTGCTTTCGAGTTTACAAAGTATCTCCACTCACAATGTGTCTTTATATTATGATTTGATTCAACAACAATCCTATGAGACTGATATTATTCCCTCCATTTTGCAGATGAGGAAACTGAGGTTCAGCGAGGTTAAGTGACTTGCCCAAGGTCACATGGCTACTAATACTTGGTGGAGCCAGGACAAAAAATCAGATCTTCTGACTTCAATATTGTGTATCCCCTCTGTGGAAAATTGTGGATTTTCACTTTTTCCTATGGTTTTCTCTTTTGAGTCGTAGGTGATCTTTATCAACTATTCAGTTCATGATTGATGTTTTCGTTGGATAGCGTCAGTGTGCCAACATCCAGACAGGTTTATCTTTGGCAATGGTTCCTTTTCACTCTTCAGTGTTTCTTGAAAATCTTGTGTTTACCTTCAAATAATGCATTGCTTGTTATCGTGGCATTTAATGGATATGTTCAAATTGCGTTGCCCCACTTCATTAGCCCTTTGACCTTAAGCAAGTTGACTAAATTCTCTGAGCCTCAGTTTTTACGTATGTAAAATACAGATAATATCTAAATCATAAGGTTTGGTGTGAGGATTAATCATAAAACTCGTAATTATCAATAATATACATTAATTAGAGTGGACCTTGAATAATGTGGTTCCACTTGATCTGTGTGGTTTGCAATGCATGGCTCCATTTATATGCGGATTTTTTTCACTAAATATGTACTACACAACCTGCAGTAGGTTGAATCCAAGGATGCAGAACCACAGATATGGAGGGCCGACTATCATTATTACATTTTTTAAAAACAGTATTACGGGGCTTCCCTGGTGGCGCAGTGGTTGAGAGTCTGCCTGCCAGTGCAGGGGACACGGGTTCGAGCCCTGGTCTGGGAAGATCCCACATGCCGCGGAGCAACTAGGCCCATGAGCCACAATTACTGAGCCTACGCATCTGGAGCCTGTGCTCCACAACAAGAGAGGCTGCGATAATGAGAGGCCCGCGCACGACGGTGAAGAGTGGCCCCCACTTGCCGCAGCTGGAGAAAGCCCTCGCACAGAAACGAAGACCCAACACAGCCATGAATAAATAAATAAATAAACCCAAAGTTTAAAAAAAAAAAAAGTTGTGCCATTAAAAAAACAAAACAAAACAGTATTACATGCAAAAAAACTATATATTATTATAAGCAAATTTTCGACTACATGGAAGGTTGAAGCCCCTAACCCCTGAGCTGTTCTAGGATCAACTGTATTTATAATGTTCCTGGCACTGTTCTAACAAGCTTCTCAGTAATAACTTATTTAATTTTAGCTACTAATATTAGCCCCATATTACAGACCTGAGACACAGAGATGTTGTGTGACTTGCCTGAGGTCACACAGCACATGAGGGTTGACTCCATGCACTCCTGCTCCAAAGGGCAAACTCCTAACTGCCATGTCCTAATGTCTCATTTTTAGACTCAATGAGGTGAAATAATGTTTATGATGTCTCCAGTGTACTGTCAGGCATATAGGAGAAACTTAACAAATGGTAATTATTGTTATTATATTTAGCCTCTGAAAATCTTTTCAAAAGAGGTCACATCTATGTAAAGGTCAATATCACTCATGTCACCTCCTATTTCAAGATTTTTTTTTAACTGAGAAATTAGAAAAACCACTCAGGAGTACATTTAAAATACCTCCCATTCCCATTCAATATGACTTAACACCTGAATTTTAAAGTGGCAGAGCATATAGGTATATAAAAGGCAGGGGTAGTGAACAATTATTGTGGCACTACTACTTGTGATCTATGCTAGGTCCTCTCATATGTGTCATCTAACTTAATCCCCACAAATAACAGAGAAGGGATTGTAATGTCCAATTTACAGATAAGAAACTGAGACTCATTAGATGTATTAGTATAATTAGTAATGAATCTAATAAGTAAAGAGTCTAAAGGCACACAGCTTGTAACCATGATTTTTTCCACCACACCCAACTTTGGAGCAAGCTTAATATTGAGTCTCTGCTTCCCTCCTTGGTTCAGGTATTACGCAGAAAACTCCACGGGGCGGTGCGAGAGGTGCAGCAGGAGCTGCAAGGCCTGCAGCGGCCCGCGGCCCACAGACTGCCTGTCTTGCGATCCATTCTTCTTTCTGCTCCACTCCAAGGGACAGTGTCATCGTACCTGCCCAGAGCATTACTACGCAGAGCAAAGCACACGGACCTGTGAGAGATGCCACCCAACTTGCGACAAATGCAAAGGTGAGGACCATCTATCATTTTGCATGTGTGAATGGAAAAATGCAAAGTGTTTTTTCCTGCTTTGTCCCTCTCTCCTTTCATCACCTTTGGAGGGTCTTCTTGCTTGCCAACCTCATAGCCAATCCTCTCCAGCAGCAGCACCCTTTGTTCTCTTTCAGCTTCTGCACATCTGCCCTCTAACCCTACTTGATCCTGAACCACACTGCTGCCTCTTCAGATGCTTCCCATCCTTCAGGGCCCAGATACAGGCATCGTCCCCTACAGCAAGTGTTTTCCACCTACTGTCTTCTTTCTCTACCTGTTGAACTTGGAATCTGCCAAGCAAAATTTATTTTCATTATTTCAACAACTACTTAAGATGTTGGCCTAAAACTGTCCCAAGCTCCATTCTTATTTTCCAGAGACCTACTTGTCTGTCCCAGAGATTCTTAAAATCAACATGTCCCAGAGTAAACACAATCTGAGTTTCCTCTGATATTCACTCTTTCTGTTAATAGACCCACTGTCCAACCAATTGCCCAGATTTGATACCTTGAAGTTATCTTCCCTTTGCCTCCTGTCCAATGCACCTACCCTCTAACAACGGTAAACTTCAAGGTCTGTTGATTCTCTCTTCTAAACGTTTCTCTGCTCAGATCTCTTTTCCCATTCTCACTATTCTCATTCTTCATTCTCAGCATCTCTTAGCTGACTTTCTGAAATAGCACGTCACCCCAACTCTGGTCTTGCTACCCCACCCCCAGGTCACTGTGTACAGTAATGCCATAGCAATCTTTCTAAAATTCAAATTTGCTCATTTTTCTCCATAGCTTGACATAGAATGGTAATTATGGTGAATTCCTCTCACCATTTAAGAAGGAAATACCTCTTACAATGTTTTTATTCTTAAAACTTATTAGATTAATATTGATACCTGGTAGGGTACATTCCTGTTATCCTTTTCAAAATTGTCTTGGCTATTCCTAGCTCTTTTTCCAAGTAAATTTTATTATTTTCCAAGTAAATTTTATCACATTTCATTTTAAAAAAATCCCTTGGATATTAATTGACATTGCATTAAAACTCATCTTTACGATCCTGAGTCATCACATTTATGAACATGGTATATCTCTCCAATCTATGCATTCATTTTTTTTTCCTTGATAAACTTTCAATAAATGTGTTCTGTTTTTGAAAAGTGATTAAATTCTTTCCCTGGTCAGTCCTTTTAGCTTATGGTCTCAACTCTCCTTCCATGTACTTCAGAACCTAGAACCACCCAGAACTACTCAGCAGCCACCAAATAGGTGATGCTCTTTCATGCCTCCATGACTATTGTCCATGCATTTCCTCTTCCTGGAGAACAACACTCTATTAACTCTCAACTTAAAGACCCAGTTTGAATATCATCTTCTCTGTGAAGCTTTTCTTAGTCTTCCCAGAAATCTTCTTCCTTCTTCTTGAGTCTATAATACATTGTTTTATCATAGCTATTTTTATTCAGTACATTACATTTTAATTAAACATCCAGCTCTCTTGTTGATTGTGAGACCCTCAAGGCAAGAATTGGACCACATTCATTTTCTCAATAAAGACTTTAAAAAATGGTCCACACCAAAAAACTCTTTAAAAAAATAAAAAAATAAAAACTCAGTCCACCTATTATTTTAGTTTTTTAACTTAAATGACTTATTTTTAAGATTTCTAATGGTTTGTTTTTCATATCCATCTATTTTTGTTTCATATCTTCCTGTTTGTGCTTCAGTTTTTTTTTTTGAGAGGATATTCTTGTCTTCATTTACTTTTTAAGCATCTTAAATATGCTAATTTTTAAGTTTGTCAAACTTTTCTATGAAATTAATATTATCTGAAGTAAATTCATGTTAATTCTTGATTGTGTTTATCTTCTTTTTTAGCATTCTTTTTTCTACATGCTTTGAAATTTTGGTCTTAAGCTCATTTTGAATGGAAGACTTTGCTTTTGGTTTTCACTCCCTTTCTCTCTCCCTTCGTCCTTACTCCTCACAGTCTGGTACTTTTTCAGCTCATGCTACCCCATGTCCCACCCTGAAACTCAGTATAGGAACATGATGTTCCAATATTCCTGGAGGTGATACTGATGTCACTGCAGATCTCATCAGCAATCCAGCTGGCAGCCCAGGAGAGTTCCTGGTCAACAGGTGATGTCTATGAGGGCAGAGAGTCCCACCCTGACTCCTGTTTTAAGCTCTAAACCTGGATTTTAGTGCAGGTCTTATATGAAACACGTTTAGTTCCTATTATGGTAGAAAAGTTGAACTCACAGCCACGATTGCCTACATTTAGGCACAGAGCCAAGCAGGTGGGTGGCTTGAATCTGATTGCTATTTTGCATTTATATTCCTTTTCTGGTCCAGAGAGATTTCATCTTACTTTTGAGCCGAACTATCTCTTTTTTTGGTTCTCTCTGTTTATATTTATTCTCTCATTTCAGTGTGTTTGGAATGAAGGGGTTATGTCAGAACCTGAATTCATATGATTTTTTTATGTATACAGGAAATCTCTGTACCTCTCTCTCTCTCAATTTTGTTGCAAACCAAAAAAAGCTCCAAAAGTAAATAAAGTCTTAAAAAAAAAATAAAGCTCATCAACACAGTCTCCCTGAGATTGTATTCCAGGGATGACTGGGCATATCTGGGTGAATCTTAAAGCCATCCTGAGTGTTTGTGCCTCCCCCTCCTGTATTTGACTTGAACCCCAAATGTTCCTGGTTAATGACTTCTATCTTTGTTGTTCATTTCTTCTGTCATCCTTTCTTCACCTACCACACATGTCCTTTGCTGGTTAGTGAATCTTTGTGCTGCCTTCTGATTTTGCAATATATAGATTACAAAATCTGGGAACAGGTTTTCTCCTGGGTTATAAACTGGGTGAAAAAATAAAGGATGAGTTCCTTCCTTCTTAAAATATTAGCTGTCATACTAAGAAATGAGGATGCATGAAGGATACAGGGAAAATTTCCCAACCTAAGTAAGTAATTTACCAACTAGATTGTATTTCCTTCACATTTGACTGCCCAATAATATTAGGGTGTTAAAAAATACTTAAAAGAACTAAGGGGGTCAGTCTATTTATCTCTTGTAAAATTAAAATACAGTGTGTGTGTGTGGAAAAAAAAAAAAGAACTAAGGGGGTTGGGGGAGGGAAGCATACTAATGACCAACATGTATCTTTTATGCAGCTGGTTCCTTCATAATTAGCTCATTCCTTGCCTTCACACATTTAACTTTTTATTTATCGTTCACACAAAATTGTATTAAATAAAAATCCAGGCTGGTTAACCAAAGCCTCCTAACTCTCCCGAGCTGCCTCTCTCTTCCGGTGTGGAATGACACCATGGACAGACCCCAGGGGTGGCTCTGCATGGCTGAATTCATCCCGTGGGGGTCATTCTAAGGGAGAGCAGATGGTGAGCTGCTCCGAATTTTATGGAAAAGCCAAAGCTGTCTTTATAGGTGCCAAGTTTCCTGCAGATCCTTGGAAGCAATGATAAACGTAAGATGTTAAACTTGAAAAAAAAAAAAAGAAAACATTCTGGAAATTAGCCAACTACCTTTTGCAAAAGACACAGAGTACCCTAAGTATGCAGATTTTGCAATAAATCAATGTAGGCGATGTAAATGGAGTCCTGATTTGTCACCCAGAGGTGGCTTGTAGTGCCTTTGGGGATTGCCCAGGATCTAGGCCAAATTGCTGCTGGCCTTCTGGAAAATGTAACCAAACTTAAGACACAAATTTTGTGACCTAACCTTTTTACTCCCTTTCATTTCTCTCTTCTAATTTTTCCTACCTTTAATTTCTCTTCATAAAGAAAAAAAATCCCACACCTCTATATTTTAAAATCGGAGTAAGACATTTAAGCTGTATTTCAGAAAACTGCAGGGAGAAAAGGAAAGAAGTAGGGGAAGATTGATTCTTTCTTCAGAGACCACAACTGTGTTCCAGAACATGTAGGAAATTCTGTGTGAAGTTGGACGTAAGATAAAAATAGAATGGCTTTGAATTTATACCACTATAGGCAGCCCGCAATCTAAGAAGAAGTTGGGTAATAAAGGTTTATTATCTGAGCTGTTGTTCAGAACTCAGAATTCATTCTTCCATAGAAACATTATAAATGATTGAGCTCACAGATCAGACATGAAAAGTGGATTTAAATCCAGAGTGAATGTAAGAACAGGACTCACGGTTCTAGTTCAACTTCAACTAACCACACTTTACAATATTTTTCTGATGAAAAGGCCTATATATCAAGTTCCAACTCACAATATCAGGCACATTCCATGCCCCCTCTACCTCCCTGTTCCTACCTCTCCGTCTAACTCAGTGAACTAGAGCTCAGGTCTCCTGTCCCCAAACTCTCTCCAGAAGTTATCCCTTGATACCTGCATAGAAAGAAATACTTGGGTCAGTCATTCTTGGGGTCTCTGAATTAGGAGAGAAGGGTATTACCTCCACAGGAAACAGTCTGTCTGTTCAGACCTCCTCTACTTGGTTCATGTATGAAGGCAGATAGTATGATCAAAGAGCACTGCACTGTCAGTCAACAAACCTGAATTTGACTCTTGAGACAACCATTCCCTATGAAACCTTGAATGAGTGACTTCACAAGTCTGGGCATTTGTTTACATTTATTTAAAAATTAAATAAATAGGATGTCAAATTTCTGAGAAGGGAGTTTACAGCTTTCAAGAGAATTTCAAAGGAATCTATCATGACAATCCCCAAAATTAAGAACTACTGGACAGGGCTTCCCTGGTGGCGCAGTGGTTAAGAATCTGCCTGCCAATGCAGGGGACACGGGTTTGAGCCCTGGTCCGGGAAGTTCCCACATGCTGCGGAGCAACTAAGCCCGTGCGCCACAACTACTGAGCTTGTACTCTATAGCCCGCGAGCCACAACTACTGAACCCGCGTGCCACAACTACTGAAGCCCGTGCGCCTAGAGCCCATGCTCCGCAACAAGAGAAGCCACCGCAATGAGGAGCCCATGCACCGCAAGAAAGAGTAGCCCCCGCTCACTACAACTAGAGAAAGCCTGCACGCAGCAACGAAGACCCAACACAGCCAATAAATAAATAAATAAATAAAAAAGAACTACTGGACAAAATGATCTGGTAAATTCTTTTAGCCCTAGCATTTTAAATTCCAAGTCTGGTGTTGTTTCTCAACTAGGAACTGCCCATTCATGATTTACTCATCGAGTTTTGGGACCCTCCAAATCATCCTCATCCTCTCTACTAGTTAAACAATAAGCAGAATGATAAATAAAGCTTTCACAAACTTTCTACATGATTTCTCATTCTCTGAAAATCTTTCCTTTTGCTGTAATAAAAAATCTGTCATCTCCAAACCCTTATTTCCAAATTGAGAGTTTACATTGATTAGACTAATTGGATAATTTCTAGGTCTTTACTTGGTATCTCATAGACTTTT
The DNA here is from genome assembly GCF_028023285.1 of Balaenoptera ricei. Taxonomy (NCBI): domain Eukaryota; kingdom Metazoa; phylum Chordata; class Mammalia; order Artiodactyla; family Balaenopteridae; genus Balaenoptera; species Balaenoptera ricei. The sequence goes on from NC_082644.1 coordinate 79,228,031, forward strand.
TTTCTTTTTTTCCATATCCTCAATCAATTCACCCTTCTACTTCAATTTACTTGACATGTTCCTTGCTCCTAAGTGTTTTGGATCCAAGACAGAGATTGAAATCTAAGGTCAGTTTCATAACTTAGAATCATTTTTTCCTTTCAGGAAAAGGAGCATTGACTTGCTTATCCTGTGTGTGGAGTTACCACCTGGCAGGAGGAATCTGCGTCTCTGACTGTCTCGTGGGAGAGTACAGAGTGGGAGAGGTACCAAGCTGGGTGTGGTGTGCCTGCCACCATTTCTACAGAGGGACATGAGCTAGTTTCTGCACGTCATTTTGGGCAAAGTCAAAAAAGTCATAAAATCCCTACACTCACTATAGTTCAGGTTTAATATTTTTAAATCTACCATTGCACTGTGGAATAACGGTGCTACCCACCTGTAGCCTTAATTTCAATCAAAAGAACTGAGAAGACCTGAGATAAATAATGGAGAAGTTATTTAATGAGGACCGCAATATATTGCTCATGACCTTAGAAGTTTCGGGTCTACATGGGAATATTATGTCAGAAATAAGAAATATCTTCTCTCCTCCCCCTCTGCTGGCTAACCTGAAATGTCTGAATAATGTCAGAACTACATAACCAATGTTGGTCCTTCATCTCCTCCACCCCTTCGAATATATTAAGAGAGGTATATTTCGTTTCCTGGCCTAGAAACTATGGATTTTCTGAGTCCACTAACATCTTGATTGTGTTTCCAAACTTTAGAAATTAAGTAAATCTCTCCATGGTAAAACTCACAAGTCCCAGCATATTCACATATGCCATTCTCTTTAAATTCTCACAAGAGCCCTCATTACACTTTGGAGAAACTGAGAATCCAAGAGGTTAAATACAGTAATTTGATAAAGATCATGCGAACAGTAAGGAACAAAGTTGGGATTAAACACAGGGGTTCTGACTCCTAATCCAGGATTTGATGAGATCTCAGCTGAGAAAGCACCTTATCAGCACCTGAAACTTGCCAAGGTGCTCAACAACGGCAATTTCCATTCCTTCTTTTTCTATTGTACCAGCCTTCCAAAGTGCAGAAGTGAAATAGGAAGGTATCTTCCCTCATCTATGTTTTCAGCACCAGTGAAATGGAGCAACTTGTTGGGAAGGAAGCCACTTTCTCATTTCTCAACAATCTTCCCTCTGAGATTTCACTGTTTTAGCTAACAGTCACAATTTATATTATTCTGGGGCAGAGACACGAGAATCTAATAATCACAGAGGCAGAGCAGGTCATGTAAATGAGTGAAGAGCGTTGGGTCAAAGAAAACCCTAGTGCAAACTTGACCATAGGTGGAATCTGACGTTTCACCTGTGTGTTGGTGACCTCAGAGCAAGGGTTGGGGATTGTATCAAATAGGAGAGCACAAAAAGGGGGCCACCGGCACTCAGCTCTGTCTGTGATGTGGGAGTGGTGAATTCAGTGTTGATAAATCTTCCAGTTTTTAAAGAGAAACTCAGAACTGATTTACATGTGAAATATCCCAATTTTGAAATGTAGGCAATGAATTCAAATTTTTTTAAACTGAGAAGGCCAGTTGAGTACAGACCAGACAAAACTTGTCCTTGACCAGGTACAGCACATGGCTGTCAATTTGTAACCTGAGCTATTCTAGAAGCTTGTTCTCTCACTATGGTTACCAGCGGATCTCAGAGGAAAGGCTCAGCAACGGTTCCATCCAAGTGCAAATAGCTGGTTCTGTCTTTCATCCAGAACAGTAAAAATGGACCCAGAACAAATCACCTTTCTGCTATCCCCAACTTGCCTCCTTCCCTTATCCATAGGAGAGGCAACCCCCATTTGGGAACTCCGGTGCCTTGTTAATTTCTCCACACGCCAAAGGAATCTGATTGTTCTTAACAGGGGGAGAAATTTAACTGTGAAAAATGCCATGAGAGCTGCATAGAATGCCAAGGACCTGGCACCAAGAACTGTACTGTGTGTCCTGCCAACCTGGTGCTGCACACGGATGACAGCCGCTGCCTGCACTGCTGCAACACCTCCGATCCCACCGATGTCCAGGAGTGCTGTGACTGCCATGACACCACAGGTGAGGGGAGAGGGAGAGCAGCCTGCGGAGCCAGAGGAAGCGCATGTCCTCAGGATGCTGATGGGAGCATGGGGGAGAGAGGGATGGGAAGTTTCAGAGGATCAATAGAGCAACCTTTATTTAATGATTCTTTGTTTAATTTATTTTTTTAATCGAAGTATAGTTGAATTACAATGTGGTGTTAGTTTCTGCTGTACGGCAAAGTGATTCAGTTATGCGCATATATACATATTCTTTTTCATATTCTTTTCCATTATGGTTTATTACAGGATAGAGCAACCTTTTTATTGAGTGCCTGCTATGTGCCCACTGTACCTGAAACGTTCTGCCCATCATCTCATATAAGTTGATATTATTAATCCCATTTTACAGATGAGGAGACTCTGGCTCAAAGGGTTTGATTAGCATGCCCACGTCCATACCAATGTTAACAGGCGCATCTGGTCATTTGGACTCAAAGCCAGCATTCTCTCCACTGCTGTCCTGCCTCCCAGATTCAAGCTCAGGCAGGTCTAGAGTTTCATCTTTATAAATTTACTTTATTCCTTTTTAAAAAAATCTTCCCTCCTGGGAAAAAAGGAAAAGAGTTGCCTATCAAGGAAGCTGATGCCAATATTATCTTGATTCCGTCGAAAAATCATCCTGCGGAAGGCAGCCCAAATCCAGGGCTCCCATTAGAGACTTAAGGCATTTTAGAAATGAACTTTCATTGAAGGCTAAGAGGACACAAAACCCCCTTTACCAATTCCAAGTTCCCCAACTGTCTCCCACCCCCAATCCATTCATACGGGTACTTGGTTCTCATTGGCCACAAGCTTAGAAAGATCCCCAATGGAGTGATTTCTTCTAAAAAGAAAAAGATAAATTCTTAAAACCTATTCTCTAGTGTAAAAGCAGATCATTTCCTTGGAGTTCAGCTACATCATGGCCTGACAAAAAGAGACATTATATTTATGGGAGCCTGTCCATTTTTAAGAAAAGTATATCCCAGACCCATAACTGCTACTAGTCTTTTCTGTTTTACTTTTGATCAGCCTTTTCAACTAATTTTTAAATACCATCTTTCCAAAAACGAATTGTTTCCTTCTTTCAGCTTTCCCACCCCCATTAGCAGCTGGTTTCCCCAGCTCTTCATACACATCCACCTTCAGGGTCTGATTGCCTAATATCCATGCTGTGTCAGCTAAGAATAACAACCTTCATTACACTGATGGCTTTAAATGAAACCAGAAGTGTGTACATGTTGGGTGCAGAGTTTCTGCAAGCCTTTTCCAACTAAGAACTATTTAGTCAGCTCTCCTGGGCTTTCTGTGGCTCGTGAAGATCTACCTGGGGCAACTCTGCAGAAGACCAAATACTCTTGATTACCTGCTCGTTCGTTACTAAGACACTCTGATCCTTCAAAGAACCCATATCACAGAGGCTGACTCTGACTCTGCGGACCTAAGACTGGAGAGCAGTAAGACATAATTGCGTATGGCACCCTGGTAATTGAAACAACCTCGAAAGGTCTTTTATTGATTCTCCTGCCTCAGGCAGTATTTATCGCAAAGTACCACACACGGGTTGCTTATCCTTCCCTCTGGTGCTTTAATATTTCCTCCAGGGAAAAATTCTGTGCTGATATGTTAATGACAAAAGCAGTAATGATGGTGCTGTTACTTTAGGAGATGAAATTCTGCTTGATGGGCAAAATCCCATGAGGATGGAAGTTAGGATAAAATAGAAAACTTGTTTATCACTAGCAAAAAGAGAAAGAAAACACATAGTGATGAATCAGACCTAATTGGCCAATATATAATAAAAGAAAATAATTAACCCTAAAATAATTGGCAACAGTATTATATCCATTAAGCTAGTGTGTATCATGTACGTAGAATCTCATAAAACATCCTGGGGGCAGACCTAGGTGGTTCAAAAATATTTATGGAAAACATACTGTGTATTTCAACTTGTACATCCAACAAGGCCTGCTAGTTTTTTCTCTGGTTCTTTCATACTCTCTTTCACACTCCCATTTGGTGGGTTATAGAGAAAAAAAAAATTAGGTAACTTACCCAAATTATACCACCTGAATAAATGAGTGAAAAGTACAAAAAATGAGCTCATCACTGAATTATGACAGTTTTGGTTACTCCATATTTTCAATTAAGGCATCAAAACAAATGTTGGTGGATGACAGGGGGGCAGAGCTCTCAACTTCAGAAATCTTAGTTATGATAGAAGAAATCCCCTATCACTCAATTTGGTAGTCAGAATTTAAAGATGGTACTTTTCATGCTGCCAAATTAGGTCCACAGAATGCCAAGAAGTCAAAAAACCTTTGTCAGTGTTTTGCCCTAATGTCTCTAGACTGTAGCATGAAGCAAGGATTCCTGGGTTCGAGTTCTGATTGCTCCATAAACAAGTTCTTACCCGTGACAATGTGACAATTCACTTTCTCGCTGTGGGTCTCAGTTTCCTCAACTATCAAACAACAGATTGACCTGTGATTTCTATGGCCCCACGCAGCGATGAATCAATGGCTTTATAAATAATCTGTTCCTATCTTTGAATTGTGGGATAATCCTGTTGAATCAGGTTTAAAGGTAGCTGGGGAAAAGACTCAGTCTTAGAAAAAGTCAGAGTTGAAACAGAAATAGAGCATTTAGCAATAACTGAAGCCTGGCCCAAGATGGAACATTTTTCTCAGGAAGGAAGTAGAAGAATCGATTTGGTAAGGTTGGACACTTGGTGACTCACCCATGAGGTATGGGTATGAGGGGGCTCCCTTTGGATCTCAAACTGACTTTCTCCCTAGAAGAGTTTGTTGGTATCATCTGGGATAGACTGAAACTCTCATGGGAGTAGACACGGAGCAATTCTGTAGAGGGGTGTGCTCTCGAAGAAAATCGAAGACAGTGGTTCTACCATTTTAGATTCAAAAGATAAAGGTGGGGCTTCCCTGGTGGCGCAGTGGTTGGGAGTCTGCCTGCTAATGCAGGGGACACGGGTTCGAGCCCTGGTCTGGGAAGATCACACATGCCACGGAGCAACTAGGCCCGTGAGCAACAACTACTGAGCCTGCGCGTCTGGAGCCTGTGCTCCGCAACAAGAGAGGCCGCGATAATGAGAGGCCCGCGCACCGCGATGAAGAGTGGCCCCCGCTTGCCCCAACTAGAGAAAGCCCTCGTAGAGAAACGAAGACCCAACACAGCCATAAATAAATAAGTAAATAAATAAGTAAATAAATAATTTTTTAAAAAAAAGATAAAGGTGAAGCTCTTTACCTCAGAAACTAATTTTCTCCATTCCCTTTCTTCTCTGCCACCCTTCCCCTCTGCCCTCTTCCTTTGGGGTCATCTTCCAACAGATGAGTGTATCCTTCGAGCAAGTGAGGTTGAACCTGCTGGTGAGCCTTCCAAGACAGCCCTGTTCATCACCTCCTCCGTTATGCTGGTGTTTCTGCTCGGGGCAGCTGTGATCGTCTGGAGGAAATCTCGGGGCAGAGTCAGGCCCACAGAAAAGGCCGGCTATGCAAAGCTGGCTGACCCTAGCAAGTCTTACTCCTCCTATAAGGGCAGTCATCGAGAGAGCACCAGCTTTGCAGAGGATCAGGTGATTGAGTACAGGGACCGCGACGATGATGAGGATGATGAGGATGACATTGTCTACATGGGCCAAGATGGCACCGTCTACCGGAAGTTTAAGTACGGGCTGCTGGATGACGATGATGAAGATGAACTGGAATACGATGACGAGAGCTACTCCTACCAGCAAACAGAGGTCACCTCCGCCCCGAGCCCATTCTACTCACAGGCATGCGTGTGAGCATTACCGTGTTGGATTTTATCCCGACACACCAGGGTGACGTGAGGGTGTCTGTGTTTGTCTTTTTAACCACGAGTCCAACTAGAGTATGTAAGAATGCTGAAATATTTTGTTCTTCTCTTGGATGGCTAAACTCCATTAACCATAATAGTTCAACCATAATTGAGGAACAAGGATAAAATTCAGAATGATTTTCCTCAAAACAATATGTCAAGACGCAAAACACAGGATGTAAAAAAAGTGAGATCTATGCAAACTGTTTTATGTGATTTAAAAAAAAGGAAATGAACCTATAGAGATTCTGTTTCTCAGCTGTATTGTGGAGATATCTGCTGCCTTCTTGATTTCTGATATTTCTGTAAATGATTTTGGGGGATGGGGAGACAAAGGAATTGTTTGTCTTAGGGGATTTTTCTCCCCTTTTAGTTCTCTTTGGGGGGAGATTTGTTCTATAAGGGGCAACTAAAGAAGGTTCTCCTCCTCATGTCATTTATACCAATTATTCCAGATCACCCCTGAGCAGAAGATGCCACCTCTCTTGAGGCTGGTCATGACCTATTTATAGACATGAGGAAAGACACAGGAAGTAGCGTCATAGGCAAGGAATCAGGCCGTGGTTCCTTTGCAGTAATCTCTAGTCATGATGAGTCTAGAGCAAGCTCAGCCAGGAGATAGGCAGGAGCATCCCAGGAGGAAAGAAATCACTAAGTTTCCAAGAATGTCAGCCTTACACCCTCATGATTTTTCTAAGAGCATTTCTGGTTGGAAACATCAGCTAAAACATCAAGTAATAAAAGAAAAATGTCAATGTTAACCTAACATAAAAAGAGGTAAAATGATAAAAACTTCAGACACTCTTAAAAAAGGACTTTAGCTACTAAATTAAAGAGCTTTTGTCAACAGCCCATCACAGAACTGTGGACTCTCCATAGAAAAAGTTAGGATGAAATTCCCATCATCCTGCTCACCAGCTTAATCCGGCTGCTGACCAGCCTTCCAACACTCTTCATCTCTGTGATCTTTGTTTCTAGACATCCTAGGCATCCCTTTTTCCACCCTCCTGTCAAGTACACTCTTGGATTTGTGCACCCGGGACAGTTTTTCTGCAGGCAATACAAAGAAGGGCTCTTGCTAAGTGAAATTATATAAGCAGGGTTTTGTGGATTTCCTTGTAAAAACAGAAGTGATAGGCAGCCCTGGGAGTGGACCACCAGAAAGTGACATTTTCAGATAATGATGATAATCACACACACACACACAAATGTACTGCACACTATGTACCAGGTACCGAGCTAAATAATTCCTTTAAAAAACTCACCCCACTTAATACCACTGTAACTTCATAAGGTTGGTACCATTGTTACTCTTTTTTTAAAAATAGGAAACCCAAGGCTTACAAGATGTTAAATAACTAGCCCAAGGTCACAGAAAGCTAATCAAGATTCAAGAAAAAAGCATGACTCTAAAGTGTGTGTTCTTAATAACTATTCTCCACTGACACAAAGTGGATAGAGAAGCATCCTAAATCTAATAAAGGCATGTCTATTATTTTATGATATGGCAACTCTATTATCTTTCCTGAATGTGTGCATTTTCTTTTCTTTTTTTAAAAAACACTGACACAGGAAATCTTTGTAAAGAAGTCTTCAGTTTACTGAAGTCCTCAGTGTTTCTTTAGGGGAAAGCTCTTAAAACAAAGTTGGCGAACTTTCTCTGGAAAGAGCCAGATAGTAAATACTTTTAGGCTCTGCACAACTATCAGCTCTGCCATTGTGGCCTGAATGCAGCCAATCCACAACAAATGGGTGGGCTGTGCTCCAAGAAAACTTTATTTATGGACACTGAAATTTGGATTTAAGATAATTTTCACATATCATAAAATATTCTTCTTTCAATTTTTTTCCTTCAATCGCTTAAAAATGTAAAAACCATTCTTGGCTCAAGGCAGTACAGAAACAGGTGATGGTTCAGATTTGGCCAAGAGACTGTAATTTGCTGACCTTGTCTTAAAAAAAAAAAATTCTTAAGAGACCATGTGTATCACACGTACATATGATATGCTTCCAAAATTTTTGATCATTTAAAATCACCTCTTCAAAATCTATTTGAAGCCTTTATGGTTCCCTTTTCAATTCTTAGAAACAAATAAAAGTACATGTAAGATACCCATCTTATCAATGGAAGAATTCCTCATCTTTTGTTGTGTAATTGGAGTGTAGCTTATGGAAATAAGTAATTTTGTTTATACTGTGTTGTTATCTTCCCTGATAATTCTAAAGCTCTGATAGACTGAGTTTGACATTTCTTTGTGTAGCCTGGAAATCGTTTTCCAAGAAAAATCTGTGTTTATGATACACAGTTAAAGATTAAATGAGGTCAAGATGACCTTGAATACTAAGAAAAATTGTGTTGTTACTCTATGTAATCCTGAAAAGAAGGCTCATGCTGTATATGGGTAGTTTGACATCTTTCCTTCTTTGTTCTTAGTTAGACCACTTTATTCGCAGACTTCTTCTGAATATTCTGCTAACAACTGCCTAAATAGATAAATATGTGGTTGGAAAACAAAGTCACTTTTTGGTTTTCTGTTTGCGAACAACTTGGAAACATTGAGAATCCTTGCAGACTGGAAATACACCAAGAGGCTGGGCAGGAGCTTGGAAGGCTCTAGTTCATAGAAAGTAATTTTAAAATTGAAAACTGGGACTTCCCTGGCAGCCCAGTGGTTAAGACTTCGCCTTCCAATGTAGGAGGTGCAGGTTCAATCCCTGGTCGGGGAGCTAAGATCCCATATGCCTCGGGGCCAAAAAACCAAAACATAAAGCAGAAGCAATATTGTAACAAATTCAATAAAGACTTTAAAAATAGTCCACATCAAAAAAAAAAAAAATTGAAAATAAAATTAAATCAAGACCAGACAATGCCATAGGGACTTGCTTATTGATGAACTACTTCTGAGCACTTTTTATGTGATTAGTATTATGCTTTACCAAGAATATGAAGCAATAAAAGAATGTTTTTTTTCCCCTCCTTTTTATCTTTCTACCTCCAATGACTAAGCTAGTCATATCAATTACAAACTTTCTTCTTAAAAATCAATCCAATCGTTTATCAGCCCCATCATCACTGGCTCAACTGGGCCATTAGTCTCTCTCATCTGGATTTTTACTACTTCCTCCTGACTCATTGCTAACCTTCGGTCTCTTTCTCCCAATTTATCTACCTTGCTATCATAGGCCATTTCTAAGGTCTATCGGATCATCACATTCAGGGCTCCCCATCACCTACGTTGATTACAACATTCAAAATTTTGCAAGATATGGCCACTGCCTTTGTCTCCAATCTTACTATGCACCAATTCCTGACCCCTCCTCATTTCCCAGCTTCTCCACTTATACTCAACAGTACTGAATTGCTTCTAAGTTCTCCAGGATAATATCTTGTTATCTCATGTCCTTGGGCATACATTGTTCACTCTCCTTGGAATATTTTCCCCTACTCTCAACTTGACCTGGAAAATTTCTTACCATTCTTTAAAATCATGTTCCCTCATAACCTCTCCTGGGAGGTCTTCCCTGACCTTGAAGAAGGTTAATCACTTTCTCACCTCTCTGCTACCTAGATACTATGCGCGTATAGCTTTTCACATCACACTGTTGTCACTGTTTGATTATACATCTATTTCCACTAAGAGACTGGGTACTTCTTGAGGCAGCTACCATTTCCTTTCCAGAACCTACCACAGTGCCCAGCACTAGGTAAATAATCAAGAAATATTGATGGAATTGAATGTTAAGAAGACAGGACTCACAAATATGAAGTAATTAGACAATGATACAGACCATATGTTGTATTATGCAGTCCATTCCTATTTGGTCTTGAATATAAATGATAAGGGGGTGAGGTGCAGGTGATGGTGTCAGTTAAATATGAGAAGTATGAGATAACCACAAATTAGAGCATGTTAGGGGTGGCTTCATGGGAAAAGGACTCATGCTTGGACTTGATTTGAAAAAGAAAAGAGGATGTAGAAGGTATCCCTCAAGGAAGGTGCTGGAGTTAACAAGTTGTTAACTTGATAACTGTAATAATAGTAACTCACTAAGTGTGTATTAAGAATTTTCCACATTCCAGGCACTGTTTTGGAAACAACAGCGAGTGGAATCAATCAGATCTTGGGCCTTAAGGAACTTGCAGTCTAGTTGGGGAGAAAAAAATAATGACAACTCAACTACCATTTTCGATGCCTTCTACGTGCCAGCCACAGTCTTAGGCCCTTTTCTCATATGACGTCATTTAATCCTTACTACACAAATGCAGTAGAATAAGACCGTGATCCCTCTTTACAAATGAGGAAATGGAGGCTCGGGGAGGACACTCAAAGTGCCATCAGTCAGGGTGTGAGGGGTCCAACTGGGATGTGAATCTAGGACTTTAGTCCATCTTCCCTGTGCTCTACCACCCTGCTTCTAAGCTAAAAAAAAGAGCCTGGCCTTTGTCAGTAATCCCTGGATCTCATTTGGAGATTCGTTTTCGCTGTATGGAATTTGCTATAATGAATCATCAGAAGGTGATGCCAAGGAAGCACCTATGGGATCCTGCAGTTCGGGTGCATAATCTCACCTAGAGGCATAGTGTTGAGGGGCAATAAGGAAAGAAAGAATTTTAGGTAATTGTGCACATTAACTGTAGATAAGCCAACCTATTAAAAAGGATTCATGGGGCTTCCCTGGTGGCGCAGTGGTTGAGAATCTGCCTGCCAATGCAGGGGACACAGGTTCGAGCCCTGGTCTGGGAAGATCCCACATGCCGCGGAGCAACTGGGCCCGTGAGCCACAACTACTGAGCCTGAGTGTCTGGAGCCTCTGCTCCGCAACAAGAGAGGCCGCGATAGTGAGAGGCCCGCACACCGCGATGAAGAGTGGCCCCCACTCGCCGCAACTGGAGAAAGCCCTCGCACAGAAACGAAGACCCAACACAGCCAAAAATAAAAATAATAAATAAATAATAAAAAATTTAAAAAAAAAAGGATTCATGAGAAAATAAAGTTTAAAAAGATAAAAAGTATTCATGAGATTCTACCATATAAAAGAAAAAAATTTTAAGACGTTAAGAATTTCCAAATATGGAATCAGAAGTAGCATCAAATGGGGATAGAAGACTGCTATTTAGTAAAACTGAAGATACAGACTTTAGGTGCTTAATACATACATTTAACATTGGAATAGAGCTTTCAAGATCTGTTCAGAGTTAAGGAGGTCTACTTCAGAGCTCGTGAAAAAAGAAACTGCTCAGTGTACCACCCAACTGAAGAATTAAGTTCAGATGCCAGCAGAGTAGCCTGCATTTTATACTGAAATGTAAGAACTGTAAATAGATTGTGTTTCAAAAAGAAATATATGAATTCTATCAATGCATGCTTGGCACAGACTTTAGATGTAACTGATCACCACACATCAACAATATCTGATAATGAATAAATGAGATCATAATTTGAAGATGTCTTTAGGGTTTCACTTTTAAAACCACCCATGTCTACCTTGCACTGCTCTCAAACATAGGCAAAAAAAAAAAAAAAAAAGTCATAAAGTGAAGAAAGATATGAGGAATGAAGTCTGTTTATTCACTTCTGTGGCCCTAGTGACCAACACACTACATGGTACAAAGGCCATTCATTTATTTACAGGAACAAAAATCATTGCATGTGGGTGTCTTCTGAGTTAAGAGTAGAAGTCAGAACTAGGTCCCATGGTCACATTTAGCTGTAAAGAAGGCTTGAAAACAAGTATTTGGTAAAAGGATATGAGATTATCATGAAGGGTTTAGCACAATCATGACTAATCTTCTGGGGCTTTGCCACCCAGAATAAAATGTTTCCCTCATCCAGGAAACAGGAAATGTTTCCCTCATCCAGGACAGGATAGCTGTTAGATAGCCTGACAGGAAAGCCTCTCACTCTAACAAAGTGTTCATTGATAAGAACTGATCCTAGGCTTCAAGGGAAGTGATATAAGCCTTATTAAACTATTAAATGAAAAAAATATATGTTTGTAAAACAGAGAATTATAACTAATACAACAGCAGAACCAGACTGAAGTCAGGAGGATTATCATTCCTCTAAGTTACTGTTTTCAGTGAAGGCACTTTGGTGGCTAGGAGTGTGATTCTGGACCTGATAAGCTGACCCTTGAACAATATGGGTTTGAATTGCACAGGTCCACTTACAAGCAGGTATTTTTCAATAGTAAATACTACACTACTACCTAATTGGTTGAATCCCCAGATGCGGAGGAACCACAGATCCAGAGGGCCGACTATAAACTGTATCCAGATTAACCCTCAGTGTTATTTAGGGGTCAACTATAAATTCTGCTGTATCCTTTAGGCTGCTTTTAGTTATAAATGATAGAAAAGTCAACCCAAACTGGCTTAAATACAAAAGGAATTTATCAGCTCACCTGATCAAAAAGTCTAGGGCTAGGGGATCAAATCAGGTATTGCTGGAAGTGGGGCTCAAACCATGGCATCACATATGGGTTTCTCTCCATCTCTTGCCTCTCTTTTGCTATATTGGCTCCATCCTCCCTGGAGGTCTCCCTCACATTGACAGTATGATGGCCTGCAGTGCCAGACTTAGAATTCTCATGGGTCCACATCCAATAGGAAAAAGGCCCTACCTCTGACCCACATCTCAGAAAACACTTATGTGGTATCTCATTGGCTCAGAAAAGGCATTTGCCAGTTTCCAGGTGTAAATACTCCCACTGTGGCCAATTTCAAGCTTCAAATGTGATGTCAATTAATGTGCAGTTGGAAGAAATGTAAAGGGAACCATTACATAGTATTTCTATCACACAGATACATTAGACATCAATAACCTCAAGAACACAGCTAATATTAAAACGTAAAAGGCAAAATCAGTTTTGCTTGTTACTTGTGTTTTTAATATAACTTCTTTAGTAGAAAGTCTTATAACCTAATTTTTAAATAACAGCTGTCTAACAACTGCTTCACAAGATTCCTGACAAATTAACAGCTGGGTTTCATAAGCTGGGACAAGCCAACTTCAACATACCACCCTTCCACGCTTTTTTAGGTAGAAGCTTTTCCTCTGTGATTGTTTTCTTTCTCTCAATAACAAATATCCAGAATTCCCTGTCTTTTATTTTCCACAAGTTCCCCCACTCCAATGCTCTCAGAAGACAAAATAATAATAATAATAAAACAACTATTATTATTATGCTCATTTCCACCAGCAATCAAAGAAAAACAAATTTAATCAATAATGTCTTAGCGGGCTTCCCTGGTGGCGCAGTGGTTAAGAATTCGCCTGCCAATGCAGTACACAAGGGTTCGAGCCCTGGTCCGGGAAGATTCCACATGCCGTGGAGCAACTAAGCCCACGCACCACAACTACTGAGCCTGCGCTCTAGAGCCCGTGAACCACAACTACTTAAGCCCGCATGCCTGGAGCCCGTACTCCGCAACAAGAGAAGCCACCGCAATGAGAAGCCCGCGCACCGCAACGAAGAGTATCCCCCGTTTGCCGCAACTAGAGAAAGCCCGTGCGCAACAACAAAGTCCCAGTGCAGCCAAAAATAAATTAATTAAAAAATAATAATAATAATAATGTCTTAGCACACTAAGACATTAAGAACACTAAGACTCTTTTAATTATAGCAAACAATTCTGGAGTTCTATCTACTGCCACCTGTAGTGACATGGACAATTTCATGTATTACTTGGTATAGGGTAAGCGAATGTAATCATTTTTTATTACTGCATAACAAACTGCCACCAATTTAGCATCTTAAATAGCATCCATTTATTATCTCATAATTTTATAAGTCAGAGGTCCAGGTAGGCTTGACTGGGTTCTCTGCTTAGGGTCTAACATGGTCAAAATCAAGGTGTCAACCAGGCTGGCTCTTACCTGGAGGTTCTGGAAAAGAATTGTTTTCCCAGGTATTCAGGTTGCTGACAGAATCCAGTTTCACGTGGCTGTAGCACTGAGGTTCCTGCTTTCTTTTCTGGGTGTAAGTCCGGGGCCACTCAGCTCCTAGAGGCCACTCTCTGGTCGGGTGCATGCCCTCCCCCAGCGCCCTCCTTCAAAGTCAACATCCATGCACTGAATCCTTCTCATGCTCTGAATCTTTCTGACGGTCCCTCTTGCTACCAGCTGGAGAAAACTTGGCATTTAAAAGGTTCCTGTGATTCTTGTGATTCCATTAGGCCCACCTGGAGAATCTCCCTTTGGCTATAGTGTAACAATCACAGGCATGATATCTCATCATATTCAAGGTCCTGGGGATTAGAGTGAGAAATCTTGAGGGGTTATTTTAGGATACTATAACCAATAAAACTCTTTTGGAAATCAGTTTAGCAAAATATGTCGAGTCGTTTCAATGTGTGCTCTAGCTGGATTCACCAGTTCCTTGCTAGGAAATATTATAAACAGAACCAAAGCATTAAAAAAAAATCATTGTTGTTTATAATTTAAAACTACAACACTCTAAAAGTAAGTTTACAAAGACTATACAAGATACGCTACAATAGTTACGTATAATAAGATATAAAAGTTTATGTATACTACCATTTCATGTGTACTTCTGAAATTAAAAATCTATGTGGGGCTTCCCTGGTGGCGCAGTGGTTGAGAATCTGCCTGCCAATGCAGGGGACACGGGTTCGAGCCCTGGTCTGGGAAGATCCCACATGCCGCGGAGCAACTGGGCCCGTGAGCCACAACTACTGAGCCTGCGCGTCTGGAGCCTGTGCTCCGCAACAAGAGAGGCCGCGATAGTGAGAGGCCCGCGCACCGCGATGAGGAGTGGCCCCCGCTTGCCGCAACTAGAGGAAGCCCTCGCACAGAAACGAAGACCCAACACAGCCCCAAAATCAAATAAATAAATAAATAATAATTAAAGGTGCTAATAATTAAAAAAAAAAAAAAAAAAAAAAAAAAAAAAAAAAAAAAAAAAATCTATGTGGATTATGCAAGCCAAACTGTAAAAAGCAAAGATAAACAACATTATCTGCCCCCGAAGAGCTTAATACTGAGGTGGAAAAACAAATATGTGTACAAATAACTACAAAATGAGGGAGAATGCAAGCAGTGCAATAATTCGGGGAGAAAAAAAACCAATAAAACCATTGGAACACAGAGACCGTTAGACAAAACAAATCGATGCATCTACATACCTTTTGGGGGAGAAATGTTGAGGGAAATATTTAGGAGAATAAAAGGATCTGCAGAGCTCAGTAACAGCGGACAGTAAGTCTCTATCTCGACTTTCCTATGGCCTATAAAACGACAAGCACTTTTCACATAAACTTGAAATCACAGGTCAATTTCAGCTGTAAGTAATAAAGAATATTAGTCCTCCAGCCAACCTGGACCCCCTGAAGTTAGTAGAGGGAAGGCAAACATATAGCAAGCAGCCAATGTCTTAGGTGGACCCTACCTTCTCTCCCTGCATCATTTCCCCCTCCTTGTGTTCTTGTTTCTCAAGTCACCAATGAACCTAAGAAATGGGAAAGTTCCACAAACGTCAAAAGACATTGGCTCAAGTGCCAGCTTGACAAACTAGGGCCTCACTTCAGTTTCAATAGTTACATATCATTCTGTCCATTCACAAACTATCCCTAAGTATAAAGCTCTTTTTAAAAAAAATCTTGGTGGGTGATGCCCTGATTAGATTCACCATTCCTGTATTCAGTTTTATAAAGATGGTTTGGCATGACAGAAATATCATGAATTTAAGGGTTAATGATTCCTGAGATGAAATTTCAGTCCTGACCCTTTCTTGTGTAGAATCTTTGGCAACTTACTAAACTTCTCTGATTCTCTACTATGTGTAGGAAACTTGAACTCCAGACTTCCCAAGGTTGCTATGAGAACAAATGAGATCACATACGCAATGCGCTGGGTATAAAGAAGGGGCTCTAAAGGCGCGAGCTACCCATCCCCCACCCCCACCCCCACCCCACCCCCCCGCCACCCACCACTTCCTCCCATATTGTTTTAGCAGCAGTGAAAGCTTCTTAATAGTCTTCCCTCCCATGAACCTGTATCTTGAAAGGATTTGTGAAGTGAGACTGTGACGGAGAGACAAGTAGACTGAACTCACCCTTTACACTTAATCTGGACGCAAAGACACACCCACTCAGCACTTGTTAACAAGGCTTCTTCTCATCAAAGCAAATACGCTTGAATGAGTGGCTTTAAGTAACCAGATCATTAAACTGGCTTTTCTTGATTTCTCAACAGACAGAGAAAAACAGAAGATTGTTTTTTCAGAAACCTGAACAGTGATTTCCTCCAAAACCAGGAGAAAATAAAACTCATTCTTCACTGAAGTGATATGTTTTGGTTAAAGGGCCATATATTCCATAACTGACCAAGTGCTTGACCTCTAAGGAAAACTGTTTCTCTCCCCACAGCTTTCCACTCTCTAAAAACCAACTACAGTTCCCCCCCACCACCGCCAGCAGAAGTTTCTTGATAGAAATCCTATTTATACCTTGACTGTCCAAAAGAATCCATGCTTCTACAGTAAAGCCTCCCTCTCTTCCCAAGTCTTGAAAAACTCAAACGTTAAGGCTTTGGCTCCGAAGCTCCGGGTGATCTTAGCGGTGTGATGAGAACATTGGAAAAGGAAGGATGACAGCAACCCAGTCCTTCTCTAGGTCCCTTTCACTTTGAATCCATATACAAAAACCCTTAGGGTACAGGATTGGAACATGGCCTGAGAAGAGAGTCAGGAAAGCGGGCCCATCTGCACTGTCGAGGTGCAAACTCAGGGAGGCCCCCTTTGCCTCCTTTGACCTTAAACGGCTGAGCTGAGGACCATGATATAGGTGTCGTGCTTCTCCACTCGGCCAAGCAGCAGCGGCCTGGATTTCAGACGTCAGATTGCAAAGGGAGCTGGGAGCTGTGAAACAGGACGGGCAGAGGCAGGAGATCAGCAAGTCAGACAACTAGGTGGAAGCAAGTACAAACCACAGTCTGGGTGCTGCAAGATTGCCAAAAGATGGTACTTGGTCTGGGTTCCAGACAGTCTCAGGCCGGCAGCCTTATAAAGGTGGCTTGAGCAGTATTTTCAGTATTGATCTGTTCCTGGAACAAAGGAACACAGAAACCTAATCAAATTGCTAATCAAGAAGTGACTGGGCAAAGATAGAATCCTCGACAAAAGAGTTTTCAGCCGGACTTTGTGATACTTATCCCTGGGCTATAAAGGGATCGTGAGGGATCTTTGTGACTCTTGCTCTAGGATTATCCAAGAACAATGTCTCTTCTCTCTCCCTCTCTCTTGGCCTGGGATTGGAATTTTTATTCCCCATGATCCCTTTGGCCAAACTCCATGCTGAGTCCTTTACTGCCTTTGTAACTTCCTTTGCAGCACAGCTGTATAACATCTGGATAATTTCTCTGTCCTGTTTTTCTGTTGATTTTCACTTTTAAAGAGCTGTTTGCTGTTTGCCTGTCAAATCAATTTCATCCCTTGTAGGTGGATTTCTGTTGGCCTTAAATAGACTTGCCTCCTAACATTTGCTTGTGAGGATTAAAGGAGATAATGCATGTGAAAGTCTGGTAAACCCTAAGGTGTTACACCAATGTTATTTCCCCATTCACCTGTAGTCCATCCTAAGAAGGCAAGCCACTTATACTGTGGAAACTGGGAGAAAGCAAACAATATTCTCAGGCCAACCATCTGGGTGTGGTTTCTCAGAAAACTAATTGGGTCAGTCAGAGGCAGCTACATAATTTGTGGAGCCCAGCGTAAAAATTATAAAAGAATTTCAAGATGGTGGCAGCAGAGCGTTGAAACTAAGCCTTGGGCCCTTCCAAGAATCAGGCCCTGTGCGACTGCCCAGAGAGCACAGCCATGAAGCTAAACATGACTTCAGTATATTCAGAACAACGTGAGGCTTGCAAAATGCATCCACTACTGCATCTACCTCCACCCGCAAATGGGTCAAAGTATTTAGATACAAAAGGTGGTAGGTAGCTTTGGGGAAAAGGAATAAGAAGCTCTTTAAGATCTACAAAACATGTAGATATAAGGAAAACACTGAAGAAGATGTCAAGATATGGAAGAGGAAGAATTTCTTTTCAGAATAAAAAACTTAGGGACTTCCCTGGTAGTCCAGTGGTTAAGACTCCGTCCATCCTTCCAATGCAGGGGGCGCGAGTTTGACCCCTGGTTGGGGAATTAAGATCCCACAAGCCACGGGTGGCATAGCCAAAAAAAAAGAAAAAGAAAAGAATAAAAAGCTTAATTGAAAGACAACTGGTCTTCAAGTCAGGGTATCTTCATTTCCATCTAAGCTCTCTGAGACGCTGGCCAAGTCATTGAAGATGATGTCAGGGGCTGTGCTTTGTAGTTGTAAACTTGTAAATTGCACAACAATTAAAGCATAATCTTTACTGTTGCCATTTTTAAGGGTAGTTCTTAACTTTTTTAGAAAAGACACACACACATTCTGATTGGGTCCCCACCTATGTGCAGCTGTATACGCCCTCCAAGGCAACAGGTGGGGAGGGCTTTACGTTCTCCCAAATCAGCCTCTCTTTTTTTTCCTTCTCTAGTTTCTACTGCCTCTGGGCTAAAAAGGAAAACAAACCACCCTGTCAATTTGTTAACTTTATGTGTAACCTGCGTGGACGTCTTTGCCCTGCTCTAAAGGGCAGAAGGGGCGGGAAGAAGGGCTGGACATACTCACCCAGCCTGACCTTCCTTGGGTTGTGACATCAGAGCTCTGTTTACATGGCTGAAGGACTGGGAGTTTTGGAATGGAGGGAGGGGACCACATGGATGATTCAGGAGGCTACACCACCTCCCTGCTCTTATTTTCCTGCTGGCTTGTCAGCTGCTCTGAGCAGCAAAGAGAGATGAAATCTGTAAAGTTCTTCTCTGTCATTTGGCGCCATCTGTTTCCTTTCTTATTCCTTTCCTGAAAACTGTTTTTCAACAAACACAATAAAATAGACAACAGAGGATATCTACAAGAACAAATTCATCTTTCCTCAAGTGTAGATTTGCGGCATCTGCAGGAAAGTCCCCTGTGCTGCTGTTCTTCCCTCCACATCTTGAAGGTACTGGAAAAAGATGAAGGGAAGTGATGCTCCCTTATTTACTGCATCTGGGTGAGGTAGACAGTTCATGATTCCTGACATAGAAATGTGTTCAACACATATTTACTATGGACCAAAAATATACCAGGTACCTCATGGGGTTGATGGAGATCAAGTCAAATAAATTGGAAGTTCTTTGGGAGACTGTATGTTCCTTGTTATCTTATTCTACTTTGTATCCTTAACGCACTACAGAGGGCTAACACGCAGTAATTGCTCCGTAAATATTTGTGGAACGCCTCTTTGCCCATAGAAATGGTTGTCTTCAGCTGAACAGCACTAGACTCTCTGCATCTGGGGAAGTTTGCTGTGTCCTTACAGTTACAATGTTATCTTTGGCCAGGGGATGAAATAACCACTTTACAGCAATAATTAGCATTTATCAAGTATCAATACATACCGTTTTTCAAATACTATGAGAACCACTTCGCGTGGATCAACTTATTTAATCCTTTTAACAACCTGATAACCATTATGATCCTTGTTTTACAGGTACGACTCTAAGCCAAAGAAAGGTATAAAATAACTTGCCCAAATCTGCACAGAAACTGACTCCACAGACCTTGTTTCTAATCTCCCAAACTACAGCTGCCTAATCCTTCCAGAACCAAGCACAAGAAGAGCAAATTAAAACAGGGGCTTTCGAACTTCTTTTGACTGTGATCCACAATTTAAAAAACAAAATTTATACCAACACCTCTATAAAACTGAAGGAAAAGTTTCATTACATTTTTTCCATCATATTCTAATTTAGTAATTTTTTTTTGAAGCTTACTATCATCCATTAATTTGATTTCATAATGCATAGCTTAAAAAACTCTGGGTTAGGGAAAAAAATCAGGCTTACCTGGCTGACCCTGGGCTTGCTGTGCTTGAAGCCGATTCTCTGAATTTTCTCTACTGGGGCAATTAAATTGCAATGACTCTGGTGCATCCAAGCCCCCTTTAGGCCCCTTAGACCCTGAATTTCTGGAAACCCTTCCTCTGCCCGTCTTCTGCGCTATGTCACCGCTCCAGCCTGCCATCTTGGGTGGAGTCTCTTTCAGATTTGGCTCTGGCCATATCTGCATTTCTTGTCCATGGGAAGCATGCACCTTTGCCCCTTTCCCTGTCCCCTCTGAGGATGACAGTGCCACCTTCTCTCTGCTGTTGTCTAAGGCCAATCCAGCTACGGCTTCTCATACAATTCTTATGTCCCACCTCCCAACTAAGGGCACACAAGCTCTCTGTTGGATACACTTGAAGGGGACACAGACAGAGTACACTGCTATTTATCTCCAAAGGATCTCTCCCTCCTCTCTCTTCAACTCCACTCCCCTATAAGCAGAGGGGTGTGGTGGGCAGAACAGTTTCACATTCTCTTAGCATGACCTGGATTTCCTAGGATTTAATATTGGAATATGGGGGATTTTGCATCATCTTTTACAGAGATTTTTTCCGCTTGGCAGGCTCTTCCAAAAGTATGAAGAAAAGAAAGGCCTCACGTTCACATCATTTTACAGATGGATGGGCTACAGGTAAGTGGAGGGAAAGGGAAGAGAATAAGCAAAGGCTTGGAGTCTGGAATAAGCAATCAGAGTTTAGGGATTACTAGGGAACGTGAGCTTGCTGTGGAGGGTCCATGTATGATGGGACTTCACAGGGAGCAAGAGATGAATGTCAATGGAATCACAACAAGTGGCCCAAGGAGCTTGCCAGGGCCTTAGGCCCTAATCCTAGGCACCCTCCTCTGACATTAGTTGTTGACTCTCCTGGTCCAGTCTGTGAACTGGATCCTTGGCACTTCTCAGTTCCTCCAGACTCAGAGACCTTGTTCCTGTCCACAGCATGCCAAGTTGATTAAGACTTATATGTTTGTGAACTTTCTGCCTTTTTACTACCTCAACTAAAAGTTTGATCTCAGCTTTGCTAACTCTATCCTGTGCCTAAAACACTCCAGCTAGTAGAGACAAGAGCCAAGCAAAGGGTAAGCTGCCATGTCCTGCAAAAGCTGCTAATCGGTGGGCCTGGGGATTGTCCTCACTCACTACACCACCATCCATAGCTCCCAGGGTCCCATATACACACCTCCTGCAGGGCTGGGAGGCTAAGCCTGAGTCTACTAAGATTGTTTCCCTCCTGTAACGGGTGAAGACCTGGATTCCACACTCAGCTCTGAAATTTTCTGCCAACACAGTTCAAGTCCACCTGAGTTTACCTTTGACTTTCGGTTTCTTCATCTGAAGTGTAGTTACAATAACATCTAGCAGGATGTCTCAGACTTCTTGTGAGGAGCAATGAAGTGATGTGAATAAAGGCACATTGAATCTCCTACTGGTACGACCACTAAAATTTACCACTGGGAAGTATTCAACAGATGAAATGGAGAGAACGTAATCACTCCCATCTTGAATCTCTATAGTGAAACATGGGGACATATTCTTCTTTTGAATGTGTTCAATGTGTACCTAGTTATCTGTACTTGACTTTTAATATTGTATTCTTACAAAGAACATGATCTCCTTCGTGTAGTTAAGCTGTTTTGGTGATATTTCATATTAGCTATTCCTTTGCAAGACTGTCTAAAAAGGCAAGAAGAAAATACTTTCAAAAGGGGCAGAGAATCCAAGATAACACTTCCTTCCATCCTCTAAATCTTCAGAAAAGTACTCAAACTAAATCAATAGGAAACAGCACAGAACAGGTCTAGCTGGTCAGGCGAAGAGCCAGGGAAAATCCTGCTTTTGAAATATGGTAGAAATCTCAGAATATTATAGTATTACGGCTTGTCAGGTTCAGGAGATAGATTTGCAAACAAAACAAAACACTTCATTTGACAGAAATACAATTGTGGATGGGGAGCCTTTAATTCATTTGAAATACAAGCAAATTTGTAAGCAAAACAACTCCCTGGGCAACAGTAGAAAATATTTTGAAGGCTCAGAGAGGCCTAAAAGGACCCTGAGATTAACCTGGAATTCCTATGAGTGACTCATAAATAGTTAGAAGCAGGTATTTGTTTACATGGACCCAAGCAGAACCCACACCCCAGAATCCTCTCGAAGCCCCAGAGGGAGTGACTCTTCTAGGATTTATATCCATCTGCTTCCAGAAAAGTGCTTGCAGTGCGTCTTTTATGTATACAAATGAAATTGTTGACATGGAAATAGAGGACGTGAACCCTGAGGGAGGAGGACATAAGTAGGTTAATCAATCCAAGCAGAAATTTAAGTATTTCTTAGCAGTGGAGGCCTTTAATCAAACGTAGTCTTCACCAGACAGTTAAGAGTGCTGCCTTAAAGTAAGGAGGGTGTGAAGCGGCAGAGGTCCTCTTGGCTGCCCATTGCCCATGGCACTTCTGTGAGGCTCTACAGCAGTTTGGAGAACATTTTGAAAATCAGGGTTCTAGATGATTATAGCTACTGTGATTGAACATTAGCCCTGAGCTTCCAGCAAATCAAGATAAAAAGGGAGATACTATGGATCACTTTTTCTTCCTTCAGTAAAAGAAAACCAAAGGTTCTATCAGTCTCTCTGGAACATTCTAACTTAATATAAGGAATGCTTTTTGGAGTGGCTGAGGGAGTGGATGGATAGCGTATACTCAGAAGATCATAATTTCCTTCAGAATTAGGTAATGGTAGTGGATATTTGTCTTCTTTTTTTTTTTTTAATGCCCAGTTTCGGAACCCCTTCCTTATGTTTAGGGAATTTATTTCCCACTGCATGAACTTTGATAGAAAAGCTTCTCTCAAAGAAGCTGAAATAGCCAGGTACTCAGTATTCCAGCCCCTCTTGCAGCTAACACATGGGCATGTGACCGAAGCTTGGCCAATCAGATGCTAATCATATAAAGATTCATTTCCAGGGCAACAGGGCCAGCCAGCAGTGTGAAGGACATGGTTCTGCTGGAGTTTGGTGGGAATTTGGGGCCTCCCTACTCAGCAGCAGTGGCACTGCCCTCGATGAACTAGCTCTGTGCAGTCATTCTGGCTCTGGTTCGAGGTCCCCTTTGCTCAGAGTTCCCCTTTTCTCACCCAGTTGCCAGCTTTCCCACCTATCCCCTGAGCAACCCATCATTCTTCCAGTAAATTCCTTTCTAGCCTAAATCAGCCAGAAACCATTTGTTACTTGCAAACAGATTCCCAGCTGAAATGGTAACTATGAGGCTTAGGTCTGCTATGGGAAATACAAAAGATGATACAGTGCAGTTGTGTTCAGCTTAAGAAAATTCAGCTATATAGGTTCGTTGGACAAGAGCATGAGAGAGAAAAGTAAGATTCTTTTATTTGCTCAGTTATCCTTGCTTGTTCAAATTCAACCAAGGCCCCTACTATCCCAGAATAAGGAGGCCATGGCCAAAATGCAAAGAGACACAGAAGAATTAAATCTTAGGTTTGAGTTACAAAAGACCCAGGTTTTAGCAACTTAAAGGTAAGAAGTTTTCTTGGATTTCCCTGGCGGTCCAGTGGTTAAGACCCTGCGCTTCCACTGCAGGGGGCATGGGTTGGATCCCTGGTAGGGGAACTAAGATCTCGCATGGCAAACAGCCAAAAACAAAAAAAAGTTTCATGGGTCTTTTTGACTTCTGTATCTGCCTTTTGGCCATGCTTGCTGACTTTACAACCTAACCCCTTCCTAAGATGAGGCTCCACTATACACAGCAGTAGTGAGCACTCAAGACTCTCAACTATACAGGCACTGGCAACCACCCCTTTCCTACATACCCCTCAGCAGCTCTGCTCACCCCATTGTCCAGGGTAACCCAGGGAACTAGTGTTGGTTTACAGCATTGACCTTAAGAAATTCTATTAAGACCAGTACCCTGGAGGCATTTCATATCTAGTTCCAAAGAGAAATATTACAAACATTTATAGATGATGCCTTTGTATCTTCTTCACTCCCAGTTCAACTGCTCACACCTGTTTCCATTAGAGAGAGAGAAAAGAGGAGAAGAGAGGGGGGGAAGATGGGGGTGGGGGGGAGCATGAAAGAGAGGGAAAGGGAGAAGAGGAGAGGGAAGGAAGAGGTCACCTACTTTATTTCACATCAGGGTTCCTGTATTAGTCTGTTCAGGCTGCTATAAAAAAAAATACCATAGATTGCATGACTTAGAAACAACAGAAATTTATTTCTCACAGTTCTGGAGGCTGGAAGTCTGAGATCACGGAGCCAGCATGGTCCAGTTCTGATGAGTGCCCTCTTCCAGGTTGCAAGACTGCCAACTTCTCATTATACCCTCAAGTAGTGGAAAGAAAGTGAGAGAGCTCGCTGGGGTCCTTTTATAAGGGCACTAATCCCATTGATGACGGCTCCACTCTCATGACCTAATTACCTCCCAAAGGCTCCACCTGCTAATATATTGGGTGTTAGGACTTCAACATATCAATTTGGCGGGGACAAAAAATTTAGTTCCTATCCAGTGTTGGCATCTTGTGATCACCTACTCCTCACAACTAGAAGAGTAAACATTTAAAATTCACCAGGACACTCCAGATTTGAAGATACCAATACCACTTTAAACCCATAACTATCTTCCTTCAGTGTTAACACCTGTGCTTCAAAATTGTGTGCACATGAATTACATAAAACCTGCATAGCAATTGGAAAAAAGAAGGTTACTATTTCTCTATGTGCTAATAAAGATTGAAAAAAAGAGCTCTTTTCACTCAGGAGTTGGCAAACTGTGGGCCTATGGGCCAAATCCAACCTCCTGCCTTACTAAATAAAAACTTGAAACATAGCCATGCCCATTCATTCACATATTGGCCATGGTTG
The DNA here is from genome assembly GCF_028023285.1 of Balaenoptera ricei. Lineage (NCBI taxonomy): Eukaryota > Metazoa > Chordata > Mammalia > Artiodactyla > Balaenopteridae > Balaenoptera > Balaenoptera ricei. The sequence goes on from NC_082644.1 coordinate 79,252,825, forward strand.
CTTTTTCGATATGGCAAAGCCTTAAGAATTTTCTGTCTGGCCCTTTACAAAAGTTTGTCAACCTGCTCTGGCTGACAGGGAAAGCCCGAAGTGTGGTCTGTGACTGCTACTGGCCTATGAACTGTCTCTTACTGAAATTGACAGTATTTAGAATACCTTACAGCATTTTGACATTGTCAAGACATCCAAGTGTGTGACTATTTTTCTAGTAATTTTTATTGTATTTTTTTAAGTATCAGTTCATGAAGGATTAGAAATAAAACATTCAGGAAGTCACAATTTATTTGTGAGAAAAATATAAGTTAATATCTATCATAATGACTGTAACGAGCCTTAATAGATAACAAAACTCAGTCCTCGAGGCTTAATCCATGGCATAGATTTTGCCTCGGAGAATAAAATGGAGCTAAGGAAGGCAGAGCCAGGTTTAAAAATTATTTGGCCCACAAGCTGGGTCCCCAGTGAAGCTTTCTCTAATTCTGTTGCTGTATTAAGGTCCCAATACCCAAGATATATTTTTTTCTAATTAATGCACAATTATATACAGAGCACTTTCTATACATAGGTGCTAGAGGAATTAAAATACAGTTCAAGGCTTCCAGAAGTTTACACTCTAGGTGAAAGAGCTTAAGGCAATTACAAACATATGAGACACTGGAGTTTGTGGGAGGCTGCTATAAAGAGACTATTGTGGGGACTTCCCTTGTGGTCCAGTGGGTAAGACTCCACGCTGCCAATGCAGGGGGCCCGGGTTCGATACCTCGTTGGGGAGCTAGATCCTGCATGCATGCTGCAACTAAGAAGTCCACATGCCGAAACTAAGACCCAATGCAGCCAAAATAAATAAATAAATAAATAAATATTTTTTTTTAAAAAAGAGAGACTATTGTCGGTTGGTATACGAATTCATATATTCATGAATACCATTCAAATATATCCATCTCCCTTCTGTTAAATGCCCTTCAACCTAACTTAAGCATGCAGTCCATTGAGAACTCTAAGGGAAGGTGACTGTGTACAGGACCGTGATCAGGAGAGCTGAGCAGAGATGCCAAATGCCAGACAGCTCACTCTCTTTCCAAGGGGCTGGCTTCCACATGCCGGCAGGTAAACCTGTAGTGGGGGTGTGGGGGGGTGAGCTTTAGACTTAAAATGCTTATAAAGGAAATAATGGCTGAAAATAAATGAGAAATTAGAAAAAGAGCAAACTAAGTAGAAGAAAAGAGTATCATACGCACAGCATCCGCGAAGCTGAGAAACAATTTGAACTATATGTTAGCTCTATTTTCATGAAATGTGGTCCACGCGTTTTCAGATAAAGTACCTCAAAATTAAAGCAATTGGTCCAATTGTTAATCTGAAAAAAAGCACAGTAAATATATTATTTCCCCTGTATTTCCTTTTTTTTTTTTTTTTGGACTTCTATAGTTGGATTGTCTAATACAATAGTCACTAGGCACATGTGGCTATTTAAAGTAATTATTGGAGAGTGAAGAAATGGAACATTATCATGATAGCAGAAAGTTCTATTGAACAGCATGCTTTATAATGTGTGCATTACTTTTTCCAGATTACTAGTTGAACTCACTGAATTTAGAGGTACTTTATTCAAAAAGGTGTTTGTAAATTGAAGAAAAACATACTGAGCATGTAATTTGAAAATATAATACATTGTTTAAAAATGTTTATCCTGGGACTTTCCTGGTGGCACATTGGTTAAGAATCCGCCTGCCAATGCAGGGGACATAGGTTCAAGCCCTGGTCCGGGAAGATCCCACATGCCATGGAGCAACTAAGCCCGTGTGCCACAACTACTGAAGCCTGCGTGTCTAGAGCTCATGCTACGTAACATGAGAAGCCACTGCAATGAGAAGCCCTCACACCACCACGAAGAGTAGCCCCTGCTCACCCCAACTAGAGAAAGCCCGTGCACAGCAATGAAGACCCAACGCAGCCATAAATAAATAAATAAATAAATTTATTAAAAAACAAAAAGTTTGTCCTAAGTTTCACAACTTTTTAACACCCTCCAAATACATAATTAACTTTCTAAAGGCTAATTTTTATTTTCATCAGGATATACCTGCACATAGTTTAAGGAATCAAATTATTTAACAAGACATAGTAAGTAAAAGAAATATTAATTTGTTTGCTCCCATCACATCCCATTTCCCATTCCTTAGAAGCAAGCAATTTCAACCCTTTGAGTTATTTAATGTGTTTTCTCCCTATCTCTAAGGGAGATGCTTATACTGCTGCTTCCTATGTTTTCAGGTTAGGTATCTACCTATTCATTTCCCACTAATGGAAGATGAGCATTTCTTTCCCAAACTCTTCCCATCTCTGCCCCTGCACACTTCCCTCCTCCTCATCCTTCCAATAAATGTATTTTGCTTCATAAAAATTCAGTGCTGTAATTCTTGACTGTGTAAATGACATTCACAGTCAAGCTATACAGAACATCATTTGCCTTATTTGAATGTGTACAAGTAGGTATAAAGCTTGATGAATTTTCACAAGCTAGCACATTATGCAACCATCACCCAGATCTAGAAACAGGACAGTGAGACGGAAGCACCCAACAGCCTTCATAATCCTCCTGTCACCCCTGTCCTCAAGAACCACTCTGACCATTTTTGCTATAGTTTTGCCTGTTCTTACAATTTATATAGAATCACAGTGTGTACTCATTTTTTTAAAATTTATTTTATTTATTTTTGGCTGCGTTGGGTCTTCATCGCTGTGCGTGGGCTTTTCTCTGGTTGTAGTGAGCGGGGGCTACCCTTCGTTGTGGTGCACGGGCTTCTCATTGTGGTGGCTTCTCTTGTTGCAGAGCACGGGCTCTAAGCACGCAGGCTTCAGTAGTTGTGGCTCGCAGGCTCAGTAGTTATGATGCATGGGCTTAGCTGCTCCGTGTCATGTGGGATCTTCCCGGACCCGTGTCCCCTGCATTGGCAGGCGGATTCTTAACCACTGTGCTACCAGGGAAGCCCAGTGTGTACTCATTTTTGTCTGGCTTTTTTGCTATTCTTTTTCTAGCTTGAGATCAAAGCTTAGATTATTGATCTTTCTTTTCTATGTATTTAAAGCTATAATTCTTGATAGCATTAGTTATGTCCTATAAATTTTTGCATGTTGCATATTATCATTCATTTCAACATAGCTTTCCATTGTGATATTTTTGTATTTTAAAAATACTGATTTTTCTCCATCATGTTGTGATATGTTCCTTACACCAATCCTTAGAAATCTGTTGAGACATTTTATATATCCTGGACAACAGCTGCAGTTGAGGTCATCACCTGATTAGCTGATAATACAGTCATTTCCCAAGATCCATTAAGTTTCTGTACAGTCTGAACAGATGTTAGGAGCCTTTACCCTGAATCTTTCTGTTTTTTTTTTTTTTTTTTGCTTGTTTTCTTTCTGTATTTTTAATGACGGCACTTGGCAATTTCCCCAGAGATGTAGTACTGACTTGCTTTACTATCCTGGCTTCTACTTGGCCCTTGTTTCAGTCAGGGAACCAAAGTGGGGATTCCGTCAGTTGTCAGGTATGTCTATCCCAAATACACACTCACGAACAGGGAAAGTAAGCACAGGGGCAAGTCCAAGAGCTGAGCTGCCTCTGACACAAGCTAGGGCTCAACATCCATGTATGACTTGACCCAAAAGGAAGCCAACTGTCAAAGAAGTGTTAAGTCACAGCCACATTACAAAAAGCATGGGAAGCGAATTTGGAGTGAATAGACAATAGGTTTATGAGAGCACAGTCACAGACTATCAGATCTCACAGCTCACCAACTGTGTCTAACCTGTACTTATCCTGTCCGCTGAGCTTTAAAAAATTTCAATTATTTTTTCATCAATATAAATTCTATTTTGACAATTCGTAAATCTGCCCGATTTTTTATAGAACCTTGTTACTTTCCCATTTTTGACACTTATTTCTTTACACATATTATACAGTGATTTCAAGTTCTCTATCTGATAACCCCCATATCCGTCATCTTTGTAGAGCTTATTCTGTAATTTGTTTCTGCTAACTCTTGCTTATGATGGCATCTCTTTCTATAGGGTAGATTTATTTCCTAGCTCAGTCCCAGAAGGTCAGATTGGTTCTCCTCTATCAGCCTCCATCATTTTCCAGGTAAGAAGAGAACAGGAAAAGGCTAGCACTTTCACCAGGGAAGCAGAACTGTCCTCATAAACTCCAAGTAGACTTCTGCTTACATCTCCCTGATCAGAACCGTGTTACAGCCCTAATTGCTAGGCTTTAAGCCTCCATAATTGACAGCACTGGTGATGAAGTGTTGAAAGAGCCACTGTGAGCTTCTCCATGTAGTAGAGATAGGCAAGAGTCCCAAGTCACTGCGAGGGGGTTGGTGGCACAAGTCATGAGGGTTACAAAACGCTGTTTTGGAGCAGGGGTTATGGAAGGGTACTCAGACCTAACCTACAAGGACGGAAAAGGCAAGGCCTCTGTTTGCAGAACCACTGCTGCTGGCCAGGTTCTCCCTGTAGCTGCTGCCTGTAACTCACTATTCAGGGCCTCTAACACACCTTACAGTAACCAGTAACCATCAACCAACAAATCAGGAATTTATATAGACAAAGCAAAAGATTCAAACTGACACAAAAAAAGAAGAAACATCACTTGGTCAAGATTTACTTCAAGGCCTGAAAACACTGCCTAATCGAAAATGGCCCTACTGCAATTTCTTATAATATATAAATACTTTATATATATAACTTAAAAAAATGTAGACACTATTAACTAACTCCTAAACCACATACTATAGGCTTTTCAAAAGCAATAGTTATTTAACAAAATGTAAGGTGACAATATCAAAGAATTTTCACACTTAATGAGGACACAATCAGTCACAAGCTACTCAAACACAAATCTTTTTTACACTTTCCATGTTTGTTTTTAACTTTGTTTCATAGAACCACTGATAATTGAGGCTTCTTTCAAGTACAGGATTTCTAACATTAAATTACATTTTCTAAGTATTTCTTTAAAGAAGAAATGAAAAAGACACATACTACATTGTTTGCCATAAATTCATACACCAAAAAGTCAAAACAATCCAACTGAATTTATTCCTGCTTCCCCCTTCTCCAACATTAGTTCTTCTAAATACTATATAAACAGTTTTGTTAAAATCAGTTCTCATTTATGCAGATTAGGGGAAAATGGTTTTATAATGAGTTATCTTTAAAATTATCTTCTAGATAGCACTCTTTAGCCTTAAATTACATTGTGCACACACAACTACAACAGTCTGCATTTGCTCAGGAACATATAGTCACATTAAAAACAAATAACTTTGTATTTCATAGTTTAGTTGGCTCTTAAATAGTTTCCCTGTTGGGGGGGGGCGGGGAACAAGTATTTTGTGTTGTTTAAGAAACTGGTATATATAAATGAAATGCTAGGTGTTCGTTTAAACTTTGAGGAAACCTACAGATGAACATTTGGGTATTTTTTCTAAAATGCAAGAGACATGCACTTAATCACTGTTCATATAGTGAAGCGATGGGACGGCAGATACAGACGCAGATGAAACTCTACATTTTGTAAATGTAAAGTTGGATATTCTAAATGGAAGAACTGACACTGACAACTGTTTACAGGAAACAAAGGTTAAGAAAAATGTTGAAGAATATCTACTCTTAAAAAGAGAGAAGTGTTATACAACACAAAAGTGAGAACTAGAGATTCGAAAAACACTCATTTTACTGTTTTAAAAGAAAAACAAAAAAATAATAGGGAGAGAGTCTAGACCAATTAGAACTGAGGCAGCTGTAACAAAAATGGAACACAGTACAATGATTTGAGCCCTTAAAGGAAATGACTAACTAAAATGAAATTTCACAAGTCTTCATGTCTATAATAATATATAAATGCACAAAATATCAAAAATACGAAGTCTGGATTTTTTCCCCTTAGGTTTGTAATCAACTGTCAAACCTCTGCTTAATATAGTTACTTTTATGAGCCTTCTGATTAGCAGAGCATGTTATACAGGTACATGCATGCTAGAATTTTACCATGAGAATTATAGTTCTCATCTCAAACTAGTGACTAGCCTGTTACCCATATTTATATATATTCCATTTCCATTATAAAACACTTAAGACCTTTCTAGTAGTACATTTTAATCAACATATTACATAAAAAAGAATCTTGATTTTTAAAATGAACCTTTTTAGTACTGTAACATGATGGGTTTAATTGAACAGTTGGAACATAATATGGTAACTACATTGTACTGTTTAATTCACAGCTGTAGGAAAATGTTTGATTTTTAAAATATAACCAAGATGAGACTGTAGAGTTATGAGCAGTAAAATATTAGAAAACAGTGAATGAATAAATAAGATGCTTTTCCTTTAGTGGCCATTCATTACTTTGCTTTTAGGAACCTCGAAGAAATTGTCTTCTTTGAGTTTCAAATGTTCTGGTAAATCTAGTCGTTTCTTAGCTTCCTCAATATCACCTTGAATTGCTGAAATAAGTGACTCTGTGGAGAGAATATACCAGGTAAAGATAACGAAAAACTGCTGCTGTGCTTTTTTATGACTCCTTTGTTCAGCTTCTCCTAAAATCTCATAGGCTGGCAGTGTTCCTGGCACAGGGTAGATGCCCAATAATGTTTGTTTCATCCTTTCTTCTAGACTTAAGTAAGTCAATAGTACACAAAAGATGTCCCTAATCTTCTTGCAATTATTTAGAGAAAGGCATTAGCAGAAAGGTACATGGCATATACTAAATGGAAGAAACAAATACTATCAATTCTCTTCAGTATTTACAGTTGTAAAAGAAACTCTACATTAGAACTGAAACTATCACACTACACTAAGATACTTGACATTTGTTTTAAATGTTCCGATTTACTGCTTCTTACACTTCAACTACCGCTAAGCATCCATTATTCATCACAGTATTAACTCTTACTTGTTCCTTAAAATATGAAAAGGAAATAAAGATTTCATTAACTTCATACTGTTGGAGAGAGAGCCAGCCTGCTGGGTTTGAATCTAGGCTCCATCACTTACTATGCTACCCCAAGCAAATTACTTAACCTCTCTGTGCCAATTTCCTCATCTGCAAAATCGGCAAAATAATTCCTCATGTGGGTGTTGTGGGGATAAAGTGAGTTGATTCATGTAAGGCTCTTAAAGCAGTGCCTGGCATATTAAATGCTCAAATATTATCTGTCTGGCCATGATTACTATTAGGAGAAGCAGCAGAAGTAACTGCAGTAATATTTAAGAAGATCTAAATAAGAACTTACCTAAAGAATCAAAGTTCTTTTCTGGTCTGAGGTAGCCGACAATGGCCACGTTGAGAATTTCCCCATAGAAGTCCTCTTTGAAAGTATGCATGATATGAGTTTCCTACAGTCAAGAGATGTTAAAATTGAATTTATCTTTATCTTTATGGTGAGGTAATTTAAATGAAACAATCAACCCTCCTTAAAATTTTAAAGACAGGTTAAAATCTAAGTGCAGTATTTCCTGAATTCTTCCATTACTCCTGTTCTTGACCTTGTACCATTATAACTGAGTAAGGTAGATGCTATCCCACAAATCTGGTGTGATTTGCTGTTTTTAGAAAAAGCTAACATGCACCAAAGTAATTAAGGAGTCTTATCAAGGTGAAAAAAACTGAGCAAATACAGCAGAGGGAATGAGCAAAGAAACTCTTCTTCAAAAGATACCAGTCCATTAAGTGAATTTAAAAAAAAAAGGCAACAGAGTGGAAGAAGACATTTGTCATACATAGTTCCAACAAAAGAATTGGATCCAGAATATATTAAGAACTTCTTTAAGTCAGTAAGACAGACAATCCAATTTTTTTAAAAGGGATAAAGACTTAAACAGGCACATAATGTACGTCTGTTATCAGCAAAGAAAAGGAAAAAGAAAAACTCTAAAAAGTATGAACCTCCTACCAATGGAAAACTGAGTTTCTCCTAACTATGGAAGGACCTCCAAGGCACTCCTTAACTGGCTCTACAGTAAGAGTTCTGTTATCTGAGTAGCTAATAAGGAAAAATTAGTCATGGGATAGCCTCCCCTCCCCTTCATTTCCTCTCTCATTCCAGAGAAAAATATTTTGCCTTCTTTCATCGATTATTTTCTTTATCTATTCCAACACACCCTAAATCCCGAAAAATAAGAGGAACACTGAGCACAATGTTAAGTAGTTCTGGGCCACTTCTATTGCTTATACCAGCACTTTTCTATAAACTCTTCAAAGAGGATGAAATTTAGATCAACTATAACCGTTTGTGCCACATACTTGAGCTGACCCAAAGATTCAGCCACATCTAGCAGATTAAGCACTTAAGCTGTGTAGGTCTTCTGTTCATAAGAACAGAAGAATTACGTATACCCTCAAAGGGGTTTAAAAAGAGGAAAAAAAGCATCACCTTGCAATTTTATCACAAAGCACCATCCATGGCGTAAGCAGTTCTACCTTAACAGGGTGACCAAATAATTAAAGAGTAAATGACCTACATTAACTGGTGAACTCAACTTTATTTCACTTTTATTTCTAATAAAGGTAAACACATAGGCAGTTATAAAAATTAATTATTGTAGTTTTGGTTTGTGATTCCACTTTCTATTTTCTCCATGATTTAAAAGATAAATGCATAAAAATGTATTAATCTATGTTATTGGGTACACAATGATGTAATTTGTGAGTTTTGGTATACTATTAAGTTCATATAAATTCAAAATAGATTTTTATAACTTTAGGATGTTAAATGCAGTCCCCATGGTAACCACAAAGAAAATATCTATAGAAAATACACAAAAGGAAATAAGGGATCAAAATGTGTCACTACAAAAAAAAGTCAACAAAAAAGGCAGTAATGGAGAACTGACAAAAAAGCTATAAAGCATACAAAAAACAAAACAGCAAAACATCAGAAGTCTCTCCTTATCAGTAATTACTTTAAATGTAAATGGATTAAACTCTCCAATCAAAAGGCAGAGATTAGCAGAATGGTTCAAAAACACAAGATCCAACTATACCCCCTTTATAAAAGACTCACTTTAGATCCAAAGACACAAATAATCTTGAAAGTGAAAAGGATGGAAGAGTTATTCCATTCAAATAGTAACTAAACTCTTCACTTTTAAACCTGTCAAGTAAATTCTCATATTTGGATTATGTTGTGATCACCACTGATGAGTTCTATCTGTGTATTACTCTAAATCATCATCCCATTCTCTGTTTACAGAGTGAAATACAATTCTTAATTCTTACCATGGACTTTTTTGTATTCTTGTAGTATGGGTTCCATCCTATGCTCACCACCATCTTATGGACGTCTCCACTTCCAACACTGGCCCAACCATAATATATGCCAGTGGATACATCAGTTGGAAGATTATCTACTACTTGTTCAGGAAAGTTAGCTAAACAACAGAAGAAAATACATTAAAATTTAGAGTTTCATATTCAATATTTAGAAAATTCACATGTAAGGCTAGCCTAAATCATTACCCTCAACAAGACTCCTAGGACTCTAACTACAATTATTAATCCCATCATTTCATACTCTGGCTAGGATTTCTTTCTCCTCTTCATACGGATTGGTTAGGGAAAAAGGTACCAGATTATATATGTATAAGTTACCAGGTTATAGTAAGTGTACCAAAAAATGTAAACTCTCACAGTAGAAGAAAACAGGTACATGAACAGCTAGGGTTTTTTTTAGCCCTGGTCCTTCTTAAGGAGGTTCAGCATCTCTTGAAAAGATTTCTATTTTCGAAATATACATGCCTAGGTCCCAAGCTCAAAGACTGCTTTAATAGGTCTAGGTGCAGCCCTGGAATGTATTTTTAAGGAAAAATTAAGCATACCTTCAGGTCCTGACTACTAAAACTAATGCAGACCAAAAAAGATACCTAGTTCTCATTCAACTGCCTGTGTCATCATTTGGACACAACCTACTAACGTATTTAAAGAACGAAAACCTTACAGCTGGCTTGAGAATTTAGCCTATCTGGCCCACCTTACATTTCCTAAAGAGAAAGACGCGCGGCACGCTTGGCGGGTTTATCACGGCTGGATAGGGAGGCGGGAAACAGGGCTCCCGAAACTCAGCTCCGGCTTCCTGCCCTCACCACCCCCCAAGCCGGTGAGCTCGGAGCCACGGGCAAGGACGCGCTCCATTAGTCCGACCAAAGGTCCTCAGCCTCAACAAAGCGGGAGCGGGGAGGACGGAAACGTCACCTCTGCCCGTAGCCCCACCACCCGGCCCGGAGCCCCCCGGCTGACGTCCCCGCTCTCAGGTGACCCGGCCCAGCGTGGGTGGGGGACTCCGCGCCCTCCCGCGCTCACCTGTAGGGATGCCCAGCTGCTTGGAGCCGCGACCGAAGCCCCGCACCACCTGGCCGCGGCAGAAGTACGGCAGGTGCCTCATGACGCCGTCCGCTCGGGGTGCGGGCTGCGGTCCAGTCCGCGCGTCCGGCGGAGCCGCCGTCGAGGCGGTGCCCGGACGCCCCGGACCAGCCGGGGGACACGGGCGAGAGCTCCGCAGGCCGGCCGGCCGGGCGAGCGCACGGGCGTACAACTGGCCGAACGGCGCGGACGACACGCCACGGCGAGACGCTCACGCCACTGACCGAACAGAAGGCGCCGGGCGACTCAGACGCCTGGGCTCCGGAACGCCCCCGACCGCGGAAGTGCGGCTGTGGGCGGGGAGCGGAGCGGGCGCGCGCCGGCTTGGAAGGGCCCCACAACCCACTGAGCGCCACAGGCCTACGCACTCTGCCCAGGCCGAGCGCCCCGACGCTCGTACGGCTTCCGTAGCCCCGCCCCCAACGTAGCCCCGCTCCCAACGTAGCCCCGCCCCCAGCCGTAGCCTGGGAGGTGTCGGTTCTCTTTTCTTTGGTATCTCTCACTTCCCGGGCGGTGGGAATCGAGGCGGCGACACGTTTTTCAGCCTGGGGCCTGTGAAAGCACTGTCTTCATTCTCAGCCACTCCGAAGTGTTTCTTTCCCCTTTTTCCTTTTCATTATGATCCTGATGCCGAGGAGAGACGTTCTTTAGCTCCTTGACAACTGCTACGTTGCTTCTCATTCATCACTCATTGGCTTTTTAAAGATTTATTAAACCTCCAAAATTCCACCTCTTCATAGAAGCTTTTCACGACTAGCTACGGGAAGTGCACCTCCTCTCTCCCCCAGACCACTTGACCATGGTCTGAAGTTGTATCAGTATGTAAGCTCCAGGGGAGCGGGTCCTGGTCTGTAACGCTGCAATCCCAGTGACTAGTGGAAGGTTACAGTGATGCAATTTTTTGAGCAGGGAAGCGGCTGCCTACCCTCCCTCTATCTTACGGTCTCCCTGAGAACTTAATAAACTTGATGTAAGACTTGATCTCTACTGCAATGCAAATTCGTGGGCCTTCTGACCCTGCGAACTGTGAACATTACCTCGGGAAATAGTTCCAGGGTCACTCACAAGATATATCCTCTTGTCTTGTTCTTGAGAAAGAAGGTTTTCTGTTTTTTGTTTTTTGTTTTTTTTTGAGAAAGAAGGTTTAATTCTTCTCTTTTGCCTTTCTCTACAAATGTGTGTGAAATTCTGTCCAGCCTTTGCAGTCATTATCCTTTTACCTTAACTCTGATAGTGCTTACCCAGTGTTCAAATTATGTTCTCTCTCTATTGATACCAAAGGGGTTGAGAAATGGAATATTTCCAGTCATATCGGTAAACAAAGGATGTCACAGTCATTAGCGATGTAACCCTCCAGTATGAGCTGGTGAGCCCTGAGGAAACTCAGGCTGTGAAAACACAGGATACTGGCCCCAGATACGTCAGGTACACATCAAAGGAATGATTTCAATAAGCCCAGACTCTTGCATCTTCCCATACATAGAAAGATACTAAATTCCTTAACTTGGGATACCTGGTTTTCTTTAATTAACAATAATCTTTTGACGTTTGGACTACCTGCTCTTTGTTGCAAAACTTCTATATACCCTGGCTCTCCCCTGGCCTCCTCTGAGCTGTTCTCTCAGGGTTACTTGAGATGCTGCCTCCCAGGCTTGAAGTCCTAAAAATTCCTGCTGAATAAAACATAACTCTCAACTTTTAGGTTGTGGGTAATTTTTTAGTTGGCAGGGTCTTTGTTGGTAAGACTGTGTTATTTCCCTAATACTAGTATAGCGCCTGGCTTATAGCAAACTCTCCGAGAAAGTATCTGCAGAAAGAATGAATCGAGCCCAGCATGCGCCAAGCACAATGCAAGGTGCTGGGGGAACAAAGGTGTCTGAGACAGAGTCTTGGCCCTCAGGAGACTCAGCTTAGTGGGGGAGACCTATTGGGAAGCCTGATAGCATAGCATTCTATGCTATAAATAGGCCAATGAAGTCCGGACAAAGTGCTTGGAAAGCTGCTAGAGGGAGCAGTCCTCAATAAAAGGCATTTTGTATAGCTAATGGTTAAGTGCACAGGTGCTAGAGCTAGATAAGCCAGGGTTTGATTGCAGGCCTTGCCTCATTTAATTACTGGGTGATCTTGGGCAAAGTACCCTGTCTGAATCTGTGTCCTGATGAACTAAATGGGCACATCAATAATTTTGTGGGATTTGAGTGAGATATTGTATCTACTGCACTTAACAAATTGCCTGGCCTGTTGTAAAAAGTTCAGTAGCAGCAGCAACAGCAGGAGCATCCTTAGCCATGATACACCAAATAAAACCCTGGAGATGAGAGCCTGGGAAAGCATACGTGATGGGTCTACTCCTCCAACATTACAAGGAGGTGTGACAATTAAATGAGGTAAAATAATTAAATGGGTCATGGGGGACAAATGAGGAGTGGTCTTAAGAATTAAATGAGATGATAATAAGTACTTCACACACTCTTTCATGTAATCCTCATTATCAGCTTTGGAGGAAAGCATTAAACCCAATTTATAAAGAGGGAAAGGGAGACTTGGAGAATTTCTAAGATGGAGCATTTGGTCTCCAGTTTTTTTTTAACTGCGTTGTCATGTCAATTACCATGCATAAACACTGTGTAGTCAGTGCAGGATATGAAAGGCAGAAGCCTGACTCTTTTCCACTGCTGCTCAATAGCCCTCAATGGCTCCCTTGGTACTACAGAATAAAATAGCCCTCCAAGGGTCCCCTTCAATTTGCCATTCTGGGTTTTATCTCTAAGGACTCCCCTCAAGTACTTTATATACTAATCTAATCAGACCCCCACCCCCCCTACCCTGATCTCCGAGAGGCAGCAGTGGGTGGTGGCGTGAAGCGAGTTCTTAATTCCCTGCCCAGGAATTGATCCTGGGTAGCCTGGATGAAAACCAGGAATCCCGGCCACCACACCCCCTGGCTTTTGCCCCCGGTGAAAAAATGCATTTCTCACAGAGGCAAAAACTGTAAGAACAGGTACAAGTTTATTATTACAGACATAGCACAACAACAAGTGGGAGAGCACACAGAGAAACAGTTTAGTTAAGATAGAAGCAAGGCAGAGATGCACATCAGATAGAAAGGGTGTGGGCATCCCCCTAATGAGGAGAGCAGTAAAGAGGCGGTTAAGTCATTTACATAGGGCAGTTCTTCCGGGTCTTTGTTTACCTTTGGCCAATTATCTGGTTTGTTTCCACACCTGACCTGCCCTAGGACCCTCCCAAACATGCGTGCGCAACTTTTTTCCACGATGGATTCCAGCCCAGAGGTCTATGGGATGGCCTTAGCATCACATATTATGGGCTGGTGCCCCCTCCTTTTTTACCCCCAAGGAGCCTTTCTGCGCATGTGCAATGTTTCCCTTGCCCCAAGGATGGGAAATGTATGACCTCTCGATCTTTTAACAGGGTTTAGCCCCTCTCTGTCCCTGCCATAAAAGTGTCCAAATGTCCAGTTATCTACACTATTCCTGTTGTTGTTTCTTACATTGAAGTGCAGATCTTGAAATATAGACAGGAGTCTGGTCATAAATATGTAGTCCAGAGCCCCATTGTCTCTTGCCTCAGGCAATGTAAACAGGGGGCTGGTAATGAATGTCCGGCCTGGAGCCCATCTTCTTCTCACCTCAGGAAGCATGAACAGGAGGCTGTTGTAAATGTCTAGCCTGGAGCCCGTCTATCTCCTGCCTCACCACCATAAGTAAACAATAAAAAAAAAAAGAATCTAAAGAACTCTTAACACTCAACAATAAGAAAATAAACAACCCAATTTTAAAAATGGGCAAATGGTCTGGATAGACACCTCACCAAAGAATATATAAAGATGGCAAGTACATGTATGAAAAGACATTCAACATCATATGTCATCAGGGAATTACAAATTAAAACACCAAGGGGATCCACTTTGTTACTGAGTCCAAGCTCGCTCTGCTCGCCGCACAACAGGCCAGTGAATCGGAGACGAGGTGCTGAGGCAAGAAGTATGACTTTATTCGGAAAGCCGGCAGACCGAGAAGATGACGGATTAGTGTCTCCGATAAACCATCTTATGGGGGTTTGGATGCCAGTTTCTTTTACAGCACAGAGAGGGGGAGGAGATGAGGAAGTAAAGTAAAAGCGCCATAAGTTTTGCAAATATCCCCTGGAATGGCCCGCCTTGGGGAGGCGATGTGTTAATTTCTTCTTTTCTGCAGTCATCCACAGGTAGGGGGGTCAGATTGTCTCCCTGTGAGCTGAACAAAGGCACTTTAGTTTAACATTCAGGCAGAGGAGCAGGGTTCCCTGAGGCAGGCCATTATGTACGATTATAACAACAAAAGCAAAGGTTAAAGTCAAAGAAACAGTCCAGTTTAGCTCTTCCCTGTTACAATTCCCCACTGTCAGTGTCTATTCCACAATCTTGTGGAAAAAGGGGTGACAACGTTTTAACTGCTCTGTCAGATGCATCTTTCCGGGAGTGTCCGCCATCGGTCTCAGTGTTCCAAATGCTGAGATTTGTCTTCTGTTCCACTTTGGAAGTGTCTACACCTGTAGACTTAAAAATATTTACAACCTAAAAGCTGAGAGTTATCAGGAATTTTGAGGGCTTCAAGCCCAGGAGGCCACATCTCAAGTTAAGGAATTTAGCATTTTTCTTTGTATGGGAAGATGCAAGAGTCTGGGCTCACTGAAATCATTTCTTTGATATGCACCACAGCTATCTGGGGCCTGTATCCTGTATTTTCTTTTTATTTATTTATTCGTTTGTTTGTTTTTGGCCGTGTTGGGTGTTTGTTGCTGCACACGGACTTTCTCTGGTTGCAGCAAGTGGGGGCTACTCTTTGTTGCTGTGCGCGGGCTTCTCATTGCAGTGGCTTCTCTTGTAAAGCACGGGCTCTAGGTGCGCGGGCTTAAGTATTTGTGGCTCACGGGCTTCAGTAGTTGTGGCTCACGGGCTTCAGTAGTTGTGGCGCACGGGCTTAGTTGCTCCGCGGCATGTGGGATCTTCCCGGACCAGGGCTCGAACCGGTGTCCCCTGAATTGGCAGGTGGATTCTTAACCACTGAGCCACCAGGCAAGTCCCTGTATCCTGTATTTTCACATCCCGAGTTTCCTCAGGGCTCACCATAGGGAGTGGCTGCAGCCTGATGGCTGCCAGATGGCAGGTATTCTTCTCCTTCTTGAGTTTCCTCAGGGTTCACTGGCTCACGCTGGAGGGCTGCAATGGCCGATGATTGATCCTCTCCCTCTTGATCAGGAATTTGACCAATATTTGGGAGACATTTTATTATCAAATTTTGCCCCATCGTGCTGGGAGGCTCATGCCAGGTCAGGCAAAAATTCTTGATATGCCACTCCAGGTGTTAATTTTCAGATTAGGCCCTACTGATAATTAAAGATTCTCTGGATCCTCTGTCTAATTATGATCCAGGAGACATTTTCCCTTGTTGCTTCTTCCCATAACTAGAATCACATTATTACAATTATTTTGTGTTATAAGTGTGATCTATTACCTTAAGATGTTTAGCCATAGAAGTTTTGTTGGAGGCTTGGTTACACACTGGGTACTGCAAGAGACAACAATCTTATAAAATAAACAGGATATAAGTAATGTGGCTGGTAACATTGACAAAGACAGAGTGCAGCAGGGAGACACAAAGCACAAACAACTTGGAAACAAAGAGCAAATTAAAACAATGATTAGCATAATATCAAGTCCACAAGAGAGCCAGCTGGAGACAACAAATTCTGGCAGGATCAGGTAGAGAGAAAAAGATAAATGTTTCGTCTTCGTTTACAAAGGCATACTTTATCAAGTTGTTGTAGGTCATAGCATAAGAGAAAATGTTTTTCCGAAAAACAAAGATTAAAGCCAATATATTTCCCAAAGTCATAAAGTTATAAATCATATTTACCAGTTCATTCAGTCCGATGTAATTAATTCCCATTGATCTGGATGAAATAATCAGGTTTCCCATTAGTTTTGTCATTTGTTACCCAGTCCAGTGATATTATCTAAAGGCTATCAGAAACTTATATTTGTGAAAAAGTTCCTTTTTATCAGTCTTCTTGGAAATCTTCATTTTGTAAAAGCATCAGGACAAAACTTAAAATAGCATTGTTAAAGATTTGAGTACAATGCAATTAGCAGGAAACTTGGATATACCATTTTAGAATAACTAGTATTGTGATTGATAACATATCAGGACATATCAGATGTTAGGGATTCCATATAAATTTTGGAATATCTATATAAATGACATTTATCCATACACTATAACCTAAGGTGCATCTCCAATCACTTGACAATGTTTTTGAAGTAATTTAACATACCAAATAAACTGAGTTTGACATTTCTCTCTGAGATGTCTCAGAAATGTTCTTTCAAAGTATCCCAGAGTCAGCTGGAGGCTAAAAAGCTTTAGTCAGATTTTGATATTTGGGAAGTTTGTTAAAAATATCAAAAAGGTTTCAAAACACAACAGGATCGTAGTCCGCTGTGAAACAATATTTATTCATTTATCCAAAGTCACAAAACAGTTAAAAGAAAACACATACGGATCACCTAAGGGCACGGAAACTTATATAATCTGTTATCAAAAAGAGCACTTGTAACAGAGAGATCAAATTCCAGTCTTGTATTAGCTTGCTTAACAAAATCCATTTACTTAGTTAACTTCAATCTAAATTTAGTTAATCCTGACCATGTATAAAACTTTCTCAGTAAAATGTAGTTCCATTCCTCATACCACCTTAACTGAAAACACACATTCTACCATACTGAAATGTTTTATTATTTTCAGTAGCTTTAATTATATATTTAAATTAGCATCCCCGACTCTTAAAAACCTTAATTTCTAGTGACAACCAAGAGGCGAGTAATAGTTACCAAAATCTGGAGAGACTATTTTAGATAATTTTCAGAACATAATTATTCCTCTAGAGTTTACCTAAAAGCCTTATTTCATTTATATTTAAAGTTTCATCATATCAAGTTATTTTTCTTGCTGACAAATTTACAACAGATATAACAAGATTTCATTTAACTTTTGTTAAACCTAGGTGCAGTGAAAGTACTATACTTAATGTTGATGGCTCTAAAGACATGTCTATATTAATTAGATCAACAAACTTAAGCATTAATACCAGGTATTAATTTAATACTGAATATTTCCCAGTTCACGTGAACCTGAAACTCATGTAACTTAATTTCTCTTGTATTTAGAATTGTTTGGTTTGTAAGCGCTTCCTTTTCTTTAAGGCAATTAAATAGAGCTCATTTACAGATTAACCTCAGCAGTGTTATCCAAAGACAGAAACACATACAAACACACAGAGAGACATCATAGTTCTCATTTCAAAATTTCAGCCCTGAGTCAAGTACAGCAATGTAAAACCCATCAGTGTACTAAAGAGTTCGGATTAAAGTTGAGTTTCTGGCAGATGGAACAAATCAAGCTCACTTGTCTAGATGGCTAAACCCTTTCTACTAATATTTATGGAAAACAAGTCAAGTTCTAAATTACTGTACCCTCTTTTTCAAAATTTGCATTTTAAAAAGATGGCAGAGATAAGGGTTTTTGAGAAGACCAGATAGGACATTTGTATCTCAAAGATACAGGCAAGTTTCTCCTAGGATGACTTTGTTTCCCCTTTGTTTAATATTTACAAGCCTCTTAAGATCACCCGTATGTAGTAGAAAATCAATCAACTTGTTCTCCACTGTCAATGTTACCTGGGGCTCCTGTGGGGAAATCAGAATCAGACGCCTCAAGTCCAAGGGAGTCCCCTGGCCTCTTACAGGATATTGGGGCAAGGGGAATTGCCTGCTGCAGAAGTGCTCCCGGTCCAAATTGGATGCCCTGTCGGGTCTTCGATGGTGATACTAAACCAGGTCCCTGTGCCCCAGGGGTTACCATAGAAACTTTTATTTGATCCCCATGGGTAGGGGACACAGGAGGCGTTGAATATGTTGGCGGCATGTGGGGGGGGCGCGGCGGGGGGGCATTTGGAATAACTGCCAGTGCAGCCTGCTCGGCCACTGGGGGAGCTGGATAGGCTGGAGGGGGGTTAAGTTTTGAAATAACATGTCCCCACTCTCTTTTTTTTTTTTCTCTTCCCTTGTAGAGCAGGTTTCCTCTTGGGTTTCCTTTCAGACCGCAGCACCATAAGGTGGCAGCCCTCTGATTCCTTTTCCTCCTGATGCAATAGCATAGATGCTCCTACATATGGAATCTCATCTCTTTTCCCTGCTCTTTTGCAGAACATTTCTAACTGCAAGATTGTATAATAATTGAGTAAGCCATTCAGGGGCCATCGTTCTTCTGGTCCTAACAAATATTGGGTCCACACCCTATTACAATAGTATATCATGTCTTTCTTATTCATAGGCTCACAGCTATGTTTTGCCCATTTATCTAATATATTCCCCAAAGGGCTCTCCTTTGGGATAGATGGAGTATTTTCCACTTTTAAAAGTTTGATAACACCAAGACACAAAAGACGCAAATTCCAACACAAAAGGCACTAATTCTAGCATCAATGCATACAAAACCAAGACAAAACCAAGACCAAAACCAATGAACTAGTTCCCAGATCGGGTAGACTTACCCTACAAAACCAATGAACTAGTTCCCAGTGAACCGGTTCCCAGAATCAGGTAGAGTCCAACAACAATTCCCCCTCCAACAGGGTACCCCAACCAGATTGACTTGTCCCATAAAGGAAAAGCCCAGATTGAGGGGGGAATATGTTCCCGGCATGCATGCCGGTGACTTACCCTCCAGAATTGAATCCAGTCCATTGACTCACAGCCTCAAATGGAACTGAAGTTCCCCAGATGGAACCGAAGTTCCCCAAATTGGAACCGAAGTTCCAGAATCAAATCGAGTCCATCGACTAGTAGTTCCAAATTGAAGTTTGTCGGTTCCTTGCTTCAACTGCCAAGCGCTGGGGTAGCTGGTGCCGCTTCAGGGAACTTGGAAGGGAAGATCCTCAGGACAAATGGTCCTGGCAGCTGCTAGGGCCTTGCCCCAGTATTCCCCGACAGGGACCAGCTAGCCACAAGCAGCAAGGATCCTGGCTGGCTAACCCAAATTTGTTACCGAGTCTAAGCTCTCTCTGTCCGCCGCACAACAGGCCAGTGAATCGGAGACGCGGTGCTGAGGCAAGAAGTATGACTTTATTCGGAAAGCCGGCAGACCGAGAAGATGGCAGACTAGTGTCTCCGATAAACCATCTTATCAGGGTTTGGATGCCAGTTTCTTTTATAGCACAGAGAGGGGGAGGAGATGAGGAAGTAAAGTAAAAACGCCATAAGTTTTGTAAATATCCCCTGGAATGGCCAGCCTTGGGGAGGGGGATGTGTTAATTTCTTTTTTTCTGCAGGCATCCACAGGTGGGCGGGGTCAGATTGTCTCCCTGTGAGCTGAACAGAGGCACTTTAACATTCAGGCAGAGGGGCAAGGGTTCCCTGAGGCAGGCCATTATGTATGATTATAATAACAAAAGCAACAAAAAGCAAAGGTTAAAGTCAAAGAAACAGATGGAACTTGGAGTACAATTTAGCTCTTCCCTGTTACAACTACATACCTATTAGAATGGCTAAAATCCAAAACACAGACAAGACTAAATGCTGACAAGGATGTGGAGCTCCAGGAACTCTCATTCATTGCTGTTGGGAATGCAAAATGGTACAGCCACTTTGGAAGACAGTTTGGCAGTTTCTTACAGAGGTGGACATACTCTTACTATATGATCCAGCAATTTTGGTATTTAGCCAAATAAGTTGAAAACTTATGTCCACACAAATCCTGCCCATTTATGTTTATATGTTTATAGTAGTTTCATTCAGAATAGCCAAAACTCAGAAGCATAAAAAATTAAACAGAAACCTCAAATACAGTAAGTCCCCTACATACGAACCTTCAAGTTGCAAACTTTCAAAGATGCAAACATGCGTTCACATGTCCAATCATGCAGGTTAGTCCACGTGTCTGGCATACATTGTCATGTGTGTGCATCCTCTACAAGTGGTTTTGCTTTTGTGTACTTTACTGTACAGTACTGTATAGAGTGCAGTAGTACAGTATCTCTATTTCAAGCCCAGGATGTCCGGAAGCAAGTGTAAACTCAGCAGTGATGTAGCTGGTATTACTGTACTTTTCAAGGTACTGTACTGTGTAAGATTAAAAATGTTTTCTTTATTTTTTGTGTTTTTTTAATGTATTATTTGTGTGAAAAGTATTAAAAACCTATTAAAGTACAGTACTACATAGCCAATTGTGTTAGTTGGGTACCTAGGCTAACTTTGTTGGACTTAACGAATAAATTGGACTTACGAACGCACACTCGGAATGGAACTTGTTCGTATGTAGGGGGCTTACTGTAGAGTTGGGAGACCAGAACAGGGAGCTCTCATGCACAGGGCCAATAGCAGAACCAAACAGGAAGAAGAAAGACTTCTTCCCTGGCAAGAACTCAGCCAAAAAAAGCCATAGACTCCTTATTTACTATAGCCCTCCAAACTTCCTTTTCCTCTCTATAAAAACATTCTCCTTCCCTTTCTATGCCAGGGACTTGTACATGACTTAGCATGATTGCAATTCTCTTCTGAGCCCAAATAAACCCATCTTCGCTGGAAAAATATCTGGTAGTCTATTTGTTTCAAGTCAACATTTTTGTGACCAGTAGGAGACCATAAAATGCTCCTGATGGCTCTGGGGCTGGTGAGCACACAGTTGTGGTACCCACAATTGAGCCATTGTCACTCATGGCTTTTTCACAGACCTTGGAGTTTGAAGTTTTTCTCATGGATCTGAGCTTGTGCCCTCTTTGCATTTGAAGCTCTCCAGGCTTAACTTGGGATCTATTCAAAGGTTTCTTCTTTCTGGTTAAGGCATTGTTCTATACTAGAGTATTCATTTGGCACTTTGCTCTGATTTTGAGATCAGACTGATTCACTGAAACTGTCTAGTCCTGGCCATTCTTCGGGATCAGGGATTGCTTCTCCGAAACTGTTCCTGAAAAATGGTCAGGATTTTTCAGCTCTTGGCGTATTCCCTTGGAAAGGCTGTCTTCTGGAGACTGCCTAAAAAAAGTCTTTGGCCTGGCTCGCGTGGGACCGACCTGTCTTCTTAGGACTGGCTGGAATTGGCTTGCCAGCTGTTTGAATTGAGCCATATATACTGTAAGTTGTTTAAGCTGTTTGAGAATTGTCCTTTGCTCTAGAGGAAAAACCTCTGGGGAGAGGGATCCCAATTATCTAAGTATTTTGAGGGCACCCACACACAGGAACTCAGGCCAATTTTATGTTTAACATCCATGGTCCTTCTTCATGCATATTTCTAACTAAATGGATCTACCTGACCAAAGGCAATTTAGAGTATCAATGGCCACTGTGGGGAACTTTTGAAACCTCCAAACTTAATTTTCTTAAAATTGAATTGGACTACAATAACTCAAAAATTTCCAGAGCTGAGTGGAACATTTATTTCAAAGCATCCCAACATTATCAGTAGACTCAGTAATTTTAGTCTGCAAAATAAGATTTTAAGATTAACTGAGGCAAACAAATGATTAAAGAAAGATAAAATGGCTCCCAAAGCCTTGGGCTCTTCTTCCTTGTCTTCTTTGTCTCAGATTCCAACTCTGTCACCATCTTCCACCTTCACTTCTATGCCAACTACCCCTCTACTATACCCTAAAATCCCCCATACTGATTCTCTTGCCAAACTTCTCCTTTTCCCTGAAACACTCCCACTCCCCTTTCCTCTGGACTTGTCAGAACCTATTCTTTAAAAATTAAGCCCTCTGAGGACCCAGGGGCTAAAGCTTTAATTTCTTATACTCCCTGGGCTAAAGCTGAACTGTGAGCCATAGTCAGAGATTTTCAAAGTGACCAAAGATCCTCACAGATTTCCTGAGGCATTTAGTATAGTCACTTGAACATTTCAACCGGGTTTCTCTGACTTACATAAGCTAGTTATGTTTGTCAGCGAAGACCGGGCCCAGCACTGGATGAAAACTGCTAATTGGGAAAGTCCTGAAGGGTCTCTAGAATTGAAATCGAGCAATCCCTGCACAGGCTTCCTTGGTAGTAGACCCCTTCATGCTCCCCATCTCTCACTTAGAGAAAAAACTATGGTCTCCTGAAGCTTCCCTGAGTTTCAAAAAATCTGGCTCAAAAATTTCAAAAAATAATCTGGCTCAAAAGTTAATGATTAGGAGCTTCCCTGGCAGTCCAGTGGTTAAGACTTTACCTTCCAGTGCAGGGGGTGTGGGTTCGATCCCTGGTTGGGGAGCTAAGATCCCACATGCCTCACGGCCAAAAAACCAAAACATAAAATAGAAGCAGTATGGTAACAAATTCAATAAAGGCTTTAAAAATGGTCCACATCAAAAAAATCTTAAAAAAAAAAAAAAGTTAATGATGAGAGGAATGAGAACAGAGGAATAGGAACATACAGAAACAAGGAACAGCAGTCAGGCAGAACTGGTAACAATTTAAACAATAAATCAGCCATATAGCAGAGTCACAGGATGTTTAGATCCTCCTCGAAGGACATAGATAACAATGTCTGACACACACTCTTAAGTTGTTTTTACAGAAATCAGATCCCCACTAGATGGAAACTGCTGACCACAAGCACATAGATCTCAGACCAGATGGAACCAGAAGATTGATGATGTTGATTCCTGAAACTTCATTTTGTTACCTCATCATCAACCAATCAGAGAATTGTGCATGAGCTGATCACACACCCTGTGAACCTTTCCCTCATACTGCCTTTAAAAATCCTTCCCTGAAAGCCATGGAGATGTTCTAGTCTTTTGAGCACTGGTTGTCTTTTCTCCTTGCTTGGCACCCTGCAATAAACACTGTACTTTCCTTCACCACAACCCAGTGTCAGTAGATTGTCTTTGCTGTGCATCGGGCAAGTGGACTCAAGTTCAGTTTGGTAATACAATTACCACTGGAAGACCAGCCCACTAACTTATTGCATGATCAGGCTTAGGCAATCATTAGGTGAGTTCATTGAGCAAGTCCTAGGACTTTTCCAAAGTCTGTTGATTGGAATAAAATTCAGCCTTGCACACAAGAATCAGATGAATCTGTTCATGAATATTACAACTGAGTTCAGATTATTTTTAAAGAAAATTCCGGTCTTCCTTCAGATGCTGGTTCCACCTGAGTAGCTTTTGTTTATTAATTGGCTGAACCAATTCCCTTCTGGTAAAAAGGACCAGGATGGAATGGGAAATTATGACTACTCCAGATTTAGTTAATCTGGCGAACCAGCTCTTTTGCAGTCTAGATGAGTTAACTCAAAGGAAAACCACCAAAATTCTTAATTTTCAACTCCAGAAAATGAAGGCTCCTAAATGAAACTAAAACACTCCTAGGTTCTGCTATTACAAAGAGCCAGGATTTGGGGAAAAAACATTGTTACAAACTTAAGTGCTTTAGGAAGCTTCAGCCCTATAACCAGCCTTTCCAACATCCTCCCAATTCTCAATGATGGGGCTCCTAGGAACTACAGGAGCCCTTTCCAATCCTCCCTCTCAATCAGCATAAAGAAACATTCTCCATATTGGGAATGAATTGCTTCCAGTACTAATTGACCATACAGCCACCCTCTTGGTGCTCAACCCCACTACTATAAATTAGCCCCTGCCTCTGACCACTAAAACTGTTCAAATAGTGGGGATCTCTAATGAACCTCAAGAGGTTTCTGTCTCTGAATCTATTCCCTTTTGTTTAGACACTTTGAGAGATACCCACCCTTTTCTCCTTAGTTCCTCCATACTTATCCATTTATTAGGCTGAGACTTAGAGAAGTATCATGCCGTAATTTCATTCTTTCAAAAGGGGGAAGTAATTCTACAAATTGATAGTAGTCATCAAAGTAACCCACCACGTGAATTACACAACCCTCTGACATCTTTTATTTGTTCTGTCTCTGATGGTACTAGAGCAGATTCTGGAAACACTGGAACACACCTTCTATCAAGATTCAAATAGATCCCTCAATGGAATATAACTTTTAAAAATTGTGAATCATTATAGTGTACACCTGTAACTTATATAACACTGTACATCAACTATACTTCAATTTAAAAAAACAACAACAAAAACAAATAGACACCTCAAAACCTCTTCCCAGAATGAATCAATACCCTATAAATAAAGAAGCCCTTCAAGGCACAAAACCCATAAGAGAAGCTTACAAGACTCAAGGCCTTATTATGCCTTGTACTAGCACTTATAACACTCTTATTTTACTGGTGAGAAAACCTAAGTGCTGACGGTGGAGGTCTGTCCAGGACCTCCAAGCAATGAACAACATTGTTATCCCTCAACACTCTGTTGTTCTTAACCCGTATACATTACTAACATCTGTCCCCACAGGAAGTGAATTCTTTACTGTAATTGATTTTGCAGTTCATTCTTTAGTATTCCAGTTGATGAAGCTGGTCAATACCTTTTTCCCTTCACTTGGGAAGAAAAACAATTCACCTGGACACTAATGCCTCGGAGTTTTATTGAGTCCTTTCTTATTTCTTGCAAATCCTGAAGCCTGATCTGGATGACAGAATGTTCCCTAGAAGTTCTACTTTGTTGCCATAATGTGAATGATTTGCTGCTTTGCTCTCCTTCTCAAGCCTCCTAACTGGAAAACCGCTTGCTAAAGAATCACTTGCTAAATCTTTTACCCTTAAAGGGACATAAGGTTGCCAAAGAAAAATTGCAGTTTACCCAAATCCAGGTTCAATATTTAGGGCATATGATATCAGAACAAGGGCTACACCTAGATCCAGATAGACTTTGTGGTGTCCTAAATTTCCCCAAACCGAAAACTAAGCACCAACTGCAAGATTTTCTCGAGTTAGTTGGTTATGGCCAAAATTGGAGTTGAAGTTTCTCTCTTATGGCCAAACCTCTATAGGTTTTTCTCAACAATAATAACTCTGACTCAATTATATGGGAAGAACCAGATGACATAGACTTCAAGGCCTTAAAGGAGAGTTTGATGAACCTACCTGCCCTTGGACATCCCAATTATCAGACTACTTTTTTTCTTTTTGTATATGAGAAGGAAGGGAATGCCTTTGGGGTGCTCAGTCAGAAACACGGGGACCACCATCAACCCATAGGGTATTATAGCCAGCAACTGGACGCTGTGGGACACAGATACACTCCTTGTCTTAGGGCCATTACAGTTACTGCCCCTTTGGTTAAGGCCATTGATAAAATCACTGTAGAATCCCCTTTAACCATTTTTGTACCTCATGCAGTAGAAGCTCTCCTGAATTCTCATCACACTCGACATTTCTCAGCTAGTCACCTCACCTCCTATGAAGTGCTTTGGTTAACTGTTCTTCACTCTTTTATTTTAGAATAACCTTAATAATAATAATAATAATAACAACCTTAACCTGGCTATGCTTCTCCCCTGCTTAACGCTGACGGACCACCTCCTGATGCCTCATAATGAGCTATAAGAAATTCCATAGGGTAATGTTGACTTCTTTTAGTTCACTGATGGTCTTATTTTAAAAATTGACATGGCAACTTTCGTCAACAATGGCAATGTGCTGGGTATGTTACTACAACTCCTTATGATGTTGTTGAGGCATCATCTTTACCTATGGCTACTTCAGCCCAACAGGCTGAATTGCATGCTTTTACATGTGCTTGTACTTTAGCCAAGGACAAAACTGCCAATATTTATACTCATAGGAGATATGCTTTCAGAATAGCTCATGATTTGGGAATGTTGTGGAAGCAATGTACCTTCCTTACTTCCAGTGGAAATAAAACTTTAAATGGCCCCTATGTTCAGGAATTATTGAATATAATACTTTTAACTACCACTTAAGCTATTAAGATTCTGGGGCTTCTAAACTTGATTCTCTGGAACCTAAGGACTACCTTACTGATATTTCTGCAAGGAATGCTGCCCTTGAAGGAACCAAGAGCAGCCAAACCTTTGTCATGGTCCAAGTGGATATTTCCCCAAATTATAATGTTGTTTTTTTTTTTTTAAACCAGCTAGAGAGTCCCAACAATTGGCCTCAGAAAAGAAAAAACAAGTTTGGAAATTCAACAATTATTAGTTTGATAAAAAGAGAAAGCCCTGGTTTTAACCAAATTACCACCGAGTCCTATTGGAGACTCTAAAATTCCCACCCTTCACATGCATTAAACAATTGGTCTATGACAAAATGATAGCCTTCATGAATCAATATTGGTGGGGAAACATTAACAAGGCCACAAAGATGCCCACCTCACTTGTCCCACTTGTCCAGAATACAACCCAGGGAAGCTTATTCATGCAGCTCTTGGACTTTTTAAACTGCCTAATGGGCCATTCAAGGTCTGCCAAATGGATTCATACAACTTCCTTTGTCGAATGGACATAAATATGTTTTGGTCATTGTCTGTACGTTTTCATACTGGACTGAAGCCTTCCCTTGCAGATAGGCTACTGCCTCTTCTTGGGCTAATGTCCTTTTAGAAAAAATTGTCCCTACCTCGGGAACTCCTCTCAAACTTCATAGTGATCAAGGAACCCATTTTTCTGGCCAGATGCTTTGACAAGTCTGTGCCGTTTGGCCAGTTTTATACTTTCACTGTGCTTACCACCCACAAACCTCTGGTTTAGTCGAGCACACTAATGGCATTATTAAGATTCAGCTGGCAACATGTGTAGAGGCTCTCTAAATACCTTGGCCAAAAGCATTGCCGTTTTTCCTTCTAAATCTCAGATCCACCCCTTTTGGAACTCATAAACTCTCACACTTTAAAATAGTCACAGGACACTGAGAGCACATGGCTCCTGCTCCTTTTGACCCACAGCTGATGAAAGGAGTGATACTCCAATATTGCAAAGGCCTAATTGTTTCTATTAAAAATAACCATTCTTTGGTAGAGCAATTTTTTCTCAGTGAGCCCTCCAGACATGAAAACCTTAAGCATCACGTCTTGCAACCTGGAGATATTTTTCTACTGGAGAAGATATCTCTAGAAGAACTCTCTTCAGCCTTGCTGAAAAGGCCCCATCAGGTACTGCTAACTAACTTTTGTGCTGCCAAACTCCAAGGAACAGACTCTTGGATTCAGTGCACACATGTAAAGAAAGCACTGAACCCTGACTGGACCTGCATATCATCTGGTGACCTGAAAGTAAAGATTTCCCAGAATTGAAGAAGATGACATCTGACAAGACAGCTTTCCAAGATATCAGGACCTCACTATTGGAAGCTTGTCGCCAAAACTTTGATGATGTCATAATGCTTCAGATGATCTCCAGTGTCTATGATCTTGATAACATATAGATTTTAGATAAAAAGTGCCTGAGAGTTCTCCCTCCTACCCCTCCTTTTTACTCAAATGTAACCTTAATAGATTTATAATCTGTGCACTTTCCCTCTGACATGGGACTCTACACCCAGGAAAGGTTCTTCCTGACATTGAGGAACAACAATCTGCTAAAACTAGACAAGCTGACTCTTGATCAGTGATGCTTTCAGAGAAAGATCTTGAACAAAAGGGGGAAATGTAAGAAAAAAAATTAATAAACAGAAATCTCAAACAGAATTAGGAGACCAGAAGGGGACCTCTCTCACCCTGGGATGGATAGCAGTGCACAACAGCAAGAATAAAGAGTCCTTTTTTTTCCCTGGCAAGGAGTCAGCCAATAAAAAGCCTGGATTCTTTGTTTACTATAGCACTTCCAACTTCTTTTTCTCTCTATAAAAGTATTTTCCTTCACTTGCCATGAGGGGACTTGCAAATGGCTCCCCTTGGTAGCAGATGAATTGCAATTCTCTGCTGACCCCAAATAAACTCATCTTTGCTCAAGAAATATCTAGCAGTCTATTTGTTTCAGGTCAGCAGAAGCCACAAGGATGCCCTTCAGTAGGTGAATGAATAAACTGTGGCATGTCCATATAATGCAACATTATTCAGCAAAACAATAAATGAACTATCAAGTCAGGAAAAGACATGATAGGACCTTCCTATTGCTAAGGGAAAGAAGCCAATCTCAAAAGGTTACATACTACATGATTCTAATTATATGTCATCCTGGAAAAGGCAAAACTGTGGAGACAGTAAAAAGATCAGTGGCTACCCAGAGTTGGGGAGGAATAGGTGGAACACAGAGGTTTTTAGGGCATTGAAACTATTCTATATAATACTGTAATGATGGACATATGACATTACGCATGTGTCAAACCCGTAGTACTGTACAGCACAAAGAGTGAATGAACTCAAATATAAACTACTGTGGGGGAGGAAAAATAATTTGTTGTTAATGCAGATAAAAGTCTTTGCCTTCTCTATTGATAAGAGTTTCTAGAGATTTAGAGTCCTGCTCCTCCTTCTGGTACAAAAAGGGAGACACACTTACAAATGGAAATTTCCCTTATATAATGTAAATGTCTCTTACAAAAGAGTGACTTCTACTAGGTTTTCAGAGCTTCTCCTGTGTCTACTGTTTCTTAAAGATAATGAGGATACAATAATCTTTATTCCAAAGAGGCACACTTTGGGTCCTATAGGCTATTCCCCTTCACTATCAATATTGGCTTATCAATGATAACAAATGTATCACACTAATGCAAGAGGTTAATAATAGGGGTGCAGAAGAAAAATTGTCACTCACCATCTGCCTCTACCAGGATGAAGTCACCAGCCACTGCAGTCACTGACCTTCAACACACTGTGAAAGGAGTTCAGGGCAGAGATCAGGAATGAGACACTCTGTGCTCTGGGAAAAAGTGGCAGAACAGGCCTTCAGAGAGTTAGATATTTTCAGGAGAAGATTTTATGAGCCCAATTTCTTGCATCTTCTCATATCTAGAAAAGCACTAAAATCACTAACGGAGACATCTGCTCCTTGTGACTAGCAGCAAACTTCTGCCGAAACGTGTGCTTGATTGCACATATCCCCCTTCACTAAAATCACATAGGTACTGATCCCTACATCTTTGGAGCAGTTCCGCAGAGCTATCTGAGAAGCTGTCTCCTGCGTTATAGTCCTCATTTTGCCCCAAATAAAGCTTAACTCACAACTCTCATGTTGTGCTTCTGTTTTTCAGTCCACAGGGGAAAGTGGGGGGGATGTGGGGGTGGGATTCGGGGGATGATATAAGGGCACTCTCTGAACTTTCTTTTTTTTTAAAGATTTATTTATTTTATTGATTGATTGCTATGTTGGGTCTTCGTTTCTGCGCTAGGGCTTTCTCTAGTTGCGGCAAGCGGGGGCCACTCTTTATCGCGGTGCACGGGCCTCTCACTATCGTGGCCTCTCTTGTTGCGGAGCACAGGCTCCAGACGTGCAGGCTCAGTAGTTGTGGCTCACGGGTCTAGTTGCTCCATGGCATGTGGGATCCTCCCAGACCAGGGCTCGAACCCGTGTCGCCTGCATTAGCAGGCAGATTCTCAACCACTGTGCCACCAGGGAAGCCCATTTCTGAACTTTCTACTCAATTTTTTTGTCAACCTAAAACTCTAAAACCGATCTAAAAAATAAAGTCTGTATCTTTTTAAAATAAATCTTAAAAAGGGCTAACCTTTAAATCTGACAGCAGGGTCCACGCCCTCCATATCTGAACAATCACCAAGTGTCTCCCAATCTGTCTTCCTCCCTCTGCCCCAACCAAATCCAAGACACCACCTTTTTTTTTTTAATTTCTTTATTTCTTTATTATTATTTTTTCCACACACATACACACACACACTGTATTTTATTTTTACAAGAGATAAATAAACTGACACCAAGCATTGTAAATGGATGACCACAACAAAAGCAACAATGATTGCAATTACCAAACACGAAACACACTCATTCTATGCAAGACACCACGTTTTACCTGCCTAGTGGCAGCAGTCTCCTTTCAATTCTTTCAAACCTTAGATTTGATCCCAGTCAATCCCAATCAATGTTTTTGCACAGCAGTGACCTTTTTCAAATGCCAATCTGATCAAACTGCACCAAAAGCTTTTCCATGCTTCCCATCGTCTTAGGGTAAGTCTAAACTGAACTACTATTCTTAGCGTCCTCCCTATGACACCCCTTGACTCCTGTTGTAGGCCAAAAGCGTGTGTGTGGGGGGGGGTTGGTCCCTGGAGGAAAAGAACCAGACATAGATTACTTGACATAATGTTACTGAATCCAAGCTCTTACCACTTGGCACATGACAGGCCAATAAATCGAGAGACAAGATGTTGGGGCAGGGAATAGAGACTTTATTCAGAAAGCCAGCAAACCAAGAAGATGGTAGACTAATACCCTAAAGGACTATCATTGTCAGGTTAGAATTCAAGCTTCTTTTATGCTAAGAAAAGAGGAAAGTAGGAAGGGTGAGGTCAGGAGGTGTTGAATAGCCTCAAGCAGCAGGGCATCAGCCAGGTGGGATGCTATGAAAATTTGTTAATCAGGTCTCCTCACAGTATGCCTGCAGGACTCGATAAGACAAATGTTATCTTTTCTGTTCAGTTTTCCTTATCTTTGTTGGGGGGAGGACCACTCTCTAGAAAGGGGCTCTCACATACACCTTAAGCCATGGGCAGAATTCCTTCAATGATTATTGTGTCTGTGAGTTCAGGTGCAGAGCTAGCTTCTCTAAGCAAGGGCAACTAGCAACAGAACACAAAGCTTAGAGCTAAAGAGATAGATTCAATATGGAGTCAGGTTTGCTCGTCACTGTTACAATTAGAGAAGCCATTTTAGATCTAAGCCATTTTGTGACCTAAGTCTGGCCACAGTGCTTGCCCTTGCAGAGGTCTCAGTAGTTAATGATTTTAAGGGAACCAAACAATGTAAGGACAAACAGGTATTACCAGGCTAGGGAGATAACTTAACCATATGGAAGACAATGTATAAGTTGTAAAGATTCCCAGTTCTTTTTTTTTTTTTTTTGCAATGTTTCTAATGTTTTAAATTACAGTGTATCAAATCAATATTAGTTTATTATTTTTAAAATGTCCATATAAATTTATAACTGACAGTAGTGAGTTTTTTTGGTTTTCGGTTTTTTTTGGTTTTGTTTTGGTTTTTGTTTTTCCACATCTCTACAAATGACCCAATTTTATTCCTTTTAATGGCTGAGTAATGTTCCATTGTATATATGTACCACATCTTCTTTATCCATTCATCTACCGATGGACATTTAGGTTGCTTTCATGTCCTGGCTATTGCAAATAGCTCTGCAATGAACATTGTGGTGCATGTGTCTTTTTGAATTATGTTTTTCTCAGGGTATATGCTCAGTAGTGGGATTGCTGGGTCATATGGTAGCTCTATTTTTAGTTTTTAAGGAACCTCCATACTGTTCTCCATAGTGGCTGTATCAGTGTACATTCCCACCAACAGTGCAAGAGGATTCCCTTTTCTCCACTCCCTCTCCAGCATTAATTGTAGAATTTTTGACTATTGCCATTCTGACTGGTGTGAAGTGATACCTCATTATAGTGTGAATTTGCATTTCTCTAATAATTCGTGAAGTTGAGCATATTTTCATGTGCCTCTTTCCATCTGTATGTCTTCCTTGGAGAAAGGTCTACTTAGGTCTTCTGCCCATTTTTAGATTGGGTTAGGGTTTTTTTTGGATATTGAGCTGCATGAGCTATTTGTATATTTTAGAGATTAATCCCTTGTCAGTTGCTTCATTTGCAAATATTTTCTCCCATTCTGATGGTTGTCATTTCATCTTGTTATGGTTTTCTTTGCTGTGCAAAAGCTTTTAAGTTTAATTAGGATCCATTTGTTTATTTTTGTTTTTTCATTACTCTAGGAGGTGGGTCAAAAAACATCTTGCTGTGATTTATGTCAAAGAGTGTTCTTCCTGTATTTTCCTCTAATAATTTTATAGTATCTGGTCTTACATTTAGGTCTTTAGTCCATTTTGAGTTTATTTTTGTGTATGGTGTTAGGGAGTGTTCTAATTTTATTCTTTTACATGTAGCTGTCCAGTTTTCCCAGCATCACTTATTGAAGAGGCTGTCGTTTCTCCATTCTATATTCTTGCCTCTTTTGTCACAGTTTAGGTGACCATAGGTGTGTGGGTTTATCTCTGGGCTTTCTATCCTGTTCCATTGATCTATATTTCTATTTTTGTGCCAGTACCATACTGTCTTGATTACTGTAGCTTTGTAGTATAGTCTGAAGTCAGGGAGCCTGATTCCTCCAGCTCCGTTTTTCTTTCTCAAGATAGCTTTGGCTATTCAGGGTCTTTTGTGTTTCCATACAAATTATAAAAATTTTTGTTCTAATTCTGTGAAAAATGCCATTGGTAATTTGATGGGGATTGCCTTGAATCTGTAGATTCCTTTGGGTAGTATAGTCATTTTCACAATATTGATTTTTCTTGTCCAAGAACATGGTATATCTCTCCATCTCTTTGTGTTGTCTTTGATTTCTTTCATCAGTATCTTATAGTTTTCTGAGTACAGGTTTTTGCCTCCTTAGGTAGGTTTATTCCTAGGTATTTTATTCTTTTTGTTGCAATGGTGAATGAGATTGTTTCCTTAATTTCTCTTTCTGATCTTTTGCTGTTAGTGTATAGGAATGCAAGAGATTTCTGTGGTGCTCGCTTCGGCAGCACATATACTAAAATTGGAACGATACAGAGAAGATTAGCATGGCCCCTGCGCAAGGATGACACGCAAATTCGTGAAGCGTTCCATATTTTTTAGTGGCAAGATGGGAATAAAGACACAGACCTACTAAAGAATGGACTTGAGGATATGGGGAGGGGGAGGGGTGAGATGTGACAGGGTGAGAGAGTGTCATGGACATATATACACTACCAAATGTAAAATAGATAGCTAGTGGGAAGTAGCCGCATAGCACAGGGAGATCAGCTCAGTGCTTTGTGACCGCCTGGGGGGGTGGGATGGGGAGGGTGGGAGGGAGGGAGATGCAGGAGGGAGGAGATATGGGAACGTGTGTATATGTGTAGCTGATTCACTTTGTTATAAAGCAGAAACTAACACACCATTGTGAAGCAATTATACTTCAATAAAGATGTTAAAAAAAAAAAAAACCAAAAAAAAAAAAAAGAGAGATTTCTGTGCATCAATTTTGTATCCTGCAACTTTACCAAATTTATTGATTAGTTCTAGTAGTTTTCTGATGGCATCTTTAGGATTTTCCATGTATAGTATCATGTCATCTGTAAACAGTGACAGTTTTACTTCTTCTTTTCCATTTTTGATTCCTTTTCTTTTTCTTCTCTGATTGCCGTGCCTAGGACTTCCAAAAGTATGTTGAATACAAGTGTCGAGAGTGGACATCCTTGTCTTGTTCCTGATCTTAGAGGAAATGCTTTCAGTTTTTCACCATTGAGAATGATGTTTGCTGTGGGTTTTTTGGGGGTTTTTTTTTTTTTTGAAGGTAAAGATCAGTCTGAAGCACATTTTTGAGTTGTTCTGTGGGATCAAACCCCCTTGGAGCACTCAACCACCAGACTAACTGGAACCTAAGAAATGACGATGCTGACCTTGCTGACCCTCGTAGACCTCAATCAACTGGAGCCTGGACTCTGTCAACCTTGTCTCAATTCTATGCTGAATTCTCCCCTGCTCAAGCCCCTTCATGAATATGCATGCACCCTTGGCTTAAAACCTCATCAATTTTGTTATTCGAGGATACGCTGCTTTGGGAAATATCCCTGGCGTTCTCCTTACTTGCTTCAAGTAATAAATCCTTCCTTCACCTGCTCTTTGGCTTGATTGTGTCTTCTGGCTCAACACCCACCAAGAGGCGAACCCAGTTTTTGGGTAACGTTGCCTCCACGCTTTATCCAGGACCTCTCCTGAATTTCTGCAGTTTTTCTAACTCACTCCTGGGCTTTTGCATGATCAGGCCTCCTAGCATGAGCCAGTGCCACAGTGGATCAGAGAGACAGGGGAGCCCTGGGAGTCAGGTACACCAGACACTTTCCAGAAGAGGTGGGACTTGAGCTGGACCCTCAGGATGGGTGTGAGACAGCTGAACAAAGAGGAGGGAGGGAAAAGTATCAAACTGGGGTGGATTCCATTAGTCTCATTTCTGAGGCAGGAATGTCAATACACAGACCAGAACAGGAAGACTCTACTGCAAGGTGATAATAAGAGGGGACCCTGACTTTACCACTTCTTTAGGCCCACTAATTGGCCTCCTTGTGCCCCAGTTTCCTGGCTGTGAGATGGGAATAATAACGTTGGCCATCTCATAAAGCATTGGAAAGATTTAAGAGCTAACGCAAGGTAAAGCAACTAAATCCGTGACTTATGCAGAGTGAGCTCTCAGTATCAGCTATTATTATTATGATTACCTGAGAAAGGGAGCAGAATTTGCCACGCCTAAATATGCCTCTTTAGCACAAGAACTGTTTTTCGTTTTTGTTTTTTTTTGGCCACGCTCCGTGACTTGCAGGATCTTAGTTCCCCCGACCAGGGATCGAACCGTGCCCCCTGCAGTGGAAGTGCAGAGCCCTAACCACCAAGGAATTCTCGAACTGGTTATTTTTAAGAAGTTCTGAAAACAGAATAGAAGTTACCCTTTTGTAAGAGACATCTACATTTGTAAGGGTGTTTCCCTCTCTGTACCCAAGAGGAGGAGGACCAAATCTCTAGAAACTCTTATCAGTAGAGAAGGTAAGGACTTCAATCTGTGTGATAACCTTGCCCTTGTTTATGTGCTTTTCCTGGTGACCTCCCATAACTGGCTCTCCCCAACTTCCCCCAATTTTTTTTTTTTTTTTTTGTCTTTAGCTGGAGATGATATTTGAGGTGGTGGCTTGGGCCACTCCTTAAAACTACTTGTTTTCCGGGTTCTCTCCAATATATACAGGAGTTATACATGTTATTAAACTTCTGGGGTTTTTTTTGATTTTTGTTTTTCATTTTAATCTGAGTTTTATTACAGAGGGGTTTCTGCCAAGAACCTAAAAGGGTAAACAGAAAATTATTATTCCTCCCCTACACCTGTTGATGTGTTACAGAGAATTTATTATAACCAGGTTTGGGGCTGCATCCTGCAGGCCTGCAAGCCCTGTACTTGCCCGGCTTCAAGACAGAAGAAAGAGCCCAGAATCAGCCACAGAGACTCAATGGTTTAATGGGTGGGGGGAGCTTACATGGATGAAGCAAGGTCCTGGAACGACACCCCACTGTGTGCAGCAGAGGCGACAGTCTTCATTCCAGGGGGAGAGGGAGGTTACCAGTTACAGGGGAAATTGACGACAAGTGGCTAGTTGGTTACCAGGGAAACCAGCAGCCGGGCATGCCCCTTACTGCCCCTGTGATAAGCTGTCCTAGTGGAGATGTTCTGATCTAAAGCTAAAACAGTCGTTAGCTGGAGCCTGGCTGTAGGAAAGTCAGTCAGGTGAGTAGGGTGTAGGTGAAGCAGGCACTGGTTGAGCAGGGAATGAACAGAGAGCAAGAGAACAGCCATCCTGAGTGGCCTGACCATACACCAGGCTATAACACAAAGGGGCTGGCTGAGGTGTAAAGGTCTTCAGAATGCCATTCTTGAAAACAGACATGTGAGATCTCACATAAAACCTCAATGTAAAAGAGAAACAGGGGCTTCCCTGGTGGCGCAGTGGTTGAGAATCTGCCTGCCAATGCAGGGGACACGGGTTCGAGCCCTGGTCTGGGAAGATCCCACATGTCGCGGAGCAACTAGGCCTGTGAACCACAATTACTGAGCCTGCGCGTCTGGAGCCTGTGCTCCGCAAGAAGAGAGGCCGCGATAATGAGAGGCCCACGCACTGCGATGAAGAGTGGCCCCCACTTGCCGCAACTAGAGAAAGCCCTTGCACAGAAACGAAGACCCAACACAGCCATAAATAAATAAATAAATTTTTAAAAAATAAAAGAGAAACAAAGAAAAATAATAATTTGTTACAAGTGTATTTTGTTGTTTAAATGTAGAAAATTTACTTTGTATAATATGTTTATTCAATGAAGACACATTAATATGTTGACAGTCTCTAATACCTCCAAATTTGGTTCATATTACTGTATACACTTTTATAACATACTACGTTCAGGAAATACATATTATAAAATAGTAGTGTATGAAATAAATTCAAAAAAATATATTTATAATAAAATTTGGATCAAATATTTTTAGAACCTCTTAAAACACACAGTTTGAAAATTACTAATCTGTTCTAACACTATTATTTTGCAGAAAATGAAACAGACCTAGAGCCTGGGACTTGTTAAATCCAGAAGAACATGGAGAACCTATGGAATTCTTGAGGAGCCATCCAGCTCTGAATTCTGTCTTCAACAGTGGACCTGAGATCACCCTTTCTGGGAGAATCCACTGATCTCCAGGTCTTCTATATTCAACTATCCCATAATAACCCATAGTGAAATGTGTATTTTGGTTGATGGTGAAACACCCCACACAGGGAAATGGAGAGTTGTCAATAGTACTAACAGATCATTTTTAATACCTATATGGAATGTAAATAAAGTTTTATCACTTTCTCCCCAAATGGAACATTAATAATATTTCTGGAAGATAAGATCCTAATGCAAGGCCAGGCCTGGAGGCAATAACTGACCTGAAAAGTCAGACTTCTAAAAATTCATTCATTCATTTATTCATTGTGCTGCTTCAATAGGGCACACTCCAAATCAAGACTGGGATGATTACTGTTTTCTTCATATACTCAACTAATATTTGAGTATCCACTTTCTTTACTTTTTTTTTACGCTGAACAATTATTGCTTGTATAATTGGAAAAAACATAAAAATACAACATTAAATTTTCATCATGGGAAAAAAATCCTACAATAGTTCTATTCCTCGTACTTCCACAAGGTGGCACATTACCACTTTGTTTTTTATTTCACTGATACTTGGAATTAGAAATGCAAACGGAAAATCAAAGTTAAGTAATTATGTTCACTGCAGGCACTACTAGGCACAGGAGAATTATATCCTCAGTTGAAGAGTTTGCCTTACTCACTGCCTCGTGCACTTGGATTTGGTAAAGGACCATTGTACTCTACCTCTTTCCTCAATCACGAGAGTATTTGAAAATTGATTGTTCTAATTTCAAAAGTTTATAAGTTTTGAAGCTTTTTTTGTATTTTTTTATATATATTTTTTAAATAATTGATTTTATTTTTATTTTTGGCTGCGTTGGGTCTTCATTGCTGCGTGGGCTTTCTCTAGTTGCAGCACGCGGGGGCTACTCTTCGTTGTGGTGCGCAGGCTTCTCATTGCGATGGCTTCTCTTGTTGTGGAACATGGGCTCTAGGTGCACGAGCTTCAGTAGTTGCAGCATGCAGCTCAGTAGTTGTGGCTCACGGGCTCTAGAGCGCAGGCTCAATAGCTGCGGCGCATGAGCTTAGTTGCTCTGCAGCATGTGGGATCTTCCCGGACCAGGGCTCTCGGCGTCTCCAGGGAAGTCCCAAGCTTCTTTTGAACATGTTTCATTAAGCAGGATAAGGCAGAGGAGAACTGAAGCCAGAATTATACAATGGAAGAATACAGGCTTCTTTCCCATTTAAAAAAATGTTTTAAATTATTTAAATATTTGGTGTGACTATAGTATAGGAGAAAAAAATATGCTAAAATTTCTGAAAAGAAAGGTAAGAAAAAATTTCTGGGCATTGGAATATTTTCATAATAATTAGTAAATACTTCTCAGATTGTGGAGATAAACTTCCACTTCTTTTCAGAAAACCTCCTTTTTTTTTTTTTCTTTTTTTGGCTGCACCACTTGTGGGGTCTTACTTCCCTGAGCCCCTGCAGTGGAAGCACAGAGTTCTAACCACTGGACCGCCAGGGAATTCCCAGAAAACTTCCTTTTTTAAGGCAGGATTTACTCATAATAAAAATGGCCATTCTAGCTTCAGCGAGAGCCTCCTATCCTGATTTCTCTCAACTTCACGATAGCTTTGCCATGTGACAACCATGGTAAAAATATCAATGTTACCAAAACGAATTACATATTTAATTATTTCTGTTTGTCTCCAGAATTACTGGTGTTTCCTTTCTCCTTTTTCACAGTTAAGATACGAAATTCCTAAATCTGCCATTTTTTCTTCCCAATATGTGAAATCGCTACACAGAAAATTTCTCTAATCCACCAAACTGTTTTCAGCGTGAACTATAGCTATACTTTGAAGAGGAAAAAAATTACAGGCAGGGTGATTCAGAATAACCAAACCAGCTAGTGAGCTCTGTTTTGCCAATATTGTTTTTTCTTTTAAATACACTTCATTTTTAAGATTTTATTTTTTATTTTTATTTATTTATTTATTTATTTATTTTGGCCCCACAGCCTGGCATGCAAGATCTTAGTTCCCCACCCAGGGATCAAACCCGTGCCCACTACAGTGGAAGCCGGGAGTCTTAATCACTGGACCACCAGGGAAGTCCTGATTTCTTAGTTTTAGGTTCATAGCAAAACTGAGCAGGAAATAGCGAGTTCCCATGTATCCCTTTCTTCCCTACATACACAGCTTCCCCGCACTATCACTATCCCTCACCAGAGTGGTACATTTCTTACAGTGGATGAACCTGCACCGACATCATTTTCACCCAAAGTCCATGTTACCTTCGGGTTCACTCTTGGTATTTTACGTTCTGTGCTTTTTGACAAATGTGTAATAATATCTTATCCACCATTTTATTATCATACAGAATAGTTTCACTGCCCTAAAAATCCCCTGTGCTCTGCCTATTCATTCTTCCCTATCCCCTGCTTCCTGGCAACTGATCTTTTTTACAGTCTCCATAGCTTGCCTTTTCCAGATGTCATATAGTTGCAATTATATTGGATGCCATCTTTTTTTTTTTAATAAATTTATTTATTTATTTATTTGGTTTTGGCTGCACTGGGTCTGTTGCTGCGAGCGGGTTTTCTCTAGCTGCAGTGAGCGGAGGCTACTCTTCGTTGCGGTGTGCGGCCTTCTCATTGCGGTGGCTTCTCTTGTTGCAGAGCACAGGGTCTAGGTGCACGGGCTTCAGTAGTTGTGGCTTGCGGGCTCTAGAGTGCAGGCTCAGTAGTTGTGGCGCCCGGGCTTAGTTGCTCTGCGGCATGTGGGATCTTCCCGGACCAGGGATCGGACCCGTGTCCCCTGAATTGGCAGGTGGATTCTTAACCACTGCGCCACCAGGGAAGCCCTGTATGCAGTCTTTTTAGATTAGTTTCTTTCATTTAGCAATATGCATTTAAGTTTCCTCCATGTGTTCTCATGGCTTGATAGCTTTTTATTTTTTTAAACACTGAACAATATTCCTTGTCTGGAAGTACCATGGTTAATGTATCCATTTACGTACTGAACGACGTCTTGGTTGCTACCAAATTTTGGCAATTATGAATAAAGCTGCTGTGAACATCCATGTGCTGGTTTTTGTGTGGAAACAAGTTTTCAACTCCTTTGGAGGAAATACCAAGGAGTGTGATTGCTGAATCACATGGGAGGAGTATATTTAGTTTTGTAAGATACTGCCAAACTGTCTCTCAAAGTGGCTATGCCATTTTGCATTCCCACCAGCGATGAATGAGAAGTCCTATTGCTCCCCATCCTCAGCATTTGATGTTGTCAGTGCTTTGGAGTTTGGCCATACTAATAGGTGTGTGGTGGTATCTTATTTTTATTTTAATTTTCATTTCCCTGATGACATATGATGTGGAGCATCTTTTCACATGCTTATTTGCCACGTGTATATATCTTTTTTTTCACATTTAAAAAAATTTTATTTATTTATGTATTTTATTTTTGGCTGCATTGGATCTTCGTTGCTGCGTGCAGGCTTTCTCTAGTTGTGGTGAACGGGGGCGACTCTTCGTTGTGATGCGCAGGCTTCTCATTGTGGTGGCTTCTCTTGCTGCAGAGCACAGTCTCTAGGTGTGTGAGCTTCGGTAGTTGTGGCATGCAGGCTCAGTAGTTGTGTCTCCTGGGCTCCAGAGCACAGGCTCAGTAGTTGTGGTGCACGGGCTTAGTTGCTCTGGCCACATATATATATCTTTGATAACATGTCTATTTAGGTCTTTTGCCCATTTTTAATGACAATGTTCATTTTCTTACTGTTGAGCTTGAATTCTTTGTATATTTTAGATAACAGTCCTTTATCAGTTATGTCTTTAGCAAATATTTGCTTTAGCAAATATTTCTCCACAAGTCTGTCGCTTGTCTTCTCTTTCTCTTGACAATGTCTTTCACAGAACAGAAGTTTTAAATTTTAATGAAGTCCAGCTTATCAATTATATCTTCCATGAATCATGCCTTTGGTGCTGTGTTAAAGTCATCACCATACCCAAGGTCATCTAGATTTTCTCCTATGTTATCTTATAGGAATTTTATAGTTTTGCTTTGTTACATTTAGGTCTATAATTCATTTGAGTTAACATATTTTGTTAGATTTATACCTAAGTCTTTTATTTTTGGTGATGCTAATATAAATGGTAATATGTTTTTAATTTCAAATTCCATTTGTTTTTGCTGGTGATAGGAAAGTGATTAATGTTTGTATGCTCACCACGTATCGTGCAACCTCGTTTTAATCGCTTATTAGTTTCTAGGTCGGTGGGGATTTTTTCTCTGAACACTTTAAATATTTCACTTCACTCCCTTCAAGTTTGTTTGCTTCTGAGGAGAAGTTGTATGTAATTTTTATTTTTTCTCCTCTATAGGTAAGGTGTTTTTCCTGCTGGCTTCTTTAAAAATTTTTTCTTTGTCTTTGATTTTCTGCAACTTGAACGTGACCTAGTTCTTTTGACATTTATCTTACCTGATGTTCTCTGAACTTCCTGGATCTGTGGTTTGGTGTCTAACATTAATTTGGGGGAAATTCTCAATCATTATGCTTCAAATATTTCTTCTGTTCCTTTCTTTCTTCTCCTCCTGGTAGCCTCATTAGGTGTAAGTTACACCTTTTTAGTTGTCTCACTTCTCTTGGATGTTCTGTTCCAATTTTTTTCAGGCTTTTTTCTTTTTGCTTTTCAGTTTTGGAAGCTTCTACATATCCTCAAGCACAGAGATTCTTTCCTCAGCCCATCAAAGGCATTCTCTATTTCTGTTACGGTTTTGTTGAACTCTAGCATTTCTTTTTATTCTCAGAATTTCCATCCGTCTGCTTACATTGCCCACCTATTCTTGCATGCTGTCTAATTTTTTTATTAGAGCCCCTAGCATATTAATGATAGTTGTTTAAGATTCACAGTCTGAGAATTCCAACATCCCTGTCTTATCTGGGTCAGGTTCTGATGCTTGTTCTAAGTTCTTCAAACTGCGTGTTTTGCCTTTTAGTATGCCTTGCAATTTTTTGTTGAAAGTCAAGCATGATACACTGAGTTAAAAAAACTACTATAGGACTCCTCTGGTGGCTCAGTGGTTAAAGATCTGCCTGCCAATGCAGGGGATACGGGTTTGAGCCCTGGTACGGGAAGATCCCACATGTCGCGGAGCAACTAAGCCCGTGTGTCACAACTACTGAGCCTGCATGCCACAACTACTGAAGCCTGCACACCTAGAGCCTGTGTTCTACAACAAGAGAAGCCACTGCAATGAGAAGCCCACGCACCGCAACCAGGAGTAACCCCCGCTTGCCGCAACTAGAGAAAGCCTGCGCGCAGCAACAAAGACCCAACACAGCCAAAAATAAATAATAAATAAATAAATTTTTTAAAAAAACTACTATACATGGAACTTTAATAATATGATGGTAAAATGTGGGGAAGGGGAAGCATTCTGTAGTCCTATGATTAGGTCTCTGGTCTTTTGGTGAGCCTGTACCCATGGGATGTGACCTTCACAAGTGCCTCTTAGATT
Organism: Balaenoptera ricei; assembly: GCF_028023285.1. NCBI lineage: Eukaryota > Metazoa > Chordata > Mammalia > Artiodactyla > Balaenopteridae > Balaenoptera > Balaenoptera ricei. Next base: position 79,295,058 of record NC_082644.1, read on the forward strand.
TTTCCCCACCTAGGTGGGACAGGTTGGCTGGAGGAGGATGGAGCTGGGTATTTCCCTTCACCCAGGTCAGTTAGGCTCTGATAAAATCTCAATAGGTTAGGCCTTTGGTAAAATAGCTGCTTTGGTAAAATAGTTGCTCTGAAGGACAGACTTTCTTAAGAACAACAAAATGCTCTGCTGTATTTGAAATGGATACTTTTCCCCTTACCCTGCTGAAAGCCCAAGGGGATTTTTCTCTGATATTTGCTGTGAGCACCTTCCTGGTAGGGCTCCAGGAAGTAAAACTCACAGACGTGCAGGGCTCCCACTAGAGATTTTATCTGTCAGACTTGTCCACAATGAGCCTCCAGCAATTCATCATTTACAGCTCAGGTTTTCCTAACCTGGTAATGGTTCCGTGGAGGTTTCTGCTCCACTAAGTTGTGATTATCTGTAGCCACCTAATTTGTCTTTCCAGATTCAGGAGCAGTCATTTGCCCTGTGGCCTCACTTCCCTGACAGACCTAAGAAGACTTGTTTATTTTTCAGTTTGTTCACATTTTTACTTGTTGGTAAGATGTAGTGGTGACTTCTAATCTGTTTGCATGCTAGACCAGAAACTAAATTCTCTTTGATGATCCAATATTTCTTTAAAGAGAAGGGAAATATGATTTTCAAACTGCAGAACACGTCTCACGACTCAGTAGAGCATAGGTTCTTCTGTCTCAGCACAAAAAGCATTCAATGAGAGGCAGAGTGACAGGCATGGAAAGAGTTTATTAGGTTTGGATGCTTGTGAGAGATGCAAGCGGTGGATGCTTGTGAGAGATGCAAGCGGACAGGCAAGGGAGTGCCACGCTGAGAACTAGTGGGCTACATTTTTATAATCAAAGGAAAAGTGGGGTGGAAGAAGACCACCTTCCTCCTCATTCTTGAGTAGACATCAAGCTTCCATTATCAGTTCCTCCTCCACACTGGGCGAAGGAGTTTTTGACCCTATATGGCCCAACTGGGACTGTCATGGCACTATGGAAATGAGCAAAAAGGCAGTAACATATACTAAAATATGGTCAATCATCTCAGGTTTCAGTATAATGTCACCTTTCCCCTATATTTCTGCTTAGTACATGCAGAAAAAGCCCTTTCTCAAGGATCATTAATGTGCTGACTTCAATGGGCAGGATGTAGGTCTCATTCCACCATTTTTTATTGTTTGGGGGAATGTCTTGTGTTTCTGTTGCATGGATTTGTTGTTAAGCAAGCCTGCTTGGTTTTGTTGTTAAGCAAGCTTACGTTCTTGAGTGATCATTAACTTAAAAGGTCTCTCATACTTTATTTATGATCCCCTAGTGGGATTAACTATCTAATCACCCACTTTGTCCCTTTACTCTGTTCCTATCACTGTGATGGCTAAAGTAGTGTTAGTCAGATAATAAGATTTTGTTGAGTGCTAACATCACTGTGCAAGGGCAGTGCAGGAGAGAGACTACTAAATATACATTATAGAATGTATCTCTTAAAGATTTCATCATCTAGTTTTCCTCCAACTCTAGCCAGTATAATTGTGATGCTGATGTGAAAAAAAAAATTGTTTATAGATGCATTGTCTAGTTCTCCTCGCCCCATCTTTCATTCCAAAACACAAAGCAGTCTACCGTAGTAGATGGAACCAAAGATGATCAGGTAAGAAAAATGCCCCTGCATGGGCCTGTGAATGACAACACATGTGTTTAAAATGTAGCATTCTGACCATAGACACATAAACTCAGTACTATAAAAGGACAAAATTTGGGGGATATAGGGAGGAGGGCATATGGGGTTTTTCTCCACAGTGTGCCAGTTAAAAATTTGCTATGGCTTTTAAGAGTTTAAAGACGTTGACTTAAAAACATGCACAACTTATTGAAATGATCATGTGGTTTTTAACCCCTGCTGTTAATATGATACATCACATTAATTGATACTTGTGTATTGAATTGTCTTTGCATCCCTGGAATAAATCTCACTTGATCATGGTGTATGATTCTTCCAATAAAAATTTTTTAAAAAGCACAACGTGAGAGTTCTGAGTTAAGTTTTATTTGGGGCAAAATGAGGACGGCAGCCCAGGAGACAGCATCCCAGATAGCTCTGAGAAACTCCTCTGAAGAGGCAGGGGAGAAGGTCAGTATATACGTGATTTTGATGAAGAGGGAATACATGCAATCAAGCACATTTTTTTTGTAGAAGGTTACTGCTAGTCACAAGGAGCAGACGTCACCATGAAGGATTTTAGTGTTTTTCTAGATATGAGGAGATATAAGAACTGGGCTCATAAAATTGGCTCCTGAAAATATCTAACTATCTGAAGACCTGTTCTGCCAGTTTTTCCCAGAGCACAGAGTGCCTCATTCCTGATCTCCACCTGAACTCCTTTCAGGGGGTGTTGAAAGTCAGCAGCTGCAGCAGCGCATGATTTAATCCTTATAGAGGTAGATGGCAATGGAAAATGGCCAATGGAAAATGCCAATTTGTAGTTCACAAAGAAGAGATGTATTGTTTAATGCTTAGAACTAAAATACCCTAAGTGTTCCTAGCCTCCAAATAATTTCAAATGCTTCATCATTAAGTGAACAAAGTTAGATACAGGACAATATGTACAGTTTTCTATACATGTAACACTATTTAAATATGGACCTCTTTCTCTGTTTTAATGAAGCACCAATAAACTATTCAGTACCAAAGCACATGTGAAATAGACCTTCCATGTTGTAGGGATGGAAGAAAAATCTTTTCCTCTCTCCATCTGAGGTTCTCCATCTGGGGCCCTGTCAATGAGACTAGCCAAAGACACAGATCAACAAGAGAAAATAAACAGAAGTTTATGCACAGGTACATGTGGGAGTAGCCAGCAATGAATAACTCAAAGTGTGGTTAGAACTCCAGCTTATATACCATCTTAGGCTAAAACAAAGGAAAAGGAGTTTGGGGTTTCTGGCTGGAGGTAGGGTGGAAGGCAATTTATGGGAAAGTGACCAAACAAGTGTTCTTTAGAAAGGTTTGTTATTCAGATGCCTTCTGTGCTGATGAGAGTTATTCAGACTCCTCTTCTTCCTAGTAAGGGAGAGGGAGACCTCTTTGCAGATGGAAATACCCTTTATACATGTAAATTTCCTTTGTAAAAGGAAAACTTGTTCCTTTTAAAGCTTTTCCTATATCTGCTGGTTCTCATTGGCCATTACCTCAAAATAAGGCATATGTCAAAGAGGGTGGCATATCCTGGTACCCCATCACTATGTAGAATTAACAAAGGAAACTATTGACAATTTCACAACCCTTGATCCCTTATCCAAACCCAGGTTTAAAAGTAGAGTATGGAAAGGAGAGAGGATTTAGGAAGAGAAAAATGGCGGGTGGCTGTAAGAAGCCTTAAATTAGTTTTGGAGTTCGGTTAATGCATGTGACTGAACAATCAAATTACTGAACTAACAATGTGTCCTGTGTTAACTGTACATGAGCTGAGTATTCATCCTGGAGCAGGAAAGTGAACCCTGTGGAATAAACTTTAAATGGGCAAGAGGAGGCAAATATAAAGTTTAATCACAGCCCCAGAATCCCGTGTACCCAAGGTGTCACATACATACATGATGCTTAGATGTGTGTAGAACTTCTTACACAAGAAGCTGATTGTACTGAGAGCCTGAAGTGGGGGTCGTGGAGGGGAGGAGTCAACAGAGGCGGAAAAGAGAATTTTCACTATGCGTGTGTTTCTTATCAAAGTTAATTTTAAAAACTGATTATTTTTCAAAATATATTATTGAAAATAAATGATATTAAAAATGGATTTAAATATGTAATACAGGAAAGTAAACATTCTATAATATAAAGTTGTAGCCACTGTCATGGAGTTTTATGTGAGTCCCCAAAATTGTTTGTTCTTTATGTTACAGCTAACACCACAAGGTAAGTTGTTACCAGGTAAACAGCGAAGTGACAGTTAATTCGTACATCAGGACCCACAAAATGGAGGCCGCCCCAGTGGCCTGGCCCACATCACAAATCTAAACTTAAGTCAGCCTGCACTTTATGGGTAACTCCAGTCAAGGAGACCTAACACACACCAGTCACAATCCTCCAGCTCAGCTTATTCTAGAAAATAAGAGGACTTCCCTGGTGGCACAGTGGTTAAGAATCCGCCTGCCAATGCAGGGGACATGGGTTTGAGCCCTGATCCAGGAAGATCCCAATCCCACATGCCACGGAGAAACTAAGCCCGTGTGCCACAACTACTGAGCCTTCACTCTAGAGCCCGTGAGCCACAACTGCTGAGCCCACGTGCCACAACTACTGAAGCCTGTGCGCCTAGAGCCAGTGCTCCGCAACAAGAGGAGCCACTGCAATGAGAAGCCCATGCACCGAAACAAAGAGTAGCCGCCGGTTGGCCGCAACTAGAGAAAGCCTGCGCGCAGCCAAAAATATAAATAAATAAATAAATTTTACAAAAAAAAAAAAGAAAATAAGACCTGCCAACCTTACAAGGAAATCCCAGACCTCCTAGCCATTCATGCCCCATTGCTGCATTGCCTCTACTAATGCTCTATAAAATTTGCTCTTGCCCCAAATCCCTCCAGAATAGTGTTCCACTGCTTACGAGGTACTGCACCCCTCACCCAACCCCCACAAGCCATAGATTATTTTCCCTTGAATAAAAGACATCAAGCTCTTTACTAAATTGTGTTGTTTTTGTCATTTGACAGAAGTAAGCTAAGCTTCTTTTTGAATGAAATTGGAATACCTACTATATTTAGCAAAACAATACTGTGCAAATCAGTGTACCAATTCCGATGTTTTTCTACTTTATAGTTAGAAAGGCTCTGACTTGAAAATACTCATTACATTAATATTAGATGCTTAGTTGAGAACTTGATCCTTCTTATCTTGTTTGGTTCCTATAGTTCACCAAGCTGTTCTGATTCCTCTTTTGGCAATATAATGTGACTCATCGGTTCCAAAATATAAACTCTAAATCATAGGGAAATCACATTAGCTTCCTTGTATTAGTAGGATGAATGAGAGCTCCCTATTAAATCTGTTATCTTAAAAAATATGTTATATCATGATATCAAAAAATCCTTTTGTTGTAAAATTTACTTACATTCTAAAAAGTTTACTTAACTTCTCTGAATTTGTGAAGTTTATTACGAATGTGAGAAGAATGTGGTTAAATTTCACTCATAGCCTTTCAGCTTTGCTTAGGAGATTGAGCAGTTTTTAACGAAATAGAAATACGTCTTGGTTTTGAAAAGAAATAGTAGAAGATAATTCTAACAGTTTTTGAGTAGAGAAAACAGATACAGAATGACAATTTAATAATCGTGCTTTAGAAAAGTATTTCTCTCCATCCTCCTCAAGAGAAAAGACAAACAGAAAAAAAAAAACCCTAAGATTTCATGTTTGTCTTTTCATTGTGATTTCCTACATTCTGCCCTTATGTCAATGTTATTCAGTGTTTTGAGCTCCATTGCCAAGCTTACCCTCTGCATCCTGGTAATAATAGGGATTGGAGCAATAGTCACTACCTCATATTTCACTGAAGGAAGTCTTGCAGAACTTTCTTTCTGTTTGCTTGCATTGGAAGGTAGAACTTTTTTTAAAGTGTTGAAGACAATGAGAATGCTTCTTTTATGATACTTAACAATTTAGAAGCTATGAACCACGTATGGTCATGAATTTGTCCCTTATCTGCCTTAAATCTAAACAATGAAATAAGAAATAATTTTCTTTGGAATCATTTATAAAGTTATTTATGAAGTTCATGAAATTATTTGCCTCAATAAATATTAGTAAAATAAAAGGAATCCTCCCTTGGCTCCCCCTTCAAACTCTAAGACAAGGATTATAATTTAGGAAGACAGAACAAGAAGCATATGGATGAAAAATGTCATCTCTGCAGCAGATAAAGAAGTGTGACAGATATTCGATAAAATGTCATCATATTTTTTACCCATTTCAGTTTATCAGAATGTACTTTTCCATCAACTAATCGCATCCCATCAAGATTATAGCAGGGCTTCCCTGGTGGCGCAGTGGTTGAGAATCTGCCTGCCAATGCAGGGGACACGGGTTCGAGCCCTGGTCTGGGAAGATCCCACATGCCGTGGAGCAACTGGGCCCGTGAGCCACAACTACTGAGCCTGCGCGTCTGGAGCCTGTGCTCCGCAACAAGAGAGGCCGCGATAGTGAGAGGCCCGCGCACCGCGATGAAGAGTGGCCCCCGCTTGCCGCAACTAGAGAAAGCCCTTGCACAGAAACGAAGACCCAACAACACAGCCAAAAATAAATAAATTAATTAAAAAAAAAAAAAGATTATAGCAAATCTCACTCATTATTCACCTGTATGATTGCTTTATGAATTGCTGCACAATCTGTATAATCTCAATAATCCCCCTCTCCATTCTCTGTGCATAATCCCTTATAGCCCCATCATGATCTTCACCATCTTATGTACATGATTATTGGCACAGAGTTGTTACCTAAATATTTGTTGAATAATGAATGAATGAAAGAAAGAAAAAAGAAATTGTTTAAAATGTAAATCAATTGTTTCTACCTGGAACAGTGGTACAGATCCTACTGTTACACTCTGACTTGCATTTATTCCAAATGTAACTGGGCCCTAACATAACAATTATGCTTAAAAATAACTTTAGGACTTCCCTGGTGGCACAGTGGCTAAGAATCCACCTGCCAATGCAGGGGACACGGGTTCGAGCCCTGGTCCGGGAAGATCCCACATGCTGTGGAGCAACAAAGCCCATGAGCCACAACTACTGAGCCTGCGTGCCACTACTACTGAAGCCTGCGTGCCTAGAGCCCGTGCTCCGCAACAAGAGAAGCCACAACAATGAGAAGACTGCTCACCGCAAAGAAGAGTAGGCCCTGCTCCCCACAAGTAGAGAAAGCCCACGTGCAGCAACAAAGACCCAACGCAGCCAAAAATAAAATAAATTTATAAAAAATAATTAAATAAAATAAAAATAACTTTAAAGAGAACTAATTAGTTTGAATATATTATACGCGCACTTGGTATAGAATTGAAAAGGTACAAATAATATAAAATGAAAAGTAAGTTCCCACTACTGCCACCCCTCCCCGTCTTGCCTCTAGCCACAAAGTTTTCCTCTTTCCAGGTCATCACAGTAACCAGTTTCAAAAGACCTTAATGGATAAAAGAATTACTAGATTTGTTCCCCCAAATGACGTGTCCCTTGCAGTTCTGCAACCAGAAAGGAATGGATAGAATCACTGATTTTTTTCATGCCTCCATGAGGTGAGGATTCTACAACTCAGAATTCTGAGAATAACATACACTATAACATAGTTGAATGAAATCCGTAGAAGTGAGTCAATGTGACGCTATTGTTAAGCTTTCCAGTGTGGAATGGCAAGGAGTTTATTGAGATAGAATATTTTTTTGATTTCTGAAACAATTTGATCAAAGTTTTGCTTTTGCTCAAATCGGGCAGAGTTATTTCATAGTGAAATTTACCTTATTAGAACTATGTGTTGACATTTTCTACCTTACATTCAGCACTAGGTGGTAGAGATTCCAAAGAGTGGTTTACCTTTGAATGAAAGGAGATAGCAGTTGACTGTTTAAACCTTTTCTGAACTGTGACGGTTTCCAAGGAGCCACCAGGGCTGGGGGAAGAACTGAAGAGGATGTTTTCCCCTCCTAGTGAAATGGGTATTCAGCCTCATTGACAGAAAAAAATTGGCTTTTATTCTCTTGTTGAGTGTTATGAAAAGCATTCAGTAATTCAATACTTAAAAGTCCTTTTTTTCAAAAGCTAAACAGAACCTATAAAAGGAAGCATTTGCATGCTGCTCTGAGTAACACAGAACTGGGTGATAAGCAGTAGCTAAATCTCTTTTTGTACCCTCTTCAGAATGAAAAGGTCAGAAGTTACAAACTGACATTAAGGCAAACATGATTCATTTACCCCACCTCAGACAACAGTAAAAATGAAATCAACCAACCTACAACTAAAATCAACAGATATACTTTTCCCAGAACTTACAGTGAAAAAAGGACATTGAACCATCACAAAAGTTTACATGTAAACATTACCAAAAGGCCAATAAGGGACAGTAGTTTTATTTTTATTTTATTTTTAAAATACTTAATATTTACCCAAAATATAGGCTACCAAGTTTAGGCAAACGGCTAAATATTTTAGGAAAACATTAAGTTAGTTCTATACTTCATAACAGATGAATTAGATGAATTCCATCTGGATTAACTACTTAAATGTAAAGAATGCTTAAGTGGGGCTTCCCTGGTGGTGCAGTTGTTAAGAATTCGCCTGCCAGTGCAGGGGGACATGTCTAGATCCCTGGTCCGGGAAGATCCCACATGCCGCGGAGCAACTAAGCCCGTGCGCCACAACTACTGAGCCCGCGTGCCTAGAGCCCGTGCTCTGCAACAAGAGAAGCCACCGCAATGAGAAGCCCGCGCACCACAACGAAGACCCAAAGCAGCCAAAAATAAATAAATAAAATAAAGTTTAAAAAAAAAAAAAGAATGCTTAAATGTTTACATGTAAAAAACAAACCGTGAAAGTAATGTAAATTATAGGTAAAATTTACCTGTAAATTATAAGTAATAGGACTCCCCTGGTGGTCCAGTGGGTAAGACTCCACACTCCCAATGCAGGGGGCCCAGGGTCGATCCCTGGTTGGGGAACTAGATCCCACATGCATGCTGCAGCTAAGAAGTCCACATGCCTCAACGAAGATCCCCCGTGCCACAGCTAAGACCCAGTGCAGCCAAAATAAATAAATAAATAATAAATATTTTTTAAAAATTATAAGTAAAATTTTTAGGGTATTAAATATACAGTTGTCTCTTCATAGCTGCAGTTTCTGCATCCAAAGAGTTAACCAATCACGGATTGAAAATATTCAGGAAAAAAAATTCCAGGAAGTTCTAAAAAACAAAACTTGAGTTGCCCTTTGCTGGAAGCTGTATGCATTTTCATTGTACTTACACCTATTTACATAGAATTTACATTTTATTAGATATTATAAGTAATCTAGAGATGACTTAAAATATATGGGAGGATGTGCATAGGTTATATGCAAATATTATGGTATTTTATATAAGAGCTTTGGGCGTCCTTGGATTCTGAGATCTCCTCCACCACAACTGTTCTAAGTGAATACCAGGGGACAACTGTATAGATAAATATGAAGATTCTGGGATTCTCAATGCAGAAAACTATAAAGGAAAAGACTTTCATTTGACTACATAAAACTTCTGAATGGGAACAAAATTCTTCTACATGGAAACAAAATCCTATCAAATAACCGACAACAAACTGGGAAAAAAAACATATTGTTGAAAAAACTTTCTAGGCCCAAGATGGAGCGGCTCCTGCCTGGGGTGCCATGTCAACAAACTGAAACCTAAATAACTTTTCTTGTAACTTGTAAATGCTCTGCTTGAAATGCAGTATATCTTGTCAGCCTACACTGATAAGTATAATAATAGGCTAATAGCCTAATACTAAGGCTCTATACTAATTTCCTTGTTCCTTCTCACTCCAAACAAGATTGACTATGTGGCCACTGCCAATCAGATATTTTCTATTTTTCTCTTCCTTTTTCTTAATTCTTTATCCTATAAAAGCCTCCTGAAAAAAGAGTAAGTATTATCCCAGTCTAGGTGATGTGATCACAAATCATGAAAAAAAAAAAAACCTCCTGCCTTCTGCCTCATCTTGCAGTTCTTGAAATGGAGACCATCCACTTCAAGAAGTATTAGATAAAGTTTATTTGCATCACCTAAATGGTCTTCTCTAATCATTTTTTTTAACAACATGCAACTTTTGTGAGAAGTAGTTTAATATATAAGAAAATTTTATAAATCAATAAGCAAAATTTCCAATAAGAGGATGCAATAAAATGGCAAAGGACACAAGTATAAAAATTTACAGTAGAACAATTCCATTGGATAATACATTTATGAAAAAATGTTCATTATCTATTATAGACTGAATTGTGTTACTCCCAAATTCACGTGTTGATGACCTAAGCCTCAATACCTCAGAATGTGACTATTTGGCGATAAGATCTTTAAAGAGATAATTAAGTTAAAATGATGTCATTAGAGTAGGCCCTCATCCAATAAGACCAATATCCTAATATGACAAAATTTGAACACTGACACACACAGAAGGAAGACCACGTGAAGACATAGGGAGAAGACAGCCATCTACAAGGCCAGGAGGGAGGCCTCAGAAGAAACCAACTCTGCTAACACTTCCGTCTCAGACTTCCAGCCTCCAGAATTGTGAGAAAATACATTTCTGTTGTGTGAGCCACCCAGTCTGTGGTACTTTGTTGTGGCAGCCCTAGCAAATTAATACACCATACCATAATCAAAAGGATGTAAATTAAAATGGCATTTACAACTCTCAAAGTGGCAAAGAGAAAATGAATAGCTATATTACTCAGTGTTGATAAAGTGGTCATACACTGCTAGCAGTAGTATAAATTATTATTACCTTCTGAAGGACAATTTGAAAATAAATATTAGAAATCTTAGAAAACTGAATACACTTTGACCCACCAATTATACTTCTGAGAATGATCATATGGAAATAATCAGTGTCATACAGAGATGTTCATCACAGCCTAATTTATGCATGTGAAAAATTGCAAATCACCTACATAACAAAAATTAAAGGATTAATTTAAGAAATATTAGCTCCTTAACTAGAATATTAAGCAGTCATTACAAATGCTATTTTTGCAGATGAATTAGGTACCTGTAAAGTTATTTTTTTGTTGTTTAATGAGCCAATTCAAATACACAAACAATAAAGAGAATAATGTATGTGCTTACTGCCCTGATTTTGAAATTTTTAATATTTTGCCACACTTGCTTCTGTTTTTTTTTAACATTTTATTTTCTATTGGAGTATAGTTGATTAACAACATTGTATTAGTTTCACGTGTACAGCAAAGTGATTCAAATTATACATGTACATGTATCTATTCTTTTTCAAATTCTTTTCCCATTGAGGTTGTTATATAATATTGAGCAGAGTTCCCTGTGCTATACAGTAGGTCCTTGTTGGTTATCTATTTTAAATATAACAGTGTGTCCATGTCAGTCTCAAACTCCCTAACTATCCCTTTCTTAATATATTTTTTTAAGAACTAAAATATTACAGATCCAGCTGAAGAATCTTTGTGCCCCTCTTCAATAGTATTTTCCTCCCACCATCACCCTCATCTCCTGAAAGGTAACCATCCCCTCAAAATTAATTTCACTCAACATTTTATTTTCAAGATTCATTCATTTTGAATCATGTAATTCTAGCTTAGTCCTTCTAATTGTGATGTATATTCCATTATATGAATACGCTATAAATGATAAATTTGTCTTCTTTTGATGAGTCACTTGGGTTTTTCCAATATTTTTCCTATCACATGTACGAGGATGCAATGAACATTCTTGTACATATTTCCTTGGACATATTTGTGAGGTTTTCTCCAAGGTGCATACTTAAGACTTGAATTGCAGGGTAACTGAATATATGCATCTTTAACTTCATTATATATCGTCTCGGTATTTTCCAAAGTCGTGGCATCTAAGTTACACTCCCATTGTGTATCAGTTAGTTTTTGCTGTGTAATAAACCATTCTTTAACTCAGTGGCTTATAAGTTTATTATTTATTATTTCTCATAATTCTTTGGATTGATAGCCAATTCTTCTAGTCTGGTGAGCTTGGCTGGGGCTGGATTTTCTAGGATGGCTTTACTCAGATGTCCAGGTTCTCAGCTGTGATAGCTGGACAGCTGGAAAAGCTGGAGCCTTTCTCTACATGGCCTCGCATCATTCAGTAGGCTAGCTCCAGCTTCTTCACATGGAGGCAGAAAGGACAAATCTTGGCAATAAGAAAGGACAAATTCTAATGAACAGAAGAATTTCAAGCCTTTGCTTTCATCATGTTTATAAAAGTGCCATTGGCCAAAACAAGTCATATGGCTAAGCCCAGATTCAAAGACTGGAGAAATATACTCCACCACTTGACAGTGGAGTGGCAAAGTTACATGGCAAAGTGTCAAGCATACAGAAATGAGAGAAATAAATATGTGGCTATTTTTTTGCAATCTACCATACACTGGCAGTTGATGAAAGTTCTCATTTCCCTGCATTCTTTTTTTTTTTTTTAATAAATTTATTTATTTATTATTTATTTTTGGCTGTGTTGGGTTTTCGTTTCTGTGCGCGGGCTTTCTCTAGTTGTGGCGAGTGGGGGCTACTCTTCATCACGGTGCGTGGGCTTCTCGTTGTCATGGCTTCTCTTGTTGTGGAGCACAGGCTCTAGATGCGCAGGCTCAGTAGTTGTGCCTTACGGGCTTAGTTGCTCCGCGGCATGTGGAATCTTCCCAGACCAGGGCTCGAACCCGTGTCCCCTGCATTGGCAGGCAGATTCTTAACCACTACGCCACCAGGGAAGCCCCCTTGCATTCTTGACAACGCCTGGTGTTTTATGACTTTTAAATTTTTTGCCAATCTGAGAAGTATAAAGCAACATCTCATTATTGTTTCCATTTTAATTTGTATTTCTCTAATTGTTAGTAAGGTTGTACATGTTTTCATATAATTATTGGCATAGCACTGTTTTAAAATAACATGCACACACATACACAGAAAAAAGAGTGGAAGAATATATATTGGAATAGTTCAATTGGGGTAGTGGAATTATAGGTTATTTTTATTTATCCATATTTTCCAAAAGGAACCCCTATTACTATTGGAAAGAAGTTAGGAAAGTAATTTTGCATGTTAAAATATTTTGGTAAAACCCCAAACTGGACTAACACCAATTGGCTGTACTACAATTGAGTTCTGACACTAACCACCCCGAGTAGCATCAGACTCCACAAATCAAAGGCTTTGTGGTTCACAAGACTGCCCTCCATTTCAGGTGCCAGCCCAAAGTAGGGTTCCCAGGCCACCTACATGTCTGACCTACTGTCTGTAGATTTAGAAGTTCCCATGACCCACCTAGGTTCAATAATTCACTAGATTGACTCATAAACTCAGGAAAGTGCTATACTTATTTTTATAGTTTTATTAAAAAGGATACACATAGAGTGAGGTCTGGAAGAGAACACAGAGTTCCTTGTCCTCTCCTCGTAGAATCAGGGCATGTCACCCTTTCTGCCCATCAATATGTTCACCAAACAGGAAGCTCCAATCAACTTTCATGTCCAGAGTTTTTAATGGGATTTCAATATGGAGGCATGACTGGTTTAATCATTGGCCACATAAGTGAACTAAATCTGTAGTCCCTCTCCAGATTTCAGAAGGTTGGGCTGATATCAATATGAGTCATCTCATTAGCATAACAAAGACACTTCTCTCACTCAGAAAATTTCAAAGTTTTTAGAAGTTCTGTGCCAGAAACCTGGCATGAAGACAAGACAAATTCTTTATTATGCAACATAAAATATCAGTCCAAAACATATGTGGACAATCAAAATTAAAATGGTCTAGTGAAAATCCCAGCCATTGAATTTAGAAATATTAATATCTAGTTTAATCTTACCAGATAGGATGATATGTGATAAATTTGGAACAACACAGGGTTCTAGGGACTTCCCTGGTGGTCCAGTGGCTACGACTCCATGCTCCCAATGCAGGGGGCCTGGGTTCGATCCCTGGTCAGGGAACTAGATCCCACATGCCACAACTAAAAGATCCCGCGTACCGTGACGAAGACCCTGCACACGGCAACAAAGATCCCACGTGCTGTGACTACGACCCAATGCAGCCAAATAAATAAAAAAATATTAACAACAAAAAACAAAAAAAACCCCACAGGTTTCTGGCCCTTCCATTTTCTAGTGGCTGTGACTCTTAAGTAAGTCTTCAGTTTCCAACCCTTCAGTAAAACTCCTTACATCCCTCAACTGTTGTTTAGGGCCACTGAGCTCATGCCTATGAAAGAACTCTGTAAAATGCAAAGTATATAATATAAAAGTAATAATATGATTATCATCACGTATGGTCCAGTGGTTAAGACTCCATGCTTCCAATGCGGGGGGCATGGGTTCAATCCCTGGTCGAGGAAGTTCCACATGCCACAAATAAATAAATAAAACAACTATAATGTCAGGGGATAAGCTGGGCAAGAAGGAGTTTTCTGAGTCACAGGTCAGGGGTCATGGCCATGACTCATTGGTTCAGAGTCCAGCCTTAAGAAAACTATATTAGCTTTGGCTGCCACGACAAAATACTACCGACTAGGTGACTTCTTAACAGAAATTTATAACCTCACAGTTCTGGAGGCTAGGTGTCCAAGATCAAGGTAATGGCAGGGCTGGTTTCTGATGAGATCTCTTTTCCTGGCTTGTAGTCAGCTATTTTCTTGCTGTGTTCTCACATAATATTTCCTCAGCGTATATACTTTCCTGGGAAAATATATTTACTTTAATGACGGTAAACTGAATAGTCTAGAGTTCGGATTAATGGATTTTCAGGAAGTTCCTAGAACAAACAATAAAATTATTTGCCATTTCATCTTTCTGGGTAAGAATTTCCTGGAACAGGAAGTCAAATAAAGGTAGACAGCTGCGTATGTGTAGACAGGAAGTTATTTTGATTTGCAAAAGAAAACTCTTTTAACTTCTTTCAATCCAGTGTTTTCCCAACTGATTTGACCATAACACTCTTCTCTCATAAAATCCGTTAAAATTTCAAAGAACAGACCATAATAAACACTAGACGAGGAAATAATTTCTATGAGAGCATGAGGAACCAGAGGTTCTCAAAGGGTGTTCCCCGGACCAGTGGTGTTAGTATCACTTGGGAACTTGTTAGAAATGTTACCATCTACTAAATCAGAAACTCCAGGGGTGGGGTCAGCAATCTGTGTTTTTAATCCACCCTCCTGGTGACTCTGATGCATTGCCAGAGTTTGAGAACCAGTGCTGTAAGGCACCTCATAACTCTTCTTTTTATTTTTCTGCGCGGTGCAGAACAGAGACATGTGGGTGCCTCAGGGGACTAATACCTGGTAGTCCTTCAAGGAGACAGGCTTTAAATTTGTCTGCATGTCCTTGGTGGAGATGGGAGCAAACCAATTTTTTGTAATAGCTGAGAGAGCCTCTTTCTTTATATTGTGACTCATACTCTGATATTCTCTCTTTTCTGAGCTCTTTGAAAACTATACTGTCTTTGCACTAGGATTAGTACATTAGTGAGGATTATAAAATTTACTCAAGATGTTAGAGGGGAGCCCCAGGAGAGGGGCTGGATAGCGTAGTCTCAGGGTTTTGCTTTTTTAAGAAATTAATTCTGCCCACCCTGCCACCCCACCTCCATCTCCTCCCCTCCCCACCTTGAGATAGCTCTTCTCCCAAACCTCTCTTCTTGGCTTGGCAGCTCTTGGGTGGCCTTTCTCTTCCGGCTCCTGATTCCATGCCTTCTCTTTGACCTTTTCCAAGAGCAGTTCAGTTCAATGCCCATAAAAGCTTCAAAAGTCTTCATCCCATCCCCACCTACAAGTTAATACGCTCTTCAAGGAAATTGGACGAATTCTATTAAGGCTGAAGACTTTGTTTGCCTTGTGAACAAAAGTTTCCCCAGCTCCAGGCTTCACCAAAGCTGTGCTGAGCGAGGGTGACATCAATTTACATTTCCCCACCTTGGCAGAGAAAACCTGAATTACAAGCAGTAGCGTGTTTCCGGTTTGTTCCGGCCAGAGTCCAGAGTCTCTTCCGCATGGGTGTTCCAAGCTGGGTGAGTCCCCCTTAGTGTGGCTCGGGTCCTGCCCCCGGCTGTTCCGCCTCCTTCCTGGTTACGGGGAGCCGAGCCCAGTGGGCAGAATGAAGGGCGCACCTACAGGGTGTCATTGAGGGACTCTAATAAGTGGCACATCTGAAAGAGACCTGTTTATAGCTTCCAAGGTGCAGTGTTCCCCGGTTTCAGACTTTATTGCACGTTAGAATCATCTGGAAGCTTTTACAAATATTGACACCCAGGCCATACTCTACACTAGTTAAATCAGAATACTTGGTACAGACTTAGGTACCAGTGTTTTTTAAAGCTCCCTGAGTAATTCCAAAATGCAGCAAGTTCGAGAGCCGCTGGACTAGACTGTGTACACCATCATACACTGTGCTAAGACGTTATGACCATTTTTTGTTCAAAGCACTTCACATAACTAAATTAGTTATATTGTCATCACTTCCTGTTTCACAGATGGGAAATTTGATACACAAAGGGAAAATGAGAAAGGCCACAGGTGAATTGTTAAACGGGTTATAGAGGGTGTCACTCCTCTCAGCAAGGCCTGAGATGTGGTAAATGCTGTATTATTGTTTGAGGTTTCCTGGGACCAAAAAGAGTTTGGAGAATCTAAATGGGGCATGCAGGCAATGTGAGTGGAATCATCATGCATTAATTTCTGAATTAATGTTTTCTGTCTGAGAACCCTGAAACCTGAAGCAGTAAAGTGATCATGAATTTTTTAAATTAATAATATGGTTTTGGTTTTAATGTTAAACCTGACTAAGAGCTGTGGCAAATGCTCACATGTGGTCAGAATCAACATCAAAATATTCAATACTTTAACCGTGTTCCATAGCAATTCACACCTTGTGATTCTGGAGAGACTGCTGTTCGCCAGCTCTGGCTCAAAACAAATGTCAAAAAACTCAAACCGAAGGCCCTGGCAGGCCACAGAACCCATATCTTGGGTAGTTACAGAATATTTAAATTACAGTGGGGAAAAAAAAATAAGAGGGAAGGAGTTGATAGGGACAGAGCTTTTATTCTAAAAATCAGTGTTTTAAATTTACTTTCATACTTTTAATTAATCTTATCTCTGATTGAGTGCTGAAGTTGTAAATTACTAACCCCATCATTACCAGTAGTTGAATCAGTCAAAAGAAGGGCGTAGATTAATTTCAGCAGAACTCTATTTTGGCTGCTTCTGTCACTTTCCAGTTTTGCTTTCCAGAATCAAGCAATTTCTGCACTGGGATGAGCAGATCAGAAGACATTGCTACAAAGGAGAAGCCATTCTCCTTTATCATTAAGATTATCAGAGTGGAAAATTCCATCAACCCCCCTGAAGACTTATTTCGCCTGGAGATTACATAGAATATCCTATAACTATGTGAATGGAAGGTCAACGTGCCCTAAAGACTTCGTCACAGAAGAGTTCCCCCACCAGCCCGTGGATAAGACCTGAAATTCTTCCACCATAGATTCGAATTTTAGAATAAAATGCCATCCCTCTCATGGCAGGTCTTGAGCGTTCCCAAGTGAACAGTAACTTCCCCTTTTCCTTGCCAGATAAAGCAGAGGATGCCTAGTTAAATTTGAATTTCAAATAAACAGTGGATGATGTTTAGTATAAATTTGTCCCAAATATTACATACTTATGCTAAAGTGGTATTTTTTTTTTGTCAGAAAATCAAATTTAACAAGGCATCCTGTATATTTATTTATTAAGCCTGGCACCCCTCTGCTAACCAAATGGAAATTCTGTTTGTGGCAGCAATATGCCCATCAGCAGACATTAGATCACGACTGGTCTAAATCAATCATGATAATACAGTCCCTCATTTTCCCAGACTTTCTTGCATCTGGGAGTATAGTGTCCTGGCCATTGAGATTAAGGGAAGTCTGTGCATATGTGTGGGACGCGGTTTGAAAAGATTTTTCCAGCTATAAGCCTGCACAGGGAAAGGTACAGAATAATTGCAGCTCCTTCCTGAGTGATCACTGCGAGGGCAAACTGATGGTCAGCTTTCTGTAAGGCAGGGTGGGTAAACTAAGGCAAACGATGCCACATGCATTCATTTACGTGTTGTCTGGGGTTGCTGCCTCCCTCCAGGGGCAGAGATAAGTAATTGTGACAGAGACAGTATAGCCCACAGTGCTTAAATATTTACGAACTCTCTGGCCCTTTCCAGAAAAGTTTGCCAAGCTTTGCTGTAAATAGAGAGGGAGAGAGAGAGAGAGAATGAATTAGGGCAGTGGTAAAGGATGAAAGGGTTCAAGAAAAGGCTTTTAAAGAAGAATGAAATAACATTTGTGTATGCTGAATTCAGGAGAAAGAATAAAAATTGAAATTGCAGAAATGAAAATTGCTGGATGGTGTTCTCGAGTATAACAGAAGGGCGGGCATCAATTGCCCAAGTAGAAGAGTTGGTCATGCTAGCATTAGAGACATATATGTCTTTCATTGTTATTCTGTGGAAAGATGTGCAACCTCACACAGGTGAGGAAACATTCTCCAGGGCAATCATACAGCTCACCTGACTTGTTTCCTGTTTTGGAGGGAATCACTGTCCTGTGCTGCCTGATGTTCAATTTCTGAAAACCATTATTTCAAAAATAATTTTCATATATTTTGTACAACTTCTTGTTTCAGGTGGATAGTGTTAAAACATAAAATTCAACTGAATAAGTTTTAAAACTTTTCATTGGCTTTATTCAATGATCCAGGAATAGAATTCCAATCTAGCAGATAAGAAAGGAGCTCCAAGGAGCTGTACAAAATGAAAGACTTTTATAGGAGACAGGAAAAAGGAAGTTATACGAGGCAAAAAAGCAGATTGGTTACTGCAGGGTTACTTTCCGGACAGAGGATGGCAGGGGTCGATCAGGCAGATTACCTACCTAACGCTGATCAGGTGATTCCTGTTTGGTTGAAAGTTCTGTTTCTGGGAGAGTCAAAATTTTAATTAAGTCTTGGTTTGGTGACAGGGGGCTTAGTATAAGTGACTCCATTTTGGGCCTGTTGTCTTTTTTTTTTTTTTTTTAATAAATTTATTTACTTATTTATTTATTTTAGCTGTGTTGGGTCTTCATTTCTGTGCGAGGGCTTTCTCTAGTTGCGGCAAGCGGGGGTCACTCTTCATTGCGGTGCGCGGGCCTCTCACTATCGCGGCCTCTCCTGTTGCAGAGCACAGGCTCCAGACGCGCAGGCTCAGTAGTTGTGGCTCACGGGCCCAGTTGCTCCCCGACATGTGGGATTTTCCCAGACCAGGGCCCGAACCCGCGTCCCCTGCACTGGCAGGCAGATTCCCAACCACTGCGCCACCAGGGAAGCCCTGTTGTCTTGTTTTTAACAGCCAGTAAATCTGATCCCTGTTACTCCCTCTTGACTAGAAATGGAAGTCTATCGAGCCATTTATTTTAGATAAAACTAGCTAAGTGTAGTGGATTTTCCAAGTGTATTATATTTACTCCTAACATTCAATGTACATTAAGAACTAGAGCTGATTTTCCTCACATTTCTCAACTATTTCATGTTTACACATTTGGTTCTGGATACTACCAGCAGAGGGCACCTCAGCCACATTTCGACCACTTGCAAGTCAGAATTAAACAATTTCATATCTGGAATGTTCTTGCTCATTTAGAAAGAAAATTCTAGTGCTCAGCTTAAAATACTCTGTGCGGGACTTCCCTGGTGGCGCAGTAGTTAAGAATCCGCCTGCCAACGCAGGGGACACGGGTTCGAGTCCTGGTCTGGGAAGATCCCACATGCTGCGGAGCGGCTAAGCCCATGTGCTACAACTACTGAGCCTGCACTCTAGAGCCCACGAGCCACAACTACTGAGCCCACGAGCCACAACTACTGAAGCCCGCGCACCTAGAGCCTGTGCTCCACAACAAGAGAAGCCACCGCAATGAGAAGCCCGCACACCGCAACTAAAGCCCGCACGCAGCAACAAAGACCCAATGCAGCCCCAAATAAATAAATAAATAAATGATTTTTTTAAAATAAATAAATAAAATAAAATACTCTGTGAGCCCAACTGACTCTTCTGTTTCCTTTAACATGTCAGCCCACCCTCCCTGGTGTCCAGGACACAGCGTTAAGTTTGTTTATCCTCCACTGCTTCCAACCCTTTCCCCTTCCTTTGCTATGCTCGTGCCTCATAATCATAAAACTTCCTCACATCTTCTCTTAGGCACTCTCATCCCTTCCCAGGTGGCTCCTAGATGGGAAACACTGGAGTCCAGGCATATTTCCAGGAGCCTAGAGATTCTCTGCTCCTAGAGAACTCATCATCATTGCAAACTCAGTGTGTCCAGGTCTTGCCCAGCAAATGCCCTCTCCTTTCTGCTTATACCTTCTAGTTTTCTTAAACAGACGTTTCAAAAAAGATCAATTTTATTTTATTGAGGTATAGTTTATATATGAAGAGGAGCAGAATATGCCACCCCCAAATATGCCTCTTTGGGGTAAGGATTATCTTCAGTTGGTTATTTTTGAGAAACAACAGACACAGGTGAATCTCTGAAAACAGAGTAGAAGTTACCCTTTGTATGGGATATGTGTATTTATAAGGGGAATCTCCATTTGTAAGGGTGTCTTCCTCACTGTACCGGCAAGAGGAGGATGACTAAAACTCTAGAAACTCTAGAAACCACTGTTCCTTAAAAATAACCAGCTTAAAAGAATCAATATGCCTAAGAGGTTTATTTAGGGGTGGTATATTTTTGTTTCCCACTAGTACTATTTTCAAAACTTTAAAGAAGTTTCACAATTCAGAAGCTAAATTGATAGATTGCTCCATATCTTATTGAACCAGTCTGTCTTGAGAATAAGTCAATTTAGTTAAACAGTTGTGTCTCATTTCAGGAGGTGGGTGATGTTACTTTCAGGAGGTGGGCTCCCAAAGTTAGGCCTATATTACATAAATCAGGGATTTAATAAGAGGCATTTCTATGGAAAGGAAAGAAAAACAAAAGTTAACGGCAGGAGCAAATTATAAATCTAATGTCTGAGTCCTGAGGGCAGCCAGTTGAGATTGCTAGAGATTTTTAGATGTCAAGATCAAAGCATCTTTTACAGTTTGAATGTCTCTGATGATGTCATTGGGTGTTTAGGTAAACTTTCTGAGTGGCTCACTCAGCCAACAGGCACAAAGATTGTCTAAGCATGAGCTATTGCGGTGATCTCACTGAAGTTTATATCAAGTTGTTCACATTCAGTTTGCAGGGTTTCAGGTCAAAGGGCAGTTTTCAAACTTAGTAATTCCAAGTCAAAAGGGTGGGAGAAAATTGGAAACGTTAGTTTGGAGATTTGCAACCATATAGTTGAGAAAATGAGAAGATGTCAGGATCCAGTACAGTTTACAGTTTACCAAAAACCTGAAATACAATGAACAGAAATAGAATCTAATATCCACAAAGATGTGCTACTGAAACATAATTTTCCCTCTAAAATCACTTAAATTTATTTCCACCAAAGAGAGCCAAATTAAGACTAATTTGTTTACAAAATCACTCTAGTTTCAACAAACTTGGCCTGATTATTTACATAAATGTAGCAAGAATAGCAAGTGACCATATAGGCTATTTTAAATCTATTTTACTGGAACTTTTCATAAGGAATCTCAGATTGGACTTTTAAAAGCCTCTCAAGGCTAGGAAGCCATGCTAAGGATTTACCATCAGACTTTGCAGGCAATACCTATAGATTTGGGAGGATTCCTCTCTGCTGGTGATCTCCAAAATATCCTGAGGTTCTTGCACCTGCCAAGAAGTGACCTTCCTTCCTCACCTGGTTTGGCTGTCAGAAACCCTGTAAGCAAGGTACCAGGCTGTACTTCCAAGGGCCTTTATTGGCTCCATAATGTCAACCTTAGTTCGTTAAAGCTGTCTGGTATATTTGATTCTATGCACATTCTCAAATCTGATATTCCAGTCAAAGCTTTGATAATATACCAATGTTTCCAATTGTGTCTGTTACAAGGAGAACAGATTCTTTTCGAATTTATGCAAATAACTATATTGCCATGGAAGATAAGAATACTCATGGAGAGTTTCTGAATTCTGGAGGGATCGGGTAGGGAGAAAAAGATAAACGTTTCCTCTTTGTTCACAAAGGTATATTTTACCAAATTGTTGGTAGCTTAAGAGAAAAGAGGAAAAGGTTTTCTTAAATCTGGAAAAACAAAAACATTAAAAAAATCATCAATGTTTCAACCCAAAATTCATAAAAACTATAATCATCTTCATCAGTTCACTGAGTTCCATGTTATTCATTCTTGCTCTGCTTGAATATAGTTTTTCCATTAGTTCTGGAAATTCTTACCCGGTTCAGTTTTATGATCTCAAAGTTGTCAAAAACATGTGTTTGTCAGAGTCCTTTCCATGAGCCTCCTTAAAGATGAAGCATTTTTGCAGAAACACTTTTGCAAAAAGCATCAGAGTAAAACAATAACTTTAAATGACAAAAGACTTTAAAATGGCCATGGTTAAAGATCTGATGAGAGTTCATTATGATACAATTGACAAGGAAATTTGCTTATTTTTGTGACAAACAACACTTTGAGATAATAAGTAGAATTACAGGGCTTCCCTGGTGGCGCAGTGGTTGAGAGTCTGCCTGCCAAGGCAGGGGACACGGGTTCGAGCCCTAGTCTGGGAAGATCCCACATGCCGCGGGGCGACTAGGCCCGTGAGCCACAATTACTGAGTCTGAGCATCTGGAGCGTGTGCTCCGCAACAAGAGAGGCCGCGATAGTGAGAGGCCCGCGCACCGCGATGAAGAGTGGTCCCCACTTGCCGCAACTAGAGAAAGCCCCCGTACAGAAACGAAGACCCAACACAGCCATAAATAAATAAATAATTTTTTTTAAAAAAAGTAACATTAAAAAAAAAATAAGTAGAATTATAAGTGAAAACATACCTGGACGTATCAGGTTATATACAATTTCAATAACACTTTATATTAATAACATATACCCACACAAATTAATCTATGAAGGTTTATCATCACTTATTTGACAATGCTTCTCACATAATTTAACATATCAAATAAGCCTAATTTCTCCTTATAAGGAGAGAGAACAAATCTTTTGAGATGTTCCAGGGGCCCTCTGAAAAATCCCGAAGTTAGTTCAGGGTCAAAAAAATTTCATTTAGAATTTAATTTTGGGAAGTTTGTAAAAAATATCAGAAGACTTGTACACTTGACTAAATAGAATAACAGATCATTATGAAACAATATGTAACTATTTGACCAAAATGACAATAAAATTTCAAAGGCAATATAGAAGTTTACATAGTTCTGAGCAAAACTTAGCTCTTAATATTGAGAAGACTCAGTTTTCTTAAATAATCAAAGACCTGATTAAGACAACATAAAGCATAGAAAATTATTTTGATAAAATACAGAATTTGTGTTTCTAGGTAGATTGCTTAGATGGTAAAGAAAAACCTTTCACAATCTCTTATCAACAACAGACCAACAGTCCAAAACACTTTGCCCTTTTCACAGATGAAAGAAAATCAAATTTTAGTTTTACATGAGTACACTACAGATTTTATGGCTTAATTTTATAACCCTATAATAAACTCATTCACTTTAAGCCAACTTGACCAGACAAGGTAAGATTCATTCCTTCTCTCTCTCTCTCTCCACAGTTTGTCCTCTATTTTCCTTTTTTTAAAATTTGAAGTAACCAGTTTTACTTTAGGACAAATTTACTTCCCTTATCCTTAACAAAAATGCAACTTAGTATCTCCTACCCTTTTTTTATCCAAAACCACATCCTGCTTTCCTTGTATACAGAGTTGTTTCCCTTAATGTTACTAGTAGTTTTAATTCACATGTATTAATCAGAATTTTTAACCTTTAGAAAACTTAATTTCTAGTGAAAAGTAAGAAGTAAGCAATTGTGAACTGTATGTTATGCCAGCATTCTTTAGATTGGCAAAAAAATACATTTCATAATTTCTAGAAATGTGTCCATATTTAATCTTTCAATATGGCACAAAACACGTCTACTAAGAAACCCAAATTAACCTTTAGTTTTTCTGCCTTAGGAAGCCAAAAGTAGGAAAACCTATGTTCAGTAATTAATGTTTCACTATTTTATCTTACTTGGAAATGAACTATATATTCAATAAATTTCTATCTTTTAACTTCTCTTAGCAAACTCTAAAGTTTCAACTTACTAAAAACATATTTGGAAGCTATTTTTTAAGTATATATATATAATAAAACATAATTATTGCATCTAAAAACTCTTATCCCACTTACATCTATTTAAATCATTTGGTCCCAACAATTATGTTTAGATGACTCACAAAAACTTCATGAAATATTAGACAAAGTCAGTCACCATCAGCTAATTTAATTAGTCAGCTAATTTTCTTGTGGACACATTTTTCAACAGAGATAACATACATGATCTTATTTGACTAATCATCCCAGGTTGAATAAAATTGTTTATGTGTATTATATTAAATGCTGATAACTCTGTTTTAATTAAACCAATAAACTTAAACTAGCCTTGATACTGAATCATTTCCCAGATCACAAGACCCTGAAAAGCATTTAAGTTCTGTTATATTTCTGAGAATTTTAGAACACTCAATCCTTACAAGTGCTTGCCTTCAACCTAACTAAACAGAGCTCTTATAAAAATTAATTTTGGCAATACCATCTAGAGGTAGAAAAATATCGCACATCTACAACATACACATATAGACACACATAAACATACCTACAGACTCAAACACAGACCCCATAACCATTGCCTTAAAATTTTAGCTGTGAGTCAGGCACATCAATATAAAACTCACTAGTTTATAAAAGAACCGTTGGATCCAAATTTTGTTTTGGCAGTTGGAACAAGCTAAGTTCACCTACTCAGATGGCCAAAGCCTTTTAGCAATATTTGTGGAGAGGACATTCAAGACTTTCTATTAGCTTAATTTCAAAATACCTCCGCTTTTTTTCCTTCTGATAAGAAACATCTCCCCAAAGTTTGCATTTTGAAGAATGGCTTGTAGGTCCCAGAGAAGATGCGGGCAGAAAATCTACATCAAAAAGGCACAGAGAGGGCTTCCCTGGTGGCGCAGTGGTTGAGAATCTGCCTGCTAATGCAGGGGACACGGGTTTGAGCCCTGGTCTGGGAGGATCCCACATGCCGCCGGGAAACTGGGCCCGTGAGCCACAACTACTGAACCTGCGCGTCTGGAGCCTATGCTCCGCAACGAGAGGCTGCGATAGTGAGAAGCCCGCGCACTGCGATGAAGAATGGCCCCCCCGCTTGCTGCAACTAGAGAAAGCCCTCGCACAGAGACGAAGACCCAACACAGCCAAAAATTAATTAATTAATTAATTAATTAATTAATTAAAAAAATTAACACTTCAGGATATTCATATACTATTTAAAAAAAAAAAAAAAAAAAAGAAGGCACAGAGAAAGTATCCAAGTCTCCAAGACGGAGTCTGGGGGCATATTTGCCTGTTATCAAAGGTCTAGAGTAATTTATAATTTTAAAAATGTTTAAAAAAAAATTTTTTTTTACATGAAAGACAATTCTGTTTCCAACATCCAGATCTTTTATAATATCTACAAGCATTTAGAGATGAATAGGGCAGGTTTGGGGATTGATAAAGATAAGCAGGATTTGAATTGATTTTAGAGCCACACTTCTGGTTTGTAGAGATTTGCAAGATGAAGACAGTTGTTTCCAATTCCCTGCAAAGAGCTGATTACAGCCTGAGCATCAAGGAACTGACCTACCCATCCAAATAAACTTGCTTCTTTATATGAGGGAGACTTCCAACTAAGATGGAAATCAAAAGATTTCTACGTTCTAGAACTTCAGGGTTTAATGCAGTATGCCTTGAAAAAAA
The DNA here is from genome assembly GCF_028023285.1 of Balaenoptera ricei. Lineage (NCBI taxonomy): Eukaryota > Metazoa > Chordata > Mammalia > Artiodactyla > Balaenopteridae > Balaenoptera > Balaenoptera ricei. Next base: position 79,320,727 of record NC_082644.1, read on the forward strand.
ATCTGTATAAAGTGTTCAACTAAGGCCTTCAAATGTTCTCTTTTTCCCCCGAGTTTACAATTCAACATTAGACCAATTCACTTGAATAGGTAAAGGTTCTACTATTGCTCCTATCTGCCCATGAATATCAGCCTTCAGCTGAGCCATTTCTTGGTCATTTGTTGGAGGGCCTGGAAGAAATTCTGGCCAGCTGTTTCCTCTATGAGCCACCCTCACTTACACACACACCCTGAGGCTGCTTAGCCTGATAACTATATTACAATCAAGGATGAGAAGCATACCCCTTCCCAGCCAATTTAGGTCCCTGTGAGTGAGGTTGTAAACGGTCACTAATCTTTCCATTCTTCTCTAAATTTAGTAGGATCTTCTGAAAGTGGAGATAAATGGGCTTTATAAATTAGAAGATCTGTTGCTGGTCAGGGGACATGAATTCATTGCAGTGGAGGTCCAGGATACATCAGCAAAGGACATTGCATAGGAAGGCCTGAAGTTGGCAGAGCCTGGTAGAGACCTGGAGAGTAGGAGGAATTTTAAGAGACAGCAAAGGGAGTCCTACTGCCTATACCAGGTTCTTCTGCTAAATTCACTTCCTGGCTTTCAGCGTTTTTATGAGTAACCCGTATACTTTGGGCCTAGAGATTAGGCTGGAGGGATCTCTGTGAGTCTTGTAGGAAAAGAGAAGCTAAAACATGCAGATGGGGCCGGATTTTGAGAAGGAGAATTTACATTGGATGTGGACATTAATTTTAAGTTTAATTTCTGTTCTTCATTTTGTTATGGAAGTCCCTGTGGCTAGCTGTTATACTTCTCTGTCTTCTTTTCAATTTGATCTTTCCATAGGTACCAATAAGACAATTGTGTAGGATGTCAGTGCTCTAAAAACTTTTTTCTCTCTCAAATACAGCCAATTCGGGCTTCCCTGGTGGCGCAGTGGTTGGGAGTCTGCCTGCCAATGCAGGGGACACAGGTTCGAGCCCTGGTCTGGGAAGATCCCACATGCCGTGGAGCAACTGGGCCCGTGAGCCACAACTACTGAGCCTGCGCGTCTGGAGCCTGTGCTCTGCAACAAGAGAGGCCGTGATAATGAGAGGCCCGTGCACTGCGATGAAGAGTGGCCCCCACTTGCCTCAACTAGAGAAAGCCCTCGCACAGAAACGAAGACCCAACACAGCCATAAATAAATAAATAAGTAAATAAAAATTAAAAAAAAAAAAATACAGCCAATTCAAAGGATCCATCATGTGGCCAAGGACAAATTGCACCTAATATTAGCCTCAATAGTGACTCAAACCAACAAGCCTTTATATGGTTTAACCAAGGCTGCAAGACGTGTTCCACAAGAGAATACAAAAGATGCAGCCCTCAAAAGATCTAGAAAGTTAACTCCCAAAGTTAGCCTAAGAAAGATCTATCTGCAGATGTGGGTGCAACCCACATTTCTGTCTGGCTAAATTAGTAAAAACAGTGTTTCCTGGCGTGATAAGAATTCATATCTTCTGCAGGCTTTTCTCGGAGGTCCCAGGATCTCTCTCAGCTGTAGCAGCCCTGAAGTGAGCAGTGTCCAGCCAGTGAAAAATCCCATCTGCATTGCCACCTCCAGAGGTAGAAAAATTGTCCCTTCTTCCTTTTTAGGTTCTTTGGCTAGTCTAACAATTAAATTAATATTAGCCAGATTAATAGGAGAAAATCAAACAAAAGTTTAATAATATGTATACCTCCTGTATACATGGGAGAGACCCAGGAAAACTGAGTAACTCTCTGAAATGGCTAGAGCTATCATCTTTTTTTTTTTTAATTTATTTATTTTCTTTATTTTATTTTTGGCTGTGTTGGGTCTTCGTTGTTGCACGCAGGGTTTCTCTAGTTGCGGTGAGCGGGGGCTACTGTTCGTTGAGGTGCACGGGCTTCTCATTGTGGTGGCTTCTCTTGTTGCGGAGCATGGGCTCTAGGTACGCAGGCTTCAGTAGTTGCAGAACGCGGGCTCAGTAGTTGTGGTGCACGGGCTCAGTAGACGTGGCTCACGGGCTCTAGAGCGCAGGCTCAGTAGTTGTGGCGCACAGGCTTAGTTGCTCTGCGGCATGTGGGATCTTCCGGGACCAGGGCTTGAACCGGTGTCCCCTGCATTAGCAGGTGGATTCTCAACCACTGCGCCACCAGGGAAGCCCTAAAGCTATCATCTTAAATGTCATATTCATCTAAGACAAAAAATGGTGGTGGTGGGGAGTCAGTTGCGGGAGGTTACCAGGAAAAGCACAGTAAACAAGCGTCAGGTTGTTATGCAGATTTAAGCCCTCAGCTTCTCATTGACAAGAGTTTCTGGAAATTTAGATATCCTTCTCTTCCTGGTACAGAGAGGGAGACATCCTTACAAATGGAGATTTCCCTTATAAATGTTAACATTTCTTACAAAAGGGCAACTGCTACTAAGTTTTCAGAGCTTCACCTGTGTCTGCCCTTTCTTAAAAATAACCAGCTTAAAATAATCACTATGCCAACAAGGCATATGTTGGGGTGGTATATTTTGCTCCCCTGCAGACTTAAGATGAGTGAATATTATTCACTGCTGAGCAACCCAGAGGCAATCATAAACCTCCTGAGCAGGACAAGTCAGGGATTAAGAAATAGTCTCTTGGGGGAGATTAACCAAGATGGCGGAGTAGAAGGACGTGCTCTCACTCCCTCTTGCGAGAGCACCAGAATCACAACTGGCTGCTGGACAATCATTGACAGGAAGCCCCTGGACTTCACCAAGGAGGATACCCCACGTCCAAGGACAGAGGAGAAGCCACAGTGAGACGGTAGGAGGGGCGCAATCAGAGTAAAATCAAATCCCATAACTGCTGGGTGGGTGGCTCACAGACTGGCGAACACTTATACCACAGAAGTACACCCACTGGAGTGAAGGTTCTGAGCCCCACGTCAGGCTTCCCAACCTGGGGGTCCGGCTACGGGAGGAGGAATTCCTAGAGAATCAGACTTTGAAGCCTAGTGGGAATTGATTGCAGGACTTTGACAGGACTGGGGGAAACAGAGACCCCACTCTTGGAGGGCACACACAAAGTAGTGTGTGCATCGGGACCCAGGGGAAGGAGCAGTGACCCTGGGGGAGACTGAACCAGACCTACCTGCTGGTGTTGGGGGGTCTCCTGCAGAAGCGAGTGGTGGCTCTGTTTCACCGTGGGGATAAGGACACTGGCAGCAGAGGTTCTGGGAAGTTCTCCTTGGCGTGAGCCCTCCCAGAGACTGCCATTAACCCCACCAAAGAGCATGGGTAGGCTCCAGTGTTGGATTGCCTCAGGCAAAACAACCAACAGGGAGGGAACCCAGCCCCACCCATCAACAGTCCAGTGGATTACGGTTTTATTGAGCTCTGACCGCCACAGCAACAGGGAGGGAACCCAGCCCCACCCATCAACAGTCAAGTGGATTAAGGTTTTACTGAGCTCTGACCGCCACAGCAACAGTCAGCTCTACCCACCACCAGAGCCTCCCATCAAGCCTCTTAGATAGCCTCAACCACCAGAGGGCAGACAGCAAAAGCAAGAAAAACTACAATCCTGCAGCCTGTGGACCAAAAACCACAGTTACAGAAAGATAGAGAAGATGAAAAGGCAGAGGGCTATGTACCAGATGAAGGAACAAGAAAAAACCCCAGAAAAACAACTAAATGAAGTGGAGATAGGCAACCTTCCAGAAAAAGAATTCAGAATAATGATAGTGAAGATGATCCAGGACCTCGGAATAAGAATGGAGGCAAAGGTCGAGAAGATGCAAGAAATGTTTAACAAAGACCTAGAAGAATTAAAGAACAAACAAACAGAGATGACCAATACAATAACTGAAATGAAAACTACACTAGAAGGAATCAATAGCAGAATAACTGAGGCAGAAGAACGGATAAGTGACCTGGAAGACAGAATGGTGGAATTCACTGCTGCGGAACAGACTAAAGAAAAAAGAATGAAAAGAAATGAAGACAGCCTAAGAGACCTCTGGGACAACATTAAACGCAACAACATTCGCATTATAGGGGTCCCAGAAGGAGAAGAGAGAGAGAAAGAACCAGAGAAAATATTTGAAGAGATTATAGTCGAAAACTTCCCTAACATGGGAAAGGAAATAGCCACCCAAGTCCAGGAAGCGCAGAGAGTCCCATACAGAATAAACCCAAGGAGAAACACGCCGAGACACATAATAATCAAAGTGGCAAAAATTAAAGACAAAGAAAAATTATTGAAAGCAGCAAGGGGAAAACGACAAATAACATACAAGGGAACTCCCATAAGGTTAACAGCTGATTTCTCAGCAGAAACTCTGCAAGCCAGAAGGGAGTGGCATGATATACTTAAAGTGATGAAAGGGAAGAACCTACAACCAAGATTACTCTACCCTGCAAGGATCTCATTTAGATTTGATGGAGAAACCAAAAGCTTTACAGACAAGCAAAAGCTAAGAGAATTCAGCACCACCAAACCAGCTCTACAACAAATGCTAAAGGAACTTCTCTAAGTGGGAAACACAAGAGAAGAAAAGGACCTACAAAAACAAACCCAAAACAATTAAGAAAATGGTCATAGGAACATACATATCGATAATTACCTTAAACGTGAATGGATTAAATGCCCCAACCAAAAGACATAGACTGGCTGAATGGATACAAAAACAAGACCCATATATATGCTGTCTACAAGAGACCCACTTTAGACCTAGGGACACATACAGACTGAAAGTGAGGGGATGGAAAAAGATATTCCATGCAACTGGAAATCAAAAGAAAGCTGGAGTAGCTATACTCATATCAGATAAAATAGACTTTAAAATAAAGAATGTTAAAAGAGACAAGGAAGGACACTACATAATGATCCAGGGATCAATCCATGAAGAAGATATAACAATTATAAATATATATGCACCCAACATAGGAGCACCTCAATACATAAGGCAACTGCTAACAGCTATAAAAGAGGAAATCGACAGTAACACAATAATAGTGGGGGACTTTAACACTCCACTTACACCAATGGACAGATCATCCAAAATGAAAATAAATAAGGAAACAGAAGCTTTAAATGACACAATAGACCAGATAGATTTAATTGATATATATAGGACATTCCATCCAAAAACAGCAGATTACACGTTCTTCTCAAGTGCGCACGGAACATTCTCCAGGATAGATCACATCTTGGGTCACAAATCAAGCCTCAGTAAATTTAAGAAAATTGAAATCATATCAAGCATCTTTTCTGACCACAACGCTATGAGATTAGAAATGAATTACAGGGAAAAAAACGTAAAAAAGACAAACACATGGAGGCTAAACAATACATTACTAAATAACCAAGAGATCACTGAAGAAATCAAAGAGGAAATAAAAAAATACCTAGAGACAAATGACAATGAAAACACAACGACCCAAAACCTATGGGATGCAGCAAAAGCGGTTCTAAGAGGGAAGTTTATAGCTATACAAGCCTACCTCAAGAAACAAGAAAAATTTCAAGTAAACAATCTAACCTTACACCTAAAGAAACTAGAGAAAGAAGAACAAACAAAACCCAAAGTTAGCAGAAGGAAAGAAATCATAAAGATCAGAGCAGAAATAAATGAAATAGAAACAAAGAAAACAATAGCAAAGATCAATAAAACTAAAAGTTGGTTCTTTGAGAAGATAAACAAAATTGATAAGCCATTAGCCAGACTCATCAAGAAAAAGAGGGAGAGGACTCAAATCAATAAAATCAGAAATGAAAAAGGAGAAGTTACAACAGACACCGCAGAAATACAAAGCATCCTAAGAGACTACTACAAGCAACTCTATGCCAATAAAATGGACAACCTGGAAGAAATGGACAAATTCTTAGAAAGGTATAACCTTCCAAGACTGAATCAGGAAGAAACAGAAAATATGAACAGACCAATCACAAGTAATGAAATGGAAACTGTGATTAAAAATCTTCCAACAAACAAAAGTCCAGGACCAGATGGCTTCACAGGTGAATTCTATCAAACATTTAGAGAAGAGCTAACACCCATCCTTCTCAAACTCTTCCAAAAAATTGCAGAGGAAGGAACACTCCCAAACTCATTCTATGAGACCACCATCACCCTGATACCAAAACCAGACAACGACACTACAAAAAAAGAAAATTACAGACCACTATCACTGATGAATATAGATGCAAAAATCCTCAACAAAATACTAGCAAACAGAATCCAACAACACATTAAAAGGATCATACACCACGATCAAGTGGGATTTATCCCAGGGATGCAAGGATTCTTCAATATACGCAAATCAATCAATGTGATACACCATATTAACAAATTGAAGAATAAAAACCATATGATCATCTCAATAGATGCCGAAAAAGCTTTTGACAAAATTCAACACCTATTTCTGATAAAAACTCTCCAGAAAGTGGGCATAGAGGGAACCTACCTCAACATAATAAAGGCCATATATGACAAACCCACAGCAAACATCATTCTCAATGGTGAAAAACTGAAAGCATTTCCTCTAAGATCAGGAACGAGACAAGGATGTCCACTCTCACCACTATTATTCAACATAGTTCTGGAAGTCCTAGCCATGGCAATCAGAGAAGAAAAAGAAATAAAAGGAATACAAATTGGAAAGGAAGAAGTAAAACTGTCACTGTTTGCGGATGACATGATACTATACATAGAGAATCCTAAAACTGCCACCAGAAAACTGCTAGAGCTAATTAATGAATATGGTAAAGTTGCAGGATACAAAATTAATGCACAGAAATCTCTTGCATTCCTATACACTAATGATGAAAAATCTGAAAGAGAAATTATGGAAACACTCCCATTTACCATTGCAACAAAAAGAATAAAATACCTAGGAATAAACCTACCTAGGGAGACAAAAGACCTGTATGCAGAAAACTATAAGACACTGATGAAAGAAATTAAAGATGATACCAACAGATGGAGAGATATACCATGTTCTTGGATTGGAAGAATCAACATTGTGAAAATGAGTATACTACCCAAAGCAATCTACAGATTCAATGCAATCCCTATCAAATTACCAATGGCATTTTTTACGGAGCTAGAACAAATCATCTTAAAATTTGTATGGAGACACAAAAGACCCCGAATAGCCAAAGCAGTCTTGAGGCAAAAAAATGGAGCTGGAGGAATCAGACTCCCAGATTTCAGACTATACTACAAAGCTACAGTAATCAAGACAATATGGTACTGGCACAAAAACAGAAACATAGATCAATGGAACAAGATAGAAAGCCCAGAGATTAACCCACGCACCTATGGTCAACTAATCTATGACAAAGGAGGCAAAGATATACAATGGAGAAAAGACAGTCTCTTCAATAAGTGGTGCTGGGAAAACTGGACAGCTACATGTAAAAGAATGAAATTAGAATACTCCCTAACACCATACACAAAAATAAACTCAAAATGGATTAGAGACCTAAATATAAGACTGGACACTATAAAACTCTTAGAGGAAAACATAGGAAGAACACTCTCTGACATAAATCACAGCAAGATCTTTTTGGATCCACCTCCTAGAGTAATGGAAATAAAAACAAAAATAAACAAGTGGGACCTAATGAAACTTCAAAGCTTTTGCACAGCAAAGGAAACCATAAACAAGACAAAAAGACAACCCTCAGAATGGGAGAAAATATTTGCAAATGAATCAACGGACAAAGGATTAATCTCCAAAATATATAAACAGCTCATTCAGCTCAATATCAAAGAAACAAACACCCCAATCCAAAAATGGGCAGAAGACCTAAATAGACATTTCTCCAAAGAAGACATACAGACGGCCACGAAGCACATGAAAAGATGCTCAACATCACTAATTATTAGAGAAATGCAAATCAAAACTACAATGAGGTATCACCTCACTCCTGTTAGAATGGGCATCATCAGAAAATCTACAAACAACAAATGCTGGAGAGGGTGTGGAGAAAAGGGAACCCTCTTGCACTGTTGGTGGGAATGTAAATTGATACAGCCACTATGGAGAACAATATGGAGGTTCCTTAAAAAACTAAAAATAGAATTACCATATGACCCAGCAATCCCACTACTGGGCATATACCCAGAGAAAACCGTAATTCAAAAAGACACATGCACCCCAATGTTCACTGCAGCACTATTTACAATAGCCAGGTCATGGAAGCAACCTAAATGCCCATCGACAGACGAATGGATAAAGAAGATGTGGTACATATATACAATGGAATATTACTCAGCCATAAAAAGGAACGAAATTGAGTCATTTGTTGAGACGTGGATGGATCTAGAGACTGTCATACAGAGTGAAGTAAGTCAGAAAGAGAAAAACAAATATCGTATATTAATGCATGTATGTGGAACCTAGAAAAATGGTACAGATGAGCCAGTTTGCAGGGCAGAAGTTGAGACACAGATGTAGAGAATGGACATATGGACACCAAGGGGGGAAAACTGCGGTGAGGTGGGGATGGTGGTGTGCTGAATTGGGCGATTGGGATTGACATGTATACACTGATGTGTATAAAATTGATGCCTAATAAGAACCTGCAGTATAAAAAAACAAACAAAACAACTAATACTAAACTTTCATTGGGTTATTTGTATGGAAATATGTTAATATAAATGTTTCAGACATTACATGAAATTTCTAAAAATCTTATATTTGTATTTGTATGGAAATATGTTAATATAAATGTTTCAGACATTGCATGAAATTTCTAAAAATCTTATATGTTCTGGTATAATGTTATAAGTAATAATCCTAGTTATTACTTTAAAATGTATATCTCAGAAATAACTAATTTTCTTGTCAACTGCATTATTATGAACTTTCATCAAATCTTTAACCGTGGTCATTTTTAAGTCTTTTGTCATTTACAGACAGTTCTGGGTGTACTCTGATGATTTTGCAAATATGTTCCTATAAAAGGGTTTCATCTTCAAGAAATTCATGGAAAAGACTCTGACAAGTACAGGTTTCTGGTAACTGACTGTACTGCTGAACTGAATGAATAAGCATTTTCAGAACTCTAATGAAAAACTGATGAACTCATAAAAGTACTAACAAAAGATGAAGATGAAAAAAAAAATTAATTACATGGGACTGAGTGAACTGATGAGGATGAGTATAATTTGTGTGACTTTCTGTCTGAATTTAAAAAAAAAAAAATCCCACAAGGACTCAGAGGCAAAGAATATACAAATCAATTTTCACTGCAAAGTAAAGGAGCTGTTACAGTGAAGGATTACTGGACTGAATGTCAATATTATGACATAGTATGAGTGTGTTTCATGTTTGGTAATTGCAATCAGTGTTGCTTTTGTTGTGGTCATCCATGTACAATGCTTGGTGTCAGTCTATTTATCTCTTGTAAAAATAAAATACAGTGTGTGTGTGAAAAAAAAAAAAAAAGAAATAGTCTCTTGAGGACTCTTATTGGCTTTGTTCCTGCCAAATCAGTTCAACCATCTGTGGAGAGGTGGTAACATAGGTCAGGGTCTTAAAAGAGATATGCTTACAATGAAGAAAAAAAAAAAAAAGAAACATTAATATTAAAGGTCTAAGAGATCTTTGGATTATGCAAGCACTGCTCGTTGTTTCTGAAAGCTAGAATGTCAGTGCCCTTGTCAATGCTGTCCATGGTTTTACTCCCTCTCATAGAATGGCATGTATGACCTGAACATTTTGCCAGACTTCCTGGTGGCCCAGCCAGTGGTTTGTGTGGGAAGAATCCAATGCATGTATGTGTGGTCTGTGGTGATGATGAGTTCTTCAGGGATGTATCAAGTTGCTGGGCTTCAGTTGCCAGTGTTTCCTCAGATCCTGGAGAAAAAGTCCAGCTACAAGGCAACCTATAGTCCTGATAACAATCTGGGCAGTCAGGTTTTAGTTCTTGGTCAAGAGGGAGGGAGAAAAAAAGAAAACATTACTTTGGAAGTTGTAGCCAGATGTTGCAGGAAACTGGAAGAATTGAAAACTTGCAAGGGTTGACAATTTGTGCAAGGTGACAGGATCTAGTCTAAGTTACAGGTAGGTAATGAAACTCGCTTTTCCATAGTGATAAAGAAACCAATTAAATCCCTACCTGACAAATGAGTTTGCACATCCATCTGTGACCTGCAATTTACAAAGATGTACAAAATAGCTCAAAAACAATGAATAGAACCAGAATCTGATCACCCCAGAGGATGTGCTGTTATTTTCTATGAAACACAAAATTTCTACATTCACACCTCTTTTGATGAAAGATAGCCTTAAAGAAAGATTATTCTTGATCACAAAATAAGGCTGACCTCATTAAGGCTGACCTGATAATTTACACAGGTGCAGCAAGAATGCTAATCTAGCATATAAACCTTTTAAAGTTTGCTTTATTGGAATTTTTTCATAGGGAATCTCAGCTTGGACTTGTACAAACCTTTTAAGGCTAGGAAGCCAAACCATGAACTTGCCATCACATTTCACCTGCAGTATCTATGGAATTGGATAAATCCCTCTCTTCTCTATGTCCCAAAATTACTCTAAGGTTCCCGGACCTGTCAGGAAGTGACCCTTCTTGCTCACCTGTAAGCCTGGAACCCTGTAAGCTAAGTACCAGGCCAGTTTTCCTAAAAGGGCTTTGTAAGCATTAGCTCTAGAAGAGCTTCTTAAAAGTGTCTAGTAAGTGAGCATCATTCTCAAATATGACATTCCAGTCAAGGCCTTGGCTTTATCATATCCTATCAACAAGGAGGATAGAGTCTTACTGAACCTATGCAAATAATTATATTGTCATGAATATAAGAATGTTCAATAAGAGATTCTTAATTCTGAAGGGGAAAGCAGGGAGAAGAAAGATAAATTTCATTTCTCTTTACAAAAGTATAGTCTACTAAATCGTTATGAGTTACAAATAGCTTAAGGGAAAAGAGAAAGAAAGGGGTTTTGTATGTCCAGGAAAAAAACAGAACATTAAGGAATCAATATTCCAAACAAAACTCAAAATCATCTTTCATCAGATCTTCATTCTGTCCTAAGTAAGTAATGTTCTGATTGATCTTGATTTGCAATCTCATGAATGCATCTGCTTCTCTACTAGAGTTCTGGAAATCTTGACTCATTCCACTGGTATATCCTCAAAAGTTATTTAAGTGATACCATCAGAAGTCTGTGTCCAAGAGTACTTGGTTGGCAGAGTTCTTTTCCACGGGTCTCCGAGAGATAGTCCTTCTTTGTTGAAGACAAAACACTCTGGCCTGATTTGCAAGCACTTTCAGGGAAGCATCAGAGAAAAACAAAAAAACTATCTGTAGGTGATGAAACACTTAGAATCACCAGGGTTAACTTATTACTGATAATTTTCAAAAAGGGGAAGTTCTGATGAGAATTCATTACAAAAATAATGCAAGTAGCAAGAAAATTTGTTTATGTAGCATGCAAAGATGAAGTCAATCCAAAATCAAAGTGGTTTTACCCGAAAACTGGTTTTGCCTCTTGGTGGGTGTGGAGCCAAAAGACACAATCAAGCCAAAGAGCAGGAGAAGGAAGGATGTATTACTTGCAACAAGTAAGGAGAAAACCGGGTATGCTTCCCAAAGCAATGTCTCCCCAAACAGTAAAACTGGGAAAGTCTTAAGCTAAGGGTGCATGCATATTCATGAAGGGGCTTGAGCAGAGGAGAATTCAGCATAGAATTGGGGCAAAGGTTGACAGAGTCCAGGCTCCAGTTTACGGAGGTCTACAAGGGTCAGCAAGGTCAGCATCATCATTTCCTAGGTTCCAGTTTGTCTGGTGGTTGAGTGCTCAAGGGGGGTTGGATCTCACAGAACAGCTCAAGAATGTGTTTCAGACTAATCTTTACCTCCAAAAAAGAACTGGGAGTCTTTACACCTGATACATTATCTCCCTGGCCTGGTAATACCTGTTTGTTCTTACATTGTTTTGTTCCCTTAAAATCATTAACTACTGAGATCTATTCTTCTGCAAGGTCAAGCATTGTGGTCAGGCTTAGATTACAAAATGGCTTAGGCCTAAAATGGCTTCTCTTATGTCAAGAAAGCTATGTCTGGTTCTCTTCCTCCGGGGGACCTCTACCCTATCTGCCTACAGTGGCAGTAGAAGATTTTAAAAGTAAACATAGGAGGTGACATGGTTGTAAAGAACCACAGCTCTTTCGAAAGTGAGAGGACTTTGCTCTTTTTAAGTCAAGAACATGATAAAGTCAACATAAGGCACAGGAAGTTATTATGATAAGATACAAAATCTTTGCCTTCTAGGCATATTACTCAGAATTAAAACCTCTTTACAACTTCTTGGGAAGAACATACCATAAGAAAATTTTGTCATTGTTAACAGAGAGAACACCAAGTTCTGGTTTTGTATCAGCATTATATTTTTGATACTAAAGCTTTAAAAATATTCTTATAAATGAAGCTGTCAAACCTTAGCCAGTTTTGACAATGACAAACAAAATTCTCTCTCTGAGAATCTTCTACAACTTTCTACAGCCCTTCTGGTTTTCCCTACATTTTTCTCTTTCTCATCCTGAAACAACCAGTCATTTGCCTTTAGGACAAAATTAGTCTCCCTTTCTTCAAAAAATACATCCTGAATACCTTGCATACACAGCTGTTCCTTTCTGGCATCATTTCTCCAAGCAGAGTCTCACTCGCTGTTATGGGCTGAATTGTGGTTTTTTTTAATTCATATGTTTTAGTTCTAACCCCTAGTGCCTCTGAATGTGACTGTATTTGGAGACAGGGTCTTTTAATAGTAATTAAGTTAAATGAGGTCATTAGGGTGGATCCTAATCCAGTATGACCAGTGTCCTTATAAGAAGAGGAGATTAGGACACAGATACACCCAAAAGGAAAACTGCATGAAGACATAGGGAGAAGATAATCATCTCTGAGCCAAGGAGAGAGGTCTCAGAAGAAAGCAATCCTGTGGACACCTTGACTCGTGTCACGTTTAGGGGCCTCTAGCCTCCAGAATTGTGAGAAAATAAAATTCTGTTGTTTAAGCCATCCAGTCTCCGATACTTTGTTAGAGTAGCCCTAGCAAACTAATACACTTACAGAGAGAACTATGACATAGATAATTGTGAGCTATTATACACTGGCATATTGTAGCAGGCTAGCCAAGCTAAAGAATATACATTTCATAACTTTTTTTATAGTCATACATTTCCTTATACAATTAGTCAGTGTGGCAACAATGAATGTGTTCATTAATAGACTGAAATATATTTAAGCTTCTCTGTCATAGAAGCTTAAAAATAAGAGGTAAAAACTTTTAAGTTTATAGAAACTTAAAATTATGTTTCAGTATTCTATCTTACTTAGAAATGATCTAGACATTTAATGAATATCTATCAGTTAATTTAATTTAGCATAAGTTTAAGATTTTAAGATACCTAAAAGAGATTGGAAACTACCTTCAAGCTGACATTTTATAAAACATAATTATTGTTGAAATTATTGTCAGAATAATGATTCAATTTGTTTAAATACAAATTTACCTCTTTTATACCGTTAAACATGTAGTAGACGTAACAGTAGCTTATTAATAAGCAAATCTGTATAAGTTTAGGAAGAACATGTCTAAATAGAATAAAAATGTATGCTTGTTTTATACTTAATGCTGATAACTCAGAAGACAGAGCTGTTTTTATTAAACCAACAATATCAGACTAGTGTCATTTGCCAAAGATTTACCTAAATTATGTGGACATGAATTCTTTAAATATTTGGATAGTTTCTGCAAAAGTACTGTTGAAAGTACTCTTATTGAGTATTAGATGCTCATATTAGAAGTATTAGGACTTAAAATATTAGAAGTTCAATTTCCTTAATTTCTGGGAATTTTAGGAGTATTTAATTTACATAAGCTCTAACTTATTTCTAAGTCCATCAGAATTGAGGACCTTTAAGGGATTTTATCATCTAATCAGGTAATACCATCTGGATTTAGGAAAATAGTATGTGTATAATACATATATACATATAGATATGTAAACATATATATGTAAACATAGAGACAGGCTCAAACAGAGAGTTTATAGCTTCAACGTTAAAATTTCAACTCACCAGTTCATATAAAAGTGCGGCTCTCATCCTTTACCAGGATTGTGTTTCTAGCAAATCATTACTTGCTCAATATGAGGCTTAAGCATTTCCACAAACACTGGTAGAGCAGACCTTTAAGATTTCCTCTGCCCTGATGGGTAAATCTTATAGAGTCTGTGGACTAAATTTTGGGCAAGGGACTGAGAAAAGACCAAGCGGCCATCTGTGTGCCTCCAAAGCCTATCTGAGTGGATAAAATATCCAGTCTGTTTCCAGTGACGTTTTTCACACAAGTGGTTGCTGTTGGGGTCCCTGAGCTCCTCAAGAGCCCCTGATGGGAGAAGGGTGTATTGTAAGGCCTGAAGTTTCATGTGCTGCCTTGACACCTTTGATCCTCACAGGGCCCCAAAGCCCTAACCATGTGTTCCGCTTCTCTTCCCTTGCTCTGCTCTTGCCCCTGCACAATGCAAATGGCTCCCCACTCAGCTAGTACCCCCATCAGCCAGACCAGATGCACGCCTCTTGATTCTCAATAAGGAGTCTTACTTCCCTGCCAGCCCACACAATTATTTAAATAAGCCATCACATATTGCCATGGATACCCAGGGTCACCCATCCCTGTGCCTCTACCACAGAGCCTGCCTTCCACAGTCCCTGCTCATTCACTCTGATGTTGAATGTAACCCTCATGCGGCCCTGAGTGACAGGGAGTGCTCTCCTCCCCCAGGCTGAGCCTATGTGACTATAATAAACTGCTATCAGTCTCATCTGTCTAGTATCAGGTGTTGTGTCTTTGACTACCTCGTTCTCTTTAGGGCAAGAGATCCCTTCTCCACCAATGGAGTGAAGAGGAGGCGAGCAGAACGGAAGGGACCCAAATCTCAAGGGACTAGGAGCTGAGGAGCTAGGGTGCGCAGGGAGGGGTCTGACAGGGTGGGTGGGACTGGACAAGACAAGGGAGTTGAAGGGGGACAGATCAAAGGATTTAGGGCAGCGGAAGAGAAGGTTCAGATGATAAAAAGGAGCGGGGGATGATGGGAAGGGAGAGGTCCTACATGAGCCAGGTTGGGGAGATCCCAAGTTTCCCAAAGAAGCCTCTGAAGTGCTAAATTGCTTTGGGTAAAGTTTGCCATTTTTTGAAGATAATTAAACTGAATTCGTGCCACGATGACATGCAAAGATTCTCTCTTTGTTGGAAAGAATAAAAGTAACTCTTTACTGTGATCCTTCAACAAACAAGACGTCCGGAGCACTGGTTCAAGACCTAAACTCACCAAAGTTTCCGCAAAGCACTGAACCGTTGCCAGCGTAGGGATGGTAGAGGTCCGTAGCTGAGGTCCAGTCTTCAGCCAAGTCACAGCACCAGAAAAACTGGCAAACAAAAACCAAATCCAGATTTGGTAAGAAGAGACTTCATTCAAAAGGATTATTGCAATTCGGGGAAGGGGCTTATTGCACTAGGCGGAGGGGCGATCCTAATGGAGAGTGCTCCATTTGTAAGATCTGCAAGCTTTTGAAAGATCAGGCAGAAAAGGGCTAGAAAGAATGGGTATCAGGGAGTGAGATGAGCAGCTGGCTTGACCAGACAATTGATCAGGAAAGGTTTTCCTTAAGGTCAGCTGAGAAGGGGCTTCCCGCTCCCTACCTCCCGCCCCCCCCGCCCCCCCCCGCCCCCCCCCCCCCAGCCAGACAGCATGAGGGATCTTAGTTCCCCAACAGGGGTGGAACCTGTGTCTCCTGCAGTGGAAGTGTGGAGTCCTAACCACTGGACCACCAGGGAATTCCCAGAAAGGGGCTTCTTGGTAGGGGAAATTAGGGGTTTATTCTGCCTCCCAGTGCTAGCTTAGGCTGAGGGCAAATGAAACATAAAAGCCCTGGGGAAGGAAGGATGCCTAAATAAAGTCAAGTGAGCAGGCGTTTTGTACAGATAGGTCAGCATGGACAAACGGTTCAGCTAATCATTTATGAGACAAAGAAGGGAATTTGGAGGGTCTGTGTCTGGCCTTGTCATGGGTAATCAAGGGAGTTCTCTGTGACTTTTATCTAAGTCACTTGAGGAAAGGTGGTGGTTCTTTGCAGTGAGCTGTTTCCTGGAACACAAAAGGGTGTGGGGATGGGTTTTCTTTCTTTTTTTTTTAAACAACCACTGTCTTTCAAGAGCACAGGGTTTGGGTCGAGTTCAACATTGTCTCCTTATTTGAGTTGTACTTTTAACCACAGTTTTATTATACTTAAAAAAATGTATTACAAGTGTCATCACTGTAAAAGCTGTGTTTATCAGCACTTCCCTGAATTTATAATATTAGATTAGTTGATACTTGTAATTCTGAGTTTACTCCTCATGCTGGTTATTAAGGTATATCTTGCGGCTCAAGCCCATTCTTCCGTGCTCTGTTCTGTGATGCTGTGGGTGTGACATAGCCAACCATGTTTCCTGTAAGCTTTTGCCAATAGGGGGCTTGAGGAGAGCTGAGAGCTGGTGGAGGGAGAAGGGATTTGCTCCTTGATATTTGGTCAGTGGGGACAAACAGTTCAGATAATCATTCCCACCAGTGTCACCAAGCAGTGGCTCTTTCCCCTCCCTGGCTGAAGCAGTTGGTTCCAATTTCCAGTTTTTAATCTACCCTCTTTTCCAGCCTCAACACTTACCTTCAGAAATAACACCACCAGCTGGGTGCTCCCCTTCCCCAACCTCAGAGGTCCGAGTCCCAGCTGCCCAGGGGCCTCCTCCGAGCTCTTAGTTTCTGATACCCCCACACTTCTCTCTCCAGCTCTACCAGTGGCACTTGCTCCCCACAGTGGGCATCTCTTTGCTACTGCAGTGTTTCTCTTTGTGCCTTTTCAATCCTCCTTACTTGTTCAACCAATTCCTTAAATTCTCTATAAAAATAACGGCTATGATTTTCGCTTTCCGCCTGGACTCTGACTGATACACCCCTAAGACATCCAGAAATACCTTCTGAACCACCCTTGTGTAAATTTATGATGGATTATATGTTATTGTGGTCATTAAAAATAGGTGGATTGGGTTTCCCTGGTGGCGCAGTAGTTAAGAATCCACCTGCCAATGCAGGGGACACAGGTTTGATCCCTGGTCCGGGAAGATCCCACATGCCGCCGAGCAACTAAGCCTGTGTGCCACAACTACTAAAGCCTGCGTGCCTAGAGCCTGTGTTCCGCAAGAAGAGAAGCCACCGCAATGAGAAGCCTCCGCACCACAACGAAGAGTAGACCTCACTCGCTGCAACTAGAGAAAGCCCGCGCGCAGCAACGAAGACCCAATGCAGCCAAAAATAAATAAATAAATAAGTAAATAAATTTATAACAACAACAACAAAAAGTGGATTATATTCATGGGATACATGCCACACACAACTGACAAAAAAGATATATTCTAAAGGTTAATTTACAAATTCATTGTCTGGATCTTGAAATTAATTTCCCTATCAAAATAATATTACACACTAAAGTTAGATGATCAGATAAATCCAGCAATGTTCATAATATAACTGAACAAGCTATACAAATTGTGTTAGGGAACAGAATTAGCATCGCTTTGCAACATATATTCAAAATTCCAGTTATTATGCTAGTGAAACCGAGCCACGTAAAAGTGAGTTCCTTTTGCCAAGTTTATGATTAACCTCTCTATCCAAAACTTTATTCTCTTTATTCTCCTGCCCCTGTTCCCCTCAAGATTTAGGCGTATCAAAGAAAAGGGGGAATTGAAACTGAGTAGGACCCTGCAGGGCCTTCCCAGGTACAAAAGCCTCTCCGTGGCCCCTGTTTCTGTAACTGAGCAGGACCCTATGGGGCCTTCCTGGGACAGGCTTTCCCCCATATCCTCTGCTTTAGCTCCTCTCTGAAGTACCTAGATAATAGTATTTGATGCAAATTTCCTGAGTTGTTTTGCAGATGTCAACGGCCAGCCACCGCCCCCCACCCCCCCCCCCCCCTGCAAATGGAAGAACTACTAGAGGACCATGAGCACAGCCCAGGCCTCCTGGAGCCTAAGGACTGATGTTAACCCCTGTGATGCTACCCTGCTGCCTCACCATCAGCCAATCAGAGAACCGTGTACAAGCTGAGCACGTACCCTGCGATCCCCCTTCTCCTGGCCTTTAAAAATGTTGTTTGTATGTGTGTTAGTATTTGCATTGACCAGCTGAGACATCTTTGGTGAGTAACGGGGTTCGTGTGTGATGACACCAGGGTACCTTTCCCTATTGTGTTGGTTTCGCCTGCGACGGAGCGTTGGTTAGAATTTTCTTCCTTTTTGGAGTTAGGGAAATCTAACCCTGAGAGACCGATTTGAATTGCTGTTTGCTTGATATCTGATAACACCGGCTGTCCCCTGGGGTACTTCTGCAAAACTGAGAGATCTTCAGCTATGCTCCCTAAATGAAAGAAAATGCCTCAACACTCCCTGAGATCTGGAAGGCAAAAGCCCCTAATGGCTTGGCTATTATATCAAAGTGGGTCTTTTGCAATTGCTTTTACCTTGGGGGTATGTGTGTGTATGTGAATGAGTGTCTCAGTATCTGAGTCCAAATCCCTTTTTCTCTTCCTGGTTTTGCTGAAAAAGGGGCATGCGAATGTGAGCGGATGATATGTATTATTGTACTTGTTTGTTTAAACTGAGGTTGATATTTGGGAACTGGAAAAAAGAAGGTTCCTTGAAAATAGCCTGAGATGGCTGGGTTTTGAGTAAGTAGTTAGAAGAGGAATTTGCATTTCTCTTCTTGTGCCTTTGAGAAATAGTGATCTACCTGGGCTCTCTGGAGCTTATCTAATCAATCTGTGTTGCTTGGAACTGAAGAAAAAAGGGGATGCAGGAATAACATTCAAAACTGCTGGGAATGTTCCCTCAGCCAAACTTTAATTCATAAGCTTCATAAGGGTATGAAGAAACTTACAGTAAAACCTATTAATTATAAAAAGGTGAAAGAGGTCCAACAGGGACAGGAGACTCTCTTCCAAGGGAGACTACTGGAGGCTTTTAGGAAGTATACGAATGTGGATCCCTCATCCCCCAAGGGACAGGCCCTTTTGGCTATACATTTCATAGCCCAGTCTGCCCCACACACCAGGCGCAAAATTCAGAAAGCAACTGCTGGTCCTCAGACTCCAATGAACAATTTGTTCCAATTGGCTTATTTGGTTTTCACTAACAGGGCTATGGTCAAAAACGCTGAATGCACCCAGAGAAATATGCAAAAGGCCCAGATGATGGCAATGGCTTTGACCCCTCAGAGACCACCAAAGGGGAAACAAAGGCATTCAAGGAGAAATTTGCCTGTATCTTTGAGATGCAAGGGTACTATCTGGTCTTCTCAGGAACCCTCATCTCTGCCATCTGTTTAAAATGCAAATTTTGAAAAGAGGGTAAAGTAATTTAGAAATTGACTTGTCAAGGGTAAATAGAAATCTTAAGTGTCTTTTCTGCAAATATTTAGCTATCTAGACAAGTGAGCTTGATTTGTTCCATCTGCCAGAAACCCAACTTTAATCCAAACTCTTTTGTAAACTGATGAGTTTTACATTGCTGTACCTGACTCAGGGCTGAAATTTTGAAATAAGAACTCTGAGGTCTCTCTGTTTGTTTGTGTATATGTCTGTGTCTCTGTCTTTGGATAATACTGCTGAGGTTAATTTGTAAATGAGCTCTATTTAACTGGCTTAAAGAAAAGTAAGCGCTTACAAATCAAACAATTCTAAATACAAGAGAAATTAAACTGCATGAGTTTCAGGTTCACATGAACTGGGAAATATTCAATATTAAATTAACAGCTGGTATTAATGTTTAAGTTTGTTGATCTAATTAATATAGACATGTCTTTAGAGTCATCAACATTAAGTATAATACTTTCACTGCACCTAGGTTTAATAGACGTTAAATGAAATCCTGTTATATCTGTTGTAAATTTGTCAGCAAGAAAAATAACTTGATATGATGAAACTTTAAATATAAATGAAATAAGAGCTTTTAGGTAAACTTTATAGGAATAATTAAGTTCTGAAAATTATCTAAAATAGTCTCTCCAGATTTTGGTAACTATTACTTGCCTCTTGGTTTTCACTAGAAATTAAGGTTTTTAAGAGTTGGGGATTCTTTTTTTTTTTAATTTTTAAATTTAATTTTATTTATTTTTTTATACAGCAGGTTATTAGTTATCCATTTTATACATATTAGTGTATATATGTCAATCCCAATCTCCCAATTCATAACCACACCCCCCCACCCCCGCCACTTTCCCCCCTTGGTGTCCATACGTTTGTTCTCTACAAGAGTTGGGGATTCTAATTTAAATATGTAATTAAAGCTACTAAAAATAATAAAACATTTCACTATACAGTAGGAAAGTGGGATATATGTTTTGAGTAAAAAAGGAGTTTTATGCATGGTCAGGTTGAGATTAGATAGATTACACTTAATTGGGTAAATGGATTTTGTTATTAAAAGTAGACTGGTGCAGGACCAGACTTGGTTCCTCTTTGCTAAGAGAACAAGTTTACTTAGAATGCTGCTTCTGATAACAGATTGTATGAACTACCTTGCCTTTAACTGATCTGTATTTGTTCTTAAATATTCTATCTGACCAAATGTTTTTAAGAAAACTTTTTGATATTTTTGACGAACTTCCTATCAAACTTTAATTAAAGTTCTTTTGACTTCAGCTAGCTTTGGGATGCTTCAGAGGGCTCCTGAGGCACCTCAGAAAAAAAAATATATAAACTGACTAGAATTGGTTGGTATTCTAAATTACACGGAAAGCATTGTCAAATGAGTGATAAGCCTCCTCAGATTATACAGTATGAATGTTATTAATATAGACATTCTAGAAATTATATAAGGTTTCTGAAATTTGTATATGTCCTGGTATAATGTTATAATTTTAGTTATTGTAAAATGTTGCACATCACAACAGCTTGGATAAGCTTCTTTGCCAAGAAGAATTGTAATCAGATCTTTAACCTTGCCTTTTTAAGATTTTTATCATTCATAGGCAGCTAAGCTGATGCTTTGTAAAACTGCCACATCTTCAAGAAGAGTCATAGAAAGGCTGTTTTGACACAAACAGGTTTCTGATAACTTTTAAATCATACTGCTGAACTAGGTAAGATATTTTAAAAGTGTAATGGAAACTCTGATTTCATTAAACTGTTAGTAAAAAGGACTAATTATATAGGACTAAGTAAACAGATGAATATGGTTGTAATTTTTTGATTTTGCCTAAAATATTACTGGCTTTTAATCTGTGTTCATCCATATATAAGGAAATCTTTCCCCCTAAGTATAGTTATGACTCAGGCAGAAAGTTAAAATTAATAGATAGGTCCAACTACAGAGTAGATAACAACAAGGCTAAGGGGTTTAATATTCCCTGCCCAAGGCTGATCAATTCCATTCCACAATCACCTTTCATCGCCCCCATACAGCAGGAAGTAGCTAAGACCGGTTATTGCTCCTTTCCCCACAAGACTGTGGAATGGACATTGACAGTCGGGAACTGTAATAGGGAAGAACAAATCTGACACCATATTAGACCTGCTTCTTTTATTTTAACCTTTGTATTCTATTGCTTTTGCTACAAGTTCATCACTAAAGAGATGTTGCCTATAGCTTAAAGTATACATAATGGTCCATCTCAGGGAACCCTGTCCCCACGCTTGAATGTTAAACTAGAATACCTTTGTTCAGCTCACAGGGAACATCCTGACCCAGCCCACCTGTGAATGGCTGAAGGAAAGAAGAAATGAACATATCGCCTCCTGAGTCTGCCCAAAACCAGGAGATATTTGCAACAACTTATAACCTATATTGCCTTTTTGTTATTTCTTGGATTAACAGATGCGTGACTGAGCCTCGGATAAAATAATATATAGTTCCATATAAGATCAATGATTGTAATAGTGAAACTCTAGATATGAGAAGAAGCAATGAGAGGGAATATTTTCCTGGACCATAAGAGGCTAGTAAGACAGGAGGTCTGGAGAGTTTTGGCACTAAGGCCTAGTCCAGTGCTAGCACATTGAGTGGCGTACCAATGAAACCTTTGCCAGACCTGGGAATGAGCATTCCTAGCACCATGGGATGAAATGGTCATGAAGTGCCCCCAAAACCATAGTCAAATTTATGACCATGAAGGGGCCCTGCCAGCTGAAAATTGACACTTTCCATCTACCTCTCCACTGCAGCTGCTGACCTTCAACACCCCCTGAAAGGAGTTCAGGGTGGAGATCAGGAATGAGGCACTCCGTGCTCTGGGAAAAACTGGCAGAACAGGCCTTCAGATAGATATTTTCAGAAGACTTTACGAGCCCAAATTCTTGCATCTTCTCATTCTAGAAAAGCATTAAAATCACTAATGGTGACATCTGCTTTGGCCATTGAGGAGAGAAATGCATCTGGAAGTAAAACTGGAGAAGCCACCAGCCATTCTCAAAGCAGTGTCTGCCGGAATAATTGTAACAAGCAGGACCCTGTGGGTAACTCTCTCACGTTTATGATTAACCTCTCTATCTGAACCTTTATTCCTTTTCCTGTTCAAAACTTGTTCTTCTTCAAGATTGAGGGGTATCAAAGAAAAGGGGGAATTGTAACTGAGCAGGACCCTATGTGGCCTTCCCGGGACAGGCCTTCCCCCATATCCTCTGCTTTAGCTCCTCTCTGAAGTACCTAGATAATAGTATTTGATGCAAATTTCCTGAGTTGTTTTGCGATGTGAATCCACCCCCTCCAAATGGAAGAACTACTTGCTGACCATAAGCACATAGCCCAGGCCTCCTGGAGCCTAAGGACTGACATTAACCCCTGTGATGCTACTCTGCTGCCTCACCATCAGCCAATCAGAGAACTGTGTACAAGCTGATCACTTACCCTGCGATCCCCCTTCTCCTGGCCTTTAAAAATGCTTTGCCAAAACTCTTCGGGGAGCTCGAGACTTTTCAGGGCATGAGCCACCTCGTCTTCTTGCATGGCCTTGCAATAAACCTTTCTCTGCTCCAAACTATGACGTTTCAGTTTGTTTAGCTTCACTGTGTGTAGGGCTCACGAACTTGCGTTAACATTTCTTGTTTGTAGAAAAAGGCTACTAGGCCTCCTGAGTTCCAAAGAGCAGACTCAAGCAGTTACCGATTAGGGGAGTGAGGGAATGCAGAAACAAAGGAAAAGCAGTCAAGAAACAATAGTTCAGCAAGAAAACAGAGCGCTAGTTCCTCTTCGAGGGGTATACATAACAATCTGGTATATATCTTTGAATTGTTCTGTAGAAACTAAGAACCCCATCCACCCAGGTGGGGGATGGTGACTACATGCTGACCACAAACAGTAGACCCCAGACTGGTTGGAGTCAGAAGGTTGATTAAGACGCCAGAAACATCACCACCAACCAATCAGAAAAAAGTCCATGAGCTGCAGCCCTCACCCCAAATGTTGCCTTTAAAAACCCTTCCCTGAAAGCCATCAGGGAGTTCAGGTCTTTTGAGCATGAGCTGCCAGTTCTCCTTGCTTAGCACACTGCAATAAATGCTGTACTTTCCTTCACCACAACCGGGTGTCAGGAGATTGGCTTTGCTGTGTGGAGGGTGAGTGAACCCAAGTTCTGTTAGGTAAGACTAGTGACAAATTTTATTCACCTTTCATTTTTTCCTAATTAAAATTTTTAAAAATAATATTTAAAATAATATAGCCAAAATATTATCATTTTGACATATAATCAATATTTTAAAATAAATTTAGATATTAAAACTTTTTTTCATATGAAGTCTTCAAAATTGATTGTGTATTTTACGCTTACCACATGTTTCAACGCAGTCCAGACACATTTCATGGGCTCAGTAGCCACATGTGGCTAGTGGCTACCACATTAGACAATACAACTGCTGAGTTTATGCCAAATAGTAGAATTGCTGGGTTATAAGATCTGCGCATTTTATTTCTCTTTTTTTAAGATATAAATGTTTAATGATATGAGTAGATAGCTCAAGGGCAAGCAAATTTGATCAGCCCTTTAGAAATTAAAGAGTAGTCTTGTAAGCATACGGGAGGAAAATTTTTCTTTCTCCCCTTCTAGGTTCTTTGGCTGGCTTAATAATTTAATTGACACAAGACATTAACAGGAGAAAAACAAACAAAAGTTTATAACACATATACATGGGAAAGGCCCAGTAAAATTGAGTAATTTCCCCAATTGGCGCAAGTCCTCACCTTAAATACCATCTTCAGCTAAAGACAAAAGAAGATGGGTGGAGTAGGGGGACAGTCACTTTGAGCAGTTATCAAAAAAAGAAAAACACACAAAAACACACAGTAAACAAAAGGAACATTGTGCTGCATTGATAAGAGTTTTAGAGGTTTGGTCTTCCCCCCTCTTCCTAGTCGAGGGAGGGAGATACCCTCACAAAGGGTGATTTCCCTTATATATAAAAATATCTTTACAAAAGGGTAACTTTTACAGTACTTAGTTTCCAGAGCTTCTCTTGTGTCTCAGTTTCTTAAAAATAACCAGTTTAAAATGATCCTTGTGCCCAAGAGGCATATTTTGGGGTGGCATATTCTGCTCCCCTAAATAGGAATACTAAGTATTGACAATTAAAAACAAACTTAAAATATTCTTGATGTAAGCACAGTAAATAAAAAACTGGTCAAGTGAGGATGGAGGAAACATGTTTAGTCTAGTGGAAAGAAGTGACAGGCTTAGTTTCAAACACTGAATTAATAAAATTTATGAATTTAATTTCATAATGCAGTATTAAGGTTTTAGCATAATTGACTTCACAATGGCTTTACTTAAGGAATTAAAAAATATAATTCTGTCCTTTAGTAAAAAAGGTCATCTGGATTAGCAATAGATTGAAAAAAAAATTGCAATTACTTTTTTTCTAGTTCTGACCAAAATGTAAATTCTGTGTATATTTGCAGAAGATATTTTGGGTTCATACTTTTGTTTCCATGATAAAAATATAAACCACGCTTAAAAGAGGTTCATGAACAAGGAGCTCCCCTTGTTCTAGGTCTTGCACAGAACGCATTAAGAAGATTCTTAAATAAGGTGAAAGCAAGATGTTCCAAGATTATCATTGGAGGAGGAATCTCCTCAGGGAAGAGGCAAGATTTACCTTCCCCGAGGAATATTTCACTAGTGACTCCGCCATTGTCAGTACAGCTGACCTGCATGGTCCTGCTTCGCCCAGCAACACTCTGGCACAGGGGTGGGGAGGAGTTGAGTCCAGAGCACTCCTCCCAGAATATTCCAACGTCTAGAAGAGAAAAGGCCAGGTGTTCATAAAAGAGACAGGTGGGTTAACGTGACACCTGTGTGCTGTGCAGTGTGGCAGATTTATGCTCCACTTACTGGGCGCTGTCATCCTCTGCTTTGTGTGGACGTGTGTATACAGCTAACCCTGTGCCTAGGGCATCTAATCTCATCAAGACCAAAGCCCAAGAAGATGAGCTTCAGATACTCAGTGCTTCCCGGCCCTGCTCTCTGTGTTCACGCGTCTCCCGTGAGCAATGACCTCCTTTCCTCTGAATGGTGGACACCAGGCAAGCCTCCTGTTACAGGGAAGCCCACCCACTAACAAGGTCTCAGCTCTACCCTACAGCTCCAGCAGGACCCTGTGGGCAGGGAAGTGACTGTGTATCCAGTTAGTTCCTTCATTTTTTTCAGTACATATGTGTTGAATGAATAAGTGATATGAAGATAAGTAAGAACCTGTTCTGCGCTCCAGGAGTTAAAAATTCAACGGAAGAAAACACGTACACAATATTCCTCTTGCTGCAAGGGAGATTGTGCGGACTTTTATGATTGACACAATGCTACGGGCAATGAGGGCAGGAGAGAGGTGCTTTCTACTTTGCATAGCATTGAGGATTGTTCCACAATTTAATTTAATTTTAGTTTTCATGTGAAAATGCACACGAATGCAATGAGTTTTTTAAAATGCTAAATTTAGTAAGCAAAGCTCATCAGGGAAAAAAAAAACTACACGGTCACCTCTAAACTTTAACATGATGTAAAGAGCCTTAGCATTAATTTTTTTTCTTTTTCGTTATAAAACCTATTTTTATTTTTAAAATCAGAGAAGACAGCGCTTCCCGCGTTTCCTGCCTCCGAGGAACGGGGTATAAAAAACCCCACTCACGTGCCCAGTCCTCACGCGGTTCTCCCAACTAAGAACCCGGGCCAACCTGAGGAAGCAGAGAGAGGACGCACGCGGAGTCCAGCCCTCCGCCCAGACCACGGAAACGCCCTGAGGGTGTGCTGACCTCTGCCGGGTGGCCCGAGGCGCCTGCAAGAGCAGATGTGGGCGAGGCGGGCGAGGCCCATGAGGCCGGCTAGGCGGGGATGCGCTGGGCGGGGCCTAGAGGGGCGGCCCGAGGGGCGTGGCGCGCGGGCGCGCGGATGGGCGGCCCGAGGCCGGGCGGTGAGGTCCTCCAGCGCCACCGGCGCAGCGCAGTGCAGCGTAACGCCAGGCGAGGAGCGTACCGGCGCGGCCCAGCACCTTCCAGCGTCCTCGGGACCAGGCGCTCGCTGCTGGTAACTAACTCCCTACGAGGTCCCTGCTCGGCTGTCTGGCTGCAGGGGAGGAAAGGGGAAGGATAGGCTGGAGGGAGGGAGCCGGGTCTTAGCCAGGACCCCGCTACTCCGAGCCGGGTCAGCTCCGCCGGGGAAGGGGAAGCGTAGCCGGGGCAGGAGAAAGAGGACGCGCGGTGGGAATCGGTTTCGAGCTTGTGCGCCCGGGGCCGGGGATGGTGCAGGGCGACCCTGCCTCGACCCTACTCTTCCGTCCGGTCAGGGGAGCCTGGGGCTAGGACTCTGGTTCCCAGTGTCACCTGGAAGCCACTTTTTCTGGTCTCTTTCCCCCTGGTCCACGTAGCGAGTAGGAGCTTAGGAATCGGAGTTGGCGGCTGCGGGCGTGGATAGTCAGGGAGCGAACAGTTAATCATTGTTGTCCCTTCGGGCCAGAGGCTTTAACTTCATTTAATCCTAACTGTGGCCCTGCGGAGAGGCATTTATTACCCCCATTCTACTGAAAAAGAAGCCTACTCCAGGATAATAAATGACTCACCCTGGGGCAAACCACTGGAAAAGAGACGCTACTCAAGGGCTCTGAAGCCCTCACGCGTCTCCCCATCTTCCTGTTCCCTCTCTATCCTTCACGCCGAGTCTAGGAAACGCGTGCAGCTGAGTCTATGATGAAACAGGTGATTCTTCTTAAACTCATTCTACTCCCTTCCTCGGTGTCTTTTTGGTTTTGTGTTGTTAGCACCCAATTTCTGATTTAAATGTTTCCAATTTTTGTTTATTAGCTTTTAAGGTGGAAGAAGCTCTCGCTCACAGCTCTTTTCCCCCCTTGCAGCCCTTTCTCTGGACGCCGAGCAAAACACAGGCACCCCTGCCTGCTACACACTTCTCATCTTTCCCGTTGGATGAGGTCGCTTGTAGGTCCAGCCTCGGCCTTAGGGCTGCCCGGTTGGAGGTGAGTCTTGTATCACCTGACATCCTGCACACCCTTGGCTTTGTGATTTCTTTTGAGAGAGAAGAGAATCTTCATTTTAGAATTAGTAGGACAAGAGGCAAATTGGGAAGATATACAGTGTTCAGAGAAAGCATGGTCTGCATCTGGTGAGGGGTAGGTGAGGCATCTGGTCAGGGACTTGCATGCTCCTCTGGGGCATTCTGCCCCCCTTTTAGAGCTGTTCTGAAAGGCAGATTTGTTTTATAAAGGGGAGGAGGAGGGCTGAATGGTTGTTAAAGATCAGTGTAAATTACCTGCTAGGAACCCAGGCAGTTCCAATCAAGCCCCCCTGCCAGAGGATTTGGTAACAGATTTCAGTTAGGGCAAGAAGGAAAATGCGGGCTCTGTGGCTCTCTGCTGTCGCTTAATGGATTTTTTGCAGGCCTTCAGGATGGTAGTGCTAGGAAGATTTTGAGTTCTCAGAAGTGGCTAACTCCTCTATGTTTAAAAACAATGTAATATACGGTGAATTTACTTTTACTCAGTTTTATTGATAGATGAAAGAAGTTTTGTTTGTTTGTTTGATTTCCCTGTTTCATGGTGAGGGTTTAAAGGTTCCTGTCAGCTCCTCTGCCTTTGCTTCAGCCTGACCTTGGAAAGAGCCTTCTCAGCCTTGGCCCTTCCATTCTTCATTAATTATAGTTCATCCTTGATTAATTATAGGACTGCTTCAAGTCACTAGTTACTTCTTTTCCATTTGCAATTTAGTTGCTTAACGCTAAGGAAAATGTTTTTCTTGAGAACTATCAACTATTTACAAAATGAAATCAACAGATTTACAGGCACGGAGCAAGTAATGTGTGGGGAGAGCTAAATGGACCTTGATTGGTCCCAGATGACCTGCAGAGGACCTGCCAACACCTGGGTGGGTATCGGCCATTTCCTCCCTATAACTGTGCAGGAATTCTGGCCCAATGTGACCAGAGCTCCCCCACCCAATAACTGAAAAATCTTTATTAAAAAATATGTAAAAAGGGACTTTAAATATTGGCTCTTTTTTTTTCTTTTTTAAAACACAAGAAATCAAATCACATTTGGTTCATGCTGCATCATCTGTTTTCAAATCTCTTAGAAACTGCTATACCTGGTGATCACATTCTCAAGTGAATGAAAAATTCTGACCTATGATGTATATATTGTACATTTTTCATGAAATGAGGTGGTAGGAAACAAATTAATACTATTGAAAATGATCTCTTCTGAATCTCAATTTCTCTTTTCTATGAAGTGTACATTAGTGTAGCTGCATTGAGGAAAGTAGTCTTTTTTGGGCCAACCAAGGAATTTTGTTACTGTTTATTCATGGTACTAGCTCAGGATGTCAGATGCCTTACTCCCTGCCTTAAAAAGGGAGTTCCCAAATGACTATTCTTGTAAATCTGGTCTTTCTCCTGGGGCCCGTCTGTACTTTTAACCACAATGGCTTTGACACAGGAGGCATGGCTTCAGGTTGTCATATGTCCTTTTGCCTATCTGTAGCAAACGCATGTACGCTGAGACCAGAGTTTCTCAACTTCGGGACTTTTGACATTTTTGGCCAGATAATTTCCTGTTGGGATTGTCTTGTGCATTGTAAGATGTGTAGCAGTGTCCCTGGCTTGACTCACTGGATGTCACCAGTCCCCTCCGTCTAGGTTTTTTTTTTTTTTTTAAATTAATTAATTAATTAATTTGGCTGCGACAGATCTTAGCTGCGGCACGCGAGCTCTTTGTTGTGGTGCGCGGGCTTCTCTCTAGTTGTGGCACTCTGGCTCTAGAGCACAGGGGCTCAGTAGTTGCGGCGTGTGGGCTTAGTCGCCCCTGTGGCACGTGGGATCTTAGTTCCCCAACCAGGGATCAAACCTGGGTCCTCTGCATTGGAAGGCGGAGTCTTAACCACTGGATCACCAGGGAAGTCCCCCCTCCATCTAGTTATAACAACCAAAAATGTCTCCAGACATTGCCAAATGTCCCCTGGGGAACAGAGTCACCCAGTTGAGAAAAACATGCACCAATAGTTAAAATGCTCTAGATGTTTATTAACTAAACTGTATACTAAACACAGTTAACTTTAAACTTCTAATGAGTAGAGAAGCTATTGGTAAAGTTTAAACATCTGACATTTAAAATATTTTTATAATAAAGATGATTAAACCAGTGTTCTTCGTGAATGGCCACGTGTATTCTGCCAGGTTTTATCGCCAAAGAAATCTCAAGTGTTTGCTGCAGCTGTCAAATTTCTAAAGTTTAAAATGTGGAAGCTAAAACGGGGTTATACAGCAGTTTTCATTTTTCTCTTTAGTGTGCTCATTGTCTTTCAGTTTTTTTTTTAAGGTGATGGAGTATCAGTGGACCATGGTTATTGATTTGAAAAAATTGACACAATCCCTAATATTAGAACAACAAACAAAAAATTTTAAGCAAAAATTTTAAAAGAGAGACTCAATCTAAGTCATGTTCAGAGTGGAATTTAGTTTTAAAAGAAATTTAAAACTTTTTGCCTAACAGCAATAACTAGGACAACCATGTGTTTCTGTAGTCTGAGATGTCCTAATTTTATAAAAGAGAATGCTAAGTAATATATGATATTGCTTATCAGAAGGAAAAATGTCCTGCAAGTATAATCCTCTTTTTTTAGACCATGGGAGGTTGAAAACATTGCCCTGGTTATAAACGATGCATCCTTAGAGAAATCAGACTAATTTGTAAGACTCAGGACTGGCTACATAATTTGTGGGGCCCCTTGTTTAAATATTATGAAGAATTTCAGGGTGGCGACAGACAGCTGAGCGCTAAGCAAAGCTCAGGGTCCTGTGCAACGGCACACAGGAAACTGGCCCTGGTAAAACTCTGTCCATAGCTCAAAAGAGGATTGTGGTTACAAATGCAAATCCAGAGAAGTGTTCCTGCTGCCATGAAGCACCCAGAATTTCTGATTCTTTGATTGTCCAAATATTTCCAATCAGGAGTCTATGTGTATTTGATAAGCAGTGCACTAAATTTACTACGAACTTCCTCCCATGATTAATTTTTCTTTTGCTAAAGAGGGAGCCAGATAGTTTGCGAGGGACCTGGGCACCTGCACCTGTTTACTCATTGAACAGCTATTTACTGAGCACCTGTTTGATGCCAGGCATTGTCAGCTCTGGGGCTACAGCTGTGAATGGGATAGAGGGTCCCTGCCTTTATGAACCATTTAGTCTAGTGGCTGGTTGGTGGGGGGCAGGGGGCTGACTAGCACATAGTCACACAGGCAATCACAGTCATAAGTGGTACTTCAGAAAAGCACAGATGTCCAGAGAACATTTAACCTGGGGACCTAACCTAGTTTAGGGGAGGGAATTACTCAGGGTAGGTCCACCTAAAAAGAGACATTTAAAATGAGGCCTTAAAAATTAGAAGGAAGTAGTCAGGTGAATTAGGGTTTAAAGTTCCAGGCTGAAATGGTTGAGACCAAGGAAGGAACGTGGCTTGGGATGAGGCCTCTTGGGTCATTTTTTGGACTTCGGACTTTAATGAAAAGGTAGGGAGATCTCATTGAAAGCTTTCAAATGGGAGATGAGATGATTAGATTTGGGTTTAAAAAATGATATCGTCACTGCTGTGTTTGGAGGGGTAAGCCCTGTTGGCATATACAGTGCCTTTGTGCAAACCAGAAAAAGGCTTCCCTTCTGGGTGGACCAATTAGAAAAGGTGTACTGTTTGTCTCACCAGATCAGGCCTAAAGGTAGCCCCCTGAGCCAGTCACTTTGTGTGGGCACAGCCTGTGCAGTCATATGCGGCTACCCTGGGGAGGGGGAGAATTGGGTGCAATAGTGCAAAGGCTTTTCAGGCACCCAGGGATAGAGGGGGGGCTTGGGAGGGAGGGAGAGAGGGAGAGAGACATTGAGTTTGTAGTTAAAAATCAGTAAGAAGGTAGTGACTATTTGGATATAGTTGATAGAGAGGGAGGTATCAAGGATGATTTAAAAGTTTGGCATAAATACCTGAGTGGGATAGGATGGTGAAACCATTTATGGTTGAAGGCACTAGAGGAGGAGTGGGTTGGTACAGGGTGGGAGAGGGAAGGTAATCCATTCATATCTGTTTGCTTGTGAGACGTCCAGGTGGAGTCAGGGAGTAGGCAACGGGAACTCCTGAAAGAGATCTGGGGTGGAAATGACATGTTTGGGAGGTATTGCATATGAAAAAGATCCTCCAGTGCTCCACTAGCTCAGTCTGTCAGAGCATGAGATGCTTAAAAAAGATCATCCAAAGAGGGGTGTAGAATGAGAAGCAGAGGGGGCTGGTCCTGGAGAGTTTGATCATTGTGCTCGGATGAAGAGGAGAAATTGGTTAAGACTGAGAAGCCAGGTACACCTGCGGGGTAGGGAGGAAATATGGGGTCTGTGGCCCACTCTTTGCTTGTTTCTTTTTGACTTGTTTTTTCAAATTGAGATTGAAGAAACTTGAACGTATTCTGATGCTGTTGGGAAGTTTCTAGCAGAGATGGGAGAGGCTGAGGATGTGGGAGTGAGAAGGCACCCTAGGTAGCCTCAGGATGAGACTGGTCACTAGAAAGACCAAGTAATTAAGAGGGTTGGAACTTTTCAGCCCCACACGGTGACCTCTGGGAAGGGGAGGAGGTGCTAGGGATTGGGTTATAAAAACACTGGAACAACACCGTTTGGAGAGCTTCTGGGTTGCTGCACACATCAAGGTGCTGAGCAGGGGTAGTCTGCCGGGAGGAGAAGCCAGGAAGCTCGGCACCCGTTCCCCTATACCTTGCCCTATGTATCTCTTCCTTTTGGCTGTTGCTGAGTTGTATGCTTTCTAATAAACTGTAGTAGTAAGTAAAGTGTTTTCTGGAATCCTAGCTGTGCTAGCAAATTTTTGAACCTGGGGTTGGGGTGTCATGAGAAACGCTGAATTCACGGAACCCCCAAATTTATAATTTGCCTGGGCACCCCATTTGCAGCTGATGACGGAAGTGCGGGCAGTCTTGTGGGACTGAGCCCTTAATCTGTGGGGTCTGGGCTGACTCCAGCTAGTTCGTGACAGAATTGAACTGAATGGTTGAGTACCCAGTTGGTGTCAGAATTGGTGGGCGTCAGGAGGAAAAACCCCGCATTTGGTGTCAGAAGTGTTGTAAAAAGCACCTCAGCCCCACGTACCTGAAATAGCCTCTTACTACCTTTTTTTCAAATCATTTCCCACCTTTCACCTTATACTTTTTTTTTTCTTTTTTTTAAGATGATTAACAGCAGGATTTGCAGTGTTTGAGAATCAATTGAAATATGACTTTATAGCTACTTTTTAAAATTTATTTATTTTTATTTATTTATTTTTAGCTGTGTTGGGTCTTCGTTTCTGTGTGAGGGCTTTCTCTAGTTGCGGCGAGCGGGGGCCACTCTTCATCGCGGTGCGCGGGCCTCTCACTATCGCGGCCCCTCCCGTTGCGGGGCACAGGCTCCAGACGCGCAGGCTCAGTAGTTGTGGCTCACGGGCCCAGTTGCTCCGCGGCATGTGGGATCTTCCCAGACCAGGGCTCGAACCCGTGTCCCCTGCATTAGCAGGCAGATTCTCAACCACTGCGCCACCAGGGAAGCCCTCACCTTATACTTGATGACTAAAGGCATTAATGCTCACCTGAGAGCTTATTTTGATGGACATCAAGGCCCCTGGGGTGGGGGGGAGGCTTCTGGAGGGAAAGGGTCTTCCCAGGCTCCCTCCTCAATGTGCAGGTACATGTCCAAGTTCTCAGTGTTGACTATACATTAGGAACACTTGGGAGCTTTAAAAATTCCTGCCACTCAGGTCAAACTGCAGACCAATTCCATCGAATCTCAGGGAGGGGGATCGGTATTCTTGGAAAGCTCCCCGGTAGTTCCAACATGTGTACAGCCAAGGTTGAGAGCCACTCCCTCGGCTACCAGACCATTTAAAGCCATTCTGCCCCATTGAGCTCCAGCCTATTACCTGGAATTTACTGTATTTGCCTATTGTGTAAGAACAATTAGGTTGAGACCATTATGAACGAAATAGATTGGCATCCAAAGCAGGAGGCAAATGACGATTCTGTGGGGGTGTTGAAGGAAAGTATAAGACCTTCTATTTATAATTTTGTAAATATTTAAGAAGGAAACCAAGCTGTCTTAATAGTTAAAGTCTGTGTTGCCATTGGTGCCTTCTGGATCTGCTATCCTGTGCGAGGAGTGTGATTTCCTAAGGAGGAGGAGGAGGCTGGGATTCCTCGCCCAGGTGGGGCCCTCCTCACCTCGCCCTTAAGCATATTGTGAAGTGTTGCAATTTGCCAGTGACAGGGTATCATTGAGTTATGTAGTTGTTTTATCAACACAAAGGCTTTAAATCACGGCATCTCTCAAACAGTGAACTGAGACTTAGCTGTGAGTGGGTTACAGGTGTCCTGAGATTTGATTCTCAGCCACGGGAGCTGAAGTTGAGCATTCGCCTCGTTGGATGTGTGTCAGGGCATGAGAGAGAATTGCAGCTTCAGGTGGTGGATGCTTTACCATCCTTTATAATGCTCTGGGGAGGGAGCGTGACCATCTTCGCACCACTCAGCATCCCTGGTTCTCTTCCCGGCACCCACCTAAGAGTGGTTGAGTTTACAGGTGTCTGCATCTTTTTTTTAACAAAAGACAAGGTTTCCAGATTTGCTGCCCTTTCCCAGTTTTGCTGTGCCTGTCAGTAGTTGCAGCTACTTTGGAGAGCAGGAACAATCCAAGATAAGTGTGAAATTCTCACAAGGAGAGGGGGAGTGACTGCTTTTCAGAAGAAATTTATGCTACAGAGGCATTTGGAAATAACCATTTGGAAAACGTTTGCATTAGGATGTGAACATGGTGCCAAGAAATATGGTAGATTTGTGAGTTATCAAAACTCTCCCCTTCCCAAAAGAAAAAACTTTTCATTTTTATTTTATTTATTTATTTATTTAAAATTAATTAATTAATTAATTTTTATTTTTGGCTGAGTTGGGTCTTTGTTGCCGCGCACGGGCTTTGTCTAGTTGCGGCGAGCGGGGCTACTCTTCGTTGTGGTGCGCGGGCTTCTCATTGCGGTGGCTTCTCTTGTTGCAGAGCACGGGCTCTAGGCCCGTGGGCTCAGTCGCTGTGGCTTGCAGGGGCTTAGTTGCTCCGCCGCGTGTTGGATCTTCCTGGACCAGGAGTCGAACCCGTGTCCCCTGCATTGGCAGGCGGATTCTTACCCGCGCCCCCTGCAATGGAAGCGTGGAGTCTCAACCACTGGACCGCCAGGGAAGTCCCAGAAAAAACTTTTAAAAACTTGGAAACAGAATTGTCTACCTGTTAAAATGTTTTAGGTGAAGAATATCAGTAAGTTTTGAATCTATTTGTTGAATTTATAAAAATGTGACACCTGAGACTAATTGCAAGAACGACTGATTGAAACTTTACCAGTTGAATCTCATCAAGGAGCTTTTTATAATTGGTCAATAGACAGAAAAGTATCAAGATTTGGGAAGCAGAGCTAAGTGTGTTCTGCTGTTTTTCCAGTGTATCCCTGTCACCCCAGACAGCCATTAAAGCAAAATGTTACAGTACACTGAGCTTGGAAGCAGTCATTCAAGCGCTGGATCGCAAAGTAATTGGGGGTTTTC
The DNA here is from genome assembly GCF_028023285.1 of Balaenoptera ricei. Classification (NCBI taxonomy): domain Eukaryota; kingdom Metazoa; phylum Chordata; class Mammalia; order Artiodactyla; family Balaenopteridae; genus Balaenoptera; species Balaenoptera ricei. The sequence goes on from NC_082644.1 coordinate 79,355,918, forward strand.
AAAAATAGTGAAGCATATTTAATATATTGCTTTCATTACAAATATTAATAAAAATTTGTAGTGAGCAAGAACTCTTGTGCCCTAAGTGACTAAGCTAATAGGTTTTATTTCCTCTTGCGCCACCTTTTTGTTTTGTAATGCACATCATTTAAGGTACATATGTACAGTAGTACATGTAATTATTAAAGAAATATACATATATTGAAGGTACTTAAAGCTTTTACTCTTAGTATTTGTAGTAAAAATTTTGCAAGCTTATCATTAAAAACTTTGAGTCAAACTGCTGTGTCTCTCCTCCCCCCCGCCACACACATAGGACAGTCTGAAAACTTGCTTTCCTTGTAAACTTTAATCTAAAACTGCCTCTTTCCCATGATACGCTCCTGTAGCTCACTCAGTGGAAAATAAAACTGCTATTAGAGTAAAAATAAGTGCTCAAACTCTGGAAGGAATTGAATGCTGTGTCTTGTTTCCCTTGAAATGTGTACATTAAACTTCCTTTAAACAAGCCACTTTGAACACTTTAAAAAACAAGCACAAAAAGCCATGGAACTTCAAGAAATCTTGTCGTCAGCCCTTTGCTCTGGGACAGGTAAATGCTTTAAGTCATGTGGCTTCCCTTTCACTAGCCACGTCATTGCTGTTGTCCGTGCACCCGTACAAGCCAGTTTGGGTATTTTTGGCAAGCAGAGATTGGTGGAGGGCTGCAGTTCTCTGGGCAGGTGAAGGTTAAAACGCCAGTCCAGGTCAGCTGTGTCCTGTCTTGGAGCTCTGATTGCCTCTCCCGCAAAAGGTTGACTTGAGGCACAGGGTGTCAGACATTCCAGCAGGATTCAGCTGACCATCATCATGTTGCAGTCAGGTAATCACGAATTTTCTGGAATCAGCAGCTGGACCCAGTAATGCTCCCAGGGCACCATCCCAGGCTGTTTGACTTGCCAGGCTTATGTGTCCTTTGGATGTAAGCGTAGGACGTGCCTCTAGAATATCCCTAACCCATCCACATAGATGGAGCATCCTGATCTCATCTTTGTCCACTCTGCTCAAATGCCCTGTTAATCAAAGTCATTAGCTTCACCCAGGAAGATCCAGTTCTAACACTCCTGCTAATTAACAAAACCTCTGGTTTGCAGTGAAAATACCTGAAGCACTCGTAGTAGCTGCCACTGGAGTGTGGCTGTCCCAGGAATGTGTTCCTGTTTAGGGCTCTTGACCTCTCTAGCTCCCAGGTATAGATGAAAACCAGCACATTTACATCTTACTGGCTCTGCTGAAGTATTTTAAAAGTACACTGTAGTCAACCTAACAATATTGTGTTGATTGCCTTTTATCAGAGAACTTGCAAGTTCCCTGAAAATAGGCATGGCTATAAAAATACAAGATTTTCAGGACTTCCCTGGCGGTCCAGTGGTTAAGACTCCACGTTCCCAATGCAGGGGAACCCTGGTCGGGGAGCTAAGATCCTGCATGCAGCACAGCACGGCCAAAAAAGGAAAAAAACAAACAAACAAAAAAACACCAAGATTTTCAAACACATGCACAAATCAAAATGAGTGCCTTTGAACACCTTGTTTGGTATCCATGAAAGCAGGACCCTGTGGAGCCCTCCCAAGTACAAAGCCTTTCCATGCCCCACCACTTCTTGTTGTAGGGAAAAGATTTTAGCCTCCTAGACCTTCCCTGAGTTCCAAAGGTCAGATTCAAATAGTTACTACTTAGAGGATGGAGGGAATGCAGAAACAAAGGAAAGGCAGTCAAGGAACAAATAGTGCAGCCATCAGTCAGGGGGCCCTGGTTTCTCCTGAAGGGATCTCTGATCTCTTTTACGGGAACTAAGGCCCCTCACCCAGGTGGAGGGTGGTAACTTCAGGCCCGTGGGCCCCAGACTGGTTGGAACCAGAAGGCTGATGGTTGAGATTGTTGGAACACCACCCTGTTGCCTCACCACCAACCAATCAGAGGAAGGGCACACACCCTGCAGACCTGCCCCCCAAAGTTTGCCTAAAAAAAAACTGTTTCCCCAAAACCGTCGAGGAGTTTGGGGTTTTTTGAGCATTGGCAGACCCGGACTCCTTGTCTGGTGCCTTACAATAAAGGCTGAATTTTCCTTCACCATAACCCAGTGTCAGTAGATTGGCTTTACTGTGCACAGATGCATGGACCCAAGTTTGGTTCTGTAACATCCTTAGACGTTTCTGGTTTTTTTGAGGATTAGCCTCTGCTAAATTGGACCCATTAGGAAAGAGACCAGTGTTTGATGGTAGATGTGATTTTGGAACATGGTGAAAGTCAGCGTTACAAGGTAGATTGATCATGCTTAGTAGTACCATTTTGGGGAGGTGAGGTAGGGAGGTTAAAAATAAAGTGTAAATGTAAGAAAATAATACACTAGATTTCTTGTTGGGCTCATATAGAGACTTTTTTTTCTTTCTTTTTTTGGTTATGAAATTTGACCTGTATTGAAAGGGGATGGAAGAAAAGAAAAGAAGCGAAGTTTGATGGCCATTAACCACACAGGAATCAGATTTCCCTTTTGGGTTTGTATGGCCGGCCCTTCATATCTCCCCCACCCCCATTCCCCTCCCCCACCAAATTGAGTTGAGGCAAAGCAGTAGAGTGTAAAAACGCACATTCTGACAGGGTGAAGTTCAGGGTGAACGCTCAGCCTTTCCACTCACAGTTGACCCTTAGAAAAGTCACTTGTGCCCCTGGGCCCCAGCTTCTTCGTGAGTTAAAGAGGAGAGTGGGGCTTGGGACTAGCTGGATTTTTTATGGTTGTAATCTGCTGCTCTAAAATGTGTTCTTGGTCAAATTTGAGAAATTCTGAATACCCTGTCCCTTGTTCCTGTCTTTAAATATTCATGGTGAGCATTACCATCTTGAGAGCTATTAGAAGGAAGAAGCCCGGGAGTACAGCATCTGGTCCAACTTTCTTTCTGACCACATTTCTCATAATTTATTGGACCACAGGATCCACCTGACCCCCACAACCTAGTAACTGCCCACCACAGCTGGTGTTTCTAGCCGGACTAGATGCATTCTCAAGTTTCTTGCAGCTCTACAATGGATGAATTGTTTCCAAAATAGTTTTTTACTGTATTGACCAAGCCTATAATTTCCCGCAGAAGGCTCAGCAAGTAACCTTTGTGTGAACTCTTTGAGATCAGGAAGATGCATTATTTGTGATTGTATTTTTCCCCTAGAACCTATATGATAGGTTTTGTATAATAGCTTTTTGTATAACACAGTGTTTTGTATAATAGCTGCTTGTGTGGAATTAAGTGTATTCAGGTATTTGTCAATAAACTTGAGATACAGTTTCTTATTTGGGGGGCGGGGTGTCTGAAAAAAGTTAGATAGGAATTAAAGATTTGAACAATGTCCAGATGAGGAAATATAAACAATAATAATGAATACATTGCTAATGTTCATTGAAGGCTCATTATGTATCAAGTATAGTGTAAGTACATTACAGGTTGGCTCACTTATTCTCTATAAAAACTAATGTATGTATGATCCTTAACCCAAATAAATTGCTTAAAATTATTATTTTTTAACATCTTTATTGGAGTAGAATTGCTTTACAATGGTGTGTTAGTTTCTGCTTTATAACAAAGTGAATCAGCTATACATATACATATAGCCTCATATCTCCTCCCTCTTGCGTCTCCTTCCCACCCTCCCTATCCCACCCCTCTAGGTGGTCACAAAGCACCGAGCTGATCTCCCCACGCCACACAGCCGCCTCCCACTAGCTATCTATTTTACATTTGGTAGTATATATAAGTCCATGCCACTCTCTCACTTAATCCTTTGTCAGTTGATTTATTTACAGATATTTTCTCCCATTCTGAGGGTTGTCTTTTCATCTTGTTTAGGGTTTCCTTTGCTGTGCAAAAGCTTTTAAGTTTCATTAGGTCCCATTTGTTTATTTTTGTTTTTATTTCCATTTCTCTAGGAGGTGGGTCAAAAAGGATCTTGCTGTGATTTATGTCACAGAGTGTTCTGCCTATGTTTTCCTCTAATAAGAGTTTTATAGTGTCTGGCCTTACATTTAGATCTTTAATTCATTTTGAATTTGTTAGGGAGTGTTCTAATTTCATTCTTTTACATGTAACTGTCCAGTTTTCCCAGCACCACTTATTGAAGAGCCTGTCTTGTCTCCATTGTATATGCTTGCCTCCTTTATCAAAAATAAGGTGACCATATGTGCGTGGGTTTATCACTGGGCTTTCTATCCTGTTCCATTGATCTATATTTCTGTTTTTGTGCCAGTACCATACCATACTGTCTTGATTACTGTAGCTTTGTAGTATAGTCTGAAGTCCGGGAGCCTGATTCCTCCAGCTCCATTTTTCTTTCTCAGGATTGCTTTGGCTATTCGGGGTCTTTTGTGTCTCCATACAAATTGTGAAATTTTTTGTTCTAGTTCTGTGAAAAATGCCATTGGTAGTTTAATAGGGATTGCATTGAATCTGTAGGTTGCTTTGGGTAGTATAGTCATTTTCACAATGCTGATTTTTCCAATCCAAGAACATGATATATCTCCCATCTGTTGGTATCATCTTTAATTTCTTTCATCAGTGTCTTATAATTTTCTGCATACAGGTCTTTTGTCTCCTTAGGTAGGTTTATTCCTAGGTATTTTATTCTTTTTGTTGCAGTGGTAAATGGGAGTGTTTCCTTAATTTCTCTTTCAGATTCTTCATCATTAGTGTATAGGAATGCAAGAGATTTCTGTGCATTAATTTTGTATCCTGCTACTTTACCAAATTCATTGATTAGCTCTAGTAGTTTTCTGGTAGCGTCTTTAGGATTCTCTATGTATAGTATCATGTCATCCGCAGACAGTGACAGCTTTACTTCTTCTTTTTCCAATTTGGATTCCTTTTATTTCTTTTTCTTCTTTGATTGCTGTGGCTAAAACTTCCAAAACTATGTTGAATAATAGTGGTTAGAGTGGGCAACCTTGTCTTGTTCCTGATCTTAGAGGAAATGGTTTCAGTTTTTCACCATTGAGAATACCCATTGGCTGTGGGTTTGTCATATATGGACTTTATTATGTTGAGGTAAGTTCCCTCTATGCCTACTTTCTGCAGGGCTTTTATCATAAATGGGTGTTGAATTTTGTTGAAAGCTTTTTCTGCATCTATTGAGATGATCATGTGGTTTTTATTCTTCAATTTGTTAATATGGTGTATCACATTGATTGATTTGCGTATATTGAAGAATCCTTGCATTCCTAGGATAAACCCCACTTGATCATGGTGTATGATCCTTTTAATGTGCTGTTGGATTCTGTTTGCGAGTATTTTGTTGAGGATTTTTGCATCTATGTTCATCAGTGATATTGGCCTGTAGTTTTCTTTCTTTGTGACATCTTTGTCTGGTTTTGGTATCAGGGTGATGGTGGCCTCGTAGAATGAGTTTGGGAGTGTTCCTTCCTCTGCTATATTTTGGAAGAATTTGAGAAGGATAGGTGTTAGCTCTTCTCTAAATGTTTGATAGAATTTGCCTGTGAAGCCATCTGGTCCTGGGCTTCTGTTTGTTGGAAGATTTTTAATCACAGTCTCAATTTCTGTGCTTGTGATTGGTCTGTTTATATTTTCTCTTTCTTCCTGTTTCAGTCTCGGAAGGTTGTGCTTTTCTAAGAATTTGTCCATTTCTTCCAGGTTGTCCATTTTATTGGCATATAGTTGCATGTAGTAATCTCTCATGATCCTTTGTATTTCTGCAGTGTCAGTTGTTACTTCTCCTTTTTCCTTTCTAATTCTATTGATTTGAGTCTTCTCCTTTTTATTTCTTGATGAGTCTGGCTAATGGTGTATCAATTTTGTTTATCTTTTCAAAGAACCAGCTTTTAGTTTTATTGATCTTTGCTACTGTTTCCTTCATTTATTTTTCATTTATTTCTGATCTGATCTTTATGATTTCTTTCCTCCTGCTAACTTTGGGGTTTTTTTGTTCTTTCTTTAGTTGCTTTAGGTGTAAGGTTAGGTTGTTTATTTGAGATATTTTGTTTTTTAAGGTAGGATTGTATTGCTATAAAGTTCCCTCTTAGAACTGCTTTTGCTGCATCCCATAGGTTTTGGGTCATCGTGTTTTCATTGTCATTTGTTTCTAGGTATTTTTTGATATCCTCTTTGATTTCTTCAGTGATCTCTTGGTTTTTAAGTAGTGTATTGTTTAGCCTCCATGTGTTTGTATTTTTTACAGATTTTTTCCTGTAATTGATATCTAGTCTTATAGCATTGTGGTTGGAAAAGATACTTGATATGATTTCAGTTTTCTTAAATTTACCAAGGCTTGATTTGTGACCGAAGATATGATCTATCCTGGAGAATGTTCCATGAGCACTTGAGAAGAACGTGAATTCAGTTGTTTTTGGCTGGAATGTCCTATAAATATCAATTAAGTCCACCCTGTTTAATGTATCATTTAAAGCTTGTGTTTCCTTATTTATTTTCATTTTGGATGATCTGTCCATTGGTGAAAGTGGGGTGTTAAAAGTCCCCTACTATGATTGTGTTACTGTCGATTTCCCCTTTTATGGCTGTTAGGACTTGCCTTATGTATTGAGGTGCTCCTATGTTGGGTGCATAAATATTTACAATTGTTATATCTTCTTCTTGGATTGATCCCTTGATCATTATGTAGTGTCCTTCTTTGTTTCTTATAATAGTCTTTGTTTTAAAGTCTATTTTGTCTGATATGAGAATTGCTATTCCAGCTTTTTTTTGATTTCCTTTTGCATGGAATGTCTTTTCCCATCCTCTCATTTTTGGTCTGTATGTGTCCCTAGGTCTGAAGTGAGTCTCTTGTAGACAGCATATATACTGGTCTTGTTTTTGTATCCATTCAGCCAGTCTGTGTCTTTTGGTTGGAGCATTTAATCCATTTACATTTAAGGTACTTATCGATATGTATGTTCCTATTACCATTTTCTTAATTGTTTTGGGTTTGTTATTGTGGGTCTTTTCCTTCTTTTGTGTTTCCTGTCTAGAGAAGTTCTTTAAGCATTTGTTGTAAAGCTGGTTTGGTGGTGCTGACTTAGCTTTTGCTTGTGTGTAAAGGTTTTAATTTCTCTGTTGAATCTGAATGAGATCCTTGCTGGGTAGAGTAATCTTGGTTGTAGGTTTTTCCCTTTCATCACTTTAAGTATGTCCTGCCACTCCCTTCTGGCTTGCAGAGTTTCTGCTGAAAGATCAGCTGTTAACCTTATGGGGATTTCCTTATATGCTATTTGTTGTTTTTCCCTTGCTGCTTTTAATATTTTTTCTTTGTATTTAATTTTTGATCGTTTGATTAATATGTGTCTTGGCGTGTTTCTCCTTAGATTGTCCTGTATGGGACTCTCTGCGCTCCCTGGAGTTGATTAACTATTTCCTTTCCCGTATTAAGGAAGTTTTCAACTATAATCTCTTCAAATATTTTCTCAGTCCCTTTCTTTTTCTCTTCTTCTTCTGGGACCCCTATAATTCGAATGTTGGTGTGTTTAATGTTGTCCCAGAGGTCTCTGAGACTGTTCTCTATTCTTTTCATTCTTTTTTCTTTATTCTTCTCTGCAGTAGTTATTTCCACTATTTTATCTTCCAGGTCACTTATCTGTTCTTCTGCCTCAGTTATTCTGCTATTGATTCCTTCTAGAGGATTTTAAATTTCATTTATTGTGTTGTTCATCATTGTTTGTATACTCTTTAGTACTTCTAGGTCCTTGTTAAACGTTTCTTATATTTTCTCCATTCTGTTTCCAAGATTTTGGATCATCTTTACTAGCATTACTCTGAATTCTTTTTCAGGTAGACTGCCTATTTCCTCTTCATTTGTTTGGTCTTTTGGGTTTTTACCTAGCTCCTTCATCTGCTATGTTTTGCTTTACTTACTGTGTTTGGGGTCTCCTTTTCGCAGGCTGCAGGTTCATAGTTCCTGTTGTTTTTGGTGTCTGTCCCCAGTGGGTAAGGTTGGTTCAGTGGCTTGTGTAGGCTTCCTGGTGGAGGGGACTGGTGCCTGTGTTCTGGTGGATGAGGCTGGATCTTGTCTTTCTGGTGGGCAGGACCGTGTCTGGTGGTGTGTTTTGGGGTGTCTGTGACTTTATTATGATTTTAGGCAGCCTCTCTGCTAATGGGTGGGGTTGTGTTCCTGTCTTGCTAGTTGTTTGGCATAGGGTGTCCAGCACTGTATAGCTTGCTGGTCGTTGAGTGGAGCTGGGTCTTAGCGTTGAGATGGAGATCTCTGGGAGAGCTTTCGCCATTTGATATTACGTGGAGCTGGGAGGTCTCTGGTGGACCAGTGACCTGAACTTGGTTCTCCCACCTCAGCGACTCAGGCCTGACATCCGTTTGGAGCACCAAGACCCTGTCAGCCACACGGCTGAGAAGAAAAGGGAGAAAAAAAGAAAGAAAGAAAGAAAGAAAAATAAAGTGAAATAAAATAATTAATATAAAAAATAATTATTAAAAATAAAAAAGTTAAAATTAATAAAAAAAAGAAAGAAAAGAGAGAAAGAAGATAGCAACCAAACCAAAAAACAAATCCTCCAATGATAACAAGCACTAAAAACTATACTAAAAAAAGAAAAAATGGATAGACAGAACCCTAGGACAAATGGTAAAAGCAAAGCTGTACAGGCAAAATCACACACAGAAGCATACACATACACACTCACAAAAAGAGAAAAAGGGAAAAATATATATATATCGTTGCTCCCAAAGTCCACCTCCTCAATTTGGGATGATTCCTTGTCTATTCAGGTATTCCACAGATGCAGGGTACATCAAGTTGATTGTGGAGATTTAATCCGCTGCTCCTGAGGCTGCTGGGAGAAATTTCCCTTTCTCTTCTTTGTTCGCACAGCTCCCGGGGTTCAGCTTTGGATTTGGCCCCGCCTCTGCGTGTAGGTCGCCTGAGGGCATCTGTTCTTCACTCAGACAGGACGGGGTTAAAGGAGCAGCTGCTTCGGGGGCTCTGGCTCACTGAGCCCGGGGGGAGGGAGGGGTACAGATGCGGGGCGAGCCTGCAGGCGGCAGAGGCCAGCGTGACGTTGCACCAGCCTGAGGCGTGCCGTGTGTTCTCCCCGGGGAAGTTGTCCCCGGATCACGGGACCCTGGCAGTGGCGGGCTGCACAGGCTCCCGGGAGGGGCAGTGTGGGGAGTGACCTGTGCTCGCACACAGGCTTCTTGGTGGCGGCAGCAGCAGCCTTAGCACCTCATGCCTGTCTCTGGGGTCCACGCTGATAGCCGGGGCTTGCGCCCATCTCTGGAGCTTGTTTAGGTGATGCTCTGAATTCCCTCTCCTTGCGCACCCCGAAACAATGGTCTCTTGCCCCTTAGGGAGCTCCAAACCTTTTCCCAGACTCCCTCCTGGCTAGTTGTGGTGCACTAGCCCCCTTCAGGCTGTGTTCACGCTGCCAACCCCAGTCCTCTCCCTGCGATCCGACCTCCGAAGCCCGAGCCTCAGCTCCCAGCCCCCGCCCACCCAGGCGGGTGAGCAGACAAGCCTCTCGGGCTGGTGAGTGCTGGTCGGCCCTGACCCTCTGTGCGGGAATCTCTCCGCTTTGCCCTCTGCACCCGTTTCTGCGCTCTCTTCCGTGGCTCCGAAGCTTCCCTCCCCCCGCCCCGTCTCTGTCAGTGAAGGGTCTTCCTAGTGTGTGGAAACTTTTCCTCCTTCACAGCTCCCTCCCACTGGTGCAGGTCCCATCCCTATTCTTTTGTCTCTGTTTGTTCTTTTTTCTTTTGCCCTACCCAGGTATGTGGGGAGTTTCTTGCCTTTTGGGAAGTCTGAGATCTTATGCCAGCGTTCAGTAGGTGTTCTGTAGAAGTTGTTCTATATGTAGATGTATTTCTGATGTATTTGTGGGGAGGAAGGTGATCTCCACATCTTACTCCTCCACCATCTTGAAGGTCTCCAAATTATTATTATTTTAACCAGCAAAGAAGCTGAAACTTGGAGAGTTTAAGGCCTTATGAAAGCGTGAGTTGGTGGATGATGGTGTCCAGTGTTTGAACTGGGTAGTCTGGCTTTAGAGTTGAAATCATTGCTACCAGACTCTCCTTCCTCTCACATGTAAACATACTGGAGAAAATATTGAGCCACTAGTAATCAAAGAAATAGAAAAGGAAACCTCTCTGATGTATCATTTTACAGTTACAGTAGGTCAAAAATAATTATACAGTATATGAATAGGTAACACATAGTTAAGATAATTCTAGAGTAAATATAGAGAAAATGATACTCAGATATTAGGGTACTCAGATATTTACTCAGTATAAGTAAATACTATAGTCCATTTGAAAGGCAATCAAGAGCCATAGAAATTTATAGATTTTGATCCAAGAGTCCTCCTGGAATTCCAAGGAAAAGCAAAGATACGAGTATATTCAAACATGTCCATAGCTCATGTTTATATCAGTATAATTTGGAAATACCCTTTAGTATCCAGCCACAAGGCACACACTAATTGGGGCAGAAACAATGTAAGACATTTTGATATCCATTGAATGAAAAAAGCAGAACAGAAAACCGAATCCCAGCTGCTGTCACATCTGAGCACAAATGTAAAACAGTCATGCCCCTGGATAGGCATCAGAAAGGAACACGTAAATGACATGTAGCTGGACTGAGACCCTAAACAGCTTTTCGTTTGTTCAGAGATTATTGTTACCGTCATGCTTTGCAAAGCTGTCAGTATTTAACCGGAGCTTATGTTGGAGCACTGGGGCCATTTTATCTCAATTTACAATTAAAAACAATTCCTGAAGTGAAAATTAAAAATTCACATATTACAAAAGTGAATAAGTACCTCTCTCCCCCTCCTCCCCAGACTAAAAGATGATCACTAAATGGTTTTGGGTACGTGCCTCTCAGATTTTTCCAGTGCACATTTACGATATGTTTGGAGGCTTCTTTTTTTAATGGGTTTATTTTGTACAGACTAAAGTGCAACTCATCTCTGAATGCCAGTTCATGTCAAAAACCGTTTTCTGTGTTATTACGTAGAGAATTCCTTCATTCTTGACTTGGGCAGTAATTTCAAATTCAACAACTGCGCTTAAGTGTAATTTATATAAAATGACGGATAAAGGTTGCCCCTCAAGTTTATGAAGCTATGTAAAGGGAGTGTTCAGAGCTCTGCTCACAAATGGGTATCTGAGGGTTGAAGACGTTGTTCTGATGTATCTTTGGTCTGAAGCCTTCAGGAGGAGAGTTTGTCATAGTTACACCCGAGGGAAGAATTGGAAGGTTCTGGGACTCCTTGTAAGGTGAGGAGGTAGGGTGAGGTATAATTCGAAGCTTTTAATAATTAGATCCAGTGTTGTTCTTGGCTGGAAAGTGAGACTGTTCTGCTCCCTCTTCTCTCTCCCCAGAGTCAGTTGTGGGTTGAGTCTCACCTCACTTCTTTCCTGCTGGTAAGCTAGAGTAGATAAACAGCAGATGCTCATCAGAGCAGCTGAAGTCTCAGTTTCTTTAACTGTTAGAAAAATGTATGTAAAAAGAACTTGCTAACTCTTAACATTAAAACTTTCCTTAATTCTGCAGTAACTTCAATTGTAAGAGCACCATCAATTTAATATCAATTTTCAAGGAAATTATAAAAAAACACCATAGTAATGAACACATAGTGTATATAAGTGCATCAGATGCCTATCAATTTCAAAACTATCAATGTGAGAAAAAATAAGTTCTCAGACTTGCGGAAATACAGTCCGATTAAGATTTTGTCTTGCATTGGGACTTACCTGTCATCCTCTGCTCTCTCGACTCTCAGCTCAGTCAGTGCTCAGCCTTCCCATCCCTCGTCCCTGTCCATCATACATCTGCTGAGGAGCAGCAAAGTGCTTTATCACTCAAAAGTAGGGGTCCCCTAACCGAACTCGTCTGCTCTTGTGCATAGGTGAGGAGACTGAAGTGCAGAAAGGTTAAGAAAGGTAGGTCAATCCTGAAGACGGGATGAGAGCCACCCAGCATGAGGCCAGTCGTTTGGGGTTTCTTTATAGATATTCATTCTGTGAGACCCAACACAGAGTGCTTTGAATTCATGTTACACTCATCGACAGACTATAATTTGGAGCATTTAAGTACTGTACTTTAGTTTCTTTATCTGGAAAAGACTGAGTTAGAAGGCACATTTAACAAAAAGCATCCAAGATACCGCCCTACCTTTTTTGGGTGGAAGGGAGTGGATTTTGCAATATTTAGGCTTGTTTTTTTCATTCTTTGGGTCCTTACTGGTTGAATAAGCCTATGCAAGGCCTAGGGAGCAGTGTGAGTAGAGGGTGTAGGAAAGAAGGCTGAGGCTGGACCCTGATTACTAGGAGCTGAACAAGCGTGTGCCTGGATTAGTTCAGAGATGGGGTTATGTGGAATTAAGTGAGCGGTGATGGTGGTAACCCTTGTTTATTGAGGAACTGATGCATACTAATCACTGTTAGTTGCTTTATAGGTTTTTTTAAAAATCATCACCAACCAAATAAAGAGGGTATTATGAGCTTCATTTTTAAAAATTTATTTATTTTATTTATTTTTATTTTTGGCTGTGTTTGGTCTGCTTTGCTGCGCGCGGGCTTTCTTCTAGTTGCGGTGCACAGGCTTCTCATTGCGGTGGCTTCTTTTGTTGCAGAGCACGGGCTCTAGGCATTCAGGCTTCAGTAGTTGCGTCACACGGGCTCAGTAGTTGTGGTTCATGGGCTATAGAGCACAGGCTCAGTAGTTGTGGTGCACGGGCTGAGTTGCTCCGCAGCATGTGGGATTTTCCTGGACCAGGGCTCGAACCCGTGTCCCCTGCATTGGCAGGTGGATTCCTAACCACTGCGCCACCAGGGAAGCCCGAGCTTCATTTTTCAGATGAGGAAACTAAGGCTCAGAGAGGTTAGGTAGCTTGCTGAAGCCAGTCATCAGGACGTCGCATGGTTAGGATTTATACTTGCTTGTGTTTGACTTCACACTGCTGTTTTGCTCTGTGGCTTCTGATAGTGAATGATGTTGGATTTCAGATAAGGGGGCAGTCACTGTGGTTCAGAAAAGGGACCAAGTGCAAGAGGTTGAGCTGGTTTTAACCTGTTGAAGAAATTGGGCAAAGAGAGCACTTCTCATTCTTGTTAATAGTTAGCTGTATATTCTTCTGTATGGATTGAGACTATTTGCTCTGACAATTACATTTAGCAAGCCAAAAATCCAGACAGGTGGTATGACCTGGAATTTTGGGAATTCTTCTAAAAGCAAGAGGGAATCTAGTATTTTATAACTAGAATTTTTGGAACCTAGGAAGCATTTAAACCCTAGAGTATTTAAAATTGGGATTGTTCAAAAAAATCTGGGACCTATGGGCTTCATGAGGAGTGGGTGGGACAGAAACTTGGGCCGCTATTAAGATGTCTCTGCTTAAGAATTCTTCTTGCTGGCTGGCCTTGCCAACCGTGTACACTCTGAGTGCTAGTTTTCTCATCTTTAACATTAAGAGTGAGCAAAATGAACCTTAAAGTACCTTTGAAATCTAAAATTTGTTTCCAAAAAACTGTGGTGCTCTATTCAGTATTATAAACTACCTAGTATTCAGTTTTTAAAAATAAGGAAAGAAAGAAAGAAAAAAGTTTATTACTCTTCAGTCTGTTATTTTGGTGTGTAGTTAGTAATGAGGTTGAAGATTTCTTCAAAAAACAAACTCTGCGTGTGTCTGTGTGTGTGTGCGCGCGTGCATAAATAGATGTATTTCTGTTCAGATCTATCAAGGTCAGCCTCTGCGAATGAACTTACTGCCTTAGAGGACAGGCTCTTCCCATTTCAAAGTTAGTTTAGCCAATACTCATACTTTAAAGAAATTGGGATAACACTACAGCCGTAAGAAACACACTGGTTTTTGAGAGGGAGCCAGACAGATGATCTTTGTTCTTTATCTCCAGATTTTCATGGCATGAAACTTGAAAAGGTCTGTCTTTGTGTGTTCAGGCAGCCTGCATCACTGCCTGTACTCCTGATAAATTTCTCTTAAGTTAAAAAGCCTCTTCTAAGTAACATTTTTGCCTAAATGTACTCACCTACTCTAAAGGTGTCAAGGTGTAAGCCAGCAGCATATTTTTAAAAATCATAACAGCTTGAAAAAAATAACCCTCAAGTTTAAAACTGTATCACTGATGGAGTCAGGAAAAATTCAGTGACACTAAGTATATTCACAGTGTTGTGCACCCGTCTGCACTGTCCATTTCCAGACCTTTTCATCATCCCAAACAGAAACTCTGTACTCATTAAGCAATAGCTTCTCCTTTCCCCCTTGCACTGCCCCTGGTGACCTCTATTTTACATCTCTGTGAATTTAATTACTCTAGGTACCTCCCTCCTGTAAGTGGAATAATACGGTATTTGTGTTTTTGTGACTGGCTTACTCATTTAATGTAGATGAACATAGCATGTGTCAGAATTTCATTCCTTTTGAAGGCTGAAGAATATTCCATACACACCCACACACAAACACACACCCCATTTTATCATTTGCTTTTCCTAATTACTAATATAATGCATTAATTCTGATATTTTAGTACAGTCATGGGCATTCTTTTGGCTTTTAAGGGAACGGGTACAACTTGTGTGGGTAAACCCAAATAGTGAGTTTCAAGGGACACATAATTGTAGAATCCTGTTGGAATTGACCAGCCTTATCCACCTGCATTTATTTCCTCGTGAGCTGGAGCCAGTGTTTTCAAGCCCTGCTGCTTCTTCAACCACGAGCCCCTCTCTGGTGGCCAGAGGACACAGACAGCTAAACATAGTGGGAAGGAGAGGCCCTCAGCTCATTTATTCTGATGCATTGTGTCTGGTCCTGCTGGTGCCCTCATCCCCTCCCCAACTTTTCTTTTTTGACTCCATGAATATATATGTCTAGGTTCTTGGAAAAAGGACTTAGGCCAGTTATTAAGTCTTTTTTCACCCTTTCAAGCTATCATTGAGTATTTAAAGAGAGATCCAGATGAAGAGCTTTGGTCTTTATTCTCAGACATTCGGAGTGAGAGTGTGTGTGTGCGCGCGCGTGTAAGGGGTGTATAAGGAAAAATGTGTGTTTGTCATATATGGCCTTTATTATGTTGAGGTAGGTTGCCTTTATGCCCACTTTCTGGGGAGTATTTCTCGTAAATGAGTGTTGAATTTTGTCAAAGGCTTTTTCTGCATCTGTTGAGATGATCATATGTTTTTTATTCTTCAATTTGTTAATATGGTGTATCACATTGGTTGATTTGCATGTATTGAAGAATCCTTGCATCCCTGGGATAAATCCCACTTGATCATGGTGTATGATCCAGGTCACTTATCCGTTATAAGTGCTATTCTGCCTCAGTTATTGTGCTATTGATTCCTTCTAGTGTATTTTTCATTTTAGTTATTGTATTGTTTATCTCTGGTTGTTCTTTAATTCTTCTAGGTCTTTGTTAAACATTTCTTGCATCTTCTTGATCTTTGCCTCCATTCTTTTTCTGAGGTCCTGGATCATCTTCACTATTATTATTCTGAACTCTTTTTCTGGAAGGTTGCCTATCTCCACTTCATTTAGTTATTTTTCTGGGGTTTTATCTTGTTCCTTCATCTGTCTTTCTGTGAATGTGGTTTTTGTTCCACAGGCTACAGGATTGTAGTTCTTCTTGCTTCTGCTGTCTGCCTTTTGGTGGTCTCCTTTTCTTTTTAAAACTGCTTCTGTTAGACATCACCATCGCAACTTCCTTTCCGGCTTCCTTTGTTTCAGGCTTTCACTCGGTCAGCATGCATAGAAAGTAGGGATGCTTTTCTCTCCTATTTCCTAATATCTAAATCCTACCCATTTTTCAGGATTCAGGTTGGTTGTAACTGAGGAAGCTTTCTTGGATCCTTTCTTTTCCTCTAGATGGAGTTATAGCTTTCCCCTCTGTAGTGCAGACTGGGGTGTATTTCATGGGTCCTGCCAAGCCTGTGCGCAGAAATGGTAGGTTTTAGCTCCTCTTTCAGCCCATCAGCTGCCTGTGTCCCTGGCTGTGCCTCAGGGGAGAAAGTGATGGCAATTGAATGAATACTATTTCCAGTCATGAATGAAATGCAAGAGTTATTTATTTTATTTTATTTTTAAAATTTTTATTTACTTAATTTTGGTGACGTTGGGTCTTTGTTGTTGCGCACAGACTTTCTCTAGTTGTATCGAGCGGGGGCTACTCTTTGTTGAGGTGTGAGGGCTTCTCATTGCAGTGGCGTCTCTTGTTGCAGAGCAAGGGCTCTAGGTGTGTGGACTTCAGTAGTTGTGGCCTGTGGGCTCAGTAGTTGTGGCACACAGGCTTAGTTGCTCCGTGGCATGTGGGATCCTCCCGTACCAGGGCTCGAACCCGTGTCCCCTGCATTGGCAGGCAGATTCTTAACTACTGCGCCATCAGGGAAGTCCCAAGAGTTAGTTATTTAAATGACATTTTCTCCCACAGTAGTGTAATGAGTAAGTGAAAGAGAGTTCTGTAGAACTTTTCATGCCATTAATTCAGGCATGGAGAACCTTTATTTATTTATTTTTCTTCTGTAGGTGACCACACAGATGAAATGTAGTTTTGTTTAGTTTCATCTAATCTAAAATTAGGGGCAGGTCATTGAGACTTTCGTTAATCATATTTACTATGTTTTAAAAAATTTTATGTAATTATTAAATATGCTTTAATGTGAGATTAAACAGTTAATGAAAATGTAAAAAGAAGGTAAAAATGGAAGATATTTTAATAACCATTCTGCTTACTGAGAGTTGAGAATATTGATTTATGCTAGTTATGTTTAAAAAGTGATTATCTTTATAGCTTTTAATTTTATCACTACCTTTAAGACTAGAAAAATATAGCCTTTATTTTAATTATTATAAATGCACATTTTTTGAAAAAGCAGATATTTCCACAAGAGTGGAACTATCAAAAAGCTCTTAGAACTATCAAAGGTCTTAGATTTAAAATCAGTCATAGTTTTCATCGGTGCTGGCAGAAGGCATAAGACTCCTGGGCCAAAGACAAAGGACAGTTTACTACCTATAGCAATAACAGAGCAGAATATTGGCATTTTTCATGTAGGTTCCCGAGCCCCATTTCCGCAGGGCAATATGAACAGAGCCAGATGGTACCCGCACAGGCAGTGGGTTGCATTACAGTAAAGGAACCCTGAGCTTAGGGAACCTGAACCTTTTATGGTGGGTAGTGAGCCTACCTTCCCTTTGTTCCCAGAGATATTATCTTTATTATCTCAACAGTAAGCACACTTGCCCTTTGGCAGGGAGCAAAGCACTATCTTATCTTTCAAGGCTGTTTGCTATACGAATAGCCTTAAAAAATAGCCAAGAACAAAAGGGCAGTTAGTGCCTTACTTGCAAGATGTGCAGAAATTCGAGGGACCCATGGAGAATTGTCTCCCAACAAAGAATTGTAGTTATGAAAGGTAGCAGTCCTCTACCAGTGCCCCCCAGAACTTCCTGCTCCCTAGAACCCCATTGTACAATAGAAATATGATGTGAACCACATGTAATTTTCTAGTAGCTGCATTAAAAAAAAAGCAAAAAGAAACTTATAAAATTAATTTTAATATTATATGTGACCCAGTATATCCAAAATTTAATCATTTTAATAGTTAAGCAGTATAAAAAAGTTTTAATGAGGTATTTTAAAAAGCTTTTTTCTTTGAGTTTTATTGAAATGTAGTTGACATACCTCACTGTATAAGATACACAGCCTGGGGACTTCTCTGGTGGCGCAGTGGTTAAGAATCCGCCTGCCAATGCAGGGGATACGGGTTCGAGCCCTGGTCCGGGAAGATCACACATGCCGCAGGGCATCTAAGCCTGTGCACCACAACTACTGAGCCTGCGTGCCACAACTACAGAAGCCTGTGCGCCTAGAGCCCGTGCTCTGCAACAAGAGAAGCCACCACAATAAGAAGCCTGTGCACTGCAACGAAGAGTAGTGAGCCCCTGCTCACTGCAACTAGAGAAAGCCCACGCACAGCAATGTCGACCCAACACAGCCAAAAATAAATAAATAAATAAAATAAATTTAAAAAAAAAGGTACACGGCCTGATGATTTTCCTTTACATACATCACAACATGATTAATACATAGGTTTAGTGAACATCCATCATCTCATATGGATACAAAATTAAAGAAATTAAAAAATATATTTTCCTTGTGATGAGAACTCTTAGGATTTCCTTCCTTAACAGCGTTCATCTATAATGTGCAGCAGTGTTCATTATATGTATCATGTTGTGCATTGCTTCCCCAGGACTTATTTGTCTTGTAACTGGAAGTTTGTTCCTTTTGACCGCCTTCATCCAATTCCCCCACCTCCGATAACCATAAATGTGACCTCTTTTTCTCTGATGTTTCTGTTTGTAACCACAAAAATGATCTCTTTTTCTATGAGATTTTTTGTTTCTCTGCTTTTGAACTAACATACCACACTATGTTAGTTCTTAAAATACAGCAAAGTGATATTTCTATATATTTCAAAATGATCACCATGATAAGTCTAGTTACCATCTGTCAGAATACAAAGATAGTATATACCTATTGACTCTATTGACAGTCCTCTGTGAGGCTATTGATCCCGGACTTCTGTTTGCTGAGAGAATTTTTATCACACATTTAACTTTATTACTAATGATTGGTCTGTTCAGATTGTCTCTTTCTTCCTGATTCAGTCTCAGCAGGTTGTATGTTTCTAGAAATTTGTCTGTTTCTCCTAGGTTGTCCAATTTGTTGGCATACAACTGTTTGCTTTGTAATATATTTTGAAATCAGGAAGTGTGATGCCTAATGAGGTATTAAAATGATGCCTTTGTCCAATACATGTGCTACAGTAAAACAGGAATATCTTACACAATGCAGCCATCACAGCTAAATGGAGTCTTACCAGAAACAATGTTTAATGTAAAGACATTTTACACTCCTTCAAGTTTTAAAATTTAATTTTCATTAATTAAAATAAAATAAATTTTTTTCCTTAGTTAGGCTAGCTACATTTCAGTTGTGCAATAGCCACATGTGACTAGTGGCTTCCATATTGGACAACATAGCCTTAGAGGTAACCATTTTTAACTTTTTACAGATTTCTTTGAGTCTTTATTTCCATATCTTTAAATAACGTGCTTATACTGTTTCTTTATTTTTCAGTTGTAAAGTCGTCCTATTGACTTTCTACTGTTAAAGAAGATTTAATTCTCTTTTATCTCCAAACCCTCCTGCTGTGTGTTCACTTCACAGCCCTGTTTCCCATCCTCCCAATCAGTGATTCTGAAAACTTGTTTTACACTCTTAAAAATTATTGAAGATCACAAAGAGCTTTTGTTTATGTGTGATATGTTTATTGGCATTTAGCCTGTTAGAAATTAAGACTGAGAAAAAATTAAATATTATTTATGTAAAAAAAAAAAGATAAGTCCTTTGCATATTATCATAAGTAATATTTTTTTAATGGAAATGCTTTCATAAAAATTCATGAGAGTAATGACATTTTATATTTTTGCAAATCTCTTTAACGTTTGCCTTAATAGAAAACAGCCTAATAGAAACGAGAAAATACTTGCCTCTGAACTCATTCTGAAGACAAATCACATATTATATAGCCTCTGGAAAACTGCACTGTATACTTGTAGTAAGAAAATGGGAGTAAAAAGGGTGAATGATATCCTAGTATTACTATGAAAATAGTTTCAAGATTCTCTGTATATTATCATAATTTTGTCAGACCATGACTCAGTGTTTATATTATTATGACCATGTAATAGCTGAGCTATAGTAGCATAAGCTGAGCTAAGCAGCATACCATGGATTTTTTTTTTAATTGCACTTTTTTGTTTTCCTTAGAGATAATGCTTTCTTTTCATATATATATGTATTTTTACTATGTACATTTTACTTATTCAACTCTGAACTCTATCTTAGTTGTCAAAATCTCTTCAAAATACATTCATTTACAGCAGGTGTTTTCTCCCTTTTGTCTTAAATATCTTCTGTAGCCATTTGACTTGGTTCAGTTAAGACTGGTTTTTTCCTAGGACCCCTGCATATCCTAGGATCGCTTTTCCTCAGAATCCTGGGAATTTCTGTTGCCTCTCTTTTATATTGGATCCCTGATTATTAGGTCCCTTGTCTTTTTCTTGATATGCAGTACAGTCATCCCTCGGTATCAGCGGGTGGTGGGTGGGTGTGGTGGGGACTGGTTCCAGAACCCCCTAGGATACCAAAACCTGCCAGTGTCCAGTCTCTTATATAAAATGATATAGTATTGGCAGGTAACCTACACATATACTCCTGTATACTTTCAGTCATCTCTAGACTATTACCTGTTACAATGTAAACGCTATGTAAATAGTTGTAAGTACAATGTAAATAGTTGCTGGAGAATGGCAGATTCAAGTTTTACTTTTGCAATTTTCTAGAATGTTTTTCCCCAATTTTTTTTTTTTTTTAATGATACAGTGGACAACTCAGTCTACATTTCTTTTTGCAATAGTGCTAGTTTTTTTTTTTTTTAAGACCATTATTTATTTACTTATTGGCCATGCCATGTGGCATGTGGGATCTTAGTTCCCTGACCAGGGATCAAACCCGTGCCCCCTGCAGTGGAAGCGCAGAGTCCTAACCACTGGATTGCCAGGGAATTCCCCCAAATATTTTTGATTTGAGATTAGTTGAATTCAAGGATATAGAACCCACAGATACAGAGCCCACAGATATGGAGGGCCAACTGTATAGTATAAACTTGGGGGCCAGACTGTGTAGGTTTGAATCTTAGCTCTCCCACTTACTAGGTATGTGACTGATATTGTGATTTATAATAAATATGTAAGTCTATCTGGTCTAATGTGTCATTTAAAGCTTGTGTTTCCTTATTAATTTTCTGTCTGGATGATCTGTCCATTGCTGTAAGTGGGGTGTTAAAGTCCCCCACTATTATTGTGTTACTGTTGATTTCCCCTTTTATGGCTGTTAGCATTTGCCTTACGTATTGAGGTGCTCCTACGTTGGGTGCATAAATATTTATAATCGTTATATCTTCTTCTTGAATTGATCCCTTGATCATTATGTAGTGCATGGAATATCTTTTTCCACCTCCTCACTTTCAGTCTGTATGTATCCTTAGGTCTGAAGTGGGTCTCTTGTAGACAGCATATGTACGGGTCTTGTTGTATCCATTCAGCCAGTCTGTGTCTTTTGGTTGGAGCATTTAATCCATTTACATTTAAGGTAATTATTGATAATGTATGTTCCTATTACCATTTTCTTAATTGTTTTGGGTTTGTTTTTGTAGGTCTTCTCTTGTGTTTCCCTTCTAGAGAAGTTTCTTTAGCATTTGTTGGTGGTGCTGAATTCTCTTAGCTTTTGCTTGTCTGTGAAGGTTTTAATTTCTCTGTCAAATCTGAATGAGCTCCTTGCTGGGTAGAGTAATCTTTGTTGTCGATTTTTCCCTTTCATCACTTTAAATATATCCTGCCACTCTCTTCTGGCCTGCAGAGTTTCTACTGAAAACTCAGCTGATAACCTTATGGGGTTTCCCTTGTATGTTATTTGTTGCTTTTCCCTTGCTGCTTTTAATACTTTTCCTTTGAGTTTAATTTTTGTTAGTTTGATTAATATGTCTCAGCGTGTTTCTCCTTGGGTTTATTCTGTGTGGGACTCTCTGTGCTTCCTGGACTTGGGTGACTATTTCCTTTCCCATGTTAAGGAAGTTTTCAACTGTAATCTCTTCAAATATTTTCTCAGACCCTTTCTCTTTCTCTTCTTTTTCTGGGACCCCTGTAATCTGAATGTTGGGTGTTTAATGTTGTCCGAGAGGTCTCTGAGATTTTCCTCAGTTCTTTTCATTCTTTTTTCTGTATTCTGCTCCTTGGCAGGTATTTCCACCATTCTATCTTTCAGTTCAATTATTCATTCTTCTTCCTTAATTATTCTGCTGTTGATTCCTTCTAGTGTATTTTTCATTTCATTTACTGTGTTATTCATCACTTTTTAAAATTTAGTTCTTCTAGGTCCTTATTAAACATTTCTTATATTTTCTTGATCTGTGCCTCCATTCTATTTCTGAGATTTTGGATCATCTTTGCTGTCATTACTCTGAATTCTTTTTCAGGTAGATTGCCTATGTCCTCTTCATTTATTTGTTCCTGTAGGTTTTTACCTTGCTCCTTCATCTGTAACATATTTCTCTGCCGTCTCATTTTGTTGATGGGTGGGGCTGTGTTCCTCTCTTGCTGGTTGTTTGGCCTGAGGCGTCCAGCACTGGAGTTTGCAGTCAGTTGGGTGGAGCCATGTCTTGGTGCCGAGATGGGAACCTCTGGAAGGGCCGACACTGATTAATATTCCCTAGGGCTTGAAATTCTCTGTTAGTCCAGTGGCTTGGACTTGGCATTCCCACCACAGGGACTCAGGCCCGACCCATGGCCTGGGAACCAAGACCCCACAAGCCACGCAGCGTGGCAAAAAAGAAGAAAAGGAGAAAAAAAAGACAACCCCCCCCAAGAAAACAGACAACAAATGAAAAAGATCAGAAGAATAACAAAGATTAAAAAATAAAATAAAATTAGAAAAATAAAAAATATTAGAAAAAATAAAAATTAAACAACAACAACAAAACAAAGCGCAAGAGCAAAAAGAAAAGAGAGAATTAAAAAAAAACAACTCACTGGTACCTCTGCTATCAGTGTTCTTGCCCCCACGTGAGCTACATCCAATCCCCGCCTCCCCAGGAGGGCCTCCAAGACCTCTAGGTAGGTCTCTGGACCCACTGTATCAGCCCCACCTCTGCATGTTTTCCTTTCACCAGCATCTGCTCCTAAAGCTGGCCTGGAGCACATGAGCCTGTGCAGGCCAGCTGGGGTGCAGGCTTCCATGGGCATGTCCACAGGGGCCGACGTAGCTGGAGGAGGCTTTGTGGCGGGGAGCGGGGGTGTGGTGCTCGGATCTGCCGGGACCCGCTCAACCAGAAGAGGCTTTGGGGGTGCGACACAGCCGGAGGAGGCTCTGTCAGGGGCGGTCGTCCCCCAAAGGTCCCCTCCTATCCCAGCCAATCCCCCCACCATGAGTGGGTTCCCCTGAGTGTGGGAACCTCTCCTCCCCCAACCCAACCCCAGGTCACCAGCCCCATTCCGTCTCCACCCATCCTCCCCCCTCTTCCCTCCCTTGTCCCACCCGGCTGTGCCGAGACCCCTCCTGTACCCCTAAGTGTCTGAGGTCCTCCTCCAGTGTCCAGCAGGTGCTCCGACGCACCCCTGTCATACCTATGAGGAGACGTGAACTCCACATCCTCCTACTCTGCCCTCTTGACTCTGCCCCTCTCCCTAAGAGCTCATTTTTATTCTCTGTTCCTTTTTCATAGTCTCTTGTTCTTGTTTAATGGCTGCAATAGTTTCTCTTATGTCTTTGCCGATAATAGCACTAGTATTTTGTTGTTGCAGTTTTCATCTCTTGATCTTAATTTCTCCATGTGACAGAATGTTTAATGGATACAGATTCCTCCCATTGCAGTATCCATGCCCCCTTGCAATTGATTTTGCTTCTCTTCCCATCCAGAAGTAGAACCTTACTTCCTCTGGAATCATGGCTGGCCTGGTGACTTTCTCTGACTAATAGAACGTGACAGAAGTGATGTTGTGTATATTCTGGAGCTTAGGCCTTATGAGGCTTTGGAGCTGCTGTGTTCTCTTGGTATGCTGCCATGCAGCTGCCAAGTAAGGAATCTTGTCCAGACTAGTAGATGATGAGAGGCACCCCAGCTAGCATCCAGTACCATGTGCAGATGTGAACGAGCTGTATGGAACCCTCCAACCCAGACAGTCCTCCATCTGCATGCAGCTGCCTAGGTGAGCCCAGGTAAAGCCAGAAGGACTGCCCAACCAATTCTAAAAGTAGTGAGAAATAATAAATTGTTGTTCTTTTCAGTCATTAGGAATTGTGGTTGATTATATAGCAATAGTTAACTGATACTCTCCTCTGTTTTTTCTGTTTGTTCTGATCTCTTTTGTGTCATGAGCTTTTCTTGGATATCGGGTAGTTCTCTCTTATCTGAGGACAAAGCCTGGGAGATATATATGCCTGCCTGCCAATGTTCTGGAAATGAGGACCTGTGACTTAATTCCCTTGTTTTCAGGTCGGTACTCCTGTCCTCAGCTGTGCCTTGTACCCTCCAGGTCAGATACCCTTTGTTTCACATTTTCCAGAGTTTTTCACTGAGGCCAGGAGGGTATTTACTGGGTTATGAAGAATAGGGGTCTGGGAGTCTTAACAGCCTTTTAAGTAGGTTTTCACTCAGTCGTGTTTAACTCCGCTTCACGCCGCTTCCAGAGGAGTTGTGTTGCCAGTTCTGGAGCCTTCTGAGGAGGGGCGGATGGCTGATGGTGGGAGGTGCGGGGTAGGGGGAGTTGTGCTGTAAGTTGAGTTGCCTCTCAGCTTTCTCCTCTGCCTGCTTCAGGGTCAGCTTTCTGAGATCTCCAAGTCAGTTACTGCTCAGCCCCTCTAGCTTTCAAAAGTTTGGTGCCATTTCCTCAATTCTTTGAGGGGTTTAATCATTTACTATCATTTCATCTTTAAACAGCATGTTCTTTTCGATAGACTCTCTAAAATAGGATAGGCCTTGCTGCAAGTGTAGAGAACTGGTGACAGAACCCTTCTCTGACATTCAAAAGGGAGAGAGGATAGATGTTCAATTTTTAGCGGTGGAATGTGGGCTTCACTTGAGAGAGACTTTCTTTCTTTCAACAAACATAACCAATCGATTCTCTGTGCTGCATTCTGCGTCTGGCTCTAGGACATGGGGGTCTGAAGAAGGGAGACACGGGCCCTCTTCTCCCTGCATCACACCATCTGGCTTTAGTTGGTGTAGAAAGCGCCCTTTCCCAAGGGAGCATAGGAAACATGGTCAAGTTTGGTTATAGAAAGTCCCCTGTTGCCGATGTTTCCTTGGCTGGAGCCCAAGGAAACTCTGGGATGGATTCTGGGAGACAACGGCCTAAACTGTGGAGTTTGGTGCTGAGGTATGGGGACCCCAAGAGCTGTTGCTGGCCAGTCTGGAGAGGCAGGCATTGTGGGGTCTCAGGGGTTCGTTTTAACACGAGACCTCAGAGAAGCTAGGGAGTTCACCGCAGCGAATCACAGACAGCAGCCAGGCAGCAGAGACCACCCTTCAGGCCGGACACAGCTGTCAGGAGGCAGAGACCGGGTACCCTCGGATGATGTGAGGCCATGGAGGTGCAGGTGGCAGAAAGAACCCCACCCTGGTTGGCAAGGCCTCTGCCTTGTCATCTTACCTGCTTCCCACTCCTTCCGTTGGCCTGCTTCAGGGTGGCATTTGGGCACCCTGGCTGGAGTCATGATCCTCTGAGATACTTGCATGGCCTTGGCATCAATCATAATAGTATTTTCCTCCCGTCACAGCCTCTGGGCCACAGAACAGTAGTCCTTGTAGAGTCTGAAATTGAGCCCCGGAGGAATATTCAGTGAAACTAGAGAGTGACTGAACTTAGACCATGCTTCCTGCTGCAGAAGGGCAATAGGTTGTGGACCCTGATTTATCCATCCAGCTATTTTTTTATGCAGGCACACAGATGTGTGCGCATACATGGTGTCTACACGTGTGTGTGTGTACTTTTTTAAAAAATAATTTTTATTTTATTTATTTATTTATTATCTTTGGCTGCATTGGATCTTCGTTTTTGCGCGTGGGCTTTCTCTAGTTGCGGTGAGTGGGGGCTGCTCCTCGTTGCGGTGCATGGGCTTCCCACTGCAGTGGCTTCTCTCGTTGCAGAGAACAGGCTCTAGGCGTGCAGGCTTCAGTAGTTGTGGCATGCGGGCTCTAGAAGCTCAGGCTCAGTAGTTGTGGCACATGGGCTTAGTTGCTCCACGGCATGTGGGATCTTCCCGGCCCAGGGCTCGAACCCGTGTCCTCTGCATTGGCAGGCGGATTCTTAACCGCTGCACCACCAGGGAAGGCCGGTGTGTACTTTTTTAAGAAAGAATATTTCCACTACTTAAAAAATGGTACAATAGGCAATTGGTAGAGAGAATTATTCTTATCTATAGTACTTTTATTTGGACTTAAACCAGAATTACTTTGGTGGAAATTGTTGAAGAAAAGAATTTACCTTTTTAACTTCTCCTTTGTTTTATTATAGTTGACAGTTATATCTGTCAGCTTTAACCTTAACAAAGATTAACAAAGCTAACCAGTGCAGAGCCCTTCCTATCTCTCTTTTTTTTTTTTTTAATTTATTTTTTTGGCTGCGTTGGGTTTTCGTTGCTGTGTGTGGGCTTTCTCTAGTTGCAGTGAGCGGGGGCTACTCTTCATTGCGGTGTGTGGGCTTCTCATTGTGGTGGCTTCTCTTGTTGCGAAGCACAGGCTCTGGGCACGGGGGCTTCAGTAGTTGTGGCTCGCGGGCTGTAGAGCTCAGGCTCAGTAGTTGTGGCTCATGGGCTTAGTTGCTCTGCGGCATGTGTGATCTTCCTGGACCAGGGATTGAACCTGTGTCCCTTGCATTGGCAGGCAGATTCTTAACCACTGCACCAACAGGGAAGTCCCTTTTTTACTTTTTTAAATTTAATTTTTAATTGAAGTATAGTTGATGTGGTGCGATGTTATATAAGTCACAGGTATACAATATAGTGATTCACAATTTTTAAAGGTTATGCTCCATTTATAGTTATTATAAAATATTGACTATATTCCCTGTGTTGTACAATGTATCCTTGTAGCTTACTTTTTATATAATAGTTTGTACCTCTTAATCCCTACCCCTATAATGCCTCTCCACTCATCCCTCTCCCCACTGGTAACCACTAGTTTGTTGTCTATATCTGTGAGTTTGTTTCTTTTTTGTTATATTCACTAGTTTGTTGTATTTTTTATTTATTTTTTAAATTAATTTTTATTGGAGTATAGTTGCTTTACAGTGTTGTGTTAGTTTCTACTGTATAGCAAAGTGAATCAGCTATACGTATACATATATCCCCTCATTGTTGGATTTCCTTCCCATTTAGGTCACCATAGAGCATCGAGTAGAGTTCCCTGTGCTAATTAGTAGGTTCTCATTAGTTATTTATATACATAGTATCAATAGTGTATATATGTCAATTCCAATCTCCCAATTCCTCCCACCCCCTGTTGTATTTTTTAGATTCCACATGTAAGTGATATCATACAGTATTTGTCTTTCTTTGTCTGACTTATTTCACTTAGCATAATGCCCTCCAAGTCCATCCATGTTGTTGCTGATGGCAGGATTTCATTCTTTTTTATGGCTGAGTAGTACACCCTGCCCCCCCCCCCCACATCTTCATCCATTCTTCTGTTGATGGACACTATCTCTTTGTCTAGAAGTCTCAGGTGTAATTAGAGGCTGAACAAGAAAATCCTGATTGTTCTTAGAGGTGTGTACGTATGTATGTGAATAGTCATATAAATATGGTAAATCCTTTTCCTTCCAAATTCTGAATATGTTATGTCATATTAATTTATAATAAAATATATATTATTCCCCCTCCCTCCCTCTTCCTGCTTTGCCTTTCTATTATTAAAAAAGAAATTAAGGAGAAGATATCCTGAGCCACATGTAGCTCATTTCTTTAAACATTTTTTTTCATTTTCTTCTTTATATGATGATAGTTTTCTAAATTAAAGAGTAAGTATGTGATTGAGATGAATATCATCATTTTGGAATTGGTTCATTTTAAAATACAGAGGCAAAAAGAAACGAAATCAAGTTAGTTGTAGTGAGTTGGATGGACCAAGAGTCTGTCATACAGAGTGAAGTAAGTCAGAATGAGAAAAACAAATACCGTATGCTAATGCATATATATGGAATCTAAAAAAAAATGGTTCTGATGAACCTAGGGGCAGGACAGGAATAAGGACACAGACGTAGAGAATGGACTTGAAGACACGGGGTCGGCGGGGGGGAAGGCTAAGCTGGAACGAAGTGAGAGAGTGGCATGGGCATATATACACTCCCAAATGTAAAATAGATAGCTAGTGGGAAGCAGCCACATAGCACAGGGAGATCAGCTCGGTGCTTTGTGACCACCTAGAGGAGTGGGATAGGGAGGGTAGGAGGCAGGTGCAAGAGGGAGGGGATATGGGGATATATGTATACATATAGCTCATTCACTTTGTTATACAGCAGAAAGTAACACAACATTGTAAAGCAATTACACTCCAATAAAGATGTAAAAATAAATAAATAAATAAAATACAGAGGCACGTGCTAGTCATACCTAGTAGATTTTAATTTTGAAATGCCGCTATAGCACTTGTTTTTTTACGTTGTAAGGTCTTCTGATGTTTCTTACTTATTTGATGATCAGTGGTTTTTGGACTTCTCTTACGTGCATCTCCTCATCTATTTATCACTGCAAACAAGCCTGCATGAGTTGTACTCTTTACCTCTACTGTATGTTTTTGATCAGATCCTTACCATTTGAGCTGTTGAATACAAAGAGCACTTGGTGGAAGAATAAAATGAGAAAGAGGCCTTTTGCTTGGAACAGCAATGTAATTCTAAACACCCCCTATGGCCAGTTATGTGCTGCTGGTCAAAGTACACAACCCCTGTGTTTCAACACCCATCTCTCCCATTGCTCTGTGCTCCTACTATAGTGTTATTTAATCTCGTGGAAAACAGTGTTTAAGTTATTAATACTGATGCTCTTCCAAGCTAAGCCACGGATTACACTATGATTGATTTTGTCATCATCTCATGATTCTTATTTCTTTCGAGTCAATAATAATTATTTCCTCAACCCCCTTCATTTGCTTTTCTTCAATGTAGTTCTTACAGATTCACCCCAAACTCTGCCAGTTGC
The DNA here is from genome assembly GCF_028023285.1 of Balaenoptera ricei. Taxonomy (NCBI): domain Eukaryota; kingdom Metazoa; phylum Chordata; class Mammalia; order Artiodactyla; family Balaenopteridae; genus Balaenoptera; species Balaenoptera ricei. The sequence goes on from NC_082644.1 coordinate 79,384,735, forward strand.
TTACATTGGCTTTCAATATGCTTATTCCCATCAGTTATTCCATCCATTTCATCTTCTTGAAGACATCTCTTCCAGGGCCTTCTGACCCACTTCCATCTTCTATATTTGTCTGTGGCCTATTACACACACAGCCTGGGGTGTTCCTTTACTGTCCTGCTGGTATTTCCTTTCCTTCCTTCTGGTATTGTGATACAGTTTCTGATTCTAAAGTTTTCCTCTTTCTTGGTTTATACTTTAGTTTTGATGGAGCTCATCCTCCAGTAGCTTCCTGAAAAAAGGATGCATAATCATAAATATTTTGAAGCCTTGCCTTTCTTAATATGTAAAATGTTTTTATTTTACCCTTAATTTACTTAGTAGTTCATCTGGTTCTAAGAATTCTCATCTGGAATTCAGTTTCTTTTAGTACTTTGGAGGCATAGCTCCATTATCATCTGGCTTCTTTGGTTGGTTTTTATGAGGTATGAAGACATTTTGCTTCTGAATCTTTTTCACGTGGATTATTACACCATCCACCCCCCATCTCCCGAAACCTACATGATACTCTTTTTACCAGTGTTCTGACATTTCATGATTAGTATGTATGTCTTGGTGTGGGTCTGTTTTCACCCATCATGTTGGTATTCCAAAGGACTTTTCAATCTGGAAACCATCCCTTTGTTTTGAGATACAGTCTTGAATTATTTAATTGATTTAATTATTTACTTCCATTTTTTCTGTTTTCTCTTTTTGGAGGTACAGTTTGGATGGTGGATCTCCTGGTTTGGTTCTCTAAAGTACTATATTTTTTTCTCTAATTTTCCATCAGTTAGTTTGCCTATTTGATTAACCTCCCGAGAGTTTTTCTCAACTTTATTTTCCAATGCTTCTATTGAGTTTTTCAGTTTTTGCTGTCATGTTAAGTTTTAAGAGCTTTTTATTTGCCAGGTGTTCTGTTTATGTGGTTTCTTGTTTGTTCTAATCATTGCTGTGAGGCAAACCACCCCAAACATAGTAACATAAAACATTGCTGTTTTATTTTTTGCTCACACATTCTGTGGGTCAGGAATTCAGTTAAGACTTGAGTGACTAGGGGCTGGAGTCATCTTGGCTTCTTCACTCACATGGCTGGCACCTGGGCTGGGATGAATTGAAGACTGGGTTCAGCTGGGACTGTTGACTTGGGTACCAATGTGTGGCCTCTCTGTGTGGCTTCTTGCAACATGAGAAGTGAACTTTCCCTCTGACGGGGAGCTTCTGGAGAGCACATTTTCCAAGACAACCAGGTAGAAGCTACGTGGTTTTATATGACCTAATCTTGGTGGTCACGTAGTATCACTTCTGCCAAACTCCACTGGTCAGTGTAAACATAAGGTTGTCCAAATTCAAGGGGAAGGGAGTTTTGACCACTTCTTGATTGAAGGGTGGGAAGATCACATATCAGAAGAGCATATGGTATGGTAGTATTTTTTTTGCCTGTTTTTAGATAATACAGTCTGTCTTGTATATTGATTAATTGTATACAATATCTTTTTTTACCTCTCTGAGGATATTATTAGTAGTTTTCTTTTCCCTGTGCATAGTCTGTCTCCTTGAACATTTGGGGGGCATTCCCAATGTAAGCAGCATGATTAAGTCTTTTTCACTTGTCCTGATTGGATTCCCTAGACAGTAAATTCCTGCATTGGCTTGGCTGCCAAAGTTCTGGGAGCTGATAGCTGGAAATAGGGAAGGAGATGAGATCTCGATATTTATTGTCCTTGGGTTCACTTAGTCTGACTGTCTTCTCTTTCAGGAAAGGCATCAGTGTTCCAGTGCAGGACCTTTTCCAGGACACTCACGATGACAGTTGCCAAGTCCTGTAGTAGGTCCTGGGTGAGGAAGCCTTGGTATGTATTTGGGACTTTTATTTTTCTTGCTATCTCAGAATTCATGAGCTTTGGTTATTTAGAGTGGTTCTTATTGTTCAGTCATTGGCCTCATTGACTGTTCCCACTCCACATCCTTCAAGAAATCTATGTGATTTGTGAAATCTGAAGGTGAAGGAACACTGGACCCAGCAGTATGAACCTCTGCCTTATTTTTGTTATTTATTTTTATTTTTTAATTGTATTATTTATTATTATTTTATTTTATAAATTTATTTATTTATTTTTGGCTGCATTGGGTCTTCATTGCTGGGCATGGGCTTTCTCTAGTTGCGGCGAACGGGGGCTACTCTTTGTTGCGGGGTGCTGGCTTCTCATTGCCGTGGCTTCTCTTGTTGCGGAGCACAGGCTCTAGGCCCGCGGGCTTCAGTAATTGTGGCACACAGGCTCAGTAGTTGTGGTGCATGGGCTTAGTTGCTCTGCTGTATGTGGGATCTTTCCGGACCAGGGCTTGAACCCATATCCCCTGAATTGGCAGGAGGATTTTTAACCACTGCACCACCAGGGAAGCCCCCTGTTATTTGTTTTTTAATATTTTCAGTATTCTTTGTGTGTGCTTAAACTAAGTAATGTTTGATGACTGAAGTTCCATTGAAATAATATAGTATGTGGACATTTATGCCTCCCTTTAAACTTTTCCACATAGAAATCCCTTTCTTAATGAAATCTTATTTTCCCTTCACCTTCTCCTAACTCTTAGCCAAGTTTTGTTTAAGGGAATGTTCTATATCTTGAAGTTAGGCTCGTTAAATACTTTGAATGATACATCATTAGAAGAAATGTATCTTCTCTATTCTCCATGGTGATAAATACACAAAAACAAAAACATTATTATAAAATAGACTTGTTTTCTCACACGCTTACCTACTTTACAGAAACTTATCCATTGTGTTAAAACCTGAGACTGGTGATTTTACATTTTAAAAAGCATTTTTCAAAGCATGGTGGATGTTTAGGATGTGGATGAGAATGGTAAAGGCAAGCCTTTTTTGAGGTGAGATCTAAGTTTCTGGTCAGTTTCTTGAGGTGAGATCCAAGTTTTTGGTCAGGAACTTGTATTTTCGGTATGAATTTTGGGGTGACTATGAACTCACATCCTTTAAAAAAATCTGTTTAGGATAGTTCTTCTACTTCTTGTTTAAAAAACTCTACATGGGCTTTCCTGGTGGTGCAGTGGTTAAGAATCCGCCTGCCAAAGCAGGGCACACGGGCTCGAGCCCTGGTTCAGGAAGATCCCACATGCTGCGGAGCAACTAAGCTTGTGCTCCACAACTACTGAGCCCTCAGGCCACAACTACTGAAGCCCACGTGCCTAGAGCCCATGCTTTGCAACAAGAGAAGCCACTGCAATGAGAAGCCCGTGCACCACAATGAAGAATAGCCCCCGCTTGCCGCAACTAGAGAAACGCCCGTGTGCAGCAACAAAGACCCAACGTGGCCAAAAATAAAAATAAATAAAATAAATTAAACAAAAAAAAAAACTCCACAGGTGCTAGTCTTTTGTTTTTTGGTTGAGTTATAAGAGTTCTTTATATATTCTGGATATTTATCAAATAAATGATTTGAAAACATTTTCTTTTATCCTGTGGGTTGTGTTTTCACTTTTTTGATGGTGTTCTTTGAACCACAAAAGTTTTAAATTTTGATGGTTTAGTTAATCAATTTCTTTTTTCTTTTATTGCTTGGGCTTTTGGTGTTATATATAAGAATCCATTGCCAAATTCCAGGTCATGCAGATTTACCCCTGTTTTCTTTTTAGTTTTATAGTTTTAGCTCTTATATTTAGATATTTTATCCATTTTTTGGGCATATGCTATTTTGTATATGCTGTGAGATAGGGACACAACCTCATTCTTTTGGATGTGGACATCCAGTTGTACCAACACCATTTACTTAAAACACTGTTCTATCCTCATTGAATTCTCTTGGTACCCATATCAAAAATCAGTTGACTGTAAATGTAAGAGTTTATTTCTTGGATTCTATTCCATTGTTCTGTATGTCTTCTTGTACCAGTACCATACCATTTCTCTTACCATAGCATTTATAGTAAATTTTGGAATTGGGAAATGTGAGTCTTCCAACTATGGTCTTTTTCAAGACTGTTTTGTCTATCCTGGGTCCCCTGAATTTCCACATGAATTTTAGGATCAGCTTGTCAATTTTTGCTAAAAAAGGCAACTGAAATTTGATAGGAAAATTATTGGTTAATTATCAGGTATATTGCCATCTTTACAATATTGAGTCAAGTTATGAACGTGGAATGTCTTTCCATTTATTGTCTTAAATTTTTTCAATGAAATGTTTTCAACAGTCAAGTCTTATACTTCTTCTGTTGAATTGTTTCTTTTAGCTATTTTATTCTTTTGGATGCTATTATAAATTGAATTACTTTCTTCATTTTATTTTTGGATTGTTTATTGTTAATATATGGAAATACAATTGCATTTTTGTATAATGACCTTGAATCTTGCAAACTTGTTAAATTCATTCTAATTTTGTGTGTGTTTTTCTTAGGGTTTTCTATAAACAAGATTATGTCACCTACAAATAGAGATAGTGTTACTTCTTTCATTTTAAACTTGATGGCTTTTATTTCTTTTTCTTCCCTAATTGCTTTTCCTAGATCCTCCAGTAAAATGTAATAAAAGTAACAAGAGTAGACATCCTTTTCTTGTTCCTGATCTTAGCGGGGGAGAATCTAGTCTTTTACCATTAAGATGTGCTGTTAGCTGTGCATTTTTCATAGATGGCTTTATCAGGTTGAGGAAATTCCTTTTTATTCCTAGTTTATTCTACTGTTTCTATCATGAAGTGGTGTTGATTCTGTCAAATGCTTTTTTCTGTGTCTATTTGGATTATGGAGTAATTGTCACTCATTCTATTAATAGGGTGTGTTACATTGACTTTTGCATGTTAAACCAATTTTACATTCCTGGATTAAAACCCATGTGGTCCTGGCATATAATCCTTTGTATGTTGCTGGATTTGGTTTGCTGGTATTGTGCTGAGAATTTTTGTGTCTATAAGTGATATTGATCTATAGTTTTCTTGTGATGTCATCGTCTGCTTTTGTTATCAGGGTAATCAATTACTGGCGTCATAGAGTGAGTTGGGAAATGGTCACTCCTATTCCACTTTTTTTATAAAAGTTTTGGAAGGATTTTTGTTTAATTCTTCTTTAAACGTTGTAAAATTCACCAGTGAAGTCATCTGGGCCTGGGCTGTTTTTTGTGGGAGGGTTTTTGGTAATTGTCGTTACAGCTCTGTTCAGATTTTCTATTTCCTCTTGAATCACTTTCTGTAGTCTGTGTTTCTCTGTCTAAGAATTTGTCCATTTATCCAGATTATCTAATTTTATTGGATGATGACTTTTCATAGTATTCCCTTATAATCCTTTCTATTTATGTACGGTTGGTATGTTAGGTTGATATTTTAAAAATATAGGTGTTTATAGATATACATTCCTCTTGAACACTGCTTTTGCTGCATCCTATAAGTTTTTTTGTTTTTGTTTTCATGTCATTTATATCAGAGTAGTTTCTGATTTGCCTAGTGATTTCTTCTTTGACCCATTGGTTATTTAGGAGTGTATAGTTTAATTTTCACAAATTTGTGAATTTCTCAAATTTTCTTCTGTTGTTGACTTCTAATTTCATTCTTTTGTAGTGAAGGACATATGTTCCATCATTTCAGTCTTTTTAAATTTAATAAGGTTTGTTTGATAGTCTAGCGTATGACCCATCTTGGAGAATGTTCCATGTGTCCTTGAGGAGGATGTGTGTTTTGCTGTTCGGTGAAGGTGTTCTATAGCTGTCTGTTAGGTCTAGTTGGTCTATAGTGTTGGTCAAGTCTTCTGTTTCCTTGTTGACCTTCTCCTTTTTATTCGTTTTATAATTATAAAATGTGCTTCTTTGTCTAATAATTTTTGTCTTAAAGTCTGTTTCATCAGATTAGTATGATTACTCTAGCTCTTTTTTTTTGTATTTATTCGTGTAGTATATCTGTTTACATTCTTTTACTTAAACCTAGTTGTGTCTCTCAATCTAAACCATGTCTCTTGTAGACATCATATAGTTGGATCATTTTAAGAAAAATCTATTTTGCCAATCTCTGCCTTTTGATTGGAGGTCTTAGTCCATTTATATTTATTATAATTACAGATAAGGTAGGATTTACATTTGCTATTTTGTTATTTGTTTTTTGTGTGTCTTATGTCTTTTTTGTTCCTCTCTTCCTCAATTGCTATATTCTTATGTGTTAGATATTTTCCAGTGTACTATTTTAATTCCCTTGATGTTTCCTTTACTGTATGTTTTCAGGCTTTCTTAAAGTGATTGCCCTTGGAATTACAAAAAAAAAAAAGAACCTTCTTAACTTAAAATATTCTACTTTAGATTAATACCAACTTAATTTCAATAGTATTCAAAAACTTTGCTCTGATAAAGCTCTGTTCCCCTTCCCTCCTTTATACTATTATTACTATATAAATCACATCTTTATACATTATAATCCTGTCAATACAGTGTTATAATTACTACTTTATGTAGTTATCTTTTAAATCAGGTGGGAAAACTGTTCATAGAAAATTATATTTCCTGTGTATATACTTTTATAGATGCTTTTTATTTCTTCATGTGGATTTGAGTTACTGTCTAGTATCCTTTCTTTTCATCCTGAAGGACTCCATTTAGTATTTCTTTTGGGCAGGTCTGCTAGTGATGAATTCTCTTAGTTTTCATTTATCCAGAAATGTCTTAATTTCTCATTGTTTTTGAATGACTATTTTGCTGATCATAGAATTCTTGGTTGAATCTTTTTTATTTCTGTCCATTGAATATGTTATTCATTACCTCCTGGTCTCCATTGTTTCTGATTTGAAGCTGTTAATTTTGAGGACCCCTTGTATAATCACTTTTCTCTTGTTATTTTCAAGTTGTCTTTCAACAGTTTAAGAAGTATCTAGATGTGAATTTATTTGAGTTTATCATCCTTGGAAGTCACTGAGCTTCTTGAATGTACAGATTAATTTTTTTTTCAATTTTAATGGATTTTTTTTTTTTTTTAGAAATCTCCATTTTAATTTTTATTTATTAATTTATTTATTTTTGGCTGTGTTGGGTCTTCGTTTCTGTGCGAGGGCTTTCTCTAGTTGCAGCAAGTGGGGGGTCACTCTTCATCGCAGTGCGTGGGCCTCTCACTATCACGGCCCCTCTTGTTGCGGAGCACAGGCTCCAGATGCACAGGCTCAGTAGTTGTGGCTTACAGGCCCAGCGACTCCGTGGCATGTGGGATCTTCCCAGACCAGGGCTTGAACCCGTGTCCCCTGCATTGGCAGGCGGATTCTCAACCACTGCGCCACCAGGGAAGCCCTTAATGGATTATTTTTTAGAGCAGTTTTAAGTTTACAGAAAAATTACACAGAGAATCCAGAGTTCTCATAAACCTGCTCACATTATTTTCCCTATTATTAGTGTCTTGCACAAGTGTGGTACATTTGTTACAAGTGATGAAACAATATTGATACATTATTAATTATAATTAAGAGGGGTCAGTCTTTTTTTTTTTTATAAATTTATTTATTTTGTTTATTTATTTTTGGCTGTGTTGGGTCTTCGTTGCTGCACGCGGACTTTCTCTAGTTGTGGTGAGCAGGGACTACTCTTCATTGCAGTGTGCAGGCTTCTCATTGCGGTGGCTTCTCTCGTTGTGGAGCACGGGCTCTAGGCACGCAGGCTTCAGTAGTTGCGGCACGCGGGCTCAGTAGTTGTGGCTCATGGGCTCTAGAGCACAGGCTCAGTAGTTGTGGCGCACTGGCTTAGGTGCTCCGTGGCATGTGGGATCTTCCCGGACCAGGGATTAAACCCGTGTCCCCTGCCTTGGCAGGCGGATTCTCAACCACTGTGCCGCCAGGGAAGCCCCTAAAAGGAGTCAGTCTTTGTGTTGTACAATTCTTTGGGTTTGGACAAATGCATAGTATCCTTTAACCACTGTAACAGTATCCTATAGAATAGTTTCATCACCCTAAAAATGCCCTGTTCTGTACCTATTCATCTGTTCCTTCTTTCCTTCAAATCCCTAGTAAATGCTGCACTTTTATTGTCCTTATAGTTTTGCCTTTCCAGACTATCATATCTTTGGACTCATACAGTGTGTAGCCTTTTCACATTGGCTTCTGTCACTTTGCAGTATGCGTTTAAGCTTCCTCCATGTCTTTTAATAGCTTGGTAGCTGATTTTTAAAAAAATCACTGAATAATATTCCATTTTATAGATGTACCACAAATTGTTTATTCATTCACCTATTGAAGGACATCTTGATTGCTTCCAGTTTTTGGCAATTATGAATAAAGCTGATATAAACATTCATATGCCTGTTTTTGTATGTACATACATGTTCAGTTTGGGTAAATAGCTAGGAGTGTGATTGCTGGGTTGAATGATTAGCCTATATTTAGCTTTGTAAGAAACTGCCAAAGTGTCTGCCAAAGTGATTGTCCCATTTTGCATACTTGGAGCTCATTGAGTCTCTTGGATATTCAGATTAATTTTTTAAAGTCAAATTTGGGAAGTTTCAGCCATTATTCAAATTTTTTCTGGAGATATCATACTCCCTGACTTCAGAACATACTATAAAGCTACAGCAATCAAAACAGTGTGGTATAGGCACAAAAACAGATACATAGATCAATGGAACAGAATAGAGAGCCTGGAAATAAACCTACACACTATGGTTAATTAGTCTGTGACAAAGGAGGCAAGAATTTACAGTGGAGAAAATACAGTCTCTTCAATAAGTGTTTTTGGGAAAACTGGATAGCTATATGTAGAAGAACAAGATTAGAAGAACATTTCTTCACACCATATACAAAAACCAACTCAAACTAGATTAAAGACCTAAATATAAGTCCTGAAACCATAAAACTCCTAGAAGAGAACATGGGCAGAATGCTCTTTGACATAAATTATAGCAACATTCTTTGGGAACTATCTCCTAAGGCAAAAGAAATAAAAGCAAAAATAAACAGTGGGACCTAATTTTAAACTTAAAAGCTCTTTGCACAGCAAAGGAAACCACTGGACAAGACAAAAAGACAAGCTACTGAATGGGAGAAAATATTTGCAAATGATATGACCGATAAGGGGTTATTATCTAAAATATGTAAACAGCTCATACAACTCAATATAAAAACAAACAACCCAATCAAAAAATGGACACAAGACATGATTAGACATTCTTCCAAAGTAGATATACAGATGGCCAACAGCCATATGAAAAAAATGCTCATCTCTAATCAGCAGGGGAATGCAAATCAAAACCACAGTGAGATATCACCTCACACCTGTCAGAATGGCCATCATCAAAAGTCTACAAATAGCAAATGTTGATGAGGATGTGGAGAAAAGGGAACCCTAGTACACTATTGGTGGGAATGTAAATTGGTGCAGCCACTATGGAAAACAGTATGGAGGTTCCTCAAAAAACTAAAAATAGAACTACCATATGATTCAGCAGTTCTACTGCTGGAGATATATCAGAAGAAAATGAAAACGCTAATTTGAAAAGATACATGTACCCCAGTGTTCATAGTAATGTTATTTACAGTAGCCAAGATATGGACACAAACTAAATTGCCTGTCACTGGAATATTACTCATCCGTAAAAAATGAAATTCTGCCATTTGCAACAGTGTGGATGGACCTAGAGAATATTATGCTTAATGAAATAAGCCATACAGAGGAAGATAATACTATGTTATTAGTTATATGTGGAATCTAAAAAATAAAACGAATATATATAACAAGCCTCACAGATACAGAGAACAAACTAGTGATTACCAGTTGGGAGAGGGCAGGGAAGGAGGAGCAAAATAGGTGTATGGGATTAAGAGACACAAACTATTATATATAAAATAAGCAACAAAGATATATTGTACAGCACAGGGAAATAAAGCCATTATTTGGCATTTACTTTAAATGGAGTATAATATATAAAGTATTCAATCACTATGTTGTACACCTGAAACTAATATTGTAAGTCAACTGTACTTCAGTAAACAAAATAAAGTCAAATTTGGGAAGTTTTCAGCCATTATTCAATTTTTTTCTTCACCCCCTCCCCCATGCTCATGACTGCAGCCCCCTCTTTCACCCTTCTCTCCCACCCTTTCCTCCACTTTCTTTCTGACACTCCTGTTATGCATTTGTTGATGTGCTTAATGGTTTCTCACAGGTCTCTGGGCCTCTGTCATCTTTCTTAATTCTTTTTTCCTTTTGTACCTCAGGCTGGATACTCTCACTTGACCTTTCCTCAGTTCCATTGATTCCTTCTACTATCAGTGCATACCTGCTGTTGAGCCCCTCTAGTCAGTTTTTCAATTCAGTTATTGTACTTTCAATACAATCAATTCTATTGGTTCTTTTTTATAATTTCTATTTCTTTATTGAAATTCTCAATTTGGTTAAGTATCTTTCTCATGGTTTGATTTAGTTCTTTAGTTGTTTGAACATACTTATAATAACTGACTGAAAGTCTTTGTGTAGTTAAGTCCAGTGCTTGGGCTTCCTCCGGGACAGTTTTGATTGAAGCCCCTTTTTCTGTGTATGGGCCAGACTTGTGTTTCTCTGCGTGCCCTGTAATTTTTTGTTGTTGTTGAAAGTGGACATTTTATAATGCATCAACTTTAGAAATCATACCTCTGCCCCTGCCCAGCCCAGGGTTTATTGTTGTTATGGACCTTCTTGGGTTAATTTTGTAAATCTGTGTTCTTTATTGCGTGAGGCAACTTAAGTCTCTGTCCAGTTAGCTTAGAAGCTGACTAATGATTAGTCAGAGATTTTCTTAAATGCCTTAAGCAGAAATTGCTTAAGGGTATAACTTTGTTTAGGGATCTGATGTCTTAATAGTTCAGATGCTTAAGTATTTTAGCAGAATCTCCCAATGTTTGCTTTCCAGTAGAGATTTGGAATGGGGTAGTAGACAACATAGTTGGAGGAAGATGAGATAAGCAGCTAATTCAATTGCAGGATTGTCTTTAATGGGCCAGTGAGCATTGGGAATCCTCACAGCCGGATAGGATATGTAGGATTTTCCAATCATATAGGACCATTAAACTGTTCCTTGGCACACATTTTGGGAAATACTCCTAGAGTTTTCCCTGAAAAAGTTCAACCTAAATTGTAGGATGTCTTCAAACCTTTAGCAATCCACAAACTTAGACTAAAAAAAAAAAAGACTGGAGAGAAGGTTTTAAAAGAGAAATCAACGAGCCATCATTTTGAAGAAAAAAATGGATATGACCAGCCATCATTTTGAAGAAAAAAGTGAATATGTCGAATTAGTTTACCAGTATGCTTTCTGAGTGTGTGTGTATACTTACGTGGGCATATATATCCCTTCACAAATTTTTCTTTTTGTTTCACGTGTTTTTTTAAAAAAGACTCATGGGACATAACAGCATTGCTGGATGCCTGGCACATTTAAGAAACCTGACTGCATAAGAAGCACTCTACATGGGCAGAAGATGTTACCTGGAATTAGAGCACTAAATGATCCCGACTTTTCTTGATTTAAATGGTAAAAAGTCTAACTACTTTTTGTAACATTACTCTGTACAAATGATGGTCAGTTATTTATTTTTATTTGTATTATTAATATTCACAATTTGTTTCCTAATTAAATATTTAAAAGTTCTAGTGCTAATTCTGGTGTTAAAAACTGTTCAAATCTCTATAAATCTGGTTTTGAGACAATTGATAGTATTTGACTTTCTTTGTTAGAACCAATTGCCGAGTAATAAAATTGACTTTTGAAAACAAAACAATATCTGTATATTTGTAAACATTTTACATAATAAAAGTGGGTTAGGTTCCTGGAATTTGAATATAGACAAAGGGTCTTTCATAAGTTACAATTTGCATACAAGTGTTGTTTTTCAGCTAGTCTGTTTCTCTGTTTTGGATTATGTATGTCTTCTCTTCCTGTGGTGCCTGGTGTGGAACTGAACAAAGTGAAGTCAACCCAGAATAGTTCCAAATCTGACCTGGTTTCACCTGAGCCTTTCTGTTCCAGTTTGAAATCCAGTTGACCTGCTTTTCCTTGAAAGATTCTTAGAAGCCACAGCCATTTCTGAATGTCTCCTTAAGTGTACTCCCACTCCTAAGTTGGTAAAGAGCAGAGTGGATCTGATCTCTTCAAATACTTGGGGCTGCTGACACCAACTGATGGACATTAATGGATGTGTCAGGAGGAACCCAGATTAGTAATGATTTCAAGGCAAGGGGTGCTAATTAGCACTGGCACAGGATCAAAAACTCACCAACTGTGGAGAATTCAGTAACTATAGCCTAGGTCTTCAACTGTGTTTTGCACTTCAATATACCTGAGAGGTAAAATGTTGATTGTAGGATACTCTAGCATATCCTTGTACTCAGCTTTTTTAAAAAGACAATCTGGAATTGATACCAGAGATGATGGGTATCCTATAACACTACTTCCTTTCCTCTGATTGACCCACTTTGTTTTTGTCTTAAACATCTGACCTCATAGCAAAGAGGACAGTTTTTGAACCTGAGAAGATGTCATGAAACACTGTATTTTTTAATATATATATATATATATGTATGTATCCTTTCTATTTTTCTTTTAGTGCTGCCCTCCATTTCAAGATGCCTTTGCACTTCTGATAAATGCAAACTGACAAATCTCCAGGCCACGACAGAGGGGAAATCATTACTGCTTGAAGCCTGGAAGACTGCCCTTAATAAAGCCAAGTCCCCAGTTGTTCTTGAAATGCTGAGGAAGTTGTGGAGGAGGAAACTTTTTTCTTATCCCACTAAATACTACTTCTTCCTTCTTGTTTTTTCCCTGGTCACCTTCTCTGTTTTAAGAATTCATCAAAAGCCTGAATTTGTAAATGTTGGACATTTGGAGCTGCTTGAAGAGAATCCTAGTCGTAATATTAATTGTACCAAAGTTCTACAGGGTGATGTAGATGAAATCCAAAAGGTAAAGCTTGAGATTCTAACAGTGAAATTTAGAAAGCGCCCTCGATGGACAAACTATGACTACATAAACATGACCAGTGATTGTGCTTCTTTCATCAAGAAGCGCAAATATATTGTAGAACCCCTTAGTAAAGAAGAGGCAGAGTTTCCAATAGCATATTCTGTAGTGGTTCATCACAAAATTGAAATGCTTGACAGGCTCCTGAGGGCCATTTATATGCCTCAGAATTTCTATTGCATTCACGTGGATACAAAATCAGAGGAATCCTTTTTGGCCGCAGTGATTGGCATTGCATCCTGTTTCAGTAATGTCTTCGTGGCCAGTCAGCTGGAGAGTGTTGTGTATGCATCTTGGAGCCGGGTTCAGGCTGACCTCAACTGCATGCAGGACCTCTACCGAATGAACGCAGACTGGAAGTACTTGATAAATCTCTGCGGTATGGATTTTCCTATTAAAACCAACCTGGAAATTGTCAGGAAGCTCAAGTCGTTAATGGGCGAGAACAACCTAGAAACGGAGAGAATGCCATCCAATAAAAAAGAAAGGTGGAAAAAGCATTATGCAGTCGTGAATGGAAAGCTGACAAACATGGGGACCGACAAAATACATCCTCCTCTTGAAACACCTCTGTTTTCAGGCAGTGCCTATTTTGTGGTCAGTAGGAGGTATGTGGAGTATGTGCTCGAGAATGAAAAAATACAAAAGTTTATGGAGTGGGCAAAAGACACATACAGCCCGGACGAGTATCTCTGGGCCACTATTCAGAGGATCCCCGAAGTCCCAGGGTCACTGTCCTTAAGCCATAAGTACGACATGTCCGACATGCACGCGATTGCCAGGTTTGTCAAGTGGCAGTACTTTGAAGGTGACATTTCCAAGGGCGCCCCCTACCCGCCGTGCAGCGGCGTCCACGTGCGCTCCGTGTGCGTTTTCGGAGCGGGTGACTTGAACTGGATGTTGCGCGTGCACCACTTGTTCGCCAACAAGTTCGACACGGACATCGACCTCTTTGCCATCCAGTGTTTGGATGAGCATCTGAGGCATAAGGCCCTGGAGACATTAAAACACTGACCCTTGGAGGCAGTTTTAGAAATAATTAGGAGGCATGAGATGTACCCCATTTGATTCTTCCGCCTACAGAATCTAACTCTTCAAGCCAGAGAAGCTCTATGGTTTCTAATTAGCAGGTCGGTTAGAAAGGTTGTAGCCTTCAGGCTTGACTTAGAGTCAGTGAGAGGGTAGGGCAGGTTGCAGGGCGTTGTGCGGGGGAGTGGTCCGGGGCGGCTGGGGAAGAGGTTGAATGCAAGTTATCCTGTTTAAAGAGCTCAGGGACTGAACAAAACCTGAAGGTTTGACCTGTGCCAAAATTGCTTGGAGAGCTTTAAATATGATGGTTTTTCCTGATTTGAATAGATTTATAGCAACAGCCAACAGTCAGGATGTAATTTATTTTGTAGACCACGTTTGTTGAAAGAGAAATTTGACTTTATTCTAAATGATCTTTGTAAATGATTGACTTTCTGCTGTAACATTGCATTGTGTTGTGTGTCTCTATATGCCATCTCAGGGAACTTGCAAAAACGGGCTTGACTGAATGTGACTATTTCCCATTTACGCTTTTAACAATGTACATATGTTTTTAAAAGCGCCCCCCCCCCGCCGCCAAAAAAAAAGACTTTATAGTTTAGTTGATTCTATGAATCATCTTAGGTTATCTACAAAGTTAAGGTATCTTTGATTATTATAATGTCTACAGAGTAATACTCAATTTTTTCAAATATGTCTCTCTTCTCCTCCTCCAGTCTCCCTAGACCCTGCTATCAAGCTGTATATAAACTTGTTTTCATAGGGCTCCATATTCCTAGTGTCCCATATTACAGCCTCAGTTCTCCTATGTGATCCGATTGGCAGTAATTGGTGTGGAGAACTAAGACGGAAAGGGTGAAGTGTAAGTATGGCAGAGGGGAGGAGGAGTCATATGTAGACAATCTCTGAGACCTATGATGCAGCAATCGGTACTATCCCCAGAAATTAAGCCTGTTGCTCTTTGGGTCTGCTTGTGTCCATCCTCCAGGCTCTTGCATCCGACTGTCACCTCTGTCGCCTTTTGAAAGGAACTGGCTTCCCGTCTTCTTGCTTCTTCATGTTACCTGCCCATTGGTTATTCGTTAGCTCTTGCATTTTCAGTTCCCTTCTCTCTCGGAACCTATGAGGAGGGGAAAGGTGTGCTGTTGTACCACCTGCCATGCTTGAAGGCCTGGGTATCCTAAAGGGAACATTAGATTTGGGGCGGATTGTCTCAGTATTGATATTATTCTCAGCATATGGTTTTTACTCTGTTTTTCACTAAAAGACAGATTTGCGGTTGCTATTGTGCTGTCTCAAATCTCAAAGTAAATGAAGATTTAAAAAAAAAACCAACTTGCTCTTTTGCTAAGCTGATACCATTCAGCCATCGATCTAATAGGAAATGAGAAGCTTTATCATTTAGCTGAGACTTCAAACAAGAATCAAATCCATGTACTTTATTTTTAAAACTTAGGCAACTTAAATAGTATATGGGAAATATATAATATCAGACAGTTTTCAGGCATTCAACTGATAAAACATTTTATTCCTCAGAGTTAGGAAACATTTTTATTTTATGGAGAGGTTTGTTATACTGACCCTCTTGAATGAAAGTTTCACAGTTTTGGAAACTTAATCATTTGTAAATGTGCAAGTCAGTGGATTGCTATGGTTTGCATGACTTAACAGGGCAGCCAATGTTAGACCAAGAAAAACATACCCACTTTGAAAATTCAAGAGGTGATGTCAGTGAGGACATTATATGCATGGTGTTCTGTCTCCATTGGCTTCTAAACCAATTTGTTCTTTGAATGCACGTCACATGTCTCTCCCATGCTCTCTTTTAGAAGAAAGATTTTACCTGTAAGTTGGGCCTTTTTTTTTTTTACTCTAAAACCAGTGATTTTCAGTGACATACTTTGTGTCTATGTCTTGTGTTTCTTTCACTTCATTCATTGTATCTTGAATACTATAGACATTTGTCATTTTTTTATTTTGAATATTTGCAAATTTACGGGAAAGTTAAGTAATAGTACAGTGAACATCAGAACTTTCACCTGGAGTCACTGGTGGTTAGCATCGTGCTCATTTGCTCAGTTTTATGGATTTTGGAATTTAGCAAAATCGAAAATTGAAAGTTAAAAAAAAATTTACAAATATCATCGCAGTGCTCTTACTGTAGCATGACTGAATCTGATTGACATTTAAATTGGCAGCTTTGAGGGGTTTTTTTTTCCTCCACCATAGATGTAAAAATATGATTTTAGGCTCCGTTTCCACAAGCCCCACACTACAACTGTGCACCCACCATCTTTTATGTAGCTGTGGTACGTCATCTCTCTAGAATGGCACTTGCTGAAATGTGTCTGAATATTACCCTATTGCTAATAGCTTTACAGGGATTATATAGCCATTAGGACTCAATTTTATACTATCCAACCTAACTTAAAACAAATAAAATTCATAGTAGTGGAACAAGCAATTGGAAGAATCAAGAAGATGGTTTCAAAAGGAAACCCTTACTACATTCAGGAGGAGCAAAAATGTTGTAAGTTCTTTGGGAAAGATAAATTATTTAAATTGCTTCCTGTATGTCAGTTATTAAATACTAATTTCTTTTTGCTGTCATTTAAGGTCTTTTTTATAGGGAATTATTAGAAATCATATTCCCAAATAAATCCTTAAATATACATAAACTGCAATTTTTTAATGGAAGCGTTCTAGTTAATGAAGTACTGATCAAGATTCACATATTATTTATTAAGGACAAGAGTTAACAAAAATGGTTCTTTCTTTACAGGCAGTTACCTAGGCTCTTCCCAGACCATGGTAAACAGCCATTCAGCCTTGAAAATGTGAAACACTATTGTCTCTAAACATGTATTTGTGTCATTCGTCAAGCACAATTCACTTAAAGAACAGAAGTGGATTTTCTTTTGTAGTCATTTGGGGGAGGAGGAAGCCATGTTTTACTTCATTTCATCTGTAGAGTCAGTTGACCTGGACTTTTTCAGTTGGCTTAGGAAAATAAAAATCATTTCTCATTATGGTAAACATAAATAAGTAAATGCAACACTTTCATGGCAAGTGTGGTTACCGTAAGGTTTACTCTTTTGAATACGGGCATGACTGGATGCGTTTGGAACTAGTCATATCACCATTAAAATCAGCTATTCAGAAACCAATGCCTTGTCTCCACAAGTTATTCTTATTTTGTTAGCTACCAGCACCGCAATATTAAATTTAGTATTTGGATTTGATAGTTTGTAACTAACAGGTGTTTTGTGTGAGTAGTGATTCAAAACATAAAGGTTAATTCTTTAGGCAGAAATGTCTGAGAGAGAGGGTTTGGCAATGGCAGAAAGTGTAACCCAGGTTATGCAGAAAGAGCTAGAGCGGGGACTTTAGAAGAATGCAATTTAGTAGCTAGTATTGCTTTCTGGGCATTACTAGCTTCAGCTTATGTCTGCAGAAGAGCAATGGCCACAAATACTAATAGGATCCATGACTTGTTGTGGTATGAATGTGGAGGGCACACCTGAGGGAAAAGGGAAGCTTCCTCCCCGGAACATTGAGTGTCTGCTCCAGCTGTCTCCTCAGCTGGTCTGGTAAACCCTTCTGGGTGTTCTTTAGCCGCATTTTCGATGAAACAGACTCTATGAAGTGGCAAAATTGATTAACCTCAGGTCTTTCTCAAAAGCTTGAGAGCTTTATGTATCCTTTATAAGCCTGCTTGTCAAGGATTTAATTTTTAATATGTGCTTAAAGTTTTCAGGGCTTGTCATCAGAATATTGATTTACTGTTTTTCAGTGTAATAAGACCCGAACTAGAACTGAGTTGTAACTATTGGGAAAGAAAAGACTGTTTTCATTAGTGCAGATGATGGGATTGTCCCAAGTTGAAAGCCCAGGAATCTTGTCTTGAAATTAGTAAGACTTTAGCAAATACTGCCACTCATCCAAAGATTAGTTTTCCATATTCCAACAAAATAATTATTTTAAGGTATAATGGGGATAGGTTACCTTTCATCATGGCAATAAGCTCTGTAAAGTGTGTAGACAAACTTAAGGTATGTGTGGGACCTGTATGAATAAAATACTTCTGTAGATTCAAAACAAAACAAAACCTTGTGCTCCTAGCTGATAAATATTTTAAATATCTCCCTTCTTCCCAGATGAATCCATCAGTCAAATATAAGCCCAGTCATAATCTCAAAGGGTTGATAAAATTATTCTAAATTTCATCTGAAAGAAAAAATGTGCAAGAATAGCGAAGAATGCTTTGAAAGAGATTAATGAAGTCATATAATATTAGATATGAAGCCATACTTCTAAGGTAAAAAATGTTAAGAGTACTGTAAGTTTATATTTGAACTCTCAGACTGATAACAGTAATAGCCCAGAAATAGATGCTAGTATATATAAAACATTGCAAAGCAACTATCAGAACATAGTGAGGAAGGGGGGTGGTAAAAGTTCCAATAAGTACCTGTTTGGAGAACATTAAATTATCGCTTTGTAATGTGCAGCAAAATCCAAATGGAGTAAGAATGAAAATAAACTGAAAGAACATGTCAGTGACTATCTTTGCATGTGATGGAATTTTCCAAATAAAAGCAATGGGAGGATTCATTAAGGAACAGATAATAGATTTAACTAAAAGTGTGTATTTCCTGAATATGAGAAAGCAAAAGGCAATCTGAATTGGAAAATTTGCCAACAGATTTTGAAAGAGGGAAAAATGGAAGTTATTTATACTAATATTTTTTTAAAAACAGCTTTTTGAGATATAATTCATATACCATACAATTCACCCATTTAAAATGTACAATTCAGTGGTTTTTAGTATAACATCACAGTCAGTTTTAGAAGATTTCCATCACTCCCAAAAGAAACTCTGTACTCTTTAGTGGTTACTCCCTATTACCTCTCAACCCCCGTATACAAATATGTTTTTTAAAAGCATTAAGATGCCAAGAGTAAAATGAACAAAAGATGTAATAATTCACAGAAAGTGAAATAAGGAGAATACAAATGGCTAATATGAAAAATTGAAATTCAATAAAAAGAATCCAAATTAAAACAATTTTTACACACCAAATTAGGGTGTTTTTTTGGGGGGTTTTGGGGTTTTTTTGTTTTTTTTTTAAACTTGACTGTTGAGGAATGCATGCTCATACTGCAGGGAGGAGTGTTAAAACCTATCATGTAGAGTCTTTAAAAACACTCAAATTCTTTGATCAATAATTCACTTCTTGGAAAATATCCTAGGGTAATAACCAGAGATTTGGATCCACATTTAAACCCAGTGTTTGTCAGCTTCTTATTTGTGGTGAAATGTAAAAATACATAAATCTCCAGTAATAGAGGAATAATTATGTACTTTAAAAAATATATGATGGGGTATTATAGAATATTCCTATAGTATGCCTAATGCCATGGAAAATCACTGTAGGTTAAATGAAGTAAACAGACTGGAACAGAATATATAATGTGCTCTCAATTATGTTAAAAAGAAAATGATACTGAACAGAAAGGAGCATTCAGAATTTCCCTGAAATATCACATCTTGATATTTTGAGAACTGTTCCTTCCAGCTCTATAAAATTGATGCTTGCCAAATATTTATTTGGAGCATTTTCTACATATGGTTTGCCTTAGGGAGTATTACTGAGACTCCTTACCCCTAGTCTTCACTTGGTGGGTTGTAGGGGGAAGGAGCCCTGCTTTCCTGGAGCACTCCTCTTTTACCCACAGAAATGTTTTTAGATTTAAGCTTTGGTGCTTTGCAGTGTGTCCCGAGGCCTTATACTCTGGGTAACCCTCTAAGATACTCTAGGTGTATACCATGGGTGGAGAGAACTTTCTGCAGCACTAGCCAGAAGAATCACTGAACCAATCCTAAAGGGCACTGTCAACCTGGCTTCAAGATCCTAGGGTGCTCAGATTGGCAGCTATTTGGCTTCTAGCTCCTTAGAATCTACAGATGGAACTTCATTTTCTGATCCCAGATAAGTGTTAATTGCTGACTAGGTGAGGATGGTCTGGTTCTTTCAGCTGTATGCCAATACAAAGCAGATGTTCTTCTTCAGCAAGAGGACAGGAAAATATTCAGATGGGTAGTGTGGAGTCACTTGGATGAGCAATCTTGGTGCAGGAGGCGGATCTTGTTTAACTCCAGAGTTTTCTGCATTCCACGTGAAGGCTTCACTACCTTTAAGATTAGCTAAGAAACAGAAACCAATGCTTTCTTTTTTTAAAATATTTATCTATTTACTTATTTGGTTGCACCGGGTCTCAGTTGAGGCATGTGACCTCTCAGTTGCGGCACGCACGTGGGATCTATTTCCCTGACCAGAGGTTGAACCCAGGCACCCCCCTGCATTGGACTGCGGAGTCTTAACCACTGCGCCACCAGGGAAGTTGTGAAACTAATGGTTTCTTTAAAAAAATAAATAAATAAATAAAATTTTTTTTTGAAAGGATTTACTTCTACAGAGCTAATCGTTAGTTTAAACATTACTTACAGGATATTTATAATTTACTTTCTTGGTCAGACTTACTAGTAAACTGTTCCTGGCCCAGAGTTCCTTCGTTTAACTTAATTCAAAGGAGACATGTTTTCTCTCTGGGAAGCTTTCCCTATCTCTCTTTTCCAAAGAAAAATGCCCCTTCAAATATGTTCCTTAAAGCTCATTGAGGGAATAATGACAACAGCTAATATTTGTTGAGCATTTCCTTTCTGCATGTTCTAAGCACTTTGCACTTATCACCTCTCACTTAACAACCTTAGGAGCAGAGGCTACTATTGGCCCAGTTTACAAAGAGGGCAAAGAAGTACGTGAATCTGTAACAAATGGCACCTCTTAAATAAAAGACAAGTTTTCTTCTGATCTGTTCACCTCCTTTCTACCATTTCAACCATTCCGTCTCCTTCCCCAGACCCTGCTCTGCTCTGAGTGTAGCACTGTTTTTTAAATAAGCAAATGTATTGAGAAATATAAAGGGTGGAAACAAAAAGAACGAACCCTTGCGTCTTGCTGAAATCTTCCCCAAAAGAGTGTGTGGAGGGAGAGGAGATAAAAACCTGGAAGTGTGGTGAACATCAATTTGATGAGGGCCACTGAAAAGGAGAGATGGGCCAGAAATCCTGAGCCATAACAGTCTTAAAGGTAGAAGGAAATGCAGGAGAGAGGAGTCTGGAAGCCACAAACGGGAATAGTTTCAACAAGTGCCATCAGTCTTAAAATACTTGAAAGCATGGGAGGTTTGACAGGGAAATGTTTGGGCATAAAATATATGACAAGTGCCAACCTCCAATTTCCAGGGACAAGTCTCCCTTTGAGTACTACTTTCCTGTAGTCGAGCATTGTTTCTCTAACTAATGTAATAAATATACTTTCACACATACAAAGAAGGGCGGCCCTGGAAATGTGAGGTAATTTTTCTTTGGCTGAGCCCTATTTGCTTGCTTTTTGTGTTGCTGAGGGAATGATGCAAATTGATGGATTTTGCTAGGGAATGTGAGGGGAGGAGATACCAGCTGAAAAGACCAGAAAGGACTGTTTGGGGCAGGGCGGTGGGTGGGCCTGCAGTCTACGGAGGAGAATTTGAGGGCAAGGGGAGATTGCAAAGGGAGTCTTAACCTTCTCCTTGATGTCAGGTGACCCACCATCCTGATCTGCCCAGCCCTAAGGAGGAGGGTCCTGGGACGCTGGACCCGAGTGCCAACACCAGGAGGAGATGGTCTCCCTTCCTTTGTCTTTCCCCCCACATCTTCAGGAAAATCTACATCAATGCTTTTGACAGTGGATTTTATGCTTCCTGGGCACTAGCAATTCAGAAATTGACCTGTAGGCAAGCACGAGAAAGAACAGGGGGCCCACAAGTGGGCCCAGCCACATACAGGCGGAGTTCCTCATGAAGGAGAGAATTATAATCAAGCAAGGCTTGGAGAAGGCATCCACTTACGGAACCTGAAAAGCCTCACCCAGACTGTTTGCGTCCAGGCCTTCCCACTTCTGAGGGGCTCTTTGTAGGCAGGGCTTGTGGATGGATAGAAATCAGAATAAGACAAACAAAGCTGGTTCCAGTTATGATATGTCAGCTCATGTACCAAATCACACCCACCTACCTTTGCAGGTTCTACTTTGGAAAACCCTTCCGTGTTCTACCCGGTTACTCTCGTGTTCATTCTGGAGTGTCCTCTCTCCCCACAGCCAGTCCCTACGGTCTCTCTTCTTAACGGTGCTTCTACTCACACCCTCCTCTCTTGTCATCAAGCCCTGTTTAGTCCCTCCTCTCTCACCTGGAGCATTGCCACTTGCCAAGCCACCTGTTCTTGAAGGCTGGCTTCCTGAAAATGTCACCAAAACAATCTGGTTGTAAGACAGAGCCAAGTCTACTGCTGACGGCAGTGATGGAGAGCTCCATCTCCAGGCTCCTCGTAACATCTCAGAGGGAGGAGGGCCAAGTCGGGCTATTTCTGAGGTTTTGAATTCTGCTTAAGTTGGGTCTGATAGTGTGGGATCTTGGATAATGACAGTATAAAATAGTGTAGGATTGGAGGAAACAGCAAAGGTGAGGATTTTGAGGCAAAGGGTTCAAGCAGTCCTGGGGTATAAACTGACATTTGATGCTTTTTATTTATTGCAAAATTCTTGGGCCTTAGAGGATGTTCCTGGAGTGAAAAGTGAAGTTATTTGCAACCTTTACCTTCCAGGGCAAGAGTTTTCTGAAATAGTAAAGTGGTGTTGATGAAGACCATGTGGGTTCAGATGAATTTGCTTCTCACCTCCTTCCCTCAGGTCTCTCACTCTTCTGATAACAGCAACGACAACAGCAACAACAATAACAGTAGCAGGAAATACTTAACTCTGTGTGCCAAGCGCTGTCCTAAGCATTTTACAAATATTAGCACATTTAATCCTCACCGTAATCTTATGGCGTGTACAACTATTGTTCACATTCTACTAATGTAGGAATAAAGCAGTTCAGAGAGGTCAAGTTACTTGGCTAAGTCACACACTCTGACAGTGGAGGCACTGTCAGAGTGATTTATCAGAAATGAAAATTTGGGGCTTCCCTGGTGGCGCAGTGGTTGAGAGTCTGCTTGCCAGTGCAGGGGACACAGGTTTGAGCCCTGGTCTGGGAGGATCCCACATGCCGTGGAGCAACTAGGCCCGTGAGCCACAACTACTGAGCCTGCGCGTCTGGAGCCTGTGCTCCGCAACAAGAGAGGCTGCGGTAGTGAGAGGCCCGCGCACCGCGATGAAGAGTGGCCCCCACTTGCCGCAACTAGAGAAAGCCCTCACGCAGAAACGAAGACCCAACACAGCCAAAAAACAATAATAATAAACTAATTAATTAATTTAAAAAAAAAGGAAAATTTGGTAATTTCACACCCTTGCTTAGCCCTTTCGATGACTCCTTATTGCCTAAAAGATAAAATCCTGATTTCTTCAAATGGCACCTAAGGCCCTCCCTGGTCTGGCCTCTGCCCACCTCTCCATACCTTCTGTTTTGCACATGATGCTCTATCCATTTGGACCACATGTGGTTTTCTGAACACATGATGCTATTTCATGTCTCCTTGAATAGGACTCATCTGGGGTTTTTGCCCCTGGTGTCATCTCAGTAAGCATCTGCTAAACAGTAGTCTGAAGGAACCATCTCTTCTCTCACTTTCAGCCTGTGTGCTTTGTCCACACTTACAATGGACTGAGAGTAAGAGGGTGCTGGGGTTTCTACATCCAACTTACAGGAAGCAGGAGGGTTCACCAATGTTGAGAAAGCAAGTGGAGAAAGGGAGAGTTGCAGATTTTGTCGTAGGGCTGCCCTTTGAGCCCTGGAGCAGCCTGAGCCCAGGATTGTTCACTCATAGGATCCAGTAGATTCTGACTTCTACTGCTTGAGAGAGATCGAGCTGGGTTTTTGAAAGCAGTTGCATCAGAAAAGGTCCTCTTTCACACTGTACACTCTCCTGGAACACATTTCTCCAGGCTTTCAGACCAGAGCGTCCTCACCTCTTAACACTCAACTCGGGCATCATCTCCCCTATGATGAGGTCCTTCCTGACCATCACTGTTTTCCTTCTGGCTTATATAAATGATCACTGTGATCTCTGGTTTCCATAGTACCCTGTACAGAGTTTATCGCCACCATCTAAAATAAACTATTGAACTCACTCATACACCTGTATGTGTAGTTCGGTATATTTAAAAAAATAGACTATTTTTTAGAGCAATTTTAGGTTCACAGCAAAACTGAGTGGAAAGGACAGAGTTTCCCTTTATCCCCCGCCCCCGCTCCCTGCCCCCATCCTTCCCCACTATCAACTTCCTGAACCGGAGTGGTTCATTTGTTACAACAGATGAACCTGTACTGACATATCACCATCACCCCAAATCCATAGTTTGTATTTGGGTTCCCTCTCAGTGTTGTACATTCTTTGGGTTTTGACAAGTGTATAATGACATGTATCCAGCATTTCAGTATCATGCAGAATGGTTTCACTGCTCTAAAAATCCTCTGTGCTCTGCCGATTCATTCCTCCCCTCCATCCCTAGCAACCACTAATCTTTTTACTGTCTCCATAGTTTTGCCTTTTCCAGAACATCATATAGTTAGAATCATACAGGGTATAGCCTTTTCAGATTGGTTTCTTTCATTTAGTCATATGCTTTTAAGTTTCCTCCATGTCTTCTTATAGCTTGATAAGCTTTTCTTTTTAGCATTGAATCATATTCCATTGTCTGGTGTACCACAGTTGATTTATCCATTCGCCTACTGAAGGACGTCTTGGTTGCTTCCAAGTTTTGGTTAATTCTGAATAAAACTGCTATAAACATCAGTGTTCAGGTTTTCTGTGGACATAAGTTTTCAGTTCCTTTGGGTGAACAGCAAGGAGCATGATTGCTGGATTGTATGGTAAGACTATGTTTAGTTTTGCAAGAAACCTCCAAACTGTTTTCTGAAGTGGCTGTACCATTTTTGCACTCCCACCAGCAATGACTGAGAGTTCCTGTTGCTCCACATCCTCACCAGCATTTGGTGTTATCAGTGGTCCGGATTTTGGCCGTTCTTACAGGTATGTAGTAGTTTTTCATTGTTTTAAATCTGCAATTCTGTAATGATACATGATGCGGAGCACCTTTTCATATGCTCATTTGCCATCTGTATATCTTCTTTGGTGAGGTGTCTGTTCAGGTCTTTTGCACATTTAAAAAATCGGATTGTTGATTTTCTTATTGTTGACTTTTAGGAGTTCTTGGTATATTTGGGATGACAATCCTTTATCAGTTGTGTCTATTGCAAATATTTTCTCTCGGTCTGTGACTGCATTTTTTAACATAAAAGTGCATGTTAAAATGTTACATTAATAGCTGATATTGCTTCTCAGGGGCAGGGACAGTGTACCTTCATTTTTGTATTTCCAGGCCTAGCGCAGAGTGTGACATACAGTTGGTTCTCACTAAATATGTGGTAAATGAACAAAGACAGTTAATTTGCTTAATTTTTTTTTTTTTTTTGGCCGTACCATGCAGCTTGTGAGATCTTAGTTCCCCAACCAGGGATTGAAACCATTCTCCCTGCATTGGGAGTGTGGGGTCTTAACCACTGGACCACCGGGGAAGTCTCTAATTTGCTTAATCTTGAATAACCTCTCTTAAGGGAAAAAAATCTTCTTTTAGATATATTTTTTCCTCTCAAATAGAAACCATAACAGTAGAAGGGGAAAAAAATAGATTTGCTCACAGCATCTAACTTTTGGTTTAATTTGGCTTGTCTTTATATTCACTGTGAAATGAAACCTTACTGAAAATGAAATGCTGCACCTGAATTCAAGTATTCTGTCATTTTGTCCCTGCCCACAAATATTTGTTCAGGAAATACGATTTTTAGGAATCTGGTATTCTTTGCTCACTGGCTGAGCACGTGACTGAGGTAACTGGAGAGCAGGTCCAACCAATCCTGCGTGTGCTGTCACAGAGTTCGGGTCTTGGGCAGGTCAAGGTTCGCTTCGTTCCCCAGAGGAAAAGAAGGGAGGCAGAGGGCGCAGTGCATGTTCATGGGCCCCGGGATGCATTTTTTCCCAAGCCCTTTATAGAAATTCACAAAGGGGGTCAGGGTACACCTGTTTCCTATGAAGCTGGACTGTACTTTGTATGAGTTGCAAAGAAGGAAACAGGGATGGGTAATGCAAATAGGAAAGATAGGTGTCTAAAAACTTGGGGAGAAAAAAATACATGCTTTCTTGGCTTAGGATGAGTAACAACAAACCAGTGGGACAGGAGAGAGAAAAGCCTTCCCCAGGGATCTTTCCACACACCTCCTGCGTGGTAGGCGGGCTGTGGGGGGTGACATGATTCGGTACTGCTGTGTCATTTCAACAGTGGAATATGGCAGGAGTGCAGCGTCTGAGAGTGAGAAATTGCCTACTGTGATTGTTACATCCATCCATGTAAGCAGGTTTGCCTCAGCCTGGGCATGATTGACATTTTGGGCCAGATAATTCTTTTTTATGGGGGTGGAGTCTATTCTGTGCACTGTAGGATGTTTAGCAGCACCCCTGGCCCCTATGCACTAGATGCCAGTAGCAGTCGCCCTCCCTGGTTGTGACAACCAAAGATGGCTCTAGGTATTGCCAAATGTCCTCCGGGAGGCAAAATCACTGTTGCTTGAGAACCACTGATTTATAGGAAGAATTAAGTTCCCATCACAGTGCATTGGAACAGTGTCTTCTGTGTGAAAAATCACTGACTAAGGTATTAGATTCACTCTGGTGGACCAAAATATTCATGGTTTCTGCCCATATGATGCTTAAATCTGATGGATGAGAAGATGGGTAGGTGGATGTAGGGTGTCTCAATAGGTAGATGTGATTTCTCTTAGTAATCAGCCAGTGTTTTAAAAAAAAGTCATCCAAGCTACTACCTTTCTAGCCAATCATGGGAGGTAAAAGCAACCCTTGTGTGAAGGTAGATCAAGTAGTCGACAATCAGAGCCTAATGACCTGGGGAAAAAAAAGTTATTTTTTATAAAAAATTGAGGCAGAGTCTATTACATAAGCTTCAGGTATACAGCTTAGTGATTCACAGTATTTAAAGGTTATACTCTATTTATAGTAATTATAAAATATTGGCTACATTTCCTGTGTTGTACAATATATCCTTGTAGCTGATTTATTTTATATAGGGTTTAGCATTTCTTGACTCCGGATAACGTGACCACAAATTACTTTGGCTTTCACCCTCACAATAATGCTACCCACTCTGCTTTTTAAAAAAAAATCTGTCATCGTCTCATGAATCCACAAATGTAGCTGCATTTCCATCTTTTCCATAGCTTCATCATGCACTACACGTGTTACTTTAGCACTTTCCCAAGTGGCCTCACCCAGAGATCAGCAAATTTTCTCTTCCTTTCCTGGATGTTGATTCATTAACGCCGGACTCGCGGCCAACAGCACTGTTAACTTGCGCCCAAACCAAGCTTCTCTAACTTGTTTTCTCTGTAAGGCACATCCCAGCCTTCTGGCACCTCAGGAACATTAGATAGCACTTCAGCACTGCTGGGGGGATGGCATGGGCTGGGGAGGTGGGGAAGTGGTGGTGAACAGAAAAGCACAAAACTGCAAAAAGCATGGCACTATTAGATTGCAAAAAGGACACTTGTTTACAGTGTTAGAGCCGAAAGGAGAAAACAGAGCCTCGCCTTTTCCACCTCAGCTAGGAATGTGCATATTGGATGACTGAGATTTTTCACATCTCTGTACATGTTGGTGAGTGATCGTAAAAGTGCCACAAGTAATGCTTTTGGGGTCACGAATACATTTTAGTGAGTATGTGAATTTGCAAATACAGAATCCACGAATAATGAGGATTGATGGTATCTATATTTTTAACAAGTTCCCTATGGTATTGTGATACACAGCTAAGTTGAGGAAACTCTGAATTACATAATTTGTGAATGTGAGGTAGTGCTTCTATTGGTGACAGTGCAAAAATTATAAAATTTCCTAAAGACATTTAGGTTTACTGTCCTGCCCCAATTAAAAAAGAAAAGTTTAAAGCCATGCCTATGCCTTGTGCTGCAACTGTGGCTATTACCATTGGTTGAGCTTCTGTTGAGGAAATAATTTTTATTCTTTTGACCTTAGATAAACAGAGAGATTAAAAAGAATCTTCTTTGTGATGGAAGTGTACAAAAATTCGGTTACCGCTGCAGAATTAAGATAGGAAAGGAAGCACAACTGGAATAATTCACTTTTGGAAAATCAACCGATACTAAAGGAGCAAAGATCAGTGTATGGTCAATATTTCTCTTTATAGTTGATGATCAGGAGAAATGAGATACTATCCTCATTTTTTTTTCTCCCTAAATTGAAAACAGAGGATCAAAAGATTCCTTGAATATGACATCTCCCTTTACTTCCTTTCAGCACTACAGTGATCACAGTTACTTTCGATGCCAATTATCGTGTATTATTTGTCTCTCCTGCAGAATGTAAACACATTAGGGATTGTGTTTTTCTAATTCACCACCATGTCCCTGATACCTGGTACAGGGCCAGGTGCATAGTAAATGTTCAAAAAAAATGTGGTTGAACACATGTTTTTGAACGAGAAGGGAAAGGGGAAAGTGAATAAATACTTGTTGAACACTTACTGTATGCTAAGCAAGTTACTATTCCATTTATTCCTCACAACCTATATGATAGATATTTTGAATCCTGTTCTTTGGTGAGAAAAACCAAGGCTCAGAGACACTTTGTAGGAAACCTGTGTCACTCCATCAGACATTACTAGTTGCCAGCTTACCTTCCATCTCCCCTTCTTCCTTGCTGGTAGAGCCTCAATTGTGCTGAGTATATAGCACATCCCCTTACCCCTAACCCTTACATGCTTTAAAGGAAGGCATTCTTAGCCCACATTCCAAGTGTAAGTCCTGATGAATTTAAGACAATCTGGGTAAAGTTTTTCCCTTTGTAAGTGATTAATTTGGGGGTTGGCATGTGACTCAGTTCTAACTAATGCTGGGGGTTGGATATCCTGAAAAAGATTTCGAATTCCTAAGGGGACATTGAAAAAGGCAGAATCTCTGGATTTGGTGTTTCCTGGATATGATGCCTGGAATAAATACAGTCATCTTGTGACCCGAAATAGCAAAGTGGAGAAGCTGAAGAACCAGGGTCTGTGATGACATGAGTAAGCCTCTGAGTTAACTAACCTCAAAGTTACCCCACCCCTGGCCTTGTCAGATTAGAAAATAAATTTCTATATTGTTTCAGGCATTTTGAGTCAGGGTGGTATTTCCAGATGAAGACATCCAAACTGACATAATCAGGTACCTGGGAGTGGCAAGCCCAGATTTTTTCCTACATCTGGCTCTGTAGTCTATGTGCTTTCCACTCTACTCCACTATCTTTCAGAAAGTGAAATCGTTCAAAACAAGGGCCAGAAACTTCTGAGTCCCAAGGGGAACTGAATAATGGGCATTGTCCTAAACCATTCAGCTGTGCACTCTAGCACATTCTTCATACGCTTGACAATAGAATTATTCACCGTACAGGTATAGTACAACGTAATGCTTAAGTATATTTTAACTTGTATTTTCTTCTGTAATTGTCCCTGTCTTTCCATATGAATCCTAAATTCTCTGAGGGCAGCACACATGCCTTGTTTTTCCATAAATCTCTATTTGTCAGTTTCTTTTTTCATTCTAACGGATAGAAACACAAAGTGAATTAACTCAAACAGTGAAGGATGAAATTTTAGCTTCAGACCTCAAGAAGGGTGGAGCTGGCCTCATGCGTGAATGAACCCAGGAACGGCTTGTGACTTGTACACAAATCAGGGTTCGGCAGCTCACAAGGTTTTCCCTGGAACTTTATGCCTTCAGGTTTCCTTACTTGGTGGAGAACCAAGTAAGGCCATTTCCACATCACAGTCAAACAGCTCCTGACACATGAGAAAGGCAAGACTTTTCTTCAGCTTCTACAGAAACATCCTGGAGAAGCCTCCCAATTGGTTGGGCTTATGTCCCATGGCCCTTCCTGGGCCAGTCACTGTGGCTAGGGCCAGTCACATTGGCTCACCCTGGGCTCTGTGTCCACTCCTGTGTTCAGAGGGGTGGATATCTTAAAGGAAAGAATTCTGGACAGAAAGGATAAGAGCTACCCCATCCTCCCAGGTCTTCTTTCCAGGCTCCTAGGTTAGCATTGGGTAAATAGTAGTCACTATAAGTACCTAGGGAGCTTGTGAACACAAACTTGTCTCTGGTGACAAACGAACACACACACACACACACATACACACACACACACACACAGAGTGCACCCTTACAAGCTCTTTCCCAGTTTCAGAACTCCATGCAGACACTATGGGAAGAGCTTCTGTACCCACATTTTAGAGTTGGGAACTTCTTACTCCCAACCCTTGATGGTGATCTTGATGATTGCCAGATAGCACAGACTTTACCCTCCACGCGCCCCCCTCAGCCCCCATCCCCGGTCCCCAGAAGGAATGTAGCAGGGAGAAAATTCCACAGTACTAACTCCCGCATGTCAACCTGCTGGACAGCACACAACCTCGGCGCCAGTAACATGCCTTTGCCTGTCTGCTTTGGGATTGAGGGTTCTCACTTTTGAACCATTTAACCCCCAACCTTTCCTCACAGCCCATTGAAGCCTGTTCAGTCTCCAGCATGGGAAAGAGAGAGGGGGGCAGTGATCACTGAGGAACTTGGATGCCCTGGGGACACAGGCTGAACATGATAAAATCCCAGGGAACACTGATCTCCCAGCTCACCTGGCCTCGTGCTAAATGCAAGAGAGCCAAGGAAGAGAGGAAGCCATCCTACTTTCCTTTCCTTGTTCACAGACTAGTAAATAATACGGTGAATAGTGACATGCTGGAAACAAAGTGCTTAGTCCAGTTTCCACGTGGGTCTATCAGCCAAGATAATGACGTGAGAATTCTCGGCCAATCATTGCTCAGAACAGCCAGAGACAATTTCGATCTTGAGTTGTTAAAGGAGAGTTTTGGTTTCTTTACCTACTTTATGCAAGGATCATGTATAAATTTTATAGTTGGAAAAAATGCTTAGTATTAATTTAAAGTAAGGTATGTTAGTATTGGCTTTTCCTTCACTGAAATTTTTAGTAGGAGGGAATAATACCTCTGTTGATATGGAGATCATCTTTGACATAAAAAGTGACTCCAGCAAAAGGCTTTTCTGTGTCTCTCAATGAAGAGCAAACCAAAGAATTCAAAAGAGTAAGAATATTTGCACCTCATCTTTTTTCCCCTCTATATTAGCTTCCCCTTTGTATTGTATTGCTGTTGTAACAAAGTACCACAAACTTAGTGGCTTAAAATAACACAGGTGTATTCCCTTATGGTTCTGGAAGCTAGAACTCTGAAATCAGTTTCACTTAGCTAAGGTCAAGGTGTCCACAGGGCTGTTTCCTTCAGTGTCTCTAAAGGAGAATTTGTTTCCTTCCCTTTTCTGCCTGGGCTGTATTCCCTGCATTCTTTGGCTCCCGGCCATCTTCAAAACCAGCAGAGTAACATCCTCAAATCTGCTTCTCTCTGACTGATTTCCCCTGTGTCCCTCCTTAAGGGCCCTATGAGCACATCAAGCCCACCCAGGGTAATCTGAGACAATCCCCCACGCCAAGGCCTTTAATTTAATCACATCTGCAATGTCATTTGCCATGAAGATAACATATTCGCAGGTTCTGGGGATTAGGATGAGGATATCTTTGAGGGTTGTTATTCTTGATTCGTCCTAGTACACCCTTTTACTAAATTAACAATATAAATCAAGGAGAATTTATGAATCAAGGGATATTTATTTTAGATTAGTGAAAAATTACTGAAAACATATAACCCATCAGGTGCTCCTCGTGGAGCTCCACAGTTTTTCTGTTAAAATTTTGTTGCCTGAAAAAAAACCACACTAAAGAGCTAAAAATTTTTTTGAAGTACAGTGTATAATAAAGTATACCTACCTTCAGTACAGCTGGGTTAATTTTTGCATATGTGTGTGTATTTGTAAAACCATACCCACATCGGTATACCAAACAAGTCTAGCACCTCTGAAGTCTCCCTCACGCCCTTGCCAGTCGGTAACCTCCCACTTTAGTAGCCTCTGTTCCAACGGCAGCCACTACAGCTTTGTTTTCACCTGTTCTTCAACATACAAATGTATGAACTCTTCTCTATTTGCTTCCTTTTGCTCAATACAATGTCTCTGGAATATATGCATGTTGATGCAGGCAGCAGTAGTTTCCTCTTCTTTTTTTTTTTTAAATTACTATGAATACCATAGTATTTTTGTATCCATTGAACGAATACCCAACCTTTTATCCATTCTCCCTTTGATGGACATTTGGCTTGGTTCCATTTGGGCGCCATTATGAATAAACCTGTTATGAACATATTTGTAAACATTAAAAGATTTTAATAGATGGTTAAAAAAAGAAACCATGTCCTCAGGCACTGTGGAAGACTTTGAAATTTGGTTCATCTGTTAAGATTGGGATCAAATATGCCCCCCTGAACCAAGAAGTCTTCTTCCACCCCAGTGAGTATCAGTGATTTGGGCCTCTACTCGCCCATGTCCATGTATGGTATTCCTCCATCTGCTCACCTGGAAAAGAAAAGAAAATGACAATGAACAATTCTGGGGGTTCTATTTGAGAAAAAACTTTTGCATATACTTCTCTGTAAACATATATATGCTTATGTTTGTTTATACAAAGGAATTAGACTCTACAAAGTTTTCTGTACCTTGCTCCTTTCACTTATTGATAAATTTGTATGTATTTGGGTATCAGTATAAAGCATTGTTGTTTTTAAGGGCTATATAGCATGGATGAATTATAGTTTATTTAAGGAGACTCTCCAGTTAAAGGACGTTTAGGTTGTTTCCAGTCTTTTTCTGTAATAGATAATTTTTCAGTGAATATCTTTGTATATTTTGGGAAACAGTTTAAAACATATCCATAGGATTCCTAGCAATAATATTATAGGTTTAATAATGTTTACTTTTTAAATGTTGATAAAATTGCCAAATTATTTTCCAAAGATTTGTACTGTTTTGACCTCTTAACAAAAGAATATGAAAGTACCTATTTCTCGTATTCTAGCCAACCCTGAGCATCATCAAACTTTAAAATATTTGCTGTCTGCTAGAGGAAAAAATAATGATGCCTTAATTTGCATTTTTTGGGAGGATAATAGTTAAAATTCTTTTTCTTCCAGTTTTATTGAGTGACATACAGCACTGTACAAGTGTAAGGTGTACAGCATAGTGATTTTGACTTACATACCTCATGGCGCGATTACCATAATAAGTTTAGTGAACATCCATCATCTTATATAGGTACAGACTAAAAGAAAAATATGATACGCACACACTCATACACATACAATGGAATATTACTCAGCCATAAAAAAGAAATTTTACCATTTGCAACCAGATGGATGAACCTAGAGGGTATTATGCTAAGTGAAGTAAGTCAGAGAAAAACAAATGCTAAATGGTTTCATTTATATGTGAAGTCTAAAAAACAAAACAAATAAAGATAACAAAACAGAAACAGAATCATAGATACAGAGAACAAACAGGAGGTTGCCAGAGGGGAGGAGGTGGGGGATTGAGCCACATAAGTGAGAGAGATTAAGAGGTACACACTTTCAGTTACAAAATAAATGAGTCATGGGGATGAAATATACAGCATGGGGAATATAGTCAATAATAGTGTGATACCTTTGTATGGTGACAGATGGTAACTAAACTTATCATGGTGAGCATTTTGTAATATATGGAAATATCAAATCACTATGTTGTACATCAGAAGCTAACCTCGTGTTGATTTCTATTTTTTTTTTTTTTTCTTAATACTTATTTGGCTGCACTGGGTCTTAGTTGCAGCATGTGGGATCTTTGATCTTCGTTGCAGCATGCTGGATCTTTAGTTGGGCATGCGGGATCTTAGTTGTGGCATGTCGAATCTAGTTCCCTGACCAGGTATCAAACCCGGGCCCCCTGCATTGGGAGCACGGAGTCTTACCCACTGCACCACCAGGGAAGTCCCTGATTTGTATTTCTTTATGAGTGTGACTTAGGTTTCTTTTACTTTATATTACTTCTGTAAACTCTACTGTTACAAATTCTCACCCTTTTAAAATTAGGTTGCTTCAGACTCAGTTTTTTATTTATGAGATCTAGCTTTGAGATGTACTTAAATTTCTATTCATTAAATTTGGTATAGAATTGAAACTTGTTCAAAATCTGAAAAGTCTCAAAACAATGCACTTTGAGCCACTTTTCCTGTTTTTTTAAAAAAAATTTTATGTAATAGAAATCTCTTGGTCACATGAAGGTCATCTAAATTTTTTGACACTCATTTTTCTATAATCACTGTCAAAATCACTTTTCATCTTTTCTTTCTTCTCTTTTCTGGCTTTTAAAATTTTGTATTCATCAACTCATTGATGCCACATTTAACATTAAGTAATACATAAAGCATTTCCTCTCATGTAGCAATGTTCTACTTGTAACGGGACTATCAGAAATGGAATGAAGTTAGCCAAAGTGTTCTTTGGGCAAGTGTCTCTATCTGCAGTTCCATTAATCCTGCAACCCCCATAAAATTGACCTTCCATTGTGGGCTCTAAATAACCCTAAACCAGGAGGATTTTAATCATTCTTCCTCTCTCATTTCCTGATAGTGAGAATTCTTTACAGTGTTTTACCTTTCTTGGATCTCAGTGCAAGGAAACTGGTCTTTCATAAAAACAAGTGCAGGTTTAGCTGTAAGGATGTTTCTCCCGGCATCATTTGGGTTTGAAATAATCCAAGTATTCAAATGAAGGGGAACAGCTAAATAAATTCATTCACCTGTATCATGAAATGTTCAGCAGTCATTCATGTGATGGTGTAGACCACAGTCTTCAAATTGTGCTCCCCAGATCAGTTGCATCAGCATCAACTTGTTAGAAGTGCAAATTCTTGCCCCTCCCACCAACTACTGAAGTGGAGACTGGGCAACTGCGTGGGTGAAGACCAAACACCTTGTGTTGTATTGAGCTCTTCACATGCATGATCCAGTGTGAGAACCACCGTAGTAGACAGAAATTTACTGACATGAAAAGAGGGCCACAATAGAATGAGTTAAATAAAAGCAGATTACAAAAGGAGTATATACAGCATGATTCTAGTTTTGAAATATTCATACGTATATATGAAATGTATAGAAACAGATATGAAAAGGTGTACATTAAAATGTTGACAATGGTAATCACTGGGTGGGGAGGTTACAAGTGATTTCATTTCTTAAAACATTTTATTTGTACTTTCAAGCATTTTTACGGTGAATACAAATTACTTATGTAATATTAAGATAGAGCAAAATAAATACTCTCCATTTGGAAAGGTTTGGGACCCTTTGGGTCCCTGAGAGGGACCCATCTGTGCCCCTGAGTTTCACTTTCCACTTGGGGAATGTCTTTATTTCTGCTGCCATCAACAGACTGGTACGTGGAGAGCAGCATTTCCTTCTAAATCTCTCAAGCAGACAGAAACAAAATTGCTTTGACTTCCTTAGTATGGCTGGAATTTAAAAAAACATCTTGCCAAACATACTAAAAGATAACTGAAGATGAATAAGCCAGGAAATATGAGAAACATAAATTTCAGATCCTAGCACAGCTACCTGCTCCTTTTTCCATTTCATATTTGGCACGAGATGTTTCTATATTGTGGCTGTCAGAGCAGGATATCTCCGTAAACACTTCCTCATCCAGAGTTCTTCTGAAGCTACAGTCCCAGCTTCACATCTGAAGGCTGCATTTCCTCCTAAGTGATTGGCAGGACTCATGTTAGGCATGATTGATGAGCCCATGCTTCATGCACGACTCTGACTTTTATTTTGGGGGTTTGACCTTGCATGGACTCTATATGCGTGAATATGCAATTGCTTTGTAACAGATATAACTTCCTAGTCACATCATTCCACAAAATTCAGGAGTACAAAAATATAATTTTAATTTGAAATAAGTCAGTTTTATGTACAAGATCGTGGCTCCCATTTCTATCAAAGAAACATTTAATTTTGTTATTTCTGTGAATAAATTTCTTTGTTCTTGAAGAAGAGCCCAAGCTCTTGATATTTTGGATTCTTCAGAGTTAAAAAACAGCTATCCCATTAGGGGGATGCCTTTTTCCAGGGTTTTTCTTCCTCATCTCCTTCCCTCTCAATTGGTTCTAAATTCCTGGATTCTTATGCCATTGCCAGTAATTGAGAGTGAGGAAGGAATCACCTTGCTTCTGGGTCTTTCTCTCTCGGTCCTCTGTTGGCCTTTGGCTCCCAGTGTTTCCTTGGCATTTGTGCGATACCCAGGGTGTTGTAAGTCATGGCAGATCTGCATGTGTGGATTATAGTGTTGGGACCCACGCAGATGCCACTGCCTCACGGTGACTGTAATTTATTTAAAAATACTCAGCATAAATTTTGTGATATTTTGTATCTGCTTATTAGGTTAAGCCAAAACCTATGAAGTAATCCAGAATGCGTAGTCAAAGAGTGATTAGCTAAGATTAAATCAGAGAAGGTTACCATCCAGAGGTGGCTTTGTCAAAGCAATAGTTGGTTAATCAGCACAGTGAATGTCAGAAAGGGGATTTTATTGGAGAAACTAGTAACTTAGTTTATTAGTAAACTTAATTACTTAGCATGATGATTCATAGAAATGAGGTCTCATTGGTGATGCTAAAGGTATTCAAAATATGAGGACTGGCTAAAAATACCTTAAAGAGACTCCTTACTCTTGTGTGAACAGTGGGTGAGCCGTCAGGGAAACCTAAAATCTGGCTTGATCCCTGAGTGGTCCTTTGCCCAGGTATTGGTGTAGGAGGATTTCTGAATGATGCCAATTAGGAAGCATAGACTCCTGCTTCTGAAGAGTTTGCCACCTGTGAACATTTCCCGCAGTGTGGTTGGGTCACCTGAAGGGTTCAGAAGAGCTAAAATCTCATTGAGCTAACAGGAGAGTGCCAACTCTTCGATGACCACTGATGAATATGTGTGTAGCAAACATCTGTATAGGTGGCAGAATTTGGCCTGCGGTTGCTTTCCCTGTATCCTGATAGATGATGAGGGTGTACGTAAATCTCACTTCCTCAGACTTCTTTAATGGCTAGTATTTTCCAGCAGAAACAACCTAAAAGATTTATGGACTCATGATTCTCCCCATCCTGGGTGGACACAGCACAGCTTTAATGCAGGATTAGGGTGGAAGGCACTACAGTGCTGTTGGGCACCAGGAGGGGTTGAGATTTTGGGAACATCACCTAGACAGAAAAGCTGAAGTAGATGCCATTAAAGGAACATTGGTGGGGCATCTCCTGGGTGGCTTCCTGTCAGTGGAAGTTAATAAAGGGGCAGGACAAGCACTATTTACAGTAGCCAGGACATGGTAGCAACCTAAATGTCCATGGACAGAGGAATGGATAAAGATGTGGTGCATATATACAATGGAATATTACTCAGCCATAAAAAGGAACAAAATAGTGCCATTTGCAGAGATGTAGATGGACCTAGAGATTGTCATACTGAGTGAAGTAAGTCAGAGAAAGACTAATACCATATGATATCACTTATATGTGGAAACAAACTTATGTAGAAAACAAACTTATGGTTATGAGAGATAAATTGGGAGATTGGGATTGGCATATACACACTACTATATATACTATGTATAAAATAGGTAACTAATAAGGACCTACTGCATAGCACAGGCAACTCTACTCAGTACACTGTAAAGGCCTATGTGGGAAAAGAATCTAAAAAAGAATGGATATATGTATATGTATAACTGCTTCACTTTGCTGTACACCTGAAACTATACTCCAATAAAAACTTAAAAATAAAGGGGCAGCACAAAGGGGTCTAGCCTTGTTCCTGAGCAAGTGGAAGGGGTCTCCAGAAATAGCTGGGGAAACTTTGGTATGTGTGCTGCGATCCCATGACTCTGTGGATGGGGCCCACCCAGCCAGCGAAATGTGAGCATGATCAGTGTTAATGCAATGGAAGACATTAGGGTTATGTTTTCTTAGGCCTTTGAGCCAACATATTAGTAACCGCCAGTGCTGCATTAAGACTTTCATGGCCCCTCAGCACTTATGCCTTCGTGGGTTCCTTCCTCCATAAAAAAATATTAACAGTTACATTTTACAACTGCATGAGTATAAAGATGAATATAATCCAGACCGGGTTCATTATAATATGTTCACTTTTTTTTCTTTTGATTTTGAAAGAAATAAAAATTAAATCATTTTTGTGGGTCTCTAAAATCATCCTGTGCCCCAGGCGCTTTGCCGACTGTGACTAATGGATACGATGTCCCTGGTAACCGCTTTCCTCTGTTTTTTGTTTTCCCAGCAGCTTTCTCCTCTTCTCTCTCTTACGGCCCCTTCTGACTGCTTCATTGATCTCTGTCCAAATGGGCCTTTTCACTGACACTGGAAAGTTGCCTGTAAGCTGGCTATATTTAATCATTTGCCAGCTATTTCAGTTTAAAAAAAACACGTACTCATTAAGTTATCAACTTGTTGTTTTCTAAAATGGATTTGCTATTTTGGAAAAAATATACCAGCTATGCACTCCAAATGGTTTTTCTTAAAAGCAGAGAGCTGTAGTTTTCTATGGGGTACCTGTGCATCAGCCCTAAAAACTTTTAGTTTTTTTTTTTTCCTAAATTCCAAACCCAGGTTGTTGGCGTAGGTTCAGG
Source organism: Balaenoptera ricei (assembly GCF_028023285.1). NCBI lineage: Eukaryota > Metazoa > Chordata > Mammalia > Artiodactyla > Balaenopteridae > Balaenoptera > Balaenoptera ricei. The sequence continues at coordinate 79,423,520 of NC_082644.1, forward strand.
AACCAGGGAGTGCAGTTCTGTGGGCTCTGACATCCAGGAAACACCGCAGTCAACCGAGTCAACGTACTTAACCTTCCCACCAACCTGCCCTTGAGCCACCCCTTGTTCTAGTTACTCCTTGATGGGAAGGTGCTGTCAAAAAGTTGGCTCTCAGATGAAAAACAAAACAAAATAAAAACCCATGATGCTTTCAGAAAAGAACTATTTCCTTAGATTTCTGTATTTGTTCTCTCTGCGTTGCTTACGTTATACTGGCAAGAGGTTAAATGGATAAGATTGATTTCATTAGGAGAGGGGTAACAGTAGCCCACCCCCAGTTCTGAGGCAGGTTGAATGTAGAAAACCAAAAGTAGAAGAATGTTCTTATAATCCGCTGGAAATATTAAGGATGAACCAGAAAAAAATCAATTACTGACATAAAATATAGAGTGATATGTAGAAAGTTTGATCTGAGTATTGTATGAATCTTCCAAGAGCTTTGAAACTCATCATCATCCCTTTTGTAGGGTTAAAGTGATCATTAAGAACAGAATGGCGGTTGTTTGGCTCTCACTTGCCTCTCTAGTTTCATGTCTTACACGTTATTCCCTGTACCTTATGCTCCATCTGCCTCAAAGTTTTCATTATTCCCTGAGTATGAGAATATACTCCCTTTCAACTCAGCAGCACATGTGTCCCTGCTTCTGCCTAGCGTGTGCCCTCTCCCCTGACACTTGCTCCCTCATCTGAGTACCTCCTTCTCATCCTTCCAGACAGCTCGCATGCCTCTCCAGCCTCTGGGCTCCCATGGCAATTAGTTCACTCTTCTATTGCGCTGCCTACCAAGGAAGATGGCAATTTATCTGTTTATAAGTCTGTCTTTTTTTCCCCACCGCACCAAACTAAAATTGCCTTGAGGGCAGTGACCCTATTTTATGTCTTTTGTATTTCTAACACATGGCATAATAGTCAACATGTAGTAAGCGTTCAATAAAGGGGCCAAATGAATGATTTAACTAACAGAAACTGAATGAAGTCACTTCAACCTTTCCTTATTGTTCAAAGCTTCAAGGGACGCAAATCAAATATAGTGAAATAACGCATATGAGAGCGTTGGGCTGTAGGGGTTAAATCTCAGACTTGGGGGTTAGAGAAACGAAGTTTGAATGCCAGCTGTGTCACTTATTAGCCACGTATCTTTGAGTAGGTAACTGTCTCCGCTTTTTGGTTTCCTTATCTTTAAAATGGGGGTCATACTGGAACTTATCTCATGGGGTGTTTATGAAGATGAAATAAGATAGAGCATATAGAGTGACCAGCATGGTGCCTGGCCCCATAGCAAGTGCTTGGTAAGTTTTCATAATGCGGGTGATGGAGAAGAAGATGACTGTGGTTACTAATATCGTGACTCTCACGAGGCCCATAATCTGACTCAGGAATTCACGGCAGAAGGAAGCACAGAGAGATAAGGAGAGGAAACATACACATAGCTGGAGGTCTTGGAGATAAGAAAAGGACAAAATGGAAAAAAATATTTGAAGATGTAAAACAAGAATGAATACTTGCTTGAAATGAAAAAGTTTAGTCTACCTAATGAGAAAGTACATCTTGTCTTTAGAAAAAACCGAGAGAAGAAAAGTTACTAAATGTCAAGACTAACGAAAGAATCTGATGGGCATCAAAGCAGACAAAACAAGTGTACAGAAGACACCTTCCGCCTGCTGCATGCGTCTGCCCAGCAACGCTCAGTGCCAGAAACTAGCGACACAGTGTTTACGTGTTCTCAGGAAAGCGTGAATCCAAGCTGCTCTACATGTGCAACTCTCCCTGTTTACCTGGAACAGAGGGGTTACCTGGGACACAGGACTTTCAGTGCTAAAACCTGATAGTCCCAGATAAATGAGGATGGTTAGTTACTGTGTACACAGCAGTCATGAACTTTTCATGAAAAAAAAAATGATTTAAGGATTTAAAAAAAAAAGATTTGTTGGCAAAATCTAGCCAACGGAGAGAAGAGTCAAAATTAAGAGGTCAGAAATATAAAAGGCTTTGTGAAAGAAATGGTAATAAGTATCGACTATACTTACGTGTGAAATTAAAATGAAACTGCTGTGGAAGCTGTAAGCCAGCACCTCCTGCAAGTTTTATAAACCCTAACAAAATACTATAACCATGCAAATAACAAATATTGAAAAGCAGAGAGAGGGAGTCAGGCGGTCCTGTACTGTGCTAATTTATCTTTCATAATAGGAAGTTGATTCTGTTTGAAATTGAAACAAGTAGGGAAAAAAAAAAAAAAAGAAAAAACCCGTGGTGACCACCACCTTCTTAATGGCTTTACATCATGTTTTTACTGAGCCTCGAAAGGATCTTTTGGGAATGAACATACCTTATTGTAAGGAAACATTTATTTGCAGTTACACTTTAATTCCTTTTTCTCCTTTTAAAGAAATGTTAAATTTTAAACTTTTATCTTAAAAATAGCATTCATAATACAGGCATACCTCATTTTATTGCGCTTTATTGTGCTTCACAGATATTGCGTTTTTTAAAATAAATTGAACGTTTCTGGCAACCTGGCATCGAGCAAGTCTATTGGTACCATTTTTCCAACAGCATTTGCTCGCTCTGTGACTCTGTGTCACATTTTGGTAATTCTCGCAATATTTCAAACTTTTTCTTTATTCTTATATTTGTTATGGTGATCTGTGATCAATAATTTTCGATACTGTTATAACTGTTTTGGGGTGAGTGAACCGTATCCATATAAGGTGGTGAACTTAATAAACATTGTGTGTGTTCTGACTGCTTTATTGACTGGCCTTTCCCCCATCTCTCTCCCTCTCCTTGGGCTTCCTGTTCCCTGAGACGCAACAACACTGAAATTAGGCCAATTAGTAACTGTACAGTGGCCTCTAAATATTCAAGTAAGAGGAAGAGTTGCACGTCTCTCACTTTAAAGCAAAAGCTAGAAATGATTAAGCTTGATGAGGAAGGCAGGTCAAAAGCTGAGACAGGCTGAAAGCTAGGCCTCTTGCCCCAAACATTTAGCCCTGTTGTGAAGGCAAAGGAAACATTCTTGCAGGAAATTAAAAGTGCTACTCCAGTGAACACATGAATGATAAAGAAGTGAAACAGCCTTATTGCTGATATGGAGAAAGTTTTGGTGGTCTGGATAGAAGGTCAAACCAGCCACAACATTCCCTTCGGCCAAAGCCTAATCCAGAGGAAGGCCCTAACTGTCTTCAATTCTATGAGGGTTGAGAGAGGTGAGGAAACTGCAGAAGAAAAGCTTGAACCTAGCAGAGGTTGGTTCATGAGATTAAAAAAAGAAGCCACCTCCATAACATAGACGTGCAAGGTGAAGCAGCAGGTGTTGATGTAGAAGCTGCAGCAAGTTATCCAGATCTAACTAAGATATTAATGAAGGTGGCTACACAAAACAACAGATTGTCAATGTAGCTGAAACAGCCTCCTATTGGAAGAAGATGCCATCTAGGACTTTCATAGCTAGAGAAGAGAAGTCAGTGCCTGGCTTCAAAGCTTCAAAGGACAGGTTGATAAAGCAACCTGAAGGTTTGAGAGGAAAGAAGTTCTACCATGGATAAAATGCTGTCAAACAGCATTGCCTGCTACAGAGACATTGTTCATGAAAGGAAGAGACAGTGATGTGGCAAACTTCATTGTTGTCTTATTTTAGGAAATTGCCACAGCGGCCCCAGCCTTCATCACTTACCAGCCTAATCAGTCAACAGCCATCAACATTGACCCTCCATCAGCCAAAAGATTATGACTCGCTGAAGGCTCAGATGATGGTTTGCATTTTTTAGCAAAACAGTATTTTAAAATTAAGGTATATACATTGTTTTTTTTAGACATAATGTATTACACACTTAATGGACTACAATATAGTGTAAACATGACTTGCATATGCACTGAGAACCAAAAAATTCATGTGACTCACTTTATTGTAATATTTGCTTTATTGTGGTGGTCTGGAGCCAAACCCACAATATCTCAGAGGCATGTCTGTATATGCTTTTTATCTTTTGTCTATATTTCTCTCTTTATTTGCCTAGCTAGCCATATAGAAGTTTTGAGCATAGTGGTTACTAAATATTGAGATTTCTTGTTGCAAGGTGTTTGGATTTGGGATGGAGGGAGATAAAAATTCTTCTTTCTGCTTTTTCAGTATTTTTAAATTTAAAAAACACTGTGATGGTTAATTTTATGTGTCAGCTTGGCTGGGCTACAGTACTCAGATATTTGGTCAACCATTATTCTAGATACCTCTGTGAAAGTATTTCTTTAGATGAGATTAACATTTAAATCAGTAGACTTTGAGTAAAGCAGATTACCCTCCCTAATGTGGGTGGGCTTCATCCAATCAGTTGAAGGCCTTAATACAAAAAGACTGACCTCCCCAGAAAAAGAGGGAATTATGCCAGCAGACTGACTTTGGACTTGAACATCAACTCTTCCCTGGGTCGCCAGCCTGCTGCCATACCCTGTAAATTTCGGACTTGCCAGGCTCCCCAGTTGTGTGAGCCAATTACCTTAAAATACCTTTCTCTCTCTCTCTTTCTCTCCAGCTCTATTTATATAACATCCTATTGGTCTGTTTCTCTAGAGAATCCTAACTAATACAAGCTCCCAATGCACGTGTATGAGATCTATAAAAATAATAATATCATTATTTCTTTTTATAAAAAAGTTAAAGCTTCCATATGAGAAAATAGGTCCAGAAAAATTTAGGAAGATATCCAAGGGAACTTCCATAGACCCCTTCCACAGCTAGTTAGTGGTGGAGTTGAGGCCAAAACCTATGAATGACCGACTCAAGAGCTTACCCTCCTTTCCGATGAATTATGATCGTTATACTTATCTACTAAATTATGATATAGAAACAATAAATGCTTGGAGAATACAGAATATGAGATAGATCTTGATGGCTTTGTAGAATTACCGGAGCAGAGAGAAATGATGAGGCATTTGCAGGCAGTGAGAAGTGTTTAAAGCTTTAGAGGAGAGAATGAACAAAATGCATCTGTGAGTTTAGGTGGTTGTGGGGCAGATATATTATTAAGTGAAAAAAATCAAGGCATGGAGCAGTAGGAATATATCACTCTTTTATTATATAAATATAAAATATGTATATGTATATATGTGTAGTCAGTTATAAAAATGTGTGTGTGTGTGTCTGCTTGTGGGCACGTATCCACATAGGTATGTAAGGAAAACTCACCCACATTTCCAGGAAGAAAGAGCAGCTGTCATGCTTCCAAGACCTGAGCCCCTTATCCCAGAGGAGCAAATGAATACATCTGTTACTGAAAAGCGATGCTCCATTAAAATGATTCAGGCGGGTTTCACAAAAACTGTTAACAGCATTTTGTGGGAGGATAGGGGTAGAGACTTTCTTTTTTTTCATTTTGTCCCCTTCCATAGTGTTCACATTTTTTTTTATCATATGCATGAATTACTTTTGTAATAATAATTCTAAAAACTAGTTTAAATTAAAAAGGAAAGGGTACTTAATGCCACTGAACTGTATACTTAAAAATAGTTAGAAAGGTAAATTTTATGTTATGTATATTTTATTTTTTTTTTTAAAGGACGGATGGTGAGCATGTCCCATATATATATATTTTTTTTAATTTTAGCAATTTCATGTATCTTTATTTATTTTTTATTTATTTATGGCTGTGTTGGGTCTTCGTTTCTGTGTGAGGGCTTTCTCTAGTTGTGGCAAGCGGGGGCCACTCTTCATCGCGGTGCGCGGGCCTCTCACTATCGCGGCCTCTCTTGTTGCGGAGCACAGGCTCCAGACGCGCAGGCTCAGTAATTGTGGCTCACGGGCCTAGTTGCTCCGTGGCATGTGGGATCCTCCCAGACCAGGGCTCGAACCCGTGTCTCCTGCATTGGCAGGCAGATTCTCAACCACTGCGCCACCAGGGAAGCCCCTGTTATGTATATTTTAACATGAAAGAAAGGAAGAAAGAAAAGAAAAGAGAAAGAAAGAAAGGGAAAGAAAGAAAGAGAGAAAGAGGAAAGGAGGGGGCAGGAAGGAGAGGGAAGGACATCTTATACTGATGAATATAGGACTAAAAACAAATGTGTAAAAATTGTTCTCCTTTTCCTGAATTTGTTCAATTTTTGATGTGACATGTGCTAAAAAGAAAAAGCATGCTACTTGGACAGCTTTAAAAAGCCCCCCTAAGCAGTGAAAAGAACAGTGTTTGGTGACAGTATTTTTGGTCACATTCCTGCTTCCAAGTTGGCCACGCGCTCGGGCTAAGGGCAGCCCCAGCGGGACTGCGGAGCCCACCTTCACGAAAAGCATCTCTGGATTTGAACCTCAGCAGGCTGCTCCCAGAAGCTGCCAAGCTCCCAGCATGGCATTGTCTGGAGCTGTGCCCACACTGTTATTTCACTCACTCTTCCATTAAAAATCGAGACAAAATGAAAACATCCCAGACACCTGGGTTCCCTGCGTTAGAACTGGCCCAGCAAACCTCTCCTGGCCAGATGCTCCCCCTCTTACCAGTGAAGGGGAGGGAGGGGAGGGGGGCAGGGTCCACACACTAGGCCACTGAGGGGAGGAATGCCGGAGCTGAAGCAGCTTGCGCTGCAGCTGGGCCGGACAGAGTCATCTAGGAAAGCTGGGTCCCTGTCCCCATAGTCAGCTGCCTGAAACTCCTAAGAGCTTCACACTGCCCTGAAGAGGCCCCGCCTGACCTGTCTCTTGCCTCCCTCCCAGGCCTCCTTTCCCGGCCCCCCCTGTGTCAGGCAGACAGGACGACTTTGCCCACCCTCGCTGCTATTCTGAGTGGAGAGGACAAGACCTGAGGCAGATATTTCGATTTTTTAAAAGTTGTGATTAAAATATACGTAATGTAAAATTTACCATTTTAACCATTTTTAAGTGTATGTACAATTCAATGGCATTAAGTATATTCACAGTGTTGTGCTTGACACAGACTTTTGGTGCAGGGGACATTTGGAGACAGCCCACTTGATGCTGTAATTTTTCCCCAACATTTTTATTTTTAAAAATTTCAAAAGAACAGAACATGAATCGCCGTTCACCTGGATTCTCCATTTGTTAACGTTTTCTTTCATTTCTCCCTCTCCCTCTCTCAGTGTGTACTAGTTTGTTTTTTTGCTGAAGCATTTGAGATTAAGCTACAGACATCATGAGGACAAGTCACTGTTAAATGCTTCTCCAGGTACCTCATAAACACAAGGACATTTTTTTTCTTGAATCTAGAACACATGCCTAGTCTTTGTGTGGGTGTGTGGGTGTGTGTGTTTCTTGACATTGACGTTCGAAGAGCCCAGTACAGTTATTTTGCAGAATGTTCCTTGATTTGGATTTGGCTGTTTGTTTCCTTGTGTTTGGATTCAAGTTAAACATTATTGGTAGAAAGATTATTATTTCAACACTAACAAGGGTATTGCAACTCAGTTCTGGCACTGACACCTGGAGTTAGCACGGATCCCACAAGTAGGGGGCACGGTTCCCAACAAGAGTGCCTTCACTTCAGATGTCAGCTGTAAGTTCAGGGGATCCCCAGGCCACTCATACTCTGACCAACTAGCTACAAATTCAGAGGTTCTTAGGACTCCCTTGAGTTCAATAATTCACTAGAATGACTCACAGAATTCATAAAAATGCTATTGTAGAGGAGGAAAAATAATTTCCCCTCTACCCTTCTAGGTTCTTGGCTAAAAGACAGATTAACAAGAGAAAAACAAACAAAAGTTTAATAACATGTATACCTCCTGTATACATGAGAAACTCCCCCAAATGGCCCAAGCCACCACCTTAAATACCATCTCCCACTAAAGAAAAAAGAAGATATTTGGGGCATGAGGGAGCCAGTTACGGGAGGTTACCAGACAAAGCACAGTAAACGAGGGTAAGGCTGTTATGCCGATTTAAGTCCATGCCTCCTCCATTGATAAGAGTTTCTAGAGTTTTAGTCATCCTCTTCCTGGTACAGAGAGGGAGACACCTTTACAAGGGAGGTTTCCCTCATAAATGTAAATGTCTCTTACAAAAAGGTGACCTCTACTTGGTTTTCAGAGCTTCTCTCATGTCTGCTTTTTTTTTTTTTAAAGGACCATGTCAAGATAATCCTTATGCCACAGTGGCATATTTTGGGGTGGCAAGTTCTGCTCCCCTTCACTATACTTATTATTTTATTGTAAAGGATACAACCCAGGAACAGCCAAAGAAGAGACATATAGGGTGAGGTCTGGGAAAGCAGAGTTTCTGTGCCCTGTTCTTGTGGAATCAGAACGCATCACCTTCCTGGGACATCGATGTATTCACCAACCAGGAAGTTCCACTGAGTTTCCATGTCCAGAGTTTTATTGGAGTTTTATGATGTCGGTATGTTGGTTGAGCCATTGGCCATGTGATTGAACTCAGTCTGCAGCCCCACCCCTTCCCCAGAAGCTGGGCTGGCTCAAAGACCCGACCCTCTAATCATGTGATTGGTCTTGCTGGTAACCAGCCCCCATCCTGAAGCTAGGCGCCCACCATGAGTCACTTTCTTAACATAAACTCAAGTGTGATCCAAGGGGCTCATAAGTAACAAAGGTACTTCTGTCACTCAGGAAATTTCAAGAAATTTTAGAAATTCTGTGCCAGGAACCAGGGACAAAGACCAGACAAATTCTTCATTATATAACAGCTGTGTAGGTCATTTTGTGTCCTTCTCAGTTTATTACATCACGAGGCGCATAATATCAGTTTGTCCCATCATCGCTGATATCAGATTTGGTCATATTTCCCACCTTTCTCCATTGTAAAGGTATTTTAACCTTTGTAACTAACAAGTAATATTTTGTGTGATATTCTGAATATCCAATTTCCGCAAATCTTTTCACTCAAAAGTCTTAACACTTAGTGATAATTATTGGCTATATCAGTTATTGCAATATGGTTATTTTCTAATTCAATAATATCATCTACATTTATTAGCTGGCATTTTTCTGTAAAGAATAGCTTTCACTTTCCCCTCTCCCACTCCATTTAAATTTTTAAATGAAGTATCATTATGAACTCATGGGTTCTATTACTCTTATTTTTATGCTCAAATTATCCTAGATTTGGCCCTTTCACACTCACTCCTGTGTCCCATTTTGAGCACTTACTCTCTGGTCCAAAATGATGTTGATGAGGTTGTTATGACTTTGTTATGAACGGATACAGTCTAACGAATAAGTGAAACAACCATTAATTTTCATGTAGGAGGTGAGTCAGTCTTCTTCTTTCACTGAGACTTTCTCCATCACTGACCCCACCCCACATGAAGTGACTGGACTGGGGTGAAGGATGGGAGGGCACTAAACACCCACAGAGAGATCACAAGTAGAGGAGAAGAGTGTCACCCCACTTTCTCGCTCAGAAAGTGCTGTCAAGCCCAGTGATGACTCTGAGAATTCACTTTAGCTTCATCAACTGCACGTCACTTAAATGCTGTAATTATATTTGTGTCCTTAATAATGGCAATTCACTTTCCATTAGTAAAGCTTAAAAATGCATACTTTTTATTGCAGCCTTCCTTATGATGCATGTCAGATATATATTCAGCTCTGGAGAGGAATGTTTCAGGGTAAAAAGGAGAGAAGAGAGTTTTGGCTGAAAATGATAACTTATTCTGATAAGAAAAAAAGAATGTTCAACTAAATTTCTAATGATTTTTCTCTTAGCTAAGTAATGTCTGTACATTAAAATTGTTTATAAGCTTTTGTAAAGGATTGTTCTGGGGGACAAATAAGCTACTTTCAGAAGAAGCTGATTTTAGAGTCGAATAGATTTTTCAAAAATTCAAACTGTGCTTTTAAAGTACTATATATTCATTTGTAAATAATTCAAACAACACAGAACATAATAAGATGGAAAATAATCACTTCAGTTCCTAAGTAGAAAATTATACAAGGGAAGGCACTTAGAGATGGGTTTCTCAACCTCAGCACTAATGACCTTTGGCGCTGGATAATTCTTTGTGATGGGGTCTGCCCTCTGCATTGTGGGATGTTGAGCGGCCTCCCTGGCCTCTACCCATCAGATGCCAGTAACACCCTCCTTTCAGTTGTGACAGCCAGAATGCCTCCAGACTTTGCCACCTGTCCCCTGGGGGACAGAACTCCCTCACTGAGAACCACAGAGTTAGGGTAAGGAAGCTCTACTGCACACATATCAGGTAATAAAAAGAGTAATATTAAAATCAAGATACCTTTGTCCAAAACTCCAGTTTCAAAATATTTCCTTAATGAAAAGAGCCATGTCAAGATGTCTTGCTTCAGCCTAGTCAGGGATTATGGGTCACTTGGACCAAAATAGCCTTTCCTCTTTTTTCCCCCTCCCACTGTATTTACGTTTTAAAATTAAGTTCATGAACTCATGAACTCCTACCCCTGGCCTTGATGACTCCTGGCCTTAAATCAGCCTGAATGTGCCTTCCTGGGGCATCCTTGGGATGTTCAAGGTGATTTCCATACTCTTTAGTTATATGTTCTCACAACATCCTGTCCTTTCTTTTGTTTATAACACTTTGTCACATTTGGAATTATCCTACCTAGCTCAGTAAGGACACTGCTGGTGTTGATTACTGCAACTCATAGAGTCTGACATTAAGTGTATGCCAAAGAAATATTTTGAAATTCATTTTCTCTTTGGTTCCAAAATTATTCACCCTTAAGTTCATATATGACATCATTCTTTTTTATTATGATGAATGCACTTTGGTGAAAAAGAGTTAAGAAGGTGCATGAAGTACTCGTGAAGAGAAATAGATAACCGTGGGTCGGGTTTGACTACCTCCTTCAAATTTGTGGCACATGCCAATCCCAACACATATTTCACTCAGATTGCATTTCAGAAGTCACAGGATAGTCCTTTATACGAAGCTAAATAAATGACATGATTTTAAAATTCTTTATATAAGTTGAGGGGATATATCTGTGAAAGCTCATGTATTTTTTTCCTTGTAGAAATGGTAATATACAAGTTGGTCCAGAACATAGTTTCAAATTACTCAAGACATTCAAAAGACTCCAAAACTCTACTTTTTAATGATGGGGATGATGCAAGTTTTGGAACAAAGTCATTGAGACTTTCTGTGCAGGATAAATTTGGCTGCAAATAACAGAGAACCCAATTCAAAATGGCTTAAGCAGAAAGAAAATTATCATTATTTTATGTAATAAGATTCAGGGTGGGTTGGTGGGTTGGTTTCAGGTTTGGATAGACAGTTGGCTCAACAACATTTTTAATACCCAAGTTCTTTCATCTTTTCCATTCTTCCACCTGCTTATATTAGTTTTGTCTTCATTCTAGCTCAACCATGGTGATGAAATGACTGCCCTACTTGTACAAGTCACATCTAGCCCATCACTGAGCAAAAAAGAAACTGTCTCTTCCTTTGTGTTTCTTTCAAAAAAATTAAATTTACATAAAATTCACTTTTTGTTGTGCAGTTCTTTGAGTTTTGACAAATACATAGTCATGTAACCACTCCCACAATGAATATACAGAAGACTTCCATTAACCCCCAATGGGTTTTCTTTTTTTGTGCTGCCCCTTTGTAGGCAACCCTTTCCCCATCCCTAAATCTGGCAACCACTGATTTCTTCTGTCCTGGCCATTCTAATATGTGTGTGGTGATGTATCATTGTGGCTTTAATTTGCATTTCCGTAAAGCATAATGATTTTAGAATCTTTTCATGTGCTTATTTGCCATCTATATATCCTCTACAGTGAAGATTCTGTTCAAATCTTTTGCCCATGTTTTTATTGTGTTTTTATCCTTACTACTGAGTTTTTTTAAAAAATATTTATTTGTTTATTTATTTTTTTGGCTGCGTTGGGTCTTAGTTGCGGCGCACAGGATATTTCGTTGTGGTGCGCGGACTTCTCTCTAGTTGTGGCGCATGGGCTCTGTAGTTGTGGCACGCAGGGTCCAGAGTGTGTGGGCTCTGTAGTTGGAGCACTCAGGCTCTCTAGTTGTGGCACACGGGCTTAGTTGCCCTGCGGCATGTGGGATCTTAGTTCCCTGACCAAGGATCGAACCAACATCCCCTGCATTGCAAGGCGGATTCTTAACCACTGGACCACCAGGGGAGTCCCTCTTACTATTGCGTTTTGAGAGCTCTTTACATATTCTGCATACAAGTTCTTTGTTGTGTATGTGTTTTGCCAGTATATCCTCCAAAGCCTGTGGATTGTCTTTCCGTTCTCCTATTGCTATCTTTTGTGAAGCAGAAGATTTTAATTGTGATGGAGTCCAACTTATCATTTTTCTCTTTTAATGATTATACTTCTGGTGTCGTATCTAAGAAGTCGTTGCATAACCCAAGTTTACAAAGATTTTCTCCTATGTTTTCTTCTAAAAGTTCTGTAGTTTCCCATTTAGATTTGGGATCCATTTTAAGTCAGTTTTTGTACAAAGTATGAGGCACAGATTGAGGTTCATTTTTTTTGCAAATGGATGTCCAGTTTTTCAGAACCATTTGTTGAAAACACTATCCTTTCTATTTTGAATTGCCTTTATCCCTTGGTCAAAATTGGTAGACTTCATTTGTGTGGATTAGTTTCTGGACTCTCTGTTCTGTTCCCCTGAGTGTCTATTCTCTCACCAATATCAAATTGTCTTGATTACTGTAGCTTCATCATAGTAAATCTTGAAGTCAGGTAGTATGAGTCTGTCATCTTTTAGAGTCAGCTTCTTGGCCTTTACAAAAAAAAAAAGAAATCTTTCTTTCTGGGATTTGATTAAGGCCGTGTTGAATCTATACACTGTAGATCAATTTGGAGAAAACTGACATTTTAACAATATTGAGTTCTTCTAACCCATGAACTCAGTATAATACACCCTTTCAGTTCTAAGAGTGAGGAAATTTTTCAAGAAAAGTCCCTGGAAGACTTCCCTCATGTCTCGTGAACTTGCATGGGTCGCTAAGCCCAAAGCCAGCCATTGTCAAGAGGAATAGGATTGACATGACGGGCTTAGAACAGTGTTTTGAAATTTGCCTCATGACTTATTAGTGGGTTGGGAAGTCAAATTCATTGGGTCAGAGTTATCATTCAAAAAAGAAATATAATAGAAGAAGCATATCAAAGCATAATGCACATTATAAAAAATGGATGTTGTTTTTTTAAGCTTTCTTTTCAATTTTCTGTAAAAATTACATAGAATGCATATGTGTACTGGGTTGCCATGTGAAATTTGTTTTTTACTCTGAGTTACAGTCTAAAAAGTTTATAGTGTCAGATTTAATTTTGAGCTGGGGATAGAGCCACCCTCTCTGATGGATAGAGACCTGAACAAAATATGGGTCTCTTAGCTAGGAAGAAAGGAAGACTAAATATTATTAAACAGCAAGCAGCAGAGCTTGCTATACATCTCCTAACATTTTGTTCCTTCATAGTGAATTCTCTGTCTTTCCATACTTTCAGATTCCAGTTAATGAAAACATGCTGTTTTGCCCAAGTTGAAGGAACACAGATGTTCATGCAAACATAAATCTTCTATTGTTGTCCAGTTAGGAGGAACTAAAAGAAAAAAGAAAAACTATTGGTTCTGTTTTGGAGATAGTGGTAATAGGAACAGCGATCCCTGACAATAATTGCTTGACCTTGGAGAAAGAAATCAGTTCAGTATTTCAGATGGACATTAATAGGTAATTAATCTGACAAAACAAAGAGAGTGTTTATACTCGTCAATGCAATATCACCACACTGACACTATTTAAAATTTTAAACATACTATACGAGGTTCCAGCTAATTCATTATGTGAGCCATAAGCCAAAGGTCTCTGAATGTAGTTTGGTGGATTCTCGGAGTCAAAATCTTTGAAGATAAGGAAAGGAATTTTGTTGCCAAATGCTGTTTCTTGGCAGTTGCCTTGTTACACCAGATTCTTAAACCTCCAAAACAATTTAGAGACTTAGTTTCTGTCAACTCACAATTCATAATTTTGGTACAGGAATCACTTCTAAATGTCAGGAAATGAAGACATTTCACACACCTTAGAGAAATTGCATTTTGAAAAGTTTACAACTAAACATAGAGGTAAATGTCAATTCACAGAGCCTGGCCCGTGGGGTTGTGTGATCTCTTGACACATGAAGAGGGTCTTGCCTTCTGCCTCGTGTTGCCTTTAGTGCAGGAATGTCCTGAGTGATATACCTCGCACGTCCTCACGGAATAAGAATAGACTGGATTTGACTAGACCATTCCCCAGATGAATGCACTATTAAATTGGTCTGTTTCTAACTTGGTCAGAGGTTTCTGCAACAAAAGCTTCTTTTTTCCTTGGTTGTTTTCTTTATTGGGAAATTCATGGGACTCACACAACCACCCCATTGACTTACATATATGTAGAATAACCTTTCAGGTACATCCTTTACATCATACCTGCTTATTAGGAGCCAGTTACATTTTTTGGCTGAGGACCAGATTACTCAACTGGTAGATGTAGAGGCATGTTTGTTTCACAACTACAACCAAGAATGTTTTGTGAAGTAGTGATGGGGCAGGGGTAAAACCCCCAAAAAACAACCAACTCCATGATCTATTTTTTAGATAGCTTAGAATAAAAATCCCCCTTTTCTCCTTCCATATTAATTTCAATGCCAGCTAATTTTTGGAAACTTAAACAGTTACTTAAGGTCATGCTACAATTTAGTAGAAACTGGGAAATTTCACCTTTGATGGACACAGCTGCTAACTAAGCATTTGCTGGATTTTATACTAAGTCTAAGAGGCTTGTCACTTCAAATGACTTAAAACACAGCGTGAGAATATTGTAAAAATATATAGCATCTCTCTTCTAGATTGTCCTATATGTTTGAGAAATTTGAATAACTTTGTGTTACCCTGGTTAAATTTCATGATATTGAAACTGAGTTCCCCGGAAACCAAGTTCCCCTGCTGAGTTTCTGATTAATCTCTCTATCTAAAACTTTATTCCCTTTCTTGTCCCCCCCCCCCCACCTTGTTGCCTTCAGGATTGAGGAGTAAGGCCTATCCCTTTAAAATCACCAGATCACAAAGAGTTAAACACATTTTTAGGAGTATTGGCTTAACTGAAGGAGGAACTTGGGAACTATGGGAATGGGGGGGGCGGGGTACATACATAGTAATAATGGCTACAGTTCGTTCCCTGCTTCCCTTGTCCCCAGCATCGTACAACATTGTATACACCTTATTTCATTTTAATCTTCACCTGTGAGGTAAGTATTCTTTATCCTTCAAAAAATCTAAGTAAATTGACCAACATCACACATCAAGTATATTTTCTTCATCTTAGTCTTCTTGAGGACAGGGACGTTTTGTTGTTCATTGTATGTTTGAAATTTAGAACAATGCTTGGCGTGTAGTAGGTCCTCAATAAATATTTATTGAGTGCATGAATAAGTGAAAGAAGGTATTAATCAAAGTGAAAAAGGTAAGATTAAAAAGTGGGTCTTTCAGACCTTGCCGTCTGTCCTCTTACTCTATTTCTGCCACGTGCCATAGCGTCCTCACAGGGTAGGAATGGCTGTCCTTCCAGCATGATGGTTTTTGTGCTGAAGGCTCCCACCTGTGGGCTCCTCTTCCAGTGCGTGAGGCTGTTGAGGCCAGTGGACAGCAGCTTGCGCCTGCTGACTCTGGCTTTGATTTTGTCTAGGGCATCTCCTGGGTATTCCCTCCTGGAAAGCCTTGTATCGCCACCTTTGAGTCTTCTAGTGCAGAGAAAACAGTAAATTGGGCATTGCAGCAGAGGGAAACAAGTTGGTGGTGAGAGTGGATAGAAGAAAATGAAGACTCAGCCCCCAACCGAGGGAGCCCACAGTTGACACAAACGTTTGAAATAGCATGAACATGCGGGTTTCCTTTTTCTTGTGCAACTGCTGTTTGTCAGCAGTCCTCTCCACTTGCTGAGAACTAGGGGGTGGGAGGACAAGGGCACATCACGCAGTGCAAATGAAGACATTGACATTCAGGTGGGCTGAATTATTCTTTTGTCAAAGCAGAAGATGGAGCCCCAAGTCGGCAGATATAATAACAATAACAACAGTAATCCTTGTAGTTGGAAGAGACAATATTATTTGTGTTGTTGATGATAGGGTTGGGGAAGGCAAAGAGACATGGTGTCTACTTCCTGTTCAAGACTTCTGAACCCAATCAGGTAACTTTCTAGTCCTCTGGGGGTTTTTGTTTTGTTTTGTTTTGTTTTCTGTTTTTGTTTTTTTGTTTTGGCTGCACCGTACAGCAGGTGGGATCTTAGTTCCCCGACCGACCGGGGATGGAACCCGCACCCCCTGCAGTGGAAGCACGGAGTCTTAACCACTGGACCACCAGGGAAGTCCCAAGTCCTCTGTTTAGAATTCCATGGAGTGGAACGTGCACATTTCTGGGAATTGGCTGAGCTTTTTTTCTTAAGGTAAAACACGAAGGTGAAGAGGAAGAGAAAGTGTGGCAGAGAAGGAGAGAGTGCCAGAGCCCAAGGGAGCTTGGGATTCTGGCTTGGGCAATGCCATCACTGCTATAAAGGGAGAATCAAAGATCTGGGTGTGGGTTCTGTAAAAAAAGCAAGCGGCTGCCTGTTGGGGTGGAATGTCAATAAGCTTTGGTGCCCCAGAGAGCTGTGTTTGAATTCCTACTTTATCAAGCACCGGTTTTGTGTTTTAGAGTAAGTCCCTTCATCCCTGAGCACAACCTGTAACTGCCAATTTGGTGCTCCAGAAAAACAGTATAAACAGTGCCCGCAAATTGCCGTTGTCGTTTGTATGTGACTCATTGGTGGATTTTACTAATAATGCACCTTCATGGTGCTTCCTATTTTCAAGAGTTACTCTTACTAAATATATGCTCTGCTCTGTTGTTTCCCCGCTGCTGAAGCAACGTGGATGACGACAAGAAGCATACGAGCAAGTTTTTTGGTGGCGCGATTATTATTTAAAATATTTCTCCTTCTAAGTTTAGTTGCTCAGAAGACACTGACTGCTTTAGTCACCCCTCTTACATAACTTATTTTCCTCTGATACTCAGCTTCTTCTGTATCATGGAGGATATAACCTTTACCTTGCTTGGTATGTATTAGGTTCTAAATAAACAGCTCTAATAATGATGATAATTCTAATAGGGGTTCTGTGAGACTGAAGTCTTTCAAAAGCAGAACTTACTAACCTACTTACAGAGTGGACAAGTGCTGCTGCTTTCTGTATAACCAAGGGAGCTTTCTTCTTAGACAGCACAATCGAAAACAGGGTTGCTTTCCATAACCACTGTCCTGTTAGTGACTTTTTCAGTACAGTGGTGTTGAAAAGTTTTACTGCTTTCTGGACAATTCGCTTTTTTTCATATAACAAGTTTTCACTTCCAAACACAGTAACTATATAGTCTGTAAGAACTGCTATTTTGACATTATGGTTTTGGGCAAAGGCATACTCACCAATTCACTTGACACAGCAATTTCTAGTCAGAGAACAGCACTGTGCGCCATGTTTGAACATACCCGGATGTTCAGCTTTGCATGTGTGAGCCAAGCAAGAAGGATGACTGGGGAGTACCTTCTAGGACTCTTCATGCCTGTTATGCATGTATATTGTTACCATATGTTTCAAAGCAGTCTTGTGTTTAGCTTTTCTTTATGTCTAAATGTGTTTTTCCGTGCTATAATCTTAAGTGCATTTTGAGTGTAAGATAACTATGAGCCACAGAAGTTGAAAACAGTGTGGAAAAAATGATTCAAAAAAAAAAGGAGGGCTTCCCTGGTGGCGCAGTGGTTGAGAATCTGCCTGCCAATGCAGAGGACACGGGTTTGAGCCCTGGTCCGGGAAGATCCCACATGCCGCGGAGCAACTAGGCCCGTGAGCCACAACTACTGAACCTGCGCGTCTGGAGCCTGTGCTCCGCAACAAGAGAGGCCGCGACAGTGAGAGGCCCGCGCACCGCGATGAAGAGTGGCCCCTGCTCACCGCAACTGGAGAAAGCCCTCGCACGAAACGAAGACCCAACACAGCCAAAAATAAATAAATAAATAAACTAAAAAAAAAAAAAGGATACACATCCCAAAGGATAATTCTCATTTACCTCTTCTACCACCCACCATCCATTCTCAAGACTGTTTTTCCTCCGTCAATGACTATAGTAAACTTTCACTAATTTACATTTTATGGATAGTCTCTGTTTACTTTCAACTTATCCTCTGTTGTTTAAACTTACCTCCAATGATGTCTTTTTCTATTTGTAGAAATCACTTGGGTATCTTGCTTGGGTTGAGCTAGAACACATCATACTGTTTCCCATTAAAGTTCATGGAACTATTTTTTCATTTAGTAGCTTCTCAGAGCATCAGGGTTTACAGGATGAGTTAAACTCATTCGGCAAAGAATACAAAAAGATCTGGATTCTGTATTGATATGTTCTAGCAACCAAGTGCTGAAAGCGTCTAAAAAGGGAGAGAAGAAGAAGACCATATAATAGTCGCTTGACTTTTGGACAAGGCATGGAACTACGTGATAACTTTGGACAAGGATAAAACACTCTTTTGGTCTTCCTCCTACCTCATTCATGTTCCAGTCCTTCTCAATCTCTTATATTGTCTCTTTCTGCTTTTCTTGATCTCTAAATGTGAGGGACCCAGGCAGTGATGTGCTGGTAAATGTTTAACATCTGACTCTATGGGGAAAAAAAGCCCTGACGTGTGGTGTTTGCCGGTTTTCATGGTGCAAATATTTACACTCTGGCTGGTTTCTAGCTATTAGCATCATGTTACTGAATGGGGATTTAGGAAGAGATGTGCTCAATCAGCTCTCACCAGCAGGCTAGAGCCTGTTCCAGCTCACCACTGGCTCTAGAATTTAATCAGACCCTTTTTTTTTGTAGTTATCTCCTAGGTGATCTCCCCAAATTCCGTGTCTTTAAATACTACCCACATGCTGATGAATCCCAAATTAGATCTTATGCCCAGGCTGTCCCATTTGCACATATTCATATCCAGCAGCCAGCTTGACACGTTCATTTGGATGTAGCACAGGCGTGTGAAGTTTAACAAGAATAAAACAGAACTCTGGATTTCATGCCCGCTTACCTCCACGTCCTCCACCGTCTCAGTGCATGGCATCGTCGTTCACCCAGTCACTCCATTCTAAACCCTCAGAAGCATTCTTGCCTCTTTCTTTCCCTTATACCCCACGTTCAGCTCATCAGCAGGGCTCATTAGCTATGCTTTGAAAATTCATCCCGAATTACACTGATGTGTGTCCATCTCCAGTCCCTGCCCTGTAATGTAAGTGTGATTTCTCTCCTGTGGTGCCATCCCTGCCTCCATTCTGTCCCTCGGCAGTCAGTTCTCTGCATAGCAGCCAGAGGAAGTCTTTATGATAGAAATCATGTTCAGTCACTCCCTTGCTGAAAAGCCCCCAATTAGCTTATCATATCTGGAATAAAATTCAAACCCTGCCACCTCCCATGAGTCTCTACTACTTCCCATGGCCCTTGCTACCTCTCCAATCTCAGCTCTCTCTACCCTGCCTTTTGCTTACCTGCTCTAGCTGCACTGGCCTGCTTGCTCTTATGAACACACCAAGCTTGTTCCAGCTCTGGATATTCGCATTTCTGTACCCTCTGTGTGCACATCTGTCCCCAAAGCCCTATCCCATGTCTTCACATAATTAGTCCACCTCATTTAGAGTCTTGCTCAAATGTTACCTCTTAAGAGAAGCCTTCCTTGACTACCACGTGGCAAAGAGTCCCTTTCAACCCCCCCTACCAACCCTATACCTCTTTAGAGTGCTGTCACTATCTGATTTATATTATTTATAGATGTATTTCCACGAAAGCAGGATTTGTCTTGTTGCGTGCCGTATTTCCAGCATTATGAAGGTGCCGTGCACACAGTAGGTGCTTAATAAATACTTGCTGAATGAATAGATGTGACGAGAAATGAAGCCATCTACTTCCACACAGCTTACTGTCTGCATCAGGAGTCGCAAACTTTTTCTGTAAAGAGCCAGACAGTAGCTATTTTAGACTTTGTGGCCATACAGTCTGCATCACAGTATTTGAACTGCATTTGTAGTATGGAAACAGCCACAGACAATACTTAAAGGGATGAACGTGGCTGTATTCCAATAAAACATTATTTACAATAGCAGGCCACAGGCCAAATTTGGTCTAGATGACCATGACTGTACCATTCTGCTATCTGCATTAATGTGGCCTTGCTATTCCACTGTCTTCATCACCACGACTTTTCTATTCCAGGAAATTCTTGCTCAAGATAATAAAAGTTGCAAATAGCTTTGGAAAAACTCAACTGAATGAACATCCGACTGTTCAACTTTTTGTTGGATAGCATCAAATGCCAGTTTTCTCTCTAAGACTCTTCAAAACTTACTGCAGAACCCTCACCTTGCTCTGTCTCCCAGTCCTAAACTATTATGTCACAATCTTGCATTGAAAGACGTGCCTTCAACCAGACCTCAAAAACCTCATAAATATCTTAACTTGGCTCCCCCGACCCAGAGATGCCGGTAAGACTCTGTCAACGTGACGATCTCCCTGAATGCAGTAAGCAAAAACTTCAGAGTTATTTGCTGGTGTATCCAGGGAGTCAGTCATAGTGAAAGATAATCCCAGAAGAGGTTATTATGTTGTTTCTGCTATCATAATTTCTTGGCCCCAAATTAAAGGAGATATTCATTCATTCACTCACTCATTCAACAAATATGTATCAAGATCTTACTACACATCTGCCTTCATATTAGCCAGTCCTGATATGAGTGTATAAGTACAAATCAGACAACTGTGCTTTGTCTAAATATGATAGAAAAAGGCAATCTTTTCCCCTAGTGATTTAATGCCTTTCATGTTTACGTTTTTGAAATTTAAAAAATTGTGTCACCAGGGATTTTGACAGGGAAGGACAGTTTTTTACTCATTAAAAATGAGGACTTCTTGGTTTGCCCTAAGCTTTTTATATCTCCTTTTCTCCAGTCTCCTACGTTCACTGATCCAAGAGTTTTCTGGAGGAATGCCAAGCATGGCTGAAACATCAACTTTCTGACTACTTGGGGGAAAAGCAACCCTCATTGCCATCATCGTTCATGAAAACTCTGGAATTTATTTGCACAAAGAGCTCATTGAGAGCTGACAGGCCTGCTACAGCCATTCCTTTAGTCCCATGGAGGAAGCGTCAGAAAAACCAGCCAACCTGCTTGTGCCATTTCTGCAAACGCAGTGTTGGAGAGTCTGGGCCTTGTGGGTAACCGGCGGGCCTGGCTGTCCTGATGGGCAGAGGCCACAGAGCAGCCTGGGGAGCAGCCCAAGGCACAGAGCCAGGGCCTAACTCTGCCAACTGAGGCAAGTCACTGAGCCACCCGGAGCCTCACGTCCTCATCTTGGAAAGGCAGATGGGAAAAAAGAGTAGCATCTCACCCGCTGGAAGCTGGTGTTTATCAGCTGAGAAAATAGAGACAGGATTGTTGTGTAAATCTGACTCTATTCGCAAATGCCCGTCATTATTATTTCATTAAGGCAGTGGTTGGAGCTGTCCTTTCAGCAGTTCTACAAAATCTGCCTCCCCTCCATCCCACCCCCCTGGCCCCTACCGGCAACTGTCTTCCCTGAAGGGCCACGAATAGAATAGCAATCTTTGTTCTCTTCTTGTTTGGACTCTTTTTTTTATTTTTTATTTTTTTGGTTATTTTTTTGGCTGCGCCACACAGCATGGGGGATCTTAGTTCCCCGACGGGGGGATCAAACCTGTGCCCCCTGCACTGGAAGTGTGGAGTCTTAACCACTGGACCGCCAGGGAAGTCCCTGGGCTCTTTTAAAATGCAAGCACCTCCTGGAAGGCATAATACACCAGAGCAATCCAGACTAAAACACACGGGGCTTCTCGAATGTTTTCTTTCTCTCAGGAGGGATCAGGTGGCTACGGATGGATAATGAAGACAAGGATTACTAAAAAGTCTGGAAAAGTCATTTTAAAAAGGAGGAATGCCCACTGAATAACAGAATTGTAATAGCCTTGCAGATTATGAGGACCAGTGGTTTTTGAAGTGAAATCTTAGGCAGGTTCCTTTTATATAAAACAGAAAGAAACAAAGCTGGAATGGGAGTTTCACTCACCATCACAGCCTCTCGCGGATGCCTCCGCAACCCACAAGGGCCCTCTGTGGCATTTCAAGGCTCTGAGGAGCAGAGTTGGAAAACCTCTGCTACTTAGCCTCCACTTTGTCTAGCAGAGGCCAGTGCCCTCCCAGAAGAGAGATGGAAATATAGCCACTCTCCTAATCTAGGGCTCATGGCTGTACATAAAAACAAAATAATCCTGATGAACACTTGCAATCTTACTATATGCCAGGCTTTGGGCTAAATTATATGCATTGTCTAATTTAATCTCCAGAACAACCTTGAGAAGTAGATACTCTTTTCCTTCCCATTTTACAGATGAGGAAATGGAGGCTTAGGATAAAAAACTTAGTAAGACCTCAGACTGAGGCCTGTGTGGCTCTAGGGCTGATATTCTGAACTCCATCCTGTATTTCCTTCCATCATACTGTTTCCCTGAAGAATATTTTTGTCTCTTCCTGACTCTTATCACCACAGATGTCATGTAGAATTTCTCTAGACTCTAGGTTTGGATTTCAACGGAGATTCGTCTGCAACACACAATGTCTTCAGTCTGGATTTATGTTTTAGAAGAGGGAGAAAGAATTTGAATCGAAATAGAAAGTTCTCTTACGGGTGTAACAAGTAAGTGAGCATACAGTCTTAGGCACAAGATGAGGTTCTGTTTTCCTCCCATTTAGCCAACTTTGGGTCGTTATTTTTTTCCTTTTCAAGTTTAGCATAAGCTTACCGAATAAAAGAAGAGGGGAAAAGTTGACATACTGCAACAAACAAAATACCCCACCTTAAAATCTGAAATTCAGATTGGAGAATCACTCTGCAAAGCAAAATAACATTGGGTCCCTTAAAAACAACTCCCAAACTTAGCTCATCATGGAAACTTTTAAGTGATCTCTAACAGAGAGAAAGAGAAAGAGAAAGAAAGGAACCAAATGAATAAGGACATTATTCTTTCAGTTTAAACAGCGTCAGACAGAAGTGAAAAAATATTTGATTCCCTTACTGGCAAGAACAGATAACCATTTTCATATTAGTCACCAGCAGAGTCATCATTCACTTGGTTCTGACAGCTACAGAATTATAAAAATAAGAGTATTTTAGAGCTCTGAAAATTCTGCCCAAGGATGAGCCAACCACCCTTAGAGATAGGAAGATGGAAAAATGGAGCAACTGACAGGCAGGTGGTGCACAGTGGTTTTAATGGGTTGTTGTCTCATTCCTGTCCATTCACAAGAGCTCTTTGTATGTTAGAGACACTAATACTTGGCTTTGGCATTACACATTTTTTTAAACCATATTTTTTTGTCAGTTGGTTTTTACCTGGAACATTTTCCAGATACGGGTTTTCACTTATTTATGTTTAAGTATGTCTGTCTCTTTAAAAGTAGCTTTTGGGATTCCAGTCCCAGCTAAGGTTATTTCTCATGTCTACATGATACATGTCCTACGTTTTCTCACACTGTTTTTTTTCTTTTTTTTTTTAGTTTGCATTTAAGCCTTCCTTCTTTATACAGTTGATACCATTTTGTATTCTGTGAGATGCAAGTCTACTTTTACTTTCTTTTTGGGACTTAATAGTTGTGCTAGCATCATTTATTAAATAACCCATTCTTACCTCCTTGAGTTGTAATAGCACTTTTGTCAAGTGTTAAATTTCCATATATAATTAGATGTCTTTCTGGCTTCTCTGTTCTGTTCCACTAGTGATTTCTCCACAGTACTCTGTTGATTTTATTATAATACCTTTTTACTATTCTTCTTTTTCATACATTCTTGGCAGTTCTAGGGTGTTTATTCTTCCATAACAATTTTGAGAATTGTATTCTTGTTTGTGGTAGACTGAATAATGCCCCCTCCCCCAACAAATGGTCTACCTCCTAATTCCTAGAACCTGTGAATGTTACTTTACTTAGTAAGAGGGACTTTTTGGATGTAATTAAGTTAATGATGTTGGCATGGGGAATGATCCTGAATTATCCCATGGGCCCAATGTCATCACAAAAATTCTTATGAGGGACACAGTAGGAATCAGAGTCGGAAGAGAAGGCAGTGTGACGATAGAAGCACAGATAGGAGTGGTGTGCTTTGAAGATGGAGGAAAGGGCCACAAGCCAAGGAATGAATACAGGTGGCCACCAAGGCATATAGGTGGCCGCAAGAAGCTGAAAAAAGCAAGGAAGTAGATTCTTTTCTCAAAGCCTCCAGATAGAACCAGCCCTCCCAACACCTTGATGTGAAACTGATTTTGCACTTCTGACTTCCAGAACTGTAAGACAATAATTTTGTGTTGTTTTAAGCCACTGAATTTGTGGTAATTTCAGTAGAAAACTAATACAGTGTTACAATAGAAATCACATTAAATTTATATATTGATTTTGTGAAAAATGGCATTTTGTTTCTTTTTTTTACTAGACTTATTCTGAAATATTTTATATCTTGCCATTATTGTGAACGAGACATTTTTCTATGTTTCTACAATACTTTTATGTAATTATTGTTAGGATTTGAGAAAAGCTACTGATTTTTAAATATTTATTGCTTGTCCAACCATGTTACCAGATTCTCTTATCTTGTTACCTGTACTTGATTCTCTTGGGTTTTGTTGTCATAGTTTGCTTTAAAAATTTTTTTTTATTTTTAGGAAAGCAATCACATCATCAGCAAAAACAAAAAGAGCTTTATTCTTACTTTCAAATGTTAGGTCAGTTATTTAATGTTGTTGTGTTAATAAGTTTGGGATCTCTTCCAAGTCAATTTTTAGTCATAATGGTGATGGTGAGCATCCCTTGGGTAGTTTCTGTTTAATTAAAATGGTTTTAGCATTTTGCATGTTAGGATATTATCTGTCATCAGTTTGGTAAATAGCCTTTATTATATTAATTCTTTAATTCTTATTTTACTCATTGGGAATGGCTGCTACTTTACTAAATACATTTTAAACATCTAAAGATATGATCATATGGTTTTCCTCCCTTAAAGGACTGATGCAGTAGATTGTGTTTAAACTTCCTGGTACTGAACCACCCTTGACTTCGTGGAAGAAGTCATGATCTGGTTTTTGTTTGTTTGTTTGTTTTTTGATACATGACTGGATTCTACTTGTTAATGTTCTTGAATCTATACTTGAAATTTTCTATAATTTTCAATTTAAAATTTTTCAGCTTTAAGGTTTTTTTGTTTGTTTGTTTGTTTTGTCTGCACCCAGCGGCATGTGGGATCTTAGTTCCCTGACCAGGGATTGAATCCGTGCCCCCTGCATTGGGAGCGTGGAGTCTTAACCACTGGACCACCAGGGAAGTCCAGCTTTAAGTTTATTTTGACTTTATAAAATGAATCGGAGTCTTTTTATCCTTTTCTATGGCTGAGAGTAATTTAAATAAAAGTAATATTGTCAGACCTTTAAAGGTTAGATAAAATTCAGCTAGAAATTCATGCCCGGTGAGTTTTCAAACATTTGTATTTCCCTCCTCTTTCCCACCCAGCTTTAAACACCTAGATTTTTCTGATATAATTTAGTATTTTATTTCTATATTGTCATTTGACTTATTCTTATAAATCTTTCATTTCAAGAGCCCTCATTTAGACTTACCTATCTCTAGTCAGAATCTTTCTATTTAATATATATACATGTATAAAGATTCATTGCTTACCAGTCACTCTTCTTTTTTTATCTTCTCCCATATTGAGATTTATATTCTGATTTATTTGATGTTTGGTTTGTCTTTCTGAGTATTTTCCTCAGATAGAGTACATCACAGATAGACTGACACGCTCTCTGAAAGCTTGCATGTCCCTCCTCATATATATTTTCTTTCACTCTCACAGACTAATGAAATAATGCCAGGGTATGGAATTTCTCTCAGTACTGTGTAATGATATTTCACTGTTTTCTGGCTTCCAGTATTGTGGTCTGATGTGATACCTGTCTGATTATTTTCCCAGTGTAGATAACTTGTTTCTTCTATCTGGAAGTTTACAAAATCTTCTCCTTATCCTTAGAATTCAAGACTTTTATTGAAATATGGCTAAATATGTGTCTTTTCTCCGAGTACTGCATTTATCTAATGACTAACAATGTTGAGCATCTCTTCATATGTGTATTGGCTATTTGTCCTTGGAGAAATGTTTATTCAAGTGGTATGTTTATTTTTTAATTGGGTTATTTGCCTTTTTAATGTGGCTATTAGTTGTGTGTTATATGTTTGTATTAGTTATTTGAACCCATGGCTTCCCAGTGTTTTCTGGATTTCTTTTTTCATCAGTGATCACATCAGCCCAGCAATGATCACATCACATCAGCAAACAATGAGGTCCACATTGGTCATAGTTAATGATGTTCACCAAAGGAATACATTCTTTATGTTTCATTAGAAGTTGGAAAAGGTACTTTATGACCTTAATGTAGAATGGCAATCAGTTATTTGGGGCTCAGTGAGAGAAAGAAAAAGTTCTCAGAGCTCTGAATTTACATTTTGAAAGAATCCAGGTTTTCATAGCATAGACTCTAAGGAAGTGAGGCTTGAAGTGAGTTGTTCAGTTAAGAATCTATTACAGTAACCTAGGTGAATGGTGAATGTGTTTGGTCCGTGGGGATAATGGAAGATTATAAGTGATCAGGTAGAATGAAGAGGATTTGCCACTAGATTGACAGTGGTGAAGAGAGAAAGAGAGGAGTCAAGGAAAAGTCTAAGGTTATTGTCCTGAGAAACTGGAAGAATGGAATCATTCACTGGGTTTAAGATGACTGTAGGAGAAACAGTTTGAGGAGTAAAATTAAGGGTTCCGTTTTTAACATGATAAATGTGAAATTTCTATTAGCTATCCTAATGAGAATATTGAGTAAGCAGTTGGATCTCTCTGCTGGAATTCAAAGGAAAAGTATTGGCTGAAGAGAAAAATTGGGGAATTATTAACAGTTAGATGGCATTTAAAATCATGATATGGTGTGTACACACACACACACACACACACACACACACACACAAAATGGAATATTATTCAGCCTTAAAAAAGATGGAAATTTTGTAATTTGTGACAACAGAGATGAACCTGGAGGGGATTATTCTAAATGAAATAAACCAGACAATGAAAGACAAATGCTATATGGTATCACTTATACATGGAATCTAAAAAAAAAGAAAAAGGTTGAACTCATAGAAATGGAAAGTAGAAAAGTATTTTTCAGGGGCTTGGGGGTAGAGGAAATAGGAAGAGGTTGGTAAAAGGGTAGAAACTTTAAACTATAAGATGAATAAGTTCTGAGGAACTATGTGATATGGTGATTCTAGTTGATAACACCATATTGTGTAATTGAGATTTGCTAAGAGAGTAGAAGTTGAATGTTCTCACACAAAAGTAAATATATGAGATCATGGGTGTATTAATTAACTCAATGGAGGGAATCTTTTCACAATGTATGTGTATATCAATCAAATCACCATGATGTACACTTTAAATATCTTACACTTTTGTCAATTATACCTCAATAAAACTTAAAAAAAAAAAGAAAGTCATGATCCTGAATGAGGTTACCTAAGGAATGAGTGTTGTATAGAAGAGAAGAGATTTGAGGTTGGAAAATGACGATGAAAAAGCAGAGGAGGCTAAGAGAAGGCAGTCTGTGAGATACAAGGAAAACCAAGAGAGACGGATGACCTAAAGCCCAGTGAAGATAGTGCCTCAAGAAGGATGGAATGATCGGTTTGGTCAGAGGCAGCTGAGAGGTAGAGTAAGTTGAGCTGGAGAAGGGACCTTTGGATTTGACGATATGGAAGTCATTGGTGGAGTTGATGAAAACTGTTCGGCTGCAGGGGTGGTGATGGAAGTTTGATTGGAGTAGGTTCAAGAGAGAAGTGAATAAGGGATTAAAATTTTGTTCTATTATTATTATTGGCACTTCAAATAAAAATGTTATATTTCTTAATACTGAAACCTAGTCAAACTCTGGTAGGTAATCTCTGCTAATTTAAATTTAACACCCATTATTTTAAAAAATACTTAACTAAACCAGCTATTGAAGACACCCACAAACACACTTCACAGAACCAAGTACAAGACATACTGTGATCCTTTGGGATTTCTTTTGGAATATTTGTATAGGAAAGCGAGCAGCTTTAGTGTGAAGGGCAGCAGAGAAATGGGGCAGTGACAGGAGGGGGCACGGGTTCTCTTTTACAGATGGGGGGAATATTACCGCATAGGCGGCGGAGAGAGAAAAATTGATGCTACAGCAGCAAGATGGAGCCGATTGCTGGAGCAACACCTTTGTGTAGATGAGAAGGTAGCTAGTGGGAATCTAGCCACAAGTGGCAGGGTTGACCTAAGATAAGGAACCCTTGTTTCAGCCAGAGAAGCCAGAAGAAAGGAAGCATGTAAGTGTAGCGAGGTGGGGAGGTTGTGCAGGTCGCGGTTGGGGTGTGTTCTTGCTCTTTGTCTAGTTTGGGCTCAACAGTGACCTTCCGCTCATTTACTGATTTCGTTTCGTCCGAAATTATTTCATTTAGAGAACAGAGTGCTTTGTGTGCTACACTTGAATCTAAGCACTCTTAACTATTTTCATATTTAAGATAGTATCTTCCTGCTATAGCAGTGCTGTTTCTCTGGGTATGTCTTCTGTTTGTTCATGTCCATCTTCCTCTCTCTTAGTGTTGGTCCCTTGAGATGAGTTGTATTTTTCTTTATTGCCTCTTGGGGATGAGCTCTAGTAGCTTGGGTACTAGAAAGCTTGGGTAGCATGCCGAAAACTTGACCTCTGTTCACCTGTTGTTTCAAGGCAGGCAGGTGCCAGTTCCTGCTGAGGAATGCAGAGGAAATTCTTTTCTCCCCCTTTCATCTTCTTACATTTGCTCAGACTTGGGAGCAGAGAAAACCCAACCCATCCGTTGCCGGACTTTTCAACATCTTGTGCCTCAGGAAGAATGGGCACATTTATGTGGGCAAGTTTAAATCCCCGGCCACTCTCTCAGCAGGATCCCCTCTTTTCTGGTCCTCACCTGGTCCTCTTGCACTGTGGTCCAGGCAGTTGTCCTACTTATGGTGATGAAAGACCTGCATACTTTCCTTCTTCCAACCTTTAAAAGTTACCAGGGCCTTGCTTGCACCTAGTACCCTATAGGCTCCTGCAGCCATTTCACTTAGGAGGGTCTGGAGGCAGGGAGCATAGGGCAGAGGGAGCTCCCTGATTCCTTTTGTAAGGCACTTCGGCGGTCTACTTGCTTTTCACGTTTGGTAGACATTTGTTGATTATTCCCCATGTGTCAAGCACTGTGCCCGTTTCTCAAAGTATGTCCTGCAGAACATTAGCTATGCAGGATATTAACAGGTGTGTCATGGGAAAGCTGACTTTATGGTTACTTGGTTCAAAGAAAGGTGAAAGAAGTTACTGCAGGACCTCTCCTCTAATTTCCAGTATTAA
Organism: Balaenoptera ricei; assembly: GCF_028023285.1. Lineage (NCBI taxonomy): Eukaryota > Metazoa > Chordata > Mammalia > Artiodactyla > Balaenopteridae > Balaenoptera > Balaenoptera ricei. The sequence goes on from NC_082644.1 coordinate 79,453,055, forward strand.
TGGGAACACTCAACAGCTTGTCACATTTCTCAGCAGTCTCAGTATTATTTGAACCATGAAAGCTTTTCTTGAGATATATTTAACAGAACACATCATGGAGTGATTGTTCCTGGAACAAACTTTGGAAAATGTTGCATTTGGGGTGAAGCTAGGTGAGCACATATGTATTACATCATACTCCAGACCAGGCTCTTTGTTTTATGTTGTATGTACATGACCTCACTGTTACTTGACCACAGTCCTATGAGGTAGACAGCACTAGGAATATGAAACTCCAAATAATGGCAGAGTTAGAATCTGGCCTTGTTCTATGATACCACTGAAACAGGAGGGAAGGGGGCAGGACACAACCTTTAAATGAATGACATAGCCATAGGACATGACAAAAACTGGTTGGAACCAACTAGGTCCAAGATGGCGGAAGATTCAGCTTCCAGTAGACCTTGAGCCTCATTATACGCTCATTGTAATACATTAGCTAAATGGCACATCCACCAGTGCCATGACAGTTCTGAGGCCAACTATAAAAGATCAAAAAGTGGCGGTGGCCCAATTTCTGGAAATTCCCGCCCCTTCCCTGAAACAATTGGAATAATCCTCCCACTCATTAGCCTATGAAATTACCCAGCCCATAAAAACTAACACACCATGTTTTGGGGTCTCTCGCCTTCTGAGATGGCCCACACTCTGTCTGTGGACTGTGTTTCTCTCTAAATAAATCCACTTCTTACCTATCACTTTGTCTCTCACTGAATTCTTTCTGTGATGAGGCTTCAAGAACCTGAGCTTCATTAAGTCCTGAGACCAGGTGTGTGATCTCAGTTGAAAGACCGTGGGTTCAAGTCCCAATCTGAGTTGCACAGTTTCACCACCACTTCACCACTTCACCACTTCTCCACCAACCTATTGAAAATTACATGAAGAACTTTAAAAATCACTTCAGTATAGCTTAACATTGTAAGTAAACCACTTCAGAAACCTGCTCCAGAAAGAGTGTATAGTTTCTAGACTGCCACAGGAGAACTGTCTTTTTGTTGCTTCTTTTCCCAGAATTTAGAGGAGACATTCAAAATGTTTTTGAGTTCTTCAGTGTCTTCTTTTGGAACCATGCCCAAACAATACATATTAGAGTAACACTGGCTCCTATAACAAAGATAAACAAGAATGGCTAATAACTCAAACACGAAAAAAGTTCACTTCTCATTCATTAACAGTCCAGGACGGGGATTCTGGTCATCAGGGGAAGGTTCTGCTCTACTTCCCTTTTAAAAAATTTATTTATTTATTTATTTTTGGCTGCATTGGGTCTTCGTTGCTGCGCGCGGGCTTTCTTTAGTTGCGGCGAGCGGGGGCTACTCTTTGTTGCGTGTGTGTGCTTCTCATTGCAGTCTTGTTTTGGAGCGTGGGCTCTAGGTGTGCGGGCTTCAGTAGTTGTGGCTCATGGGCTCTAGAGCACAGCCTCAGTAGTTGTGGAGCATGGGCTTAGTTGCTCCACTGGCATGTGGGATCTTCCCGCAACAGCGCTCGAACCCGTGCCCCCTGCATTGGCAGGCGGATTCTTAACCACTGCGCCACCAGGGGAGCCCAGTTTTCAAAATATTATGTCTCAAGCCACACTGGTGAGATGGGGTGTTGCTGCCTCAGGGAGTACCAGTGGCACACACCACTTCTACTCACAGCTTACTGCTAGAACTCAGTTACATGGCACATCTAACTGCAGGGGTGTCTGGGAGATATCATCCAGCTGTGTGCTCAGGAAGAAAAGAAAACTTATTCTGTTGGACAGGTAGTAGATTCTGCCACACCAACCGGTGAAAAAGATACCTACCAAAGCTTTCCCTGAGCATCTCTTAAAGATCAGCCAGTAATAATTGTAATGATGACGATGATTTAAAAAATGGAAAAGTGCTTATAATTCAATAATAGGTATTTACCAAATGTATGAAATGTGCAATATACCATACTAAATGCTTTACATCTATTATCTTTAATCCTCTCATAAATCCTAAGACAAGGGGGAATATTAACCCTGTTTGATACAGAAGGAAACTGAGGCTTATGTCAGATTGAGTAGCAGAGGCCAGATGTAGAACTTGGTCAGTCAGCTTCAAAGCCTGTACATAACCTCTATTCTATACTCAGAAAACAACTGCATGCTAGGATTGGAGCTGTTTAAAAGGAGGCACATAAAAAGACTCAAAGGAGCACACAAAGTGCGTAATAGTCATTGTGTCCAAGTGGTGCAACTTATATTTTCTTCTATTTTTTAAAACTATGCTTGAAGAAACCTTTTCCTGCTTCAGACCTTTTCAGTGGGATGGCATTTTTCTTTGAGTGAAAGGAGACTAATTTTACCAATTAAAATGTGGCATTTATAAAAACAAATAAGACAAATCACCTTCTTGATAATAATGGGATGGGGAATGTGACCTTTTCTTTTCTGGAACTTGCTTTTGTATAGTCTCTCTGGGGCTTGTCTGTGGCTATGCAATAAGAAAAGGCTTCTTGGTCGTCTTGTTTGGAATGGGCGTGGCCTTACCTTGTTCTCCACCTGAGTGGGTAACTTACTGGAAAGGGCATTCTGTTTGCTGGGAAAGGGGATCCACGTGGGAATCCTACAGCTTAACATTTTCCTGCCATCATCACATTGCATCTCTTGATGTGGTGTAATCTTTTCTTTCTCTTTTCTATTGCTGTTGTTCTCCTTAAAACTGACAGCTAATTTTGTTTCAAAATGAATTTTATTTTGAACAATCTTAAACTCACAGAAACTGCAAGAACAATACAAAGAATTATTTTTCCCTCAAACCATTTGATGGTAAGTTGACTACATGATACACCGTCCTCCCCCTCTCCCCTTATGTCAGTGGGTATTTCCTAACAACAAAGACATCCTTTTACAAAAGCACAGTACACTCATTAAGATCTGCAAATCAACATTGTTACGACTCCAGACCCCATTCAAGTGCTGTCTATCGTCCTGCGTCCATTACAGCAAAAGGATCCACCTCAGAACGCCTTGTTGCATTTAGTTGTCAGTCACTTTAGTCTCCTCCAGGCCCATGTTTTTAAAAATTGAAGTATAGCTGATTTAAAATGTTGTGTTAGTTTCAGGTATACAGCAAAGCGATTCAGTTATTTTTATATGTATGTGTGTGTATATATGTGTGTGTGTGTGTGTGTGTGTGTATGTATGTTCTTCTATATATATATAGAATATGTATACATGTTTTTTTCCAGATTCTTTTCCATTATAGGTTATTACAAGATATTGAATATAGTTCCCTGTGCTGTATATAGTAGGTCCTTGTTGTTTATTTTATATATCTGTTAATCCCAAACTCCTAATTTGTCCCTCCCCGCTCCTTTCCCTTTTGGTAACCATAAGTTTGTTTTCTATGTCTTTGAGTCTATTTCTGTTTTGAAAATAAATTCATTTGTATCATTTTTTTTAGATTCCACATATAAGTGATATTATGTGATATTTGTCTTTCTCTGTCTGACTTACTTCACTTAGTATGATCATCTCTAGGTCCATCCATGTTACTGCAAATGGCCTTATTCTTTTTTATGGCTGAGTAGTATTCCATTGTATATGTATACCACATCTTCTTCATCCATTCATCCGTCGATGGACATTTAGGTTCCTTCCATGTCTTGGCTGTTGTATGTAGTGCAGCTATGAACATTGGGGCGCATGTATCTAGGCCCATTATTTTATAGACTTCATTCAATCTGGTTTCATCCGATATAAAATTTAGTTTATGCATCTTTGGCAGGAATTTCTCAAGTGCCACTTTATTCTTCTCTTTGCATCCTATCAGGAGCACAGAACAGAAGAAGGGAGCTATCACCATAGATAACTAGAGTATGAACTATGTGTGCTATACAGGGAGGAACCAAGTAAAATCTGTTTGTTAAAATTCCTCTCTGGGTCCCATGGTCTCTACATGACCCAGAAAACATTTCTTTACCAAACATTTGCTTTTCCATCTTCATGTAAATTGCCTTCCTCCCCTTTGGAGTCTCAAACCACTACTTCCAACATCCTCTTTTGCCTTTAGCTGAAGATGATATTTAAGGTGAGGGTTTCAGCCATTTTGGTGAGTTACTCAGTTCTCCTGGCTCTCTCCCATGTATACATGTTATTAAACTTTAATGTGATTTTCTCCTGTTAATCTGGCTCCTGTCAATTTAATTCTCAGACCAGGCAGAAGAACCAAGAAAGGTAGAGGAAAATTTCTTCCTCCCCAGTACTATCTGTGTATGTTGAGAACCATGAGTTTACCCCAAATGCATCCAATTCCTATCCAACATCATGGAATGTATTCTAGTTTTCTTCTTTTCCATATGGTAACTCCCAACTCCAGCAGTAAGAAATTTGGCTCCCAATATCCTTAAATCTCCTTATTTGCTCAATCCCCTAGTATTTAGTGAATCTCCGGTCATGGCACCTGCCCCCTTGCTGCTGTGTATTCCCTCCTCACGCTGACCTGCCTACCCCACCTTGTGGAAGGGAAGCCGTCCCCACCCTGCTCAGACTCTGCCACCAGCTCCTGCTCGGACACCCTCCTCATCCCACTGAGGTGTGGATTCCCTACATAGGACCAGCGCCCTGTGCGTTTGCCTTCCTTGCCCTCTTGGGCTGTGACTCCCCACACGAGGCAGCCCCTGCTGTGTTATGCTGTCCTCACCCGGCTGGGTCTCCACGTCCCCAGAGCAGCTGCAGGGCACCTTCCTCAACCCACTCAGCCCACTCGCTATGGGGATGCTAAGTTCCCCTTTTTATGTGTGCCCTAAAGGGGAGCACAATTTGCCGCCCTAAAATATATCTCCTGAGCATGTTAAAACAAAATTCAGCTGAGTAAATTTGAACAGATAATTAGCTTTACTAAATAATCCATGAATTGGGCAGCATCTCATCTAGTAAATAGAAGTGTTCTCCTTGGGGTTGTACAAAATGAAAGGTTTTTATAGGAAGAAGGGGGGGAGGGGGCAATTAACAGAAGAAAAGAAAAGATTATTTTTAGGTCAGTTCATCTTCTTTTGGGGTTGGGAGAAGACGGGAATGACACGGGTTTTATCATGCAGATTGCCTCCTTTTTTTAAAAATAAATTTATTTTTGGCTGCGTTGGGTCTTCGTTGCTGCAGGCGGGCTTTCTCTAGTTGCGGCGATTGGAGGCGACTCTTTGTTGTGTGCGGACTTCTCATTGCGGTGGCTTCTCTTGTTGCAGAGCACGGGCTCTAGGTGCATGGGTTTCAGTAGCTGTGACGTGCAGGCTCAGTAGTTGTGGTGCATGGGCTTAGTTGCTCCGCGGCATGTGGGATCTTCCTGGACCAGGGATCGAAGCCATGTCCTCCTGCATTGGCAGGCGGATTCTTAACCACTGCGCCACCAGGGAAGTCCCTGCCTCTTCTTTTGCCTGTGAGCTTTTGCCCACGTGACATATTACCTTATTGGTGCTGACCAGAAAATTCTAAACTGGTTGATTAAGATTACATTTCTGGTGAAGGTCGAAACCGCAGTTAAGTTAGGTATTAAATCTAGGTTTGGTATCATGGGCTTTAGCATACGTGATACCATTTTGGGCTTCTGCTTTCCTCTTTAACAGGTACAAGGATTTAGGCTTGTTATTTTAAAGAAACAGCAGACCTGGGAGAAGCTCTGAAAACTCAACAGAAGTTACCCTTCTGAAAGAAACATTTACATTTATGAGGGAAATCTCCTCTGGTAAGAGTGTCTTCCTCTCTGTACCTGGAAGAGGAGGGAAGAGGAGGAGGACTAAATTTCTAGAAACTCTTATTAGTGGAAAAGGCACTAACTTAAATCTGCATAGCAACCTTACCCTTGTTTACTGTGCTTTGTCTGATCATCTCCCATAACTGGCTCCCTCACCCAGCATCTTTCTTTTGCCTTTAGCTGGAGATGGTATTTAAGGTGATGGCTTTGGCCATTTCTGGGAGTGACTCAGTTTTCCTGGGTCTCTCCCATGTATACAGGAGGTATACACGTCATTAGACTTCTGTTGTTTTTCTCTTGTTAATCTGTCTTTTAGCACAGGAGGTGTCTCAGCCAAGAACCTAGAAGGGTAGAGGGAAATTCTGCCTCCTCACCCCCCCAGCCCTTCTCACTCTGCTCGGACTCTGTATCTATGCCAGGCTGTCTTTGCATGGTGCCCTCCTCACTGTGCTGAGGATCCCATACCTGGCATGGGCATCCCTCTTACAGGAGGACCTCCTTGGCGACCTAGGCTCTGATACAGCCTGTGCCTGGCTGTCCCAAGGGATACATTCCTCACCCTGTTCAGGCTGGACACCCTGCCTTGGGCTACCACCACCTCCTCCAGCACTGGTCCCCAACTTTCTCTGCCCCACCGATTGGCTTTAGGGCTGAAATGTTCTAGTGGGAAAGGGGAAATGAAGAGGAAAAATAAGAAGAGAAGCTGTCTTTCTTAGCCTATGACATTGTGAGATATATATATACATATTCTGGTGACCAAAATATATTTCTCATATATATGTGGTCTTTATTCATGGTTCCTGGTTCACAGCTCCCCAAATCCTTGTAATTTCCTGAGGAACTAGAGTAATGGGAGCATCTTTTATTATAATATTTGGTCTCTTGTTCTCAATTCCTGAAGTCTTGTTATTCATAACAAACCCCTTTCCACCACAACTGGGCTTATTTGTTAATGAGGTAACTTTCGGAAAGCACCTAAGGCTGGGGGAGCTGGTAGCAGGGGAATCAACCATGAATAGAGGGTTGGATCTTTCAGTCCCACCCCCTGATTTCTGGGGAGGGGAGAGGTTGAATCAGTCACCAATGACCAGTGGTTTAATCAATCATGCCTATGTAATGAAGCCTCCATAAAAACCCAAAAGGAGAGGGTTCAGAGAGCTTCCAGCTTGCTGAACCAGAAACCTTCATGTGCCACTGTGCCAGACCCCAAACTATACAAGGACAGACACTCCTTTGTTTGGGGTCTCCTCCTCTGTATCTCTTCATCTGGTTGTTGATTTGTATCCTTTAATATCTTTTATTATAAACTAGCAATCTAGTGAGTAAACTGGTTTCCTGAGTCCTGTGAACCTCTGTAGCAAATTAAACCCAAGGAGAGGATGGTGGGAACCTCCTATTTATAGCCACTGGCTCGGAAGCGCAGGTAACAACCTGGACTTGTGATTGTCATCTGAATGGAGGGCAGTCTTGTGGGACTGAGCCCTTATCCTGTGGAATTTGATGCTGTCTTTGGGTAGATAGTGTCAGAATTGAATTGAAATGTAGGACACGCAGCTGGTGTCTGTGAATTGCTTGGTGGTGTAGGGAAAATCCCTCCAAACGTTGGAATTAGGTGCAGAAACCTCACAGCCCTAAATCATCACTATGACAAACCCTGAGTTGACTCTTAAGGTTCTGTGCTTCTGATCAAGTTTATTTTGGAGACCATCTCTGGGCACAAAGCTGAAGATCTGGGTGATTAAGAGCTTCAGCAGATTGGGCACCAGGCTAGAGGTTAGGAGGCCCGGCATCTAGTCCTGACCCTGCACTTTGCCAGGGGTTTGAAGCCTGTTCCACCTCTAGCCCTTTGTATAAATGGGGTGATAAATAAACAAAATGATCAATAGGTAAGACGCCCAGTAGGAGTCCTTCTTCTGCACATATAAAATAGAGATGGTTGTTGTGAAGGTGAAGCGAGGTAAGGCATTCTGAAATGTTTTGAAAACTATAAAAACCTATGCATATGTGACATTTTTATTAGAAAAAGATTTTATCAGGAAATATTAATGTAATGCAAACTTTTAGCAGGACAATCCTATTTTCTTTATGACTTAGAAAATTGATAAGACTAAAACATATCCCAGTACACAGAGCTGAAAATGTGTGCTGGGGAAATAAAATACAGGATGCCTGGGTGGGGGGTTGGGCAGCACATGCTGGATCCTGCTGAAACCAGAACGCTGTAAGTTTACGGAAGAGCTTTGAAGAACTTCCAATTTAATACAATTTGCATATTTATCAATTGATTTATTATAAACTTTCTAAGAGCAAGATTTTTTTCTTCAATGATACCCAAGTTTACTCATCTGTCTCCTCTGTGGAAATTTCCTCTGTGCACTGACACTGTTGTAGCTGCTTCTAGGACTTCCTTTTTCATTACTGTTTACCATCCACATATGTGTGGTATGTAATTGAACTATCTCCTATTTCAACAAAAGAAGCCAACTCAATGGGATCTCTAAATCTGAAAATTCCTTGATTCCCAAAGCTTCCATTTATGCAAAAGGAATGAATTTAAGAAGTTTTCCCATATATTATGAACAAAATTCCTCTCTGGCATTTTTATAAGTGATTCAGTTTCCTCTGTGCATTGACACCATTGTAGCTGCTTCTAGGACTTCCTTTTTCATTACTGTTTACCATCCACATACGTGTGGTATGTAATTGAACTATCTCCTATTTCAACAAAAGAAGCCAACTCAATGGGATCTCTAAATCTGAAAATTCCTTGATTCCCAAAGCTTCCATTTATGCAGAAGGAATGAATTTAAGAAGTTTTCCCATATATTATGAACAAAATTCCTCTCTGGCATTTTTATCAGTGATTCTAATACATATTTAAATTACTTCTCACTTATTCTTGAATGCTAGAATAATGAATTAATAAGCACAGCTAAGCCAAAAAAGGGGCCCTGAGGCAACCAGCCCTGTATGGATTACAAGTAAAGACTGGCTTCTAATGTTGCTCTATGTTAGAGGGACTTAGGCTTTATTTTTTAAAGATTCCAGAAAAACCACAAGAGAAGTTCAGCACTGTTCAAAAGAAGAAATAAGGTCGAAGTTTAGGGAAGGCAGAGTTGAGAAATCCCCACATTTGAGAAAGCTAGAGACAGCATGAACATTGCAAGGAAGTGGTCAGTTCTAGCAGACAGTGGGGCAGCACGAGGTTGAAAGGAGATGAAAACCACTGACTCATGGCCTCCGCTTCCATTCGGCAGGCTGCCAAGTGCCTTTACACATTCTTTTTTTTTTTTTTAACATCTTTATTGGAGTATAATTGTTTTACAATGGTGTGTTAGTTTCTGCTTTATAACAGTGAATCAGTTATACGTATACATATATCCCCATATCTCCTCCCTCTTGTGTCTCCCTCCCTCCCACCCTCCCTATCCCACCCCTCTAGGTGGTCACAAAGCACCGAGCTGATCTCCCTGTGCTATGCGGCTGCTTCCCACTAGCTAGCTATTTTACGTTTGGTAGTGTATATATGTCAGTGCCACTCTCTCACTTTGTCCCAGCTTACCCTTCCCCCTCCCCATATCCTCATACACATTCCTAGTTATTTCTGCAGGCACGTTGTAACTGCAAGGGATTTCTCAGCTCAGTGGTAACTGGGAGATGCCACGCAGGTAACTGAGCTGGGCCAATGAATGGGAGGAGGAACGGGCTCTCTACAGGGTGACCCGGAGGGTGTCACTGTGTGGCACTGGCTTCAGCTGGATAGGACCGCCTCTGAGGATTAAGTTACTTTCACGTATCTCTCTTCATTCATCCATTCATCCCTTTAGGAAACCCTATCCTTGCATAGATAGGGTTGTCAGGTGGTTTAAACCCAAAATTCCAGACATACGATAAAAATGTGTAGACCAAGTTAAAAAAAAAAAAACACCTAAAACTCCAGTGATATGGAAAACTTATTAGTTAGAGTTGGTGGCTTGTACACATGTGTTTATCTTGGTTCTCTCGAAAGACCCCATTAAAATGACAATGAATTTTATATCAGAGCACAAACGCATAAGGACAAAGAGAGTAGAGGAAACAGCGGGAAAGAAGGCAAGATGGAGAGCCAACAGATGAGTGGGAACTGACGTAGCCAACTCAGAGAAGTGAAACCCTAAGCTGCCTGTGGTGGAAAAGGAGTCACCCACTCACTTTACACCACAGACCCCAGAAATGCTCAGAAATCCGTGACACCACATATCTCTAAGATGCGGGAAAACAGGTTGAAAATCCTTTCAGGAAGCAGTTTGAAGCCCCACTCCCTTCTCAAAGTCCTGCAGCCGAGGGTCCCTTCCCCACCTTTGCACAGGACCGAAGGCTTGTCTGTAGAGACGCATTGCCCTTTACAGTGGCCACTCAGCACATGTGGTTTTTGAGCACTTGAAATGTGGCTCTTCTGAATCGAGATGTGCTGTAAGTGTGAAATACACACCGGACTTGAAGACTTAGTATAATAAAAAAGAATGTGAAATACCTCTTGACGTTTTAAAAAATATTGATTACAAGTTGAAACAGTAGTGCTCTTGATATGTCTGTCGGGTTACATGAAACATGATGAAAATTCACTTCTCTTTTTATTTTTTTAATATGACTGAGAGGAAATTTAAAATTATTTCCGTGGCTCCCATTATGTTTCTGTTGGACAGAAACTGCTGCTGCTCTAGAGAGTGTGAACCAAGGGTGACGCGGGGGCAAGGGCACGGCTGAGGGGTTTCCATACTGAAAACAGGAGGGCCAAGCGAAGGCTGACATGAAATAGTCAGACCCTAGCCTCTTCCCTTACTCAGATCCCAGGTTGCTGGCAGCTGGTCTGCTAACCTCAGGTTGGAGAGGGGAACACTTAGCCCAGGACAGCCTAGGAGAAGACCTACACAGATCCCCAAGCAAACCCCGGCAGCCCCTGCCATCTCCACAGCATTCACTTCTGTGCACGAAGATGGGTTCCTGAAAACGCCTGCAACTGTCTTGGGGAGAATGTGCTTCTCGGCTTGCACATCCCGGCCAGAAATGCCAGAGCCAACGTCCCTGCAGTTGGTGGATACAGAGCCCAGCTCCCTGGTTCTTCCACCGGGTAGACAACCCTGAGCTGTGTGACCCACAGGGACTTGAGTTCTGCAAAGTGCCGAGTCTGCTTGCCCTGGACAGCCTCCTTCCTCCCGTGCCTCACTTCTCTGCCTCCCCACCGGGCTTTCCTGAGATGACCCATGAAATTAATTTCCTGCACTCGGCTTCTTGTCTGTGGGTCTGCTTTGGGGAGAACCTAAACCAAGACACATTCTTTTTTTTTTTTCTAATGTTTCTTTATTTATTTATTTTCTTATTAGTCATGCATTTTATACACATCAGTGTATACACGTCAACCCCAATCTCCCAATTCATCCCACCACCACCACTCCTACCCCCTGCCGCTTTCCCCCCATGGTGTCCATGCGTTTTTTGTCTACTTCTGTGTCTCAATTTCTCCTCTGCAAACTGGTACATCTGTACCATTTTCGAGGTTCCACATATATGCGTTAATATACGATATTTGTTTTTCTCTTCTGACTTACTTCACTCTGTATGACAGTCTCTAGATGCATCCACGTCTCTACAAATGACCCAATTTCATACCCTTTTATGGCTGAGTAATATTCCATTGTATATATGTACCACATCTTCTTTATCCATTCGTCTGTCGATGGGCATTTAGGTTGCTTCCATGACCTGGCTATTGTAAATACTGTTGCAATGAACATTGGGGTGCATGTGTCTTTTTGAATTATGGTTTTCTGTGGGTATATGCCCAGTAGTGGGATTGCTGGGTCATATGGTAATTCTATTTTCAGTTCTTTAAGGAACCTCCATACAGTTCTCCATAGTGGCTGTATCAATTTACATTCCCACCAACAGTGCAAGACGGTTCCCTTTCTCCACACCCTCTCCAGCATTTGTTGTTTGTAGATTTTCTGATGATGCCCATTCTAACTGGTGTGAGGTGATACCTCATTGTAGTTTTGATTTGCATTTCTCTAATAATTAGTGATGTTCAGCATCCTTTCATGTGTTTGTTGGCAATCTGTGTATCTTCTTTGGAGAAATGTCTATTTAGGTCTTCTGCCCAGTTTTGGATTGGGTTGTTTGTTTTTTAATATTGAGCTGCATGAGCTGTTTACATATGTTAGAGATTAATCCTTTGTCCGTTGATTCATTTGCAAATATTTTCTCCCATTCTGAGGATTGTCTTTTCGTCTTGTTTATGGTTTCCTTTGCTGTGCAAAAGCTTTTAAGTTTCATTAGGTCCCATTTGTTTACTTTTGTTTTTATTTCCATTACTCTAGGAGGTGGATCAAAAAATATCCTGGTGTGATTTATGTCAAAGAGTGTTCTTCCTATGTTTTCCTCTAAGAGTTTTATAGTGTCCAGTCTTATATTTAGGTCTCTAACCCATTTTGAGTTTATTTTTGTGTATGGTGTTAGGGAGTGTTCTAATTTCATTCTTTTACATGTAGCTGTCCAGTTTTCTCAGCACCACTTATTGAAGAGACTGTCTTTTCTCCGCTGTATATCCTTGCCTCCTTTGTCATAGATTAGTTGACCATAGGTGCGTGGGTTTATCTCTGGGCTTTCTATCCTGTTCTATTGATCTATATTTCTGTTTTAGTGCCAGGACCATATTGTCTTGATTATTGTTGCTTTGTAGTATAGTCTGAAGCCAGGGAGCCTGATTCCTCCAGCTCCGTTTTTTCCCTCAAGACTGCTCTGGCTATTCAGGGTCTTTTGTGTCTCCATACAAATTTTAAGATTTTTTGTTCTAGTTCTGTAAAAAATGCCATTGGTAATTTGATAGGGACTGCATTGAATCTGTAGATTGCTTTGGGTAGTAGAGTCATTTTCACAATATTGATTCTTCCAATCCAAGAACATGGTGTATCTCTCCATATGTTGGTATCATCTTTAATTTCTTTCATCAGTGTCTTATAGTTTTCTGCATACAGGTCTTTTGTCTCCCTAGGTAGGTTTATTCCTAGGTATTTTATTCCTTTTGTTGCAGTGGTAAATGGGAGTGTTTCCTTAATTTTTCTTTTAGATTTTTCATCATTAGTATATAGGAATGCAAGAGATTTCTGTGCATTCGTTTTGTATCCTGCAACTTTACCAAATTCATTGATTAGCTCTAGTAGTTTTCTGGTGGCATCTTTAGGATTCTCTATGTATAGTATCATGACATCTGCAAACAGTGACAGTTTTACTTCTTCTTTTCCCATTTGTATTCCTTTTATTTCTTTTTCTTCTCTGATTGCTGTGGCTAAAACTTCCAAAACTATGTTGAATAATAGTGGTGAGAGTGGACATCCTTGTCTTGTTCCTGATATTAGAGGAAATGCTTTCAGTTTTTCACCATTGAGAATGATGTTTGCTGTGTGTTTGTCATATATGGCCTTTGTTATGTTGAGGTAGGTTGCCTTTATGCCCACTTTCTGGAGAGTATTTCTCATAAATGGGTGTTGAATTTTGTCAAAAGCTTTTTTTGCATCTATTGAGATGATCATATGGTTTTTATTCTTCAGTTTCTTAATATGGTGTATCACATTGATTGATTTGCATGTATTAAAGAATCCTTGCATCCCTGGGATAAATCCCACTTGATCATGGTGTATGATCCATTTAATGTGTTGTTGGATTCTGTTTGCTAGTATTTTGTTGAGGATTTTTGCATCTATATTCATCAGTGACATTGGTCTGTAATTTTCTTTTTTTGTAGTATCTTTGTCTGGTTTTGGTATCAGGGTGATGGTGGCCTCATAGAATGAGTTCAGAAGTATTCCTTCCTCTGCAATTTTTTGGAAGAGTTTGAGAAGGATGGGTGTTAGCTCTTCTCTAAATGTTTGATAGTATTCACCTGTGAAGCCATCTGGTCCTGGACTTTTGTTTGTTGGAAGATTTTTAATCATAGTTTCAATTTCATTACTTGTGATTGGTCTGTTTATATTTTCTATTTCTTCCTGGTTCAGTCTTGGAAGGTTATACCTTTCTAAGAATTTGTCCATTTCTTCCAGGTTGTCCATTTTATTGGCATAGAGTTGCTTGTAGTAGTCTCTTAGGATGCTTTGTATTTCTGTGGTGTCTATTTAACTTCTCCTTTTTCATTTCTAATTTTATTGATTTGAGTCCTCTCCCTCTTTTTCTTGATGAGTCTGGCTAATGGCTTATCAATTTTGTTTATCTCCTCAAAGAACCAGCTTTTAGTTTTATTGATCTTTGCTATTGTTTTCTTTGTTTCTATTTCATTTATTTCTGCTCTGATCTTTATGATTTCTTTCCTTCTGCTAACTTTGGGTTTTGTTTGTTCTTCTTTCTCTAGCTCCCTTAGGTTTAAGATTAGATTGTTAATTTGAGATTTTTCTTGTTTCTTGAGGTAGGCTTGTATAGCTATAAAGTTCCCTCTTAGAACTGCTTTTGCTGCATCCCATAGGTTTTGGATCATCGTATTTTCAGTGTCATTTGTCTCTAGGTATTTTTTGATGTCCTCTTTGATTTCTTCAGTGATCTCTTGGTTATTTAGTAACGTATTGTTTAGCCTCCATGTGTTTGTGTTTTTCACGTTTTTTTCCCTGTAATTGATTTCTAATCTCATAGCGTTGTGGTCAGAAAGGATGCTTGATATGATTTCAATTTTCTTAAATTTACTGAGGCTTGATTTGTGGCCCAGTATGTGATCTATCCTGGAGAATGTTCCATGCGCACTCAAGAAGAAAGTGTAATCTGCTGTTTTTGGATGGAATGTCCTATAAATATCAATTAAATCTATCTGGTCTATTGTGTCATTTAAAGCTTGCGTTTCCTTATCAATTTTCTGTTTGGATGATCTGTCCATTGGTGTAAGTGAGGCGTTAAAGTCCCCCACTACTATTGTGCTACTGTCGATTTCCTCTTTTAGAGCTGTTAGCAGTTGCCTTATGTATTGAGGTGCCCCTATGTTTGGTGCATATATATTTATAATTGTTATATCTTCTTCTTGGATTGATCCCTTGGTCATTATGTAGTGTCCTTCCTTGTCTCTTGTAACATTCTTTATTTTAAAGTCTATTTTATCTGATATGAGTATTGCTACTCCAGCTTTCTTTTGATTTCCATTTGCATGGAATATCTTTTTCCATCCCCTCTCTTTCAGTCTGTATGTGTCCCTAGGTCTGATGTGGGTTTCTTGTAGACAGCATATATATGGGTCTTGTTTTTTTATCCATTCAGCAAGCCTGTGTCTTTTGGTTGGAGCATTTAATCCATTCACGTTGAAAGTAATTATCGATATGTATGTTCCCATTACCATTTTCTTAACTGTTTTGGGTTTGTTTTTGTAGGTCCTTTTCTTCTTTTGTGTTTCCCACTTAGAGAAGTTCTTTTAGCATCTGTTGTAGAGCTGGTTTGGTGGTGCTGAATTTTGTTAGCTTTTGCTTGTGTGTAGAGCTTTTGATTTCTGTATCGAATCTGAATGAGATCCTTGCCCGGTAGAGTAATCTTGGTTGTAGGTTCTTCCCTTTCATCTCTTTAAGTATATTATGTCACTCCCTTCTGGCTTGTAGAGTTTCTGTTGAGAAATCAGCTGTTAACCTTATGGGAGTTTCCTTGTATGTTATTTGTCGTTTTTCCCTTGCTGCTTTCAATAAATTTTCTTTGTCTTTAATTTTTGCCAATTTGATTACTATGTGTCTCGGCGTGTTTCTCCTTGGGTTTATCCTGTATGGGACTCTGCGCTTCCTGGACTTGGGTGACTATTTCCTTTCCCATATTAGGGAAGTTTTTGACTGTAATCTCTTCAAACATTTTCTCGGGTCCTTTCTCTCTCTCTTCTCCTTCTGGGACCCCTACGATGCGAATGTTGTTGCGTTGAATGTTGTCCCAGAGGTTTCTTAGGCTGTCTTCATTTCTTTTCATTCTTTTTTCTTTATTCCGTTCCACAGCAGTGAATTCCACCATTCTGTCTTCCAGGTCACTTATCCGTTCTTCTGCCTCAGTTATTCTGCTATTGATTCCTTCTAGTGTATTTTCATTTCAGTTATTGTATTGTTCATCTCTGTTTGTTTGCTCTTTAATTCTTCTAGGTCTTTATTAAACATTTCTTGCATCTTCTCGATCTTTGCCTCCATCCTTTCTCCGAGGTCCTGGATCATCTTCACTATCATTATTCTGAATTCTTTTTCTGGAAGATTGCCTATCTCCACTTCATTTAGTTATTTTTCTGGGATTTTATCTTGTTCCTTCATGTAGTACATAGCCCTGTGCCTTTTCATCTTGTCTATCTTTCTGTGAATGTGGTTTTTGTTCCACAGGCTGCAGGATTGTAGTTCTTCTTGGTTCTGCTGTCTACCCTCTGGTGGATGAGGCTATCTAAGAGGCTTGTGGAAGTTCCCTGACGGGAGGGACTGGTGGTGGGTAGAGCTGGCTGTTCCTCTGGTGGGCAGAGCTCAGTAAAACTTTAATCCGCTTGTCTGCTGATGGGTGGGGCTAGGTTTCCTCCCTGTTGGTTGTTTGGCCTGAGGTGACCCAACACTGGAGCCTACCTGGGCTCTTTGTGGGGCTCATGGCAGACTCTGGGAGGGCTCACGCCAAGGAGTACTTCCCAGAACTTCTGCTGCCAGTGTCCTTGTCCCTTGGTGAGCCACAGCTGTCCCCCGCCTCTGTAGGAGACCCTCCAACACTAGCAGGTAGGTCTGGTTCAGTCTCCTATGGGGTCACTGCTCCTTCCCCTAAATCTCGATGCGCACACTACTTTGTGTGTGCCCTCCAAGAGTGGAGTCTCTGTTTCCCCCAGTCCTGTCGAAGTCCTGCAATCAAATCCCACTAGCCTTCAAAGTCTGATTCTCTAGGAATTCCTCCTCCCGTTGCCGGACCCCCAGGTTGGGAAGCCTGACGTGTGGCTCAGAACCTCCACTCCAGTGGGTGGGCTTCTGTGGTGTAAGTGTTCTCCAGTTTGTGAGTCACCCACCCAGCAGTTACGGGATTTGATTTTATTGTGATAGTGCCCCTCTTACCATCTCATTGCGGCTTCTCCTTTGTCTTTGCATGTGGGGTATCATTTTGGTGAGTTCCAGTGTCTTCCTCTCGATGATTGTTCAGCAGTTAGTTGTGATTCCTGTGTTCTCGAAAGAGAGAGTGAGAGCATGTCCTTCTACTCCGCCATCTTGAACCAATCTCACCAAGACACATTTTGAGAGTGGAGGTTCTTCAGGAAGACAGCCCAGCCGTGTCCCTCTGCAGGGGAGCTGCTGCGGATGTGCCTCACCCATGCTCTCAGCTCCTTCCAGAGCCTACTTTTAAATATGAGCAGGGAGCCCAAACCACCAGACATTGGAGGGAATCCTCTAATGATTCAGAGAGGAAAACAACATTGTTTTTTAAATGATAATCTATTTTATGGCTCATTTTTGTGCCCTGCTTGTGCATGGAAGTAATATTGTGCCATAAGAATAAGACTGAATGCATAAAAAGGATGTGTGTGTGTGCCTCTTTCACTAAACAGAAAGCTGAACTACTAGGCTGACTGACTCCTACCTATGCCAGGTGCCTCTCACTGAGTCAGGTGCTGGAATGCAGAGATGACAGTCAGTCCCTGCTGTTCAAGGAGGTACAGTTCAAGAGAGAAGTTAGCCAAGAGGGGAGATGCTCATTGTGCCACAGGAAAGAGTGGGATAGACTCTGCACAATGGAGTAAGGGTGCCCAAGTGGCCCTAAAACAAACAGGCTGGGGGAGGGCACGAGGAAACATGTACAGAGGGCCACCAGGATGCAGCAGAACGAAGGACATTCCCAGCAAGGACCACGGAAGGGACCACATGCGGAAAACTGAAATATCCTGAGATGTCCGCAGTGAAGGGTGTGAACGGGAAAGGGTCCAGGAATGGGGCTGGAGGAGAGCCCGGGCCTGGCTTATTATGCCAAGGAGGTGGAATGACTTTCTACAGGAACCCAGGAATCATTGAAAGGCTCTGGGCAGCTTCACCTAAAGAGAGAACGTCTTCAGTGGCCTCCACAGTCTTTCCTTAGTGGCCAGATGCCCCCTGCCCCTGTAGAGGAAATGCAAGCAACCACTACCTACTTCTGTATCTTTTTTAAAATTTGAAGTATAGTTAATTTACAATGTTATGTTAGTTTCAAGTCTACAGGAAAGTGATTCAGTTACATATATATATACATATATATTTGTGTGTGTATATATATGTGTGTGTGTATATAATACACACACACACACACACACACACACACACACAGTTTTTCAGATTCTTTTCCATTATAGGTTATTACAAGATACTGACTATGGTTCCCTGTGCTATACAGTAGGTCTTTGCTGTTTACCTATTTTATATATAGTAGTGTGTATCTGTTCATTGCAATCTCCTAATTTATCCCCCCCACCCCCGCTATCCCCTTTGGTAACCATAAGATTGTTTTCTATGGCTGTGAGTCTATTTCTGTTTTGTAAATAAGATCATTTGTATCATTTTTTTATATTCCACATGAGTGATATCATATGATATTTATCTTTTTCTGTCTGACTTACTTCACTTAATATGGTAATCTCTAAGTCCATCCATGCTGCTGCACATGGCATTATTTCATTCTTTTTTATGGCTGACTAATATTCCATTATATATATATATATATATATATATATAATATATATACACAAATATATACATATATATATTATATATATATATATCACATCTTCTTTATTAATTCATCTGTTGAGGGACATTTAGGTTGCTTCCATGCCTTGGTTGTTGTAAATAGTGCTGCTATGAACATTGGGTACATGTATCATTTTGAATTATGGTTTTCTCTGGGTATATGCCCAGGAGTGAGATTGCAGGATCATAGGGTAACTCTATTTTTAGTTTTTTTTTTTTTTTTAATTTTTATTTATTTATTTATTTATTTATGGCTGTGTTGGGTCTTCGTTTCTGTGCGAGGGCTTTCTCTAGTTGTGGCAAGCGGGGGCCACTCTTCATCGCGGTGCATGGGCCTCTCACTATCGTGGCCTCTCTTGTTGCGGAGCACAGGCTCCAGACGCGCAGGCTCAGTAATTGTGGCTCACCGGCCCAGCTGCTCCGCGGCATGTGGGATCCTCCCAGACCGGGGCTCGAACCCGTGTCCCCTGCATTGGGAGGCAGACTCTCAACCACTGCGCCACCAGGGAAGCCCCTGTTGTTAATTTTTTAAGGGACCTTCATACTGTTCTCCATAGTGGCTGCAGCAACTTACATTCCCACCAACAGTGTAGGAGGGTTCCCTTTTCTCTGCACCCTCACCAGCATTTGTTATTTGTAGACTTTTTAAATGATGGCCATTCTGACTGGTGTGAGGTTGTACCTCATTGTAGTTTTGATGTGCATTTCTCTAATAGTTAATGATGCTGAGCATCTTTTCATGTGCCTGTTGGCCATCTGTATATCTTCTTTGGAGATCTGTAGCTCTTGACACCTATGGCGCCAGGTGCCTGGCGTGCTGTGAAGTGTGCTTTTTGTGCTTTAAGTGTCCCCTCCCCCCATGAGTGATATCCATGTTTTTGTTCCTCTCACTCAGCGTCTCCATTTGGCCCAGGGCCTCTCACCAAGGAGCTGAGTGGCAGGCATTCCTCCTGCTGAGATCCATTCACTTCGAGTGAGGAGTCAGTGGATTGGATGCTCTGATCCTGGCGAGTGTAAAATTCTTTCCAAGTTACACGAGATCATCTTAAACCAGTTACATCAGAAAAGTTTCTAGAAAGCACTAAGAATGATAAGGGGAGAATGTCAGGCTCCTGACAGGGTGACAGGGAAGAGATCTGCTGGTAGAAGTCCTCATGACACCCCTAAATCATCACCCAGACACAGGGGATCTGGAGAGGCATAAACAGGCAAAGGAAGGAACATGTTTTAGGGAGCTGAGCAGGGTCTGCCAGGCAGCCCTTAAAACTGTCTGCAGGCAGCACAGTAGGGCTTTCCGACAGTATAGAGCAAGAGAATGGGTGTGGCTGTTAGAATAAAACAATCTACAAAAGTAGGTGATTGTGGGCTAAATATGGCCTATGGGCCACAGTTTGCCAACTCTGGTATAGAGGTAAAAAAAATTATGGGCTTTGGACACACATAGACGTGAACTCAAATCCTAGCTCCAGTATCTACCAGGTATGTGGTCTTATGAAGGTTAGTTGACCTCTCCAATCCTCATTTCTCTTGAATGTAAAATGGGATAGTAATACCCACATCTAGTATAGTGACAAGGCTAAGATTCTAAATGTAAAGACCTTAACACTATGTTTGGCACATGTAGGCACCTAACAAATATTAATCCCTCTTCTCTACTTTGACTTTTCCTTAAGCTGGCATTGTTTAAAATATGTGGGTAATGGGACTTCCCTGGTGGCGCAGTGGTTAAGAATCTGCCTGCCAATGCAGGGGACACAGGTTCGAGCCCTGGTCTGGGAAGATCCCACAGGCCGCGGAGCAACTAAACCCACATGCCACAACTACTGAGCCTGCGCTCTACAGCCCGCGAGCCACATCTGCTGAGCACACGTGCCACAACTACTGAAGTCTACGCGCCCAGAGCCCGCACACCGCAA
This sequence comes from Balaenoptera ricei, assembly GCF_028023285.1. Classification (NCBI taxonomy): domain Eukaryota; kingdom Metazoa; phylum Chordata; class Mammalia; order Artiodactyla; family Balaenopteridae; genus Balaenoptera; species Balaenoptera ricei. The sequence goes on from NC_082644.1 coordinate 79,473,416, forward strand.
TGAAGAGTAACCCCCGCTCGCCACAACTAGAGAAAGCCTGCGCGCAGCAACGAAGACCCAACGCAGCCAAAAATAAATAAATAAAATAAAATTTTAAAAAGTGTGTGGGTATCAATAAATACTCATTGATCGATCCCTTGGTTGATTGAGTGATCAGATGGCAGATCCCAGAGAGGTAGGGTGTGAGTCAGGATATTTTTGGGGTCCCATATTTCTTGGATGGCATATACTTGGGATGCTGTGTAAAGTTTGGAAGTCACTAAAGGGATTTGAAGATTTTCCTTTCAGTTAGTTGCAGGCAAAATAAATTGATTGGCTAACTGACGCAAAAAAGAAATTTACTTGAAGAGTATAGTGTAGCTCAGAAGCTCCAAGAGAAGCTGGGGAATTAGATTTAGAGCTGATTAGGCAGCTAAAGGGGAGCCTCAGAAGCAGGAATTTCACATCAGACTTGCCAGAAGTCTTTGTTTCTTTTATATTGAAGTATTTATCTTAACATTCAAAGTCCCATGGAGAGTTCGGATTGAATGAGCTTGGTTCTCTCTCTCTCTTTCAGAGAGGAAAGAGGAAGGATCTTGGCCAGGATCCTCCAGGGACCCATTGACTTCCTTAGTGGGGGAGCCAGCACCTGGTTGAGTAAACTAGATTGTGGCCACAATAAGCTCTTATGAAGAGAAATTTCTCAGACTCAACAAAAGGCATAAGGATTCTTGGGCTGAAAGGCCCCTTGTTCATCTGGTACGATTTCTCAACCTTGGCACTGTTGACATTTGGGGCAGAATAATTCTTTGTTGTGGGGAGCTGTCTTGTAGAATCTTTAGCACCATCCTGGTCTCTACCAAGTAGATGCTAGTAGTAGTGCTCCCTCCCCCTCCCATATCCCTGGGGAGGGCGGCAAAAATCACCCCAGGTTGAGAACTGTAGGACTGCTTCATATCCTGGGGGTCCTCTGAATGTTATGCCCGGTTAGGGCTTGTGTAACCAGTCCCTCAAGGACTTGGTCAGCCTTGAGGGTAGACTCAATTAGTACTTGGGGTCCACTCTACTTCCTGAGTGGATGCTATATTATTGGGATCCACTCTACCTCCTGAGTGGATCCTATATTATTGGGATCCACTCTACTTCCTGAGTGGATGCTGTATTATTTCACTTACCACAAAATATTTTCATAACGTTTTTAATATGACAATTTCTAAACAGCCCCAGATTCAGGTAAGGCTTTGCCTCTCCGGTGTTCTAGACACTCCAAGGTGAATACATGAATAAGTGAATGAATACATATATGAATGGAAAAGAGAGAAAGATGCATCCACTTTTATTCTGTCTGCACAGTGGCTATAGTAGTTCTTTCTTTTTGTGCCATCCCAGCGCCAATGTCCATTTTTTCCTTTCTGATTTCGTTCGAGGAGTTACCTCCCCCTCTTCCACAAATCATGCAGTTGTGGTAGGACTGGGAAACCTGGTCCCGCTTTCCTACTGAGGAAGCCCAAGGTCCCTGGGGGATTCTTTCTCTCACATCACCATACCTTGTAGTGGGATCTGACTCCAGCTCAACCAGTTAGAATTTTTCTCCCAGGAGCTTGAGGGCTAAAGGGCAAAGAAGGGGGGAGGGGGAAGAAGAGGAATGGATAACTGTGGAATGTTGGCTTCCAAAGGGATTGAGAGCATCTGCTTCATCGTGCCCACTGCCCTGAGGAGGCAGATGGGCTCAGCACCATTCGGTGACTTTCCCAAAGTTGCTCTGTCAGGAAAGAGAAGGCTAATGGGGCCTCTGGGGAAGAAAAGAGAGAAAAAGAGATAGACATGGGTGGAAGAGGGAGCGGGAAACCAGGCAAGAAGGAAGAGAAACTGTTGCTCAGGAAAGGCGTTGGTGTGCATCCACCCACTCATGACCCGGGGCTGTAGCTTGCCCACCAGACCTCAGGTTCTGTGGGGGAATGAGTCACTCAGGGCCTCACCGACTCATGATGACCATTCCATTACGTCCTTTGGAAACATGTGAGGCTGTGCTTCTGGGCAACAGCTTCCCCTTTAAAATAGCAACTACCGCTACCATTGCTGCTATTTGTTATTAAGCTCTATGTTCTCTGTTGGGCCATGGCATATATTGAATATTTTCTCATTGATTCCTCAATCTCCTCTCATTCTTTCCTGATTGAAAGCCAGTGAGATAGGTGATAGTATTGTCCCCATCTTATGGATGAAGATACTGAAGTTCAGAGAAGTTAACTTGCCCAAGGGCAGAAACAGGATTTGAACCAAGGTCTGACTCACTGCAAGGCCTTGACTACAGACAGTGGCAGCTTTCCAGCCTAGAACCTCCTAGCTCCAGGCCCTGGAAAAATGGAGGAGAGGGCGTGAGGGTTCCCCACATCCGAGGCCAGCTCACACCCACGCGGATCTCTATGCCTTCAGCTTTTGAAGCAGGACTTCACTTTTTGAACCTGACTTTGATCTGGCTTTGGAAATGCAGCTGTCTCCTGATGCAGCTCCCCCACTCTCCATCTGGTGAATTGGCTTGCTTTCCATGTCCTCCTCCCTCCCTTGGTCTATGGGTCAGCGGGCTACTCGATAGCACCTTGGCCAGAGAATCAATGGATAAGGAAAGGAAGCGAAGGAAAACTTAGCCCAACTCTTGTTACCTGAGGCAGCAGCTGAAATCAATGCCCACAAAGGGGGTTTTGTATTTCCCATGAATTTAAAATGTGCCTGTCACTCATGCTACCAAATGTCCTGAGCTGGTGATCCAAAAGAGAATGCGATCATTGTGCAAGCAGGACAGTTTATAAGGAAGTAGCACACAGATATGTAGTAAAAACGCAACCCCAAGGAGCTGACTATTCAGCTGTTTCTATGTTGCTCCAGCCTTGGTGGGGGGAGGGGGAGGAGTGGCACTGTTGAAAAGCCTGAGACCCCCCAAGACAGGGGGTTCAAGGCCTGCTCCCCACTCTCTCTGTGGGTCCAAATCATGCTCCCCACTGCCTCTGTGCTGCTTCCTCACTCCTCACTTGAGGGAGGCTGTCCTTGCTGTACGCTATTTCCAGTCCTGGTCAGGGAACACACACGCTTGGTTTATAAATTGAGGTGTCTGGATGTCGGAAAGATACGATAAAATTATCAGCAGCTACTGAGCCAATATTGGCTTCTGACAAGCTTGGCCATTGGGAGGATATTTTCTGGTGGGCTTGATTGAAGTTTTGGAGGGAACGGAGGCCATTCCCGTCAGAGGAGTAACAGGTGCCTTTTCAAAACTTCTTTCTTTTTTAAAAAATGCTCTCCGACACGGACAAGGGGAGCCACCGTTGTGTAAGAAAATACCGTTTTGGTTAACAGCACAGAGGTGCAGTGAAGGTTTGCTCCCAAGCTGAGGGGCGATTCTGTTTTAGCTGAAGAGTGATTCTATTTTATTTCTGAGGTTGAAAGTGAAACAAGAAGATAAAGCTTCCTAATTCTGACTTAAGTTCTTTTTTAAAATTATTATTCTTAGGAACATCTTCAATGTCAAAGAGAATTACATTTTCCACCCTCTTCTCTCCCCTCTTCTTTTTTTTTTTTTTTTACATCTTTATTGGAGTATAATTGCTTTACAGTAGTGTGTTAGTTTCTGCTTTATAACAAAGTGAATCAGTTATACATATACATATGTCCCCATATCTCTTCCCTCCTGTGTCTCCCTCCCTCCCACCCTCCCTATCCCACCCCTCAAGGTGGTCACGAAGCACCGAGCTGATCTCCCTGTGCTATGCGGCTGCTTCCCACTAGCTAGCTGTTTTACGTTTGGTAGTGTATATATGTCCGTGCCACTCTCTCACTTTGTCCCAGCTTACCCTTCCCCCTTTCCAGTATCCTCAAGTCCATTCTCTAGTAGGTCTGCGTCTTTATTCCCGTCTTGCCCCTAGGTTCTTCATGACCATTTTTTTTTTCTTTTTTTAGATTCCATATATATGTGTTAGCATACGGTATTTGTTTTTCTCTTTCTGACTTACTTCACTCTGTATGACAGACTCTAGGTCCATCCACCTCACTACAAATAATTCAATTTCATTTCTTTTTTTTTTTTTAATTAATTAATTTATTTATTTATTTTATTTATGGCTGTGTTGGGTCTTCGTTTCTGTGTGAGGGCTTTCTCTAGTTGTGGCAAGTGGGGGCCACTCCTCATCGCGGTGCGCGGGCCTCTCACTGTCGCGGTCTCTCTTGTTGTGGAGCACAGGCTCCAGACGCGCAGGCTCAGTAATTGTGGCTCACGGGCCTAGCTGCTCTGCGGCATGTGGGATTTTCCCAGACCAGGGCTCGAACCCGTGTCCCCTGCATTGGGAGGCAGACTCTCAACCACTGCGCCACCAGGGAAGCCCCTCATTTCTTTTTATGGCTGAGTAATATTCCATTATATATGTGCCACATCTTCTTTATCCGTTCATCTGTGGATGGACACTTAGGTTGCTTCCATGTCCTGGCTATTGTAAATAGAGCTGCAATGAACATTTTGGTACATGACTCTTTTTGAATTATGGTTTTCGCAGGGTATATGCCCAGTAGTGAGATTGCTGGGTCATATGGTAGTTCTATTTTTAGTTGTTTTTTTTTTTTTTTTAATAATTTACCACGTTAGCCATTTATTTATTTATTTATTTATTTATGGCTGTGTTGGGTCTTTGTTTCTGTGTGAGGGCTTTCTCCAGTTGCGGCAAGCGGGGGCCACTCTTCATCGCGGTGCGCAGGCCTCTCATTATTGCGGCCTCTCTTGTTGCAGAGCACAGGCTCCAGATGCGCAGGCTCAGTAATTGTGGCTGACGGGCCTAGTTGCTCCGCGGCAGGTGGGATTTTCCCAGACCAGGGCTTGAACCTGTGTCCCCTGCATTGGCAGGCAAATTCTCAACCACTGTGCCACCAGGGAAGCCCCTATTTTTAGTTTTTTAAGGAACCTGCATACTGTTCTCCACAGTGGCTGTATCAACTTACATTCTCACCAACAGTGCAAGGGGGTTCCCTTTTCTCCACACCCTCTCCAGCATTTATTGTTTGTAGATTTTTTAATGAGGGCCATTCTGACTGGTGTGAGATGATATCTCATTGTAGTTTTGATTTGCATTTCTCTAATGATAATGATGTTGAGCATTCTTTCATGTGTTTGTTGGCAATCTGTATATCTTCTTTGGAGAAATGTCTATTTAGGTCTTCTGCCCATTTTTGGATTGGGTTGTTCGTTTTTTTGATATTGAGCTGCATGAGCTGCTTGTAAATTTTGGAGATTAATCCTTTGTCAGTTGCTTCATTTGCAAATATTTTCTCCCATTCTGAGGGTTGTCTTTTCATCTTGTTTATGGTTTCCTTTGCTGTGCAAAAGCTTTTAAGTTTCATTAGGTCCCATTTGTTTACTTTTGTTTTTATTTCCATTTCTCTAGGAGGTGGGTCAAAAAGGATTCTTGCTGTGATTTATGTCATAGAGTGTTCTGCCTATGTTTTCCTCTACGAGTTTGATAGTGTCTGGCCTTACATTTAGGTCTTTAATCCATTTTGAGTTTATTTTTGTGTATGGTGTTAGGGAGTGTTCTAATTTCATTCTTTTACATGTAGATGTCCAGTTTTCCCAGCACCACTTATCGAAGAGGCTGTCTTTTCTCCATTGTATATTCTTGCCTCCTTTATCAAAGATAAGGTGACCATAGGTGCGTGGGTTTATCTCTGGGCTTTCTATCCTGTTCCATTGATCTATATTTCTGTTTTTGTGCCAGTACCATACTGTCTTGATTACTGTAGCTTTGTAGTGTAGTCTGAAGTCAGGGAGCCTGATTCCTCCAGCTCCGTTTTTCTTTCTCAAGATTGCTTTGGCTATTCGGGGTCTTTTGTGTTTCCATACACATTGTGAAATTTTTTGTTCTAGTTCTGTGAAAAAGGCCAGTGGTAGTTTCATAGGGAGTGCATTGAATCTGTAGCTTGCTTTGGGTAGTAGAGTCATTTTCACAATGTTGATTCTTCCAATCCAAGAACATGGTATATCCCTCCATCTGTTTGTATCATCATTAATTTCTTTCATCAGTGTCTTATAATTTTCTGCATATAGGTCTTTTTTTAAAAAATTAATTAATTAATTTTTGGCTGTGTTGGGTCTTCGTTTCTGGGTGAGGGCTTTCTCTAGTTGCGGCGAGCGGGGGCCACTCTTCATTGTGATGCGCGGGCCTCTCACTGTCGCGGCCTCTCCCGTTGCGGAGCACGGGCTCCAGACGCGCAGGCTCAGTAGCAGTGGCTCACGGGCTTAGTTGCTCCGTGGCATGTGGGATCCTCCCAGACCAGGGCTCAAACCCGTGTCCCCTGCATTGGCAGGTGGATTCTCAACCACTGTGCCACCAGGGAAGCCCCCTGCATATAGGTCTTTTGTCTCCTTAGATAGGTTTATTCCTAGATATTTTATTCTTTTTGTTGCAATGGTAAATGGGAGTGTTTTCTTAATTTCACTTTCAGATTTTTCATCATTAGTGTATAGGAATGCAAGAGATTTCTGTGCATTAATTTTTTATCCTGCTACTTTACCAAATTCATTGATTAACTCTAGTAGTTTTCTGGTGGCATCTTTAGGATTCTCTATGCATAGTTTCATGTCATCTGCAGACAGTGGCAGCTTTACTTCTTCTTTTCCGATTTGGATTCCTTTTATTTCTTTTTCTTCTCTGATTGCTGTGGCTAAAACTTCCAAACCTATGTTGAATGATAGTGGTGAGAGTGGGCAACCTTGTCTTATTCCTGATCTTAGTCGAAATGGTTTCAGTTTTTCACCATTGGGGACAATGTTGGCTGTGGGTTTGTCATATATGGCCTTTATTATGTTGAGGAAAGTTCCCTCTATGCCTACTTTCTGGAGGGTTTTTATCATAAATGGGTGTTGAATTTTGTCGAAAGCTTTTTCTGCATCTATTGAGATGATCATATGGTTTTTCTCCTTCAGTTTGTTAATATGGTGTATCACATTGATTGATTTGCATATTTTGAAGAATCCTTGCATTCCTGGGATAAACCCCACTTGATCATGGTGTATGATCCTTTTAACGTGCTGTTGGATTCTGTTTGCTAGTATTTTGTTGAGGATTTTTGCATCTATGTTCATCAGTGATATTGGCCTGTAGTTTTCTTTCTTTGTGACATCTTTGTCTGGTTTTGGTATCAGGGTGATGGTGGCCTCGTAGAATGAGTTTGGTAGTGTTCCTCCCTCTGATATATTTTGGAAGAGTTTGAGAAGGATAAGTGTTAGCTCTTCTCTAAATTTTTGATAGAATTCGCCTGTGAAGCCATCTGGTCCTCGGCTTTTGTTTGTTGGAAGATTTTAAATCACAGTTTCAATTTCAGTGCTTGTGATTGGTCTGTTCATATTTTCTATTTCTTCCTGGTTCAGTCTTGGAAGGTTGTGCATTTCTAAGAATTTGTCCATTTCTTCCAGGTTGTCCATTTTATTGGCATACAGTTGCATGTAGTAATCTCTCATGATCCTTTGTATTTCTGCAGTGTCAGTTGTTTCTTCTCCTTTTTCATTTCTAATTCTATTGATTTGAGTGATTTGAGTCTTCTCCCTTTTTTTCTTGATGAGTCTGGCTAATGGTTTATCAATTTTGTTTGTCTTCTCAAAGAACCAGTTTTTAGTTTTATTGATCTTTGCGATCATTTCCTTCATTTCTTTTTCATTTATCTCTGATCTGATCTTTATGATTTCTTTCCTCCTGCTAACTTTGGGGTTTTTTTGTTCTTCTTTCTCTAATTGCTTTAGGTGTAAGGTTAGATTGTTTATTTGAGATGTTTCTTGTTTCTTAAGGTAGGATTGTATTGCTATAAACTTCCCTCTTAGAACTGCTTTTGCTGCATCTCATAGATTTTGGGTAGTCGTGTTTTCATTGTCATTTGTTTCTAGGTAGTTTTTGATTTCCTCTTTGATTTCTTCAGTGATCTCTTGGTTATTAAGTAGTGTGTTGTTTAGCCTCCATGTGTTTGTATTTCTTACAGATTTTTTCCTGTAATTGATATCTAGTCTCATAGCGTTTTGGTCGGAAAAGATACTTGATATGATTTCAATTTTCTTAAATTTACCAAGGCTTGATTTGTGACCCAAGATATGATCTATCCTGGAGAATGTTCCATGAGCACTTGAGAAGAATGTGTATTTGGTTGTTTTTGGATGGAATGTCCTATAAATATCCATTAAGTCCATCTTGTTTAATGTATCATTTAAAGCTTGTGTTTCCTTATTTATTTTCATTTTGGATGATCTGTCCATTGGTGAAAGTGGGGTGTTAAAGTCCCCTATTATGATTGTGTTCCTGTCAATTTCCCCTTTTATGGCTGTTAGTATTTTCCTTATGTATTGAGGTGTTCCTATGTTGGGTTCATATATATTTACAATTGTTATATCTTCTTCTTGGATTGATCCCTTGGTCATTATGCAGTGTCCTTCCTTGTCTCTTGTAACATTCTTTATTTTAAAGTCTATTTTATCTGATATGAGTATTGCTACTCCAGCTTTCTTTTGATTTCCATTTACATGGAATATCTTTTTCCATCCCCTCACTTTCAGTCTGTATGTGTCCCTAGGTCTGAAGTGGGTCTCTTGTAGACAGCATATACACGGGTCTTGCTTTTGTATCCATTCAGCCAATCTATGTCTTTTCTTTGGAGCATTTAATCCATTTACATTTAAGGTAATTATCGATATGTATCTTCCTATTACCATTTTCTTAATTGTTTTGGGTTTGTTTTTGTAGGTCTTTTCCTTCTCTTGTGTTTCCTGCCTAGAGAAGTTCCTTTAGTATTTGTTGTAAAGCTGGTTTGGTGGCACTGAATTCTCTTAGCTTTTGCTTTTCTGTAAAGGTTTGAATTTCTCCGTCAAATCTGAATGAGATCCTTGCTGGGTAGAGTAATCTTGGTTGTAGGTTTTTCTCCTTCATCACTTTAAATATGTCCTGCCACTCCCTTCTGGCTTGCAGAGTTTCTGCCGAACGATCAGCTGTTAACCTTATGGGGATTCCCTTGTGTGTTATTTGTTGTTTTTTCCTTGCTGCTTTTAATATTTTTTCTTTGTATTTAATTTTTGATAGTTTGATTAATATGTGTCTTGGCGTGTTTCTCCTTGGATTTATCCTGTATGGGACTCTCTGTGCTTCCTGGACTTGATTAACTATTTCCTTTCCCATATTAGGGAAGTTTTCAACTATAATCTCTTCAAATATCTTCTCAGTCCCTTTCTTTTTCTCTTCTTCTTCTGGGATCCCTATAATTCGAATGTTGGTGCGTTTAATGTTGTCCCAGAGGTCTCTGAGACTGTTCTCAGTTCTTTTCATTCTTTTTTCTTTATTCTGCTCTGCAGTAGTTATTTCCACTATTTTATCTTCCAGGTCACTTACCCGTTCTTCTGCCTCAGTTATTCTGCTATTGATCCCTTCTAGAGAATTTTTAATTTCATTTATTGTGTTGTTCATCACTGTTTGTTTGCTCTTTATTTCTTCTAGGTCCTTGTTAAACGTTTCTTGTATTTTCTCCATTCTATTTCCAAGATTTTGGATCATCTTTACTATCATTATTCTGAATTCTTTTTCAGGTAGACTGCCTATTTCCTCTTCATTTGTTACGTCTGGTGGGGTTTTGCCTTGCTCCTTCATCTGCTGTGTGTTTCTCTGTCTTCTCATTTTGCTTACCTTACTGTGTTTGGGGTCTCCTTTTTGCAGGCTGCAGGTTCGTAGTTCTCGTTGTTTTTGGTGTCTGTCCCCAGTGGCTAAGGTTGGTTCAGTGGGTTGTGTAGGCTTCCTGGTGGAGGGGACTAGTGCCTGTGTTCTGGTGGATGAGGCTGGATCTTGTCTTTCTGGTGGGCACGTCCACGTCTGGTGGTGTGTTTTGGGGTGTTTGTGGCCTTATTATGATTTTAGGCAGCCTCTCTGCTAATGGACAAGGTTGTGTTCCTGTCTTGCTAGTTGTTTGGCATAGGGTGTCCTGCACTGTAGCTTGCTGGTCGTTGAGTGGAGCTGGGTCTTGGTGTTGAGATGGAGATCTCTGGGAGATTTTCACCGTTTGGTATTATGTGGAGCTGGGAGGTCTCTTGTGGACCAGTGTCCTGAAGTTGGCTCTCCCACCTCAGAGGCACAGCCCTGACACCTGGCTGGAGCACCAAGAGCCTGTCATCCACATGGCTCAGAATAAAAGGGAGGAAAAAAAAGGAAGAAGATAAAATAAAATAGAATAAAATAAAGTTTTTAAAATAAAAAGTAATTTTAAAAAAAAAATTTTTTTAAGTAAAAAAATAAAAAAGGCTGACATAACCCTAGGACAAATGGTAAAAGTCAAGGTATACAGACAAAATCACACACAGAAGCATACACATACACACTCACAAAAAGAGAAAAAAGGAAAAAAAAAAATATATCATTGCTCCCAAAGTCCACCTCCTCAATTTGGGATGATTCCTTGTCTATTCAGGTATTCCACAGATGCAGGGTACATCAAGTTGATTGTGGAGATTTAATCCGCTGCTCCTGAGGCTGCTGGGAGAAATTTCCCTCTCTCTTCTTTGTTCACACAGCTCCCGGGGTTCAGCTTTGGATTTGGCCCTGCCTCTGCGTGTAGGTCGCCTGAGGGCATCTGTTCTTCACTCAGACAGGACGGGGTTAAAGGAGCAGCTGCTTCGGGGGCTCTGGCTCATTCAGGCCGGGGGGGAGGGAGGAGTACGGACGCGGGGCGAGCCTGCGGCGGCAGAGGCCAGCATGACGTTACACCAGCCTGAGGCGCACCATGCGTTCTCCCGGGGAAGTTGTCGCTGGATCACGGGACCCTGGCAGTGGCGGGCTGCACAGGCTCCTGGGAGGGACGGTGTGGAGAGTGACCTGTGCTTGCACACAGGCTTCTTGGTGGCGGCAGCAGCAGCTTTAGCGTCTCATGCCCGTCTCTGGGGTCCGCACTGATAGCCGCGGCTCGCACCCGTGTCTGGAGCTCCTTTAAGCGGCGCTCTGAATCTCCTCTCCTCGCGCACCCCAAAGCAAAGATGGAAGAAAAAGTCTCTTGTCTCTTCGGCAGCTCCAGACCTTTTCCCGGACTCCCTCCCGGCTAGCTGTGGCGCACTAGCCCCCTTCAGGCTGTGTTCATGCCGCCAACTCTAGTCCTCTCCCTGGGATCCGACCTCCAAAGCCCGAGCCTCAGCTCCCAGCCCCCGCCCGCCCCGGCGGGTGAGCAGACAAGCCTCTCAGGCTGGTGAGTGCTGGTCGGCACCGATCCTCTGTGCGGGAATCTCTCCGCTTTGCCCTCCGCACCCCTGTGGCTGCGCTCTCCTCCGTGGCTCCGAAGCTTACCCCCTCTGCCACCTGCAGTCTCCGCCCGCGAAGGGGCTTCCTAGTGTGTGGAAACCTTTCCTCCTTCACGGCTCCCTCCCACTGGTGCAAGTCCCGTCCCTATTCTTTTGTCTCTGTTGTTTCTTTTTCCTTTTGCCCTACCCAGGTACATGGGGAGTTTCTTGCCTTTTGGGAGGTCTGAGGTCTTCTGCCAGCGTTCAGTAGGTGTTCTGTAGGAGCTGTTCCACACGTAGATGTATTTCTGATGTATTAGTGGTGAGGAAGGTGATCTCCGCGTCTTACTCTTCCACCATCTTGAAGCTCTTCCCCTCTTCTTTTTAAAGATTTTCTGGAAGGTTATTACTATCTCTCTAGCTTTTGATCATGAAGAAATCTCAAACAAAAGTGAAAAGAAAAGTACAGTAAATCCTCATACACTCTGGGAAAATTTAAAGTTAGCCAAAGTACGGAAATAAATGGAATTAAATAGCAACCACGGAGGAAAGCAAGATTTTTGCTTTTGAATTCTCAATAATAAAGGCATCTCAGTTGCACATTGAGATGTAAATTAATAAGACTTTCCTCTTTGGGGGGCTCCACCTCTGGCTCAGCCCCTAAAATCTCCCTTTGTGGCTTCTTTCTTGCCACAGGGATTCATGAATATACAAAGGTCTTGGATGGAAGGCACATGAAACTAGAGATTTCAGCAAAGCCTCATAAATAGGTTTTCAGAAAAGCCAGCGGGCTGTCGGGTTGGTAACATCCTGGGGAAGCTGCAGGTAGGTCCAAAGGAGGGAAGATAGAGGGATGGGGCACACCAGAGAAAACACTTCCACTTACCTAGCCAGGCTGTGCGGTCAGCATGGAACCAGGGAGACAGAGTGTTCAGTGGTCTAGACTAGACTCTCGCACACCCACAGACCACTTGGGGATCTTACTAAGGTGCAGATGGAGTCAACGGGTTTGGGGGAAGCCTGAGAACCTGCATTTCTAACAAGCTCCCAGGCGAAGCCAGCGTCCTGGGCTGAAACTTGTGTAGTCTCACAAGGCCCTGTGCTCAGAAGGGACCCTGAGCTTGGTTTAATGGTCTACTGTCACCCTCTTGAAATTCTTAGTAATTTTCAATTTGAACTTGTGTTTTGGAGGTAAAGCCTGATGGGCCAGTGTAGCCTGCGTGAGAGTGGTGGAGATGCACGCAGTGCAGTATGAATATGCGTGTCCCCTGTCTCTTGCTATACCATCACATACAGTGTTTGAGATGACCCATGACTACAAAATTCTGCTGGGAGTTCCGAAGGTCTCAAAGCGAGTACAGGGTAATGTGTTATGTCAAGACTTAGGAAGGTTGGGGGCACTGACGGCCTTGGAATCATTACTTGCTGTGAAACAGAAAGAAGGAAATGATGTTCTAAGACACATGAATAACCAAGGAACCCTATTATATTCTTTTATTATGTTGCTTCTCTATAGTAAGCCAACCACTTATGCTAAAAATGATGCCATAGAAAGAAAGGGAAAGTTTCCTTTCCTTTCACTCTTTCCTTATTTATCAGGAAGCAGAAGGTACAGATTGTTCTTAGAATGTGTGCTTATTAAGAGGTAGAATAAGAACAACTGAGTTGCTTTATTCAGTGTTTCCACTGTTCTGTGAAGAACAAAATACATCTGTGTGTACAATTACAAAATACAAATTGTGTAATTTCAATGATTCCACGTATGAGTTAAATTTACATTTGCATTTAAAACTGGCCTTACATGATAAAAAGATGAATGAGAAATCCATGCTAGTAATTTAAAATCTTACTGTGTCTTTACTTAGAATGACATTAAATGGCAAATGTAAAACACCACAACAGTTTGAGGGGCTGTGTAGGACAGGAAGAACTTTATCTTCAGTACCTTTCATGGAACTTTCTTCCTGCTTTTTGAACAAAGGACTCACATTTTTATTTTGTTCTGGGCCACACAAATTATAGAGCTGGCCCTGCCCTTAGGCGATACTGATGTTTCTGGCCAACAGACCAATTTTGAGAGCCACGTTTTGAAGCCAGACAGATCTGAGTTCAATTGCAGACACTACCACGTGCTGGTTGTTTCTGTGATTTTAGGTGTTCCTTAAAGGAATATGTAAGAGAAAGGGAAGCATTATCTTTATGTCTTAATAATAATAATAATTTTCTAAATTGGTATGTGATACTTTTGCTCATATACTTTAGTTTCCTTATCTATACAGTGTGGAGGGTAATTCCTCCCAGGTAGGAATTCAAAAGACAACCCCGTCCTCTAAGGCTTCTCACCCTCTGCAGACCCTGGAGCTGAACAAGGGGTCCATCCATCCTCTACTGTAGTTAGAGGTTGACCTCTTGCTCCTTCTGCTTAAATGCAAGCTCTCTGAGAACTGGGTCATGTCATGCCTCTATCTGGAACCCATCCTGCACAGCCAGCTTCTACCACAGTATCAATAGTATTATAACCTAGATGTTTAATATTGAATGAATACAAATTCTCTGCTTCAACAAAACAAAGGAAAACAGATTAAAAATAATTACAAGTGCCATGGTCGAGATACAGCACATTCCCTCTAGATTTTTGCCATTTGTCCCACTATTAATATTCTCCCCTGTCCTTTTTCCTATTCAAATCATACTTGTCGGGCTTCCCTGGTGGTGCAGTGGTTAGGAATCCTCCTGCCAATGCAGGGGACACAGGTTCGAGCCCTGGTCTGGGAAGATCCCACATGCCGCCGAGCAACTAACCTCTTGTGCCACAACTACTGAGCCTGCACTCTAGACCCCGCAAGCCACAACTACTGAGCCCACGAGCCACAACTACTGAAGCCCGCGTGCCTAGAGCCCATGCTCCGCAACAAGAGAAGACACCGCAATGAGAAGCCCGCACACCGCAACAAAGAGTAGCCCCCGCTCGCCAAAACTAGAGAAAGCCTGCGCGCAGCAACAAAGACCCGACGCAGCCAAAAATAAAAATAAATAAAATAAATAAATTTTAAAAAAAATCACACTTGTCCTTCAAGGATCAGCCACGTGAGTGTGGGTGATCCTTTGGGCTATTAGAGGGTTTGATAATATCTCTGGTTCCGTTTTCCAAAAGTCTCTTGGTTCTGCCCTCCACCAGCATCTACTCAGCTCCTCTTGTACATGGCTGCAGCATCTCAGGCTTTCATACCGTCTGGAAGGAGGGAGAGCGTCTGCATCCTAGAATTCCCAGGAAAGATCCTGTGCTTTGTTCTGATTGGCTGACCTCTGAACCAATTTTAGTGGTAAAGTTATGTTAGAGGTTGATTAGCTTAACCCTGAGATGACCTAAACTAATCACTTTGATGAGGGAAGCCTTTCTGATGATCCTTTTTTTTTTTTTTTTGATGTCAGATATTATTTATTTGTTACTCTTAGAGCATCTTGTTTTTGACTGGACTCAGCCTTAGAGGTAGAAGCTCTCAGAGAGGACAACCTCCATCTCTTGGCAATCTGTTCTTGGCATTTTTCTTTGGCCTCCTTTATTCTCTTGGCCAAAAGTTTAGCATATTCTGCAACCTCTTCCTTCTTTTTCTTTTTCTTTTTTTAAAAATTTATTTATTTGGTCGAACCGGGTCTTAGTTGTGGCTCTTGGGCTCCTTAGTTGCGGCTCACTGGCTCTTTAGTTGCAGCAGGCGGGCTCCTTAGTTACGGCTCACGGTCTCCTTAGTTTCAGCATGCATGTGGGATCTAGTTCCCTGACCAGGGATCGAACCCGGGCCCCCTGTATTGGGAGCTCAGAGTCTTAACCACTGGGCGACCAGGGAAGTCCTACTTATCTTCCTTAGTATGCCTCCTTGTTGGTAGTGGGGTTAATCCCAACCAAACAAAACACCATGGAGCAGGTGGTGGTAGATTAGCTATTGGAGGACAACCCGGATATTCTTCATACTCCCTATCACAGCTCTGGCAGATCCATGGTCTCTGTTAATAAACATTGCCTCTTCTAGGACTCCGTAGCCCTTTGAGATAATAGTTCAGCTCTCTTGTTTTAAATGTAAGGAAATGAGGCCCCACAGAGAATAAGGGAGGGGCTTCCTCAAGATTCATATCTAGTTAGTGGCAAAGCTGAGACTGGACCACACTGCTTCCACCTCAGTTAGCCCTTAATTATATACTCTATTGCCTTGTGGTGCCATTTAAAGATGTTGTGTTTAGATATTTTCTTTCCTTCTAGACACCGAGTTTCCAGGGACTAAAGACCATGTATTCTGTCTGCACTGCAGCACTTAGTTTAGGATTATAATGAAAACTTAGCTCAGGACTATAAACATATTAAGTTGACTCAATAGTATTAGCAGAATAAATGAAAACTGTGTTTATCACCAAAGTGCCAAGCAAAAGTCAAATAACAAATTAAACAATTATTATTGATAAGTTATTACTGTGATGTGACCAGAGAGATATTTTGCCTTTCCTTTAAGTGAGAATGATATAGAATTTAACCTAAAATTCTCAGACTTATGAATAATTTCTATATATCAGAAGCTCTTTATATCAACTATAACCCTTATTATATGTATACCTATATCTATCTATCTATCCATCTATCTACCATCCATCTATCTTTGTTTCCTCTTTCAGAAATCACTTGTATTTAAAAGAGAAAAGAACTTGTAATCTTCAAAATGTATAGAACTTTTAAATATTATCTAGTTGTTTTATCTGTGAACTGAGAAATTTGGTTGAACTGGCTCCAAATTGTTGTCTCTGTGTTTCCAAAGTATTAGTGAAGTTAGATTCTTCTTCAGCAAGTGGAGAAACAGAAGGAACCCCATATCACAATGAAATTTATTTGAGAAGGTGTTCCTTAAGAAGAAACTCTTCTCCACCATCTGAGGTGCCTGCTGCTTCGCACTGGGAATGCAAAGTCGGGACCAGAATTCCTGTGCGTGGGAGGAGGGCAAATGGGGAAGGTGAACGTTCTGTCGCCACCCCCGCCCCTCAACCCTAGCAGATACCTGTACCCAACCTGGGTCTCAGAGATCCCTCCACACTTCTTTTTGCCCCTTTATTAAGCAACTCCATCGTTTCATTATATCCATTTTTTTTTTAATTGAAGCATAGCTGATTTACAATGTTGTGTTAATTTCTGCTATATAGCAGAGTGATTCAATTATACATATATATACATATATATATACACACATATGTACACACATTCTTTTTTTTTTTTTTTTTTAAACTTGGAATTCCTTCTTTTGTCTACTCTATGGGTCAACTTTGTAACTAACTCAGGATTTTTTTTTTTAAATTAATTAATTAATTTATTTTTGGCTGTGTTGGGTCTTCGTTTCTGTGCGAGGGCTTTCTCTAGTTGTGGCAAGTGGGGGCCACTCTTCATCGCGGTGCGCGGGCCTCTCACTATCGCGGCCTCTCTTGTTGCGGAGCACAGGCTCCAGACGCGCAGGCTCAGTAATTGTGGCTCACGGGCCTAGTTGCTCCGCGGCATGTGGGATCTTCCCAGACCAGGGCTCGAACCCGTGTCTCCCGCATCGGCAGGCAGATTCTCAACCACTGTGCCACCAGGGAAGCCCCCACACATTCTTTTTTATATATTCTTTTCCATTATGGTTTATCATAGGATATTGAATAAAGTTCCCTGTGCTATACAGTAGGACCTTGTTTATCCATTCTATATTATAATAGCTTACATTTGCTAACCTCAACCTCCCACTCCATCCTTCCCCCACCCCCCTCCCCCCTGGCAACCACAAGTCTGTTCTCTATGTTCATGAGTCTGTTTCTGTTTTACAGATAGGTTCATTTGTGTCATATTTTAGATTCCACGTATAAGTGATATCATATAGTATTTATCTTTCTCTTTCTGACTTACTTCACTTAGTATGAGAATCTCTAGTTGTATCCATGTTGCTGCAAATGGCATTATTTCATTCTTTTTTATGGCTGAGTAGTATTCCATTGTATATGTGTACCACATCTTCTTTACCCATTCATCTGTGCCTCTAGTTGTATCCATGTTGCTGCAAATCACATTATTTCATTCTTTTTTATGGCTGAGTAGTATTCCATTGTATATATGTACCACATCTTCTTTATCCATTCATCTGTTGATGGACATTTAGGTTGTTTCCATGTCTTAGCTATTGTGAATAGTGCTGCTATGAACTTTTTTTTTTTTTAAAGTATAGTGTCTGGACTGGGTCCTATCTGTAGACATTCAGATTTAATTGCTGCGAGGTGCGGCTCAGTCATTGGTATGTTGTTGTTGTTTTTTTTTTAAATTAATTAATTAATTAATTTATCCTTGGCTGTGTTGGGTCTTCGTTTCCGTGCCAGGGCCCTCCCTAGTTGCGGCGAGCGGGGGCCACTCTTCATCGCGGTGCGCGGACCCCTCACCATCGCGGCCTCTCTTGTTGCGGAGCATAGGCTCCAGACGTGCAGGCTCAGTAATTGTGGCTCACGGGCCCAGTTGCTCCGCGGCATGTGGGATCCTCCCAGACCAGGGCTCGAACCTGTGTCCCCTGCACCGGCAGGTGGACTCTCAACCACTGCACCACCAGGGAAGCCCTGAACTATTTTTTTTGAATGATCTTTTTGAATTATAGTTTTGTCCAGATATATGCCCAGGAGTGGGATTGCTGGATCATATGGTAATTCTGTTTTTAGTTTTCTGAGGAACCTCCATACTGTTTTCCACAGTGGCTGCACCAACTTACGTTCCCACCAGCAGTGTAGGAGAGTTCCCTTTTCTCCACACCCTCTCATCACTTTTTTTAATTGTTGTTACTTGTAGAGTTTTAAATGCTCGCCATTCTGACTGGTATGATGTGTACCTCATTGTAGTTTTGATTTGCATTTCTCTAATAATTAGCAGTGTTGAGCATCTTTTCATATGCCTATTGGCCATCTGTATGTCTTTTTGGAGCAGTGTTTATTTAGGTCTTCTGCCCATTTTTCGATTGGGTTGTTTTTTTTTGTTGTTGAGTTGTATGAGCTATTTATATATTTTAGAAATTAAGCCTTTGTCAGTCACATCATTTGCAAATATTTTCTCCCATTCTGTAGGTTGTCTTTTAATTTTGTTTATGGTTTCCTTTTCTGTGCAAAAGCTTGTAAGTTTGATTAGGTCCCATTTGTTTATTTTTGTTTTTATTTCTATTGCATTGGGAGACTGACCTAAGAAAACATTGGTATGATTTATGTCAGAGAATGTTTTGCCTATGATCTCCTCTAGGAGTTTTATGGTGTCATGTTCTATATTTAAATCTTTAAGCCATTTTAAGTTTATTTTTGTGTATGGTGCGAGGGTGTGTTCTAATGTCATTGGTTTACATGTGGCTCTCCAAATTTCCCAACACTGCTTGCTAAAGAGACTTTTCCCATTGTATATTCTTGCCTCTTTTCTCAAAGATTAATTGACCATAGGTATGTGGGTTTATTTCTGGGCTCTCTGTTCTGTTCTATTGATTCATATGTCTGTTTTTGTGCCAGTACCATGTTATTTTGATTACTGTCCCTTTGTAGTATTGTCTGAAGTCTGGGAGGCTATGCCTCCTGCTTTGTTCTTTTTCTTCAGGATTGCTTTGGCAATTCTGGGTCTTTTATGATTCCATGTGAATTTTAGGATTATTTGTTCTAGTTCTGGGAAAAATGTCATGGGTAATTTGATAGGGATCACATTACATCTGTAGATTGCTTTCGGTAGTATGGCCATTTTAACAATATTAACTCTTCCAATCCAAGAGCATGGGATATCTTTCCATTTCTTTGACTCATCTTCAGTTTCCTTTATTAATGTTTTATAGTTCTCAGAGTATAAGTCTTTCACCTCCTTGGTCAGGTTTATTCCTAGGTATTTTATTTTTGAGGGTGCAATTTTAAAAGATATTATTTTTTCACATTCCCTTTCTGATATTTCATTGTTAGTGTAAAGAAATGCAACCGATTTCTGTATGTTAATCTTGTATCCTGCTACCTTGCTGAAT
This sequence comes from Balaenoptera ricei, assembly GCF_028023285.1. Taxonomy (NCBI): domain Eukaryota; kingdom Metazoa; phylum Chordata; class Mammalia; order Artiodactyla; family Balaenopteridae; genus Balaenoptera; species Balaenoptera ricei. The sequence continues at coordinate 79,492,691 of NC_082644.1, forward strand.
TCGTTTATCAGTTCTATAAGGTTTTGTGTGGAGTCTTTAGGGTTTTCTATATATAGTATCATGTCATCTGCATATAACAACAGTTTTACCTCTTCCCTTCCAATTTGGATTCCTTTTATTTCTTTTTTTTGTCTGACTGCTGTGGCTAGGACTTCCAATACTGTGTTGAATAGAAGAGGTGAGAGTGGGCATCCTCGTCTTGTTCCAGATTTTAGTGGGTAGGCTTTCAGCTTTTCACCGTTATATCCATTTTATTTTAGTGCAATGTTCTATTTATTCCACACATAACCCAGATTATATCAGGGTCCAGCTTTACCCATTGGTGATCTCCACTAATCCCACAACCTTCAATTTTGAAGTTTACTCAGGAATTTTTGCGAATTCCCAGGAAATTACATTTATATCCTCCCCTGTGCTCAAGGGCAACTTCCCCATGTAATCATTTTTGGCCTTACATCAAGCTAGACACAGGGTCCTTTTCAAATTCGCCCCAAAGAATCCACTTCTACAAAGAGCAAAGTGCTGTTTATTAAAGAAACTGTCAGGGTAACAAAGACAGAGCGAGGTGTGAGCCCTCCCTCCAGCCAAAATTTAAAAACCTCTCTCATTGATTGTTTTATTACAAATTCTCTCTTGGGCTAAGTGCTGTGAACTCTTTACCTGCCCCCCCCCCACCATTCCTCTCTCATTTTTATACAGAACAATTCAGTTCTCTCAGATCCCTGTCAACCCACACACCTATGCTCTCCTAACATGGCATGTGGGTGAGACCTCCTTTTATCATAATCAATCCTCTTAAGAGAGTAATTACAGTTTTCTATGTAGAAATATCTTTTGTTTGTTTTTATTTACAACTGTGGTTACTTCCTCAATAAAGGGTTTCCTAAATCTTCCCTCCTACTTTTCAGCTTCTCAACAAATTCCTATTGTTTATACTGTTGTATTAACCTCTCAATGCTTCTAACATGTAACTAACGAAGTCACATATTTGATGGTACGTACTTTCTCTCTCTCTGTCTCCCCACATCTAGTTTTCTCCCTCCATGTTAGCTGTGTCTGTAACAGAGCTGTCACCCATCTATGGCCTGGCTCAGGAGAACTGCTCTTGTGTATCTCTTCCATCTCTTCCCAATTCTGCCTTCAGTGACTTCTGGGACCTTGGGGTTGGACAGGCTCTGGGCAGGGAAGGAGTGGAAATCCCTTAGCTTGTGTTAGGACTGAAGGGCCATGAGATGTCCCCCTGAGTAAGACAGAGGGGACCCCAGTGGGAAAGAGCCACCAAAGACAAGGACAGTTGTCACCCAGACTCACTGTGCAGACGAGGACACCCTGGAAGAGCTGGCTCCTTGCCTGACGCACCCGGAGCCCACTGGTGGGATGCTCATTTACCTTCATTGCTGGACGACTCTGGTGTCCTGCTTGTCAACAAGTGTCTCTGAGGTGTTCCCAGACCTCACCTGGTGGCCTGACCTCAGCCTGACCTCGTCTCATTCTCCCACATGCAGAAATTCTCTCCAGGTGCTCCTGGACATCAAGGAGGAGGAAAGAATCTAGCAGCTTCCACATGCTGCATGCAGGCCCCCCCCCCCCCTGCCGAGAGAGGCCTCTGGTGAGTGGAGAGAGACAAGCTCCTGTCAGAGGAAGAGGCAGTGGGAGAAGGGGGTGGACCGTGTCCACAGGAGGCGCCGCCTCCAGGGAAGGCTGAGCATCGTGCCTGAGACTGTCGGGACAGAGGAGGCCGCCCGGGGCTGTCTGGGGAGGATTGGAATCAAGTCCCATTGAGTCTGAGTTAAAGTGGAGGCTGTTGGAGCTGGAGCCGAGACAGCGATGGGGGGGTTTAGATGACAGTTGGAGAACCTTTTCCTGAAGGGCTCTTTAGCTTCCTGTAGGATCCCTTTGCTTCTGCCTTCACCCCATGTCACGTGGGCTCCTATTTCCCAGCTTGGAAACATGCCTGAAAGGGGCTGACCTGAACCAGGACTCACTGTTTCTGTGGAAATGGTGGTTAATCTTTTCCCTTCCTTCCTGTATCCTTCTTCCCAGCACGGATTGTGCCACCCAGGGCCCCTGTACAATCCAGTACCACCTGGATGGACAGAGGAGGGAGACCCCCCCAGGGGGGAGAGGGTGAAAGACGGCCTTGGGGTGAGTGTGAAGGGCTACAATGACATGGGGACATGGGAGCATATGCACTCGGCTGCCGTCCTGTCCCCTGCAGTGCTCCTGGCTACAGGTGGTACCTCCTGTCTCCAGCGGCCACCTGGGAAATTCCCTGTTGAAGGCAGCTTTGTGCAGACGTTCCATCAAGCTCGCTGCAGCCAGAGGTGCCGCAGAACAACCACGGGAGCTGAACTTCCTGTGTCATGGGAGCCGGTGGAAGATGCCGCTCCTGATGGCTCCTCCTGGGACACCCCAGCTCCCCTGCCAGAGTCCTCTCTAACTTTGACCTTCTCATCTCTGGCCTCCGCCCTCTCATACGCTGCACCCACCCCATCAGTGTCCTTTTCTTCTCCCTCCCTGCAGGGGGTCTCTCTGCCACTGGGTCTCGATTTCTTAATGGTCTGTTGCCTACTCCGATGACATGACCTTTCCTTTCTAGCCGCAGAGCAGACTCTCACACGCTCCACCCTGTTACCCAGCCAAACTCGGTGCCCGACCTAACTTCCTCATCTTCCTTCTCCGTATCGGGTTATGGATCTCCCACCCAGCGTTTTTGTTTAAAGAGCCGTAGTTCTATTTATTAGTCAGCGAACATCAGGGCGGTGAGGGGAAGGGCCCAGCCCGGGCAGCCCCCACTATTGCCTTGTGTCCCCAAAACCTAGGGGCTCTTGGCACAGGAAGAACAGGGTCCAGCTGTTGACCCTGGGGGGAAGCAGATGACCCTGGCCTAGGTACCAACTCATGAACCCCCATCCCAGGCCCATCTCTCTAGGGCCACTGAGGCCCTCTTGGAGCCAGGCTGGCTAGACTCTGGGATCCTGATTCCAGGCCGTGGGCAGGTGGGCTTAGGTCTCAAGCTCCAGGCTAAGCCAAAGGCCAACCTTCAGGTCCACAGCCTGAATGTACCATGAACAAACCGCTGGGGCCGTCTACCAGCGCGGTCCTTTATGCTCAGAGGGCTGGAGAGGTTAGGGCGGCGCAGCTCGTCCTGCCTTCCACAGGCTGTGCAGCTTCTCTGGCTTCTGGATAATGGCCCTAGAAAAGCAACCTTTAGCTCCTATCAGGTGGGGCAGGCTTAGAGATCAAACCACCTTAAAGTATAGAAAGATTCATTTCCGTCCTTATTAATCTAGTCTATAATATTGCACACCCCTTGTTTCATTTGTCTTTGAGGATGCCTTGCAGTTTGGGGTTGAAACTGAGCATGATGTACTGGGTAAAAGGAACTGAGTGAGGGTTTATGTTGATCTGGCCAGGGGTTAGGCTGTGTTTACTGTTTGCTGTAGCTATAGGTGTGAGAGGCTCCCTGTCCTCTGGCGTCCTTGTTTTTGTCTCCCTTACTGTCCCTGGGTTTCCCTAGAGACTTCTTAACTCTTTCCTGAGACGCTCATTTCTTTCCATCACATTCCCCTGTTATACAGGAGCCCTGAGATGCGGTGGGGCTGCAGGGGGCGCCGGGAGGAAGGAAGTGCTCTGTAGTCCTATGATTAGGTCTCAGTCTTCAGTGAGCCTGTGCTCCTGGCTGACCTTCACCAGTGCTTCTCAGTTTCATTGTTTTTCCCCTCTTAGGTGAAACAGGAAGGCTTAGAGGGGACTGGATTTGAATATTTTCCATCTCCCAGGCTCTGGTAAAACCCTTGGAGGCAGTCCTTTGTAAAATGAAATGTTCTGGGCATAAGTAAAAACAGCTCCTTTCCCCTTCCTCCTGCTGGAAGCACTAGGGAATTTTTCTCCTGTCTTCACTGTGAAAAGTTAGTGATGCTCCTAGAGGTAAAACTCAGAAAAGGGGAGGGTCCCCCTAGGACTGCTCACCCCTCAGAACTTCTAACTCTCACACTTGTCCACACTGAGCCTCCAGCAATTTGTCGGTTATAGTTTAGATTTCCCTACCCTGGTGCTGGTTCCCTTGGAGGTTTCTGCTCCTGGGCTTCTGCTCTGGTAAGTTACGATTCTCTGTATACACCTGTTGGTCCCTTTAATTTTGGAGGCAGGTGTTTGGCCTGCGACCTCAGTTCTCTGGGGGAGATAAGAAGAGTTATTAGTTTGCAGTTTGTTCATCTTTTTTCTTGTGTGGACAGGAGACACAACTTCCAAGCTCCTTACATACGGGACAAGAAACTGGAAATCTCCTCATTTAATTTGATTTTTCCAAACTGAAGTTCAGAGATGTTTAGTCACCCACCCATTAGGTAGAAAAGCCAGGACTAGAGAAAGGGGATGTGACTCTCATGTCAGTGATCTTTCTCATGTACCAGATGCTCACCAAAGGTGAGGTAGTGGCTTAACACACCTCAGACACTGGCCCTAGGTCCCCTAGGAAGTCATTACCAGATCCCAATCTTTGCTTCTCTACGCAGTCAGACAGGATTTCCATACTCAGGGGGATAGTACAAGACCCGTCGCAGGTGGCAAGGGAGAAGCATCCAGGAGAGATGCCTCAGTCTCGCTCTGCTTCCAGCACTGGGTTTCCCTCCCCTTTCCCAACTCTTGCCCACATGGAAAGCTGTTTGCTGAATAACGGTGGAACGATAAGAACATACTTGACCAGAAAACACTTTCAAACGCGTTTTGTCCACATCCGGGGCTCACGGTGTGGTGCTAATCTAGGCTCCGTGATTCGTCTTGTATAGGCTTGGGTTTCTGCAGGTGTCACTGACATTGAGCACAAAGGCAGTGGGGCTCCCCGGGATTCTGCACACCAGGCCTTGCCCACACCTAGGGTCAGGGGCACCCTGTGCACGAATGTTCTGATACCGTGATGGTAGAGACGGTCACTGAGTCCCCAGAAGCCCGCCTCTTGGACCACAGGCTACTCTCTCTGTGTCTGGAGCTGTGCAAGGGCCTCCTGTTCCCAGAGGCAGTCTTCATGGCAGGCTTTAATTTTTGGAACTGCACCAGAATCTCCCTGTTTAGGGCAGGGTTCCAGGACAGGGAAGGGAGTTCCATCCCTTGAAGACTGTCATCTAGAAATGCCATTAACCCTGAGCACCCAAGTTGAAACTTGTTATTTTCTCGCAGCCACAGGAACAGGTCTGGGTTTCTTTAGGGACCCCAGTGGGCAGTTGGGGGACTTATAGCCACTGCCTCCCCACCCCTACCCTGAACATCAGGCTCTGTTCCTTCTTTCCATTGGAGGGACTGTCAGTGCCATAAGGTGGTAATTTTCCTCTATGGAGATTCTCGTTAGACCTATTATATTGCTTCAGGTAATGGTTGTCATGGGGTCAGTTACCAAGCTATTTATTGCTGTTCCCTAGTCCCTGCCAGAATAGACTTTGAAAAGGAGGAAAAGGTAACTTTACTTTCTTTTCCAGGAAATTCTGGGCTACTGGTCTTAACGGTGGCATATTAATTATTTGATGCTGAGTAACAAATTATTCCAAATCTTAGTGTCTTAAAGCCAGCACCATTTATGATCTCACAGTTTTGGCCAGTCAGGAGTCAGCTACGTAGCTGGCTCAGGGTCCCTCACAAGGCTGAGCTCCAGCTTTTGGCCTCGGTTATAGTCATCTCAAGGCGTATCTTGGGGAGGATCCATCTGCTTCCAGACTCATTCACGTGGCTTTTGGCAAGCCTTGGGTCCTTTCTGGCTGTGGTCCTAGATATTAGTTCCTTGCCACGTGGGATTCTCTGTGGGGCAGCTCACAGTTTGGCCTCTGGCTTCCCTCAGAGCGGTGAGGGAGAAAGAGAGAGAGAGCAAACAAGATAGATGTTACTGTTGTTTTATAAGCTAATTTTGGAAGTGTCATTCTATCACTTTTGCTGTATTCTGATTGTCAGGAATGAGTCACTAGGTCCAGCCCACACTCAAGGGGAGAGGATTGCACAAGGGCTTGAATACCAGGAGGTGGGGACCACGGAGAGTCCTCTTGGAGGTTGCCTACTACAGGCTGTTAATTGCTCTGTGTGTTTCCCAGCCCAGATCAGAAGTCACAGGGCATCTGTTGTAGAATGCTATCCAGGCTCTTGTGTGGGAAGTGAATTTTGCTGGGTGTTCCTCAGGGGGTGGAGATAATCTGGAGAGAGATGGAGTCACTGGGTTGAAAGATTCGCTGCAGGGGCTTGAGAGAAAGTCGGCAGAGGAATCTACAAGCATCAATGTCTTGTGTGCAGGTGTCCCAGCAGGCAGTAGGACTTCTGATGGGTGAACTGATGTGTTTGCTGGGGCTCTGTGATCTACAGCATAGTCTCAGGAGCTGCATGGAAGTCGCCAGATCCCCCAGATGGTAAAGAGGCTGTGGAGTCACCTGCCTTTGGATAGAATATGTGGTCTTGGACAATAAACATCTCAGTGGCAACCATGATGTACCAAAGACCAAACAGTCTTTCCTCGGTAAATTTTTTTTGACAGGTTGTAGCACTAAAGAGTTAAAGAACACCCAGTGATGACTGATATTGGGAGTGTTCTCATCCTAGTAATGGGAGGTAAGGATTAGATAGAATTTAATTTAGGAAAGTTATGTGATATTTCTTTTGCCTCAGCGTTGTAAAAGTATATTATGTTATATTTAGATTTATTATGTATTTAATCTTTACAACTCTTTATAGGTATTGTTTGTTCCTTTGATAGAAGGGAAATTGGAGCACAGAAAAGTGAATATATGTTTAGTGGGCTAGCATAGAAGAAGCCAGGGCTGGAGAACCCTATTATATTGTGAGGGATCAATTTACTTGGCTTAATATAACCAAAAAAAAGGAAATACACTGACGAAAACTGAGAAGTCTGGGAAGCCGGGTAGATGCAGGGGCGCAATTCAAGTCATCAGGATGCCATTGTCCTCTCTTGTTTGTTGCCATCCTTCTACACTTCTGCCTTTTCAGGCTTTATGTAATACCAGGACACCTGGCAGCGAGTTCAGACCGAAACGCTCCAGGTTCAAGTGCCTCTGAAAATGCAGAGGCTCTCACAGAAGTCCCCGCCTCCAGTTGGGTCATGCATCTGTGTCTGAATCTCTCACTGAGGGAATGCAGTGCTCCTTTTTGGCTAGGCCTGGGGCACATGCCCATCTTGGACAGTGGGTTTGTGGAGGGACAGTTCCATACACCAACGGAGACTGAAGAATGGAGGTCATTTCCCCAGAAATGAATATCATTCAATAGAGATAACAATTGATCCCCACTAATAGAAATAACTGCAAACATTGCATTTTATTGCCTCATCGGATAGTAACTGATTATGCATCTATCAGCAAATTCATTTGATCATTCCTGATATACTATATATAGCACTGGTTTTTATCCATTTAACTGGTCTTAACATCTTAATTAACATAATTAATTAGTGAGTTGAATAAATATTTGACACCTATTCACTTCATATTTTTATGAAAGTCATGTTTTTAACTTTTAAAATATTGTATTTTAGCAAGTGGGAGGAGACTAATCTTTTCCTCTTATATATGGTTCTCATTTTCCTTTAAAACCACCTGGATAGTATATATCCTCAGGAGAGTTGTAGCTTTAAATTTGTCCAACATGTTAAACAACTTGCCATCCAGGTTAGTCAGACTGGGAGGTCCTGAGCCAAGCTGCTCTGGCAGATGCTGTGTGGAACAGAGATGAGCCATCCCTACAAAGTCCTGCCCAAATTGTAGATTAATGAGCAAAATGAATAAATTATTGTTTTAAGCCACTCAGTATTGAAGTCATTTGTGATATCAAAATAAATGATACAGGGGGACTTTCGTTTAAATATATCTTTGCCTGAAATTTTTACAACAAATATCTGTTACATTTAAATATTTTTAAATTTGGGGGGAAAAATTAAAATTAGAAACATAGCAAGAGTTTCTATTTGTGTTTCCCTTATATCCTATGTGAGTTCTAATTTCCAAGTTATCTAGGGGTCAAAAGGCATTTCTTCATCGAACACTGTTATGACAGTAACTCTTGACTGCTTAGATCTTCTTACACCGGAGAGAAAAGAAAAGATAAGGAAAGATGGAAGCCATACATGGATTATAAAGAAAGTAAATACTATCAAGTGCTGAATTTATGGATCATTTTCTTTCCAGTTTGATCAGTGCTCCTTTACTCACACCATGTTCTCTAAACTTCAGGTCAGTGGGTCAATCACTGATTCCTATTCTTGGTTTGGAGAAAGTCTTTTCCTGTGTGATATTTTTCATTTATGAGGCATCTCTACTTATTGAAGGTGGGGACTGGGGGTGAGGCTCGTTTTTCTTCTGAACTCATTGGTCATTCCAGTGTTCCTCAGGAGTGACTTGGGAGGATCAACATTCCTCATGACCTTAGCGGGAGCTGCATTCTCAGAAGGCTGGCCCTTGGTGTTGCCAACCTTTCCTCATGAGCTTGAAGACACCTCCTCATCTCTTTGATATGAGAGAGGTGAGCCAAATCAGTCCTTCAACTATATCCTTTCTTTATTCTCCATGACTGTGAGTGCATTGAACTAACATATCTGTAAACCAGACTCTAGGTCATTCTGTCCATTACAGTATCAGCTAGAAGAACAGTGAGAAGTTGACAGGTTTTTGAGATGCACTTGCATTCTATCACAGCATAATCGATTGTTCATTGCCCTTTCTAGCCTGGGCAGAGGGAGGGTGCAGGGAGAGGAAGAGGCTTGCAGTCAGAATTTTTAGGCTTGGTCAGAGATCAAAGAAACACAGCTGGTTGAACTTATGAGTCTGATCTACTATGCAGATCCATGTACATGCCTTCAGGAGCCAGGGGCCCCGTTGTGGCCTGCTTTTCTCGGAGAACCTCAGGGACAAAAACATTGGGGTAGAGAGTAGGGCAATTGATGGAGTTTATTGCTGAAACATTTTTTGACTTGATACTTAGGGACACAGGAATAGTATTTGAGTGTCTATAGGGAAATGTGGCCTAGGACAGGTTATTAAATGCCAAATGTATTAAGAAAAATTCTCAGATTTTCAAACTAAAACATTACCTCTTGCAAATCAGTAAGTGAAAAATAACTATCTCCACTTAAAAAATGGATAAAGGACATAAACAGTCAATTCACAAAAGAAGAAATACAGATGACGAGAAATATATATAAAAAAGAGTTCGTTTTACTAGTTTGAAGAAAATGCAAATAAAAACAATGGTAACTTTTTCTTGCTGTCAGAATGGTCAAGATTAAAAAGATATCAAAGCCCAATATTGGCGAGCATTGACGAAGATTTTCCCCTTGACCAAACTCTAGGCAGGCTCCTCTGAGCCCTCTTCTTGACTAAGCCTCAACTTTGGCCTATAAAAAATTACAAATTCTCCACACAAATGATTTTGTCGACCCCTCTGCCCCCACATTAGAAGACCTAAACAAACACTGATATAATTTCTAACGGCTCCAGACCACATCCCTAGGATGACGCTAGCCCCTCTTCAGGTGCCTGCCTGAGAAAGCTCAAGGATGCCAAAAGAATTTACTGTTCATTCCAGCCAACACCTGACTATTGGCCCCTGAACGCCCTTTCTTGGAGCATTTAATAAAAAGGGCTTACAATTGTGAATCCTTCCTCTGTCCCTTTGAGATATATACTGTCACCTACAACTCAGGAGTGTCTTTCTAAAGGACCTGAAAGCCATTCCATTAAAATGTAATCATCAGGAAGGGTAGGGCCTGTTTCCCAGTCTCTGTGGGAGGATAGAACTGTAGCTTCAGTAATTGCCAGCTAGCAGACACAGCTGTCCTAATCATGATTTTTCACTTTCCTGACTCTACTGAGCCCCAGCTCCGCTCCCCTCTCCTCTTTCATTTTCCCTTTAAAACACCCAGTCACCTCTGTCTAAATCAACGTTGACTTCAGTTTACACTGAACCTCCTTCTCTATTGCAATAGCGTATTACTTGTTAAAACCTGTCCTTAACCATTTTCACTAATATCCGACTCTATTTATCTTTGACAGCATGTGGAGAAATGCAGTCTCATGCAGTGATAGTCTAAATGAGTATAATCATTCCTTAGGTGGTTTAGCAGTATTTATCAACAATTTAAATTTTTTTCAACTGAAGTATACTACTTCTAGGAAATTATCAAAAAGATTTTTGGACATGGAAGGATGATCAGAACACAAACTCTGCCTCTTTCTCTCTCTCTACATGTATATAAAATTTATAAAGATACATCTGGAAAGATTTTCCAGATAAATGTATTATAATGTGTTAATAAATAGTGGTGTGATTAAGTGGTAAGACTGGGTGATTTTACCCTCTTTTTTTATACTTTCTATTTTGTTTATTTTTCAATAAGGACGTATCCTTCCTGTAAGCAGAAAAGAAAATGAAGCTATTTTATATGTTGAGAAAATCAATTAGAATGAGAGATATCAGTGACCAGCATCAGAAAAATTGAGATATGCAAGGACCATTGGTCTGCTTTTTTGTCCCAGTGCTGTGATTCACCAGCTGTGTGATCTTGAGTATGTCACATAAGCATCAAGTTCCTACCAAAATGTTACTTGTGCTTGTGTTCAGGTGGTGATAGCAGGGAGAGACTATTTTCCTTCCCTAGTCTTCCTATTCTCCTGTATTTTCCAATTTTTACAAAATGATCACGAATTACTTCTAGTGATGGCATATAACCTATATGAAACTATACAAAACTTGTTCCTTCTGTTTATAAGAAAATGATGGATAACAAGTATGAACTTTTGGAAATTGTCTTTCTGGTGAGGAAATAATTTTAAACATAAAATGTGCAAATGCCTTTTATGTTGGAAATCATTGGAAATTCCACCTCTATTGAGTTTTCAAATAGGAAACCTTTTTATGAGTCTCTTTGCCCATAAAAGTACTTTTTTTCCTTTTGCAATTAATAGGTATTTGGGGGTGGGTGCTTTGAGTGTATGTAACTATCCTGTTGTTCATCAAATTTTTAATTAACTAATTAATATCAGAATGATATGAACTCATGGAATCTTACTTTATTCAATAGGTTATAATCTGTTAGCATGATTATTTATTTTGGTCCTCACATTGTCCCAAATCTAGCCAGTTGGAGCCCCTTCAATCTGTCTCTGTGTTCTTTGACATGTCCCCATCAAAAGCCCTATAGACAGCATCTTCAAGTATTCAAATGAATATCACAAGGATGCAGTGAGAAAAGCACAAATCAGTTCTGAGTTATAGATGCCAAAGATGAATAACCTGAAACCCAAATCAAGGGACATTCTACTGAATACTGTGAGAGATCTTCCTAAGTGTCAGGGTTATGAAAGTCAAGGAAAGACTGAGGAATTGTTCTAGATTGAAGGAAACTAAAGAGACGTGACAACTAAATGCCACTTGTGGTTCTGAACTGGATCCTTTTGCTTTAAAGGATATATTTCCACAGGTGAAACTTGAATGGCATCTGTGGATTAGATGGTAGTAGTGTTTCAGTGTTAATTTCCTGGTTTTGATAGTTGTATTAGGTTATGAGGAGAATGTCCTTGTTTGTCGGAAGTACACTAAACATCTAGGGGTGAGGAGGCATTATGCAGACAACTTACTCTCAGACATTTCAGGAAAAGTAATTTCTTCTTCTGTTCTTGCAAGTTTGAGATTGTTTCCAAATAAAAATTAAAAACCAGAGGTAAATTGAGCAAAGGTAAGAGATGGAGAGCCTGGAAGGAGCTAGAGGTGGAGTAAGGCAGAGGATGGCATAAAATGGCTATATCTGAGAGAAGAGGAGGAGGATTCACGAGAATTAGTCTCGTGATTAGTCTTTTAATTAGAATTTAAAAGAGGGGGCAGGAGAGGAAACGAGATGCTAATATGGTTGACAGAAAGTAAAGGTGGGGTTGGCAATGGATTTGGAGAAGTTGGCAAGTTAACAGACAAAGGCTGTGTGAATGGGAAGATGAGGAAAAGAACTCATGTTTATTGAATGCCTTCTATGTATTAAGTACTAGGCTGGACATTTAAATCCCATTTAACTCTTACATAAACTTGTAAGATGGGAGTTTTATCCACATTTTAAAAATGGATAACTAAGGTTCCAAGAAGTTGAGTAGTCCAAAGTAATATAGCTGGTAAGCAGAACCAGGATGTAATTCCCAGTATGTGTAGTTTCAGTGAGAATGGGATAGTAGAGGAATGGTCTCATCAGGTCATGAAAGGGGAAGAATTTAATTTTTTCACCCCAGAGATTAGAGGGAGCACAGAGACTGAGTGAGATGGTGGGGGTTTGGAAGTCGGGATTGAAGCCAGGTCTTGAATAATTTGAAGAGATGTGCTAGCTGAAGTCATTGGGGAAATGGTAGAAAAGCAAAGAAGAGAGAAACATTGAGAAACACCATCACTTATAGGTGAGAGGAGGCAAGAGGGGCTCAAAGAGGATTTGCAGAAGGCGAAGGGGGCATTGTAGGCCAGCTTCTAAGAAGGCACCCGATGATTCGCACCTCCTAGTATTCATATCCTTGTGTAATCCTCTCCCTTTGAGTGGGGGCTGGATCTAGTGACTTGCTTCTAATCAGTAGAATGCAGCAAAATTGGCAGGATGTTGCTTCTGTGATATGGTTACAAAAATGGTAACCTCCATCTTGCTAGCAAATTCTTTGTTGTTGATTTCAATGAAACAAGCTGCCAGGTTGGAGAGGACCATGAGGCAGAGAACTGAGGATAGCCTCCAGCTAATGACCAGCAAGGAATGAGGCCCTCAGTTCAACAACCTTCGAGAAACTGAATCCTGCCAACAACCATGTGAATGAACTTGGAGGCAGATTCTGTCCCAGTTGAACCTCTTGTGAGAGGGAACAAAGTCAGGAATGACTTATGACACCATCTTGGTGATGTCACCCCTCTTGATGGAGTCTTGTGAGGGACTCTGAGCCAACACTGTGATTGTAGCCTGTGAGAGACCTTGAAGTGGAGGATCCAGCTAAGATGTATCTGGATTTCCAATCCACAGAAACTGAGATCATAAATGTGTGTTTTTTTAGGCTGCTAAGTCTTGGGTTACAGTTGATCTTCATTATTCAAGGATTCCATAATTGCAAATTCACCTACTCACTAAAATTTATTGGTAACCCCAAATCCATACTCATCTTGTTTTCATGGTCATTTATGGACACGTACAGAGTGGTGAAAGTTCAAGTTGTCTGATGCGCATGCTCCCAGATGAGGCTGAACAAGGCAAGGCTCAGCCGTCTGGTCTCAGTCCTCATACCGTAAACAAAAGTCCTTTTCATGGTCTGTTTAGTGCCATGTTTTTGGTATTTTTGTGATTTTTGTTTCTAATTTTACTCTTTAAAATGGTCCCCAAGGATAGAGTTGAAGTGCTGTCTAATGTTCCTAAGTGCTGTGATGTGCCTTATGGAGAAAATTCCTGTATTAGATAAGCTTTGTTCAAGCATGAGTTATATTCAGGATTTGGCTGTGAGTTCAATGTTAATGGGTCAACAATATATATTAAAGAAAGTGTATTTAAACAGAAACACATATAAAACAAGATTAGGTATTGATCAGTTGATGGAAATGTGACCAGAGGCTCACAGGAACCTAACCCTGTATTTCTTCTAGGAGCAATGGTTCAGTACATGCTAATTCAGTGTTCTCATTGCCTTTATAGGATGTAACTGCCTCAAATAATGAGAATTCACTGTAATTTGTTATGTAGCAATAGATAACAAAAATGGGGGTGGGTGGGTAAAAGGACAATCCACTTCACCAACCTATGGGAGAAGAGTTTCACAAGGAGGGCATGATTAAGCGTCAAGGGTGCAGGTCTCTCACTGGGAGTAAGGCAAGAGAGGTAGTGGATGGCAATTATTAGTGTCTGTCATCTGAGTATCACTAAAATGGTTGCGTATCAAAAAGAAATAATTTTGTTTGGCTAAAGAGAATGGTTTTGAATGGATGTAAGTGAAAGTCTAGGAAAATGAGCTTCACAGGGCAATCTCCTTGCTCTATAAAGGTTACCGCTGTGTGAGGACTGATGTGTCAGAAGGCATCAGTTTCATTAAAAGCTCCATGACTGTTCAGGGTGATGTAGCCCAGGGCAGGCTTCTGGCAGCTGCCGCAGCACTGATACTGCCAATGCAGGGAAATGGTACAACTACAGGAGAAGCTGTAGAAGGGAATAGCCCCTGACGACCCAGAGCACCTTAACGTGGCTTTTCCATGATCTGTGGCTGAAAGTTTAAGGTATTTTCATTTTATTTACTTTTAACTTCAGCCTATGAAAGGTTTATTGTTTATTTTGATTTTTAATTAGACTCCCAGCTTCATTCTGGGTCCCCAATCCTCACCCTACCCCTGTATTACCTCTAATGAGTGTGCTAAGTCATTCAATATGCATGGACTTTGTATGATATGTAGCATTGTTTTGTGTGTGTAGGCTTAGAATTTACATAAATGGCACTATGCTGTAAATACGGAGTTCTTCCTTCTTCCACTCTACCCTGTGATTTGTGTTGCTCCATCAGTGTGTAATTTGTTGCTTCTAACAGCTGTGTTCCTCCAGCAACTTTCTGAGAAGCAGAGGTACACATTTGTTTATTAGGTTTAAAAAAAAAAAAGCTTAGTGGTAATTCCCAACACCACTTGATGGCTGTAAAAGTAAAAAACAAAACAAAACAATAACAACAACAACTAAAAATAAAATGGCATTTAATGAATTTTAAATAAAAAATAAACATATGCTATGAAAAGGCAAGAGACAGAGAAAGGAGAAGTTGACAAAATCAAGTAACCATGAAACATGGAGATGCTTCCAAAGTGAGAAATTGCTTACCCAGAGGGTAAACAACACATTTTGAAAGCTTAGCTCATTGAGGCATGGAAAGCAAAAATGAAAAGGGAATAAAGTTTGGGTGACAAGGAAGCCAGAATTTATAGTCCTCAAGGACCAAGTGCCCAGCCAGACTGATATCCAGATAAGACTCCTGCAAAGTGAAGCTAGAAATAGATTCTTGCTGACTCAGAAAAAGAAAGCCATCACTTGTGTGTGGAATCAATGTTTATTTCTGAATTATACAGAGAGGATATATATATATATATATATATATATATATATACACACACACATACATATATATATATATATATATATATATATATATATATAGTGTTGTTACATATCTTTATATTATTAATTTGCACTATTTAGGTAGAATTTATTTATTTATTTACCAAAACAAAGGTCTAGTAGATACTTTATTCTGAGCGATCCAATACGTGGTAGAAAAAAACCTTTAAATATATAAAAGATTAGTTTGTGCACATCTAAATGTTTCTAAGGGAACAAACTACAGAGGCATTGTGATTAATTAGATGAGGGTTGCAAACTTAGTACCATAACTGAATACTTAAAACAAGACCTTAACAACACAAAGGCTTGGAGTAGTGACTTCCTCACACATGTCGGAGTTATGTCTTAGAACAGGGGTCCCCACCCCCCCCTCCCCAGCCACGGCCTGTTAGGAGCCGGGCCGCACAGCAGGAGGTGAGGGGCGGGTGAGCCAGCGAAGCTTCATTTGCTCCCCATCGCTCGCTCCCCATCTCTCGCATTACCTCCGAAACCACCCCACCCCACCCCCACCCTGTTCCTGGAAAAATCGTCTCCCATAAAACCGGACCCTGGTACCAAAACGGTTGGGGACCGCTGTCTTCGAAGATAACCCCATAAAACATTGTATGGCTTCAACAGGAACTTCCGGGTTTTCTTCCGCCCCCAGCTATTGCCCTCAAACAAACTTTCTTACTCCCTGATGATATCTTCTGTGCAGATTTTTGTTCTTTCTCTTAATCAAGGAGCTAAGTGAATAGCAGTTGCCACTTTAGGAAAACAATGCTTTTGCCCCAATGACCCCTTGGTTCCCTTAACTACAAATCTACAGGAAAAGTGCAAACAGTTCCCAGAAGTCAGAACCAAAGCAAGAATGCTCAGAATGCAAGAGCTAGATAGTTAATGATGTGAATGTTTACATCTGTCTACGTATCTGCTGAGGGATTATTTTTTTTCAGGATTCTTCTAGGCTTCTATGTACTTGGTTTGAATTTACCTGGTGGCATTTCTCTAGCACATGCAATTAATTTGTCTTTTTAAGATAATAAAATAGCAGATGCCTATCAGAATGGTTACGCAGCCCGTAGAACAGCCCAAACAAAATCACTGATTGAGCAAGATGCTCATAATTTCCATGTAGGAAGATGAAGCTCCAAACAGAATACCACCTGAGTAGCCTTCCGTGAATGGGCTGGCCAAGTTCAGAGAAAATGTGAATGGTGAGACTGTCGTCCTGTCTGGTTGACTCTATCACAAGAGCCCTTTATGGACAGCTCTGTCCTCGGGTTCACACCGCTAAGGTGAACAGCGGATTCTTCATTACTTCCGGTGGCTGGGGGACCATGTAATTTATCTTCCAAAATGGGATACGGCTGAGCGAAAGGGAGCATTGTGACTAATTAAGGCCAGGGCAGCAGTGAGCAAACCGGAAAATTGGGTGATTGCTCTGTTCTGGGAGAGGCATAACTTGGGCTGCCAAAGGCGGAGGTGAGCTGTGGGAGGGGCTGCGCCCCATGGATTTTCCTCTCAGACACGCCAGGTGCTGTGAGGGAGGAGGACCCCAGAGAATGGTTTAACAGGATACCAAGCGGAAAGGGACCGAGGGGAGGACACAGATAGCTGGGGCTTATGGAGGAAAGAGAGCTGACCTGTGTGTAAGAGAGCGCGTCTGGAAGGTGGGTGGAGGCGGACGGGAAGCAGATGAGGGCGGGGCAATTCAGTCACCTGTGCAAAGACGTCTACTTCAAAGCATTTCAAAGCTCATGACACGCAGGGCTCGAAGTGCCCCCCGACAGCTCTCCAGGATGCAGTTACCACCCTCAGACTACGGTGGAACCCCGTTCTCCACTACATTTTAATTTTTGCTAGCTCATTAGTAATAGTTGATACTGGAGACTGAGAATCGTCTCCAGGGTAAGGGATAGGACCTCAGCAACGCCTCTCTGTACAGCCAAAAGCCTTCTAAGCAGGCTTCACTTTGGGTCGTGTAAACACAACCTGAGCCACGGGCTCGTGGCTAGGACTCCTTGCCTTTTTCAGCAGGCCATGCGTTTCACTGACTTGTGGATGCCAAAATTCTCTTTCTTAAGAGTAAATTAGTTTGTGCGTTTGTGCATGCTGTTAGAGAAACCAATATCTGAGTACAGATGGGGAGGGGGAAGGATGGATGTGCTGACACAGGGCTCAGCAAACGCTTTCTATGAAGAGAGTCAGTGTTTTAGGCTCCGTGGGCCCATGGTCTATGGCGATTACTCCACTCTGATGCTGTAGTACGAAAGTAGCTGCAGAGAGTCTGTAAACAAATTTGTGTGGCCGTGTTTCAGTAAAACTTTATTTATGGGGACTGAAATTTGAATAGTTTTTATGTGTCATGAAATATTAAGAACATTTTTTTTCTCAGCCCAAAGTGTGAAAACCATTCTTGACTCGAAGGCCATAGGGCAACAGGTAGGGGCGCTGGATTTACAAACCCCTCGCTCTGCTAGAGGCCCACGGGTTCTAAACCACATTGGTGTTTTAAAGGGCATATGAAGACTTATAAAGGACTATTTTGCAAATGATAGTAGACTCATGCTTAATTTGAAACCTGTGATTAGAGTGTGTTAAAGCAGATTACTTTTTATAATGCATGTGAGAGAGAAATTCAGATAACTGAATGTTACCAAATAACGAATTTCTGAGTGGGCCACCTTACATAGAACACTTGGCACTTAAAGTGTAACTAAGTTTAAGTTAAACTAAGAACTAAGTTTATGGCTTGAAGCACAGACAGCTCTCAGAAATGGGGACATTGATCCTTAAGTTTCTCAACGTGGAGGCTGGAGAAATGATTTTGTGAAAAGACCAATTCACAGAAAACATGATGCCAAATTTGATAACTAAAATAAAATTGATGTGAATTAGAAAGCCTGGCTTCCTTTAGAGACGTTAGAAGAGACGATTCACGGGGACAAGAAGCAAGTGGGCACTTAGCTGATGTGGTGTCACACCTGTGTCTACTTTATGGCTGTCTTAAGCAAGCTTAGGGTTTTAAAGGTAGAGTTATGTGGGGACCACTTTCCTAGGGACTGTTGAGCCCTGTGTATTTTAAACCTGAAATGATCACCAAGGAGAAATCCAGCTAATCTATGGAAACAAATCTACTCACAATGAACAGTGGACTGAAGTTATCTTAGTGGTCAACACCAGTCTAAGAGATGAAATACCACTGCACCAAGGGTTAATGAAATATTGAAATGGAAGGTCCTACTTTCTTGCTAAGGTTCAACTAAAATCTTGGAGGCACATAACTGGCAAAATAGGAAAATACACACAAGTTCATAAAACATGTTAAGAGCAAACAAGTTCCCTTACTGTTTTTCCCCTTAGAAATTTAGAATGGCACCAGGTAGTGCAAAGTGGGAAAAAAGTACCATCAGCCCTGTCTCTTCCAGGTAGATATGTTTCAACAGAACCACGAAGCAGAAAAGCATCCTCTTCTTCCAGCCATGGTCAACTAGGGCTTTTCTTTTAGCTTCAGATTAATACTTTGGAAAAAAAGAAAAAAAGAAAAGAAATGAGAAACATGAGACACTGAATAGAAACAGTAATGATTTGAGGAGGGCTGTGCTTGCTTTTTTTCCTCAAAGGACTTACTGAAAATAAATCATGCACAATTCTTATACTAGACAAATCTGGTAAAAATCAATCTTCCCTAGTTGCCAAGGCTCTCTTTAACGTATGGAATCTGTTCACTTTTATCAAACTTTCTGGAAGCATTTTACACCTTTCCAAACGATCTAGGGGGCAAAAGACTTGTGTGCAGGCTCCCTTTTAAGTGGATTACGATACGGAACATTATTGCATTTTGGAAATCCACCTATTTTTTAGTAAATGGCCTTTCCTTGTGGGGCAAAAAAATGGTCTGCTTGAAATAAGGAACATCTGACAAGCGCTAAATACTAAGAGGTAAACAATAAAACAACAATGGCAAAAACCCTCCAATATTTAAAAAAAATTTTCCCATTATAAAAGAAACGCATGTTTGTTTTTTGTTTTTGAAAAATACAGAAAACTATGAAGAAAAATAAAATTTAAAAGTCACCTCTTGGGCCACCATCCAAAGAAAACCACTGGTGACCTTTGTTCATGCATAGCACCTTTGATTCCTCCCCCCAGATATTTTGTCTTGGAGTTTTAAAAATTTTATGTTAAATTCATCAAGAGTATGTTTCTAACATGTGAAAAGTTATAAACTTGCTACCGTATGTATGACCTTGGAAACGTGAGGCTAAATGAAAGAAGCCAGACCCAAAGCCCATGTGCCATGTGACTGCATTGACAGGAAGCGCCCAGAAGAGGCAGATATAGTCAGGAAGTAGGTTGGTGATTGCCAGGGACTTGGGGTCAGGGGAAATGGAGAGTGATGGGGTTACTTTCTGAGGTGAGGAAAATGTTCTAAAATTGATTGTGGCGTTGGTTGTACAACTCAGCGACATTGCTGAGCCACTGAACTGTGCAGTTTAAATGGGTGAATTCTATCTCAGTAAAGCTGTTATTTAAAAAGCACAAGTCAAAACCACAATGAGATACCACCTCACACCCACCGGGATGGCTATTATCGAAGAAACAGAAAACAAAAGTGTTGGAGGCAAGGGAACCCTTGTGCACTGCTGGTGGGAATGTAAATTACTGCAGCCATTATGGGAGACAGTATGGAGGTTCCTCAAAAAATTAAAAACAGGACTACCATATGACCCAACAATTCCACTTCTACGTACATATCCAAAATAATTAAAAACAGGGACTCAAACAGATATTTTTACACCCATGTTCACAGCAGCATCGTTCACGATAGCTAGAAGGTGGAAGCCACCCAAGTGTCCATCGAGGGATGAATGGATAACAAAATGTGGTCTGTACATAAAATGATTAAGGAAGGAAGGAAACTGACAGTTGCTACAACGTGGATGAACCTTGAGGACATTAAGCCAAGTGAAATAAACCAGTCACAGAAAGATAAATATTGTGTGATTCCACTTATATGAGGGCCCTAGAGCAGTCAAATTCAGACAGAAAGTAGAAGGGGGGTGGGGGGTTGGGAGCTGTGGTTTAATGGGGATGGATTTTTAGTTTTGCAAGACGAAAAAGTTCTGGAGATCGGTTGCCTAACAACGTGAATGTACTTAACATCACTGAACTGTACACTTAACAATGGTTAAGACACTATTCAATACATTTTGTGTTAGGTGTATTTTACCATAATTTAGAAAAAACTGATAAACTGAGGGGGGCTAGCATTACTGTGGCCCACACGTCCCTCCCCGCAGGTAGAGGCCACCTCGCTCCTGAATCGTCTGTCGTTTCCGTGACAGCACGTGCTTGGTTCTGTGTGCTTCTGAACCGTGTGTGTGAGGTGTCCATGGGTGTGAGGCACTCTCTTTCCCCTCCAGGTGATGCGTGAGGGACTCGCCGGCTGTGACTCCACTGCTTTCACTCTCACCCTCCAAAATTTTCTAAAGTCAAAGGATTTGCCTGAAAAGGGCGCCAACTACTTTAATGAGATGGATTCTTATATCCTGAGAAGCTTGTTGTAAAGAATGTCTATTGAGTTTGGTAACCATAAGTTTGTTTTCTATGTCTGTGGGTCTATTTCTGTTTTGTATATAAGTTCATTTGTATCGGGTTTTTTTTTTTTTTTTTTTGATTCCACATATAAGTGATATCACATGACATTTGTCCTTTGTCTGGCTTACTTCACTTAGTATGATAATCTCCAGGTCAAGGGAAAAGAATCTGAAAAAGAATATATATATACCATATATATATATATGATATATATATGACATATATATGTATACTGAATCACTGCTGTACACCTGAAAGTGACACAATATTGTAAATCAACTACACTTCAATTAAAAAAAAAGAATGTCTACTGAGTTCCCAAATATCTAGGGAATAAGCCTAAAATGGCTTCGGGCCACTTGTGCCTCTCTTCCACCTCATGTGAACATATCACAACTTCCTGGCACCTACCAAAGAAGAGGGCTACAGCCAGTGAACACTCAGAGGAAGAACTTCCACCATGAGAAAAGAAAAACGCTTTGTTTGAAACAGGCAGTTTGGGAAGTATGTGCGGATTTTGCTTAGGTCTGCCCTCCCTCCCGAGCCTTAAGTCTGTATCTTGCAAAGGTTACTGTGCTTTGCTTGTGGAATCTGCAGCAGCTGAGCCCTGTTCATTCTCGCAGCTCTGCAAATAAAGCCAACCCATCCAGTTTACAGTAGTTAAGGTATCCTTCCTTTGAAATACCCTCAGCAATTCTACCACTTCTTAGCTCTGGGGCCTTGGCCTAGTTACCTATCTTCTCTAAGTCTCCATTTCTGTATCTGTAAAGCAGAACAATCGTATCTCTCTCACGGCTTGCTAAGGATTAAGTCTAAAGTGTTTTCAGTTGCACATAATGAGCACACAGTAAATGTCTATTATTAGTAGCAGTAGTATTAGTACTAGTAGTAGAGTAGCAGTAGTAGCTCTGTGTCTTTCTGAAATGGGGAAATCATCTCTCTGCTTACAATAATCTTGTCTCCTTTGGGAGTTTTCAAATCCAGCCATGCTGACTGTCAGGAGAGGCCAGGTTGTCATGGATATTAATCTCTATTTTATGCCCTCAAGGATCTGACTTGTTTTCTTACCAGCAGGGTTTTACCATGGAGGTGTCTTCTTTTTATCCACTCTGACCCCTTCGATCTTTTAGATTAGATCTTTTTCTAATATGCATTTTCAAAAGACAGATCCTTCTTGACTTGTTTTTGCTTCAAAAATGGACTTCCAGCTGCAGTTATTCCCAAAAGAATGTATTAAGTTTGATTGATGATTGGATTTTTATTCTTATTCATATGGTGGTGGCTCAGTTTCTTTCGCAGACCAAGAAAATATTTATTACATTTGGGGCACAACATCTGAAAAGTGTGAATGTGGGTCAGAACACTTGAAATCATCTTGAAAAGTTTAAAGGGCACGGTCACTTTGTTTCATCACCTAGGCACCTGATAAAAATCTGAAAAAAACACACCTTTTTGAAACATCTCATTTTTCATACTGACTTATTTTGTAAACCTTTTAGGGTTTAATTTAACCCTTCAGCTTTTGGTAAACAAGAAGCTGAAAAGTTGAAATTTAATAACCCAGTTTATGGAAGGAGCAAGAGATAGTCAAAAGTGGATGATTTTTAAGTTAATACAGGAAACCACACTGAAGATTAATTTCCGAGACAACAGTTGTGTTGTGAAGCTAATGAAGCTATGGATGATGCCACTAATTTAAGTCTCCCCACATAGAACCACTTCTCCTGGATCATGTACACTTTTTATGTGTGTAAGAATATAAAAAGTCATGTTGCAGGTTTTAGGAGATGAATGAATAAATAAAATCCAAACCTGAGAGTGAAGGAGACAAGCACCTGGGGCTACTTTTAAAAATAGTATGCTTTTCGGAAAAAACTTACTTTTAATCAGACTTGAAATATGAAAGGAGTATTCCTCATTGGGCAGATGGGCTTCACTTTCTAGAACTAATTTTCCAGTGAGACATAGTAGCTTTCTGCTAATTTCCTATAGGCTAGTTTGGCTTCTAATGTGTGTTAAACGAGGTTTCTTACAAAGCGTCTGACAATATTGTTTAATGATAAAAGGAAACGCTCATGTTTTCTGTAGGAAGAGCAGGGAGATGGGCTTAACCTTCCCTTCTCTCTCTGAGGAAAATGAGAGGCCATTACAGTATCAGCACACATCGCATTTTATTCTCGGCCTTAATCGAGCTCCTTGGAAGAGGCTTTGCCCATTTTGCAGTTTATCCATTTAATACTAGCTAGAGAAGGTGTAAAATGCTTCCACTCAGGAACCAGAAGGTAAACGAAGCCTGGTATTCTGATACTAAAGAAAGCCAGAAACCCAGGGCTGGAAGTCAGCAGAAAAAAATCTCGGCCACTCTGGCCCTCCTCCCGTTTCACATCCTCCACACTGTGAGTGTGTGCCTGGTAAAGAAGAGCTTAGGAAAGAGAGGGCTGAAGAAAGCAGAAGCCGGGAGAGGAGTATTTTCTAAGAAGTGGGAAGTAACGTTAACAATTTGCATCATCCCGCCACCCCCATGCCCAGCCCTGGAATGAACCCCAACAGAAGCAGTGTTTTGCCCTCTCCCCAGCCCAAACAGCCCTTTATACAGATGAGGAGCAAAACACACAAGGCAGGCAAAGGAGTGGGTAAGCCCGCAGATGTAGCAGCTGTAGGCTAGTGAGGGACATCCGTCCGCACAGCTCGTTAACTGTGGGCACAGGACTCTGCTCTAGGGGGCGCTGTTTTGATGAGGGAGGGATGATTTGCACAAAGAATTAGATGGAGTAAGGGCCTATGGTTTTTTTGTTTTGCCGAATTTTCGAGTGGCAGTTTGCTTGAAGCAATTGCTGTCTTCATCTCAAAAAAGGTGGGACCATTGTAACCTTCAGAAAAGTAGCTGCTCAATTTCAAAGGTCTCTTTTACAGCTTTTGTTCTTTGTGTACTTTTCAGTAAAGACCTTCTCTTTCAAGTTTTTGTGTATAAACTTCCTTAAACTGTAAGGTCACCATGGCAACTGCAGAGTAAGTAAGTGCACTGAGATTTTCCAGTTTCCCTTCAGACCTCCTCCAGGGAAAGGAGGTCACAAGAGAACAAAATGTGACAATAGCAGATACATTTAAATGTGATCTTTGCTCCTCCTTCTGGATTCCTGTGAAGGACAATGTTAAATTCTCCACAACTCAAACCCAATTAGGAGCCCCCGATTGGATGGCCAATTTCCCTGAGAGCATGATGGTGACCACAGTTTATTCCCTAAAACTGACCGGGACAGTAATGAACTCTATTTGTCTTAGGCGACAAATTTTGTCCCCCCCCCCCGGTGTTCTGTTAGATCAGAGGTTGAATACCCATTCCAGCATTAAGACCACCTCTCTCTGATTTCAAAACCACTGGCTCTGAAACTGCCCTGCAAAGGCTCCACTCCCAGCTCTGGGCCATTCTTACAGCTGTACAAATTGGACTGGCCAGCTAATCTCTCTATGCTGCTCTTTCCTTATCTACAAAACGCACCTCATTGGCTTATTCTGAGGATAAAAATCAGAGTGTGCGTGCAGGTTTTTACATAGAACCTGGCACGTGGTAAGAACCCAGTACATGCTCAATTTTTATTTCTCACCGGATGAGACTAGATGGAATAGATCATTTCTAAAGTTCCATCCGGACTCAGCTGCCTCTTGAATTTTCGAAACAAGGACATTTTCTCTCCCATCCACCAAAATAAGTTCAAATGGAAGTCCCTACTTTCACTAATTAAAATATGAATGATGTAATTCAGAAAGCAGAGTTGCATTCCTCTTGCCCAAATGCTTTTACATCTGGCTCAAATACTCATTTTCTCCTCGCTTTTGGACTGGAAAAATAGAATGCCAAGTGAAGACTTAGGTTGTCCTTAAGTCATCAAATGGTGATCATGAATGAGATGGTGTTAAGCTGGCACATTTCTCTTTAAGTTTCTAAATTCAGGAATAGAGAACATGAAAGCTGAACATCTAAACGGTGTTTACCCAATCCTCAATGTATTTTTGTCTTTCAGAGCCCAGCCATACAACATAATAAGTAACCACACAGTTATTATTGATGGTGAATTCTTACTCCTTCTCCATAGAAGACATTTCTGGGTCATTGTAAAGGCAGCTAGTTCTGAGTGCAAGGGGGGAAAAAAAAAGGAAGCAGTAAACATTTTCTCCACTGTTACCACTTTGTAAACACGACAGATTTGGCCTTTTTAAACTGTTTAGTGTGGTCCCATTGCTACTACTGAACACATCTACACCTGAACAAATGATGAGATTAAGCTCTGATTCTTTTACCATCAGTTTTGAAATATAGTAATTGCTCCTGATTTAGAAATATAAAAGGAAGATTGAGAACTCCAAACACCTCCAGCAGTCTCCTCTGTCCTTGTTTTTTCTGTTTGTTTTTTCTTTTTCCTGACTTTTCAATCTATCTTATTCAGGGAACATTATATTGCAAATTTTTATTTGTAACCCAAATAAAATAATATTTTAGACACAAAGGACAATCCCTCTCAAGCAGCCTGATATTATTTACATAGGAACACAGTTAACTTTCAGTTTTCACAGCAACAAAGATTTTCCAAGACACTAAAAGGAAGAATGCCAATTTCAGCTTTCTTTGGTGTTGTTACAGAAAAATACCTTACAGCTGATCTGTATTCAGGTCAAACAAGTGAGTCCTAACATTAACCTAAACTGATTGTGTCCAGAAAGAAAAATGTAACCATATAAAATAAGGAAACTATTATTATGGTGTATGAATGTGTTTATGCTTTCTTGTGTAATATTAGCTGCTTTTGATATTCCATGTGATTCCTCTGTTAGCCAATTTCAAATTTGCTTTATATTAATTTCCAATTAATACTTAACACCTCAACTGTTACTTGTTCCCCTCTGGTAAATATTTTATTGTTGGCAAACAAACACTATTTAAAGAGATGCTGTGATCCTTTTTACATGCGAGAGTTCCTTTTGTAATGTGAATAATTTCACAAGCCAGGGTATCTGTCTGCACATCAGAGGTTCGGTTATTAATGTTAGGTATTTTGTTGAAAATGGCAGAAGTCTGGCTCCCTGAGAAGGGCAGAGGGCTTTTGCCCCTCTCCAGCTACCCTTCTCGCTGGTGGTGCTATTTTTATGGAGGATACCTGGCAACTCTAGTGAACAAGGACAGTCAGGCAAGTGTTGACAGTGTTCTAGAAAAACCTAGTAAAGCTGGAATGGAATCCAGGCAGGGCAGTCTTCCAAACCTAGCTTTTCTGCTTTTTAACTTTGCGTAATCCTTCCAGAGCAAACAGCAATTTGCAGTTCACGTACTACTGTCACTCCAGAGGCGACAGACGGATTCTTCGCCGTTTTCAAAATAAGAACGGCTCTATAGATACAACTTATCCTTTGAAAGTATTTTCTTTCCTATATAAAACTAAAGGTTTAAGGAAAAAATAAGGCAGGATGAGGAAATTGCTTTCTGAAAGTCCATTAGAGGTGGAGGTGGTATGTGTGTGTATGTGTATGTGGGGAGAGGGTGAATGTTTAAAAACACTAGTGGGACTAAAGACAGATAGGCTTTGTTCCCTGACAGGGTTACGTGTTTGCTTTTGTTAGGACCAGCCTGAAGCGTTCTAGTTAAGGTCATGTGGAAAGTCAGGGGGCATCTGTTCGTGAAAGGAACCTGGTTTTTCTGGCTTCTAGAATCTAACCATAGATGTGCAGTGATTATGTTTTCTGATCCTCAAATCATCCTCTACAGTCTGTCCAAGGGTTGGGGGACCACTTCAGAGGCTGAAAGGTGGTCAAGAAGATGTAGCTAGTGTGCTAAAACGGAAGGATTCTGAGGGATTTCAATCATCGGTGGGGTCAACAGAGTAAAATTCTTTATCCTTCCACATTTTCAGATGCGCAGATATATCTCATTGCCTCATCTCTGTAATGTCACCATCAGAAGAAGTAGGATCAATTGGAGGAGAATTCAGACAGGTGGCTTACTCACTGAATCCAAAGCAAGAGCGTAGATCTCCTAGGACAAATCTAATTATTTTTATTCAGCCATTTACTTTAAGACAGTGATTCTCAAAGCAAGGTACCGAGACTGGCAGTATTAGCATTACTGGGAACTTGTTAGAAATACAGATTCTCAGGCCTGCCAAATCAGACACTTTGAGGGCGAGGCCCAGGACACTTGTGTTTTAACAAGTGCTCCAGGTGATTCTGATGCACAGTTAAGATTGAGAACCACTGCCCCACAGCAATGATCTTAGTCTTAATGCACATTCACCAATTCATGCAGCAGAAATTTACTGAGCATGTAGTATGTACTAGGCATGAGCTTGGTGCTTCCTTTAGGAAGGAGATCAAGACATCTCAGGACCACCCAAGACCATTTAGATATCGGGGGAGAGGGTCTGTGGCAGTAGATAAGTGAACAAAATGAAGAATTTGAGAGAAAGAAAGAGAAAGCTACACAACTAAACCAAAAATGATAAATGTTTTCCTGTGGTAGCTAAGCAGGAAGAGTAGAAATATGGAGGGAAAACATCTATTGAAGGAGGCAAGATTTTATGGTAATGATAGGGCAGGACTAGGACTCTGTAGTGGGTTTGGCTGGAAAATTATTGATGCTCCTTCCCCATCTTTTGTCTGTCTTGAAAACAGCTCCTTAATTTCATAAATACGTTATCCTAAAAAAAATGAATACGAAAGGGAAACTAATCGCTAGTTCTCTTTGTAGGGAAAGCTCATGACACAGTGCAATTTGAGCACAGATAACTGCTGAAGGGGTACATCACACCAACTTTCGGTTCCTTGATTCCTAATACCTTCCTTCTTTCCACAACTTCTTGTTTTCAACAGTTGAGTTAGAGACTAAGAAGATTCTGTTAGAGTAAAAATGTGTGTAATTTTGAGTATTGTTAGTCTAAATGGGTGTCAGTTACCTTGAAAGAAAACTAGAGGATAGGAATATTTAACAGTAAACTACTCTAATGCTAAACTTTCTAAAGCAAAAACCTTTCCTTGAGTTTTTAAACCCAAAAGATCCCTACTATAGGCAAATAATTCTAGAGATAACCTGCTGTAAAAATGTGCTGTAGGCACAAAATATCTAAATGGATTGTTTTCATGAGGCATTGGCATTTACCACCTATGCAGGTAAAGCTTCACTAATTTAGATCTTTCTTATTCAGAATTTGTAGCTGTTTGGACATTGTCCAGGCTTTCTGCTTTTGCAATATCTATTAAAACAGGAACGGGTTATAAAAATTAACAGTGTACGCAACATTTGAAATGGAGAAGCTTAATACAGAAAATATTCTTGTCTAGATTTCACATAAGGTGGCAGAAGAATTATTTGTGACCGAGAAATAAGAAAAGGAAATTACTGGATGTTCTTTAAAAGCAGTGCTGAGTTGACTTTCTATTGATCTTACAACTCTGTACAGGCAGATGTTAACTTGTAGATTTTTACTGAGCAGAGATGCAAATAATTTCTGTCCAGTGGAAAAGATAACCCTAAGGTTACAGTTGATTGCTCTGTTGAACATTAATCAGTTTTGTATCTAAACCAATATTTTTATCCTAATGTTCCTTTATAAACTGCCTATAGACGTCTAGCTTTTCAAATGCTCTTTGAACTAGTTTTAACAGCTTACTGGTTCCTTCATTAAATAATTAGTTGAATAAAATCATTGGCATGTATTCATTTTATATTTGCATTAAAGTTATGATTGTGCTGTTTTGAAAACTATACTTTAATAATAGTGAGCAATAATTTTTTTATTCATCCAAATAGCTCAGAAACTGTTAGTTGAGCTGTATTTGCCAGTCACTAAATAAGGTGTTTTTAAAAAATCTTGGAAATTCGTGAATTTGGTTCTACAAAACTATTGCAAAATTCAACTTGCCATCATTTTTCTGCATTAGTATGAATTGGTGAGGTTTATTGCCTCAATATAGCCAAGCGATCATCTGGATGTTTTATACTATATGTGGCAGGTGCCTGTGATGTTTCTTTGGCTGTAGTGCCTAAAATTGCATGTATATTTTTAAAAGAAATTAAACAACAGTAACAAGATGACCAAGATAACCAAGATCATGGGGCGGGGGCGGCAAATAGATTGTAGTACAAAGAACAGAAATTACATCTATCATGGAACAAAGGAAACTTTTAAAGGGCAGCATTACTGTTAGGATGCAAGAATAAAACACCAGGCATGCAGGTTCTCCCAATTCATTCCTGAAATGCAAGCCAACATCACTGCCAGCTGCTGAATGGAAACCAAGTCTTACTTAGCTGCTTCTGATGCTTCCCTCAGTTCTTCATCCAGTCTGCATGAGCAAAAATTAGCAGTGTAGAAAAGAAACAAAAAAGAAGCAGGCAGAGCGTGAGAAGAGTCACCCAGCAAAGCAGAGCCAAACATAAGTGGAGCGTATGTGCTTTTAAAAACCAACCTTTGGAACACTGAGACACATTCCTTCAATTAAATATGGTGTTTTAAGAACTCCAATTCAACGTTTATGTACGTTTCTTTCGCAAAGTCCTTCATAAAGATGATAGATATAAACGTTGCAAGAAAATTGGCAACATGCTGGCTGAATAAAGCTGGAAACAGCCATAGCAGTTGTTGGGGACAGTTAAAGTTAGCTTGCAGCCTGGGCCAAGTCAGGGACGTATCTGGTTTAGTAGGTTTCAGTTGCAAATTAGGTTGACCTCAACAGCTTTCTTTACACACAAGACAAAGACGGGAAATGATATACTACAAGGGACTGATACGAGGACCTCTTGCTCTGATAGCGTGTTGAGGTCACCCACGAGTAAGACACTGGTGTACACACACAGAGGGCCCAGCGTGAATTGTAGATCAGGAGACTTTTACCTCACACTTCTCTTATAAGATCTCTCTTCATCGTACCTTACAGGATAAAAAATGAATGCAGTGAGGAAAACGAGCAGACAGATGGAAAAAAATGACAGGTCAGTGTTTTACAGAACAGTCAAAACATGAGAGGAAAAGCCTACCGAAAGAGTAATCAATTGCCTTTGGGGAGAAATCTTATTTTTATTAGATATAGTCAATGATTTCGAATTTATGATTATATACAGCCAATCCTCATGATTTGTAGATTCCGTGTTTGCAAATTCGCCTACTTGCTAAACCATAGTTGCGACCTCTAAAGCAGTACTTACGGCACTTTCGTGGTCACTTGTGGATGTTCACAGAGTGACCAGAAATTTGAGTCACCTGACCTGTGGGTTCCCAGCTGATGTGGAACTAGGCGAGGCTCTGCCTTCTCGTCTCAGCTCTTTTGCTGCAAACAAGTAGGCTTTTTACAGTCTCTGAAGTGCCATGTTTTTCTCATTTTTGTGCTTTTTGCTGGCGATCTCTTTCTTTATTAAAAATGTTCCCCAAACATTGTGCTTAAGTACCATCTGGTATTCCTAAGCACAGGGAGGCTATGATGTGCCTTAGGGAAGGATATATGTGTGTTAGATACGCTTTATTCAGGCACAAGTTACAGTGCTGTTGGCCCTGAGTTCAATGTTAGTGAATCAACAGTACAGATCAAATAAAGTATCTTTAAACAGAAACGCAATAAAACAAGGTTATATATTAATCGGTAAATGAAAATGTTGTGACTGAGTACTCAGAGAAACTCAGCCCTGTATTCCCCCTAGAAACAGCGGTTCAGTACTTTATTCAAATCTTGTAAGAACACCACTGCCACAAATAATAAGAATCGCCTGTAATCAGTGATTATAAATCTGATTCCAGATTGGGCTCGTTTTTCTTTCATTTAAGCCCTTTGATGACAGGCTCCATCCCAGCTGAATATTGGTCTTGGGGTTGGATGAGATCAGACCCTCTGAATGCTATTGTGTAATGGGAAGGAGCTATGGCTTGTTATCAATTTGAAAATGGCATAATATGAAAATGAGGCAATGAGGGTCAGTCACAGAAACGAGAGAAAGGACATCCAGAGGAGATGGATTACAAAAGACAGGAGAAATCAATCATGGACACATGGGGAGGGCATGCGTGGTTGTAAATTTCTTCCTCCAGAAGAAACTCTTTCCAAATGAAGCCCTTCCTCCCAAAGAAACTTTTCCCAAATGGAGCCCTTGCAAACTGACATGTGTAGATGAATGAAAAGCTCCTCAGGCATGTTTAACTTCTCAACAACTAAACTTCCCTGTATGAGTAGCAAGTCTCTAAAAGCAACACAATTACAATAAATAACATTCTGGACTGCCAGCTTTGTGCCAGGCTTCCTCAATGCTTTATGTACACTGTTCTCATTAAATCCTCAGGACCTTTCCATTGCTCCTTACTTTCTCATTTTAAAGATGCTGAAGCTGAGACTCAGAGGGTTTTTTTTTGGTTTTTTTTAAATTATTTTATTTTTGGCTGTGTTGGGTCTTTGTTGCTGTGCACAGGCTTTCCCTAGTTGCAGTGAGCGGGGGCTACTCTTTCTTTGTTGCGGTGCGTGGGCTTCTCATTGCGGTGGCTTCTCTTGTTGCGGAGCACGGGCTCTAGGTGTGCGGGCTTCAGTAGGAGTGGCTCGCGGGCTCTAGAGCGCAGGCTCAGTAGTTGTGGTGCACGGGCTTAGTTGCTCCGCGCATGTGGGATCTTCCCGGACCAGGGCTCGAACCGGTGTCCCCTGCATTGGCAGGCAGATTCTCAACCACTGCGCCACCAGGGAAGCCCAGACTCAGGGTTTTAAATAGGTTTCCTGAAGTCTCAGAGAGGCAGGTGGGAAGGTTCACACCTAATGCTAAGCCTCCAAAGCCCACTCTCTTCTCTTTTTCCACTTGCCACACCGGGGAAGCACTGCCATATTTACCGAGAAAATGTCCAGTGCTCACTTCCACTTGACGAGGGAAGGTCCTTGTCATCTTTTGTAAAGGGAGACAGCATTATAGGAGGTGGGTGCTCCAGTACTTTTAAAGACTAGGAGTGGCTTTTGGAGATGGGGTCCCTTCTTTGAGGCAGCAGGCCAGAGCCAGAAGGTGTGCTGGTTTCGGGACCCTGTGAAGCTAGTGAGAATTAAAGCCACCATTTGGAGCTTATGAACACTCTGCTCGATTCAGCTGAGCTAACTGGCAGTTCTCAACCCAGCCGGTACCCTCTGTTCTTACCTGATATTGGGATGCCAGAGAACCAAATGCAGCTGCTTCTGAGCCTTGACTTTAGATGGTTTTTTAAGGGAGGTAAGGAAATCTGCTAGAAAAGGGCCTGGGCTGACCTGGATTTGAATTCTAGTTCCATCTCTTCCTTCTTCCTACTTATATTTTGCATAAGTAACGTCCCCTTCCTTATCTGTAAACGGGGGTTTACTATGGGGATTAAATACAAGATATAAATAGAGCACTTCTATGCCTAGCACAGCAGAGAGACTTCCTTCCAGTTTCTGTGCCCTTTTTTTTTTTTTTTTTTTTTTTTTTTAAAGTGAGGGGACTCTTTTTTGGAAGCCCAAATTGGGAGGTCACTTTTGCTCTCCATCTTATGGAGGAAGATGACTGTTATTGTTATCCTTGTTATCCTTGACTGTTTCCTCTGGAGCTGATGGTTAGATTCCTCCCAGTTTTAATCACGCAGAAAGCTAGTGAATCAGACACAGTGAAAGAACAACATGATCGACAGTAAACAATAGCTCTTTTGCAACAATGAACCAGTTAGGAGGGTTCCTTCTCCAGCGTCATGTTTTTAAAGTCCCAGCTCCAAGCAGTTGTTCGGTTAACTTTTTATTTTTATTATTTTTGCAGCATAATCCTACAACCTTCAGTATCCATACTTTCTTCCCACAGGCTTTACCCTGTACTGAGTAAGGAGGTCATTCCTAACCGCACCACCCACCACTCTGCTTTATCTTTCACCTGAAGGGAACCATGAAGAAAAAGGACTGAGAAGAAAACAGAGAAAGGGTAATTTTTTTTTTCTCTTTTCCTAGGGTCAAGCAGATAAATTACTTTATGTAAGGCAGTGAAGAAATCCAGGCTATGCACAAAACGTACTGGGTCTGTGTGGCATGCGAGACACAAGTAACAAATCTGCTGATTAATGTTAATCCAAAATGGTAGTAAGTTCAAGATAAAAACGAGGAAATTTCAATAACACCAATAGAAGATTATGTGAAAGAAGACCTGAAAGAACAGAACAGTTATCGCTAGGTTATAAGAAAGGAAAATATTTATCGGAGAATATTTAATATTCGTTTTAAATATAAGGTAATGCCATTTCCCCATATTCTATAAATGAGTTATTTTCTAATCTCCTTCTCCAGACATGCAATATTTCTTACCAAATCTTCAAAACCATCAGGACTTACTTGATGATGCTGTCTGGAATATGGACGCAGTCCATTGGGATCAGCCCACTGAGCTCTGATAAGCTACTGACGTATTTAATTTTACTGCTGAACTTTGAACTAGAAAAAAAGAAAAGAAAAAAGATCTCAGTCGCTCCTCCATCCCTTCTCAGGCTGCTGCCTCTTCTTGAAAATTCTAATCACCTTGCCCCAGCACTCTTACTAAGAAGAATGGCTACATTATTTGAGTAGTTACTATGTGCCAGACACTGTTTTAACTGGTTTATATATATTAACTCTTTTATTTCCTATGATGGATAGCCTAATGAGGTAGAGACTATTATTGTTCTCTTTTTAAAGATAGATAAGGAAACTGAAAACCTAGGGAGTTAAGTGTTTGCCCAGATTTCACCTTCAGTAAGTGGCAAAGCCTAGATTTAAACCCGGGCAGCATGACTGCAAGGTCCACACATTGCATGGCCTCCCGGTGGTTCCTGCCACTCTGAACTGTCACTGGTTTATGGTTTGTTTCCCTTTGTTTGCTTGTTTGTATTTAGCAAACAAAAATCTTGTCATTAGTTCTTTCAGAATCTACCACGGTTGATATATTTTTAAAGTATATATAAAGTTGTTTTCCTCTTTTTTTTAGTTTTATTTTAAATATATGTATACTTTTTTAAGTTTTAAATCTTGAAAGGTCATTCCAGATGAACCAATGCTCAAAAAACAATGTTCCAATGATCGGATTTGAATGGCAGACGGCTTTCATCTCAATGTCGTCATTTTAGATGTGTGTAAATGCATAGAAAACAACTTGCAAGGAGACCCCTGAATTTGCCTCTGGGGAAGGGGGTTGGGTACAAGAGTCGGTAGTTGCTGAAGGAAGAACTTGGTCTTTATAATGATTGGATGTTTTATAAGAAGGAGGCATTTTTGTATTGTTGGTGTAATAGCAAGCTAATTCTAAAAATATATCATTCCACTTGAAAGGGAATTTGATCAAGCATCAAACTTTCTTGAATGTTCTCTAATGAAAGGGCCTCCCCAGTCTGCTGGGAGCATGCCGCGCCATCCGCCAACTGTACTGTCTTCTGTTCAACTACTGTGTATTCTAATAGGAAGTCTTTTCGAGGTCAGTTCTCCATACATCTATCTTTCACATTTTACTTGCAGTTTTGACCCTGGGCCACTGGCTGTGACTTGTGAACAACCTCCATCTCCAAAAAGTCACTTCTCGTCCTCCTGATCAGCCTTGGGTGAACACACACTACCAACAATATGCTACCTTAGGCCACTTCCTTCCTCCAGAGTTTTCAAGCTAAATTCAGGTTTTGATGATAAAAGATGGAGGGGGTGGAATAAAAAGGCAGAAGAAGTTAGTTATGCAAGAGGGACACCTCCACACTGGAATGTACAGTTCTCTAAACATGCCTGGTGTACGGCACCTCCTTCTTGGTGTGTTGGTACCTGCTGTTTCCTCTACCTGGCTTTAGCTAGCCAATGCTATTAGTCTTCCAAACTCAACTTGAGGGCACATTCTTCTGGAAAGCCTCTCGATGCAGACTCTCAGCCTTCACACTCCACCTGTTACCTTAAAACTCACACTCACCGTGAGTTATCAGCCCCCATCGTGCTTCCTTTGTGCCCTGTATTATAACTGTTTTCTAGTCTGCCTGTGTCAGCTGCCAGGCTGTGAACTCCCTGAGGACAGCAATTGAGCTATTTAATTTCTCAGCCTCCAGCACCTAACCCAACGCTTGACACAGACAAACAATTCATTTTAAAAAAAGGAATTTGAGGGGGGAGAGAAAAATTAGGAGTATGGGATTAGCAGATACAAAGTACTATATATATAAAATAGATAAACAACAAGGTCCTACTGTGTAACACAGGGAACTATATTCAATATCCTGCAATAAACCATAATGGAAATATGATATATATTCTTTTTCATATTCAGTTTTATATATATATATAAAACTGAATCACTTCACTGTACACCAGAAACTAACACAACATTGTAAATCAGTTATACTTCAATTTAAAAAATACATGAATTAAAAGAAAAAAAGAACTTGCCATATACCTCTATCATAGGTGTTACCCTTTAGCAGTGAAAAGACCTATAATACATGTTAGTGACCTCTTTTTTTCAGTTCAAAAAATTTATGACACTGATGTAGACTGATTTACAGAGGGATATTTAAAGAGGGTCTTACATGATGAAATTGTAGAACACAATGAACATAATTCTTTAGAACTATGCAGACATTGGGTTCAAAGCCTGAATCTTTCATTTCTTGGCTGTGTTACCTTAGACCTGGGGTTGGCAAACCATGGCCTGTGGGCCAAAGCCAGCTTATGATTTTTTTTTTTACATCCTTGAGCTACAACTGGTTTTTACATTTTTTAAATGGTTGAAAAATGATAAAAAGAAGAATATTGTGTGACATGTAAAAGATTTCAGAAAATTCAATTTCAGTATTCATAAATCAAGTTTTATTGGAACACAGCCATACTTATTTATTTACATACTGTCTATGGCTGCTTTTACCCTACCACGGCAGAGCTGAGTGGTTGTGATTGAGACTGTATGGCCCATAACACTTAAAATATTTAATATCTGATCCTTTACAGAATGGGTTTGCTGGCTCCTGCTTCAGACAATTTATTTGACCTCACTGGACCTCAGGGTTTTTTCCTATATAACAGAAATAGTAAGCAGCACCTCCTTCAGAGGACTGTCATTAGGGTTAAATAAAATAATGCATATAAGCACTCAGTAAAGGTAGGCCATTATTATATGTGATTTACCACAACACTACTTGCTATAAGTTTATTATTTTTGTTGTAATTATTATTATTATCTTGAAACGCCCTTCAAAAAATGTTGACTTACAATCTGTTTTCAATACTCTTACCATAACAAGTATTTATCAGGAAGAAATATATTTGTTTTATAATAAGAGCTGAACTATTAAATAAATATCAGTGAATCAATATCAATTCTAATGTTTGCTTTTTCACCCATTAAAGTTTATATAAGCTCTTCCTACTCCCTTGTCAAAGCATTTTCTGCTAATCTTAAAATAAGTGGCTTTTTGTACGTCTTAAAAGCTCACATTATTTTTTAAAGTAATATAACATGGTATGGTAAAGAAATCTTTGCCAGAGGAAAACTAGGTTGAATCCTGCTACTGCTCAGTTTTTGGAAGTAGGGGATGGGAATGCGAAATAAATAAGTGAACACAGAACAAAAAAGGTGGACTCTGGAAGGCACAGTAAAATCTATGTAAAAAAAAATGTAAAGGATTTTAACCTTTAATTGTTTTCTCCAGAAGTGAAGTGATCAGAATTTTTCTTAGGGATTCATTAATAGCTTTGAGATGGAAAAATTTCAATTTATCTGATTGGTATCCTGACGTTAGGGAAGACATTGTTCTAGTTAGCTGAAGTATAGTTGATTCACAATATTGTATTAGTTTCAGGCATACAACATAGTGATTCCATATTTTTATAGACTATATTCCACTGAAGTTATTATAAAATGTTGGCTATATTCCCTGTGCTGTATAATATATGCTTGTAGCTTATTTATTTTATACCTAGTAGTTTGTACCTCTTAATTCCATACCCCTATCTTGCCCCTCCCTATTTTATTATATTTTTTTAAAGCTCTCTAGAAAACCTGTACTGTCCCTTTCATTTAACTGTCTCACTCTTACTATATAAGAGGCATATCTTACTTTTCATCACTGAAATGTAAGGTTATACAGCATCTAACACAGAATAGATGATAAACAAATATTTACTGATTTGAAGTGAATTTAAACCAAGAAGCCTTATGGATAATCAAAACAAAGCTCTCCAAATGGCTTCTCAGACTCTTTACCTACCTTTGGTAACCTACGTGGGATTTGTTCAGAAGAAATAGAACAATTAAGACAAGACCTGGCTTCTGTTTCTGTCCTTGGTGTGTCTTTATTTTCCATTGTTATGTTACTCTACCTCTTTGATTCTCTACAATATACCATATATTACTTTAAAAGTACTATTTGTTCCCTTTTGTAATATGGCACAGAAACCTCACTATTTTATCTTCTATGTTTACAGCAAGCAGTATAAAAGTCATGTTTTATAATTATGGGGGAAAAATATTCACTGTGAAAATATGCTCACTCTTAATTAGAGTCTCTTGCTGGGTAGTCCAAAGTATATTTTCAGGAAAGGCAGAGGCAAACATATTTTCCTACTCTCTTGGTTTATGAATTTTTGTTTAGAAGACAATGAATACATATTTTTAAAAACTAGTACGTTTACTTTTACTATAATAATGACCATACCTTATAAAAGGTCGTGTAATTGCAAGGATTGTTCTGATGAACCAAGATGGATGAACAATGATGAATGATTTTAAGTTCTTCCGCAACCTATTGTGAAAAAAAAAAAAAAAAATTACTCATAACCTATTTTGAGTGGGAGTTAAAACAGAAAGTATATCCCCAAATAAGAATATATATATGATATTAGGGAATTCTGTGTAAGTTACTGTTATCTGGTAGGAAGGTATAGAATGCCATGATCAATAAAACGAATGCCTTTTGAGATATAATTTGAAACATGCATAATTCAAACCTCATTTTCCCATAAGAATAAATGTAAAATAGAATTTTTGTATTCTTGGAGTGCATAAATCTATAACCATATGGCATGTTTTTGTTTAACAATGTTTTTCATTTTTGTCAGCATTATTTTTACTATTTTGAAATGAATACACTCTTACTAGCAACTTAGCCAATTTGTTCTACTGAGCCTGGGTTTCTTCTTCTGTAAAATGAAAATGGTAACAGTATATCATGTGGTTGTTTGGCCTTCAGATAATCATTTTAACGTTTTGTACATTCAGGCATATTTTTCAGCATTAGCAATGCTACTTTATGTATGTTTAGATGATTAATGGATTTCAGTTACTATAACAGGACACTCACATGTTGCTTTACAGAGAGCCACATCTGAGGGGAAGCCACACATATGGAAGACATCATAAATTTGTATGCTTATTATGACAATTTTCCTGTAGATGGCAATAACGTGTTTGGTTCTAATAAAACCAGTATGGATGGAAGTGACGTATCTTGAGGAAGGGGCACACAAAGGCACCATATGGGCCAGAATTAACAGCGAATGTTGAAATAAGAGCACTAGGGTTGCCTAAGTCACAACAGTCCTAGTGCACAACAATGGCCGCAAGGTTACATGATACTAGTAAAGAATCATGGACTTTGGCTTATCAGCTCAAATTGCACCTCCATATGGCAATAGCATATGAGTACTTTAAAATACTTGTTGCCAAGTTTGAGATTACAACACTTAACAAAATCTGGGGAAGATCTGCTTTATTTCAAATTTGGGGCATCAAGTGACACATTAATATTTTTATAATTTATTACCTCAAATCAGAATTCAATGTTCCTAAATTGTGATTGCATCTTTGGTAAATTAAAAGGTCACTGAAGATGGGAGTCACTGAGGAAGTCAAAATAGTGATTAGATAATGGAGCCACATACCGTCTGTCAATCATCTGGTAGCATTTCTTCATCCAGCCTAGCCCTGGCATCTTCCGTCTTGGGGTTGCACCATTCAAGTACACAATCATATAGTCTTCAGCTACCATCAACTCTAATGTACTTATTACATATCTGATCACAGGAAGAAAGATAAGTATTTTCAGTTCCCACATGAAAGAGTTCATCTTATTTCACCATAATTATATAACATTTAAATTACAGGGTGCATGACATTTAAGAATGGTTGCACATATTCCCTCTTCAGCTTGAGAAGAATGCAGTTACCTAAGACCACTTCTTTGAGAGTATTACTCATTTATTTGCAGTTATCATTTTTTCATTTTTTTTTTTTAATGCAGGTACACTTGAAAAATGTGTAGGTTAGAAACCTGACTTTCAAAAATGTCAGCAATGTTATTATATACTAAGGGCAAGTCAGATTAAATAAAGGCAGATATAAATGAAGTCAGGTTATCATCAGTTGGCTAAGAACATGTTATCAGAGAACAAAAATAATACTTCACCCAAAGGAAATGTTACAGAATTCTAAAATGCAGATCAGACTGTGTTCATTTTGTTTTCAATTCATTCTACAGACAAAACAGCTCCTCTAAAGCTTTTGGTCTCTTGAGCAATTTTCCTTGACACAGATTTCATCAACTTTTAATCAAAGGCTTAGAATAGTCTACATCATCTATTTCCTTTTATTAAAGATGCTCTATCTGCCATCGCATGCCCACAGACATTAACTGAAAACATTTTGTTGTAAATATCACTCACAGGAAAAGATTTTCCATGACATAGTGGTAATCCGCCCGACTGCTGTCTGGCAGAAAACAGGCAGCAAACACAATGATGGCATTTAGGCCATCCCCGTAGTATCCTAGAGGAGAAACAAAAAGACATTTGTAACCAACTGAAAGCTCTTAACAAGATAATATTTAACCTAAAGGATAAATCTGGAAGCCTTGGCAAGAGTGTGTATGTGGATGTATTAGGTACATCTTTAAATGAGTATTATATAGACTATACTTCTATAAGTATATACACATATAATTATCTTTCAGTGGCTAAGATGTAAGTTATATAGATTCTTAAATAGTGTGAATATATTTGCATATATAGGGTGTCCATGTATTATGGATGATTATATGTGTTGTACATAGTCATAAGTGTGTTAGAAGTATTCAACTTATCAAAGGATGGTGGGGCAACACTTTTTGACTTAAGGGCTTCTAATTTATATAATAAAAAAGCTAATTTATATAACACTCTTTCTTTTAATGGCTAAGAAAGAGGTTCTCTTTGATCCTCTTTAGTTCATCCTAGTTGTAGCAAGCCTGTGTTCCCTGAAAGCCCATCTTCGAAATTCGTGGCAAGGGTTGGTCAGGTCTCCACAGGTTTGTCTCTGGAATCTCAATGTAGTATATTTTTATTTTTTAATATCCATTTTTAAACATTTGTGATTTGTGTCATATAGTTCTGGACTTCAGAAACATTAAAGAGATTCCCTCAAAGCTTTGAGTAGGAGGACAGGACACACCCTCAAGCCTGATCAGAACTCAGTGTGTTTCATTTTTTCAGAACTCTAAATACCCCTCTGGTGATTACAAGGCAGTAAAATACTGGCTGGATATAGATTTGGATGGGCTTAACTCTTGAAAAGCAGTTTAATAAGATGTTCTCTACAAGGATAGAGTATGACTCTACCACAAAAGAGGTGGGGGAAGAAAGTGATACCAACTACAAATACATCAAATTATGGGTTTGCGTATATTACTAATTTGAGGTTGCTGTAGACAATGTTTATGCTACATATCTTAGAAGATGCTACCTACATAAGTATATACCTGATGCAACACATATTTGCAAAACAGGATTGCAGTAGCTTCCCTCTGGATTTTTTGCTTTAGTCCCATCTTTTCTGAAATGTAGGTATTTACTAACTTTTTTTTTAGAATGTGGTATGAAGGAAAACGGCAGAAGGAGATATATTTTAATATAAGAAGTGTTTGTTCCATAAACAGTTTCATTTAGGAAGAGCCATAACTGAATAGAAATCCACAAAGGGTAGGATTAGTGTCACTAAGCCACCCTAACACCACAAAAATATGCAGTTCAGGCTCAGCACAATGAAAAAGACAGAGTTCATTAAAAGAAAAAAGTAGGTGTAATGAATCCCTCTTAAAAACAAGTACAAAAGTATTCTGAGAGACACCAGGAAAGGCAGAGACAAGATGGCAGAGTAGAAGGACTTAAGCTCACCTCCTCACACGAAAACACCAAAATCACAACTAACTGCTGAACAACCATTGACAAAAAAGACTCGACCCTAACAAAAAAAGATATACACCCAAAGACAAAGAGGAAGCCACAATGAGATGGTAGGAGGGGATCTTTCACGACATAATCAAATCCCTCACTGGAAAATAATTATATCACAGAGCTTCTCCCACAGGAGTGAGAGTTCTGAGCCCCACATCAGGCTCCCCAGCCTGGGGGCCTGGCGTTGGGCAGAGGATCCCTCAGGCATTTGGCGCTTTGAAGGCCAGTGGGGCTTTAGCACAGCAGCTCCACAGGACTGGGGGAAACAGAGACTCCACTCTTGGAGGGCACACACAAGGTTTAATGTGCACTGGGGCCCAGGGCAGAGCAGTGACTCCACAGGAGCCTGGGCTAGACCTACCTGCGCATCTTGGAGGGTCTCCTGGGGAGAGGGGATTGGCGGTGGCTCACTGTGGGGGCAAGGACACTGGTGGTGGACACCCCAGGGAATACCCATTGCCGTGAGCTCGCCTGGAGGTCGCCAGTTTGGCACCGAGACCTGGCCCCACCCAACAACCTGCAGGCTCCAGTGCTGGGACACCTCAGGCCAAACAACCAACAGGGTGGGAACAGAGCCCCACCCATCAGCAGACAGGCTGCCTAAAGTCATCCTGAGCCAACAGCTGCCTATATTTATATACCGCTTAACCTGGCCCTGCCCATGAGAGGGACAAGACCCAGCTCCACCCACCAGTGGGCAGGCACCAGTCCCTCCCATCAGCAAGTGTGCACAAGCCCCTGGACCAACCTCACCCACCGGGGGTAGACACCAGAACCAAGAAGAATTACAGTCCTGCAGCTGGAGGAACGGAGACCACAAACACAGAAAGTTAGACAAAATGAGATGGCAAAGAAATATGTTCCAGATGAAGGAACAAGATAAAACCCCAGAAGAACAACTAAGTGAAGTGGAAAAAGGCAATCTACCCAAAAAAGAATTCAGAGTAGTGATAGTAAAGATGATCCAAGATCTCAGAAAAAGAATGGAGGCACAGACTGAGAGGATACAAGAAATGTTTAATAAAGAGCTAGAAGCTTTAAAGAACAAACAGAGATGGACAATACAATAAGTGAAGTGAAAAATATGCCAGAAGGAATCAGTAGCAGAATAAATGAGGCAGAAGAACAAATAAGTGAGCTGGAAGACAGAATGGTGGAAAATCACTGCCATGGAAATGAGGACAGTCTAAGAGACCTCTGGGACAACATTAAACGCACCAACATTCACATTATAGGGATCCCAGAAGGAGAAGAGTGAGAGAAAGGGCCTGAGAAAATATTTGAAGAGATAATAGCCAAAAACTTCCCTAACATGAAAAAGGAAACACTCAAGTCCAGGAAGTGCAGAGCCCCATACAGGATAAATCTAAGAAGGAACACACCAAGACACACAATAATCAAATTGACAAAAATTAAAGACAAAGAAAAAATATTAAAAGCAACAAGGGAAAAGCAACAAATAACATACAAGGGAATCCCCATAAGGTTATCAGCTGAACTTTCAGCAGAAACTCTGCAGTCTAGAAGGGGGTGGCCTGATATACTTAAAGTGATGAAAGGGAAAAACCTACAACCAAGAATACTCTACCCAGCAAGGCTCTCATTGAGATCTGACAGAGAAATCAAAAGCTTTACAGACAACCAAAAGCTAAGAGAATTCAGCACCACCAAACCAGCTTTACAACAAATGCTAAAGGAACTTCTCTCAGCAAAAAAGAAAAGGCCACAACTAGAAACAAGAAAATTACAAACAGGAAAGCTCACCGGTAAAAAGCAAACATACAGTAAAGGTAGGAAATCATCCACACGATGAAAAACCAGCAATCGTGAGAAGAGGAGAGTACAAATGCAGGATATTGGAAATGCATTTGAAATTAAGAGACTAGCAACTTTAAACAATCTTGTATATATATAGACTGCTATATCGAAACCTTATGGTAACTGCAAATCAAAAATCTACAATAGGTTAACACAAAAAAAAGAAAAAGCAATCCAAACACAACACTAAAGATAGTCATCAAATCAAAATAGATGAGAACAAAAGAGGGAGGGAAGAAAAAAGACCTACAAAAGCAAATCCAAAACAATTTAACAAGATGGCAATAAGAACTTACATATCAATAATTACCTTAAATGTAAATGGATTAAATGTTCCAACCAAAAGACATAGACTGGCTGAATGGATACAAAAACAAGACCCGTATATATTCTGTCTACAACACACCCACTTCAGATCTAAGGACACATACAGACTGAAAGTGAGGGGATGGAAAAAGGTATTCCATGCAAATGGAAATCGAAAGAAAGCTGGAGCAGCAATACTGATATCAGACAAAATAGACTTTAAAATAAAGAATGTTACAAGAGAGAAAGAAGGACACTACATAATGATCAAGGGATCAATCCAAGAAGAAGATATAAAAATTGTAAATACATAAACAAATCCAATGTAGGAGTGCCTTAATATATAAGGCAAATGCTAACAGCCATTTCTCCTAAAAGGAGAAATCGACTGTAGCACAATAATAATGGGAGA
This sequence comes from Balaenoptera ricei, assembly GCF_028023285.1. Classification (NCBI taxonomy): domain Eukaryota; kingdom Metazoa; phylum Chordata; class Mammalia; order Artiodactyla; family Balaenopteridae; genus Balaenoptera; species Balaenoptera ricei. The sequence goes on from NC_082644.1 coordinate 79,536,151, forward strand.
CTTGGTGGGAGGGAGGGAGATGCAAGAGGGAAGAGATATGGGGATATATGTATAGCTGATTCACTTTTTTATAAAGCAGAAACTAACACACCACTGTAAAGCAATTATACTCCAATAAAGATGTTAAAAATAATAATAATAATGGGGGACTTTAACACCCCTCTTACATCAATGGACAGATCATCCAGATAGAAAATCAATAAGGAAACACAGGCCTTAAATGACACATTAGATCAGATGGACTTAATTGATATTTATAGAATATTCCATCCAAAAGCAGCAGGATACACAGTCTTCTTATGTGCACATGGAACATTCTCCAGGATAGATTACATCTTGGGTCACAAATCAAGCCTCAGTAAATTTGAGGGAATGGAAATCATATCAAGCATCTTCTCTGACCACAATGCTATGATATTAGAAATAAACTACAAGGAAAAAACTGTAAAAAAAAAAAAAAAAAAAAAAAACACGTGGTGGCTAAACATATGTTATTAAATGACCAATGGATGACTGAAGAAATCAGAGGAAATCAAAAACCTAGTGACAAATGAAAATGAAAACACAATGATCCAAAACCTATGGGATGCAGCAAAAGCAGTTCTAAGAGGGAAGTTTATAGCAATATAGTCTTACCTCAGGAAACAAGAAGAGTCTCAAACAACCTAACCTTATACCTAAAGCAACTAGAGAAAGAAGAACCAAAAAAACCCCTAAGTTAGCAAAAGGAAAGAAATCGTAAAGATCAGTGCAGAAATAAATGAAATAGAGAAGAAGAAAACAATAGCAAAGATGAATGAAACTAAAAGCTGGTTCTTTGAGAAGACAAACAAAATTGATAAGCCTTTAGCCAGACTCATGAGGAAAAAAAGGGAGAGGACTCAAATCAATAAAATTAGAAATGAAAAAGAAGTTACAACTGACACCACAGAAATACAAAGGAACATAAGAGACTACTACAAGCAACTGTATGCCAAGAAATTGGACAACCTGGAAGAAATGGACAAATTCTTAGAAAGGTACTATCTCCTAAGACTGAATCAGGAAGAAGTAGAAAATATGAACAGACCAGTCACAAGCACTGAAATTGAAACTGTGATTTAAAAATGCCCAACAAACAAAAGTCCAGGACTAGAAGGCTTCACAGGCGAATTCTATCAAACATTTACAGAAGAGTTAACACCTATTCTTTTGAAACTCTTCCAAAAAAGTCAAAGAGGAAGGAACAGTCCCAAGCTCATTCTGTGAGGCCACCATCATACCAGACAAAGATACCAGAAAAAAAGAAAATTACCGGCCAATATCATTGATGAACATAGATGCAAAAATCCTCAACAAAATACTAGCAAACCGAATCCAACAATACATTAAGGATCATACACCATGATCAAGTGGGATTTATCCCAGGCATGCAAGGAGTTTTCAATATACACAAGTAAATCAGTGTGATACACCACATTAACAAACTGAATAATAAAAACCATATGATCCTCTCAATAGATGCAGAAAAAGCTTTTGACAAAATTCAACACCCATTTATGATAAAAACTCTCCAGAAAGTGAGCATAGAGGGAACCCACCTCAACATAATAAAGGCTATATATGAAAAACCACAGTCAACATCATACTCAATGGTGAAAAGCTGAAAGCATTTCCTCTAAGATCAGGAACAAGACAAGGATGTCCACTCTTGCCACTCTTACTCAACATAGTTTTGGAAGTCCTAGCCATGGCAGTCAGAGAAGAAAATGAAATAAGAGGAATCCAAATTGGAAAAGAAGAAGTAAAACGGTCACTGTTTGCAGATGACATGATACTATACATAGAAAATCCTAAATATGCTGCCAGAAAACTACTAGGGCTCATCAATGAATCTGGTAAGGTTGCAGGATACAAAATTAATACACAGAAATCTGTTACATTTCTATACACTAGCAATGAAAGATCAGAAAGAGAAATTCAAGAAATAATTCCACTTACCATCGCATCAAAAATAATAAAATACCTAGGAATAAACCTGCCTACGGAGGCAAAAGACCTGTACTTTGAAAACTGTAAGACGCTGATGAAAGACACTGAAGATGACACAAACAGATGGAAAGATATACCATGTTCTTGGATTGGAAGAATCAATATTGTCAAAATGACTATATTACCCAAGGCAATCTACAGATTCAGTGCTATCCCTATGAAATTACCAAGGGCATTTTTCACAGAAGTAGAGAAAAAATTTTTTTAATTTGTATGGAAACACAAAAGACCTCAAATAGCTAAAGCAATCCTGAGAAAGAAAAATGAAGCTGGAGGAATCAGGCTCCCTGGCTTCAGACTACACTACAGAGCTACAGAATCAAAGCAGTATGGTACTGACATGAAAACAGAAATATAAATCAATGGAACAGGACAGAAAGCCCAGAAATAAACCCACACACCTATGATCAATTAATCTACAACAAAGGAGGCAAGAATATACAATGGAGAAAAGACAGTCTTTTCAATAGTGGTGCTGGGAAAACCAGACAGCTACATATAAAAGAATGAAACTAGAACATTCTCTAACACCATACACAAAATGGATTAAAGACCTAAATGTAAGACCAGATACTATAACACTCTTAGAGGAAAACATAGGCAGAACACTCTTTGACATAAACCGTAGCAGTATCTTTTTGGATCCACCTCCTAGAGTAATGAAAATAAAAACAAAAATAAGCAAATGGGACCTAATCAAACTTAACAAGCTTTTGCACAGCAAAGGAAACCATAAACAAAATGAAAACACAACCCACAGAATGGGAGAATATATTTGCATATGAAGTGACTGACAAGGGATTAATCCCCAAACTATACAAACAGCTCATGCAGCTCAATATCAAATAAACAAACAATCCAATCAAAAAATGGGCAGAAGCTCTAAATAGACATTTCTCCAAAGAAGATATACAGATGGCCAAAAAGCACATGAAAAGATGTTCAACAAAGCTAATTATTAGAGAAATGCAAATCAAACTACAATGAGGTATCACCTCACACTGGTCAGAATGGGTATCATCAGAAAGTCTATAATAAATGCTGGAGAGCATGTGGAGAAAAGGGAGCCCTTCTACACTGTTGGTGGAAATGTAATTTGATACAGCCACTATGGAGAACAGTATGCAGGTTCCTTAAAAAACTAAAAATTGAACTACCATATGACCCAGCAATCCCATTCCTGGGCATATACCCAGAGGAAACCATAATTTGAAAAGATGCATTCATCCCAATGTTCACTGCAGCAGTATTTACAATAGCCAAGACATGAAAACAATCTAAATGTCCATCGACAGAGGAACGGATAAAGAAGATGTGGTACATATATACAATGGAATGTTACTCAGCCATAAAAAGGAATGAAGTAATGCGATTTGCAGCAACATGGATAGCCCTAGAGATTATCATACTAAGTGAAGAGAAAGACAGAGACAGAGAAAGACAAGTATTATATCACTTATATATGGAATATAAAAAAATGATACAAACGAAGTTATTTACATAACAGAAACAGAATCACAAACTTTGAAAACAAACTTATGGTTTCCAGAGGGGAAATGGGGAGGGGGGCGATAAAATTAGGAGTTTGGGGTTAACACATACACACTACCATACATAAAATAGGTCATCAACAAGGACCTACTGTATAGCACAGGGAACTCTACTCTATATTCTGTAATAACCTATATTACAGGGAAAAGAATCTGAAAAAGAATGGATATATGTATATGTACAACTGAATCATGCTGAAACTAACACATCACCCCTGAAACTAACACAACATTGCAAATCAGCGATACACTAATATCTAATAAAAATTAGATTAAAAAAATAAAAAATTTTATAAAAGCATCCTTTCAAAAGCATCTTTCTAAATGTAGCTGTCTGACTCCAGGGTGTTAGGATAATTGCAAGATCATGAGGCTCAGTTACTTTGATTTCTTTTTCTATTTCTGGAGAATTTCTAAGAATACGTTGTTGTCGTTTTTTAAAGGAAAGACTGAGGTTTATAAACAGTACTTCAGAAGTCATCCTAAATGGCAATTCAGCTGTTTGTGTTACTGCTGTCTGTCCCTGGCATGTTGTAGTATCAACGTTGGCTTGGGTATATTTAACCAAAGGAATATTCAACGGTCAACTTACCACTTCCTGATCAATGACTAAGCTAAGCTGGGATTGTCTCTTTCTATAAAAATCACTGCAATTGACAAATGATGATGGATTTTGCATTTTGGGGCAGAGGATTTGTAGGAAGGGACGAAGAGGCAAAAGAAAGAGGAGGAGAGGAGGAGATGTAGCATGTAAGGAAGGAAAGAGAAAATGATTTCCTCATGCAAGTTTTCTTCTAAATCAAGAGCAGGTGCTGTCATTGTCAGGCTTTGGAGCTATTCCAGATAGCAATTGCTGGCAAAGTGTAATAACGTAAATGAACAGGACCATTTGCATTTTGTTCCTCGCCAATGTCTCCAAGGGGGTCAGCTAACCCAATTTCTACGCTAAATATGCAGCTGACTCAAGTGAAGTTGCCTGTCAGCAAACGCAGAGTTCACGTGAAGTTTCGCTTTTTAACACATGTATTTTATCAGACTCTCTTCTCAGTAACGGTGAGGTGAATTCAGGGTGTGTGCGCTGAGATGCATGAGCTATCCCACCGTGGTGTCTCCTGAGACCCTCAGAAGCAACGATGCAAACCTTACCTGAGGCAGAACAGAGAGGCATGAAAGGGACGTAACACAAGTTTGCTGGCCAGCAAATGGAATGGAGAGAGAAGGAAAGATACCACAGTCGCAACCAAAACATACACACACACACACCAGCCTGCAACTCTTCTCATCCTTTCCAGGATCATTTGTCCAGCAACACTGCAGAGAAGGTTACCTGAGTCTCCTATAATGAAATAAGAGAAGTAAAAACACAAGACAGGAAATGCCTCGTTACAATGCTTTGGCGTGACTGCCCTTGGTTATTTAATTGTGTTCTCTGCTTCAGGCTCAAAAATGCCAGTTGTGGCCTCAAAGTGACCCCTCACTGTTGGCTAATCCAAACCACCCAGACTTCTTTTTCTTTGCTTTTCTACTTTGCTTTTTTTTCTTTGCTTTTTTAAGCAGATGGCAGGGATAATACTCATGGGCTCATAGGAGGTGACATGGCTTTGAGATCATCCTTTCTTGACTGATGAAGTAACTGAGGCCCAGGGGAGTTAAGTGATGTACCAAGATCACAGACTAATCAGTGGCCAAGACGGGTCTTGAACCCTTTTCTTCTACATTGTGTACAGGGCCTCTGGCCATAGCTCATGTGGAGGTCACTAAAGCTGAAGGCTGAAATATTTGTTCAAATACTGCTCTCACACACAGATGTTCCCAGCTGGTGTGGACACTCTTGCAGCAAACTTAAGGAGCGCTTTTAACCACCCCCATCTTGCAGTCGTGCTGCCCAGAGCACTGAACAGCTGGCACTTCCCTACTGGCCTGAGTGGGATAACTTCCTCACAGCAAAATGCAAGACACCAAAACAACATATCTGTTCACTCTGGAGTGCTGCTTTTTCAAATGCTCATCAGAAGCCAGGAAGACAAACTCAATGGACCGGTAACTAGGGAGTGTGACTTTCTCAGATCATTAAGGTCTGAGAAAGTGGTATGAGCTTCTAAGACAGCAGACAAAGCTTTGGCAAATTCAGAAGTAACATGTGAACTGTCTTTACCTCCAGAGCACAAAAGCTGGTCAGGGCGTAGGAAGAGGTGGCATCTCCCTAACATTCCGGTGGGTGCAGCCAGAGGCACACTCATGCAAGCTGGCACCTAGAGAAGGCCAAGGCAGAGCCAGGGAGAGGAAAGGTGGCCTTCTCTCTCCAACAAACCAGACAGTTACAAAAAATGAGCTGACAACACAGAAAGGAGAGGAGCAGATGCCAAGGGGAGGAGGTGGTAGGGATGGAGGGCACAGCAAACCAGGTTATCCCTGAGATATCAGGTGTTTTCACAAAGAATGTGACAGGCGGAAGCAGTGGCTTTTTTTTGACCCAGGTGTGCTGATGAAAATCACCCTCTCCTGATTCAGGCAACAGAACCATGGGCTCAACCCACCCATCCAACCCACCTAACTCCACTGTGGATGAAAGAATAAGCAGGTGAGTCTGCTGGAGTAATAAGGGATAACTTGGCCTTATAATAACAGTGAAGCCGTGAGCCTGCCTTCTTCACAACAAAGGGACTTCTAATTTATGACCTGAATGGTAAAAATGTACAGGGACAGTCACTGCATGACAGACTTTGACAGACTTTTCTATATATCTTGTACTTTTTAGAATGAGCATAGGCTATTTTATAGTCTTTTTTTTTTTTTTTTTTTTTCTAAAAAGCAAACAAACCAAAAATACCTGATGGGTGGTGCAAAGGAGATATGACCTTCTGGGAAGATCTGGATGATGTTTAGATGGTGGTTTTCATTAGAAGAACAACAGGACTGTCTCTATGGCCAGCTGTCTGTCATTTTCAGCAAGATTAGGCCTGCTCTCATTCCAAAGGGCTGTGGGAAAAGTCTCCCTTAGAGGAGCTATCACTGGGCCATATTACCATTTCAGGGCAAATGGTGAAAAAGGAAGGTCAGGGCCGGGGACACCTATGGGCATTTTCCTTCACTACCATGGGTGGGGGCCCTGGGGGGTCCTGATAACTTCCATGGAGGTAGCAATGCATGGGGCAGAAAGTGGAAAATCTGTGGTGAAGGGAAGTTGGAGGGAAAAGGCAAAACATTCTTCTGCTTGTTAGAAAACCAAAGCTCTGGGTTTAATGCAGCGCCAAGACACTTATTTCCCTGTCCTCGATAAGGAAGACAGCACAATTGCCTTGTCAGCTTACACTTTTCCTGGAAGAGCTGAGTGGTTAGGGTGGGGCATCAGGACTGCAGGGAAGTTGTGCATGCAGCAGAAAAAGCCAAAAAGCCATTTATGGATTCTGAAGTTGACAATGTTCCGTGTGTCACTTGTGCTCATGTGATTTTTTGTGAGTCCCAAATTAATCAAGGCTCCTGGAGCTCCAAGAAAGCAGTGAAAATACAAAACAGAGCCTTTTCTCTCCCTTGTCCCTTACGAAGCGGGTGGAGATCTTGGCTGGAGTGGGCTGTTGTCAGGCATAGATGTAATGGAGTTTATAGAAAAGCAAACTTCAACTAGGGAGAAAAAAAGGACGAGGCTAAGTCTAAAAAGATTTCCTAAAGCTTCTGAAGAGGATTCCAAAGATTGGTCTGGAATTAAAAGCGCCTCTTACTGCAGGCCATGTAGAAAACAGACTTGAAAACAATTCAGTTAAACCCTGCAACTGACCCATATGAATTCCAAACAGACACTATTAAATTGGACAACTATGGCTTTCAAGAAATTTGCACCAAAGATGATAGCTATCAGGTATGCAGTGCAAAAGGCATTTTTCACATTGGAAAGTTACTTTTGCATAGTAAGCTTTCCAGTGTTCACTGAACTGAGTATGCAATAATACGCTCAGCTCTACAGTGCCCTGAACGTTGACTGCCTAATAGGGTCTTGGGACGTCATGCTGCAGAGAACCCTAGTTTTGTTTTCTTATAAAAACTATGTGGCCGCCCCGCTCCCTGCTTCCCAGGTTTGCAGAGCGCAGCTACCTCCATGAGAAATGACTCTCCTGTAGGGCTCGATGACCTTCATGTCAATCCGCTGCTCCTGTTCTCCAATCACCACGGTCCTCCACAGCCGGTTGTCCTCTCGCTCCTCTTCTGCCGTATATTCCGGAATAGACTCTGACTCTTGGCCAGAATCTTTGTTGGCTGTGTGATCCTCTGGAAATGAAGCATAGAGCAGGGATAAAGAAGAAAGACCTCCACAGGTGAGGCAGTTCAGCAACTAGCGACCTCCTGGCAGAGTCAACCCGACGGAGCTCCCTGTTTTGTACAACTCTGATAGAGCTTGACACCATCCTGATCACATAAAGGACACTCAGTGAAGTCTTACTGATTGACTGACTGAACAACCAATCCATTCTGAAGGCCAGGCGGAGGGTGGGGATAGGAAAAGAGCTAGAGCTGCCTTGTGTCTGTAGTGGTCCAAGGGGGCATGGGCTGGTGCCAACTCATCCTTGATCATATAAGTTGTAGACTGCAGGTCTTTCTGATGGGGTGAAAGGCTATTCATCAGGCCTTATTTTCCTTGGGCCACATTTCTTGGTGTATCCTGAGTGCTCAGAATGTTTTGGGGGCCCTCAGCTCAGTATCTTGATGATACCGCCAGCCTAGACCCCCACTCTAAGACTCTTACAGTGGGGTTGAATCCTCTTCTCTACTGGGAGCGCATCTGGACATTAATTTGATATTACTTCCTATACATTTTTCAAAATATGCTACACAAAGATTTTACAGTAAGTGAGAAACAACCTCGTAGACCAGAAGTGCTCCAAGGCCAAAAATTCACAAGACTCTTACTTGTGGGTGCCCAAGGCAATGAAAAAGCCCACTGAGCATTCTTGGGGGAGAAATTTACTACCCACTCTTGTGCATCAAGAAAAAAGCAACCATATTTAGTTTTCTTAAAAGAATAAGCAACAATTGTTTCCATTTTTACTTCAAGTACTAGTAGAATTTAACAATGGTTATTCTACGTATGTTTAAGTGACTTGGAAAAAAGGATTATTTATAGCTTTCACAATAATTCTGTCAGATGTTATCATTCTTAATTTTCCATTTCATGAGAAATTACCTTTGATTTATACTCCACTTGTATTCTTTTAATGGCACTTTGATAATAATAACAGCAATATTTATTAAGCATCTACCGTGTATCAGGCACAACAGTAGATACTACAGCAGACATGATACCAATGCAAAAACTCTGAAGTAACTACCTCAGGTCACAGAGTTAGGAAGCAAATACAATCAGACCCTTACCTTTTCTACTCTTCTAAGCTATCACACTGTACCTTGAATGTGTAACTGTCTCATTCTCATTTATTTTACTATAAGGCAGTGAGTTCCTTGGGCTAAGAAATTGTGCCAGAATCATCTTTAATATCCGCCTCCACCAACCCATTCAACCCTTAGCTTGAAACCCTGCACAGAGCACTCAGTAAAACTTGGGAGGGTGAGTGGATAAATAAAACTTGGACAAGTTCCTGGAAGTATAGGTAATCTGTGAGGGAGCCACAACAGAGCCATTATGTTCCAGAAGATCCCGCAAGACAAATTCAAACGTGTGTAATTACCTGTGACTTAGAATAGCAAAATGGAGTTCAGCTGGGAAGCAATCCTAGCTTTTTATGCCAACACCAACAGCTACTACCACCTGCAGAGCCTTGCAGTCACTCTGGCTTTCTCTGCAATCCCACCAGCGCTTGCAGCTTACTCAGGATGGGAAAGCAGCAACCTTGGCTTCAGATCAAGCGCTGTGTCACTTGTGCAAATCCATCCATCTGCCCTGGACTCCCTTTCTGGGATCCCTTCCTGCTTCTCCCTTCCCACTTGGGTTAGGACCCTCGGATGCTCCTCTCAGCTCCCTTCCCAGGACCCTGTTTTCCCACCGGTCTCTGCTCCCTCAGACCTCTGGGCTCTGATGCGGGTTTGTCTTCTGAGGTTCTTGTACACAGCTGCTCTTCTCTGCAATGTACTCACCATCCACCAACCCCTCTTCACCCTGTTTGGGACTTTCTGGCCTGCTCTACGTTGACCCTGGTGATCTGTGTGGGGTTGTTTTGTTTTCTGCATGCTTTTATTGAGGCTACTTTGTTAAAATAAATTTTTTTTTTGTATACTGTTCTCTTTGCTTGTTATAAAAATAAAACACATTAATAAAAGTACAAGCAATACAGAAATTGTTGGGTGGGGGCTAGTGGTGCGATGGATAACGCATCTGACTACGGATCAGAAGATTCCAGAAACTGTTCAGGGAAACAGCAAAAAACACCAATGCCACTCTCACTCATTTTTGTTTGATCTGTAGTTTTCTTTCTATACTCATGTGCACAAACATACTTTTTTTTCCCAGAAAGTATGATTAATCTCTATCTTCTGCATGTTCTGTATGTCCTGTTCTACAATGTGCTTCCACCTAATAACACAGCATGGGCTTCTTTTCATCTCAGTGAATATAAACCCTGCTCATTATTAAAAATAGCCCTAGAGTATTCAATTTTACTGATGTCTTTTAGTTTACCAGTCCCATAGCGATGGGAATTTAGTTTTATTCTATTTTATGGGTTGTTGTTCCTTATAAAGAATTTGCTGCAATAAGTATCTCTGTAAAGGCGTCTTACCTCTTTTGTGCACATATTGCTATAGGTTACCTTTCTAGCAATGGAATGCTGGGTCAGAGGGTCTAAGCACTGAAAGGCTTTATGAGCATTTTTGCCCTTGAATATATCACACCAAAATATCTGAGAGTACCTATTTCCTCACGCTATTAAAACCACTGGCGGAACTTCCCTGGTTGCGCAGTGGTTGAGAATCTGCCTGCCAATGCAGGGAACACAGGTTCAATCCTTGGTCCGGGAAGATCCCACATGCTGTGGAGCACCTAAGCCCGTGCGCCACAACTACTGAGCCTGCGCTCTAGAGCCCGCAAGCCACAACTGAAGCCCACACACCACAACCACTGAAGCCCATGCGCCCTAGAGCCTGTGGGCCACAACTACTAAGCCCATGCACTGCATCTATTAAGCCCATGTGCCGCAATGGCTGAGCCCACTTGCCTAGAGCCCGAGCTCCACAACGAGAGAAGCCACTGCAATGAGAAGCCCACCCACCACAATGAAGAGCAGCCCCCGCTCGCCGCAACTAGAGAAAGACCGCGCACAGCAATGAAGACCCAACGCAGCCAGAAATAAAATAAAAAATTAAATTAAATTAAATTTTAAGAATATGAGAAAACTACTTTAAAAAAAATAATTCTTCTGCTACAACTATAAATTACCATCCTTCCATTGCTATCATTTTCTCACTATTTGCAAAATTTTCCGGTCTCATTTAACTCTCTATCCCCAGGCCCTCCAAATTTAATGTTTGGTCTTACGCTCTCTTCACTAAGAAATGCTTGATTTTCTTTGTCTCCTTTTCTGAATAACAGGCTTTTCTCCCTGGCGACTGTTGAAGTCAATTAAGCCCTGGTACACAGGGGAGAAGTCAACTTGAACATTTTCTTTTGCCTTTGGTGAGATGATTTAGTACACAGACTCCTGAATATCCTGTGCTAACAGATCACAGTGGGGAGTCCACTGTTGGTGATCATACAGACTAACAAAAGATGAGGCGATGAGGCCAGCTGTGGCCTCCAGTAGGGACATACATCTGTAAAGGGGACTAGCTTCCTATGTTGTGATCTTGCACTGATAATGGGAACAGTCTGAAAATGGCTTAAAAGACATTCATTACGTTTGAACTTTTTCCTTTAATTTTTTTTTTTTTTAAGCCAAAGAGCCTCTTTATTTGTATTAAATGTTAGAAATCACTCCCAGGAAGAAAATGAGGTTAGGTATTATTCATGACATATTTGATCGCTAACATAGGCATAATTGAATCCTGAACATGCTATGTATTAATCTAGATTATTGATTTAGAGAACATTAGGTTGAATGTTACTAATTTAATTTGGAGGAGGAGTGCTTTCTAAATGACACTCATCATTCAAGTCATGTTTAGTATTATGCTAAACACCCAGAGATTTATAAACTAGCTTTTAATTTTCATTCCTAACATACCTTTCATCTCTCCCTTTTATGCTACTTAGTATCCAATGTGGATTCAGGTTTGTTTGAGCCTGAAGTATATATAGTTTTGGGGGGAGGGAGCTTTTTAAGGAAAATAATTTTTTCTTTTTTTTTTTTTTTTTCCAACTTTTACAAAAGCATATAATGATGTGAACATATTTCTAGGGACCCTTCCTGACAGAATGAAGCTTAAGTTCAGCTTCATCTTTTGCCATTATCACAAACTGAGAAAATTCTTCACTTTTTTCCTGTTGAAGTGTAGTTCAGTACAGTCGGAAAGGGCATAGCTGGGGTTCAAACACAGGCTTTCTCCATCTTCTTTGCTATTGCTAGAGTCCTAGGTACATCTTAGTCCCAGGCGACAAGAGTAACTTGGTCAATGGTCTTCCCACTTCCATGTTTTCATACACTCTGCCCCCCCAGGTTTGAACTTTCACTTGTTAGAGGAAAGACATCCTGTATCCAGCTAAGAAAGTCTTTAAAGTTCTTCAGGTGACAACAGGTATGTAGTTAATTTGAATGTGAAAACTCAACATACAAAAATACAAGGAAAAATCATCCTTTCAGACCACATCATCATTATGGCATAAGGTTGCTCATGGGTAAAACAGAATAAGCCTAACACTTGACTAGTTAATATGCAGAGTTAAAACAGGGAATTGATTTTATAAGCTGGTTGCCTGTAGGCTGTGAAAATAATGGAAGACTGCAGATAAGGAAGTTAAATGAAGTGACTACCTGATTATGTGGAAAAAACGTTAGGGCATCTTATTCACATAGGAAACTGTCTGTCATTAGGGGTTAGTTTTAGAAAAGATAGCTTAAACGAGGTCACTAAACATCGCTTAGCCTAGGAAGAAAAAATATAAGCGCACATGAGTGTTTCTTATAATGTTTTTATCAGAAATATTCAGGCTAAAATTCTCTATCATTTTTCCATTTCCCTTATGAAATGCCTTTGCTGAGACCTGAATTATGGTAAAAGTAACTCTGCAGTTGGTTTGGAAAACAGAAATAGGTCATCATCAGTTTTCTGACCTTTGGATATTTTTAAGTTTATAGGATTATTATAATAAAGTATTAAAAGAAAAAAAAAGCTCAGATCTCCCTTAATATGAAAGACTGGCCTGTTACATCCTTCACTATCTACATATTTCTGATATCTTTGGCACTTCTAAATATCAAAGGAAGTCAAGCCTTAATTATGTCAGTACTTTGAATGATATTTAGACACAGCTATTAAAGAAAATAGCTTGGAAAGGAAGACTAATTTAACATCTTTTGATAGTGAGCTTCAGAAATTTTCCATAAGCAAAATCACATCGTGGGCAAATAACCTGGCAGCAATGTTTGGTGATCATCAACTGAATAAAACAGGCAAATGGTGTAAACATCCTTCAAGCACTTGGGAAATTAAGGGCCCTCAAGTCACCGGAAAATGGCTGGATAAAAGGGAATGTAAATGTGAGGGTGGGTCACCAGGCTTGACTTCAGGTGTGCTAGCCTAACCTAGTAAATGATCCTCCTTTTCACTGTCAGTATATTTATGGAGAAGGAGCATGGCCCAGGAGTCAGGACAACAACTCAGGTTTTGAATGCTGGCTCTGACATTTACTGGCTATGTGACCTTAGGTGAATTGCTTAACCTCTGGGGGTAACATAATACGTATTCATAGATTTGACGTGAGCATTAATATAGTTAATGTTTATAATGCACCTAGCACAGATCCTGGCGCACAGTAAGCACTATGAAAAGTGTTCGTTAAATAAAATTAATGACTGACCAAACACTCTTGAAAGCCTGTGCCTTAAAAACTCCAGTTTTGTTTAGAATGTATATGCCTAGTTCAGAATGCTCACACAACAAACAAGCAACAAGAAAACCATGAAGCTTTCCAAGCACTAATTTCATACTTTGGGACGCTAATGTATTCTCTCTTTATAGTCAGTTATCTATATCTGCAAGTTTATAAAATATAGCTGTTCAGATGCACTTTGTGTTTTCAGTGTTTAATGTTGTTTTTAAAACAGTGTCTGAACATACATCTTTCATATGAAAATCAAGGTGGACTTAAAATTCAGCTTACATTAAAATTCTCTCCTTTGAGTTTAAGACCTAAATGCAGGGTTGTGGCCGTTAATCTGGTTCTTTCAACATAACTGTGTCGACTAAATAAAAAGAACTGTGTCAGCAAGTGGCAGCTTTAATTACCAGTTTGCTCAGCCACCGCCACTTTGCTTGACAGTTTTACTATTTATAAAAAGAAAAGGTTCAGATGTGGTGTGACACAGCTCTCCAGGGCAACAGGGAAGTACAGGGGGAGGAGAGGGAGGGGCTCGCAGGGTCCTGCCACAGCTGTCTTCTCTGGGATTTTAAGTTAAGGCATGATTTTTACACTTGAAGATCTATTAGCAGAAGAAGGGTTGGGAGAGCTGGGGTCAGCTGGAAAGGATGGAGTAGCTGGGGAAGAGTGTCTGAGATGGCAGAAAAGAATATGAATTCAAGACCTTTCACCTCCTGTTTGTGCATTTCAACCTACAGGATCAAATATCCTGATAACTATAAAAATCCAAGAACATGATAAAAGTACAATATAAAACCTCTACTTAAACATGATAGTCTGTAATACAAGTAGTTTAGCCACTTCCTGTTTTCTTAGCTTGAGGAAATAAAGCTTTACACTCTGTGAAGGCAGGGTCTGAATCTATGCTGGTTGTGGTTGTAGCCCTGGTTGCTCAATGACCATTGGTTGACTTAAGTAATTTGATGATGAAAGTAATTTGATGATGACTCTCCTAATTTCATAACTATGTTCTTCTATGAAAGAAACTGCTGGAATCAGTATAGCTCTAAATGAGTCAGGGCATCATTCAATTGTGGTATTTCTTTTTTAATCATTTTCAAAGTGTATCAAAGCAGTAGCTGTAGCCAGGATTCTCTTACTTTCAAATTCAAATACTATAAAGTCAGAGAATGCCACCCTGTAAAACTGAAACTACATGATGCCATTTTTTAAAGCAAGCGCTTTGTATTTGTATAGATTTCTTAACAAACACAATTTCATTGAGCAAGAGAAAGAACTAAAATAAGACTGGTAATCATATCAGGAGTGCCAGTGTTTGATCCAGCAGCTTTTAATTTTCTTCCTTTTTATTCTTCCCCCAGCACACACCCTGTCCCATCCCTCCTTCCTTCCTGCTTTATTGGGGATGTAGCACTAAACATAAGAAAGTCCCTGACCTTGTGGAACAGACATTCTAGTGGGAAGAGAAAGAAAACAGAGATGCAAACAAATAGTTAAATGATATGATTTCAATTAGTGTGACGCATGGAAAATAAAGTGAATACTGGGATAGAGAGTGACTAGGTGGTGGGGTGGGGAATGCCTTTGATTACAGAGGTCAGGGAAGGCCTCTGAGAAGGTGACATCTGATTAAGATCTGAATAAAGAGAAGGAGCCACGCATGTAGGATCTGTGGGAAAGAACATTCCAGACAGTGGGAGCTTGTACAGAGAAACTGGTAAGCTCTAATTTTTCCACTTCTAATTTTATCTTCCAGATTAAATTCTCTTTCTCTGCAAACCCAGTCCCAATTTTCTTATAACACAGCATGTAACAGTTTCCCTACAACCCCAGCCAAGCACAAGGCCTGGCATAAAGTAGGGGTTTAACAAAGGAGTGATGGCTATGTATGACCTCTGTGAGCCGTACCTGTTCTGTCAAGCTCTAAACCATCAATCATGGCGACCTATGACATGAGATACAAACAGAAGCTTCTAGAAATCACAGAAAGGAGCCACTAGCAACACAATGAGAGGTTTGTTCCTAAAGCCACTTAGATGGCATGAGATAAGATTAGATAATCTTTCACTTTTCACTTAACTTTGGCCTTGCCAACTTGGCAACTTACCATGCCCAGTGTACTCAAAAGAATCTGCTTCATCGGGGGTATCGAGTTCATCCACATTGATATCAATTTCATCTGGACTGTCCAAGTTATCATCAGAGAGAATAGACCCTTCACTTTGATCCAGAGACAGATTGATATTTGGGGCTGTGAGTTTGATTCTCTGAGGATGACTGCCATTAAGATCCAGAGAATTAGGAGGTTCTAAAGCAGATAAAGAGCAACATTAAGTATTAGACCATACACACAGCTGCCAACAGTGGGTGTGGGCCCCAGTGAAAAACAATTTTGAGGCCCTTTCAGCAAAGGCACACCTGCTAAAAGTCCTCATGTGGGATTTAGACCCCACTCTTGACCAGCAGGCCTCAGTACTGGCTCGCCCCAGCTACATCAGCCCTGGCCACGCAGAAATAGGAAGTGGGAGCCACTGCTAAATGGGCAGAGATATAGTTTTTAGAACTGCCCTGTTCAGGTTTGAGAACTTGACATTGATATAATACTGAATCAAATTTTTTATGATGCATATTACTTAAGAAAAACAGTTAAGCTTTACACATAACTTAAAATGATTCACGTAGACTTTATTCCTGTGAAATGGAGGATACAAACTTTATCTGTAATATTACAGACACTCCCAAAATACGTCCCTTTAGTTCCTGACAACTCTGTTGTGAACTTTCTTTGGCTTTTTTTTTTTTTTTTGCAATAAAACTGAGGTACCCTCCCAGATTACATTCCTTGATCAAGCAGTCATTACTTCTTATGCCAATATTGCTTGACATTGGTTCCTGTACCGTAGTGATAGTCTCCTCGTGTAAGGCTCATGGAATTAGCTCCCACTCTTTCACTGTAATATGCATCTTGCTGTTCAAGAGCCTTTCACTTAACAGAAGCAGAGCTGGAGAAGTCATTTTTAACCAAGTTGATCCCAACTAAACAATGTTAGAGAGATACCTTAACAAAAAAATTTCAGGATTCCCTATCACAAAATGTTTTGAAGGCCATCTGGTATACCCATCAATTCTGGAATTCTAACTCTAGTCTTCTCTCTTGTCCTAAGGAAGCTGACACTGTTTCTTTGTCATTAAGATTTTTTTTTTTTCTGTATAGACAACACCTGAACCGTGTTCCATGTAATGTTTTTATGTATTACTTGAAAAAAAGTTTCTATTGATCCGTCAGTTTGTAAAACATTGGGTTTCCATATTACAGGGATTCTCAGAGCTGTGCTGTCCAAAAGAAATTTTTTGTGATGGTAGAAATGTTACGTATATAACACTTTTGGTTTTTATTTTTTGGCCATGCCACGTGGCTTGTGGGATCTTAGTTCCCTGACCAGGGATCGAACCTGGGCCCCCTGCAGTGGAAGCGCAGATTTCTAACCACTGGACTGTCAGGGAATTCCCACAATTCACCTTTTTTAATAAAAAGTGAATTGTGGACCTTGAAGAGTGGAGCAGATGTACAGTGGCTACCATGCTTATTTGGCCATAGAACACTTAAGAATAATTATGTCACATGATTAGTACTTTGAAGAATGCACTTTAAATACTTGGACAGAAATAAAAAATTGACTCCCTTCTTTCTCAATTCTAGGCTTGACTGATAATGTCAGGGTTCAGGATCTTGGTATGATCCTGTAGCTGGTACAGTGCAAAGGAGTGAACCTAGTACAGAGTGAGAGTCATATAGGTTGCAACTGAAATTTTTAAATTCCTTTTTGTATATGCCTTGGGTTGTAAAGTGTAGTTTGGGTTTTTTGTTTGTTTTTCTTTTTTAATAATCAGGATACTGAGCATCCTTAATATTAAATCACTAATTTTAAATATTCTCACATTTAAGTATAAATTTGGTGAACTTAGATGTTAGAATTTGGTATAATGATAAACAGCAGCCAGTTATCTCAGGAACTGGAAACATTGGCAGATCCAGGCATGGCCCAGGAGATAAAGGGTGGCCCACACTAGTTGATGATTCAAGTCAACTCTGAAATTAACCACATCAAGCCTAACACCTTCCTCACACATATTTTTTTCCTCTCTTCACTTTTATCACTGATCTCACAAGTTGGATGCACAGGAAATGGTTCTCTCACTGAATAATGGAACACGTTTGGATATAGAACACTGCTGAAGAAAATGAATGAACGCTCTCTCACCAGGCCTCATGTCTGCAGCACTGGGACTCAGCATTCCCTCCTCAAAGGGGATGTCCATTCCCACATCCTCTGACAGTAGTCTGAAAAAACAAACAAAAACAAAGCAAAGAGTGTAAAAAATTGTGTGGGATTTAATTTTCTTTGAAAAGGAAACCCAGAGATTCCAGGATGGCATTTTCAAGAAACCAAGTATGTGTACTGAATCCATTGTAAGTGGCCCCAAATTCGAATACAGACTTTCTGCAGTTACTGTGAATGAGAACCACGGACTCGGATTCTACTCTGTGCACAGAGCGAGTCACTTCTTCTGCCAGTTCTCATAAGTAAACACACCTCAAGTAAGAAATTTAGAAACAGGAGAAGCAAATAACTAATAAAGTATACTTAAGGAGACATTTAATTTTTTTTTCAACAAGGGATACAATATATGTGCTTTGGTGTAAGTACAGATCTGACTTTGTATATATCTCTTCCTCTGTGTAAATTTGAGCATGTTACCTAAACTGCTGTGGGCAGAGGAAAGCATACTCTGCTGATCTCTATTTGTAAAACAGGGATAGGCCACCTACCTCACTGAGTTGTTGAAAGATTAAGCAATGAATGTAAAGTGCCTAACATTCCTGAGAAGGTGCCAACTGATGTTATTTTCCTTCCTTCTTTGAATATTTAAAGATTCATTGTGAATTATAAGTTGGTGAAGATGGTTCTGGTTATGAGTTACAATCTTTTCTCTGTAATCAGTGTTGAACCCGGGACTATTGAACCCAGGACTTACCCACTTGGTAAGACTAGTGGAAGGGAACAGACAAATACTGGAGGAAATTGTGGCAAATCTATATGCTCTTGTAGGAAGCTGATCACTGTTCAAAGTAAATTCCCCTTGACTTATTTTTATCTCCTGACCCCCGTTCAGTACATCCCCATTTATCACGATAATATATATATATATATATATATATATATACACACATTTTAACATCTTTATTGGAGTATAATTGCTTTACAATGGTTTCTGCTTTATAACAAAGTGAATCAGCTGTACATATACATATATCCCCATATCCCCTCCCTCTTGCGTCTCCCTACCACCCTCCCTACGACAATATATTTTTCTTCGTGGTGGCTTCCATGTAATTTCACTCATCTAGGGTGAATACCTCTGACGTAGGCACTAATCTAAATTTAAACATGATAAACCTTTGTGTTAAAGTTCTAAATTTAATCCCTCCCTCCCTCCCTCTCCTACTGCGACTCCTCTCCACCTCAATCTGGGTCTACCAAACATTTGGAGTTTGCTTACCAGGATGATCAGTTTCTTCAGGATTCAAGTTAAACCCCTTATTGTTAACAAAGCCTATGACGTAAACAAAATCCTGTGTCTCTAGTGATAGCTGTACTTGCTTCATTTATTCAGCAAATATGTATCGAGTGTCTACTCTGTGCTAAGGATGTAGAAGAATGAAACAGACCAGCCTCATGCTTGTGGTGAAGATGGGATGATGGAGTTAAAATAATGAGGACTGTCACCAACAATTCAGCGCTGCTCCCCTGAGAGAAGTAAATGCCTGTGTCCTTACCCGTCAACCCCACAGACCCCTTCAAAAACACAACCCCAGGGAGTTTCTTTCTCCATACACTTGTTGTGGCTTCTGCCCTATATGTTCTCTGAAATGAGTCCTGCACCCTAGTCGAAAAACAGTGAGCAAGGGGTCAGCGTGTGAGTCAAAGGCAATAAACGTATTGGCAGGAACAAGATAATCCTTGCCAGAGACGCACCGCATGGGATGCATCAAACCAGACTGTCCAGCAATGGAGGTGGGGTGGTAGGCAAAGAGAAGGCCTGCTCTAGGCCCCAGTTTGAAAGTCCTGGGACCCAGAGGGTTAGCTGTCTGGGTTTCCCATGCTGTTGCAGTTTTTCAAATTTCCTTACAATGACCCCTTGTCATCTGAAGTAATCTGTGTGCGTTCCCTTTGACATCAACCCTGTAGTACCTGTAAAGTAGCAAAATGCTGCTGTTGAGAGCAGCTAGATTCAAATCTTAGCTCTTCCCCTTACTGTGTGTCATACGGCAAGTTACTTAATCTTTCTGTGCCTCCATTTCCTCGCCAATAAAAAAGAGAGACTGTGCAATGCCTGAAAAGAACACTGAAAGAAAAAAATGTTATCTACTTTATTGTAGTTCTTTTTGCTATTACAATTGCCTTCTCCATTAGCCTTGAAGCTGCATGAGGACAGAAACCATGTCTGTCTTCTTTACTATTGCATCTCCAGCACCTGGTAGAAATAAATACCCGATAAATATGTGTTGGATTGAATTACTGAACTTGAAATCCCCTAAATGCGCATGTACATTATTTTCTCTAGTTGCCTATGAGTCAACCTTAAAAAAAAAAAAATTTAAAAAAATGACATCATATCTACTTGCTTCAGAGAGCACATAAGGGTGCTGGCCTTAGCTCCAAAATAAATATGAAGGGTTTAAAAATAGACAGATAGTATCCGTCTTAAAATTTTGTAGGTTTTGTTGATGTTTGTGAGCTACAGGCAACATCATGGAGTAATTGAAAGGCTCCTAGATATGAGGATATAGTCCTGGGTTACAGTTCTATGGTTAGTACTGACAAGCTTATTAACCCTGAGAAAATTAGCTGACTGTCTTTGTGATTTTAAATGAAGATAATGAATACCGAATATTACAGTGACTGTGGAGAATAAACAGGATAAATAGAATACGTAAGAAAATACTCTGGAAATTATAAAGCATTGACTAAGTTTAAGGTATTGTGTTCCCTCATTCTAAACATAATAGCAGGATCAGTGATTTAATTGAAGTCTGTGTCATGGTTGGACAAAACATATATTGAGGTTATTAAAATTGGGGTATCAGCCTAGGTAAGGGAAAATTTCAGTGCTGCACAAATCTCCATAGAGCCTATAAGTGCCCTGGACTCACTGAAGTTAGTAAATAGAGCCTTTGTCTCTCACTGCCCCTTTACGGCACAGAGACGCAGTTAAGAAAGTGCTAGAAAACCGGAGACGGCATACCTGAGGGAATAGAAAAGCTGAAGCTGTGAACAGGCAGTGATGGGAAAAGAGGGACTCACAAATCCACAGATATTACAGAAGGCCGTGGGGAGTTTTTAGGAAACCCCAGGGACAGAGAAGGAACGCTGCACCAGAACAGCCCAGAGGCAAACCTGGGAGAAACCCAAGTTATGCCCATTGTAAATACTTCAACCACATTCATACATTAGGTCTATAAATATTTGTAGAAATGAAGTGGCCAGAGTCGTTGGCGATGGAACAGCATGGAGTTTTACCAACGGGAATGGAAGCCTCTTGGGATCTGTTACGTAACAAATCAGTCCATAGTGAAGGTTAAGTATTTTACCTTACCCAACTGTAGTCACTACCTAATTAGGGGTTTTCTCTGTACGGAAGGGAGCTACCAAACAGGCTGGGGGTGTTGTAAACACTGAGTCTGACTCCACTATGGCTGACCTCCCCAACAGATGCTCGGCTCCACGTCGCCATCTAGAGGACGGATCCAGAACTGTTTGCTGGGCGGGTTTTATAAACATTATCGCTCTTCACCAAATAGTTCTGGCTCTCTGCCTTTTGCGCACGTGTCCTCCCCTGAAATTAGGGTGGCCATGTGACTTGCTTTGATCAATGAAACGAGGGCGGAAGTGGCAGGTGTCACTTCCGGGCAGAAGAATTAGGACCAAGTGTAGGTGCCACTTGCTGTTCCCCGCCTTGGTGCCTATGGAGGAGCTCAGCCTGAATAAAGATCGTTGGATATATGAGCAAGAAAGAAATCTTCTTGTTTTGCCCTGAGATATTGGGTTTCTCTGTTAACCACGTGCTCATCCAGCCCATTCTGAGTAGTACAGCTGATCTTTATTGTTTGTTTTGAAGGGAATATCTGACTGGCACTATGCCCTGATTTGGGTAACCCATTTCCCACATTCTCAACCCAGGCTCAGGTTGATGGTAAACATCTTGTCTAGGTTTGCTTTAGCATATAGGAACATTTTTTAAAATGAGGACAAAGCTCAGAAGAGCATCAAATGCTTTTCAAGCATTCTATAAACTTGAATATTAATATACCACCTTTATGGGTTTTTCATAGCCACCTAGCCTTTGTCAATTTACTTAACATTTTTCTTTAAATTGACTTAACTAAGTTTGTTTTGAAAGGAAGATTATCACTGTATATAAGGAAACTGAGAATCACTCACCTAAAATAGTCACATAAATTAAATATAATCAAAATAAAACAATGCTATTAAATTCAAGGTAGAAACCCCTGGGCTCTCCCTCTGAGACTTTTCTTTATTTGCTAAAAAAAAAAAAAAAAAAAAAAAAAAAAGAGATCAGAAAGTGTCTGGCAAGGTGTAATGTCATTTATCATTATAAATCCAAAGAAATGCTATATAAGACAGAACACCCTAAAAGTAATTAATACATTTCCAAACTTGAAAGAGACCGAGGGAAATCCCCAGGTGCTGGCAATGAAGAGTTATTCTAGAAAGCTGATGAAATGTAGCCTGCAGGATTTTGGACTGGACATAGGCCTTTGGGCCCCACAGGAGAAGTGACCTCCAGGTGCTGGAAGAAAGGCCTAGACCTGAACTTCTAATAAGGCCGTGGCCCTTAAAAAGCAGCCCTCTTAATGAAAGAGGGATGAGAACAAACTCTATCCTCTGGCCTTGGAAAGCACAGTCTGCCTGGAATCTCGGGTGGAAAACAAAAAGCAACCTATGAGAATTAGAGACACTGCTTGTATGCCAAGTATGTCTTGACTTATATTACCTGAATGATGTAGGAAACGCAAGTCAAGAGATTAAAATTAAAATTCACCTAGGACCATTGAAGGCCTAGAGGCCTAGGGTTCCAAAAGAACCAAATACGAAACCACTTGATAGTGCTACTTTTACTATCTAGGATTCACTGGAAATCCACTTAGGAGAAAGAGAAAACCCTCTGAAAGGTGAACCCACACCAACACCCTCACCCACACCCACCAAACTACAAACTAAACTAAGGAAAAACACTATGGGGTATTGCCAGCAGATGCTGTAAACAGAAGAACTAGCAATAAATCTTTAAAAAAAAAAAAACCAATATGAAAGAGATTATAATAATTAAAGAATAATTTTTAAACCTTCGTGGTGTTAAAGCACTGAGATTTGGGGTTGTTTGTCATAGCAGGCAGTGTCATTTACCCTGAGTAGCCATGCTGGTTAAAAAAGGGAACATCTAAAAATAATAGGGGCTTCCCTGGTGGTGCAGTGGTTGAGAATCTGCCTGCCAATGCAGAGGACGTGGGTTCGAGCCCTGGTCTGGGAAGATCCCACATGCCGCGGAGCAACTGGGCCCGTGAGCCACAGCTACTGAGCCTGTGCATCTGGAGCTTGTGCTCCGCAACAAGAGAGGCCACAACAGTGAGAGGCCTGCGCACTGCGATGAAGAGTGGCCCCCACTTGCCACAACTAGAGGAAGCCCTCGCACAGAAACGAAGACCCAACACAGCCAAAAATAAATAAATAAATAAATAATTTAAAAAAATAAAAAATAATAATGCAGAAGCGTTGACGATAAAGTGATATAAAAAGAAATATCAGAAAAACAATAGCCACAGGAAAGCAATTGTCACAATATTAGTAGCAAACAAAATAGACTTCAGGCAGAAAAGCATTATTAAGGCTTAAGAAAGTTATTACTTTATGATAAAAGGAGGAATTTCTCAGAAGATATATTGATCCAGAGCCAATATGCTTTTAACAACATAGGCCAAAAAATCGAATATAAATTATAAGGAGAAATTAACTTCATAGGGGGAAGTTTGAATGTCTCAAGAATTTAGAAATCAATCTGAAAAAATGCATAAAGATACAGAAGATCTGAACAAAGTACTAACATAGCTTGGTCTAATGGACAATCCACACTCAAGAAAAATACACAATTTTTTCAAACTCATGAAAACTATATAGAATGTCTTGTAAAATACCAAAAGTCAACATTGCATGTACCTTATTTTCTGACTTCAGGGCCATATATAAGAAATCAATCATAAAAAGACTGTTTAGAAATTTAAAAACACATCTGTAAGTAACTGAACAATAAAGCCCTACGTGTCAAAACTTGTGAAAGCAGCTAAAGAAATTCCTAGAGGAAAATAAATAGCCTTGAACTCAGATATTAGAAAAGAAAATGGATGAATTAGCTAAGGGTTCAACTCAATCCAGGCAGTCGGAAGAAGAACCGTGCTCTTAGGTGATTCAGTGCTAGTTATACTGAATCTGGGCACCCCTCTAATCACAAATACCACCAAGTGGGGAAGAGTGACATAAATAGCATCTTCCAATTTGAGAATGGATCCCATGTATATTAGTAGATTTTGTGTTTCTGGTACTTCTGCTTCTTAATAAAGAAATTAGCGCACAGTAGCACGGCGGTCCTGACACCAGAGTAAAAGACTGACCGAAAAAGGAAAACTCGGGGACCTGGTTATATGCACCCTCTTGAGTTTAGACCAGGTACAAAGGTAAGCCCACTCTACATTGTATATCCTTCCAGCATTTATGAATCTGGAGGGATTTAACTCTTGTAGGATTATCCTTGTCCGAAACCAGGTTCTTTTTAATAGCGAATGAGCAGTGAACCGAGACTTAGCGCACACACAGCACTTCTGGATTCTAATGTTTCCTGGCAAGCATGCACGTCCAGCAGCAGGCAACAGCCCTTTTAGGGAATCATTCTTATAAGACTGACCGCTAAAAAACACAGCTCCGTAGAAATAGGGTAGCAGGTTAAGGTTGTTAATTGTTCTTTAGAAAAATACCATATGGTTATGCTGATAAATTTTGGGAAATGATTACACAAAGAGAAAGTTCCTTTGTGACAGAGTTCATAAGTCACTTTCTCTAGGAGTGGAGATAAAATGAAAAAAAAGAAGAAACGAAACCTTTCATGACGTGCTTGCCTGCTTTTGTTGAGTACATAAATTAGCCCTTTAAAAGACCAATGGTTGGAGAGTTGCCATTTCAGGATCCTTGTCTGATAAAGTAGGCTGCACAATTTAAGATAAGGGTACATGCCACCCTGTGTGCCCCAGGGCTCTTATCACATTACTCAACTGGGAGGCAAGGCAGAGGCACTGGGGTTCACACCCAGCTTAATCAAGCTGATACCCAGGAAAGGATGGGAGCTTAGGTCCCACAACAGGAAGCTGGGTTTGAGCCCATGAAATGAGGCTCTTGTCAACAATTAGCTACCCCACTTGGCCTCACTCACCCTAGAAAAGATAAGTGTGGTGACTCCTATAAGTCAGCCAGCTGAGGCAGATAAGGAAGAGGGTGAGAATAGGGAAAGCAGATGACAAAAAACTAAAGGAACACAAGCACTGGGCACGCACCCAGTTACGACCTTCTCTAGGGATTTTGCAGAACCCCACAAACCACAGCCATCTGTTCTCACGTTCTCAGAGGAGAGAAACATTATACAGTCTCCTTATGCAGGGTTGAATTCTCAAAATCTGCAGGTAGCAAAAATCACTTGCTGTCCAAATGACCCTTGAATTATAGCATATGTGGTTTTGTATAAAATCCTTTGTAGTATACCTTATGAGCCCTAAAGTTTGAGGAATACAGCAGGAATAGAAGGAAAGCCTAAATATCATTTAAAACATTTGCTTTTCAGATAATAATTAATTAAATCCTTGGCTATGAACAGGGCTGCATGGAGAATTCTACCTCTTGCCTGCATGGTATATATTATTCTCTTTTTCACATGTTTTCTAAAACCTTAAGACAGATCAATATTTGTTGTTGAGAAGATTCAATTAAATGGCATAATCTCACACTGGGAAGGGGCATACACTTGTTTCTGAAGCAAATCTACAGTTCATAACTTGGATTACTCACAGGCATTTCAAATCCAACATGTACAAAACTGAATTCAGCATCTTCCTCTGCACAGATCTGCTACATCCTACATTCTCCGTGGTAGTTTTAAAAAAACGTCCACAAATTCTTTGACATTCCTTTCACAAGTTGGAGCCTAACCGCCCCCCCCCTTTCCTTAAGTGTGGACTGAACTTGGTGACTTGCTTTTAAAGAACAGAGTAAGGTAGAAGTGACAGTGTGTGACTTGTCAGACTAGGTCCTAAAAAGCACGTGGCTTGGCTTCCCTGGTGGCGCAGCGGTTAAGAATCCGCCTGCCAATGCAGGGGACGCGGGTTCGAGCCCTGGTCCGGGAAGATCCCACATGCCGCGGAGCAACTGAGCCCGTGCGCCACTACTACTGAGCCTGCGCTCTAGAGCCCGCAAGCCACAACTACTGAGCCCGTGTGCCACAACTACTGAAGCCTGCACGCCTAGAGCCCGTGCTCCGCAACAAGAGAAGCCACCACAATGAGAAGCCCGCGCACCGCAACAAAGAGTAGCCCCCGCTCGCCGCAACTAGAGAAAACCCGCGCGCAGCAACAAAGACCCAACGCAGCCAAAAATAAATAAATAAATAATAACATTTAAAAAAAAAAAAAAAAAAAAAAAAAAAAGCACGTGGCTTCCTCTTTGCTCTCTCTTGGATCACTCACTCTGGGAGAAGCCTGCTGCCGCCATGTCCTAAGGACGCTCAGGCAGCCCTATGGAGAGATCCAGGTGGTGAGGAACCAAGGCTTCCTGTAAAAATCCAGGAAGGAACTGAGGCCTCCTGCCAATAGCCATGTGGGTGGGTCACCTTGGAAGCAGATCCTCCAGCCCCCATCGAGCCTTCAGATGACTGATGTCTCGACAGCAACTTCATAAGAGACCCTGAGTCAGAATCACCTAGCTAATCTGCTCTTAAATTCCCGACACAGAAACTGTGAGAGAAAAAATGTTGTTTTAAGCTGCTAAATTTCGAGATAATTTATTACACAGCAATGGTCAGCTAATACCTTCCCCATGCCAGTGAATGTCCCTACCAATCACCTGTGAGCTCCCAAACCCCCAAATTGGCGGTCATTCTTAATTTCCTTCTTTTTCTAACATTCCTTCCCAATCCAGTTGACCATCCTGAACGTCCAGTCTTACACATTTGCAACCTCCTCTCCTCTTTATTTTCACTGCTAAGACCTTAGTTCAAATTCATTTTTTCCTTGCAGAAACCTGCTTCTGATTTTACTCCCCACCCCCTTCAAATTGCTAACTCAATATCTAACCATCTCAATCTAACCTTCTTGTTTCAGTCCTTTCATGTCCCCACTGTCTCAAGGGAAGGGTAATGGCTCACCAGGCTTCACGGTCTGGCCTCCCAGGCTGAACTTGAGCCTCCTCTCCCATCGCTCACTCCCCACTTGGTTCTTGCTTGTCTTCTAGAACTCAGCTTAGACATCTCAGCCACTGAGCTCATCCCCACCCCACACAGTTGGGTCAAGTCCAACAGTACCCTGAGCTCACATCAAATGGGTACTTTTCATGATTTACAACCGTCTATTCCTAACTTCTCTGGCCCCACCACCCTCCCCATTCCTCCCCACTCTCATCCCCCCTCCACACATGCACACAGAGGTCCCTGAAGGCAGGCGCTCCCAATGCTTAGCCTGTGTGCTTAGCAGAGGGCCTAGCATGTGATGGAGGTGAATAACTTAACTATTGAATAAATACCCTTATTTAGAGACGGGAGGATACCCTGCTTTTCTAGCAGAGTGTTCCTCATAAGGTCTCACCACATATTGGAACTTGACCGCTCAAATTGTCTACCAACAAATTACGTATGATAACAAGTTAAGCTTTCTTCAAAACATAATTTAGAAATGTGAGGTCACTCTTACAGAAGTCATATCACAAAGGAGTAATTGCTCTAAACATAATAAGGTGAAGTTCACCCAGTGTAGAGTTTACAGTGCCCTCTTCCACAGTGATAAAAGCACCTCTCAGATGTTATTAGGAACGACCCGGTGGGGGGGGTCCTTGGGGGGGGGGAGGGGGGATGGGCCTGCTAAGTAAGGATGAGGTTCTTGTGAAATGAGGAGGAAGAGAAATGGACGACCGTTTGTCTTCAGAAATGAAGAGTCTTTAGGGCGAGAGTCAGCAGCTCCTGTAGGATGACGAAGTGACCAGAGTCTCAGCACAGACTCCTGCAACCCTGCCCACCCTCCACTTCAGCAGCTCAGCACCTCCTGGAATTTCTCTTTTGTGCAGATGAGTCTGTAGATGCCTCCCTGCCCTACCATCCTGCCCAAGGGGATATGCTCACAAGGATTCCTCTCCCCAGCAGTGCAATGCAATGGTTGCACTGCCTTGGTTTTACTTCCTCTCAGTCGCTCAAGAGTGTGGACAGTCTGGCACCAGAAATACAAACAACAGGGGCCTACAGAGACACTCTTCCAACTGCTGCTCAAGCAGTTATATTTGTTGATCCCTAGGGCATGGCAGGGGAGTTAAGCCTTTGACTTCTCTAGAGCTGGGGTCGGCAAAGTTTTTCTGTAAAGGGCCAGATACTAAATTTGTTAACGTTTTGCAGGCCACACAGTCTCTATCATAACTACTCAACTTTGCTGTAGCACAAAAATAGCCATAAGATATGTAAATGAAGGGGCGTGGCTATGTTCCAATAAAACTGGGTAGAAAAACAGGTGGCCAACTAACTAGATTTGACCTGGAGGCCATAGTTTGCTGACCCCTGTTCTAGATGAAAACAACTTGAATACAACTTCATTTCTCAAAAGGGAACGCTCTTACACTGCTGGTGGGAATGTAAATTGATGCAGCCACTAGGGAGAACAGTATGGAATTTCCTTAAAATACTAAAAGTAACATTTCTCCAAAGAAGAAATACAGATGGCCAATAGGCACATGAAAAGATGCTCAACATCACTAATTATTAGAGTAATGCAAATCAAAACTACAATGAGGTACCACCTCACACCAGTCAGGATGGCCATCATTAAAAAGTCTACAAATACCAAATGCTGGAGAAGGTGTGGGAAAAAAGGGAACCGTCCTACACTGTTGGTGGGAATGTAAGTTGGTGCAGCCACTGTGGAAAATGGTATGGAGGTTCCTCAGAAAACTAAAAATAGAATTACCATATGATCCAGCAATCCCACTCCTGGGCATGTATCCAGACGAAACTATAATTCAAAAAGATACATGCACCCCTATAGTTCATAGCAGCACTATTCACAATAGCCAAGACACGGAAACAACCTAAATGTCCATTGACAGAGGAATGGATAAAGAAGATGTGGTACATATATACAATGGAATACTACTCAGCCATAAAAAAGAACAACATATTGCCATTTGCAGCAACATAGATACAACTAGAGATTATCATACTAAGTAAGTCAGAAAGAGAAAGACAAATACCATGTGATATTTTTTATATGTGGAATCTAAATATGACACAAATGAACCTATGTATGAAACAGAAACAGAATCACAGATATAGAGAAAAGACTTGTGGTTGCCAGGGGGGAGGGGTTTGGGGGAGGAATGGAGTGGGAGGTTGGGGTTAGCAGTGCTTTTATATATAGAATGGATAAACAACAAGGACCTACCTACTGTATAGCACAGAGAACTGTATTCAATATCCTGTGATAAACCATAATGGAAAAGAATATATAAAAAAAGAATGTGTATATGTGTGTGTGTATATATATATATGTATGTATGTATAACTGAAACACTTTGCTGTACAGTAGTAATTAACACAACATTGTAAATCAACTATACTTCAATTAAAAAAAAAAAAAACTAAAAATAGAGTTACCATATGATCCAGCAATCCCACTCCTGCACATATATCCAGAAGAGACAAAAACTCTAATTCAAAAAGATACATGTGACCCAGTGTTCACAGCAGCACTATTTACAATAGCCAAGACATGGAAACAACTTAAATATCCAATGACAGATGAATGGATTAAGAAGATGTGGTATATATATATATACATACAATGGAATCTTAGCCATAAAAAAGAATGAAATAATGCCATTTGCAGCAACATGGATGGACCTAGAGATTAGCACACAGAGAAAAACAAATGTCATAATACAAATGAACTTATTTTCAAAACAGAAATAGACTCACAGACATAGAAAACAAACTTACAGTTACAAAAGGGGAAGTGGGGGAGGGATAAATTAGGAATTAGGGAGTAACAGATACACACTACTATGTGTAAAATAGATAAACAACAAGGACCTACTGTATAGCTCAGGGAACTATATTCAGTACCTTGTAATAACCTATAATGGAAAAGAATCTGAAAAGGAATACATATATATATTCAGATATGTATATATATGTATATGTATATATGTCTGTGTCTGTGTGTGTGTGTGTGTGTATATCTGAATCACTTTGCTATACACCTGAAACTAACACAACATTGTAAATCAACTATACTTCAATTAAAAAAAAAAAAAAAAAAAAGACCTTGGAGGAAGTATCTAACCCAATCTTTGAGAGCTTCTTGCCATTTCTCTCTTTGGGAGATAAGAGTGCTTTGCACCATTTTGCCCTCAGCTTTGAACCCTAGTTGTCTATTTAACTGAATAAACTAAAGGAAATATAGTCTAATTTAATATTCCCCTAAAGGAATTTTTCCACTCAAATAATTTATTATTTTTTTGAAAAAGTATAAAGGATAATCTAAATGCTCAACAGGGGAGTGATTAAATATAACATGAAATTCATCACTGTATATCAATGCAAAAAATTTCTAAATGTATTGACATGCATGGGATGGCATCTAAGATATACTTAATAAATCAAATTACAAGGTGGTATGTTTAGAATGATGTAATTTGTATAAAGTTATGCACATCTATACATATGTTTAGGCACAGACAATATCTAGAAGGATAGAAATTATTAATTTCTATTAATAATTTAATTAATTAATAGGGGCTATGTATAGGGAGCAGTTTAGGGAGAAAGGGATTTTTTACTTTTTATTTATTTACTGTTCTGTGTTTTTTCAATTTTTAAAATACCAGCATGGGCAACAATTTAAGATAAAGAGGTAATTTAAATATAATAATATTCTCTACGGGTTTCTAGAAATCCTCACTTGGACAATTTCCAGCTGACATTAGAAAGAATTAAGTGCTTCGTTAGTAGTAATTTCAGTTGTTTATCAGCAGCAATAGTATGCTGTCACGTCCCACTGCCATATTATCAGGGCTTTTGATGTTTTCCAAATTAAAGTAGGGAGGAGCTGGCATAGAAAGCTGAAATATTAGCATCACTGAAGAAAGGGAGGAGTTTAGCCTTTGATAAGCGGGCCTTGGCAGAGGGGCGGCTACCCTCTCAGGCCACATGTCTGTCATATCCCTTCATCCTCACCAGTATCTTCTGAAGGTCTGATCTCTGCAAGCCAGTGGGGATATTAAAATAAATAAGCCACAGCCACTACCTGCTCCTCATGGCGATTGCTGATTCATTTATCTTTTGCAGTAGGTTGTTTTAAATTTATCTAATTCTACACTTTTGCAGTCTGTATCTGCACTCTATCTTTTAATAGTTTCTCTTTTTCCAATCGTATGTTCTTTTCACTTTGGTTCCTTTTACTGTCTCTTTATTTTCTTAGATTTGCTGCTTTCTGTTTTTCAGTTTTGAATTGTTTCCTAAAACAATATTTTTCTAGGTTCTGAAAATTTTACCATTTTATTTATGTTCTTTTTTCCTTAAAGAGAAAAAACCTCCTTGATTCTATGTAGTATCTCTCTGTCTTTATACTTTATACGTTTGAAATAACATTGTGTGTTTTGTTTTGTTTCTTAAATAAATTTATTGATTTTTTATTTTTGGCTTCTTTGGGTGTTTGTTGCTGCGCGCGGGCTTTCTCTAGTTGTGGTGAGCGGGCTTCTCATTGCAGTGGCTTCTGTTGTTGTGGAGCACAGGCTCTAGGTGCATGGGCTTCAGTAGTTGCAGTGCATGGGCTCAGTAGTTGTGGCTTGTGGGCTCTAGAGCGCAGGCTCAGTAATTGTGGCACACAGGCTTAGTTGCTCTGCGGCATGTGGGATCTTCCCGGACCAGGGCTCGAACCCGTGTCCCCTGCATTGGCAGGAGGATTCTTAACCACTGCACCACCAGGGAAGTCCCAACATTGTGTTTTTGATAGCATCCTTTTAAGGCATCATTTTCTGTTTTCTGTTTGCCAGATGAAGAAACTGGGGCAGAGAATAAAAACATTTTCATCTGGATGGGCCAACAGTTGGCTCCTAGAGGGTCAGCTGGTATCCTGTGCCCCACAGAATCCCTGGGGGGCTGAGAGCACGGCCTGGCAGCTGGCACCCAGTGAGCTTTTGTTGAATAAATACATGCTGGAAGCTCCAGAATTCTGTGCCTTCGGTAACATCACCCCATTTTTATTTTCTGTGTTTCCTTCCTGGTGGCCCAATTGTTCCTTGCTTTCCTCGAGCATAAAGTTCCTTTATATTTTCATTCCCACACAGTCCCTGGCTGTGGTTGAAAATGGAGTCACCTCTCGGACTCCGGGGACCCCAGGAAGCAGGCGGATTTCTGGAATCCACTCCCGCTATCAGCTCCCCATGAGCTCAGGCCTGTGACTGACAGGGACAGACACAGAAACGGACACATGAGGAGGACTTGTGCCTGAGGGTTCCAAACTGTCCTGCTGGCAAAAGACACACAGAAGGGGTGCTTCCGGTCATTTGTTTAAGCCAGTGCTTCCCAAAGCCTGTGCCCAGAGGAGAGGGTCTACAGACCCTGAAGGAGGGTTCTGTACCCAGTGAGCTTGGGAAACACCGAATAGTCTGCCCTCCTTTCGGGACTTTATAACGCACGTGAACTCATCATAGACTCTGAGATGTTCTACAGAAGGTAAAAATGTTTGATTTTGTTTACCTCGTTTTTGACCAAGGAATC
The DNA here is from genome assembly GCF_028023285.1 of Balaenoptera ricei. Taxonomy (NCBI): domain Eukaryota; kingdom Metazoa; phylum Chordata; class Mammalia; order Artiodactyla; family Balaenopteridae; genus Balaenoptera; species Balaenoptera ricei. The sequence continues at coordinate 79,568,863 of NC_082644.1, forward strand.
TTTTTTTCTTCTTTTCCCTTCCTTCCCTCCTTCCTTCCTTTCTCTCGTAACATGTTAATACAGAACAAAATTTGGGAAGCACAGCTCTGAGATATAACCCAGTGAGATGTGTGGGCCTCTCTGAACATCTGCACATCTTGGCCTGCATCTACCAAGAGTCTAGCAGATGCAGCCTGAATTCCTGTATGCTTTCTCCTCTTCCAGAAAGAGTACAGGATAGCAACTAAAGTCTCAGACTCTGGAGTCAGATCACCTGCACTTGAATCCTACTCTGACCTTTTTAAATGTGTGACCTTAGGTAAGATGCAGAATTCCCCTCTGTGTCTCAGTTTCCTCATCTGTAAATGGGGAAACTATCAATACCTACTTCAGGGGCTGTTGCAAGGATTAAACGAGTTGATTTCAGTAAGGGTAGAGAGTACTGCCTGGCACATCTTAGCTGATGCTACAGGAGGGTTAGATATTGCTGCTGTTATTGTTTCAGTAATTCTGCTAAAAATTAGAATAGAAAAGTGGTTTTCAAAGGCAGTACCTCAGGTCACAAGAGCATTTTTTTGCAGAAATAGAAAACTCCATCCTAAAAATCATATGAAATTTCAAGGGGTCCCAAATAGCCAAAACAATCTTGAAAAAGAAGAACAAATTTGGATATATCACACTTCCTCACTTCAAAACTTATTACAAAGCTATAGTAATCAAAACAGAGTGGTACCACCATCAAGACAGAAACAAAGACCAATGGAATAGAATAGAGAACCCAGAAATAAACCTACACATATATGGTCAAATGACTGACAAGGATACCAAGACCATTCAATGGGGCAAGGAGAGTCTCTTCAACAAATGACACTGGGAAGGACTTCCCTGGTGGCACAGTGGTTAAGAATCTGCCTGCCAATGCAGGGGACACGGGTTCGAGCCCTGGTCTGGGAAGATCCCACATGCTGCAGAGCAACTAAGCCCGGGCGCCACAACTACTGAGCCTGTGCTCTAGAGCCCTCGAGCCATAACTACTGAGCCTGTGTGCCACAACTACTGAAGCCCTTGTGCCTAAAGCCTGTGCTCTTCAACAAGAGAAGCCACCACAATGAGAAGCCCACACACCGCAACGAAGAGTAGCCTTCGCTTGCGGCAACTAGCAAAAGCCCACGTGCAGCAACGAAGGCCCAACGCAGCCATAAATAAATAAATAAATAAATAAATAAATAAATAAATAAATAAATAAATAAATATTTTTTTAAAACAAGAAACAAATGACACTGGGAAAACAGGATATCCACATGTAAAAGAATGAAGGTGGATCCTTACCTTACACCATATACAAAAATTAACTCGAAATGGACTAAAGACCTAAAAGTAAGACCTAAAATTATAAAACTCCTAGGAGAAAACATAGTGGGGAAAGCTTCATGACATTGGATTTAGCAATGATTTCTTGGATGTGACACCAAAAGCACAGCCAAGAGAAGCAATACTAGATAAACAGGACTACATCAAACTGGAGGCAGAGTTGGCTGCATACTCAACTCCAGGGCAGCTCCAGTGTCCCTAATCCCCATTCCTGACTCTTGTTCTTATTTCCTCCCTCTTGCCGGTGGTTAGGGTGTAACAGATCTAGGTTAGCTGATGTCCTGGCAATGGGAAAATTCTGAATCACACTTCAGGTTTCAGTGTTCTTTGGGGACTCTGGACTCCCTTAGATCCCCAATTCAAAGCTGAAAAGAAGTTCCTTCATACCTCTATCCCCAACCTTATTCTCCTGCAAGGAGTTTCTCCATAGACTTTCAGACCACAGACAACTAAGAAGCACCAATGCTCACAAATAGGGAGGCAAGGTGGGGTCAATAGGATCAACCCCCTCTGCCTCTTATTAACCATGGAACTGCGGTAAAGTTAGCTGACCTCCCTAAGACTTAGTTTCTTCATCTGCAAAATGAGTATTATACAAGGAATAGCGTGAGATTTCAAAGATAATGAGTAAAGTGTTTGGCAAAAGTTCTACTATTTAATATTACTCTTACTATTATTAGAAGATTTGGGGCTCAACTAGGCCTCCCATATTCACCGTGAATCTCCAAGGTGGTCATGGAACCCCTGAAGTGACCCTTAGACTCAACATTTGTTTTTTCCTAGAAAGCCTGTTTATTGATTATTCTCTCCATGTATGTTTTAGTAAGTGGTGATACTCTCGATCAAGGAATCCATTATTAACCTAATTTTCTAATGGAGGAAGAGGTAAAAGATACTTATCACCTTCTATGGAATCTATCAACTTAAGACCAAAATTAACAGCAATAAATTTACTAGCAGTAAAATTTTTGGTTTGTATTTCATGGATGGTGCTGCTGTTTCAACCTTATAAAGTAAAGCTGTCTGCTTTCCAAATTCCAAAAATTAACATACTCCCCCCCGCCCCACCTTACCATACTAACCAGTGCCCTTTGGTTTCTTTAGGACAAGGAAGGGCTAAAGGGTTGATTATGGATATACAATTTTGAGTTGGGACCTTTCACACATACAAATCACACTGAGCGGCCATTTACTTTACAGAGCAGTTTAAAGATTGCGCATTAGCCAAATTAACTTGTTCCACCCACCCTACTGGAGGAGAAAAAGCCCAACACCCATAAAACTACTTCACTTGACGCGTGTGCCCGTAGACTCAACGCTGAAGAATGACAAATGAAGTGTGGGGCTGGCCGACAGGAATTCCCAGCACATTCTCTGTTACGGGCTGGATTCCTGCCCCCGCCTCCCAAATTCATGTGTTGAAATCCTAACCTCCAGTACCTCAGAATGTGAGTGTACTTGGAGATAAGGTCTTTAAAGAGGTAATTAAGTTAAAATGAGGTCATTAGGGTGGGCCCTAATCTGATATGACAGGTGTCCTATTATATAGGAGGAGATTAGGACACAGGCACGCAAGGAAGGAAGACCAAGTGAAGACACGGGGTGAAGACAGCCATCTACGAGCCAAGGAAAGAGGCCTCAGAAAAAGCCAATCCTGCCGACACCTTGATCTCGGAATTTTATCCTCCAGAATTGTGAAAAAAATGAATTTCTGTTATTTATGCTACCCAGTCTGTGGTACTTTGTTATGACAGCTCAAGCAAATGAATACAGTATCTGATCTCCTTCATCAGCACAGTTTCAAGGAGGAGAATCTCAGCTCTGGAAGGAGTATATCAGGCCTTCCATTCTTCCTTCCTACTAGAAAGCCCTTCTACTGCTGCCTGACAAATCTAGAGGGAAGGAGAGAAGTCCAAGTCAGGTCCCTCGCGGCTGAAAGAAGACATCACCTTTATTTACACATGCCCCACTGTACAGTATAATCACATTCTATGAAGCTAATTTATGAGACTTGATTAATTTCATACTCTCCTCAGGGATATAGTCCGTAATCATACAGCTATGCCAACTTCACAAGGAGAGCTGATTTTTTAGCTATTCCTTTTACATTGGTATGCCTTCATTGTATAAATGTAGACAGCTATTTAGGGAAAAAATGTGCTTATGCTTTTAAATAATCGTTGTTCACAGAATGATGGCATTATATGGGATTCCAAGACTCTGGTATACGACTCACATTTTCTAGTTACCAGGTCCCTGCTGGTAAATAAACGTTAGTATTGGGAAATAAAATTAACAGCCTAAGACCAGCCACCTACGACCAAGCAAATTAGAAACAAGCCTTGAGTCTATAAACTGATAAGTGCATGAAAATTTTGGTTAGAAGCTTCTCCTCAGAAATTCAGTCTCAGTTATATCAAGAACATGATTCAGTTATATCAAGAACATGACCTGTGATCGTCCCTGAATTTAGTCTAATCAACAAAGAAAACTTCCCCACAGCTAGCCCAGGAATGGGGCTTTACTCCATCCCAAGCTTTCTTTCTTTCAGTTATCAATACCTTTCCAGAGATCAATAATCTCTAGCTATCCTCTCATCTCCATTTTACCTGCCCTCCTAACTGATCTTGTGCACAGCTGCTCTCCTGAGATCACATTATGTTGGTTTTACCCCTGTTTTGTTTTAGAAAGAGCTATTTCTAAAACTTCCAACTTCATCAACCCTTTCCTGGGTGTTTCTGGTAGTTGGACATAGAAAAATGTAATTGCTTAAGTGGCAACATTTTTATTCTTCTCTTGCTTCATGGGCAATGGTAGCTTTATGAATGCGGTTTCCATATTGGATTTGGACAACAGTAAATCCTGTTTTTGAGGGCACTATAGGAAGCCTATGTTCCTTTCTGAATTTTTGGATTGGAGGGACTTTGAAAGATCTCTGTCTCCAGGCAAAACTACCCCTAAACAATTCTGATGATCCCCCCTAGGGTTTCCAAACCAGTTTCCCATAAGCCTTGATAGATGTAGATTCTATGGTACTCACTGTTTGTTTCCCAGGTTATTATTCTTTCAGGTAGGAACTTAACAAACGGTTCAGTCCTAGAACCGTGTGGAAAGTGTTAGTCTGGGGGAGGGTATATTACAAAGAGAATGGTTCAGACACACATTCTGCGTGTGTCTGAGAATTTAAAATCTAGGAGAATAAAGAGGAAAAGACATACAAGTTCACACAAAACGGTGGGGTAAAATCCATGAGTGATAATCATGGAGTTTCAGAGATAGGAGTAGTTCCTCCAAATGTGGGCAGAGTGGATAAACCTGGAAGTCTCCAGACAACAGGTAGCAGTTTTGGGGCTGGATCTTGTGGATAGGCTGGGGAAGGAGTGGGGATAGATGACATCTGAGCTCCCCTGTTCCCCTTCTCCCTTCTTTGTCCCCAGCCCCCATGCCCACTATCAAGACTCATTCTGATTTCTACTCTATGAGTCAGAATCTTCTTGGCACTTGTCAGGGGCACCCTTCGGCCTGATCCCTGTCCTCAAACTGCCACTGCCTAGGAAGGAGGGGGATGACTGGAAGAAAAAGTCACCATCCTCTTTACATCCCACTCCATTAGGTCCACCTCAGTAGATCTAGAGGCTTGCAGCCCTGCGCTCTTGCTAACAATGGAAGTGTCGTCATAGAAACCATGGCCCAGCGTTGGGACCGTGACCTGATGCTGACTAATCAGATGTGGGTTTAGCTTTCTGAAAGCGCTCCTGCCAAAGTTGAGTCTATCTTGTTCAGATGAGGGAGCTTCATGCTTTTGTCACCTTGCTTATATTAGCTTATATCGAGGGCAGCAAGGCTGCAGATTCTCAGTCATAAGGAATGAAACGATACCCTATCACAGGGTGTGCCAGTTCTTCACTAGGCACCTCCTCAGAAGATTCTTATCTCCCTCAGTTTTCAAGCACTATGCCTTTCTTCCACGTCTGCAGTTCTGTAATCGCCTCTCTTCTTTCCATCCTAGGCAGGGTCAGTCCCTTCTATTTCAGGTGGACTACCACCTCTCATCTTGCCTCCCATCTCTCCCACACCATCGCCAGTCTATTGCCAATCCAAACCCCCAACTCGTAAAACACTGGCTTCCCACTGCCAACACATTTCATACAAACTTCTTTGACCCTCAGGGCTTTCCACCATTTAGATCAATCCCCCAATGCTCTACCTTTCAGACAACATGAGCTCCTAGTTTCCCAAGTCTTGTTGACAGTTCTCTTCCCTCTCTTGGTGTATATTCCCTTCTGCTGAAATGTTCCTTCCCCCAACTACTGAATCCACCTCATCCATGAATCCTGTATTTACTCCTCTACAATAAAGGAGGAGCAAGGCTCTCCCAATTTGGAGGGCCCAGAGCCCCTCAGTTCCACCTCTTATGGAATTGACTTTACTCAGCCTTTTGCAAGGCATTTGTTTTGCCTTAGTATCACATGCAGTCTTTAGGGGTAGATAGCATCTTGTTCATAATAAATGCACAAGCTCTGAGAATAGAGTCCAATTTCATTTCTCCCAAATTTCTAAGGGTTGTAAAGGACTTAGGAAATGCTACCTTACCCTTAAAATAGAAGAGTAGTAGCGTTTTTTGTGTGTTTTTTTTAAGCTCTGAGAAATGTAAATGCACGGGCCAGGTTTTGCTAAGGGCTTCTCAAAGGCCTGGGGTGAAAGGAAATAGCATGAGATCAAGAGCTGGCCACCTGGGTTCTGATCGTGGCCCAGCCACTGACTGTGACCTTGAGTCAATCCCTCACTCTAACTAGAGCTCATTTGCTTGCTTATAAACTGAGGAAGTGAGTCAAAATGAATTCTACAATTTGTTTCACCTTATCTTACCTTAGCAATTGAAACTCAGGATGCAATAATAATATGGAAAATCACACAACTATCAAAACCCCAGGCAAATGGCTTAACAGAGCCTTCAGATGATCATGGTGTTCAGACAGGGGTATCCATTTCTGCCTCTTCTCCTGCAACCCTTTTGCACACCTATCCACCACTACCCCAGGACTCCTGCCATTATTAATCCAGAAAAAAGCTGTACCCAAATGTTCTTTGTCAACTCTGATACAGACAGGATACCAGGGACAGAATCTGTCCTTCACTACTTTTCCCTCTGCCCCTTCTCATCCCTTCCCCTCTCCCCCAACTATCCTACTGACTAGAATGGATAAGGAATTGAGAACCCATCCCAAATTCAAATACTACTCTAGCAGGAAGTTGATTCGAGTAAAGCCACTGTCTGCAAAATCTTGGCATGTCAAAGCAATTCCAGGCTAGCGAAGAAGAAAAAAATAAGCTTTTATTTGCTGTAGGTGAACTCAAGCTTTCCTGTCATAACCTATATTGAGTACCTGAACCTATGTGCAAACCCTGCACTGTCTTCTAGCTTGCTAGAAAGTATGAAGTCTAAAGATCAAAAAAGTATCGTGATCCTTTATTTAATAAGAGATAAATCCTTCCCTGAGTACAAAGACATTCAAGACTGAAAAACCAAATGGAAATTCACTGGAAAGTACCAAAGAGAGCCCTAACCATTGGGAAAAAGTTAATTTGACTTCTTGTTAATAGGAAGGAGAATCTGGCTCATTACCCTTAAGCACCTATGAAGCTTTAGATCTTATTTAGGATATAAAGGGTAACTTTGCATTACAAAGCAAAATCTCCTGGGGATGTTTAGGTGCTGCTGACTGTGCATGACAACAGCCACGTCTTGTTTATTTGTCTTTGAGTTGCAGAGCAAGGTCCAAGCCATTTTAAAGTACAGAGCTTTCACTAGCCTGCATAAGTATAATTTACTGATAGAGATACTTCCGGAAAGGCACTTTCTTTCTCCCAGATAATCTGTCTCTTTAAATTAACAGAAAGGTCATGGATCATTTTTTTTTTAATTACCAGGAAGTTTAATCTAATAATTCCAGGTTTTACATTCTGTGACTATTATCAATTATGATTTTAAGAAAACTTTCATCAAATGAACATTTTGAAGTGGACTCATTCAGTGGCAGCTTCTATTTTTCTCTCTAGGAGGGGTTCGGGGGACCATCTGGTGGGAAATGAGCCCAGAAGCTGTGCTCGAATAGCAGTTTACATAAGATCCACAGCACATCAACAGTTCCTATGAAAGAAGGGGGGCAGTTTATAGAGATTATATCCCCCCTCCCCCTTAAGTCACCATGACAGGTGATTTGTCATGACACTGATCTCAGGTAGAATCACACTTTAAATCACTCCTTCTAGATGGGAGTCTTGTTTTTTTTTGGTTTCCATAGAGGAATTCCATAACCTATGCATTTCCTGTTTGAAATTAACCAGGTGATAATTTTTTTCTAGTTTCTCACATAACTTAGTTTCTCAGTAAAATACTGATATTCTCTAAGTAGCGTATTCTGTCTTGATTTTGAAAAAGCAATAGAAAACAACATAAGCCCATTTTTGAGGATGACCTATTTCTGCAGCTTAGAACTTAGGTAAGGTTTAAATGTTACAAGATTCATCCGAAAAAAGAGAAGTGTATGTTACTAGCTTCAATGACTATTAGCAATAACATAAAAAATAAAAATGCCACTGTACCAGGGCCACTCTGCTTGTCAAATAATCCAAATAGACATTTCAATACCCATCAGACGAGAGTCCTAAACGGTTTCCCAACTGTCATTTCTTTTGCTTTTCTATCTCCATTTTCATCATAGACATAAAGGAATAAAAAATGTTTATAGCCGTGCAGAGTCTGTTTACCTAATTACCTGCTCACCGAGGGAGGGGCAGGAGATAGCGTAGAGGACCACAAGCCCTTCCAGTAAGAGATGATACAGAGTGAAATTGCAGCTGCCAGCTGTCACTTTCGAGGGGCTGGGCAGAGCTCTGCATTCCTGTCGCCCCCTTCCCTCTCCCCCTCCAGCTTCCCAGCTGCAATAGCCCAGTCTGTGAAAGCAACACTCTCCACTGCAATCCGACCTCCCACAGCCCATCCTCCTAAAGCCGCACCAGGACCCACCTACCTTCTGAGGACAGAGGAGGCTGGAGAGTGAGAAGGATACTCGGTTACGGCTCCTCAGCATCTCCTGTCTGGAGCAGTTAACTGGAAATACGGAGTCGCCTCCATTTTCTGGTCACGTGATCACGGGCACGTCTAAATAAGGACGATCACCTGCCTCTCCGATCTCCCAGTGAGCCCATCACCCCTGCTGCTCTGCTCCAGCTGGGGGATGGAGCTGGGGCTGTAAAGAGTTTCTTTTGGGAATATAAAATGCTCTTTCACGCAGGTTGTGGAGTCAGAAATGCCCCTTGATTTTTGTGTCTGCTCAGAAAAACTGCTGTCACTCCTGTTCCTGAGTAAGACTGGATGCGAATGGGCTCAAAGCACAGATTGGAAGGAATTTAGTTCCCCTGAAACCTCTTTTTTTAAAAAATCCTGCAGCTTCACGGCATACCCAGTGAGATGGTAGTGTAATTATTTTCATTTCATAGACAGTGGTTAAGACCATAATAAAAATGGACTATGGAAGCATAGCAAGATACATAAAGAAGTCCAGTTGGAGATTCTAAAGGTTAGGATGTTTGCCCAAGATCCACACAGCTTTGACTATTGAGAAATAAAGCCATGTGACCAGTAAGCATTTAGACTCTGGAGTCAGAAGGCCTGAGTTTGAATCTAACTTCCACTACTTATTAGCGAGTTTGGAGCAGTTACTAAACTGCCTGGTGCCTCAGACTGCTGACTCACAAATGGACAATACTAACAATGTTACTTTAAAGCAAGATAATTTAGGTAGAGATTTTAGAGAGACTGGGTTAAAATAACTCACAGTAAAGGTTAGCTACTATTATTAATTCTAAAAATGCCAACAGAAATATTTGATGGAGTTAAGTCAAATGAAATGTGAATGAAAAGCTTACATACTAGAAAAGCATACATTGATTAATTTGATCTTCAAAGGAAAAGAATATGCTGTCAGACAAATCAAACAAAGACTTCTGATCAAGATCAGGCAAAATGTCAATGTGAAAAGTAACTATAGGCGCCATCCTCAGAACTAGGTTGTTAGAAATCCCATATTATACGATCTTTTTCCCTTTTTGGCAGGGTAGTGGGTAGGTGGGTTGGGGAGGGCGCTATGGTAGAACAGGGGGAGATGGCAGTTTTCGGTAACCTCCGATTGAGCTAACTCCAAGAAAACAGGAAAGTGAATTACTCAGCAGAGGACCTGGCCGTGGTAAATACTTAAGAAATGTTAGCTCCTGTTCTTAAAATGAAGGGCACTCCTTGTCTTCTCCATGGCTGTTGGGGCTGGTGAGGGGGCAGTGGAGAAAGGAGAAGAGGAAAAAGTGAATTTTTCTCTCTCTACTTAAACTAAAAGCCTACAAAATTCTTCCAAATTATAAGCAGTTATGAAAATAATTTCTCATGTGCCTTCTATCGTTCAGCAATGGGGAATTGGGGGTGGGGCCATTAGGGGGTCATGACTTTTTCAGGGTTCAGCAAAAACCTAGTACAGTTCCCAAAGCCAAGATGAACCAGAAATCAGCAGGGGAAAATAGATGGCTTCAGAGCTGGTTGTACCCTGGGTGTCCAGGGTGAAGGCTAAAAATGGGGTCTCTTCTTTGTGAAGTGTGGCTCATTAGGAGTTTCCCTCCTCAGCTGGAAAAAAGTAGCAGTTGGAGCTACAGAAAAAGGAGTTACGTGCTATAGAACAGACACTGTAATTGAACCTACCCTTAATATCTGTTTTAAAAGTCAATAGTTGAGAGAGAAAGTGATTAAGTTATTGTCATCAGGCCAATCATAGAATACCTTCAAAACATTTAAGTAGCACTTCATTAAATGGGGAAATATGGGACATCTGTTATCACCAATGATATTTCCTCTTGTCTTACAGGATGTTCTCTCAGACATATTTTGTCAAGGCAAAATAGCCCAGCTCAGTGTCAGCTGGGCACCTGAGGAAATATACTATCTTATTCATCCCACTGAAGCAGTTACAATTATTAAAAAAAAAAAAAAAAAAAAAAATTCCTACTTAAATGCAATAAGTAGCATCCTGATTATTACATGGACGAAAAGGACATGGTAGATGTCAATTCAGGGGATTTTTAGTTATTCTGTGAGAGCCTAATACTTTCAAATGATCATTTAATGAGTTGAAGTTTAAAAAAGCAAAAATAAAAGAAATCTTTGAAGATTATGTATGGTCAAGTACTACTTGAGTTGATGTAACAGATGATTAAGTAAACAGAATAATTTTTCCTCTCTGGAGATTCAAACTGGTATAGGCAAAGGATAACAAAGGCAAAACAAAAAACAAAAAAAGAGCCAAAACAACTGAACAGGCACACCTGTTTTTCTCCATGAGGCTGAGTGAAGTGGGTAACAGCACTCTGAGCAAACTGAAAGGCTATAAGAATCTTGGAAGCACTATAATGAAGAAGAAATGTACAAGAACACTAAAATAGATAACTGTGGTCTCAAATTTCAAAACAAGGGGAAAGATGGATTTTGCAACATTAGAAAAGATGCATATTCCTGTTATGAACTGAATGTTTGTGCCCTCCCCTCAATTCACCAGTTGAGCCTCTCCCTGTGTGATGGTTTTAGGAGGTGGGGCCTTTGGGAAGTAATTAGGATTAGGTGAGGTGAGGAGGGTGAGGCACTCATGAGTGGAATTAGTGCCCTTATAAAAAATCCCACAGAGCTCTCTCACTCTTTCTACTATTCGAGGATACAGTGAGAAGTTGGAATTCTGAAACCTGGTAGAGGGCTCTAACCAGAACCCAACCATGCTGGCACCCTGATTTTGAATTTCCAACCTCCAGGACTTTGAGAAATAAATCTAGCACATCTCCCTCAGAAAAGGAAGCAGTAAACACCAGTAATTATCATTTTTATTAAAAGCCAATTATGTTGGGGCTTCCCTGGTGGCGCAGTGGTTGAGAGTCTGCCTGCCAATGCAGGGGACATGGGTTTGAGCCCTGGTCTGGGAGGATCCCACGTGCCGCGGAGCAACTAGGCCCGTGAGCCACAACTGCTGAGCCTGCGTGTCTGGAGCCTGTGCCCCGCAACTAGAGAGGCCACGATAGTGAGAGGCCCGCGCACCGCGATGAAGAGTGGCCCCCGCTCGCCGCAACTAGAGAAGGCCCTCGCACAGAAATGAAGACCCAACACAGCCAAAAATAAATAAATAAATAAATAAATAAATAAATAAATGCCAATTATGTTGGACGAACTTGACTTTCTTTTCCATTCCTTCAATCAAGTGTATTTATGAGGTGCCTCAGCATGTGGCAAGGGTTGCTCTAAGCACTAGGGGTACAGCAGTAAACAAGACAAACCAAATGTCTGCTTTCCTGGAGGGTCCGTTCTCATGTGTGGAGACAGACACGACAAAATCAATTAAACAGATAAACAGAAAATCTTTTCAGACAGGAAAAAAAAAAAAGTGGTAGGAAGAAAATGAAGCAGGGCTGTGGGAAGGAGCACAGTTCTCAGCCTTGGCACTGTTGGCCCTTGGGGCTGGATAATCCTGTGTCCTGCAGGGCGCTCTTGTGATTGTTGGATGTGTAGCAGCATTTGCAACCTCTACCCATAGATGACAGTAGCGTCACCCGAGTTGTGGCAATCAAAAATGTCTCCAGGTATTGCTAGACGTCCCCTAGATGGGAGGGGCAAAATTGCCCTCAGTTGAAAACTAGAATAACTTGGTGGTACAGTTATTGCTACTGTAGATGGAGCAATTATAGGAGGTCTCTCTGGGGAACCCCAAACCATGAGAATAAGCCAGCCATGTCAGGAGAGTTCTAGACAGAGAGTTACAGCTGGCACTAAATCACTAAATTGGAAGAGTCTGGTGGGCAAGACGGAGGGCTGGTAGAGAGAGTGGTCTTAGTGATCACAGACGTAAGCAGCAACTGGGGGACACAGGGCCTTACAGACTATAGTTAAGAATCAGAATTTTATTCCAAAATAAATGAGAAGACATTGGAGGGTTTTAAAAAGATAGGTAGCGGAAGAATGATATTCTCATTTGAAAGACTCACTCAAGCCAGTGAATGGAGAATGGACTGTAGGACCAGGTTGGCAGGATGGAGACAGGAGTCTGGTTGAAGGATCCACGTGGGCTGCCCAGGGCAGGGCTGCCACACAAGGTTGGGTGGATTATGTGTGTACTGGGTTGATGGTTTATAGATAGGAAACTGGGGCTCAGGTAAGTAGTTATACTCAGCTAGTTCATTATAATAAAGTTGAGAAGGAGGCCACCTCCAATATGGTTAGATGAAAGATCCAGGTCTGACAAACAATTCCAGTCTCCAATTTCCCTCTTGAACTGGAATTGGAAGTTAGCAGTAGGGAAATGTATCATGGCACTCCATGAACTTGTAGTTCAGTTATGGACATGTTGGCAGAAGTAAATCGTGATTGGTGCTCAGTGGCAAAAGCAGGGACCTCTGAGATAAATAGAAACATACGAACAAGAAGAAAGCCAGTATAGCAATATTAATATCAGGGAGAAAAAAGAGATGAAAGCAAAATTTAATAAAGTAGAAAACAAGCAAACAAAAACAAAAGGAAAAAATTAACAAAACCAAATCTAGTTATTAGAAAAGACTAATAATATGAACCCACCTCTAGAAAGATTGAACAAGGAAAAAAGAAGATACAAATAGATAATACTAGGAATAAAAGAATTATATAACTAACTACAGATATAGTAGAGATTGAAAACTAGTAAGAATATGAACAATTTTATTACAAAACCTTTGAAAACTTTGATGAACAATTTTCTAGAAAAATATTAAATAGTAAAGTTGATGCAGAAAGAATTAGGAAATCTGAACAGACCAGTAATCATTAAGAAATCACATTACTAGTAAATTATCTATCCCCCAAATAAGGAATAGGCACAGACAATTCTATAAATATTACCTAATTCTCACGTATTAGAGAAAGCCCCTGGCTTATACAAGTTATTCTGAAGAACAGAAGAAAAGGAAGTCTCCCTAGTTTGTTTTATGGTGTCAGTACAACTTTGATTCCTAAACCAGACAAGAGCTGTATGATGAAGGAAAATCATAGGCCAGTGTCAATTAGGAAAATCTAAATTATTTCCCATGGTAGAGGGAAACTAAATACTGCACTGAAGTTTCTAAAATTCACCCATCTAAATGACTTCACTATCCCCCTTTCAATTTATATTTGACTTTAAGTTACAACTTAAGTATAAATGCTGTTTAAGGTAGTCTGGGATATAAAGATGTATAAGCCTCAAGTGGCTTACGTCCAGATAGGTTAAGAGAGTCTCTAGTAAATATAACATGAGCCAGAATGTGAGGATGGCCACAAAAAGGTTCAAAGTACAATGAGATTCAGGAGATGGAGGGATTCCTTCTGTTTGATAAGACTGGAGAATGTTTTAGGAAGGAAGAGACATTTGGTCTGGGTCTTAAATGAAGAGTGGAATTTCAATATGCAGGAAACAAGATGGAGGAGCAAGGAATTAAAAGAGGTGCCAAGATAAGAGCAAAGAGGCAAGAAAAAATAAGTCTTTTCAGGGGAAACATGAACATTTCTATGAAGAGGATATATGTGCTTATTTATACTTCCACTTTAAGACAAAGCTGGTAGATATATAAAAACCCACCACCACCATATGACTTAAAAATAGCTGGGAAAAAAAAAAAAGAGTGACAGGATCACAACACGAAATTAAGACTTAGAGTAATACAATAAAATACATATTCTGGAATTCTATACAATTGATACTAGTAAGTGATAAACTTGGCTGTGAAACATAAACTTCCAAGGGGTCAACTCAAAGGGATAAACATGATCAATTACATAAATGTTATTAAATAAAGTCACATTATTTAACTAATAGTCAAGATGGAGATTGGATTGGATTTGCTCATGAGAGCACAGATATTCTGATTAGAAAATCATGGTATCAGTAATATCCTTGGCATAGAGATGAGTTTCACTGGGCTGACCTAAAGTTTTCCATCAAGATAAGCCAATGACCTACAACAAAAACAAAACCGAATAAAGAAACTGTGTGGGATCCTCTGCAACATGGTACAGGTACATAGTTCTCTGTTGCCTGGGCTTAATCCAGGGCACATTTTGGAACATGTAAAGGACCATTTGCATTACATATTTTTCACTCAATCTACCATAAATTCTGATTCTCAGTTGATCAACATTTCAGATAGTTTAAGGGAGTGAATTAAAAATTTTACTCCCTGGAAGTTGGACAGCGCATGTAAATCAGTGGAGTTAGAACACACCCTCACACCATGCACAAAAATAAACTCAAAATGGCTTAAGAACTTAAACATAAGACATGACACCATAAAACTCCTAGAGGAGAACATAGCAAAACATTCTCTGACATAAATCGTACCAGTGTTTTCTTAGGTCAGTCTCCCAAGGCAATAGAAATAAAAACAAAAATAAACAAATGGGACCTAATCAAACTTATAAGCTTTTGCACAGCAAAGGAAACCATAGACAACATTGAAAGACAACCTACAGACTGGGAGAAAATATTTGCAAATGATATGCCTGACAAGGGCTTAACTTCCAAAATATACAAACAACTCATACAACTCAATAACAAAAAAACAAACAACCCAATCAGAAAATGGACAGAAGGCCTAAATAGACATTTCTCCAAAGACATACAGATGGTCAATAGGCACATGAAAAGATGCTCATCATCACTAATTATTAGATAAATGCAAATCAAAACTACAATGAGGTACCACCTCACACCAGTCAGAATGGCCATCATTAAAAAGTCTACAAATAATAAATGCTGTAGAGGGTGTGGAGAAAAGGGAACCCTCCTACACTGTTGGTGGGAATGTAAGTTGGTGCAGCCACTGTGGAAAACAGTATGGAGGTTCCTCAGAAAACTAAAAATAGTTACCGTATGATCCAGCAGTACCACTCCTGTGCATATGTCTGGACAAAACTGTAATTCAAAAAGATACATGCACCCCTATGTTCATAGCAGCATTATTCACAATAGCCAAGACATGGAAACAACCTAAATGTCCATCGACAAATGAATGGATAAAGAAGATGTGGTACATATATACAATGGAAGACTACTCAGCCATAAAAAGCAATGTAATAATGCCATTTACAGCAACATGGATGGAGCTAGAGATTATTGTACTAAGTGAAGTAAGTCAGAAAGAGAAAGACAAATACCATGTGATATCACTTATATGTGGAATCTAAAATATGACACAAATGAACTTATCTATGAAACAGAAACGGACTCACAGATATAGAGAACAGACTTGCGGTTGCCAAGGGGGAGAGAGGGTGTGGGAGGGATCGATTTGGCGTTTGTGATTAGCAGATACAAACTATTATATAGAGAATGAATGAACAAGGCCCTACTGTATAGCACAGGGAACTATATTCAATATCCTGTGATAAACCATAATAGAAAAGAATATTTTTAAAAAAGAGCATGTATATATATATATATATATATGTATAACTGAATCACTTTGCTGTTCAGCAGAAATTAACATTGTAAATCAACTATACTTCAATAAAATAAATTTAAAAATTAAAACAAATTTACTCCCCAGCCATTACCTAGAACCAAACTCTCTTATGCTGACAATTTAAAAAAGCCACATCCTTTAACCAACGGTTAAAATGGAGGGAAGGTGACATTCTGATTTCCTCCATTGGTATAGCTTGGATTTCTACAAAGCGTGACCCAATCCCAGACTGAGTTTTTGACAGCCTTTGTTCTAAAGGAACTCTCATATGTATCTTGAAAACAGATCCTCCGATGCACTGGAGGAGTACTTAACTAATCCTGTATGTTTATATAACAGTCCACTTTTCAGAACCTGAGCTTCCATCACTCTCCAATTAAGCCAGCTGTGCTGCCTAACTTCTGTTTGCTTCCTCAGCTCCACTTTCCTACTTTTTCCACGTTGCTCTCCTCCCTGGGAGGCTCCCTCACCTCACCCTCTAAATTCCCCTTCGTTTTAACCAATGAGGGCCCCTGGCGGGAGATCAGAGGAGGAAGGAAGGAGGCTTCCCTCCTGTGGGAAGGCCTCAGGCTGGCTTTGTCCCTCAACAGTAGGTCACAGCTCCTTGTAGGATGGCCCTTTCTACCCAAAATTCTCATTCTGGGTTCTGGGAATCATCACCTCCCCTCACCCCCTGAGGCCTAGGAATAACAGCTGTTCTGTTACTACTCCTGGGTTATCACACTATTCCTTGTGAGTTCCTCACAAGTTGCCACCATCTTTGTAAATACTCCCTTTATTAAATATTTCTCCAATTACCCTTATTCGAATGTGTCAGCTCTTTCCTGCTGGGTCCCTGACACGCTAGTACATCTTGCTTTCAAAAGCCATGACTTCTTATCTTCCTCAAATGCCATCAGTTTTCATAAAGGTTCTTTTTTTTCTTACATCAGTTTTGACATTTTGCTATTCCAGCTGGAGAAGTACCTTGGATTTTTCCTCAAGCTAGAAGCCAACACAGTACAAAAGGGCTCCTCTGTGGGTGTTCCTCCCACAGGACAGCTGAGTTGTACCACCTCGTCTCGGCGCTCGTGGCTTTTTCTCACTATAAAATTCCTCACCGCAAACAAACACCATATCTATAGATATGCAGAAAACTTAAATGTACATTGAGAGGCCTGATTCCCTCGCCTCCCTCTGGCCTCCAGCCACTGGAGCTGGTCCCACACATCACAGATGGGGAGCAGCTTACTGACACAGCAGTAGCTGTCATGGATTTGCTGAGGTGGGAGATACGTGTTCAAGCGTGAAAAGAACTCAGTAGGTCACATGACAGTGTGAAAAGTCAGAGGTGAGTTCTGACTCAGTTATTCTCAAAATCTCTCTTTGGGAAACTTTGGCTATTGAACTTGATGTACTTTTCCATGGGACAATGGGAGAATAGGAATAAACACATCAACCTACAGAAGTTCAAAAAAATTATCTGTCTAATTGACAAGCACTGGGCTAGAAGGGAGAAGACTTAAGTTCAAGTCCCAACTTTACCACTTTCTCATTTCTGGATGATATTAAACAGCTCACTTATTGAGTCAGTTTTTTCACCTATGAAATTGGGATGATAAAACTTGCCATGTCTATCTCAAATGGAAATTGGATGGACCCAAGAACATAACATATTTGTCTATCTGCCAGCACTTATTGGAAGCCTGCTCTGGGAAGGGCTGGCCAGAGGCGCAGAGGCGGCTGGGGTGGGAGTGGGATGGAGGTGAGGAGAGACACCAAAATAGGCTCTTTTGGAAAAAAAAAAAAAAAAAGAGATTTAAGTCCTGAATTAAAGTAACAACTTAAAGGACTTTTGATGATACTTAATTATCAGCACCTAGTCACCAAATATAACGCACCAAATGATAAAATATAATTACAAAAATAAATGAACAGAGTCAGTGCCAAGTTTGGTCTTCCAGGTTTGGTTCAGGGCAAAGCCAGAAAACAGTGAATAAACAAGGGAACACTGTAGTTTACAGAGTATCAATTTACCTTGGAGAAAGGGCAAATGTTTGGAACTGGGATAGAGCCCATTCAAACAGCAAGACTGAGAGAGGCGGGTAGTGTGTGCTCAAAGAGTCTGATTCTTCTGACAGCCCAAATATATCATTACCCGGCCTCGAGAGAAGGAGTCAAAAGATTATCCCTTTACCCGTTTTTCATTTCCAGCATTCACATGGGTGTAAGACCCAACGTACTTAACTCCTCAGCCAAAAGTCATAGACAGAAAAAGCTGATTTCAGAAGGTCTCGTGAAAAACATAAAAGGATCTTCTAGTGGTGTCACTCACAGGGAGAAAGACAAATTCTTTTCCATAGTCTTGTCAGACAGAAAAAAAAGCCAAAATTTACTAATTTAAAAAGAAAAAAAGAATGCACAGAGATCACCATAAGAAGCAGGTCACGGGGAATATGAAATCTATTGTGTTTAAATGTCATTTTAGGGAGTACCAAACAACTCACCTCGCAGAAGTAGGAGACAATGGGATTGACATATACACACTACTGTATATAAAATAGATAACTAATAAGGACCTATTATTTAGCACAAGGAACTCTACTCGATACCCTGTATTGGCCTATATAGGAAAAGAATCTAAAAAAGAGTGGATATATGTATATGTATAACTGACTAACTTTGCTGTACACCTGAAACTGACACAACATTGTAAATCAACTGTACTCCAATAAAAATTTTTTAAAAAGATATAGCTCCATAAATATAAGGATTAGGTTACTTCTAAATACTCTGTTTCAAACGTACATGTGACAAGAGCTCCCCCTCCTTTCCATCCCTCTCCCTCCTTCCTCCCCCACTGCCCTCTGCTGCATGTATCTACAAAGGTTGGACAAGTATTGTCAATTTTCTTAGTCCTCTTGGAAATTATTTCCTTCCATCACCCCGTACAGCTATATCCTTGCCCCACACCTATAGAAAGCCAATATATTTGTATAGCAATGTTATTTATATAATTCCGATGGTGAGTTTACAAACGTTAATGGTTCCATGCTCTCTTAGCATGTAGTTCAGGTTTCTGCATATAACCTCTGATAATGTTATGTGGCAACTTGGCTAGGCTACGATGTCCAGTTATTTGGTTAAACACCAGTCTAGATGTTGCTGTGAAAGTATTTTTTAGATGTGATTAACACTGAAATCAGCAGACTTTGAGAAAAGCAGATTACCCTCTGGAATGCGGGTGGGCCTCGTCCAATCAGTTGAAGGCCTTAAGAGCAAAGTCTGAAGTTTCCTGAAAAGAAAGGAACTCTCCTCAAACCTGCAACACAGAGACTCTGCCTAAGTTTCCAGCCTGCTGCCCTGCAGAACTCTGACTCAAAACTGCAACAACTCTTGCCTGAGTTTCTAGCCTGCTGGCCTGTCCTACAGAATTCAGACTTGCCAGCCTCTAAAACTGTGTGAGCCAATTCCAGTTCCTTAAAATAATTTCCCCTCCCTCCCTCCCTTTTCTCTCTCTCAGACATACATATTTCTCCTATTGGTTCTGTTTCTCTGGAGAACACTGACTAAAACACAATTACCCTTTCTTCACATGACATTCTTGCAACCATGCCTTCCTTAAAGTAAATACATACATGGTTCTTTGTTTTAAGAAAAGTCTGTGTGCTGCAGATGAGTCTGTAGATGTTCTCTGTGACCACACAGGAAAGATCAGGCATATGCATCACTGTATGGGGTATTGGCGCGCAATCCTTAGCTGGCGGGTCTACAGCTGGAGGATGACCAAGCTGTTGGCAAAAGCCTCTGGGAAGATTGATCCTAGGGAACTAGAACACAGTGCTGAAGATCTCAAGGGAGATTGTTTATCTCCCAGCACTCATAACAAGTTTTGTTAACAAGAGACAGTAGGTGAGGTACGATGAGAAAAGGTGTCTTTCTAATGCTCCCTCAGATTTTGAGAATATGGCCTACTGCTCTCCAAAACAGTGTGGGAGCTGAGAGGAGGTGTGGCTGGCTGATGTGAGGGCAAGAAGCCAATTTGTAGATGGTGTGTCATCTTGCATATACTATCAGCCTACTTTCATTTTTGAAGACCAGGTTTTAATTTTTTTTTTTTTTTTTCAGGACAGTCTTGATTTTGGTCCTACGATCAGATTATGTATGCATCAGAAGATGTCTCCAGGTTTTTGGTCTGGAGAATATGGCTATCTTATCATATTGCTTCTGTGATCACCTTCCTGTCTCCAGGATTTTCTTTATGCTACTCTCCTCAGTTAACTTGGCTGGCCTCTCACCCCCTTTCTCCACCTTTCCAGACTATGAGCTTCCTTTAATGCCTGTCTCAAATCGCACTTCTCAGGACCGCAGTATGACTTTTGTGGGCCTTAGGCACTTTTGCCTTCACGGGCTCCTTCTCTCACTAAAAACAAAACAAAACAAAACAAAACAAAACAAAACCCTAAAAATTTGCTTCACATCTGCATTGGCAGAAAGAAATATAATCCACACCAGAATATAATCCACATAGGAATATAATCACTTTTTCTTTTAATTTTGAAAGAAATTCAAAGCTTCTCATGGGCCTTTTAAAATATCATGGGCCCTGGGCACTCTGCCTCCTGATGCTGCTGGATGATAAGCCATCCTCGTTCCTCATCCATAAAAGTATCCTATACAGATGCCTCTCTCTTAACTTATTAACATAGAGAGGCTCAAATTCAAATCCCAGCCTCTTCACTTTCTAACTATAAACCAGAGCAAGTGAGTCAAACTTTCTGGACATCAGTTTCCTCCCTTGTGTAATTCTTACCTCATACAGTTGCCATGGTAACGTGAGAGCCTGTACATACAATGCTTAGTACCTGGTCCGGAGTAAATGCCCATAACTGGTAGCTATTTATATTTAACCTGACATTGGTCATCAACTATCTTGATTTAACTATCACACTATTATCTACCTTTTCACTTATGTTTAACTCCTTTATTAAACTGTAAACTCCTAGAGGGATGGGACTAAGTTTTAGACCAGCGGTTCTCAAACTGCTGTGCATCAGAATCCCCTGGGGGAAGTGTTGAAACACAGACGGCGGGGTCCCACCCCGAGTTCTTGATTCGGGAGGTATGAGGTGAGGCAGGTAACATGCCTTTCTAGCAAGTATCCAGGTGGTGATGAGGCCTGCTGGTTTTAGGGCCCCATTTAGAAAACTACTGTTTTAGATAACTCTGCACCCTCCCCAAATCTAGCACAGAGAAAAGCTTTCCAATACTTCAGAGTAAATTATTTAGGCAAAAGGTAACACACAATCCAGTGGGAAAAAATCTCTCCCCTCCCGCAGCTGTGAGAAGATTTCCATTACTTCAGGGGCTGAGCAGAAAGAGATGAGCAAAGAAATCTCATTAAAAGAAAAGGGGCCAGTGGCACAATTGAACACTGTCATCTGTTGGGTTTCAGGGGCATGTGCAAAATGCAGACAAGAAGCCAAATAATAGCTCAGCCAACTCGAGGCTGCCTGTGTTCTGAGCTCAATCTATAACAGTGCCAGCAGGGCTTCTGGGATCCATCTGCTACTCTCTTTTTGACAACAGATCTGAGGTCCCTCTGGAAGGAAATAGCTTGACAGGAAGAAAGAAAGATTAGGCCAACTTAAAATGTCTGGATTTATGAAGCTGCGCTTGAATATGGCACAGCTTTTAACTCTTTATGGCACTTTGCTAACCTTCAATATACCCCTGCTATTCTTTCTGATTTCTCTGTCCCTTTCATGGAGAAATGTGAATGCCAAAGCTCTCCTGGACACTTTCTATTTATACATAAATTAAGGTCACAGGATTCAATAATGAAGGAAGCCTTGAGATCCTCCAGCCCAATGCACCGATTTTATGGATAAGGAAAATTAAGCCTAGGGTTAATCCTAAAATACGTAACTGGTAGTGGTAGAGCCAGGCTGGAATCCAGCTGCCTTGACTTGCAGTGGGTATGTAGTGTGTATAATCCTTTACGCTCCTAAAATGAGTAGGAAAAAGATATCCTAAATGTCCATCAACAGAGGAATGGATAAAGAAGATGTGGTACATATAAACGATGGAATACTACTCAGCCATTAAAAAGAATGAAATAATGCCATTTGCAGCAACATGGATGGACCTAGGGATGACCATACTAAGTGAGAGACAAATATCATATGATATCACTTGTATGTGAAATCTAAAAAAAATGATACAAATGAACTTATTTACAAAACAGAAACAGACTCACAGACTTTGAAAACAAACTTACCGTTACCAAAGGGGAAATGTTGAGGGGGGGAGGGGATAAATTAGGAGTTTGGGATTAACATATACACACTACTATATATGAGATAGATAATCAACAAGGTCCTACTGTATAGCACAGGGAACTCTACTCAGTATTCTGTAATGACCAATATGGGAAAAGAATCTGAAAAAGAATGGATATATGTATATGAATAAATGAATCACTTTGCTGTACACTTGAAACTAACACAACATTGTAAATCAACTATACTCCAGTGTAAAATAAAAATTAAATTTTAAAAAATGAGTAGGAAAAAGATATCTTTTCTCCACTACATTTTAAGGAGGAAACATGATTTTCTCCTTTACTTAGGTTACTTTTCACAACATGCCCTTTTGTCCCTGGAAGCAGGAGGGCTTTATCAGAGCCACTGAAGAGAAATAAACCACTGTAAACAGTTTTAGCAGGGCCTGGAAACTTGGGGGCAGGGACAATGTCCACTGGTTACCCAGAAACTTGGCCAGAGCAGATTCTCAAAAACCAAGTGGTGAATGAACGAATGAATGAATTTCTGGTTTGATGGTTATTTGCCAATTTTTCAGTCAATTAAGGAATGAATGTTTCACATTAAGATTTTAAGCCTGCTGTGGATTCTCTTCTTTCTTTATTAGTAAGTGAGATGCTTACATGAAACCACAATCACCTTTTCTGTACGATAGGCAGTGTGTCTGCTGGAAAAGTACAGGCTTTGGAGGTGGAAAATTTTGAATCCCAGAGTGTTCACTCTGTTTACTTAATTCTAGGCAAGTTATAGAAATTTTCTGAGCCTCAACTCCCCTCCCCCAACCAGTATGTGTAAAATAAAGATAATAATACTTACTACTTGAGGGTTTTTGTACAGATTAAATAAGATAACGTGTGCAGACTGCC
Organism: Balaenoptera ricei; assembly: GCF_028023285.1. Lineage (NCBI taxonomy): Eukaryota > Metazoa > Chordata > Mammalia > Artiodactyla > Balaenopteridae > Balaenoptera > Balaenoptera ricei. The sequence continues at coordinate 79,591,931 of NC_082644.1, forward strand.
TTTCGCTATGAATAAATGTGTGTGTCCTCTCCCCTCCAGCACCAACTGCCTATTTAAGGGTAGTATTAGGTATTGAGTAGGTGAAGTAAGTATAAGTATCAGGAGAGTAAGTATAAGACTTTGGTTGGAAACTGAAGGGACTTTTTTTGGCTGAAAAGGTACACAAATCATCATCATCATCATCATTATGGTTACCCAGCAGCTGCTTTTATGGATGATATGCTTTGAAATAAATATAAGCAAAGCTCCTATCACCTAGGTATTCTTCACATTCCATAATCCCTCACCATTTCCCCAGTTTCCAATTAAATAGTTTTCAGGAAAAAAATAAACTGAGCTTTTTGCTTACCCTTTTGTTCTTGGTTTCCTTGTCCTGGGCTCAAGAAACTCTGTCTCCTCCTCCATTTCCATTTCAGGGATTATGTTTTTCTGAGAAGACTGTGGTGAGAGCATTTCCCATTCACTGTCATGGGTGACAGCCTGCAACATAACTGTATCGGGGCCAGCGCTGCCTCGGCTCATGTTCTTCCACGATTGGCTGCCCAGGCCAGAGGCTTCCTCTAGTGCTGAAGATTCTAGAGGCTTCATGTCTCCCAGAATCTGCATTTGGGGGCCCTTGCCCAAGCTGTGATCAGAGGCTGGCTCCACAACCTTGCCAGACCATCCAGGCCCTGAGTCCCTAGTCTCCGATGATGGGTCACCAACCTCACTACGGCCCAAGACCATCCAACTCTGGTCTTGCCTAGGGCTTTCAAAAGATGATCTCTTATCATCTTTGGAAGACATTCTCTCTGCAGAAAGATGGTTTCTTGCATTTAAGGAAGCAGGTTGATGTGTGTCTGGGAAGCTTGCTAACTGAGTTCCTGGCAGCCCCGTTTCTTCGGAATCTATGTGAAACTCTTCTAATTCCGACGTGATTTCTCTTGCCTCACAGGCCTCTGGCTCTGGCGGTGAATTTTCTTCGTGCTTTACAAGTATGTAATCCATGTGTAGTGCAGGATGATCTTCATTCTTCTCAGTGTACCTTTCTTCCCCGTATTCTGATTTTACCTGCTCAGGCTCTTTGGTAGGAATTATTTTTTCTTCTTCCAACTCTAATAACCCCTTGCTGGCACCTAGAAGTGGAAGATGAAGGTGAGAAGGAGAGAACAAGGCTTAATTAACATACGGTGTGACTTGTGATCTTCGCAAACGATCTATCTAAAGAGAGATAGTTTAAAAAACATTTTTATTTTGTAGAGCTGTTTAATTTTCTCAGACCCTCTCAAAGATACTTATTAGACAAGCGGTAGAAATTACTGCAGTAAGGCAGAACTTGGTTAAGCACGCACTGCAAATGTAGTTAGTTCCTCTATAGCCACATTGGTAGGAAAAGTGTGTTTTACAAATGCATTCATTGAACGAAAGCAGCAATTTCTTGAGGGTGGAGGAATGAAAGGTTTCTTACCAGTTGGTGGTCCTATGTCTCCACCTGCTGGTGAATCTGAATGATCTGTTTCTACTTCCCAGTCAACGTTCGATGGAGACAACTCAATGTTGGCGTCGACTCCGACAGGCAAAGAAACTGACTCAGGGTCTTCATGAACATGCAGCAGCTGGCATTCAGGCTGTCTGTTTGTGGCCTCAGCGTGGTTTTCCTTGTTTCTTTCATCAGGAAGGGCAGAAAGCAATATCTCTGCGGCTTTGCTCCCCAGAGGCGCATTCTCTGGAGTCCCAGCTTCCTCTGTGGTTTCGACACCAGGAGTAGGTTCCGTGAGATAGGACAAATCAAATGGAGGTGTGTAAGGTGCAAGCCCTTGCTTCAGGGCATCTTCTTCCAAGGGAGGGTCACCACCATAGACAAAGTGTTCAGGCTCTTTCATTAAATCTTCATCAATATTTTGGCCCATGACTTCATACTCAAAATCACCCCACGAGGCTTCAGAGGAACAGATATCTTGTTTCCCTGCCTCCCCATCAAATTGCATTTCAGGATTTCCTTCTGATAATGTCAGTTTACTCACATCATCTATTGTTCCCGTGGATGTGTTGAGACCTGAGGCATCGCTGAAACTGTGGTCAAAGGCAGCTTCGCTGACATCCAGACAAATGTCCGAGGCTAGCAAAGTATCAGGAACTGTGGCAGGATTCTCAGTGGCAAAAGCTTGCTCACGGTCCGACGGGACCCCTGCATCGGTCTGACTCTCAGGAGAAAAGTCTTCTGATATCCAAGAGCTGTTGCTATCCACAGTTGGCTCTGGGTGAGTTACACAAATATCAGTTTCCACGTTTTCAATCATTGGGATTGTTCTGTCAGTGGGTTCCAAAATTGGTGCTGTATCTGGGTTGGCTCCCTCTTCCGACGCTTTTAAACTTGTAATGTTTTCACCGTTTATTTCGGAAGGTTCAGGAGAACCTTTGTGAGAGGCAGGTTGAGATGAGTCATTTGTGTTTGCCTGCTCGCTGATCCGAGGCAGCGGAATTGCGTTTTCAGAAGACAGTTCTGAAGTACATGGGACAAATTCCTGCGCCAGCTCCTGACTGGGTTCTTCATCTCTCTCTGGCTCGGTGGGATATAACTCACCGGATTCCCCTTCAGGTCCCATCCCAGCACTGATGTGCTGCTTAGTCTCTGGCTTTGCTTCATAATCATGACATACATCAGGGCTGTTGGAAGCCTGGGAATTGCTGTCATGGTCACAGTGAGTCAGTATATCAGGATTCTCACCATCTGTCTTCACACCGAAGGGTTGTTTCACATCCATCCACAAGTCGGGTGAAGCTGAGGCCAGTTGCCCACCCTCTTGGAAGTTGCCGTGTAAAATATCTGGAACAAACGCACCTTGGGGGCCCTCACTAGGGGTAGAGTCGTCCCATTCAGAGCCTGACTTCTTTATCAACTGGGTGGAAGAACTGACAGCAGGGAAATCTTCAGAGGCAATGCTTGAATCTGTCATTTCACTGGGGTGTGATTTTTCTTCTTCCCACCAATTTGTTTCTTGACACTCAGGAGTTGATACATTAGATATAATGCATCCATCTTCATCTGTGTGAGTAAATGTTGGGTCTGGCTGATTCCAGACAGACAGCACTGTATTCTGACACTGCTCTTGGGTAGATATTTCAGAGGTGAGTTTGTCACTGGCAGAAGACATGGTTTGTTCTCTGGAATCCTTGTCTTTAATTTGGTCCAGTAGTACAAGCTGGCTAAGCTGACCAGCTTCTGGGTCTGGCTGCCTTGGTTGAATGTTCCAAAGTTGCTCGTGGGCATTCTCCCCATTATTATCCAGAAAGCGTGACTCATGTTCATCACTGAAAGGATTGGTACAGTGCGTTTCCAGGGATTCAGTATCACCCGGAATGGGTACTCCCCAGGGACCCGCGTTTTGGCGTGGTGAGGAATTCATCTCCAGCACAGCACTTGAGTTAGATAATTCCCCTTCAAATGCCCTCTCAGTTGGTCGCCCTTCCTGTAGGGAGGCGTTCCACCACTCCGTGCTCTCAGCTGAGAAGCCAGCCATTTCCAAATTAGAATAATTTTCATTCTTTAGTTCAGCTTTGGGAGATATTTGCCATATGACATCTCCCGTCCTCCCTGTTTCTGGAGAAGACCTCGTCTCCTTCTCCACTGCTGTAACCTGTACTTCAGTCTCCTTTAGTGGCAAGAAATTCCAATGATCAGGGCTGCTTTGTTGATTGTCACAGAATGGGTTTGACTTATTCTCATTCTCTGCTGGTTCTGGACTGCCTATATAGGCAGAACATTCCTCAGACTTGGGATCAGCTGTGGCCAAGGACTTATTAGATCCATTCAATGAACCCCAAGCTCTGAGTTCACTCTGAGCAACCTGGCAAGTGGCTGAATGGATCTCTTTCTCCACTGACTCTTCATCGCCTACACTATCATCATCAGAACCTGAGCTTGTTGAAGTGAACTTGGCATCCTCTTGCTGCACAGTTTCAGGAATATCACATTCACTTTTTTCCTGATGGCTGACCACTAGATTTCTTTCCTGATATACATCTAAATATTCAGAATATTTGCCTGTTTCAGGGCTAGACAAAGAGGAAAAGGAATCACCATCTACTGAGTCATTCCAAATCTCTAAATATTTAGGAACATTGTGATCTAAGCTCTTTTCAAACTTGTCCATTCTGTTTTTCTCCAAACCCTTCATTTCGGTAATTACTTCTACTTGACCATCAGTAGTAATTAGTTCAGATTCTTGGTAATTCTGTGTACTCCAATCATCTTGGTTTTCCTTCTGATGCCCAGTATTGGGTCCTTGGTCCCAGGAAGGCAATGCAGACGAAGAGTCATTTAGGTCAGGACTGGATGCACTTGAATGTGTATACTCACTAGAAATACTGTCTCTGTCATCATTTCCTGATAAATTGGCTCCTGGAGGGCTGTTTTCAGTATTCTTAACTTCGAGATTCTTAGTTATCTCAGAACTTGTGCAGCTGACCTGCATATCACTGTCTCTAGGGCCATCCCAAACGTCAAGTGCTTGGGGACATCCATAAGGTAGGTCTTGGTTCATTCTCTCCGGCTCCAGAATGTTACATTCTTCAGCTTCCTCCACATCCATTTCAGGTAGATATATACTTATTGTGGAATTCAGCCTACCTGAAATTTCAGTAGTTTCACCTGAATTTCTGTGACTCATGAGGTGCTCTTCGCAGGTCTCTTTTGCCTGCAGGTGATCTATGGACACCTCTGTTTGCACATCACAGGGGTCTGGAGTGTAAGACCCCTTCTCATGCTCTAATACCTCCTGGGGTTCCTCAGTTTGAGGACTGGAAGTGACCGAAAGAGAGCTGATTTTGCCTGATTCATTGGAGATTTCTGGATGATCAGATGCAGCTGGGGAAGGGCACTCCTGGCCACCTTGCCCTTTTCCAGAAGCCCCTGAGGTTCCATCCATCGGCTCCTCCTCACTGGGGCACTCCCTATCGGTGGCTCCATGGGATTCCTTCTCACTTTCCTTTTGTCCATAACTGGGACCCCTCCAGGGATCTGAGCATGCAAAATGCCCTGAATTCTCAAGTGTGGTCACCAAATACGCCATATCACTGGGTGGGGTTCTCCTGCATGTGTCCTGCTTGTCAGGATCAAGTGTTTCTGACTCACTGGCTCCAGAGGCTTCCAGCATGTCTGGGTTGTGACTGTCCTGAATTTTTTCTAATGAGCTGGAAGTTTCAGGGGGTGATTTGCTTTGTTCTGGATCTGTAACATACGATGGGCCAGGTAACATTAATGATGACACGGCGTTCTCTCTCATAACGGAATCCCAAATACTATCTGCGATCAGCTGCCCGCTTTTCTCATTCAGCATGTGATAATCGTTGGGAGCAGCGTCCAAGCTGTGCTCAGAAGAGGCAGGGAGTTCCCAATCTGTCTGATTTGCTTCCTGATACTCCACGGTCCAGGGTTCTACCTGCCTCACTGCGAATCGGGTTTCGGGTTCAGAAGCTTCCGCCGGGTACCCCTGTGCCTGGCCTTCACCGGTGATGGCCATAGCCGCACTGCAGTCATCCCAGTCCAAGTCGTTGTCCATATCCGAGATGGTCGCAGTAGACTGCGTGTCCTCCAGAATCACTCTGTTCCACAAGTCGAGACTGTCGGGGGCCGCCTGGCAGGAGTTAGCGCTGCTGTGCAGAAGAGTGAGCTGTCGGTTTGTCTCATTGTACAGCTGCATCATGCTGGGGTCATCGTAGCTGGACTGGCTGCTTTCCCCAATGTCATCCTCCACGGAGGTGTTCTGATCATCTGTGGGCTCTGCCTGGAGTAAATCTTTATCTGGGCTATGAGTGGCATTTATTTCAGAGCTACCATCTGCGTGAGGTGAAGCCCACATTTTCAGGTTCCCAGGACCCGAACTAATACTATCTCTAGGTGGCTGCTCTGGGGACTGAGGAGGCATGTCAGCGTCCCCTGAGGTACAGTTAGCATCTTGTGACTTGAAACCTGCCTCTTTAGCAAACGGCTTGTCTTTGGTTTCTTTTTCGTCTCCGGCAAATGTTGGTGAAGTATAGGAGTCAGAAGTGGAGTAGTTGGTATCTAAGGGGGATGGCACCGAATCTTCCCCTATGTTGGAGGCACTGTAATCGGAACATTTATAGGATAAGAAGGAATCTTCCCAAGGTGCTAGGACATCTGACCCTCCTTTCTTGTTACCCTCCTCAAAAAGGTTCCAGGAATCTACATTTTCGTACACCTTCCCCCTAATTTTTGGATCCACGAAACCATTCTGATCATCCTTGACTGGCTTAGAACTAGTCCATGCATGATCCAGATCAGATCTGGGATTTCCAGATACAAGAATATCGTCCCCGGAGTCATGGTTCTTCTTGCCCCAGATTTCTGGAACTGCTTCACTATTTGCGTCGCTGTGCGAAATGTCTATGAGGTCTTCTGAAGGGAAAGAAAACCCGCTTTTTGCCATGGCCCACTCGTTTGGGTCCCTCACAGAAGGTGTCTCACCACTCATCGGGTGCAGATTCCAGGTATTTTTCAAAGCTTCGACGTCATCTTCTTTAGCAAATGCTCTCCAGGCTGGGAATGACGCTGCAGCAGCTGGTTCCCCGTCATCCGTGGGATTTCCCCATGGCTCAGGCATGGCTGTGGGTGAGCGATCAGAACGCCACAAAGCAGCAAAGTCTTCTATCAGGTGGTTTGTTCCCTGAGGAAAAGCATTCGGCAAACGCGAGTTTTCAGGGGACATATCCTGAAACCGCAAGTTTTTCTCATTTTGGTCTTGAATATTATTGCTGCCAAGCCCAGGCTGACCAAATTCTGACTCCCAGGGACTTGACTTTGGGAAGTTTAGAGTCTTGGGTTGAAATATAGAATCTGAGGCTCTCCTATCAACTGGGCTTGGCTTATGATCTTTCCATGACTCGGGGCTCTGGAAGACAGATTCCTGTTCACTGGAACTCCATGCATCTGCAGTGTTTCTAGAGTCAATTTCCAAACCACCCCACCAGCTGCTGCACCGTGCCTGGGTTGGAGGTGGCCCAGTGTGACCCGTGTTGACTGTTTTGGGGGTCATATCTTCTGAAGAGAGTAGAGCTGGTTCTTCAGTTGATGGTGAGTTTTCCACAAAGCTATTCATAGGTGTTGGTGGGACCCTCCTTCCAGCATTTTTCAGACTTTCTGGTGAAGGAGATTCATCTTCCACAAACCCTGTCAGGCTCAAATTTCTTTCAGAATTATCACTGGGACTTTCTTGTCTCTGGACAAACTCCTCATCAAATTCCACAAGGCTATCTTTGCCAGTCCCTGACAAAAGAGAACTGGATGAATAATTCGACACGTCCATCCCTATCTCATCAAGTCTTTTAGGCCCCGTGGCGAGCTGTCCTTCTGATGAATCGCTGTTGGGGAAGAAGTCATCTGTTGGGGAGTAGTCTGCAGAATGGGAAGATGGTTGGGACTGCCCAGAAACCATGGGTGCTGGGTCAAAGTTGAAAAGGTCAAAGGATTCACTGTGTTCTCCAGAAGGGGCATGCTCCTCTGCTACTGCCCCTTCAGGGATGGGACTGTAGGAGTCAAATCCTGGGAGGAGGCTGTGGTGAGGCCCAGCACCTTCTCCCACTGGACTGTCATCACTGAGGAAAACTGAGCTCTCCTTGGATGAGCGGCTGCTCCTAATGGTGGCCAACCCGCTATCCGGGCTAACGAGGTCCACATTGACATCCACCTGGGCCTGGTTTGAATCGCTGAGATCGGGAGGGTTTTCCATGAAATTCACGGAGCTGGGCTGTGGCTCTATGTCAGAACCATACAACTCCATAATCCCGGAGGACCCCTGGGAGAGCGGGGCGCTGCCTGCCACTGCTTCTGTGGAGGATGTCCGGCTGTTAGAGGCCATCTCTGGACACCTCCTATTGATGACTTCCTTGACCAGGAGAACCACGTGATCACAAGTCACTGAAGGGTTCTCCTGCTGATACACCAGAATCTCGTCACAGCCACATTCAAAGGGCTCCAGCTCCAGGCGAGGGTTCTGGCACTCTTCCAGTTCACAGCAAATCTGTCGGGGAGGCACAGGGATTTGTGTGAGCACTCAGGCTCTCTTAGCTCTTTGCAATTTGTCTTTCTTAATTTTTTGTAATGTAAAATTAATCTGTGTTCATCTGTCTAGAAAGAAGACTGAGAACTGTATAACATAAAACATGGAAAGTCCCACTTAATATACCACCAATGCTTTCTTTAATCCTACCAAATTGGCTTTTTGTTGAACCCAAAATCATTTAAAACCTCTCCTCAGTGTAACTTAATACCATCTTCCAACAGGAGTAAAATTCAACTTTGCAAAAGCCAGAGATAATGCTGGTTGCTGACAAAACTAGGGGAAAAGTATTGGAATAAGGGAAAATGGAGCAGAAGGAAGGCTCTTGTTGGTAGCAGGTAGCCAGGACCTGCTTTAACCTCTGAAAGCCTCAGAAGGCAAAGGAGAAAGTAGGAAAGAGAAAGCAGCTACCAGGGACAGCTTTCTCAACGGCACTCAGGCCCCAACTGTCTCTTCCTGCCCCAGGAAGCATCTGCACGGGACCCAGAACAGACAAAGCTGCCTTGGAAGGCAGGGAGATGTGTGATGGTCAGTGTGAGGCCAAAACTGGGCTGTAGCTCTATGATTTTTTTAGGAAATGTTGAAGATATTTTGCACACTGGGCATTTGAAATGGCCCCGTAGGATTAGTGGAGGTAATAATAATAACAACAACAATAATAGTAACAACTACAGAGCTCACATAGATAGTAATAATAATAATTAACATTTATTGAATGCTTTCATATGCCAGGCAGTTCTAAAGGTTTTATGTGCATTATCTCCTTTAATCCTCACAATAATTCTACAAGGTAGAAACTTTTTATCCCCATTTTTCCAGTGAGGAAATAGAGAGACAGGAAGCTTAAATAACTTGACCAACAACACACAGCTAACAAGGGATGGAGCCACATTTTGAACTCAGGCAGTCAAGCTGCAAAGGCTGACCCTTAACCAACTATGACCACATGGCCAAAGAAGGATTCCTCTAGAGCAGTCTTGACTTTGTGTTGCTCAAGATTTCAAGGAGATGTCTCTTGGGCAAATGGGTGGGGAGGGTTGGGGTGGGGGCTGAGGAGAGACAGGGTGGAGTCAACTCAAGGGCTTCTAACCTCTTCATCCACTCTTCTACTTCTGTCTGTTTTAGATTAACCAATTTTTAGATTGATTTGCTACAAAAAGTGATTGGAAAACCACTGTATTGGAGGCTTAGGAGACCTAAGTCCTGTCCCTAGGAAACCCGTGACCAAAGATAAAATTCAGCTTTGAAACTCAGTGCAGAGCAAAGCACTAAAAAAGCCACAGGCTGGTGATGCAATTCACAGATGTATGTGGGTCAGAAGGGTACCAAAAGCATCTGCAGCAGGAGAAGGGGGCTCATTCATATCTGGACTTGAGAGGGCACAGAGAGGCTGGAGAGTGACTTCAGTCATATATCAAGAAATGGATCTCTTGGGGGACAGAAAGTGAGGATGTCAAAGAAGGGAGTTGAGACTTCACCTCTAGCCACCTGTGGGTAGACCAGTTGTCTAATCCATTAGTGAGGAAAGATAAGTGATGAAACCGTTCTATGTCCATGTCATCCATATTATAATGAATTACATATGTTCTCATATTAGTTATTAAATACACCTGCTTTGGCATACCCACTGCCCTATTTTCATTAATGTTGTCTATTTCTTATATTTCCAAAGCCTTGGGTTAAAAGACTCTGTTCTCAACCAAGAAGATCTGACTGATTACCCAATCAGAATTTTAGTACCTGGAGAAAAACGTTTTTGTTTTGTTTTTTATTTTTTTAACATATATGAATGTTTTTCTCAAGACATATCCAAGGTGTCAGGGTGGTTGTAGTCAAAAAACTAACTTGGATTAAAGCTTCAGATCACAGTTACTAAACACTGGACAACAAACAGATGTTTAGTCAGGGACTAAACTTCGTTATCACCAGGTAGCAGTCCTCAAGGAAAACGGTACCCAAAGGAGGACTAGCCCTTATTGGGTAAAAAAGATATGATCTTTCTCTTTATGAATTTAGCCTAGAAAAGAAATGGTTATGGGGCTCTTTTAAAATGCCCCTATGTGGAGTGAAGGGAGTCAAAAGGTACAAACTTCCAGTTATAAAATAAACAAGTCATGGAGATGTCATGTACCGCATGGAGACTATAGTTAATAATACTGTACTGCAGATTTGAAAGCTGCTAAGAGAGTACAGAATAGTCCTCATCTCAAGAAAAAAACTGTCATTATGTATGGTCATGGATGTTAACTGGACTTATTGTGGTGATTATTTCACAACATATACAAACATTGAATCATTATATTGTACACTCGAAATATAATGTTATCTGTCAATTATTCCTCAATTAAAAAAAAAAAGGCCAACTTTTATCTCATTGACAATTCTATTTAGATGATTTTTTGGTAATACAGCATCAAAACTAAAAACTAAAAATCTGAATTTAAGCACTGATAAATAAATAAATAAATAAATAAATAAATAATTAACATGTGCAGAATACCCCCAACATTTCTTAAAACTCAAACTCTAGGACCTTATCTCTTGGACCAATTTCTTTAAGTCACCAGTCCATGGCCGTCTTCCACCACATGTTCTGAGAGCCAGCAGGAGGGGATGCAGTGAAATGTGCTGGGTCAAGGAGGTCCTTACCTGACTGCACAGCTCTAGGTTCTCAGAGTACACAGCGATCTGTCGTCTGGGCTGCTGCTCCTCCGACAGGTAGTTGGCCAAGAGGATGAGGACATCAAAACCGAACTTGTCTGAGAATGCTTTCAAATCACTGGTGATACTGCTGTGAAACGTACAGTCCTGAAACAACAGTCAATTTGATATTAATGTCAAACTGCCCAGCTCTGGGGAGTTGTGCCACAAATTTGTCCACTCTTAGGATGTATTACCACTGATACTTATTATTAGATGCAAATGAAATAAACACTTTGCTTTGAGAAAGTTTGGAAATTTTCATGCTATGGCTTAAAATATACTTTTGCTTTTTTTGTTTTGTTTTCCTAAACCAGGAAAGGAAGGCATCTTTGCTGTTATTATTAAGAATAGTTTAGAGAGGAACAAATAGCTTAACACCTTTTTCCTAAAATGTTTATTCAAATACTGACTTTGTAAAACATACTTTTCCTTTTATTGTTCAAAGGACATAGGAATGTCTGCTGAATATTATTATTGATACAACCCACTAGAAAAATAGGAGGAAGTTATTGTTCTTTTCTATAATTGTTTTCTAATGGTTATCATTAACTCCAAGCAGAATTCCTAAAGATGGATTTAGCTGAGTCTACTGAATGCCTTTTATTCCAGTGTAGAAGTCTAGGAGATTTGTGTTAGGGATGTGATGTCAGATCTGCTTGCTCTAAGTGGTAGCTAAGGAGGAATGAATAACTGTGGAAAAGGGACCCATTACCGCAGAGTACCCAGACCTGTGGCTCACATCATCTCTGGAAATGTTCTGGCCTTTTCGAGTTTTATTAACTACAATGAGAACCACTTTGTCAGCATGGTTGTCTCTCTTTCTTAAAAAAAAAAAAAAAACACTGAAGACCGTATCTTAGCCCCTAGCATAATGCATGGCATATACTAACTAGTTGCTCAAGAAAAGTTTGTTGAATGACTGGAGAGACATACATACAAAATCAACCTGTGCTACATAATCCTTTATCATAGTGTATATATATATAATAGCACATGTAAATGACAATCATATAATCATCAACTGACAGTCCACTGCTCTACTCAGTGAAAATCACTGTGATGTGCATTCAAGAGATATAAAGAATTCTAATTTTTTTCTGCTTACAAAGTCATCAGAATTATGCATGCCACTGGTAAAACATTAAAGCAGTACAGAAATGTGTCCCGTAGGAAGTGGAAGTACCACGTACCTCCTCCTCAGATAACCATTATGAAGAACTAAACAGTGCAGTGCATATAGGTGCAGATTTTTTTCACGTCCAGATTAATGTTTGTATATGGTAGCTCTTTGACACTTGTGGATTTGATATTTGTGGCTTAGACTATTTACCAGCCACTTAAAATTGCCATAATACATGTACTCTGTAATTCTGCTGAGCCAAATCTCAAGGTCGATGAGGTTCCCGAGAGGGCACACAAGAAACCTGGCAGTTGGGCGGGCCCAGCCCATCACCAACTTCCATGCCTCTAGGAGCCTTGTTGTCCACTCCTGAGGCCACTACTCTCATTAGGCATCTTCAGTTACAAGGTGCACATGGGAATTCACAAAGATCTCAGGATATATTGCTGATGAATTCAAAGGATCTATCGTACTGACTTGGTAATGAAATTTATCATGCTCAAATACAATAGATTTGGAAGTATGCACACGGTCAGCTTTCATGCTTTTATTGTCCAAGTGTCATAATAATAATAATCTTTAAATAGGTACTTCAAAAAAATTAAAAGAAGTAGATATTTAGAGTGAGCTTTTTTAAAAAAAAATTGGACCTCCTATTATACACAATGTGCATTCAATAGATAAAATTATTTCAAATCATCATTGGTATTAACCATCAACAACCTCAATGCTGAGGTTTTGCCATTAAGAATTGTAAATGAAGACATGGTCCCAAAGGAAAACAATAATGGACAACTCCACGTACATCTTATCTCCAGTGACTGAAGGCTTTGGCACAAGAAGACTTACAATTTTCCTTTCAAAATATTTTTTTCATTATGTACATAAACTTATCCCCCCCAACATATTTATAAACGCTTGAAAGAAGACACACCATTTCTAAGAGATTTTCACATACAATAACAATTATCACGACACTCCGAGCTAGGTCACTCAAACAAGAGAAGGCTGGTTTTACTGGTACCTCAGCACAAGATTAAGATTCAGTAGAATAAGCATTATTCAAAGCCATACTTGTGGAACATTTGCTATTCAAAAATGTTGGCTGAGCTCCAACCTGTTTGGATTTGTCTGTGTTAGGGACTTCCGTGGTGGTCTAGTGGTAAAGAATCCGCCTTCCAATGCAGGGGACGTGGGTTTGATCCCTGGTTGGGGAACTAAGATGCCACATGCTGTGGGGCAACTAAGCCCATGTGCCACAACTACTGAGCCCGCACGCCACAACTAGAAAGAAGCCCACACGCCGCAACGAAAGATCCCACATACCTCAACGAAGATCCCACATGCAGTAACAAACACACAGCGCGCGGCCAAAAAATTAAAAAATTAATTAATTAATTAATTAAAATTATGGCTCTAGGATCTTGCTAAACTCAAGTCCAGCGGCAGTGGCACTGTCAGGCATCTTGTTAGAAATATGGAGTCCCAGGTCACACCCCAGACCTACTGAAGCAGAATCTGCATTTCCCACAAATCCTAGGCAATTCAAATGCACATGGAAATATGAAGAGCACTGCTCTAGGGAGCCATTTTTAATTCATCTATTTTCCTATGAACCAATCCTCTGGGCTCTCTCAATGCTGTCACGGGACTTTTACTGACTCAGGCCCTTAGCTCCTTGCTCCTCACACCACCCTCATCATAAACATGACCCTGGGGTGTGTCTTTCTGGGCCACTTTGTTAGAGGTTCTCATTTAGCAGCCCAGGATTGGGTCCAAGAATCTGTAATTTCATTATGTACCTCAAGTGATTCTTAGAATCAAGCTGCTTTGAGTAATATTTCCCCAGTTTTCCTCTGGGTGGCCCCGAATTCCACAGGATCACATGAGGTATTGATAAAGCACAGATTTATGTGAAGCATTTAGGCATATTAGAGAAATAAAATACTTACATTTTACAGTCACCCCAAAACAGACTGTCAACAACTATGTCCTATCCACCCTAATAAATTTGCCCAAACCAGATTTGATCTCACTGGCTTTAGGATAATGTCAATGTTTAAAATTTTCATGTTTAAAACAGAATCAAACAAGGGAATGAGTAAGATTCTTCAGGAATCCGGGAGGCAGGGTCTGTTTGTTCTACTTTTATGCCGGTGCTGTTTGCATAGGACATAATTTATTATTGTCTTCTAGCTACGCAGGGAGTCATGTGCTGTAACAGCTCTTATGTTGCTGACAAGTTAGGCTGGCCCTGAATAAATACCACTTCATCATCAACACAACCCAACTGTAGACACAGGTTGGCATTTTATTCCTCCCATCTGCCTTCTACCTGATAAATTACTGTTTTAGTTACGAGTATACAAATACTATTTGTTAATCTGCTCAAACGTCTCCATAATGTTTTCCCTACCTTAAGTTAAAATTATATATATATATATATATATATATATATATATATATATATATATCCCACTCAATTTGCCAAAGGTTTAGAAAAGAAAGGAATCCTAACTTCCTTTACCACCTAACCCCACCATCCAAACTTCCGCATTTGAAATATGACCCCAGCCTGAGATTGCTGCATGGAATTTAGGAAGTTACTTTACTAATCATTACACCTGGGAAATGACTGGCCAAAACCCAGACTATTCCAACACATCAGTTAGGAAGAATGGGAAAGTGCTCCCTGTCAGTCTTTTGTCACTCATGGATGCAGAGATTAGATCATTAAACATTTTTAGAGGTCACGAGTTCTTTTGCTTCAGTAATTCCTGGTTTTGAAACGAGTAGGAAGACCTGAAAATGTAGGGAGAAAAAGGCTTTTGTTATTTCCTGGCCAAAAGCAAGGTGTAGATCTCAAGGGCCCTAAGAAGAGGTCGATGATCATAAGGACAAAGGTCAGGAAAACAGAAATGATAGGGCTCTATTTTAACTAATATGACAACCAAGATAGTGATAGTGTCCAACAGATTTACTACATTAGTGGTTGAAAGTACTTGGACAAATGCAGTGGAAAATTCCATTCTCTCACAAAATTCTATTTTATTGATATTTCTTATTCCATTGCTCTGAAAATTTTAGTTTTTATTCTATACACTGATAGCTTTAGTGCATCACATGAAATACAAGTGATCTAAATAATGTCTTATAAACATCTGAGTCCTTAAATGTGCATATTCTTTGAAAGAGAAAAACCCACTCTCCTTACATTGCTCATATATTTGTATTTCTATTGTCTTCTGAATCCCTCCTGTCAGGTTTCTGCCCCCATCATTCCATTGAAATGGCTCTTCTCAAAAGTATCAATCATTTCCAGGTCACCGAATCCCAAAATCTGTTTCCTGTTCTTACTCTAATTAACTTCTCCCAAGAATCTCACGAGGTTGATCTTCCCTCCTTCTTGAAATATTTAACTCCTTCACTTTCCTGTCACTGCACTCTCCTTATTTTTCTCCCAACTCACTGGCTACTCCTCAGTCACCTTTGCTAGTTCTTCTCCCTTAGTCAAACTCTAAATGTTCCTAACCCCTTTCTTTCTGTCTATACATTCTCCTTAGTGATTTCATCCAGTCACATGGCTTTCAAACCGCCTATCTGCCAGTGACAACCAAATCACATCCACCTGAACACTAACGTTGGTTATCCATGTGATATCACCACATCAATGTCTAATAAGCATCTCAAATAAAATACAACCTACCTCCACCCCAGTTTCCTCCATAGCATCAAATGGCACCACCATCCACCCAGTTACTCAAGCCAAACATCTAGGAATTATTCTCGATTCCTTTTCCCCCCATATTCTTCACATAATCCATCAGCAAATCCTGTTAACTTTCCCTCTAAAACATATCTCAAGTCCAGACACTTCCCTCACTTCTTTCCATCTCTGTTAGTGTCGTAGCCACAGTTGCCATTATCTCTTCCCTGAACTTGGGTGATAGCCCTTCAACTGGTCTCCCTGTAGCCATTCTTGTCTCCTCTCCCTATGATCAGTTCTCCACACGGGACCAAGAAACAGCTTTGAAAAAATGTAACCAGAACCATGATATTCTTCTGCTTAAAACCCACTCAAAAGTTTCTCAATGGAATAATTATTATTTACATTGCTTTATTTGTTTTAAAACAGAGAAGAGACAGGTTTAATGTCCTCGAGACTGAGTTCTTATAAATCAATGAGAAAAAGCAGACATACCAATAGAAAAAATAGTTGGTGAACGTAAAAGACAATTTACAATTGAAATACCTGAAATCATTAACAATCAAAGAAATCCTCTGATAAGAAAATGTTTCATCTTCTCTTTTCCTATAATTGATGAATATGGCTGAATGGGCATTCTCATACACTGTTAGAAATATATTCTAAAGAAATAATCATATATACACACAAAAGGTTTGTGGACAAAGCTATTCACTGAATTATTACTATAATAACTAAAACTTGAAACAGTCTAAATGTCCAACAATAGAGAACTGGTTCAATAAATTATGGAACAGTAACATAAAAGAATATTATGTTGCTATTAAAAATCATGCTATCAAAGAATACTTAATGACACAAGAAAAGATTATAGTGTAAAGTAGAAAATAACTTCTATAATCATATAAAATTAGAATGTCATTTCTATAGGTATTCAACTAATATATATTGAAATTAACATATGATGGATATTAAGATACCTTGATATTAAAGTTGTCATAATTTAGCCAAATTGCTAGTCTAAAACCTGATTGTGTCTCTCCACTATTTTAGGGCGCTCTCTCCAAGGTTCCTACTAAAGACTTTGGAGGTTAACTCTGGCTTTGCCATTCACTAGCTGGGTGCCTTGAGTGAGTTTCTCTCATCTCTCTGAGCCTTAAAATTCCTCATCTGTAAACCCTCACCTCATAACACTGTTGTGAGTACTAAGAACATATGTGTATCAAAAAGCAGGCCCAGTGTTTGGCATATAGTAGACAATAAATGTTAAATCCCTTTCCTTTCCTGATTCTTCAACTATCAAAAGGTCGTTCTTGGGATTCATGGGAGTAATTTGATTCGTAGAAAGTATTTCACAAATTCTTGGTATGGGAACTGAATATTCATATTACAATTTCTTACCTTATATCCTTTATAATACTGTGAACTTTCAAATGATAATCACACACATCTTTAAGTCATTAAAGTGATTCACATGTAAAATTCCTAGATGTGAGATGATAGAGGAAGTTACATATGAAGCAAAGTCATTTAAAAAGTAATATAAGATATAAAAACTCTGGGTCAGGCAGTGTTTATCTCATTAATGGATCCTTTATCCTTAATTCCAAGTTAGACTCAATGAATGAGCTTCTGTTTGCCACTACACAAATAAAGCAACAGAAAAATGTGTAGTGATTTTTTTCCTTCAGCCAAATCACCACGGATAGAGCCTTTTGCATCATTCCAAGTGCCATACTACCTTTGAGACAGGCTGGGACCTGGGACCCTTTGCTGCAGTGCTTGCACCTGGACAAACGTCTCCTTGAGCAACCAAATTCAAAGAAACTATAAGGGACTAAAAATAATTGTGTACATGGGCAGTTGGGGCCCAATTATGGACAAGATACAAAAAGACTAAAAAAAAAAAACAAAAACACCCAACTGCCACTTCTGAACAGCAGGGAGCAAAAACGGGGTTGGGAGCAAAAGCAGGGTACTGCGCATGCCCCCTGCACTCGACACCACGAAAGGGGTGGGCAGACTACCTAAGCCGCCCCTCTGGCCCGACCCCTGGACACACCCCTACCCTCACCCCACCTAAGGAACCAGCTTGTCTCCGCCCCCCGCCCCTGCTTCGGGAAGCGAGCAAGGGAACCTGTTACTTGTTTTCCCTCTCCCCCTCCTGCAGCAGGGGCCCCATTAAAGCTTTGCCTGAATTTCTTGTCTGGCCTCTTACCAATTTCTGTTGATTAAGGAAGACCAATAACCCTGGTCAGTATCACATTCAATGGATTTTATTCCTCGTGCTAGTACTTTCCATTTAGGTCCAGTACTCTGGACTACACACATAATCCAAAACAGTTGCCTGTCTTACAAATTACAAATGAAATATATTGAGTAATGCTTTTATTAAATAAAAGAAAAATAAATTATTTTCTGATGTCATGGACAAGCTATTCCCAGATTTATTATGTCTGAAATTTTTTTCTTCTTCCAGGAAATAGAAAAATCAAGTGAGTAGATATAATTTGTAGGTAGGATGCTTGTATAAAAATCATGACCAAGATTAAAACACAAGCTCATACAGCTTCATCTTTGAGAACACTGAGTCTTAGAAAGATAGTATGACAATTCATAACTACCTTGTAAGCAAAATGGTCAGCATGGATTGCTGAGTTACTGAAATTTACAAGTATAGTTTGACATTTATACTCTGCATGGATTTACTTCCAGACTGAGGACTATTTTATCAAGATATATGAAAAATGCTGAGGTATGTACACAAACGTTCTTACTGAAAGCTTCATGATTTATGCTACCAAAATTCCATTATGATGTTTAAAATATTCAGCAATAATAAAGTCTGATAATTTTGACAGGAAAATGATTTATGAGAACAGAAAATGCATAAATTAAAGAGATTTTATTTATTCTGTTTTTTGTACACTTTAATTGGTAAGCAAAGTTATTCCCCATGTTTTTGCCACATGTTATTTTTAAAAAACTCAAAAAAAAAAAAAAAAAAAAAAAAAAAAAAAAAAAAACTCTATGGTTCTTATTTGTATAAGCTAGCCAAGGCATTTTAGTAGTAAAAACTTCACTGGGTCTATTTAAACTATATTATGCATCATATTTTGAAAATAGAGCCAAGCAGTACATGTTATCATTCAAAAAGAGAGCCCTTTCATGAAAAGATTTTGTGAAAATTAAAATACTACAATATATAAATAACAAATATACATATTAATATAATTTTCATTTAAACCAATAGTATATTGCCTAAAATGATTTCATCATACGCTGCTTCTGCATTAAGCACTCTGTTAAATGCTTTACATCATCTCATTTAAACTTTAAGATGTCCAGATGATGTTGGCAACGTTATTTCTGTTTTGCATTGAGAAAATGGAGGGTTTAGAAGGTTAAGTAATTGATGTTACACAGCTCACATGTGTAAAAACAGGACTTGGTCCCAGGTGAGTCTGACTTCAGAGCCCAGGTTCTAACCTATATGTTATTCTCAAATGAAATAATTCTTGAAAGATATTACTAACTCCATTTTTAATTTCATAAAAGTTTTTGGCTACTCCATTTGCTTCTATTTGTTATTAATTCTCCCTCGTCACTATACACAAGCAAGCCACATCCTTGATTTTAACCAATGCTAATAATGTGATGCTTAAGCTTTCTGATGAGTCAATATTTTCATGCTTTATGATCAATTTCCAGTTTCTCATTTACTCTATAAAATATTGGTGTAGGCTGACCATTAACTCATGTATGAGCCTAATTGAAAACTTGCCCAAAGAAACTGCTATAAAGTTTCTTGCAGCAGTATGTACTTTTTTAAAAGTTGCGCATGCATGTGTACACACACAAAAAGCAGATGAACTGGCCTAGTCACGGTTTGTCCAGAATTACCCTCATGTAGTTTTTCTTGCTCTGATACCTTAGACACACAAATAATGGAAGAATCCCCACTTTACCATTCAGTATGTAAAAAATCTCATCATCTAAGGATGCTCCTAACGTTACTTTCCTTCTGCTCAAAAGCCTAGGGAAACCAGGAATTAGGATTACAGGAAGGGGGTACAAAGATAAAAGAGGTAATTTTTTTTTACCCCAATGGAGTGGGCATCTTAAGAGCCTATAATATCACCATTATTTCAAGCAAAGCCCTCTTGTAAAGGCACAACTATCAAAGACTAATTAACGTATCAATCTGCAGATGCTTCAATTTAGGTCAAGCATGTCGTAAGTATTAGAAAAGAAACCAACAATCTTGTAAGCAATCATCCTTGTAAGGTCATCATTTGGGTTGAAGAATTCAAGAATAGAGGGAGACAGCACATGAGTACTGAAAACCACGGCTTTCATGTCATGGGATAAATAATTATAAACATTTCATTAATGGAGGGAAAGAGAGGGGGGAGGGGAGGGGTAAAGATGAGAGGGAGATTGGGAGATGGTTCATCTGAAAGCACAGGTGTAAGTTAAGGACTTCTTGAAATTAAATGGGTTGCTTTCAGATCAATCTGAAATTAAGCAAGTTGGCATCCTGCCCCATCCTCATTGTCACCATCATAAGGAGAACCAATGAATGTTACACCAACAGAGAGTTGCCCTAGAAAAAGATGCTTGTATACTGTACTTCATGAAAGGGAGCCCTAGGTAGCCTCTCACAATTAGTTAATAGTAGATAGAATACTTGGATGTGGGGAGGCTCACAACCAATTAAAGACAAACACGTCCTCACCTTATTTACCAGCTCAGCCTAATTTACATTTTCTTTAAGGACAGACCCATAATCATCAAAACTTTTCAATATAGTATGAATTTAAGGACTCAGTGAGAAAAGGGCTACACTGTTGTTCCACTTAAGGACTCCTTTATTAAAGTTTGTGTATGTTTATAAGGATTTCTATATGGGAATGAATAACTCAGGACCTATGCATAATGGAAAATCCACTCACTAGGCATGTTTTATTTTTGAAATGGTAGAATCTGGGCAACACAGCAGCTACCAAATAATAATAAATTATTTCCGTAATTGTGTATAGATGTTTAAAAAAAATCCCCATCAGCCTGTTTTGAACCATGAGCTTGAACAATTATGGCTTTATTTATTTTCGTTTGTAAAAATAAATCATCTAGTTTGAACAACATTTCAATAAAGCAGGAAACCTTCCTTCCTCTCTGGGTACCCCTTTCTGATTTATGGAAACCACCAGTCAAGTCTCCAGAGCCCTTGCTGCACATGTACACTGCACACACTTTTGATTTCTCTAAGCTGTGTCAATATTAACCTGACCAAATGAAGATCAAACTGTCTCTTTTGTTCCTCCTGCTCGTCACATGGGGAGCACAATATGGCTCTTGTCAGAGGTGCTTCATCATTTTGGCTCAAGGAAACTGTCAGTACAGTTTGGGATTCGTTCTTCATGGGCAGATATCCTGATGGGTCTAATGAAGCTTTTCTGCTGTTAACTCATTTGCTAAAAATACCCAACCATCACCAAGTTTAAGTGGGGAATACGGTTGTGTCCCCTTTGCTATCAACCCAATGAAAGTAATTTCTTTTGACGTCTAAAATATCTATATATCAAGGTACACACCTCTCATCATCCATATCTGTTCTTGCTGGTTTCCATTTGCTCAGTGATAAACTTTATGACATTCTTAAATTGGAATATAATAGGGTAAACACCCATCTTAGAGCACACATGCAGAGCCAACAGTCTGTGTGTGCCATTTGTTGCAATTCTAAGCTATTTACTAGAAACCCCCTCCTGCAAACAGATACACTCTGGGGTCTGTGGTTTCATTTTCATTGGAGATGTCTGTGTGGGGGGAGCTTGAGGAATTCATTTTCAGGTAAGGACGCTGTATTGTTGTGACTCTCTTGGCCCCAAGACACAGAAACTTAACTCAAACTGGCTTAAGAAAAACTCAGAAAGCTCTGGGGAGGGTTCTCAAAAAAGCAAAGGAAGAACTGGAGGACAAGCTGGGCGGAGGACAAGGGTCACCAGGGATGTGGGGGGCCACTCAGCTTCTCCATCCTCTTCTCCTGGCTTCATTCTCCTCTCCTGCGACCAACTAGCATGCTCCATGTGGTGGGAAACATGGGTGGCTGCAGCTCCAGGGCAGACCTTCCAGGTTTAGTCAGGGCTCACTCCCTCTTGGTCTTGAGTTTGAAAACTCTGGAGAAAGAATTCTGGTTGTTCCCAGTTGGGTTGGGTGCCTAGCCTTGTGCCAAGCAATTGAGGTGGATTGGAAGACCACAAAATACAGGTGTGGTACCTGTTATAAGAGTGATGGGTATGAGTCATTCCCTCGAAGAGGGGGGTTGAGCAGCTAAACCTTTAGGTGGGCACCCTAGCTATCAGGCACAAAGGACTCCTCTGTCTCTCTGTCTCTCTCTCTCACACACACACATCCATACACACTATAACACCCACACATACACATCGCTAATTCCCCAATTCCCTGTTTTATTTCCAGCCAACCAAGCCCAAGTCATAGGGAGACATGATACCTGGAAAGATAACTTCAGTTAACTTTCATTTTTATGGACGTTTACACCCCAACTAAGAAGGGTATTATAAAGAGGAGTGATAAAAAAAAAACTATAAAATGTTAAGCTTATAAAATGAAAATTATGCTTAATCAATCAAAAATATAATGCTATCTAATCAATCCAGGAAAAAGAGGTCAAGCCTCCTTAATCCTTATTCTTTCAGGTTGGTGTGAGGGATTCTCTTTTTGGCCCCTGCTCAAATCTCCCCTATAACCGTCAAACTTCCATTGCTATTTGCACCATACATGTAGGGCATCAAAATGCATTCAATACAAATTAGAAATTATCTACAGGCCCTACCCACAAGGCAGAGAGTATTTGGGCTAAATCT
Source organism: Balaenoptera ricei (assembly GCF_028023285.1). Classification (NCBI taxonomy): domain Eukaryota; kingdom Metazoa; phylum Chordata; class Mammalia; order Artiodactyla; family Balaenopteridae; genus Balaenoptera; species Balaenoptera ricei. Next base: position 79,614,407 of record NC_082644.1, read on the forward strand.
GGTGGGACAAGAATTGTATTTCTGTGTTATCAGTTTATACAAGAGTTATTTATAGAAGGGCTATAAGCAGGCCAAATACTGGCAAAAAAAAATCCGAATTCGTAACAGGTAAAAAATGATAACTTTAGAGTAGCGTTTCTCACTAGACATTACTGACTTTTGGGGCTGGATCATTCTCTGTTGTGGGGACCATCCTGTGCATTGTTGGATGTTTAGCAGCACCCCTGGTCTCCACCCACTAGATGCCAATAGCTAACTCTCTCTCCGAGCTGTGACAATCAAATACGTCTCCAGACATTGTCAAATGTCAACTGCAGGACAAAAATGCCCTAACTAAGAAAAGTAGAGAATAACAGTAGGAGAATCTTGCAAACTTAATTCAAATCACATTCGACTCTTTCAGAAATATTACTGCATAAAGCAAGACACATCATTAATTCTGTCTCGTTTAAGAGGCAGGAGGAACCTAAAAAAAAAAAAAATCAGAGATGGGGAACTTCTACACAAATACTCTGTAATAACTGGCCAAATATTTCCCTTTTCTAGGCGGGTAAAAATTTTAAATTTCCATCAATTGTCTTTTAGTTTATATTGGTATGCTTATAAAATAAACAGCATTTTGATTCTCTTAAAAGAAAAGGCAGGATGATTTAAAAGAGCGAGCCAGGATTTTACTAAAACACCTACTTCCTATGCCAGGAAAATGAAGTTTTCCTAGGTATTTTCCAGAGTTTTTTTAAGTCTAGAAAAACTGTATTAATTCAGGTCAGCTATGGGTAAATAGGGCATTTTAAAAACCAAACTTTATATTTGGGATTCCTGAAAATAATATGCATAGTTATCTTTGATCTCCATTATGGTAACCCTAAAATATGGCAGACATTTGAGTTTTAAATTATCTTATTTTGTTGTCTTCATTTGCCCTAACTGTAGAATCAGGCCACTGTTAAAGCTTCTTATTATACAGCTGCAAAGGCAAGCACCCAGTTCTCCACAGTCTCTGGTTAGCAGGCCCAACTAATTTAAGAATGTACAGTTTGTCTGTGACTGGTTTCTCCTGGGGCTGGAGATGTCCATTCGTGAGGCTCAAAGAGCATCGTCTCTCCTGCTCCCAGGATGCTCTTACTGAGATGGACTGAATGAGGGAGAAGAGGACCTCCGGTGACCACTGGTCCCTGGGCCATGGCTCATGTCTGTCTATCTTTACCCGTCTCCCTGATTTTTCCCTATTATTCTTAACTCTGTTTTCACTCTCAGCCTAAAAGGTCACCAACAATGCCAATATGCCCACCCAGGGCCTAGAAGCTTGGACAGAAACCAATTTTCTCCTATTCAGAGACCCCCGTTGCACACACTGATACCTCCTCCCCAGCACTGCTTACTGAACAGAAACTTCCTAGAGAAATGCCTCACGTGAATTTGCAAGTTGGGGCACTCGACAGGTGGACAGCATTCTTCAATTCAGAGATGCATTTTCTGCCTCTAATTTGGAGAATCTGGAACAGGCTGAGGTTGCCCTTGCTAGGAGTGCACTGCCCTTCCACCCGCTCCCCCTCCAAATCCTGCTCCTCTCATGCCAGCCTTCCTCCTCCTCAGGGAGCAGGTCCTTTAACTCCAATTTCTCTAAGCTCCACAATTGCCCCTATCCCCAGATACGCCCTAAAACAGTGGTTTCTAACTCATGTTCTGTGTGATAATCCCTGTGTCTCAGACCAGTTGGTAGGCAGAGACCATGGCTAGGATGGCTTCCATGCCCTCTAAAGAATCTTCTTATTGAGATGTTAAAAGTACCGAAAGAATATACTGTCCAGACGAATGGATAAAGAAGATGTGGCACATATATACAGTGGAATATTACTCAGCCATTAAAAGGAACGAAATTGGGTCATTTGTAGAGACGTGGATGGACCTAGAGACTGTCATATAGAGTGAAGTAAGTCAGAAAAACAAATATCGTATACTAAACGCATATATGTGGAATCTAGAAAAATGGTACAGATGAACCGGTGTGCAAGACAGAAATAGAGACACAGATGTAGAGAACAAGCGTATGGATGCTAAGGGGGGAAAAGGGGGTAGGATGAATTGGGAGATTGGGATTGACAAATATACACTAATATGTATAAAATAGATAACAAATGAAAACTTGCTGTATAGCACAGGGAATTCCACTTTGCTGTACAGCACAGGGAACTCCGCTGTACAGTAGAAACTAACACAACATTGTAAAACAACTATACCCCAATTTAAAAAAAAACATATTAGTAATAAAATTGCAAATTACAAAAAAAAAGAATACACTGTCCAAAGAAAACAACGGAAAACTACCAGGATTTCTTAAAGTCTGGGTAAAATAGGCTGCTTAAAATGTCAAGGCAGATGTGTGACACAGCATATGAACTACCAGCCACGGGATCCTCCCAGTTGAGAAGGAAGACAAGGCTTCAGGGCAGCTTTCTGCACTATGCCTGGCTGTCCACCTGGCGAGGAGGGGAGAGGAGATCTATAAAAATATTTCAAGATAGATCCGCTCATCCGCTTCTCTTCTCCATCTCTGCCATCTATATTAATTTTGTTTTAAGTTATTTATTTATAAAATGAAATATAGTTGAGTTACTATGTTGTGTTAATTTCTGCTGTACAGTAAAGTGATTCAGTTATACATATATATATATATATATATATACACTCTTTTCAATATTCTTTTCCATTATGGTTTATCACAGGATACTGAATGTAGTTCCCTGTGCTATACAGTAGCACCTTAATTCTGCAAGTAGCTAGGCAGCTGGATAGCTGGAAAAATAATAGTAGTCATTTTTCTACCTGCAGAGAAAGGCCACTCTGCTACCTGACTGAGTCTGCCACGGGTGTGAGTCCTTGGGAGGGGAAAAGAAGCAAGCTTCTCGCCTCTTGTCTCATTGGGCTCAACCTCCCCCAGTACCATCCCAACACATACATACAATAGCATTGCCCCAACATCTGAAAGACACACAGCAGCATCTTAAGTAATCCTTATAAATGATATTCCTGACCAACAAGCTTGTTCCAAACTAGAAGCCCCTGACTTCATTTCTTGACTATACAGTTTCTCTGGAATCGTCCTAAAACCATAGATCTTTCTTTAGATTTTTAAGAGTCTAAGTGGATAAGGTGGTGTCAGAGGTGATTAAAATCCTCACCTACAAGGTTTCAGGACATCCTATGAACTCTTTACAGCATCAGAGGTCAGAGAATTCACTGATTTGCCCTTATTTTCACATGATTTCCTATCACACACCGTAAAATACAGCGAGTATCATTTTGTTCTTTTAGGGTTTTTGCTATTAATTTTGTGATCCATGAAACCATTTTTAAAAGTGATCTGCTTGTAAAAAGTTTTAGGTTTTCTCTTTCTGAAGTACAGATAATATTAATTATTTAAAGAATCCTGTAGCTAGAAGCTAGTTTGATTAGCAAAGTATTTATTGAAGTCCTTTTATATAGGAGATTCAGGTTAAGTACTATGGAATGGAATGGCAAATCAACTCTGGGCATCAAGAAAATGAGTTGGTTTTTCTGCTTCCAGGTGATCTCTCCTCCTTACTATTGAAATGAGGGGGTCGGGGTAGGTGTTTGTAAGTTCTCTTCAAGTTTTGATATTCAGTGATTTAACAATCTAAGATGAAAGGGTATTCAGAAGCTAGGGGTCTATCAGGGACAGAGGAGAAGGTGATAAAAGCACAAAAAATGTTTAAATTTTAAAATTATTGAACCTACAACAGAAAATACAATAATATAGTGAAGCAATAAAGACCCCTGCCTGTGAAATGAGGCAGACTCTAATTTGCTTCTGAGCTATGCCACTTATAGTTACACAACTTTGGGTAATTTCCTTAGCCTCTAAGCGTTAATTTCTGCATCCAAAAATGGGAATAATAATACCTACTTCATAGTTTATAGAGAGGATTAAATGAAACAGTTAATATAAAATGCTAGCACAGTGCTTAGAATATTATAAATAATAAATACTAGGTTTAAGAGTAGTTTAGTTTGCCGTAGACATATGCATTTTTTTCTGTCCATCATCCCTTCCTTTGGGGAGGACCCCTCCTCACTTCATGTGGCTGGTGTGGGGCTGTCCTTATTCCTAAACTGAGCTCTAGGTGTGGCAGGTCACTCAGGCCCAGCCAAACTGTACTCCACCCCCTTGGCTACATAACGGTTTCAGGAATAACATGTGACCTGATCTGGGCCAATCAGAGCCTTCACAGGAATTCTGTGACGCTCCTTCTTCCTTCCTCTGAGATCCTGAGATCTAAGGATCACATTTGTTTGAAGCTGCCCGTGGCCATCCTGGGGAATCATGGAGAGGGCTACCTGAGAAGGAAGCCAACACAGAGGCAAGAGGTAGAGAAAAAGAGACAAGCTCTGATGATACAGTTTGGCTTTGAGTCCAAGAGTATCAGAAGCTAGGTCTACCTGGGATTATCACCTATTAGAGCAATTAGTTCTGTTTTCCTTAAGCAAATCTGAGTTGAGTTTCTGTCACTTACAACCAAAGAACTATGAAGAGAGAGACAAATCTACAATTTATGAAAAACTGCTAAATGATTATAATAATAGACGTGGACATTTTCAGGAGCAGAGGCCACTTCAAGAGACAATCTTTTCTTCTAAATCATTACTTTCTACATTTTAGTAACAGAGAAAGAAGATGGGTTTTGTTTCCTCATTAGTCACAGCTAGTGGCTAGCCCCTTGGTGGCTGAAAATAAAGTCACTGAGACACCAAAAGAATTTGGGGAGCCCACCAGCTGGACTCCTGGTAGCCAAGGGCAGGGAAGTAGCAGAAGTAACTGGAGGGCTGACCATGGGAGACTTTAGAATCACTTGTTATGCTGCACCAACCCAGGAAGAACAAAGGTTAAAATGTAAAGAATCAAAACCTAAAAGTGTTATGACACTTAAAGTAAAATTTTATGTTTGTAGAGCAATGTTGGCTTTTCCATGTATGATCAGTCTTAGGTGATGTCTCTCAATTCTCTAGCTAGCAGCAAGAAAAAAGTTAGTGATATTCACTTAACGGTTGAGAGCAATGAGGCTCAAGAAACTTGAGGAATAGTCCCAGTATCACACACAGTTATTTGATGGTAGAGCTGCAACTAGAACCCAAGTTTTCTGAGTTTTATTCTAGTACATTTGAATATGCCATCTGTCCTCATTTCAGGTTGAGTGATATATTTGATATGGACATAAAAGGAAACTTATTTAACTTAACATTGTCTTTCTTTTAATCACTTTTCATTCTCCTATTGTAATCTAAGCAGAAAATATCAGAAGCCAAATTTGGATAGCTGATGAAATTACTTTGCAGCCTCACAGTCTAGTTGGGTGTGTGTGTGTGAAAACTTATTTTAAGAGATTTTTGCTAATGCCATTTGCAGCAACATGGATGGACCTAGAGATTATCATACTAAGTTGAAGTAAGACGAGAAAGGCAAATATCATATGATATCGCTTATTATGTGGAATCTAAAAAAAATGATACAAATGAACTTATTTACAAAACAGAAATAGACCCACAGACATAGAAAGCAAACATGATTACCAAACGGGAAAGTGGAGCGGGGGGGAATAAATTAGGAGTTTGGGATTAACGTATACACACTACTATATATAAAACAGGTAAGCAACAAGGACCTACAGTATAGCACAGGGAATTATACTCAATATTTTGTAATAACCTATAGGGGAAAGAATCTGCCATATATATTGCCATATATATACATATATAAAAACTGAATCACTGTGCTGTACACCTGAAACTAATACAACACTAAATCAACTATACTTCAATTTAAAAAAAGAATTTCTCTAAACATTTATTTTCAAAAACAGATAAGCACCATGGTGGTAGGCATTCAGGAAACTTGGTGTTGGTATGTGAATAAAACATACACATACTACAAAATTAGGCAAAATGTTATATGATGGTGCCATATGCTGTAGATAATTTCTGGTCTGCTACATAAAAGTAAGAACTTCTGTGTTAACCTCTAGAAGGACAACAAAATGAAGAGGAAGTTGCTAAATAATTTGAGTGGCTTCATCCTTGGGCTTTCCAGTATTCTAGCATCTGAATATGGCAGCCAAGGAGGTCTAAAGGGAAGCAAGTACAGCATCACCTACTGCCCCAGTAGAGGCTCTGAGAACCACAAGCCTTCCTACCCTCCAAAATGATCCAGAAAATGTCCCACGTGCAGCACAGCATCGTACTTTATAGAAGAGGCATGAAGTGGTAAGTAGGGAAGCTATCCCTAATTCTAGTCTCACAAAGTTCAACTGTCATTGACAGCAGTCTAGGTCTTTTCACGTGTGGCTGTATCCCTTCTTGATACGATAAAACTAAGAAACGTGTTTATTTGTAGGCTTACTGTAAACAGAAGCACAAGGAGATACCTTTAAATAAGGAAGAGAAGGCAAAAGGTAAGAGTCTCTAAGTAAACTGCCAGGTTGATGAGTCTAGGAATTATCAAGCATCATCAGTTGGTTGCCTCCAGCCCCATCCTTCCTTGAGAGGGGCACAGATGATCATGCAAACCAAGCTCAATATTGAATCACTGGCAGTGCTCGACTTTACTACTAACATCAGTGAGAGCAGACACTTATATAAACTGCTGTAGGGCAACCCGTAAGGGTGCAGAGTGCAAGACCATACAGAAATATTACAGATCCCATAGTCAGAAACCTCACCAGGAGCTATCTACTTTAGCAACATAGCCTCAGGTACAAATTTACATGCAATAATTCATATTCTACCAAATAAATCCCAGGCAAACAGAGTAATGCAAAAACACATTTCCTGCTGTCAAGAAAATTTCTGGCAAAATTAATCAACCATTCATCCATTCAGGCTCTTTGCGTACCCTTTTGTCAAAGAGGGAATACTAAGAGATTTCTTTTCTCTTCCACGCACTCATTTCAATGAATTGAAGAATCCATCAAGCTTGAGTTGATTTATTGAACTGTCTCTTAGCTCAGCAGTACAACTACAGCAAATGAACTGGTAACTTCTCCTAAAACCAGCAGTGATTCAATTCAACAATATCTGATTTATTTAACTCTTCATAATTCTGGATTTAACTTATTTTTGCATTTTAGCTCTAAGCATATTGATTTTCAGCCTACTTCCAAACAGCACAAAATTTTGGATACAACCTTGCACATCTGCATGCATTATTTAGTATTCCGATAGAATCTATATGCTTGGGTTAATGCTAAGACTTCCGCCTTTAAGAGACATGGACACATTGATAATAGTTAGGTTTACAAAAGGATTTCTTTAAAGCTTTTCTCTAAGGCAAACTGTTTGTTCTTGTGGATAGTATTTAATGTTAACACTGGATGACCAGTCACTGCGGTTCAAAGCACTAAAGACACATAGATTTCTTATTTTTGTATTTATTTTAATCATTCTACCAGGTGAGGAGAAACACTATGGGGTGATATTTAAGGCATAAACATTAGAGAGAAAACCATGCTGACTGTTTAAACATGGGTTTTCTCACCAATCCTCGTCCACTGAGCCCCACGGAGCCCATTTATCACATACCAGCTTTGCATTTTTCTTTGTAAAGATATACGACCTTTGCCTATTAGATTTCATTAACGGGGCACCAAACAAGGCTCCTTTGCACATGGCAGGATAGAAAGCGCAACATCCTCGCCTGAAGGATTTGCGGGACCAAGCTCATCTTCAATCTTTGTCCCTGGGAGGCACTTTTAACACCTGCCAACCACAGCACTATCATCAGAAAAACATTTAGAGATTTATCTTCGGGCTGGTAATTATAAGAGATAATTTGTTTGGAGTATGGATAAAGTTGGTCTAGCATAAACAAACTAGAGACTCAAATTACATGACGAACATCATTAACTATTGATTTAACCACTGCGGGTCTGCAGGCTTACTGACACTCTGAAGATGGCAGGTCCCTAAGCGACAACTTTGGCCTCAAAATTATGGTTGTTGAGGGACATGCATTTCAGTGCATGCTCATTGTCTTCCTGGCTTTCATTGCTTTCCTTCTTTTGAGGCTCCAACTCTAGGTAACCTCTGTTTAGAACTCTGAACATTAAAGATTGTTCATTGTCATATTTTAGAATTCAAGATACTTTGTTTTGGGAAGATATTTTTACAGGGATGAAGTGAAAGGCATCATGTGTCACAGACCACTTTACCTTTCACAGCCCTTTGCATATATTATCTCATCAGAGCCTCACGATCACCCTGTGAAATGGGTAAAGCTGGCTTTTGAGCTCATTTGATAAGTGAGGAAACTGAAACAAAGAGGAGCTAAGGGTTTAAGGACCTTGCCCAAATTACATTATGAGTGGATTCCTTAGGATGGTCCATTATTCTCATCCAGGGGAAAAACAAGTGCTTCAAGTGCTTTGAGGAACCAAGAGCAAAGTTATCCATCTCTTTGCCTTTAAGAAGATACTTGTGGGTAGAAAAGTAAGATGTGATTTTGTATACAACCCTATTTTCCACCCAGAACACCAATCCCAGAACTGAAACAGGGACACAAGGGGTAAGAGAAAAGTCTCATAGGCAAATATACAGAAAATATGAGAATAAACGCTAGAGTTTCTTTTTGGGATAACGGCTGTATCCAACACAACTCTGTCTTTAAGTGTCTCAATGTGAAGAGTTACAGCCTCAAGCTCACAGTTTAAAGCAGTGCCTTTATACTCAGTAAGTACTCAATAAATGATGCTATTAATATTCGTTAATGCCTTCATTAATAACGGTAACAAAAAGTTCCACTGAGCCTTTCCAAAATACAGGTATTTGTAATTCAGGATTTATTTTTACTTGAGAAAGGTAATATGCTGCACATAATGACAATTATGCTAGGGCAGCCCCCTGAAAACACACAAATATTTATGCAACAAAATGTATATAGTGGGATAAAGACTGTAAATATCAGGTCAGAGTTTGCTGCCAAAGATTTTTTTTTTGAATTTTTGAATTTTATTTATTTTTTTATACAGCAGGTTATTAGTTATCTATTTTATACATATTAGTGTATACCTGTCAATCCCAATCTCCCAATTCATCCCCCCACCACCACACCACCCGCTGCTTTCCCCCCTTGGTGTCCATACGTTTGTTCTCTACATCTGTGTCTCAATTTCTGCCCTGCACACTGGTTCATGTGTACCATTTCCAAAGATTTTTTTAAATCTTAGTTTTTTTCAGAGCTTTTTGGATTTCAGAATTGCAGATGAGGGATTATAGACGTGGACTAATTCTCAATTCGACGTTAAATATTGAATATCCATTGCTCAGTGAAAAAGAGCAGCAATCTCTTCCAATTATATGCTGACGTAAATTTAGAATTAGGCATGGAGAGGTCATCTGATTGACCACCAACGTGAGTCAATTCAAAGGAGAGAGACAGAAGGTATTAAAGCAAAATCTCATTAATATAAACTCTAATTAATTTAAATGGTGGACTATCCAAAATTTACATTCGTTTTCTCACTGAAAACATTTAGTGGTTCCCAAACGCTGCAAGAGAAATGTTTTACTTGCTTAAGGATAACTTTTAAAACCTTTAATTAAACATTTTAATAATTAAAATTAAAATTTTTATATTTAAGTAGAAATCTCTCAGTGATCAAGGTAGATACCCGAATTTCCTCTAGTTATCGGGTTATCTGTTGTCTGATTCAAGTTTTTATATGTTTTCAGAAGAAAACTTTTTTATTTAAAAAAATAATCTAACTCATATCACATTCATTTTGGCTTTTCTTGCATTTATCTAAATTAGTAAGGTTTGAACTCCATACCAGGTGAATTCTTTCCCAGAGCTGGGGCCAAATTAAGATTTCAAAGGATTTCTAATCAAGCCTTTACGGCTCAGGTTATACTCATCAACATTTTTAAAGTAACATTTATGCATATGAACCAAAAGTTTCCATTAAGTATAATACATTTGCTGATCAATAAAAATATGGCCTATACATGCATTGTAGCTGTAAGTAGTACTCATTTCTCTGTCAGTTTTTAGATCAAATACACTAACAGTGTTAGTTCTCAAATATCACAAGACTGTTTTTCTTTCTGTGATTCCTCCCTGAACTACAAAAGTAAGTTGTGATCTCTCCTGATGTTATCAAGATATGTTTGGTATAATCACAAAAAGAGTATCATGGAATAGATGCCAGCTAATAGCACCAGCAATAGATTCATGAGCCAGAATACAGAGTCCAGGAAGCATATATAGAAATTTAATATATAATAAGGCTGGTGTTTCAAACTCAGTGGGAAATGAGTATTTTGATTTATAAATGATATCAACATAATTGTTACACACCTGAAGAAAGAATGCTAAACTTAAATTCCAGCTGGATTAAAGATGTAAATGTAAAAAAGTTAAAAAATAAACTATTTGAAAAAAAATCAAGGAGACTATTTATATAATCCTGTACTCGGGAGAGCTTATTAAGAACACCCAATGATTCAATGACCATGAAGAAGATATTTTCCTTTATAAAATTAAAAAATTTTAAAGTGGTGTTTTAACACATCACAAAGTCAAAAGACAAATAATGGACTGGGAAAATTATCTGTAGCACTTATGACAAAACAACTATTAATCCCTAACATATATAACCTTCCAAAAAACCAATAAGAAAAAAGGTAGACAACTCAATTAAAAAAAAAGAAATAAATTTGCAATTGAGAGAAAAATAAATGGTCAATGAACATATGACAAAAAGTTCGATCTCACAATTAACCAAGGAAAAAGCAAATTAAATACACATGTGATACCATTTTTTCTATCAAGCTGTCTAACATTTTAAAGGGAAAAAAAGTCTAGAGGTGCTCAGGATACAGGAAAGCAGTTCTCTCAAATACAGCTGTAAGAGTGTAGATTACAACAAAATTGTGGAAAATAACCTGACATTATTAATATTAAAAATAGAGAGTTTATGAATCAACAATAGTTTTGCAAAACCATTCTATGAAATAAAAGAAATACGATGTAAGCATATATTTATAAGGATAGTTAATGCAACATTGTTTTGTGGTGGCAAAAAGTTGGAAACAGTTTGACTGTCCCTCTGTGGGGACAGTCCCTCCCCATAAAAGGACAGTCACGTCCCATTCAACCACAGAAAGGAAGATCATTTGACATTAAAAGACTGAGTTAGGTATAGATCTTTACTTGACATACTGTGAAGAGAAAAAAGAAAATTCCAGAATAATGTATATAGCATGATCCTATTGTTAACAAAAATATAATTACATATTCCATAATTCCATATATATGTTCCATGTATATGTACATATGTCTGTATGCAATTGTGTAAACAGAATTTGTTTAGTTACCTTGGGGGAAGGTAATTGAAGGTGTGTGAGTGCAGGCTAATTTACCTACTCTTTCTTTATGTGTTTTATACCATTTTCTTAATAAAACAAGCATGCATATATCTGTAAGTTTAAAAATGCAACAAAAAGAAAATGAGAGAATAATAAAAAGAACCATGAATTTGTTTTCGGTTTATGCTGTAGAGAGTCTGGGTAAAATGCTCAAGCTCATCTAAGCGCACTATAAGCACTTGTGGTTATAAGAGTTAACTGAGGTGCCTTCAGCAACTCATTTGTTAAACAGTCAGTTCCTTCTAAACGAAATGCAAGTCATTATCCACCCAAACAAGAAACAACTCTGCAGATGTGTCTCCCTGCCAAGTTCACGGTCTGTGTTATTATAATCCTCTATTCAGTTGGCAAATATCCTTATAAGATTTAAACTAGGCAAACCAAACACTCCGAGGTCAAAGCAATAAAGGGGGTTGAAGTTAAAGCACTAGACGAGTGATTAGGGAAAATTCCTTCTAGAATAAAGGGTGGACCACAGAAGACTTCCTTTAGTGGGGAGATACGTCTCTGGGGACGGGCTGGATGACAAAGGGTCCAGGGAGGACTACACAGATCAGGGCTTTCTCTACCCCAAGGGTGGGGCTGTCTGTTCCGGCCTCATGTCCGCACTTCTCCACAGCTGCCCCTCCTCAAGCCCTCCTGCAGACTCAGCATTAAACTTAGGCAGCCTGCATTCCCATCCCACTGAAAACAACCGGCCATGGGGTTGACGTGAACTCGCTGAACTCGCTAGTCTGGTTTACAAAGGCGTACCCTAGCCTTGCCTTCCAAGTTCCTGCAATGTTCCTCACACGGTGGACAATCTCTCGCTTCCTTTCCCTACCCTACTCCTACCCCTACCATGAACCCCCCTGTTTAATCCTCCTTGGGGAAAAAAGCCCTGACTCCTGAGTCCCAGCCAATATAATTCGTCGCTCTCACCTCCATTCACCATGGCTGTTCCTCACCCATCCGCCAGGGTTCCATACGGCTCTACCCTGAACCTTGTTTCGGAGACCAGATCAAAGGATACTGCCCACCATTCTATGCCTTGATGAGTGTCTTTAGCTGGCTCCTCACAGCTGGGTTGGCTTTCCCTAGGAGTGGCTGTTCTCTAGGAGAATGTCTCAGGTCAACCCCAGACCCTCCCCCACCAAGCTGCCCATTGGGCTGCACCCCAGAGTCCTGCAAGCCCTGTACTCGCCCAGGCTCAAGACGCAAGAAAGGGTCCAGAGTCAGCCTCAGAGACATCAATGGTTTAACGGATGGGGGGAGCTTACATGTCTGAAGCAAGGCTCTGGAGCGGCACCCCGTTGTGGACGGCAGACGGCGGGCAGCACAAGGCAGCAGCAGCCTTTGCTTGGGTAGAGGGAGGGAAGTGACCAGTTATAGGGGCAACTGACGTCAGGTTGGCTCATCGGTTACCAAGGAAACCAGCAGAGAAGCACGCCCCTTTGATAAGCTATCACAATGGAGAGGTTCTGATCTAAAGATTGGAACAATCACCAGCTGGGGCCCGGAGCACGTATGTAGGCATTTTACTGATTAGGCTCTAAGAGAAGGTCAGTCATGTGAGTAGGGTGTAGGTGAAGCAGGGACTGGTCAAGCAGGGGATGCACAGAGAGCGAGAGAACAGCCATCTTGAGCGGCTAATCATGTATTGCCTTACTACGACCATGCAGCTATTGCTTCGGTGGGTCCTGATTTGGGCTAATAGTTTACCTTCCTTTGCTGGAAAAGGAAGAAAACAGTAGTAGGTGCCTATTGCTTTAGTCTGCCCAGCACTTTACTCACCTGTTAACAGACCCTTCTCGTTAGCCAGAGGGCTGGGCAGCTGATTCAGGCTGGGCTAATCATAGTACCTTACTCTCACTACCCTTGGGGACAGGTAAAGGGAAGGGGCATGTGTCCCTACAAGCATCAATCAGCGTCCTCCCGAGCTTAGAGAGAGAAGTTTTTTGTCTCTGACAGTGAAACTTTCCTAAGTGTGTCTAGAGCAGCTGACACCCCCGTGCCTTGAAGGGCAGAATGAAGGAGATCCAGAGGGAAGCAGAGCTAAGAGGTGGAGAGTCCTTGGCTTAGTAATATGAGCCAGTGAAACCCTTGCCTTTTTTTTCCCCTTTGGCCAGGGGAGGTTAACTAGAGCCAAGTTGGTTTTCTATCTAAAACCGGAGTCCTAACTAATGCAAAAGTTAACATTTATTGATTCTTTGATGTGCCAGGAATTGTACTAGGGTCTTTAAACACATTATTTCATTTTCATGTATCTTCCACAACAGTCCTATTACCTTCCCCAGTTTGGTGGCGAGGAGACTGTGGCGCCGAGGGGGTAGCAACTTGCCGAAGGTCACACAGGTAGTCACAGGAGGAGCCTCAGTTCAAACTCCCGAGTTCTGCCCTCTGCTTCACTACCTGCGCTTCTGTACAGTTGCTTCCTGGATGTGGGAAGACAACTTGAAGGGAAGAAAATCGACTGGCCCCCTTAAGAAATAAACCCTTGAAGGAATTCCTCAAGCAATACTGCTTCAGGATGGTGACAAATCCCTTTGGGGCATTTCTTCGTTTTGAAAACAGCTCTTTTATCTTCCTTAATATCCACCCTTCTCCCTCTGTTCTCTCCACTTCTGTTCTACTAGGAATTCTGGCCAAAGTTCAGACATTTCCCATCACTCAGAAGGCCTTCTTCCCCTAAGATAATGCAAAGAAATCCTGATGTTATCTGAGGGAGGGCAGGTTGGCACAAGGATCAGAAGTTCAATGCCTTTGTCTGCTGTTCAGGGCAGTTCCACTTGAACCAGAAGGTCTGGAGAGCCATGAAGATTTTAAGAAGGGAGCAGGATGTGATTTGATTTACATTTTATTGTGAAGGGCAGACTGGAGATGATTTGTATTCAAGATCAGAAAGCCAGTTACAAAGAGCTGGCCCCCTAAGAGTCTCCCTAGCAGGATGGCTACTTGCAGGCTGTGCTCAGAGCTCAGGTATCCAACAAGAGGGGAGAGCGGGGCTGAAATCCTGTCCGTGATCCAGGCCATGATCCACTCACAAAGCCACTTCTGCAGGTGGGGCGCTATCAACAGAAGGAAGCGGGTCTTGCCATAATTTGCAAAAAGGTGCCCACGGGCTAGCTGCTGTCTTGGTTGCTATATCCTGGGTAAAACAAGATGAGGTCTTGAACGAAGGCAGTAGCAATGGGATTAGAGAGAAGGGAACAAGTTCACATTTATCTTGTGAGTTTGAGGGGCTTGTGTGAAAACCAAGAGAGCTATATGATATCTCTAGAGAGATATCTTTATATGTCTAGAAATTAATTGATGGTCAGATCTAAAAACAGCATTTGGAAGTTGCTAACGCTTTCCCAAGGGATAGTTGGTGGGAATGTGGAGCACGATTGAGTCTCTGCTGCAAAATGCAAAGGGCATAGAAATGCACTGTTGTTTACTGAGCTGTACTAGGAGACAAGTATAAAGTTTAAGAAAAGAAATGATTAATGTTCAACAGAAGGTCCCTGCTGTATCACTTTGCCAAGCTCTTCGGCTCCGCACTTGAGCCCACCTAAATCTGAACTGTTAACATACACATAATACAAAAGAAGTGGAACTTGCCTTTGGCCTCACAAATCGCCTCTTCTCGTACACTCTGCTAAGCAGCCTGGATGGATATAAACAGCTGTTCATCGCAAGAATGCTAGATATTCTTCACTGACAGATGGCAGCAATTCCCTGGGGTACACACACACACACACACACACACACACACACACACCCACACACACCCACGAACCTCAGTAAGGTCGATAACATTGATACTCGTTACTGAAATTTAGAGATTTAAAGAAAGGCCTAGAATTAAAAATACACTTAAGTTAGTATTTCTTCCAGGCTCCATGCCAGCAGATTTTACTTTGGATAGTTTCTGTGAACAAAAACACTTTCCATTTTAGATTTCACTTTTTTAATGAGTAAGAGATCCTTTGCCACAATCAGATCAGTAAATGACTGTTCTCTATATCTCAGATCCCCCTCTGCCCTTGTCAGAGGGAGCAGAAAAACTCTAAAAGGGTATCTTCTTGGGAAGCATACCAGACAAATCCATAATGGAATGTGGCAGAATGTTTGGTTTGTTGAAATCACCATATATGGAAACAATTTCTCATAGAAAATATTACTAGAAAGTCTCACTAATCCCTCCAACTTCAAGCCAAAATGAATAACTCAATAGACCTGATTAGTTATTGTGACAGAAAGGAAACAGGGAATATTCAGATCACATTCTTTACAAAACTAGTGATGACTTTCAAAGCAGTGGACGTTTCTCCAACTCAATTTAAATGTAGAGAACTATCAAATCTGGATCTCAAGAAAACCCAGGACACCATTTGGGGTTATCCTTTGAAATTTCTTCTCCTCAAGAGAGATAGCTTAGTTACGTTCTTCATAAAATCGTATAATTTTAGAATTAAAGTGAGAGCAAGATTGAATGCTGGTTTGAGATGGACTGTAAAGGCCATTTAGTTCAATCACCCACCCAATTATTAAATATTAAATTTCTTATACCTCATTCTGCCAAATGGTTACATAACCTGAGGCTGAACATTTCCACAGATAGAAAAGTCGTGGCCAGCTGAGATGGCTCATTCCATCTTTGGATAGGTCCATTAGAACGTTTTTCCTTATGTGGAGGCAAAATTGTCTCCTTAAGCTTTTTCCTATTGATTTTGACTCTCTCGAATAGAATGTTGATAATAACAATGAATATTTGAGTGCTCACAACATGGTAGGCCCTGCTCTGAGCATATGACATAGATTCATTTATTTATTATTCAAAAGAATCCTTTTAGATAGGTTAATACTGATGTTAACATCATTCCCAATCTACAGAGGTGGAAGACTGAGGCACAGAAGAATTAAATAACTTTCCCAAGACCACATGCTCTAAAAGGGACGGATCCAGGATTAGGAGTCAGGCATTCTGACTCCAGAGTCCAAGTACTATAATTTTAAAGTTGCCTAAATGATTCCAATGTGTCCTCAGGGTTGATAACCACGGATCTAGTCAAAATCTGTCATGTTTCAGATTGTAAACTTGTAAAAGGTCGCATGGCTATTATGAGGCAAAGGACCAGAACTCAGGTCTCATGACTCAACAGTCTGGAATTATTTCCAGCATGCATTTTTGCCGGCCTCTCTTCTCTATACCTAGTCCCTTTAAAAAAAAGGCCAGCCCCTTGCAGTGGGAAGATGCATGTGTGAGTGCACATATAGAAAAGCTGGCTTTAGGACTAACTCAGGTTGGGAGTACACAGGATCTGCTGATCTGGCAAAGAAAAAGCAGAGTCACAGGCTTGTCTCTGAAAAGTTAGCACTGCCCCTTTCTGCTTTTACTCTCTTACTCAGGAATTAAAATGTTCCAGGACATCCCAACCTCACCAGTTCCACAGAAAACATTCTATCATATCCTAATGAATCTCTTACTGATGGACTTTTTCATATGGGCAAGGATGAGCATTTTTTAAAAAGTATCCTCAAGTAGTTCTAACATTAACTCAACTTTTTGCTGGATTTTACAGGCCAAACTCCGATTTTTTGATTCCTTTAGATGCTTGCAGAGGTATCCTGGCAATTCATGCACTTGCTTTCCATTTGATCAATTATATAGGACATTTCATAAATCCATCACTTTGGTTCTTAAAGCTTTGATAGAGATTTATAGCTTTCCTTTTCACTCTTTTCCACCTTGTTACTTATTTATCTTTCTTATTCATTCAACTATTTATTAAACAGATGTTTATTGAAGGCCTTCTGTAGTCCCTGACCCTGATTTCTTTTTCTTCAAGGCATTTTGAAGAACCTGAAATCATACTGTATATTTACTTGCTTAGTTTATTGTCCATCTCCCTTGACCCCAGCAGAATGTTAGGTCCATGACAGCAGGGACTTTGTCACGTTCGTACTGTGCTGCTGATACCTAAATCGCTGGCTGGCCCATGGTAGATGTTCAATAAATATTTATTGAATAAATAAATAAATGGGTACGTGAGTGAATGAATGGATGAATGAATAAAAAAGTGGATGAGTGAATGGATAGATGGAGAAGTGAATTCCAAGTATCAGACTCTGGGGATATAAAAAATGTGTTAAGCTTCTTACCCTAAAGGAGTTTGCAATCCTAATGCAGCTAAGCATATAAGATTCTAGGTTGTCCCACGGACGTATAAACAAAGGGCATTAATTGGAAGCAGAGGGGAAGGAATCTACAAGCTTGCCTGGAGAAGTCAGGGAAGGCTCCCTCATGAAGCTGGCATTTGAGTTGAGATGTAAAGGAGGAGGGGAATTTGCCCAGTGGCCAAGCAGGGCCTGACATTTACAATGGGAGGAACAGATAGCAAAAGGCAGGCCTCTGAGCAATGAGGAATAGACAGAAGTGGAGATTTCAGAATAACATTCCGAACAGAGTTCATCAATAGACTGATGCTCAACAGGGACTTCATCTGTTTTGTGACCAGTATAGGCCAAGACAGTAGGAAACACCCACTGTGGCTGAAACCAGATTTTAAATGTCAGTAACAGACCTTGGACACTTTAACTTCTCCATCCTCAGTTTCCTCATAGGTAAAATGAGGATTTAAAAAAGTAATTACTTCACTGAGTCACTGTTAGGAATAAATAAATTAATATATATGAAGCACTAGCTGTACACTACAGTCAGTTCTGCTAGAATGTGGCACATGCTGGCTAAAAAATTCCTATGCAAAATCTCACAGTGAAAAACACAGAGGTTATTGGAAAAATAAAGATGGGGCACAACCCACAAAAACTTCGATGACACATTGAGCCCAATAAAAAAGGCAGCAGTTTTACACATGGTAAGTGGCTAATAAATACTATAATAAATACAGCACTTTGAAGAAGACCTACAGTTTGCTTTTGGAAATGGGCATGGGAAGGGTTATAACTTGGCGGTTACCGTGATAGTGGTGGAAGGAGGGTTATCTGAAATCAGATGGGAAGTTCTAACACCAGACATGGATGGGTGTGGCTCGTAACACATGCTGTGAACATGTAGCTGGTACACATTTGAGGGGGATGTGTGTGTGTGTGCACATTCACATGCGTTTTGTATATTCCTCCTAGGCTCCATTCAGTTAGGTGCTGTTTTCTGTGTTCACCTGGTATTTCTCAAGGACAAAATCATGCACAATTAAACATGAAATTTGCATTATGCTGAAACTGTTCCCTAATATATCAGTTGTACTGGAATAAATGCACATTTTCAAAACCAGCATTACAGCAGAACTGACTGTAAGTGTTCAATAAAGACTAGCTGTTACAAAAATATTTAAAGCACAATAATATTAAGTATTGACCAGCTGACAGCACAAAGTTAACAACTTAGGGAGATTCCCTGCCCCCCTGCCCCTCTGCAGCCTTTCAACCTAACATAAGAAGTTCCAGAACTAGCTGATGCTTTGAGTTTCTGGGTCCTTTTCTTATCACTCAATGTTCCTTAACCCAAAATAATCAACAAAGTATCTTTGAATAGTAGGCTAAATATAAAATGCAATTTAATTAATTAATTTTTTTTTTCAGGTCATGACTTGGTGATTTTTTAAAATTAATTTTTATTGGAGTATAGTTGCTTTACAATGTTGTGTTAGTTTCTACTGTACAGCAAAATGAATCAGCCATACGTATACATATATCCCCTCCTTTTTGGACTTCCTTCCCATTCAGGTCACCACAGTGCATTAAGTAGAGTTCCCTGTGCCATACAGTATGTTCTCATTGGTTATCTATTTTATACATAGTGCAATTTAATTTAAAAACAATGAAATCCCACTCTCCCCAGCCCCATTCCCCCACAACTGCCAGCTTGCTATTTCACTTATAACTTGAGCAGATATTATGGGACTGTAGGGTGAAAGGGATTTTTAAAAAGGGAACTCAATTTTTAAGAAGAGAAAGAAAGGACTTCTAAAATTGCCATTTTCTTTATTGCATTCATTAAAAAAACCTAAAACTCTCAACCAATTAAAAGCTTGATTCTAAAACTTGAAGTCCCAGAGTCCAAAATTTGGGAGGCAACTGACTCAAGGTGCACATAAGATCTAGTTAAAATTACTTAAAACATTGATCATGCAGAATTTTAAGTAAATCTGCATTTTACATCAATGTTTTCCTATCTTCATCTACAACATTGATAAATATAATTTAAGTGAGTTATATGAGAGTTTGCTTAAGGAAAAAGGTTATAGGGGACCTACCTAAGGTTTTGCACCTTCACTGAAGAAAAGGTAACCCAGATAACTGCACCATCCTCTCTGACCTTGCTTTTTCAACTTGAAAATGCATTCAAACACCTGGAGCCTTGTTAAAATGCAGGTCTTCACAGACCCTTTTTGGTGAAAATCTGAAAATCCCCCAGTTGATGAGAGGTCTCGTAAGTTTATGTGTTTGTCAAAAAGAACTGCTTTTTCGAGATACAAAATTACATTTTGATTTACTTCACCCAACATGGATAGGATGTTTACCCTGGTGTCTCTTCTAATCTGCGTGAAATATATCCTTGATCCCAAGGGACACGCAGGAACTGCGAATTTGACATAAACTGGGCCTTGATCGCTCTCCTCTTTGGATTAATAAAACCCCTGAAAGCTTTTTGCCTCGATCGCCGCCAGGTGGCGCTACTTCCCCATTCTTCCCGGTGGCTCGGATGCCGTGTGTTTCATCCTAATCTTTGGACGCTTCCTCCACCTTCCAACAACTGCATTCTGTTTGCCAACACATACGTTTTTTCAAAATCTC
This sequence comes from Balaenoptera ricei, assembly GCF_028023285.1. NCBI lineage: Eukaryota > Metazoa > Chordata > Mammalia > Artiodactyla > Balaenopteridae > Balaenoptera > Balaenoptera ricei. Next base: position 79,634,624 of record NC_082644.1, read on the forward strand.
ATTAGATACATAATGTTTTCGGCCAAGCTTACGTCCCGAGAGCATTGTGTCCTCCCTGGAGGACTCCCTAGGGTCTGGAATGAGGAAAAGCCGGGTTGTTAAAAAGTGGGAAACAGGGGACCCGCTTATACCAAACGTTTGTCATAGAAACAAAACGGATGCTTCACACTAAGTGTGAGAAGACCCTGGGGGCATTTGAATGCTGTGTATTTTTTCCCCAGTGATAATTAAACTCTAGTGTTTGCAGCATTCTCAGGGCTGGATTAGCCAGTGCGGGCAAAAGTGTGTAATCGGTATTAATCTCCCAGAATGTCACTGCTGTTGCCTATCAATCTGCATAAATTCTACCACAAAACTTTAGGAAAAAATGCTATTCAGAGCAAATGATGCATCAAATTCAAACAGGCCATCAAGATGGCTAATGGATTTTAATAGCAGCTATTACAGCATAATAGTATTTTCCCAACAGCTGTTTGTTGATACAATTCTCCGTTTACAGGACCTTTTTGTCCAATCCCAGGAGATGGCCCGCCTGTTCATTTATAATCATTTGGTTCCACCTACAAACAAATGCTGCTTTATTTGCATTTGGAGACCGTGAATGGTCTGCAGCTTTGACCCACTCCCACCTCATTCAACGAAACCAACAGCGAATATTACAAGCTAGATTAATTAGTTAATATTTAGATGTACTAACTACTGCCAGAACAAATACTGTCAACTGGCCAAATCAAAGAGAAGCTTTTATTGATTGCTTGGCTACATTCTGAGTGATGTGAGTTGTTGAAAACTGCCTTGTACTCTTATAAGAGGAGTAATGGCTCTAAACTAGGATTAAGACTGAAATTTTGGAAACAAAAGGATCCATAAACTATTCGAGTTTTTCTGTTGGAGATGACTAATACTAGAGAATGCCAATAAATCACTGCCAAAGCGAAGGGTCTGATTGGTATTAATAACTGTGATAATAATCAAGGTGAGGGAGAATGTATTAATGAAACCCAAAGCTTTGTTTCTTGTGGAATGGTCAAGAGATTATAGCATTGAAAATAAATATTAGTTCATGGGTTCACGAGGAATCACCTAAGGAATGTGTTTAAAATGTGGATTCCTGGCCCCTACACCAGAGATTTGAAGCAGGGCCCAGGAATTCACATTTTAACAAGCACTCCGCGGGATTCTGGTGCCCATCATCCATGGACCACACTTTGAGAAAATCCGGGAAAAATGGCATTAGTTTATAAATATATCCCAAAAGCCTTAGTGCAGTTTTAGGTTTGAATGACTCCAGAAGTACACATGGTTTTAAAAGTACATTAAACAGCCTTCGAAAGTTTATTTTTATTCTTTTTCCACTCATTTAGTTTTGTAAATTTGGAAAAAGTAATTTTCAGTTATAATTTTTTCTTTCCAGTGAATGTTTGCTATCTTCAATCAGGAGATTAAAAGAAAACATAAAGTTTCAAAATTGTTCAAAACTTGCAAAACTAAATATGTGTAAAAGAAAGGAAAATAATTACACTCCCAAAAGAAGTTCTTTGCAAGTTTATAGTTTTTATACATCTGACACTATTAATGGGTAAAACTGCACTAAGGCTTTTGGGCAAACTATACAGAACTTACTTAAATGCAGGCTTGTTGAAACTCAGAAGTAGGACTGAACCCTCAGTCCTGTCTAGTAGCCACTAGTGGCTTGGATTTAGAGGCATCTGCATGTATAAATCTGAGTCAGGCTGGTGGGTCTCCTGGGTTAGCGCTGCAGAGTTGCCGAGAAGAATCAGGTGGGAATAACAAAAAGAGGAAATGATTGCTCTGTTGAGTCAGGGTATCAGAAAAGATGCAGGCATCTTACACTCCGTAGAACTTCACAATCCACAAAAGCGTTGACATCTACGTTATTTCATTTAACCCTCACCATCCTGATAGGCAGGTAGCATTTCTCCCACTTTACAGATGAGAAGGCTGAGGCCCTAAGGAGTTTCTGTGATTGGTTCAGAAAAAAAAAAAAAAAATCACTGATAGCAAGTGGCTGAGAACTCAGAGCCTAGTCTCTGACCCTTCTCTATGTCATGGCCATCCATGAACAGCGGCCCAGTTCAGGCAGTGAAGCCTGTGAGGGCTCAGAAGGTTCAGGAAGGGGCAGATGAGAAGGTGACAATATGGAACAAGAACTGTGAGGCCTGCTATGCCACAGTGCAAGACAAGGCTGGAGATGCAGACTCCAGATTGGAAGAAACAAGACCTTTAGCTAGAGGCCACTGATAGCGGTGCAGGTAGCATTCTCAACCCTAGAGGCCCTGCCTGCTCGCCTCTTTGTCTGTGTCTTCCTGGAGACAACCTAAGGAGGTGTCCTGGAAACAGTGCACCCAAAGCCTGCCTCTGTCACAGAGTTCCTGTGTGACTGTGAACTCACTGTTACATCTCTTTGACCTGCAGTTGCCTCCTTGGTACATACGATAATAGCTTCCCCTCAGAGTTGTTCTGGATTTTAAATAAATTAATTAAAATACGATGATGTACTTGGCAAAGAGCTAGTCACTTGCATCTAATCTGACCCCTTGGTGTAGAAGTGGAGCTGACTTGCCCTTCCCTGGGTCACCGGCTGTTGCAGCCTGTTGTCACTGAAGCCTCAGCACCCCCATGTAGCAGGCACGCCATACATTTTTCTGAATGAATGAATGGACCAAACTCATGCTCTCCCCATGACACACCAGCTACTTCCCTGGGGGTCTTTATTTCTATTACTGGTATCATTTTTCTTTCCTTATGAACTAGGACAGGAGTTTTGGAATGACCCTTTATAACACCCTCCATTCCTCCCCCCATATCAGTACCAAAGAGTCATCTTTTCTCTGACCACTGTTTCTCTTCTGACTCTAATAATTCTAGGTTGTATGCTTATGAGTTCTGTCCAGAACCATTGGAATAACCTAACTGCTCTTCCTGCCATCTCTTTACCCAGCATGCTATATCCACATTAATTTCCTTAAATCTTACCATGATGTTAGTCAAAGTCCTCAAAAAGTAACACTTAAGTGTCCCAGTGTTCCACATCATGGCTGTGTCTTACCTTTCCACCCTCATCGCCTATTATGTCTTTTCAGACTTGCTCTACGTCAACCAAGCTGAGCACCCTGGTTCCCTGAACACATCTTAGATTTACCATATCTGTGCCTAGCAAGAAAGTTAACAAGACTCAATAGAGGTTCACTGAGTGTAATCAAAACAAATAGAATAGAATTGCCCGAATCCTTCGGCTCAAAAATGACTATGAATCAGAAGCCTCAGTTGGGCAACTGAGCACTGCCCCATACCGTCCTCACTCTTTCCAACATCAGTGTTATCTCCTGTGAGATCCCCCCACCTTCTCTTTGCTACAGAGAGAAAATACATAAACCGCTCCAGAGTAGAGCCATCATCAAGAAAGGGGGCATGAGTTTGGGAGGAAGAGTAACTTATACTTGTGTAGGTCACATATATCTCATTCGATAAGGTGGTATTTGTATTTGAACACTGCAAAAATTAATCAGACATATTCCAAGTCTATGTTTGGAGTCTTTATAGCCCCCACATGAACCAAAGACTTATTCTATTGAATTTGGGAACTCTCATTTTGTAGACTTGAGCTGAATATAATTTTATCCTTGGGCATCAAAGACCAGGGTTAAATAATTGATTTTCTCTTTCCTGGGAAGGTTTTTGTTTTGATTTGTTTTGTTTTGTTTGTTTTTGGTTATGTTTATTTTAGACATTTTATTTTTGGTCACTAGGTGGCTCTGAATTTCCACTGGAAAATAAGTCATTAGAAAACTCATGAAAATATGCAATTTTCACTGAATAATTTTAAAATACTTCTTTAAAAATTTTTTGACTTGAGAACATTGATCAAAAATTTAAAAACCCCATAAACTCCAAATAGCAATATATTAGTTCATCTCCCCTATCTATTGCTTTCAGAATATATTATTTATAGCTTTATATGAAATTTATGGCTATTGCATTGGTTATAGGGGCAATTTTTAAATGACTCATAAACTATGATCCAAATAATGTTACAGCTCTTCCTCAACACCCTTATAATCCAGTCGTGCACTGAAAATATCATAAGGCGAAAAGGCATTCAATATACCTAACCTACTGAACATCATAGCTTAGCCTAGCCTTCCTTAAATGTGCTCAGAACACTTACATTAGCCTACGGTTGGGCAAAATCATCTAACACAAAGCTTATTTTATAATTAAGTGTTGACTATCTCATGTAATTTATTGACTACTCTACAGTTAATGAAAAACAGAATGGTTTTTTAGGTGCAGAATGGTTGTAAGTGTATCGGTTTTTACTCTCATGATCTCATGGCTGTCTGGGAGCTATGGCTCGCTGCCACTGCCCAGCATCACTAGAGAGTATCACACCACATATCATTAGGTTGGGAAAATATCAAAATTCAAAATTCGAAATATGATGTCTACTGAATGCGTATTGCTTTCACACCCATAAAGTGGAAAAGTTGTAAGTAGAACCATGGTAAGTTGAGGACCATCTGTGTGGTCAAACAACTGGGCCTATCATATTTTTAAAAAGACTGCAAAATATTGTCATATAACTTTACTTGCTTTGAAATCTTTCCTAACCATACATTAACAGCCTCTGGAAGGTCTAGAACAAATTCCTTAATCATTTTTAAGGTTGGTAACTTTAAACAAAAAGAATTATTGGAACAACGATCTTTTGGCCAATTTGGAGGTCGCCATACTGGCGTTGTAATTTACCGTACTATGTTCCACTTGACCCATAAAAAGTGCTGCGTCTGAGTCCTGTAAGGATTTAATGTGTTTCCAGATCTTTAATGACAGTACTCTCTATTATCTCATTGCAAAGTATGTCAATATAGGAAGAAGCCATCCAAAGCCATCTCTGGATAACCTGTTAATAAAGGAGGTGAGAGTGGTGGGTGGAGAAACATAGGGAGAGAGAGTGACTCTGACTGGGAACAATCTAGACGTTGTCTGCTTGGCTTGAGCTTTCTGGAGGAGACCCACCTTTAAAATTCACTTTCTAATGCCAGTTTGCCCAGTTGTCCTGCATCAGTCCACAGATTCCACAAATGTTCATTTCATCTCTTAACAAACTCAGAGAGAGCTTGTGAGATATTTGTTATAATTTTACTCCCATCCTCTGCCCATCCCTTTCCAAACTCTCCAAGTTTTCCCCATTTCTTTTACGTGTTCGAAATGCAGGCCATGAAGAATGACTGGTTGTGCATCCTTTACTCCTGATTCTTGTATGTAGGTATAGGTACATAGCAACTGAAGACAGTATCAGACTGAGCTGCAAAGCAAGGCCCTTCTCCATGAGCTTGGTTATTGACATGTGAAGAGTCTAAATGGATACACTTGTTTTCCAGCAACTTGTCAATCTTGCTCCAAACTATATAAGGTGCTTTTAGTTGCATTCAAGGTAAATCTCAGACAGGGTAATCTTCAAGGGAGAGCAGCAGACATTGGGCATTCACTTTCTGATTTACAATTTTTTTAAACTGGTAAAACAGCTTCTATCACTCACCACTGCATCTCTGCTCCAGCCCCAGTGAATGCTTGTCATTTCTGAAACACCTTCTGCTGTCGTATACCTGTGCTCCCTCCACCCAGTACACCATGACCCCTTCCTTCTCCACCTGACAAACTACTCTTCTTTCAAGGTTTATCTCAAGTGACGAGAAGACTGAAGTCTTCTGTCAGGGGCAGTATTATAGTTTGATGATAAAGAGCCCAGACACTGGAGTTAAGGCTACCTGGGTTTGAAATCCAGTTAAGTCACTTATTGGTTATGAGATCCTGAGCAAGTTACTTAATTTCAGTTTCCTCATCTATTAAATGGGATAATGAGTACCAGCCTCATAGAGTTACCTCATAGAGTGAGGTTTCAAACAAGTTACCTGAAAAGGACTTAGTGTAGCGCCTGTTGTACTGTAGGCTGTGTAGGTATTGGTAAGTTATGTAGGAAGTGTAGTATGCTAAGTGAGCTGTAACTTACGGGTTAGCTGTTCTTTTGGAAGTGCTCGCCCCAAGTCTCAATTAGATGTGGCCCCTTTCTACTCTCTCAGAGGAAACACAATCATAACTCTTAGCACATCAACCAGAAGTTGACAGTTTACTTGCCCAGTTCCTCCAATGGACTGTGCTGAGACAAAAATAATGAACGGGTGAGGTTTCATATTCCCCACCCCCCATCCCAAGTTGAGCATTTGGGTATTGTCTATTAGCTTCCCTACTCCCCGGCTCTCTCTGAAGAGTGAGGGATTGAAAGCCACATGGGTGAACACCAGAGAAGAGTGGATGGAGAGGATGGGATGAACTGGGAGGCCTGGAATGGAAAAAGAGAGTGGTAACTGGGAAGATCGAGCAAGACCAGGGGATGGGACAGTGCGGGGAAGAGGAAGACTTCTTCTGTGCTTAGGTAATGAGAGGTGTCCATGAGTCGCGGAATAGAGCAAAGGAAACGCCAATTAATTGCCATGGGCTATGCACTTAGCGCACACTACACGATTTGTGAGATACTAGCAAAGACGGGAATTCCTGTTCAAACGAGGCTTCACTAGGAGGACACCTCTAGAGCTGACCTGTGGATCTCAACTTTGTTAGATTTATAAGATTACATGTTACGCAAGCGTAGGGGCAATGTCCTCATTCATTAATGTATTCATTTACTCATTAGAATATTATGTATATTATATATTATAGAAAAAATATTTATGAACAATTTCTGTGGGTCAGGCACTGTTCTAGGCACTGGTGATAAGGTAGCCAACAAGACAGACCATACCACTGCTCTCATGGAGTTGCGTTTTAGTACACGAAGTCAAATAATAAGTAAATAAATAAACAAATTCTAATAGTGATTAAGTGCCAAGTAGAATACAACATAGTGTGATGAGAGAGAGCTTGATAAAGGGAAAAGGGAGGTCTAAACTGAGAAATCTGGGAAGTGATAAGGTTATATTTGAGTTGACATTCTTGAATGATAAGAAATGGCCAGCTCCTTCAAATTCTGAGGTCAGAGTATTCCAGATAGAAGAAATAGCACGTGCAAAGGGCCTGGGATCAACTCAGTGGATTAGAAAACAGAGGGGAGGTTGGCGTGACTGCAGCCAAGTGCCAAAGGGGGTGCATCAGAGTGTCAGGAAGGACTAGACGATGCAGAGCTTTGTGGGTCATGGGAATGAGTTTGGATTTTATTCAAAGGGCAATGGGAAGCTGCTAGAGGTTTAAAGTTGGCGGGGGGAGTCCAAATTAAAATCTTTGTTTACATTTGAGTTTTATACAAATTACTCTGGTCATTATATAGAGATTGGACAGCAAAAGGGTAGGAATAGCGAGATCAGCTAGATTATTGCAGTGGTCAAGGTAAAAGGTGGTGACTGGGACTTTTTTTGGACTGAACAAGTCATTTGCTTGGCTTCCTTGAGCTCCTTCTCCCTCCACTGGCATGTAAACTACTTGCCCTCAGGGATTTTTGTCTGTTTCATTCACTACTATATCCCCAGTATCTAGAATAGAATTTGGTATATAGAAGACACTTGCTAAATGTTGTTAAATGAATTCACCAAGAGGGACAAGAATGGTGCAGGGCAGAGTTAAAGAAAAATTCAGAAGTTCTGTTTAGGACTGTTAAATGTGAGATACTTATTAGACATTTAGATGGAGATGTCAAATTGGCAAGTTAGAGACATAAGTTTTGAGTTGAGGAGCAGATGTACATTTGGGGATCATTGACATAATGATCACCTAGGGTGGGCGTGGAGTTACAGAAAAGTCGATGAGCTGGAAACGAGCAGGGAGCTCCAACACTTAAAAGTTAAACTGAAGAGGAGATGGTAGCAAAAGAGATAGAAAAGGAGCTTTTAAAAGGAGGGAGGAATGCGGAACAAAATTATGTCTTATAAGCCAAGATAAAATGGTTGTCATGAAGCAGGTCAACTGGTTTGAATGCTGCTGAGAGGCCAAGAAAGATATGAACAGAGAAATTGCTCTTAAATTTTTTTTTTTAACATTTCATATCTAGCTTTATTTATTTATTTACTTATAACATCTTTATTGGAATATAATTGCTTTACGACGGTGTGTTAGTTTCCGCTTTATAACGAAGTAAATCACCTATACATATACATATATCCCCATATCTCCACCCTCTTGCATCTCCCTCCCACCCTCCTTATCCCACCCCTCTAGGTGGTCACAAAGCACCGAGCTGATCTCCCTGTTCTATGCGGCTACTTCCCACTAGCTATCTATTTTACACTTGGTAGTATATATAAGTCCATGCCACTCTCTCACTCCGCCCCAGCTTACCCTTCCCCCTCCACATGTCCTCAAGTACATTCTCTACGTCTGCATCTTTACTCCTGTCCTGCCCCTAGGTTCTTCAGAACAATTTTTTTTTTTTTTAGATTCCATATATATGTGTTAGCATATGGTATTTTTCTCTTTCTGACTTACTTCACACTGTATGACAGTCTCTAGGTCCGTCGACCTCACTACAAATAACTCAATTTCGTTTCTTTTTATGGCTGAGTAATATTCCATTGTATATATGTTCCACATCTTCTTTATCCATTCATCTGTAGATGGACACTTAGTTTGCTTCCATGTCTGGGCTATTGTAAATAGACCTGCAGTGAACATTGTGGTACATGACTCTTTTTGAATTATGGTTTTCTCAGGGTATATGCCTGCCCAGTGGTGGGATTGCTGGGTCGTATGGTAGTTCTATTTTTAGTTTTTTAAGGAACCTCCATATTGTTCTCCACAGTGACTGTATCAATTTACATTCCCACCAACAGTGCAAGAGGGTTCCCTTTTCTCCACACCCTCTCCAACATTTATTGTTTGTAGTTTTTTGACGATGGCCATTCTGACTGGTGTGAGGTGATACCTCATTGTAGTTTTGATTTGTATTTCTCTAATGATTACTGATGTTGAGCATCCTTTCATGTGTCTGTTGGCAATCTGTATATCTTCTTTGGAGAAATGTCTATTTACGTCTTCTGCCCATTTTTGGATTGGGTTGTTTGTTTTTTGATATTGAGCTGCATGAGCTGATTGTAAATTTTGTAGATTAATCCTTTGTCAGTTGCTTAATTTGCAAATATTTTCTCCCATTCTGAGGGTTGTCTTTTCGTCTTGTTTAGGATTTCCTTTGCTGTGCAAAAGCTTTTAAGTTTCCTTAGGTCCCATTTGTTTATTCTTGTTTTTATTTCCATTTCTCTAGGAGGTAGGTCAAAAATGATCTTGCTGTGATTTATGTCACAGAGTGTTCTGCCTATGTTTTCCTCTAAGAGTTTTATAGTGTCTGGCTTTACATTTAGGTCTTTAATCCAATTTGAGTTTATTTTTGTGTATGGTGTTAGGGAGTGTTCTAACTTCATTCTTTTACATGTAGCTGTCCAGTTTTCCCAGCACCACTTATTGAAGAGGCTGCCTTTTCTCCATTGTATATTCTTGCCTCCATTATCAAAGATAAGGTGACCATATGTGCGTGGGTTTATCTCTGGGCTTTCTATCCTGTTCCATTGATCTATATTTCTGTTTTTGTGCCATTACCATACTGTCTAGATTACTGTAGCTTTGTGGTATAGTCTGAAGTCCGGGAGCCTGATTCCTCCAGCTCCGTTTTTCTTTCTCAAGATTGCTTTGGCTATTCGGGGTCTTTTGTGTTTCCATACAAATTGTGAAATTTTTTGTTCTAGTTCTGTGAAAAATGCCAGTGGTAGTTTGATAGGGATTGCATTGAATCTGTAGATTGCTTTGGGTAGTATAGTCATTTCCACAATGTTGATTCTTCCAATCCAAGAACATGGTATATCTCTCCATCTGTTTGTATCACCTTTGATTTCTTTCATCACTGTCTTATAGTTTTCTGCACACAGGTCTTTTGTCTCCTTAGGTAGGTTTATTCCTAGGTGTTTTATTCTTTTTGTTGCAGTGGTAAATGGGAGTGTTTCCTTAATTTCTCTTTCAGATTTTTCATCATTAGTGTAGAGGAATGCAAGAGATTTTTGTGCATTAATTTTGTATCCTGCTACTTTACCAAATTCATTGATTAGCTCTAGTAGTTTTCTGGTGGCATCTTTAGGATTCTCTATGTATAGTATCATGTCATCTGCAAACAGTGACAGCTTTACTTCTTCTTTTCTGATTTGGATTCCTTTTATTTCTTTTTCTTCTCTGATTGCTGTGGCAAAAACTTCCAAAACTATGTTGAATAATAGTGGTGAGAGTGGACAACCTTGTCTTGTTCCTGATCTTAGAGGAAATGGTTTCAGTTTTTCACCATTCAGAACGATGTTGGCTGTGGGTTTGTCATATATGGCCTTTATTATGTTGAGATAAGTTCCCTCTATGCCTACTTTCTGGAGGGTTTTTATCATAAATGGGTGTTGAATTTTGTCGAAAGCTTTTTCTGCATCTATTGAGATGATCATATGGTTTTTCTCCTTCAATTTGTTAATATGGCTTAACACATTGATTGATTTGCATATATTGAAGAATCCTTGCATTCCTGGGATAAACCCCACTTGATCATGGTGTATGATCCTTTTAATGTGCTGTTGGATTCTGTTTGCTAGTATTTTGTTGAGGATTTTTGCATCTATGTTCATCAGTGATATTGGCCTGTAGTTTTCTTTCTTTGGGACATCTTTGTCTGGTTTTGGTATCAGGGGGATGGTGGCCTCATAGAATGAGCATGGGAGTGTTCCTCCCTCTGCTATATTTTGGAAGAGTTTGAGAAGGATAGGTGTTTGCTATTCTCTAAATGTTTGATAGAATTCGCCCGTGAAGCCATCTGGTCCTCGGCTTTTGTTTGTTGGAAGATTTTTAATCACAGTCTCAATTTCAGTGCTTGTGATTGGTCTGTTTTTATTTTCTATTTCTTCCTGGTTCAGTCTTGGAAGGTTGTGCTTTTCTAAGAATTTGCCCATTTCTTCTAGGTTGTCCATTTTATTGGCATAGAGTTGCTTGTAGTAATCTCTCATGATTCTTTGTATTTCTGCAGTGTCAGTTGTTACTTCTCCTTTTTCATTTCTAATTCTATTGATTTGAGTCTTCTCCCTTTTTTCCTTGATGAGTCTGGCTAATGGTTTATCAATTTTGTTTATCTTCTCAAAGAACCAGCTTTTAGTTTTATTGATATTTGTGATCGTTTCCTTCATTTCTTTTTCATTTATTTCTCATCTGATCTTTATGATTTCTTTCCTTCTGCTAACTTTGGCTTTTTTTGGTTCTTCTTTCTCTAATTGCTTTAGGTGTAAGGTTAGGTTGTTTATTTGAGATGGTTTTTGTTTCTTGAGGTAGGTTGTATTGCTATAAACTTCCCTCTTAGAACTGCTTTTGCTGCCTCCCATAGGTTTTGGGTCATCGTGTTTTCATTGTCATGTGTTTCTAGGTATTTTTTGATTTCCTGTTTGCATTCTTCAGTGATCTCTTGGTTATCAAGTAGTGTATTGTTTAGCCTCCATGGTTTGTATTTTTTACAGATTTTTTCCTGTAGTTGATATCTAGTCTCATAGCGTTGTTGTCGGGAAAGATACTTGATATGATTTCAATTTTCTTAAATTTACCAAGGCTTGATTTGTGACTCAAGGTACGATGTATCCTGGAGAATGTTCCATGAGCACTTGAGAAGAAAGTGTATTCTGTTGTTTTTGGATGGAATGTCCTATAAATATCAATTAAGTCCATCTTGTTTAATGTATCATTTAAAGCTTGTGTTTCCTTATTTATTTTCATTTTGGATGATCTGTCCACTGGTGAAAGTGGGGTGTTAAAGTCCCCTACTATGATTGTGTTACTGTCAATTTCCCATCTTATGGCTGTTAGCATTTGTCTTATGTATTGAGGTGCTCCTATGTTGGGTATATAAATATTCACAACTGTTATATCTTCTTCTTGGATTCATCCCTTGATCATTATGTAGTGTCCTTCTTTGTCTCTTGTAATCGTCTTTATTTTAAAGTCTGTTTTGTCTGATATGAGAATTGCTACTCCAGCTTTCTTTTGATTTCCATTTGCATGGACTATCTTTTTCCATCCCATCACTTTCAGTCTGTATGTGTCCCTAGGTCTGAAGTGGGTCTCTTGTAGACAGCATATATACAGGTCTTGTTTTTGTATCCATTCAGCCAGTCTATGTCTTTTGGTTGGAGCATTTAATCCATTTACATTTAAGGTAATTATTGATATGTATGTTCCTATTACCATTTTCTTAATTGTTTTGGGTTTGTTATTGTAAGTCTTTTCCTTCTCCTGTGTTTCCTGCCTAGAGAAGTTCCTTTAGCATTTGTTGTAAATCTGGTTTGGTGGCGCTGAATTCTCTTAGCTTTTGTTTGTCTGTAAAGGTTTTAATTTTTCCATCGAATCTGAATGAGATCCTTGCTGGGTAGAGTAATCTTGGTTGTAGGTTTTTCCCTTTCATCACTTTAAATATGTCCTGCCACTCCCTTCTGGCTTGCAGAGTTTCTGCTGAAAGATCAGCTGTTAACCTTATGCAGATTCTGTTGTATGTTATTTGTTGGTTTTCCCTTGCTGCTTTTAATATTTTTTCTTTGTATTTAATTTTTGATAGTTTGATTAATATGTGTCTTGGCGTGTTTCTCCTTGGATTTATATTATATGGGACCCTATGCACTTCCTGGACTTGATTGACCATTTCCTTTCCCATATTAGGGAAGTTTTCAACTATAATCTCTTCAAATATTTTCTCAGTCCCCTTCTTTTTCTCTTCTTCTTCTGGGACACCTATAATTCGAATGTTGTTGCATTTAATGTTGTCCCAGAAGTCTCTAAGACTGTCCTCAATTCTTTTCATTCTTTTTTCTTTATTCTGCTCTACAGTATTTATTTCCACTATTTTATCTTCCAGGTCACTTGTCCATTCTTCTGCCTCAGTTTTTCTGCTATTGATTCCTTCTAGAGAATTTTAAATTTCATTTATTGTGTTGTTCATCACTGTTTGTTTGCTCTTTAGTTCTTCTAGGTCCTTATTAAACGTTTCCTGTATTTTCTCCATTCTATTTCCAAGATTTTGGATCATCTTTACTATCATTACTCTGAATTCTTTTTCAGGTAGACTGCCTATTTCCTCTTCATTTGTTTGGTCTGGTGGGTTTTTACCTTGCTCCTTCATCTGCTGTGTGTTTCTTTGTCTTCTCATTTTGCTTCACTTACCGTGTCTGGGGTCTCCTTTTCGCAGGCTGCAGGTTCGTAGCTCCCGTTGTTTTTGGTCTCTGCCCCCAGTGGCTAAGGTTGGTACAGTGGGTTGTGTAGGCTTCCTGGTGGAGGGGACTGGTGCCTGTGTTCTGGTGGATGAGGCTGGATCTTGTCTTTCTGGTGGGCAGGACCACGTCCGGTGGTGTGTTTTGGGGTGTCTGTGACCTTATTTTGATTTTAGGCAGCCTCTCTGCTAATGGGTGGGGTTGTGTTCCTGTCTTGCTAGTTGTTTGGCATAGGGTGTCCAGCACTGTAGGTTGCTGGTCGTTGAGTGGAGCTGGGTCTTAGCATTGAGATGGAGATCTCTGGGAGAGCTTTTGCCGTTTGATATTACGTGGAGCTGGGAGGTCTCTGGTGGACCAATGTCCTGAACTCAGCTCTCACACCTCAGAGGCACAGGCCTGACACCCGGCCGGAGCACCAAGACCTTGTCAGCCACACGGCCAGGTACGTGGGGAGTTTCTTGCTTTTTGGGAAGTTGAGGTCTTCTGCCAGCGTTCAGTAGGTGCTCTGTAGGAGTTGTTCCACGTGTAGATATATTTCTGATGTATTTGTGGGGAGGAAGGTGATCTCCACGTCTTACTCCTCTGCCATCTTGAAAGTCTCCTCCATCTAAATTTTTTTTCTTTTTTAACATCTTTATTGGAGTATAGTTGCTTTACGTTGTTGTGTTAGTTTCTGCTGTATAACAAAGTTTATCAGCTATATGTATACATATATCTCCACATCTCCTCCCTCTTGTGTCTCCCTCCCACCCTCCCTATCCCACCCTTCTAGGTGGTCACAAAGCACCGAGCTGGTCTCCCTGTGCTATGTCGCTGCTTCCCACTAGCTATCTATTTTACATTTGGTAGTGTATATATGTCAATGCCACTCTCTCACTTTGTCCCAGCTTACCCTTCCCCCTCCCCGTGTCCTCAAGTCCATTCTCTATGTCTGTGTCTTTATTCCTGTCCTGCCCAGGTTTTAGATAACCTTGACCAGAGAGGTCTTAATAGAATGGCGGGATTATAAACCTGCCTGGAGTAGACTGAGTAAACGAAGGGCATGAAGTGGAGAAAGGCACTATAAACAGCTCTCATATTTGCATTTCTAGCAATTAGCACATTGTTTGACTGGGTGGTTGCTCAATCTTTCCTGCATAAATAAATGAATGAATAACCTATGCATGCATCAATCCATCTATCCATCCCTGGGGTTTCAGACTTCACATGTTGAAGGCACAGACTTATCTAGTGAGAAGACATTTGTATCAGGAATTAGGAGACAGAATCAGGTCTCCATCGTCACTGTCTAGATTTCTGAACTTGGTCAAACCAATATCTTTCTGTGTCTCAGTCTCCTTGTCTATAAAATGAAGAGGTTAGACTAGATGGTCTCTAAGATCCAGCTTTAGAATCCTTGACCCAGGGCCTATTCTTTAGAAGTTTTAAATGTCAGAATAAATATACCAATGTAAGTACAATGTCATTCTTAGATTTTACAAATTAGCTCTAAGCAGAGTTGAAAGTTGCAGCGGATACCATATGTTCACTCTTCAGGCAAAGCCTATCTGTATGAGATGAATGCCAGCATTGAGTGGGTGGCTGTGTGCTTTGCGGGGTGAATATATTACTAATGGTCACTGAGGGAAAAGGAGTCAACTCCCTCTTTCCTTGTGGATTCTTCCCTTTTTGTCTTAAAGCATGCTCAATTTTCCTTTATTTAAAATAAAACATGTGTTATTAGATTCTGCATCTGAACCAATTAACATTCTATTCTGCCAAATGAAGCTTCTTGGACAACTGGGTCACGTTCACAGACAATGCGCCTTCCCACCATTTCTTTGGGGAATCTTGCTTTCATTCACGTGGCTTCGGCCCTGTGCACCTCTCTCATTTCATCCTGTACTACTTCCCCCCACTCTCTGAGGGCCAATCACGTTGGCCTTCTTGTTCTTGAATATGCCAACCTTGTTCCTGCTTTTGCATCTTTGGATTTGCCATTTTTCAGCCTAAGATGTTCTGTTCCGAGCTTTTCTTGTGTTGGGCTCTTCTTATCACCTCCTCTGTGAGGTCTTCCTCTCTAAAGTACTACCGAATCCAATCTAGAGTTTTATCCTCCACCCCCACCCTAACACTGTCACTGTCAGTTCACACACACACACACACACACACACACTATTCAAAATTATCTTATTTTCCTTATTTATTACCGTCTACCTCCACCACCACCACACCTGCCTCACCCCTGCAAGGAGAAGGTAAGCTCCATGAAACCAGAGTCTCACCTATCTTGTTCATGGTTATATTCCCCAGTATCTAGGACGGTGTCTCACATATACTTAGTGATGGATAAATATTTGTTGAACAAATACATAAGCTCTCCCCTCTACTGAAACTATTGACTATAGTCACTGGTGGCCCACTCAGACAGAATGGCTTTTCTTCTTGTTTTCCATTGCTTAGTTGCCCTTGACCCTATTGATCTCCTCTTTTTTAAAAAAACGATTTTCCAGAACCTTGGCTTCTATGACAGCATGACAACAACCCTCTTGTTATTCTTCCCTTGCTTCCTTTGCTGACTTCTCTTCTTTCTCCTCTCCTAACGTGGAAAAGACTCATCAGCTCTCTCTATATGTATTATACCCTCTCTCATGAGTCTTTAAATGAATCCAGCCTTCCCAGCACAATTCTACCAGTGGTTTAAAAGCTCAGCTAATGGAAATAGACATTGGCTCCCGTATTCATTCAGTCCACTGTCCCATTTACCTCGCAGGTCTGCTGTTTGCTATTCTTATCTTCCCTGGCTTTCCAGTCCTCTTGGATCCTCACTCAGGCTCCCAAAATGACAAGGGGGGCTGGAGGTGGTGGTGAGTTGTACAGTCACATTTTTCTGACCTTCTGCATTCTTTCTTCCATGATTTGGAAATTGCTCTCCAGCTACATGCACCACAGTGGGTCAGAAGTTGTCCCATCTCCTTCCAGCCCCTCTAGCCCCACTTTGGCCAGCCCAGCACTGCTGCCTGAAAACGAGGATCACTCAGGTATGGTTTTCTTCCCCAGAAAGCTGTTCACCCTCTAGACTAGAACTGGCATCTCTATCTCCAGGTAGGGTCTCTATCTCTAGCCAGCATTTCTCATTTTCTCTCAGGTCTCTTATCTTTGCCTTATAAAGAAAGTTGAAGTTGTGATAAGGACAACATGAACAGCATGCCACTCAGTGGGTTCATTAAGATGCTTCCACTATATTGATGCCAGATACAAAGCCACATTGCAGCAAACTGGCCAGACAAGAAGTCAGAGAACAGAATACTTGGTCCCACACAAACTGCCTTTTAACCCACAAATACTTGAACTTCACTCTGGGCTTTAGACCAGGGAGTCAACTGGGAAAGGCCTCCAAAGACAAAGGAAAACCAAAACAGCTTCTGCTCCCTGGCTGCTAAAGGAAAAGAGGTTTTTGTTTGTTGTTTGTTTTTAACCTATTCTAGGGCCAAAATGCAGTGCTTCTCCCTTGCAGACACCAGTGCCCACTACAGACAGAAGTTACAAAGTTGCCATGGCTTTTCAGTATTGATATGGAGAGGCTCTCTGAGAGATGGATTCTTCAGTTCAATATTCACAATCATTTTGTCAAAAATATTTACTTAGTTGTTTAAAAAACTTACTATAGTCATCTTGGGCCACTTCAACCACAGCAAGACATAATTTAAGCCTAACCAATCACTTGTTATAGTTCATACATATGTCTTGAAACTCTGGGAACTATTTGTCTCCAAGCTCTAGCAAAACCAAAGATAGCCTCTGTGACTTTGCAAAAGTCTTCTTCCCCAGGGAAGGCTAATTGCAACTTTTGACAATGTAAATTATTGATAGGCAGCCACACACATGTATTTCAAAAACTAAGTGGCCTTCAACAGATGAATGGATAAAGATGTGAGATACACACACACACACACACACACACACACACACAGACACACAATGGAATATTACTCAGCCATAAAAAAGGATGAAATAATGCCATTTGCAGCAACATGGATGGACCTAGAGATTATCATACTAAGTGAAGTAAGTCAGAGAAAGAAAAATATGATATCACTTATATGTGGAATCTAAAAAAAAGATACAAATGAACTTATTTACAAAACAGAAAGGGACTCACAGACATAGAAAACAAAATTATGGTGACCAAAAGAGAAAGAGGGGGAAGGGATAAATTAGAAGTTTGGGATTAACAGATACACACTACTATACATAAAACAGATAAACAACAAGGGCCTACTGTACAGCACAGAGAACTATATTCAATATCTTGTTATAACCTGTAATGGAAAAGAATCTGAAAATATATATATATATGTTCTTATATATATACACACACATATATACATATATGTCTAACTGAATAACTTTGCTGTACACCTAAAACTAACACAACATTGTAAATCAATTATACTCCAATTATAAAACAAAAACAAATAAACAAAAACTAAGTGGTCAAACAAAAGGTGAGAAGCCCAACCAGGTCACTTTTCGCTCTTTTCTGTGAACTGGAAAAGTTCATATTTGCTCCAAAGCTTTCCCATCTGGGAAAAGGAACAATTTATATTAAGAAATAAAAACCAAATCAAAGCAAATAAACTATATGATTTCTTACACTGGAATTTGCTACCTAAGATTCCACCACTTCTCCTACTTTCTATTACTTTATATGCACTTATTTTCCCCAAGTTAGTTTTACTTTACCAAAGTGGACTTTGCTGTCACCACTGGAATTCATCCAGCTCAAGGAAAAACTTGGAATCAGTATACACACTGGTTGAGCAGGAATGAAATAGACAAGCCACGGTGCCCCAAAACCTTTTTATTGAAGAAATAGCAAGCTTTTTAAACCCTGGGAGGATACCGGAATGAACAAACTGAAAGAAAAGTTGATCTATGTTGGACGATCTATTCTCTGTTCATGTTCTCTGGCTTTCTAATTGTCATACGTTGACCCTGCAGTCACATCACACACAAACTAATATATCTTAAATAAATGTGTGCAATAATCATGTCGGAATCTTTTCTTGCCTGTTCCTATGTTACAACTGTTGGTAAAGGGAATTTAACAACAAAGAAACTTACTTAGGAGACCTCATGTGTTAATTAATTTTGGTAGAAATAACCCCGCAAAAAGAAGGTGGAAAGTAACTGATGGAATAAAGCAAGTAGAGAAATGGGAATTAAAAAGAGAAGGAGCAAGTGAAAATGAAACGAAATGACTGTGTAGGAGACAGCAGACCTATTTTAAGTCTGCAGGGCTAGGGAAGGACAGGTATTTTTAAACTTAACTGGATGGTTTCAAATAACAACTAGATTATCTATTTGAAAACTTGGGCAGAGTAGAGGAAAAGGAATAGGCTCACTTCTCTAAATCAGAGAGAAATCAAGATTTTTTTTTTTTAAGTTAAAAATGGAGGGACCAGGTGGGATCTAGAGCCGTTGGGTAGTGAAGAGGTTGCAGATTTTAGGGACAGAAAAACATTAGTTCAAATTCTATTACCAGCTGTGAATAACTTTTTGTCCCTGAGCTTCAATTTCCTCATCTGTAAAATGGGAACGCTAATGTTGACTCCACAGAGAGGTTGTAAAAAAACAGAGACAATTTACGTCAAGTTCTTAGCACGCTGTGATCACTAAGTGAATTATAAAACAATACTTCAGTCCCAAAGAGGAAAAAAAGTCTCCCTGTCACTTGCCAAACTGAGCTGAGTACGATTAGACAGAAAATCAAGTACACATGGGAAAAAAACACCCTTGTTCACTAAACACCTGTGTGAAAGACTGAAAGACAAAAAAGAAAAATCTTATGATGTTGGGGGTATGGATGAAAACAGCCAGCGCACATCTCTTAGAAATGACAAAGAGGAACAACACGATCATTATACTTTGTCATTTTAAAAAGCATTTTCTTCCTCTACCCATATTTCAGGTATGCAAGGACTGTTATCTCTTTACATTTGTCCTAGAACTCCTTAAGTTTTCTTGAGTGTAAACTTGGTTTTACATCATCTCATTTCAGTCAAATCCTCCTAGGTCTTAACATCTTCTGGAAAATGCACAGGGACTGCTCACCTGGTCTTCAGGCCAGTGACACAACTACATTTCTGACCCAAATCCTCTCGCTCTTGGCTCAGCCCAACACCAGGTCCTACCCTTTCTATTGTAACTGTCATCACTCTCCCAATCCTATGATCTCCATTCCTGAGGAAGACTCCTAGTTATACAGTCTCTTATTTCCTTTCAATGAATTCAAATCCGTTTTCCAGGTACCAGATTTTAGAAGAGACAAGTTTAAGAATACCGACTTTACTTTTAAATATCTACTCTTCATAACTATGAAAACCAATTTCCAGTTTTCCAGAGTAATCAACTCATGAGAAAAAATTAATAATTCAGTAAATACAAGTGAAATTTGGATTCAGTCAAATATCTAGGGTTGTTTTACAAGGAACACAGTGGTATAAGTAATCAGAATGGACTCATAAGCACTCCTTTCCAGACTTGCAGAAGTTTAGTCCTGGTTACTGGCCAAAATTACTAGGATTTTCATTTTCCTGGTCATTGTTCTGATTTTTTTTAAGTGATAGACTGAGGACCCCCTCAATAAGCAACACACTATCATGACTAATGTAACTCCCTGCTGTAATCAAATACGACTTAACAGTTATTGAAATATAAAATTATAAGGCTAGCACCCAGGAGTTAACAAGAAATGTTAAACAGTTTTAAAAAATGATACTAATTTTAGCCAGTAAGTCAAATTTTTATTTTTCCTCTATTCTCAACAAGCATCTATAATTTCCATATGGTTCGTAGATTTTTTTCTCATATAAAATTCTCATATTTCTCATTCTCCTGTTAATCAATGATTAACAACATTCAAATGATGGAAAGACTTCCGTGACACACTGGATTATCTCTCAGCTAACACTGGAATATATTACACAGCACATCTACATGAGGGCCATCTATCCCTTCTTTGAATGTCCCCAGTAACAGAGACCAGCACAATTCATTATATTGTTAGGTGGTTCTAGCAGTGTAAAAGGACTTCCAAAATCTGAGTCAAAACCTGTGATTCTGGGAATCTGTACACAAAGTCTTTGTGCTGCGTCTAGTTTTCTCTCCTGGAGCAAACCTTTCCATTTCTATGAAGCAGTTTTTTGTACGTTTCAAGAATTATCAAGCCTTCCCTTGAATTCCCTTTGTCACTGTCATAACACACACATGGAAAAAGGGACTGAATCTTTCTTCCACTCTGCTGAGATTCTTGTGACTTCTAGACTCTTCCTCTTGGGTCAGGTTCCCACATCTGCCACTACACTGCCATCCAGCTAACTTCCTGTAGGGCCCTTCCCTTTCTCCCATGGCCCATGGCCCCTGAAGTTGAATATTGCTGAGAGATAGGGTGGGGGGAGGAAACAGGTGGGAGGTGGGCAGAGAACAAATGGGCAGAAACGCAATGACCAGAGCATCTGGAACTGCTATGGACAAAGGGCTAGGGAATGTATTCAGGGATTCCCGCAGTGAAGTGGGAGAGGGTGGCAACCTCATTTTTAGTAGGGAGGCCTTTTCACACCACCTTGCTCCAACAGTGCGGAAAGGACGTGTCTACTGAGGGATAGTGTGATGAGCACAGAAATAACAGGAAGGCAGAAAAATGTAGAGGGCTGCTGAAGCAGGCAAGAGCATCCCCCAGCCCCTGCCCCTGAGCCTTGCACACCAGGCACCGTGCAATGGTGTCCACAGTGCAGAGCTCTGAGCCTGGCCCACGGAAGGCACTCAATACAGTTTGCTGACTAAAGAAATCAATTTCAGGTTCAGGGACTCCTTCGCTCCTTCCCAAACTTACTCATTTATTCAGTTCAACAAATATTTGTTGAGCCCCTTCTCTGTGCAAGGCATTCTTTTAGACACTGATGATACAGCAGTGTGCCAAACAGACAAAACTCCCTGCCCTCGTGAAGCTTATATTTCAACGTTAGGGAGACACAATAGCAGTTAGTATGTCCTATGCCAGCTGTGACGGGGCATTGCAGACAAAGAATTATCAAAGTAGTTGACAGATTATAATCTATAGATTGATACATTATAGATTATCAAAATCTATAAATAGAGATGATCAGGAGGAGGAGGAGGAGTTATTATCTTATAAAAGGTGGTCAGGGAAGCACTCACTGTTTAGATGACATTTGAGCAGAGAACTAGAGTAAGTTCACTGAGCTAGCTATGCAGATATCTGGGGGAACAGTGTTTCAGTCAAAGGGGAACAGCAGATGCAAAGCCCATGAGGCAAAAACACATACTTGTCATACTTGTCATGTTCCAGGAACAGCAAAGAAGTCAGCACGTCTATAACGGGAGGTGGAGAGGGGTTGGGAGGAAGTCCTAGTAGATGAGGTTAGAGGGAACCAGAGCATGTACTTGTATCTGGGGGTTACCAGTTGGGAAGTTGGGAAGTTCCCAACTTCCCAACTCCCAACTTCTTAGAGACACCCTAAGAAGGTTTTTAATTCACTACACTCAGTAGCGAAGTGGTTTGATGAGGACTTTGGGGTTGCAGAGGGCGGGATCTGAGGCTCAGCCCAGTTGTTTACTAGCTGTGTGAACTTGGACCATTGGATGATCATTTCTCACCTCTGAGCCTCAGGGTCCTCATCTGTAAAGTGGGATGATAATATGATTTGCTTCTTTGGATTATTAGAAAGATGGATTGAGTTGTTTATTTTATATGCTTAGAACAATGCCTGGTTTAGCATATGTAGTGGTGAACTGAGAAATGGCATAAAGTCAACTTAAAGAAATGTCAGATGTTACTACTATTATTATTAGCTTTCACCGTTTTGACATGCCCTGATTTGACCTTACTTGAGCCTCAACACAAATTAATCCGTTAACAAAGGCATTTCTCATTCTGGGCAAAGACTGAGCACCACGGCCATCACCATCTCCTTACTGGTTGACGTCTTGAGCTTTCTAGCTAAATCACAAGTTATCTTAAATAAAAGAAATCTTAACATTTCCTCAATGATTCCTTCTCACTTTTGAAGGCACTATTCTGTATGGCTAAAATTTTGAAGAGCTTGAGAAGTATAGGTTTCAATAAAATATAAAATCAATGTTAGATTAAAATTTTCTGGACAATACTCATGTTCACAGGAAATACTTCAGAATGTATGTACAAGATAATTAAATGGTCAATAGGTAAAGTAAAAAGCTTAGACATTATTTTTTTTTGAAGTATCTTACTGTTCCCTTAGTTATTTGGTAGAGAATTAAAAAATAGCAGTTACTTCTGCATAATCCAACCTGCAGGATCAATGTTCTTTGGGAAAAGACTGAGATCTCTAAATGCATAGTTTCCTTCCAAAATCAAGGTTCTATTGTGAAATATGCCAAGGCCCTTCTTCAAGACAAATAATCTACTGTACATCTTTTTTCTGGAATGGACTTTTATGGAAAATATTGTCAACATCTAGTCACTTTAGCTCTCAAAATGCTTCATCTTAAGAGAAGGTTTTGGATTTTCATATATATTCTTGTGGAAGGAAAGGGCTGTGGTTTGGACTTTGTAAGGTCTTTATTCAACATAAACCAATAGGTAAAGAAATCTCTATGACAGGGATCTGAAACATTGTCCCTGGTGCTCATAAATACTCACTGTATTGTCTGAAATGACTTATCTCAGTCCTGACTGTGGGCTCAGATTTACTGTACAGTTCATCAACTTCTCAGCATGATGGATAATGAATGTTTCATTTACATCGCTAATTGCCAAGCCATGGTTCCCGCAACCTTTAACCCGTATGCTTTACCCCATTATCACCATATGTCAATATAATTGCATTTAACATTCCAAATGATAAACTTTCTTCTATGCAGAGAAATATTTTTCACAAAGAAATCATGTGAGGACTGCTGATAAAAATTCAAGTTTATTACAGGAAAGGACAAGGACTAACCCAGAAGAATAGGTAGATTCTCATAACTAGTAAAATTCATTTTTGGACAAGGACTTTTGATTTCATAGTTAGGAAAAATAATGGTATTTTCTTAAGAAATTACCTTTGTTAGCTTTTAATTCAACAATTGCATAAAAAGAGATTCCCAAAGTGGTGCAATTAAATCTTCAGGCTTATGTAATATCCCTCCAAAATCTTTTTAAACTAAATAGTAATAACTACATGATCCAGTTATATTTTCTGTCTTTATCAGTCAGTAAACCAATAAGGAAGTAATCCCTACCATGACCACTAATTCAGACTTGAACAAATTTTCACAGAAAGGAGTGAAAAATATCAAGTATCAAAAATCCTAAACTGGAAGAAAAGTTGTGAGACCCATTTGGCCACCCGTATTCAAGATTCATTTAAAGATGGGCTTTTTAGGCTTGAGCATCAGGTGATGTCTGTTTGTGGATTTGCCCAGGGGCACACAGACTGCACTGCAAAGCTGGGCTGTGCTTGCCACGTTGACCTCCAGGGTTTCCTACCTCAGCACATGATCCAGTACATCCATCAACACATCCTGTTAGTTATAACTCAAAAGTATACCTTAAATTTGTCTATTACATCTCCGCTGCCCCCCCATCCTACATCAAGTCATTGTCACCTCTCCCCTGGTCTTTTATAGAAGCCTCTATTCTATCTCTTTATTTCTGTCCTTACCTCCTTCCCATCAGTTCTTTGCCACGTCCCTACCCTTCTTAGAGTCCTCCAGTAGCTTCCATTGTACTCAGAATAAAAACCTCATAAATCCATTGCTTACTCTGGCCTGTGAGGCCTTGGGTGATCTGACTCGACCACCTCTCCAGCCATGCCACGCCACTCTCCTCCCCACATTCACTACGATCCATTCAGTTCCTAAAGGATGTTCTGTCCATTTCCTGAATGTGTCAATCTATTTCCTGCTTCAGAGGCTTCACACTGCTATTCCCTTTGCCTGCAATGCTCTTACCCATAAACCTCTGCGACTCTGGTGTACCCTTAATTTATAAGCCTAAAAACTACCTTTTCAAGGAAGCTTTTCACAACCTCCCCATCTAATGTAAATTAGGTTATATTGGTATCACATTTTCTCATAGCAGCACCCTATGCTTTTCTTTACAGCACTAAATTAGTTTGAAATATACATTTATTTGTGTGATTATCTGTTTAATGTCTAGCTCTCCCACTAGACCGAAAGCTCCCTGAGGATAAAAAACTGCGTGTACTTTTATCTCCTTCTATCCCTCGTACCTAGCACATAGCATGTTGAATGGGTGAAGGAGTTAGTTAAAATATCTTGCTTGGTGTTTCACCTTCTACTCTACCAGACTCTAATTCCCTAAAACCAAAGTGCACTGCAAAGAAGATGGGGAAGTTGGAGTCAGGGTGTGGGTAGGTAGATAAGGTAAGTAAGTAAGTATGTAGGTAAGATAACCAGAGACACAGAAACGCAGAAAATGTGGGGAAAGCTCAAATGCACTTCAGCCCCTTAGAGGAGAAGTAACACAGAAGAACTTTCAGAAAGGGAGAGAATGAGTGAAAGAATGCCCTTCATCAGGAGGAACATTCAGCATTTTTGATAATTTTAGAGAGGCAGTACAGTGGAGTGGTTAAGACCATGAACTCTGGAGCCAGATGCTGCCTCCTCATATTTGGGTGACCTTGTGAAAGTTCTTATACTCTCTGTGCTTCATCCGCTTTATTTGAAAAATGGACATAACAATAGTACTTCTTCCCAGAGTCATCATGAGGAGTAATTGAGTTAATTTTTGTAAAACCCACTGAAGAGCACCTGTCACATGTTAAGTTCTATATAAGTATGTTTAAAAAAAAATAAAATTTTGGAGTTACAAGCAGTATAGCTTGGTTGGGAGATATTTCCTTGGGTTCTACTGCTTTATATCTTAATGAATTATAACACATATATTTAGTGTCTCGGTAAACACCAAGGTCAATAACCAAAGAGCTAGTCCACTCTGAGTCTCAGTGATGACATATTTCTAGATTACCACTGATTACACTATTTCTCTGAGTAGTCAATGCACCAAAGACTAGTGGGTGTCCTGATGGTTGGGATGAGTTACATGATAGAATGAGGACCAGACCAGAAGCCAGAAGTCATGGCTTTTATCCACAGTCCTGCTATCACCTAGTTGTGTAACCTTGGAAGATGTTCTAGGTCTTAGATTGTTGTCTATGAAAGAAGGACGTTGAATTAGACAATCTCAATATCTCTCTTAGCCTCTCAAATTATGTCTTCTATTTCTTTAGCTTCTTTTAAAATGCCCAAGCAGTGCATATAGAAGGTATTGTGGTGATTAAACAGAAAGGCACAGATCTAAAAACAAAGGAGACACCTAACAAACATCAACTGTATCTGATTACATATTTCCTAACCGGAAGTCCTGTGACCTGCGAGATCGGTGGAGGGGAGCTCAAGAGAACGGCATGTGTGGAGGGCCGGGAATGTGCCAGGCACTGCGAGAGTAGCTTTACAAAGTTTACTTCATGTGTTCCTCCCAACAGCCCGGTGAGATAAGTAATAGCATTCTATGTGCTCCATGAAGCAACAGAGAGAATGCTTGTGAGGCCCAGAGGCCTACAACACCATGTATAGTTCCCAACGAAAGATCAGAGTGTGCTGACGTCTGTCATTTGTCACCTTCAAAGGTGGCCTACGTTTCCAGGAGGAAAACAAGAGGGCCTGGTGACTCTACCAACGGAGGCCACACATCTGGTGTAGCTGAAATAACTGATGTCTCTGGAAACATCAAGGTGAAAATATAATATGTGAAGAGGATTTGATTTCACACATTTTTGGCCTCTTTAAATACCCCCCACACAAACACAAAAGGAAGCACAGAAGTAGCTACTTTATAAAGCGACACTGAGCACCCAGTTTCCTCCTCGGAAATTCTTAATGGCCTTGAAGTCCTCTGCTCATTTCTATCCTTCCTAGTCATTGGCCTCCCAGAATGTACTGCCCATTCTCTGTGCCTGGATTCCTATGGTCTGTCTGGGCCTCTTGGATTTATCCTCACAGAGTCTGGGTTCCTTACCTTGGCTCGGTGCCTGTCCTTGGGTACTCGTTCTTCGCTGTCCCACATCTCAGGGAGAGGTGCCCTGCCACCATCTTGGGACATCAACAAGTTTTGCCCTATGCCTAGTCCTTGCTTGTGGGGGGAAAAACATTAGAACATAAATTGATGCGCTCCTTAAAGGGTAAACAAGAAAATAGATCCCATTGTGGATGTTTCTTTGAAAACGATTCAGGATTTGAAAAGCAGCCACTAAGTCAGCATTACCCATGAGAGAAATAGGCCAGAAAATCTTCAAGACATATAACAGACCAAACCAAAGACTGTGCTGACAGGGAGGTGGAAAAGCAGGGGAGGAGATATCACAGATCAGAAGGTCAGGATTCTGGCCCTGCTGCCGGACCTGTGTGTCCATGACCAAGCCATTTCCTATTTCCTAGCCTCCATTTCCTAACCTGCAAAATAAAAGCACCATAACATTTGATCTCTAAGGCTCCTTCTGGCCCCAACATTCTCTATAAATCTAGTCATGTTAATTTTCAATGTTTAGTCCCCAGGTCTATACTGTGGCATTTGTACATTGGTAGGATAAAATTTTCTATTTGGTCCAAAGACCAAATATGTTCATGTTGTTGACCATTATTTTGTTGACTGTTTTTCCTGAAGTAGAGTACTGGCCCAGGGCATTGATAAACAGTCTGTCATGAGTCTCAGGCCCTTCCCAGGGCTATATTCAATAGCGCACAGAATAATGATGATTATGGAGTGAGTCATCTGACCACTGGCATCCTAAGTGCCTTTGTCCACAGTGAAATTCATTGTTCACCTTTGTGCCCATTTTCAAGAGCTCAAAATGTGATTCCATTTAAGCCCACCAGATCAACCTTTTTTACCTGGAAGAATTCAATGCTACATGCAGCTATGGGAATTTAATTACATATTCTCTCTTCCACATCCTGATGCAAATGTTTTTAGTTTTAAATAATCGCTGCTGGAACTGGGAAACTCCTGAGGGATACTATTGGTATTTTACAACCCAAAGATGAGCCCTTTATCCCTCCCCTCCGTTTCCTTCTAGCATAAAGTTCAAATGCTTAGCCTTGCACTAAGGCTCTCCATGACCTCGCCTCTCTCCATCTCCTTAGCCTCACTGGTCATCACCATCACCCCTTCTCATGTGCTCGAACAGAATCTCTCTAATTTTTAATTCTCCAGACGTATCAGTCATACATTATGCTCTCTGCCTAAGAGGCTTTTCCTCACCTCCCAAATCTTGAATGATGTAAAGCTTTTAATAAATAGAATATCTTACCTCACGCAAAATAGGGACACTTACGGGATTCATTACCACATGAAATAGTAAATGCTGAAAGTCAGTGCTTGATTACAAAAGGTTTAGGTAAATTTATGGGATGCCAGAGTCACAGAGGGAATGCTCCTAAGCCTGGGGTGTGGAACCAAGACAGAGAACCTTATGTTATCCTGTATAATGCACTTCATTCCCCTCCCAATCCGGACTCCTCCAAGGGTAAAACAGAGGTGGAGAAAGAAAGAAAAAGGAGACTCACAGAGAGAAAGAGACCAGACTACTGGCTGTAGAGAATGCTCTGACAATCCAGGATGGCAACTGCAATGTCCTCTTGTGATGCCCTTAGCCTCTGGGTGAGCTGAATATTTGTTTTTACAAGATCAAACAAGCTTTTTACAGAATCGATACAGTGCTAATCCCCAGAGGTAACCTCTATCCATTTCATCGTATACAGATTGCTCTCCAGAATTTTAGCAAATCCCACAGGTCACTTATCTCAACTTTGAGATGTCTTTATCCCCTTAGTTAATCGGGAGAAATAGGGCGCTCTTGTGAGCCACAGTTGAGGTTCCCTCCTGGCAATAAAACACTCACAAAGAGCTACTCAGGACTAGCTGTTCAGAGCCGTGTTGTGACTGTGTGCATGTCAGTGTGCCTCTCGCTCTTTGACCCATTATTGCAGACTTAAAAACAAGCATGTTTTCAAATGGCGCTACGAGCTGCCAATGATGTATCACCACCATATCTCATTATTCTCCACTAAATGTGTTAGTAATGTGATCTGTTAACATAAAAAAAGTTTGACTTCACAAAAGCAGCTGGAAATGGACAACCATAATATGCATAAATCTAACTCCTACCATCAGCTACACACTGCTTGACACATATTGTTAGAAGCACCTCGCATTTGCAAGTTCTCTTAAGCAAAATACTTGCATTAGGTCTCAGCTGGGGCTGTGCATCAGGCAGTTCGGAGGAATATTCAATTCTCAGCGGAGGCCAGAATTTGAATCCTCTCATCTTTTAGGACTCATTTACTAAGTTTGGAGAGAACTCAGGCAGCACAGGTGCTCCCACGGATATCTCTGAACTTCCATCCCTCTTTGTTCATTCATGGTCCAATGAATAAAGGTTATCTTTGAACTGATGCTCATGGGGAATAAAAAAAGAACTCTCAATGATACCAACAGCAGGGATCAAAAAAATATTAGATTTAAGCTCACATTGGTCAACAGAAACAAGAGTACAAAGGACTTGGAGAAATCACTGTCCCTGTCTCTATAAGCCCCAGTCAACAGCAGGGCCCAACGCAGGGATCTCTGTCCGTCGGCCCAATGTCATGAGTTTAATTCTCCTAATACTAATACTAGCTGCCGACCATCTCTAGCTTCTTTTCTTGACATACATTAGCTTCTAGCCTTTGCTTCCCTGGCTTTATCTTTACTCCCAGCACATTACTGACCAGTCCTCTCTTCACTCTGTTGCTTGGTCCTTCTCCCCAGGAACAACAATAACTCTCAAGTCTTGATTTCCATTCCTACCACTAACCTGAACACCCAGATCCTTACTGGGTATAGTGCCTTAGATGAACTTCAGGTATTTCAAACTCAAAACATTCCAAATCAAACTATCTTCCTCTCTTTCTTTTGCCTCCTAGATGTTCTCCTCTCCCTTTTTTACTGATTGCACTTAACAGCATGATCCTCAATGGAGTCATGCAAGTTAGAAAACCCAGTGGCTCCTTGCAGTACATGCATGTAAGGTCTGAGGGGAGAGAGTCACAGAGGCAGAGGATGACTGATTACACCATTTAGATGTAGGCGATCACTCCTAGACCTTCACAATCATCAGGGGCAAGACCTCAGATGCTACCTGCCCCTTAGAGTCCTCCCTACCTCCCCTCCCTACCAAGGAGTCACAGAATTTGCTACATCTGAGAATTCCAATTGGGAACTCATACTTTTTATCATACTAATTTTTTAAACTTGCTGAAAGTTTGTTTTTCCGAAATCCTAATCCCAAATGACTCTTTCTTACCGTGTTTTGGCATACTATATCACTTTGATTCTTTGTTATAGTTTTTCTTACTCTCTTATCACTGAAGTGCTTTTTTATTCTCTTTGTTTTATTATTAGATTACATCATTATATTCCTTATTACTATTTTATTCTTTTAAGTATCAATTTATTAAACTTCGTACACATTTACCCTTATTGCTGACTTTAAAACATTTAATCATTTGCCATGTTTATTATCTTTGTTGTATAGATTTCATTCTTCCTAATTTCTGTTCATTTCTTTTTTGAGGCAGAAAATTCCACATATTTCATACTTTCATCCCTTTCTCTCTATAGCCAAAGGCGTTTCTTTGGTTCAGACCTTCAGCAGCTCCAGCCTGACCTGTTTGCCAACAACCTCTGCAATGCGCCCTTGGTCACTAGACTCTCCTGTAGTCCAGTCTGCAACTGCCCAGAAGAGAAAGCCAAATCTAGTAACATGGTACGCAAGGCCCTTCACAGTCCAGCTTCTCCTTATCTATTCACTTCTACTGCAGTTTTCCACTCCTCCTATCATAAAAAATTAATCAATAGAAACCTCAATTAAATAGAGTTGGGAGACCAAGGGGGAGTTCTCACACCCTGTGATGATAGCAGAGCCCAATAGGAAACAGAAAGACTCTTCTTCTTTCCTGGCAAGGACCCAGCCAATAAAAAGCCATGGACTCTTTGTTTATCTTAGCCCTCCCAACTTCCTTTTCCTCTCTATAAAAGCACTCTCCTTCCCTTCCACCCAGGGACTTGCACGTGGCTCACCATGGTTACAGACCCCTAATTGCAATTCTCTGCTGATCCCCAATAAACCCATCTTTGCTGAAGAAATATCTGGCAGTCTATTGTGAGTATTAAACAAATGCACAGAAAGCGCTTAGAACAGTGCTCCACACATTTGAAGCGCTTTGATGTGCTGGTTATTATGACTGTGCTCAATTTGAAGGCGATGACAACCCGCGTGGGGCTACATCTGGTGACTGGAGATTGCAGGGATCACAAATCTTATAATAAGAAAAGAGCAAAACTTAGATATGCAAGTACAGAGGAGCTAGTAAGTTCTTGGCATGCAGTTGGCGCTCAAACAGGTCTTGGTTCATCTTGTTCAATGAATCAGGTTCCAAATCTAAGAAATCTAAGTCTCTGTTTTGTTGTTTTGAATCTCAGGAAAAGATGTGTACATAAGCTTTAAGATGGAGTTAAAACAGCTCTCCTGACTGATTGGGAAGAGTAAGTACAAACTCCTGAAAGTCATTCTCTCCCAGGGAAGACCCAAGGAAGGGCCTAGTAGGAGCTTAAGCCTTCCTCATATTTCCTTCAGCCTCCATCTTCATATTTTCAGACAGACAATAAATATTTTTACACTTCTGTGGGAAATGTTTTGAATGCACAGCTTCAAGACAAGCCCCTTATAAGTACATTGCCATCTTGAGCTAATATAAAAATCAGAAAACTTCACCTGCCAAATAATCCCTTCCATTTTGGTGGCTGCTACAGACTGAATGTCTGTTTCCCCCCACCCAACTCCATCACCAAACTCATATGTTGAAACCTAATCCCCAGTGTGATGGTATTTGGAGCCAGGGCTTTCGGGAGGTGATTAGGTTATGAGTACAGAGCCCTCATGAATGGGATTAGTGCCCTTATAAAAGAGACCCCAGAGAGCTCCCTTGCCCCTTCTGCTACGTGAGGACAAAGCCAGAAGACAGCCATCTGTGAACTGAGAAGCAGGCCCTCACCAGACACCAAATCTGCCAGTGCCTTGAACTTGGACATCCTAGCCTTTAAAACTATGAAAAATAAATTTCTGTTGATTATAAGCCATCCAGTCTATGGCATTCTATTATAGCAGCCTGAATTCATTAAGACAGTGATGCTGTTGATATTCTTCCTGTACCCATCAGTGGCAACCTACTTCCCACCCCTATTGCCAGGAAATCTGCATTTAATTAAATTAGAATCAGTGCAGGCAAAGCAAAGTAAAAAGTCCACAGTCGATCTTATAAAAATAAAGAGGAGAAAGGCTGTGTTTTCCCATGTTCCCTGAATGTGGATTTGTGTTTGCCATAAATTAGGCCTGCTGCGAGAACGATGCTGAGCTTCCCATATGGCAAATATCAGATTGAGACACACAAGTAGAAATTATCTTCATATTCTTGAATTAATTCTGTTCAGCTTATTTAGAGTGTCATCATATTCAGCAAGCATTCAAGAAACAACATGGTTAGAAATCCAGTGAGGCTTCCAAGTACAATGAAAGATAGTTAATGACCAAACTTTCTGAAGTCAAGAACAGTATTTTTTTTATTATTTGGAGTTCAAGTTTAAGAATGATTCTTTCACTTTTCTATTATTATTATTGTGAAGTAGAATAGAAAGCAGAGGTCTGAAGGAGATTGTCAAAATCTATTAGAACAAATATTTAGAGAACCATGAATTCATCTGTCTTAGATCTGGAGATTCTTCTTTCTGACACAAAATACTTTTTTGTTTGTTTGTTTTCGGTTTTGTTTTTGTTTGTTTTGCTTTATTTGTTTTTCTAAATGAACAACTCAGGAGAGAAACCAAAAGTGCTGCTGCCCTTTTACCTTTGTAAGGAGACTGCTCCTTGCTTATGTGGAAAGTTTGGAGTCTAAAGACCTCACAACCAAGACCACAGAATTACGATGTTGGATATGTTTCCTTTCAATACCGGTTTTCTGCTTTCCACAAGCCGTGTTTGGATCCTGGCTCAGACACCTTCCTCAGTGTGTAAGAAATCACTGAATCTTTGCAAGCCTCTATTTCTTTATCTGCAACATGGGAACAAAAAAATGGATCTACTACACAGCATCCTTGAGAGGATTCATCACATGTGAAAGCTGAATCACAGTGCTGGCCAGAGGCAGGTGCTTAGTTAAATCTTTTCTCTCTTCACTTCTGCCTTCTCCTCACTCTCTCCTTCAATTAATGGATATTTATAACTGATCTTTGGAGTCAAAATGTCCTTGATAGCCATTGTTTCTTCCCTTCATTTTGTGGGTTCTAAAATCCATTACCCGATCAGCCTCCCAGCCTCCGAGCCTCCCAGGGCAGGATGGAGGAATGCAGAGAGTGGAGCTGCAGGAGCAAACTGAAGATATTCAGCACATTGTTTGGGACACTTTAGAGCCACACTGGAGCTCAGAAGGAGAAGATAAGATGCTACAAATTGGAAAGACAGCTGAGTATCTGGTGAAAATTTTGGTCGAAGTGTCAGTCACCATTGCTTGGAGGAAGCAGTGGTCATGACCCAAGGAGCTCAGCTGAAGAGGAGAAAAAGTAAGAGAAGAGAGAATAAAATCCAGTCATTTGGTACACATAGCAGACTGGCCCATAAATGCAGAAAAGCTGTAGAGATGCATAGAAACATCCAAGGAGGAAGAAATTACCAGAAACTTGGGGTCAGGACCTCTCAGAGAAATGGGCCCTAATTGTGGTGCTGAAGTAGATGGTGGGAACAAGAGCAGCTGCGGACACAGATATCCATTTCTGTTCTATAAGAAGATTATACACCTACACCCTGTCAAGACCCTGTGAAAGGTCTGAGATTTACCCTGCTTACAAACTAAAATTTAGCTTGTCACAATTTCATGGATGCTGGCAGAAGACACAGGATTCCTGGGTCACAGACAGGGGACTTAATTACTCACAGCAATTTTGCTTCCTACCCCCTCCAATTTCCACAGAGGCAACAAAGAGGTGGTCCAAGATCAATGGTAAACACACAGTGGGTTCATATCCCAGATGAGGAACCCTAAGCTTAGTGAACCCTCAGTTTTATAAAGGACTGTTAGCAAATCTGCCCCATTTTTGTGCTGGAGGGAGACATCTTACTACCCTGGACAATAAACAAATCTGCTCTCTACCCAGAAAGGAGATACTCTAAAACTGTTTATTGTATAATTGTCCTTGAAAAGATAGTCCTTACCTCTATAAGGGTTTTTACAATTGTTTTTCCCAGAGCTTTAAAGCTTCAAAATTGTAAAACTTGGTGCAAGCAATAAAGTTTTAATGCACACTAATTAAAGATAAGAGTAATGCAAAAAAAAAAATAAAATAAAATAAAATCCATTACCCCAGGTTGGCCAGTTTGCTCAACCTGACCAGCGGAAACCCAGTTCTCCTTGATGACCTCTGAATATGTGTTAGTCTATGGCCTTTTAGCTAGAGCCAAATGAAGGCAAGCCCTGTCCCATATGATCTTCATCCTCCAGTACATACACAAGAAGTAGGAGATACAGAATATAACAGAATTTTAACATAGTGAACAGTGTGATTTTCATTCCCAGAATTTCATTTAACTTTCTGGCTTCTGTCTCATAGAAGTAGATCATGGGGCATCCATGGGGCATGGCTGAGGTGATGCTACTGAATAACAGAGAAAGGACTCAGAAGTAAAGGACAGATTTGGCAGAAAAGACAAAGAACCAGACCACTCTGCCTCTAGAAGAGACTCGGAAGCATCTAACTGAGGGAGGGGAAAAGAATCAGAAAGGGAAGGAAGAAAGCTTAGATGCTGGGGGACCTTGAGGAAGATGTGCACAGGACCTGGAGAAAGAGTTAGGCTGCGGCTGGGAAGGAGAGAGGAAGGGAGCATGGCTGAGCACCTCAGACAGGTTCGAGCACCCAGGAGCAGCACTGACCTGTGCCCACTTTCCCAAAGAGGGTCTGAGAAAGTAGCCAACATCAGGATGTCCATTCTCTGCATGGAGCAAGGGCAGAGGCAGTGCAGATGTGGGGTGCAGAGGAGATCAGGACTGTCTCACAGAGAGTAGGACGAGATGGACGAGGGGCTATAGAATTCTTCTCCATGTGCCCCCAAGTGGCATGGTTTGGGTAGAGGGAAGTAGACCTGATGCTTGGGATCTAACACCCTCACCATCATTATTCCAAAAAAAAAAAAAAGAATAATCCTATCAGAAAAAGTATATATTAGGGTTTAAATGCACATTTGTAAGGTTAAATATTTTTATTTGTTTAGGTCCTTTGTCCATTTTTTAAATTAGGAATTTAGCTATTTTCTTAATAATTTGTAACAATTCTTCATACATTAATAATATTATCATTTGTGAATAAATAGTAAATATTTCCTCAACTTTGTTTTATTTTGGTCTTTTAATGTAAAGTGTTTTTTCCCCTTTCTAGATTTGGGCATTATTAGGTTAGCTACATAGGGAATGCTAGCACTCATTATGTGCTGGCTTGTACTTCATTTCAATGACATTTTCTTTAACCCCCATGATGTCCCCAAAAGGTGGATCTTCTTCATTTTACAGACATCAACACTGACGCCTACGGTTAAGTAATTTGTCCAAGGATAAAGTGCTAGTAAAAGGAATTGCTCAAATCCAAGTCTACGGGACTTCCCTGGTGGCGCCGTGGTTAAGAATCCACCTGCCATTGCAGGGGACACAGGTTCAATCCCTGGTCTGGGAAGATCCCACATGCTGTGGAGCAACTAAGCCCATGCACCACAACTACTGAGCCTGTGCTCTAGAGCCCATGCGCCACAACTACTGAGCCCGTGTGCCACAACTACTGAAGCCTGCACGCCTAGAGCCCTGCTCTGCAACAAGAGAAGCCCGCGCACCGCAACGAAGAGTAGCCCCCGCTCGCCACAACTAGAGAAAGCCCTCACACAGCAACAAAGACCCAATGCAGCCAAAAATAAATAAATAAAATAAATAATAAAAATTAAAAAAAAAAATCCAAGTCTATTACACCAGGCAGGGTTTGGTACATCTGCACTTAACATGCAGATAAGGGAGAGTGCAGAGGGAGCTTTCAGACCATTGCTTCTTAGGCCAGAAGGGGTTGAAAATTAGTGGAATAAAAGGACACTCTTTGAAACACAAGGTGATAGGTACACAAAGAGTAAAGTAAATAATGTAAATAATACCACACACAGCTAGCAATAAATGATAGTTATTAATCCAAGAGCAAGAATACAAGCAAAAGTTATAAATGTATCCTGTAAGGAGGGCAGAGGGTTAACAAATGTTTGCTCAGGGTCCTCAATGACTAATAAGAAGAATGAAATTACACCAGCTAAGGTAAGGTCTGTCTTGCCAATTAAGGGACCATCTCATTAGAGCCGCTAATGGCAACACACGTTGTCTTGGAACTTCCTGGAAATGGCTCAGAATGGTGAATCCCTTGCTTCTGATGGGGTTCCCTTCAGACAAGAGAAAAATGAGACGAAAGCAGGAACTCTGGGTATTATTTACTCAACCACTATAATACCAGTTTGAATTAGCTTAGATTCGGAATTACAGAATTTTTTACTCATAAAGTCTATAGAGCACATCTAATTTACTAGCCCCCCTTCCCACATGGAACCCTTGATCTTGAAACATACAAACAAAAAAAAGCTCAGAAGGGTTTACATGGTGAGCTTAAGTTCACCTAGTCGGCTTATCACAAATCTAGGTCTAGATTCCAGTCTTTTAGTTTCTACTTCATGGTTCTTTGTTCCATATATAGAATTTTTCAAATCTGATATTCCTTCCAGTCTGACTTTCAAAAATGAATGGACCTATAAAGATATTATGAACCTACCCAGTAAACCACAACCACAGGTATCCCTTGGCTTCTTAACAATGCATTGTTTTGTCTAGAGCTAGGCAAGTTTTGTGTTTTTTTAAAAAATCAGACTAGCTACTATTTATTGAGCACTTAATATGCATACAAAGCTACCAAGCATTTTACACATACTAAATCCTCAAAACAATTCTATGAAGTAGATTTTTAAATTTCTTTTCCACAGATGTGAGCTACTGTGGTTTTGAGAAAATAAATAAATATGCTCATAAAGCAAAAGGCAGAGGCAGGAATTCAGACTCAGGCCATATGCCTTATCACTCGGGAGGTGCCCAGAGGCAACACGGTGGTGATGAAGTGCTCAGCCTCTGGACATGGAATGCCGGGGCATAAATTTTAGCTCCTCCACCACTTTGTATCTGAGTAACCTTTAGTAAGTTACATACCCTCTGTAAGCCTCAGACATCTGCTCCATAAAATGGGATTATTAACAGTTAACTACCTCACAGAGTGGCCATAAGAATTAAATGGGACAAATCACATTAAGTTTTAAATGCAGTGTCTGGAAAATACTCAGCATTTGATACATGATACCAATTATTATTACTATTCCCCAAACGATCAGTATCTTGATCTAGACCTGTTAGAAGGAAAAATCTCTCCAGTGCTCTTCTGCCTGCCATGAAGAGAGGCAGGAGAAGGTTATGGACCTCTGCTGCTCTAACATATGGTCAGGGCTGAGACAATAGACAGCCCTTACCTGGGAATGGGGGCTTAATTGCCAGATGCCTAGATGCCCGGATAGCCCAGATGCCTAGACTCTAGCTGTTGGCCGAGAAGCAGCTCTGGCCAACCTCCAGAATGAATTCACAGAAACTATTATTCAAACTAGGACTCAGCTATACACACATAGGTGTCCTAAAATCAAGTCTACCTTCTTCTGAATAGTGCCACCATCAATGGCGCTGGTCTTCAAGGACATCTGCACACTGTCAAAGCACCCTAACTTTACAGTCACCAAACCGGTAAGACCCAGACAAACGTTGAGAGGAATCAAGCACCAGACACAAACTCCTGCCTTTGGAAAAGATCCCTCCAGGGTCATTCTGTAAATTGCATCTTAGCCAACACCACTGGATCTTGAAACAGCCTGAAGATCAGCCTCAGTCCACAGAGAGTTCATGACTCAACTTGTCTTAGTTTGTAATCCAATCTAATTTTGAGTTGCTGATGGCCCCTGAGAGAGCCAGTGTAAGTTCTCCTGAAGTTATGTGACCATGTTATCTCTACCTTATGATTTCTTGTAAACAAGTTTGAGAAAGAGAGACAGCATGAGGAAGGGCTGAAAGGGGCAGGTGAAGGAAAGAGAAAGAAGTGTAAATATTTTGTTCATGTTAAAAATCAGACTTTCACTAACAGCATCCAAATATGTGACTTACAATGAATCATGTATCCCATTTTTTAATAACTGATAATGAGTATATCCCATTAATTCAAAATCTCAGGTAGACATAAAAATCACATATAACTTTGTAATCAAATGTCCAGAAATAATTTGGTATTGAATTACTCGCTTCTGCCTGGACTCTGACTTTTCATATTGAGAGAATTTCTGAGAATAAGACTCAAACAGATTGATATTGAGATGAAAAGACTACTGTAAAACAACTGCAGAATCTTATAAATCAAAGGGAACTTATTGACTGTTCCAACCCTTGACTTCACAGATGCCTCATTTTGTTTAATCCAGACTCTAATATTTAAACAGTATATAATTTGGGTAAAAATTCTTTTCTTTACAAAAGATATGGCGTCATTAATAAAATCAATGCCACATACATTGATGAAGAAAGCATAATACTCTTCTAACAGCGACCCAAGCTACAAATCCTGCCAAGTCCAAAAAAATTTTTTAAATAGCCAAGAAGAGGGTCTGCAGAAGGTGTTATGGAACTGATTGGCTCAAAGACCAAAAATAAGAAACAATATCATTGAATGACAAGGGCTGTTAAAATAAAACCTCACTGTGATGATTCCCCTTACACACAGGAGAAGCAGGAAAGGGATGGCAAAAATGATAGGAAAGAAATGGGGAAAAAAGGATCTGAATGAGGAAAACAATGAAAATTAGAAGAGAGAACTGGAGCTAGCACAGGATTCAGAGACTGATGGATTCACTCAACCTGAATTCACAGGGAGCCTACTCAGTGCAGACACTGTGCTAAGGGCTGGGAATTCACAGGAAGAGCAAGAAGACAAATTTTCCATACTCAGAGTCACAGTCTAGAGGAGGGAGACAGTTAAGCAAACCAGAAGTTTCACAATAAAGCAATAAACACTGTGATAGAATAATATAAATGGAACTAGAAGAGCAAAGAGGCAGAGTTCCCAATTCTTGCTCAAGCATCTGGGGAGAAGATGCAGGTTCTGAATCTCAAGGGCTTAGGAGTCGGCAGGCAGGCGGGAGGAGGAAAAGCAGTGGAGGTGAGAGGTGTGTTCCTGCACAAGCACAGGCAACAGGAGGACACAGAACATTCAACATCACCTGCGGGTCACTCTCATGGTAGGAATGAAGCAGAGCGTTCTCACGAAGGAGAGTAAAGATGCGGCCGAAGTAAACTAGAAGTAGGACTTGATTTAGCAAGTGACGGAGAGGCATGGAAGGGTTTTGAGCACAGGAACAACATGACCCAAGTCATAATCTAGAAAGTGAAGAGGATGAATTAGAGAGGGGCACATCTAAAGAGAGGGACGCCAGAAAGGAAGGTCTGCAGTACTGTCCAAAGGATGAAGAACACGAACTTGAACTAAGGTGGAAGTGCCGGGGCTGGAAGGAGGTGAGGGCTTCGTGAGTCGTTGGGCAACGGAGGTGACAGGATTTGATAGATGCTCAGTAGAGTGCTTGGTAGAAGGTGAGGAGAGGTCAGAGATAAGGCACAGTGAAGGGTGCACCTGGAAAGTGTCAGAGTCCAGAGCAGTGAAAAGTGGCCGCAGAGAACAGGGACCCTCCTGAAGGACGTGCAAAGAAACAGGCATCGTAAGAAGGCAGGAATCTGGACATGAATTGCTTCCACCTCTTGGCTATTGTGGATAGTGCTACTATGAATATGGGTAAACAATGGTATAGTTTTAAGTACGAAGTGCTTATCAGGAAGAAAAAGGTTAAAGATTAAGCATCTGAATGCTCTCAGGGACCTACACCGGGTACCTCAAACAGTCACAGAAAGTTCAAGGCTCCCCCTTTATCTCTACCATCATTAGAGAGTCCTTAAGCACACAACCATGCTATAGATCTAGGAGTAGAAGGTTTTTGTAATAAATGGGTTGGTGCAAAAATCTCTCTTTCCTTGGATTCGACTTTCCCTGACTCTTGCAAACTGAAAATGGTTAAGATTCAGGCCAAGATCAGGAGAGGCACTGAGGAAAAGGTACTTCCCCAATCCGTTGTCCTGTCTGTCACTAACTTTGACAAAAGCACTCCTTAGAGAGTCACACACAATCCAGTCCAGGTCACCAGGGTAGAAGACTTCATGTATAGGACAGTGATATCAAAACTTAAGATCAGTGCTTTCCAATGAGTGTGCCAGGAGCAAGCCAGAGGTGTGTTGCCAAATTTTGATCCATGTGTAAAATCTATTTTTGCCTCAACTGAGCATACAAGTTGTTACTACAGAGCCTTAATGGAATATTGAACAGGGAGGATATGAGATTCAGAGTGGGGGTGGGAGGAGGTATAACTTTTTCTAAGTTAAACATAGAAGGAGCCATCTTACACCATGCTGGCCCTAGAGAAAGCGCACACGTGTATCAGAATATTAGAACGTTAAAGGACTTTGACCCATGAGCACATTCAGCCGGGGTGGTCAGGACAGTGAAAGTTCTACTCCAATTGGAAGGGTCAACAAGAAAATTGTGTGATCACTGTCGACCCCTTCATAGATACCATAAGTCCCGTTTTGTGCAATAGCAATTGTGTTGAAATCAATACTGACTTACTTTGAGTAGTTTATAATTTATTGATACTCAAATGTGACACCTACCAAAAAACTGTATTAGAAAGAGTTCAATGACCACAAAAGAGGTGAGAACCACTGCCCTAGTGCTAATTTTCTTGAAATGTCCCCTATGTGGCAAATATTCCCTGGAATGTACAGCAGCAGTCGCTGAGAGATCAATTAGATTAGAATCCCAGTCTCCTTCTGTCAGAGATGTGATTGATCATTTTTTTGGGAAATAGCAGAGCAAAATGCATATGCAGTTTTTGTTTTTTACTGTCATTTATGGGTGTTTTTTTTTTTTATTAATTTTTATTGGAGTATAGTTGCTTTACAATGTTGTGTTAGTGTCTGCTGTACAGCAAAGTGAATCAGCTACACGTATACTTATATCCCCTCTTTTTTGGATTTCCTTCCCATTCAGATCACCACAGAGCATTGAGTAGTGTTCCCTGTGCTATACAGTACGTTCTCATTAGTTATCTATTTTATACACGGTATTAATAGTGTATATATGTCAATCTCAATCTCCCAATTCATCCCACCCTCCCCTCCCCCCAGATATCCATACCTCCACTCTCTACATCTGTGTCTCTATTTCTGCTTTGCAAGTAAGTTCATCTGTATCATTTTTCTAGGTTCCACATATAAGCGATATTATACTATATTTGTTTTTCTCTTCCTGACTTACTTCACTCTGTATGACAGTCTCTAGGTCCACCCACATCTCTGCAAATTGCACAATTTCGTTCCTTTTTATGGCTGAGTAATATTCCATTGTATATATGTACCACATCTTCTTTATCCATTCTTTTGTTGATGGACATTTAGGTTGCTTCCATATCCTGGCTATTCTAAATAGTGCTGCAATGAACATTGGGGTGCATGTGTCTTTTGGAATTATGGTTTTGTCTAGGTATATGCCCAGGAGTGGGATTGCCGGGTCATATGGTAGTTCTACTTTTAGTTTTTTAAGGAACCTCCATACTGTTTTCCATAGTGGCTATATCAATTTACATTCCCACCAACAGTGTAAGACGGTTCCCTTTTCTCCACACCCTCTCCAGCATTTATTGTTTGTAGACTTTTTGATGATGGCCATTCTGACTGGTGTGAGGTGACACCTCATTGTAGTTTTGATTTGCATTTCATTTCTCTAATAATTAGTGATGTTGAGCATCTTTTCGTGTGTTTGTTGGCCATCTATATGTCTTCAGGGTGTTATTATTTTAAATTTAAAATATCCAAATTAAGTTTCCAATTCTTCTTTTTTCATTTAATTGTTAGCCCACAGTGCTGTTGTGTGTTTTTGGCAATGGATTGCTAACCTCTGTGAGGTTAAATAACTTTTTTATCAGTTAGTGCTTCGGGAAAGAAGACGTTGAACCCTAGTCTTCTGGACACAGAATTCATGTCTGCAGTGAGCCTCAGACCCTCTGTTTGTTCACCTGGATTGATAGAGAATCAAGAGCAATTTCCATCTATTTTTAAGATTACTCATAATGTTAGACTGTGTGCATACACTGTCAAAGAGTGGAAACTAACGCTGAATAACATATGAATAAATTACAAGATATATTTTACACTTAACATTTTTCAAAAAACGCCTCCTGCTGTTAAAGCCCATGCCCCATAAACATCATCAGTAAAGTAGTGAAAAAAGCAAGGATAACAACCCTCAAATGATAAATTGGTCAAATTTAGAGAAGTCAAAATAAGCAGTATTTTCCTTACCAGTCAAATGCAAAGGTTACACACACATGCTCACCAACTGCCTTTCTCCTAGTGGTAGATTATAAAACAGTGATTTCATTTGTGTTCAGAAACAAACATGAGTAAAAGCTATTAACCAAGGTCTAATAGTTATCTAATAAATATTTTAATTGAATGATATTTCTACATATAGTATTGCATTAGGACTGCTTAAAAAGGAAATATTAGCTGCATACAATTCAGAAAGTTCTTGCTGTCTTTGAAAAGAGTAGCCTCAAATAAAATTGATTAGCAGAAAAGAATATTAGAATATACTTATACTATAGTCTATGTTTGGAATATGAAATAGATATAGAAAATTTAGCATGGATACAATTCAACATCACTTAGCAGGTTATTAATGAAAAGTAGTAGAAGTTAATTGGCATCACTAAGTAACTAATTTCTTAAAATGATGATTTCTTTAATCACAGCTATTTCTACTGGGCAGACATCAAAGCTTTCTTTATAAGATGAGTAAGTACATTTTAAAATATGTACGATTTTAAACGATTTGGAAGCATTCCAGAATCTAATCTAAAGAAAACCATATCTACCTTTCTAATTTTATCAGATTATAATTTATTAATCATAATGGAAATGATTTCCATTTATCACTTGAAAATACAGTTTCCACTTATCAATGTAAAAAAAGAGGAAGTCTAAAGGTAAACTCTCTCCAAGTACTATGTGGATCCAATAAGAAATGTTATCAAATCATTTAATATGATATAAAACATTTCCTGCCACTTTTTTTTTCTGTAAGAGTCACTGGAAACGAGATTAAACCAGCAAAGCTTCTCGTTAGTCAGTTAGTCGAAGCCATCAGTACTGGATAGAGTTGATGTTCAGAATCTGACCTAGGGCATCAATAAAACAACCAAGACACGGACTCTTTCAATGGTGTATAAGCATTATGTCATTAATCGAGCTTGGATTTTAACAGTTTATTCTTATAAGGTGACAAATTAACCATATGGATACCTCACAGATGACAAAACTAAGATATATTAAACTCTGTGGGGTAAACACACCCACAGGCAAATCTAACAGACTGACATTTCTAATACTAATTGAAGCTGATTGATTTACGTATTCTACGTTTTCAACTTTCCGAAATGATGTATTTAATGTTTTATTTTTAAACACAATTAAAAAATAATATATAAATATATACATACTGCAAATGTAGTACAGATAACAAATTCATTTAAGCCCATTTATGCACATTAGTAACACACCATGTGGCAGAGACACTAGGACTACAAGAAGACCCCTTGGCGATTTATTTTATATTAAATCCCTAATGGCCTCTCCTTATCTTTGCAAAAATATGCACGAAAGTCCAGACTATGCAGCCATTGAAATGAATGGTTATTTATTTGCTAAACGAGAACCCTATGTTTAATGTTCCTTAGACATAAGGTAGTCTGGAAAAGTCGCATTCCTACAGCTCCATACATCATTTATTTTACATACCCTAACTTCTCACAACAGGCAGCGGAAAAATATCTCTGAACAGCATTGTAAGTTGCTGAGATTTTTGTTTCCAATTCCATTACTGGAAGATTAAAATGTTAACATGTTTACTTGCTTCTTTAGCAACAAAAACAAATTCATGCACCATCTTGGTGCCTGATACACACAAGAATATAAAATGGAAGAGAGTTGGCAGATAACAAAAACTAAAATCAAACAATGGAAGAATAGCAAAAGTTCAAACTTGTAAATAAACCTTAATTAAATACAAAAGAGAAAGCATCATGTACTTTAAATTTGTCTGCAAATATATACACTAATAATTAGAAAGTTCTAATAGTGGATTCGTGCTCTTTCAAAGAAAGGTTTTTTTTTTTTCTCTTTATGTAACGTGCATAAAATATGCCCCAAAACTTGGTCCTGGACATGTTAGCTTTTAATATTCATCCTGACATC
The DNA here is from genome assembly GCF_028023285.1 of Balaenoptera ricei. NCBI lineage: Eukaryota > Metazoa > Chordata > Mammalia > Artiodactyla > Balaenopteridae > Balaenoptera > Balaenoptera ricei. Next base: position 79,678,543 of record NC_082644.1, read on the forward strand.
AACACACTTTCTTATCAAATCACTTCATGTCGGGTTCACACAAATAAAATGTTGCAGGCCCAGGGATATCCTTAGGAGATAAGCAAAAACACATTGTTTGCTCCCTCCTTCACTGCTTTCTCCATCTAACTTCCAACAGATTCTCATATAGTTAAAATTGAGAAAGTTTTTTAGAAGAAAGAATTCACAAAGGAATGAATACCCGGCAGGGAGGAATGTATGGAATGGGGGATGGGACAAGACCACCTCATCTTAGAGGAAACGGTAACTCAGCTTTCTCTATACATATATACATAATGCAGAACAAGCAGGACTCAAAACATGCAATTTTAGGATCACCCTGTGGGGTTAGTGCTTGCCTTGATCCTATGTAAAAAATCAGGCAAACCCCATGATTTTTCTGCACAGTCTTAGGTAACAAAGCTTCTCAGGCACTTCAATTTGCAAGTCTCAGCTGAGTAGCCAAAATTGCAGTCTTTAACAGAGTTAAGCTTCTACTCTCCCCCAGCAACGCTGGTTACTGGTGGGAGGGAGTGTGATCTCTTCATTCTTTCCCCACCTTCCCTTCTACTCCGCATTCATTCTGCTAACTGTAGTTTCTGACTGCTTTTGGGTTGGAGCATGAGGAAGTAAGATGAAGTCAGAGGAGTAGGAAAGTTATTACTTGACTGTTACTTTCCAGCGTACCTAAATTTTATAGTTCTCTGTGCTTCACAGGTGGGTTACCTTCATGGGCTCCCTGTGGATCTGTAGTTGCTCTCATCTCCTATCTCCCCTGCCCTCCTGGTTGGGTGGAATCCACTTCTCACTTCCCCAGCTCTTAGGAAGCTGGCTCTGACTCCGGCTTCTCTCAGCTGAGATATGCTTTGTTTTCACTTCAAGTCAACCCACTTGGGCAGGATCCACGAAAAACGCACGCTGGCTCTCTTGCACACATAGCCCAGATCTGGCCTGGCATAAATATTCCTGCATCTACTACTCTTAACAATTTTCTCAGGGCGAAGGCTACTGCATGCAGCCACCTGTTCTATGTCCCACTGTCAACATAGCCAGTCAGCACATCTCTCGCCCTTTAGATTTTCTGGGTAAGAATGAAACACCTGCCCACTGTGTCTCCCAAACTGAAAGGGTCACATATGAGTCTCTCTGGGTGGCCTTTCAGAACCCACTGCCCAGGCTCCAGGGGAGGGACTGATGCCCCCTCTCCCTTAATCACATGGGACACACACATCTCAAAATGTCTCCTCTTTTCTACTTCCAAATTTCAATCCTTTTATTCCCTCTAAGATGGTAAAAGCCTCAAAAGCACTATAAGCAGATTTCGCCTACTTCTTTTGAAAATTCTGTATCGTGGTCTCACAGATGGCTTTGGGAAGGGTTATCTATTGTCTCCATCCCTTTTTTTTTTTTTAACATCTTTACTGGAGTATAATTGCTTTACAATGGTGTGTTAGTTTCTGCTTTATAACAAAGTGAATCAGCTATACATATACATATATCCCCATATCTCCTGCCTCTTGCGTCTCCCTCCCCCTCTCCCTATCCCACCTCTCTAGGTGGTCACAAAGCACGGAGCTTGTCTCCCTGTGCTATGTGTCTCCATCCTTTTACTGAACCTTTTAATTGAACGTCTCTGCAAGCTGTGTTCCTTTGGTCCCTGCAGAGCTGGTCTCCATCCTCCTCCACCCTGCTCTCTGCTGCAGCACAGCGGCCCTCTGGACCACATCAAGAGTCTCTTCTAGACTCGCGTTTCCTGTTGGTTTCAGCCAATGGGAAACCCTAACAGGTGCTGGGAAGGAGGAAGGAGAGTGATGGCAGAGTATTTACTCCTACATTTCCTTTCGTTTCGGGTCACTTTGAACTTGGGCACTCCTTGACCAAAGGCTCTTCCTGAGGTGGCCCTCTCTTTTCAACATTCTCCTTCCAGGTTCTGGAAACTTCTCCTTTCCTTTTCCTTTCATGCTGAGGGTAATAACCCCTGGGACACTACTCTCTTCCTTGCAGTATCCCTCACTCTGCCTTCACCTAATAAAATGGCTCACTTTATTAGACCTACCTCAAATTATCTCAATTGAATGGGCCACCTGTTCCTGCTGGGACTGATACTATCTTGTTACAAATATGTAGCTTGAGATGTACAAACATATTTCTCAAACTAAATTATACCATGTGCAAATATGAACGTGCCCAGTTTCCTATTGCTTAAGAGTTTTGAATAAACATTTCTAACCTGATAATCCTGTCTTTTTACTCTTTATAATTTCCTATTTCTATGAATTCTTGAAAATTCAAAGCAAATCTTTATAAACTTAAAAAAAATAGTTCATAAAATCCTTCTCTACTACTGGAGACCTTTAAGCCTGCTAGAAGAATACAGAAGCCCTGGAGCCCTAGTCCCATCCTAGGAGGCAGATTTATCAGCTGAATCAGTCAAAAAGCAAGAACTTCATTTCATGATTGTCCTCTCCCAGTGATTCATTGGTAACTTGACTCTTCCAATGGGCTTAAGAACATCTGATAGGATGGCCTTCATCTGAATAGAATCTAAGACAACTGAAACCACAAAAAAGTTACAAATACTTGAGAAACTAGATAACAAAGATTCCTGCTTGGAGGTTCTGGTGGATTTTAAGTGATCACAGATTATCTCCAGCTCCTCCCATTTGGAGGTGGAGTCTCTTTCCTCACTCTGTGTGGGCTGGCCCCATGACATGACTTGTTTTGACCAATAAAACGTGGCATGACTTTGTGGGACTTGCAAGCACCCAAAGTTCTTGCTTCCACCATCTTGGAAGGCTTCTGCTCTAGAGTGAAGAAGCCTGGGATGAAAGGCCATATAGAGAGAGAGGCTCAGCCACCTAGCTATTCATTCCAACCCTCCCAGCTGAGTGAAGCAACCCTAGATCAACCAGTCTAGCAGAGCCATCAGCTGACTGTAGTCACAGGAGCAAGCTCAGACAAGACCAGTAGAATCATATGAATTACTAAATTGTTGTTCTTTGAAGCCACTTAGTTTTGGGGAAACATGGACTTTCTTATCTGTCATACCAGAATTATGTCCACAGCCAGTTAATTCAGTAAGAGAATTCCAGAAAAATATAGACTAGGTAACCATTGATAGTAACAGTTAGCGTATTCTTCTGTGACCCAACATAGAACAATTAGGAAAGAATGAGGACTTTGAAATCCGCTGTCCCTGGGTTGGAATGCTTACTCTGCAGTTTATTTCCCGTTTCTGAGTCTCAGTTTAATCACCTGTAAAATAGATATAATAACTGCCTACGTACATCATAAGGAAGGTGTCAGGATTTTAAAAGATAACTAATATAAAGCACCTAACATAGTGCTAGAAACTTGGTGAATGCCAATTTCCTTCCTCAGTATCCATGTATATGTGTCCAAAAGTTGGAAATGGAATCAAATGGCTCTAAGCCAATGGTACTCAGAATGTGTCTGGACCAGCAACATCAGCATCCCAAGGAACTTATTAGACATACAAATTCTCAGACCCCACCCAGAGCTATTGATTCAGAAACTCTGGTGTCCTGTATTGCCCCATTAAAGCCAACTAAAATTACCAATCATTCATGAGCTTGTACTATAGTATCTAGCCTATATTTCAGCATATAGTAGCTACTCAATAAAAATGTTTGATGACAAATGACTGTTAATGGGTGATTAAGTGGATGGATGAGATGAGTGCATGCTTTCAGACCCTCCTCTTCAACCCTGGTGTCCTAAGGACAGATTAGCCAGTCTGACGTGCTATAGGCTGACCTGGTGATGTCAACGACTGTAATACAGGTTGGGAGCCTCATTGTTTGGGCTCCACGGTCAGGTAGGTACAAGATGACTGTTTGATTTGGGTTAAAAAGAAAGCACTCTTAAAGACCAAAACAATGAAGAGTCAACAACAGGTGTGCTTGGCATGGGCATTCCAAAGACACTGAAAATTAGATTTCATAACGGCATCATGAAAAGAATGCTAATCTAAAATGCTGGAAGGCAAAACATAGCCACAGATACTTCATGCCATGAACTACCATTTCTAGAAGAGTCTACTACAGTTAATTTACAAGTTTGAAATAATAATGGACTTATTTCAGAGGGTATTCATGGAGGTTCAATGAGGAAATAAAAATAAAATGCCTGGTGCATAGTAAACACTCAACAAATGTTGGATACTATCATATTTATTTTTAGAGTTTGAATTATTCGAGGTATTGACTAGCGCCATGCTATGAATACAGAGAGCATTAAATTATTCTTTTGAAGGAATAAAAGAAGACGATAATAAATTACCAAATCCTAGTTCTAGCACCTTGTTCTGTTTTCCCCTTTCTACCACTAGGTGACACCACCAACCTACCATAACCCACTCTTCTCCCACAGATTCCACACAGCCAATCTTCACAATCACTGTTGATTAAGGTACAAGATGTCTATTCTGGAAAGAATCCTAAATTATTCTTTTGTTTGAGTCTTCTTACTTATCTAAATTGCCACTGGCTATTTGGTACAAATTTATTATTTCCTCAGTGTGTAATAAAAAAGAGTTTTTGTTACTTAGGGAACCAATTCAGCATTTACCTACACGGATGGGAAGGGAGCACTCTAATACCACCCCACTTCACAGTTTCTCTTCTGTACACGTTTCTTCTGTCACAAGAAAAAGGAAAAAAATTTCCTTTAGTTTCACAGCCTGCTTTTCTATGACAAGTTGATACAATGTAGTAATTAACCATTAAAATATTGCATATGATTCACAGGAGTGTTACAGACAAACTAATTTAAACCAAGGTCAGGTCTCCAAATCAGCAAAATAACTCTGAAAGTGGGTGAGAGAGAAAATAAACAAGAGAAGAGGTAAGCAACAGCTGCTATTAAAAGTAACACTGGGCAGCTAAAACTGGTCTGAGTACATTCCTAAAAATGTAATTAGCCAAATCCTTCCAGAAATTAAACCATCAAAATGACATTATAGTACACTTTAAAAATGTATTTACAGAGCGAAAGAGCACTCATCCTAGCATATCACTATGTCCTGAGGGTTTCCCTTCTCATAAAGAAAGATGCAGAAGAGAATTAGATATTATGCTATAAAAAAGTTCAAATTATCACTGATATATTTTGTGAAATGCTACTTCTTAATTCCCTCAGCAGTGCTGAAGTTGAGAATGAATTAACTTAATAGGCTGTTTTCTGGCTTCTTTGTCATTTTATTGGGTGGTTAAAAGGACTAGAACCAAAGCCTACCTATTAGCTTTCCAAATACCAACATTTATTAAAGGGTCATGATAAGAGAGGTACTGAATTCTACCATATCACGGAGCTCATTTTCTCAGGAAGGCAAGCATGGATATTCCATTTCCTCCACAAGGAAAGGGTCAACTTACTGCTGCTACTAAAGGATTTCAGTAAAACAGAAGTGCCTGCTTATTACTTTTGAAGTCTAGAAATGTACCATTTTTATTTATATAAGTTGCAGTGATACATGAATTTATTCAAAATGCCTTCTGATATTATGCCCATTTCCCCACAGTGACTGTGAACTTAAGAGATAGGTCCCCAAATAAGGTGACAGAGGTACCAGAAATACCACATCTAAATGGAGAGCCTTAGACATTTTGGTGACATATAGCAAGACTTTTTATTGGCTTTTTAAGTACAAATAATTAAGAAGTTACTGGAAGAAAGTGTGGTAATACCAAGGCAGGAGAAGTGGCAGTGAAGAATGGAATAGGGTTTCTGCAAAGGAGCAGGTTGACATATGAAAAAGGGAAAAGCTGCGTGAAACCTGCAAAGGAAAGGAAAGACAGGAAGTGATAAAAAAAAAAGATATGCAGAAAATGTGGTCCAAAGATTGTTACCAGATCTCACTAGTGCAGCCCATGACACTGAAGCTCAGGAGGAAACTGGTGACAACCCAGGATGCATTGCTGAAGAGAATAAGCTCTGTGTCTCTAGCAGAATAGAAGAGACCAGAGAGTGGGGAAGACAAGGCTTACAGGGCAAGAGCCTGAGCCCCCAGCATCCGTGGTGACTGATGAATAGAGGCAGCGGTGACTGTGATGGCTGTGTCCAAGTAGGAAAGACCCTAAAGACTAATCATCCGATGCTCTTCAGTACTGTACACATGAACCATTATCTCTAGCTGCAGTGTGGCCCTACCCACTCTTAATCTAAGCCAAGATTATTAACTGTCGCAAATATGCCATTGACCAAAGTGCATGAAACCAGATAAGTAGATTATCATAAATTAAGATTCTACTTTTCCTTGATTCATAGAAGAAAGTCTAGGACTTAATGACACAGTTGGATGTGAGAAGCAATCCCCTTCTTTGGTAAAGTCTCCAAAGATGGTCACCTTCAATTCCTTCCCTCCCTATAGGCACATGCTCCTCCTCACATCAAGAACTGGGGTCTAAAGGTTGCCCACTCTCACCACTATTATTCAACATAGTTTTGGAAGTTTTAGCCACAGCAATCAGAGAAGAAAAAGAAATAAAAGGAATCCAAATTGGAAAAGAAGAAGTAAAACTGTCACTGTTTGCAGATGACATGATACTATACATACAGAATTCTAAAGATGCTACCAGAAAACTACTAGAGCTAATCAGTGAATTTGGTAAAGTAGCAGGATACAAAATTAATGCACAGAAATCTCTTGCATTCCTATATACTAATGATGAAAAATCTGAAAGAGAAATTAAGGAAACACTCCCATTTACCATTGCAGCAAAGAGAATAAAATACCTAGGAATAAACCTACCTAAAGAGACAAAAGACCTGTATGCAGAAAACTATAAGACAATGATGAAAGAAAACAAAGATGATACAAACAGATGGAGAGATATACCATGTTCTTGGATTGGAAGAATCAACATTGTGAAGATGACTATACTACCCAAAGCAATCTACAGATTTAATGCAATCCCTATCAAACTACCTAAGGCATTTTTCACAGAACTAGAACAAAAAATTTTGCAATTTGTATGGAAACAGAAAAGATCCTGAATAGCCAAAGCAATCTTGAGAAAGAAAAACGGAGCTGGAGGAATCAGGCTCCCTGACTTCAGACTATACTACAAAGCTATGGTAATCAAAACAGCATGGTACTGGCACAAAAACAGATATATGAATCAATGGAATAGAACGGAGAGCCCAGAAAAAAACCCACACACCTACAGTTAATTAATCTTTGACAAAGAAGGCAAGAATGTACAACAGAGAATAGACAGTCTCCTCAGCAAGTGGTGTCAGGAAAGTTGGACAGTGGCACGTATATCAATGAAGTTAGAACACACCCTGCCACCATACACAAAAATAAACTCAAAATGGCTTAAAGACTTAAGTATAAGACTTGACACCATAAAACTCTTAGAAGAGAACATAGGCAAAACATTCTCAGACCTAAATCATACCAATGTTTTCTTAGGTCAGTCTCCCAAGGCAGGAGAAATAAAAGCAAAACTAAACAAATGCGATCTAATTAAACTTAAAAGCTTTTCACAGCAAAGGAAACCATAAACAAAACAAAAAGACAACCCTCAGAATGGGAGAAAATACTTGCAAGTGAAGCCACCGACAAGGATTGATTTCTAAAATATACAAACAGCTCACGCAGCTCAATATCATAAAAACAAATGACACAATAAAAATATGGGAAGATGATCTAAACAGACATTTCTCCAAAGAAGACATACAGATGGCCAAAAAGCACATAAAAAGATGCTCAACATCACTAATTATTAGAGAAATGCAAATCAAACCTACAATGAGGTACCACCTTACACCGGTCAGAATGTCCATCATTCTGTCTACAAATGACAAATGCTGGAGAGGGTATGGAGAAAAGGGAACCTTCCTACAGTGTTGGTAGGAATGTAAGTTGGTGCAGCCACTATGCAAAACAGTATGGAGGTTCCTCAGATAACTAAAAATAGAGTTGCCATATAATCCTGCAATCCCACGCCTGGGCATATATTCAGAGAAAACTATAATTCGAAAAGATAACATGCACCCAATGTTCACTGCAGCACTATTTACAATAGCCAAGACATGGAAACAACCTAAATGTCCATTAACAGATGAATGGATAAAGAAGATGTGGTACATATATGCAATAGAATACTACTCAGCCATAAAAAAGAATGACATGATGCCATTTGCAGCAACATGGATGGACCTAGAGATTATCATACTACGTGAGGTAAGTCAGAAAGAGAAAGACAAATACCATAGGGTATCACTTATATATGAAATCTAAAATATGACACAAATGAACTTATCTATGAAAGAGAAACAGACTCACAGACATAGAGAACAGACTTCTGGTTGCCAAGGAGGAGGGGGCTCAGGGGAGGGATGGATTGGGAGTCTGGGGTTAGCAGATGCAAACTGGTGTATATAGAATGGATAAACAACGAGGTCCTACTGTATAGCACAGGGAACTATATTCAATATCCTATGATAAACCATAATGGAAAAGAATATGAAAAAGAATGTATATATGTAAAACTGAATCACTTTGCTGCACAGTAGAAATTAACACAACATTGTAAATCAACCATACTTCATTAAAATAAATTTTAAAATACACACACAAAAAAGAATTGGGGTCTAATTCCCAGTGGTGTGTTTGTGCTGACTTGCACAGGTTGGTAAGCAATGACTGTAAAATTTTCAGGAAAATTTTCAGAATTTTCAGAAAAACCCGCCATTAACAAATTAAACACAGCCATTTAAAAAACTAGATTAAATATTCCACATTAAATAAATTACATTAAAAACAAAAGTCATAAATTCTCAAAACTCATCACTTCCTAATTATTCTACTACATTATCTATGTTCTATTGCATCTGTCTGCTGGAAAAGCTATATTATGGTATGCTTCTGTGCATCTCTTCCCAATCTGTTTTTTTTTTTTTTTACAAATAAAATTGTAATATATTTAAAGTATACAACATGATGATGAGCCTTTTTTCTTTTCTTTTTTTTGTGATAATGCTTAAGATCTACTCTCTTAGCAAATTTCAATTATACAATACAGTGTTAGAACTATTCCTTACTGTGTTTTGATGATATCACATTGGTACCTTGAAACTAGCCATGGTAAGAGTATTTACACTACGAAAATTGGCAAACACTACAAAGCAAAGCTTGTTTAATTGATTTATTGGTTTTCTAGAGCAGGTGTTGGCAAATTATGGCCCACAGGCCAAATTCAGCCCACTGCCTGTTTCTGTACAGCCGGTGAGCTAAACACTTTCTAATCGTTATTAAGTCCCACATAAAATCCTCACTTTTGCCTCTTGGACCATAAAGCCTAAAATATTTACTATTTAGCTCTTGGCAGAAAAAAATTTGCCTGTCTCGACTTAAACTAATGGAGAAAGTTAATTATGTAGGCTAAACTTAAAAGTGGGTTGTGTTTCTAGCCATCACATTGTGAACAGCACAAAAATAAAAACAAAACTCTGAGGACATGTTCTTCCAGTATTTGAAAACTATTCTTTAAGTCAGCAGAGAAGTCATTCATGCTGTTGACAAACAGGTAAAGTTCAGACAAAAAATCTCTGTTGTTTCACGTTCTTGTTAAAAAAAAAAAAAAAATCAACCACATTCTTGTTGGAACTATACTGGTTCATCAATTGCAGCGTAAGAGTTGCATTAAAATTAACTAACTCATTCTGTAAGAATCGATCGTACAGAATTTACAATAAAGAGTATGTAATTTGTAAATTGTGTGCTATATATCCTGCATATCAGTAATATGTGTGGATTTTTTTTTTTTTAGAGAGCCCATTGTTAAACATTTACCAGCACACCACTGCTAATTCTATTTTATCATCGATCTGGGCTGGCCTTAGGGAATTGCATGAACAATAAAATATGATGGAAGTGATATTCTGAGATATTTGAAGTTAGGTTCAGATTCCATCTGAGTCTCTTCCAAAGCTCGCTCTTGTGGCTCTCTCTCCGAATCTGTCAGGCTGTGAGCGGCCCACACCCCGTGAGTCCCAACTGAGCTCACAGGTGACTACCATCTGACTGCAACTGCATGAGAAACTCTGAGCAAAAACTGCCCATCTGAACCCAAAAGAAGCCAAAGAACTATGAGAGATAATAACATCTTAGTTTAAGTCTCGAGGTTCTGGGGGTGGCTTGTGACACAGCAGTAGATAGCTGGAACACCATTTTATTCTGAGGAGAAGGCAGTGAGCGGGGAGCCAATTAGACCCAACACCTCATGACCTCAGGAATCGTAGGTTGGGGTATCGCAGCTCTGTTTTGTTCCATGTCCTTGGTGCTAAGCGGATGCAGGGGCACATTGCGGGGTGGGGATGTAATGAAAAGAGAGAGTGGTTATGGATGATACACACCCACATTTGCATGTAAATCTGAATCACATTGTCCACCAGGGATGCAGCAAGTAAAATACCGTCAAATGGGACACGGACTCTACCCTGTCCACTCACTAGCAATCAACCCCATCTGGGCTTCCTGAGGTGGCATGCAGCTCCCTCCACAGCTTTCTTCCTTTCTGCCCCATGCCCAGTAGCCATTTTTGAGGCTAACTTCCCCACAGCCTCTTGATGAGGCCATGTCCTCATAGCACCTGATCTCGTTATCACATTCCCACTTCACAGTTGCCCAGGGAAGTCAGTGGGGATTTCTGGGCCCTGAGGAGAGTTTATGCCTGGGGCAGGCTCTGTGTTTTCTAGGTTCCTCCCTTTCCACTTCCTCCATGTGAATACACTTCTGTAGCATTTCAGGGGAGAAGGAGAAGTGTCCAGGGCACCACCCCTTAGCAAAGAAAGAACAGTGCATAATGAGTAACTTTATGATCTCTAAATTTTGAGTACTGAGGTATTTTGTACCATTGAGGGAAATAAATATAGAGAAGTATGGCTAGATAGGCCAAGTTCTGTGAATCATTTAAATCCATTTGAAACTGGTCAATAGGTTAAAAAAAGCAAAAACATCAAGTTGCCTCCTACCTCAGTTTAGCTGTAAATACAAAACAGGAATTCCATTATAAGGTATTTCTAGATAGGCCAGTTTTGCAGATTATCTGGCATCTTAAAATATTTTTGGTCATCTGCAGAAGGAGCTACCTACCTACAAATTGTAAGGATTCTAAATATTATATGCTTCAGCTACCTAGTACATTTTTTCCCAAAGACAAAGTGCTATTGCAGCTGATATGATAAACCATTCGTTAAAGAGGGAATTTCGATTCCCTCATTTCAATTACATCTCATTACCAAGAACTGCTCATAGCTCAGAGTAGGAATGCAAGTCTACTTTTCTGATTTCAAGTTTCACTTTTTTATCCTGCCATTGTCCTCAAGAAGCTATGAATTATTAGCTCTAAATTAGTTTCAAATTATAATTCATATTTCAGATGACTCACACACACTGACTGTTAAATTCACACAATGAAAGTCACCTAACCATGTTTGTCATTTGCTTTAAGCCCCTTTGGACTCTTCAGCCAGGTATGAATTGAGAACTCCTAACACCTCAACTACTCAGAATTTCGTTATTAGGAATTACCATAGTGCTCAAAGTAATACTGTTTCCTTTCCATAAAAAATCTCTACCATTAAAATTTTTCACTGATTTGGGCTGCTATTTTGAACACAGATTTGAAAAATTACATTACAACAAGGTAAACCAGAATACCCATGTCCTTGAATTCTAGAGGCAGGCAGAGAAAAAAAATCAGAATTCCTTCCTTCCTACATGGTATGTCCTATCCCTCACCTCATAATCTTTTTTCTTATTATTTTTATCTACTTGACTTATTTTTCCAAATCCCCTCTATATGAGGGGCTGATAATTACATTTACTATGAATACTTAGATGATGTTTACAGATCAAAAATTAAAATGATTTTTAAAAGAAGCAAAGATATGAACATAAACAAGAAGTGGCTTGGTACCAAGAGTAGGGAAAACAAGAGTTCCAACCAAGGATTGCTTAAGGATGTCTGTCAAGGCTGTCCAACACCTGGAGTTCGCGGCAATGATTGACAACTGATGATTTACTAGCAAACCCCCGAGCGGGCATCATATCCCAAGTAGTAAACACAGTGCTTGGGCAGAACAGACCCAGATTTTGGTCCCAGCTCTGTATTAGACAAATGATTTAACCTTTTTAGATTCCAATTTCCTCACCACCAAGAGGGAGATTGTGGCAGAGACTGGCTAATTATTCTTCAAACTGGTTCTTCTTCTTGGACATACAATTAGACTGCATTTCTCAGCCTCCCTGCAGTCAGATGCAACCATGTGACTGGGCCAATGAAACGTGAGCAGAAGTGACAGATGCTACGCTCTGAAAAGATCCATAAAGCCTCCCACCTTTGGCCCTCCAAGCTCTTCTCCATCTTGAGAGACAGGATGGATGGAGATGCCTCAGGCAATCTTGGGAGCCACACGTTAAAGATGGTCTCTGAATCACCCCTGGCCACACAACCAGGAACACTAAATTGGATTTTGCTGCCTTGCCTGAGCAAAAAATGCATAAGTTAAGTGTTGAGTCTTTGAGATTTGGAGTTTACCTGTTGCTGCTGTTAGAGTTACCTTAACTAATACAGGGATACTCATAACATCTCTACCTTAGGGGGTTGCTGGGAAGATTAAAGAAGACAATGCTTGCAAATTCTTACTCTGCTGCCTGATACACAGTGAGCACTTGTCATCAGATGTTAACTCCGTCTTAGCAAGGAGGAGTTGGCAGCCCTGGACCCAAAAGGAAACAGAGGCAGTGGTTACACATATTTCCATTGGGTTAGCCAAACAGCTTTGAAAAATCACCTCCAGCATAAGCGTTAGGCATTTTGAAGAATATGCTAATCAAAAATAATATATACTTCCTCAAATATTACTATGCATTTTACGACAAAATAAGGTAGGTAAATACTCTGGAGGTATTTTCATCCTGAACTCCAAAAAACTCGAAGCTCAGACAATGAAAAATCATGTTTCACGCTTAAATTTGGTAAACCAGGTTTCATACTGGTTCGCTGAGTCTTAAATCACCTGTTACAATGGTTCAAAGATGCTTCACTGCCACCTGCGTAAAAATGTTCACTTTCGTTAGGGAGGAGTTTAACAGTGATCTTGGGAATCCATTCTGGTCCGTGCTCTGAATGCTAAGGGAAAAGGCTGGTAGGAGGGAAAAGGAGTTTTTCCCTCCTCAGTGTTCCAAGGTGCAGCTTGGCTGGTAATCGCTGTGCAGGGCATCCCATGTGTTCTATTCCAGGTTTCAAATAGCATAGTGTCTGGTCAGGAGGGGGCCCCAGAGAGAAAACAGGCTGGAGCTATTTCCTCAGACTCCAGCTCTGAATAAAGGAGACAAAATTTCAAGAGTTGGAAATCCCCACTTTTCCTCATTTGAAGGAAATTGATTTAAAATAAAAACATGTGGGAGCGACAGATGAAATGTACTTAGCAGGCAATAGGTTCATTCATACAGTCTTATTATATGTTGAAGTCCTAACCTCCAGCACCTCAGAATGTGACTTTATTTGGAAATAGAGTCACTGCAGATATAATAGTTAAGATAAGGTCATCAGGGTGGGCCTTAATCCAATATGACTAATGACCATATGAAAAGGAAAAATTTGGAGACATGCATAGGGGGAAGATAATGTGAAAACAAAGGCAGAGACCAAGGTGGTACTTCTATAAGCCAAGGAATGCCAAAGATTGCCTGCAAACCACCGGAAGCTAGGAGAGAGGCATGGAACAGATTCTCTCTCAGCTTTCAGAAGGAACCTGTCCTGCCAATACCAGATCTTGGACTTCCAGCCTCCAGACTGTGACACAATACAGGTATGTTGTTTAAGCCACACAGTGTGTGGTGCTTCGTTATGGCAGCAAACTGACACAGTATATAGGTGGGAATAAATCATAACATGATTGGTCATAACAAAAGTGATCAAGTCAGTGCCTGGTTATTATTCTTCCTGAAGAAAGATGCTAATGACTTACAGCCTTTGGGGAAATGCTTAAAGGAGACGTAATAAACTTGGTGTTGGCAAGGGAACTATTCACGTGGTATTGCCATGAGCAATCTCATTTGCTTCATTGGCACCTTATTGGAATGGAAAGATTTGTCCCTTTCCCTTAACATCTAGACCTATTGCTTTACTACGAGTAAAGTAGGCCCAGGATGTATAATCGCTCCATTCTGCTGGAGCGAATGGAGCATAAAGGCAAAATTTGTTCCAGTTAAGCATGTACTTTAATATCCATAAATTCTCTTCTTTTTTTTCCCTAAGGCTTTACTATTTAAAGTTTTTAACATAGATTTGGTTTTTGGCAACCTTCGTTTCTCTCTACTGGTTCCTCCACTAAAATGCAGAATTAGAACAAAATCAAAACCACCTGTGTCTCTTTCCTGATAATCAAATTGGCAAACAATGAAAAGGGCACAAAGGATCAGGTACAACCATAATGAAAGAAGTGGATTCCTATATGTGGTGTGTATGCCCCACAGGATGTGTGCTATATCCAGACTCAGAATGAACTGGAGGCCCTGTGAAATGGGACTGCAGTTATCTTTTCCATGGTCCTAGCTTCCAAGTCCTCTCTGCAAGAACTAGCCCTCTGGCCATGCTTCTGATATGGCCATTTTTTTATCTACTGCTTTTCAAGGTCACACTCATTCTGACCTCACATATTGAACAAAGCACTGAAACTCAGTACTACTGTATTTATTTTCGATGGTAGATTTTCAATAACCCATATAACCTTAATTAGAACAACTATCATTTGTGAGATATACTACAATAAAAAGGAGAGACAAATGGTTTAGTAGCTTTCTCTTTATAACGTAGAGGGCCGGAGTGAACCCATCTGTCAAAGGCAGTGGTTTCTACCACCCAAACCAGTGCTTCCCTCCGAAGGACATTCTATATATGTTGCAAGGAGACAAATTCTTCTTATTTTCTCAATATTTCCACCCAAGAAAATTAACTGGGTCATTAGGTAAATAAAAGCCATGACACATACAACTGTGGAGTTGCAAAGGGCCATTGAAAATGTAAGGAATCCTCTCTCCCATTGCCCTGACATCACGCAGAACTTCCAGTTGATTCCTTCCAGTGACAAGTAACCCATTCGAATTTTGGACTGCTGGATAAGCAGTTGTACTGATAAGTATGTGGGCCATATTTTATCTATCTGATCTCAGCCTTCAGCTACAGTTGAAACCGATTGGAAGGAAACAAAGTAAGTTGACTTGGATGCATAGCTAGATGGCTTTGCTTTCCTAGCTGACTTACTTAAATTTAACAGAAAATGAAAATCAGATATCAAAGGAACAAATGGCAGACACCAACGTGTATTTGTATTAACCAAGTACCTACTATGTCCCCAGCACTGTGCCAGGAAATCAAAGGGAGATAGAAGTCAACAATACCATCTTTATCCCCAATTAACTTAAAATATTGTCTAACCATGATTAAATATTTGAAACAAGTTCAAAATTAATGGAAGATATAGTATATATTTAAGCCTAAGTTGGTCAATTTTGCAAGTGGTAATAGAAAATGGAGAATTTCTACAAGTCATCATGAAGTAGCTAGGTCTTGACCATGCTTTGAAGGACAAGTGAGATTTAGAAAGTCATAGGAACTAAGAAAATTTCTTTCTTGAAATATATCTAGATTTAAAGGGCTATTAGACAGCTGTTCCAAAACACACAAAATAAGACAGGGGGAATTCTGTCATTATTTTTAAATGGGAATGGGAAAGGAATATTGAAATATAATCAAATATAGATGGAGATTGTAAAAACGCCACTGTATCATAGGATGATCTATGGAGAAAACCAAACTCTGCCCTTAACTTGGGGATTTTTCCAACTAAAAGATAAAATAAATAGTGTACATTTTCTCTCTCAAAGAAAATATACAATGTTATTAAGGAGTTCCTTCTCCATTTCTCAGTTATCTTTAATATCCTTGTTATGCACAAGTGAAAAGCTCTCATTCAGCTGATTAGAGTTTAATCTGTGTACCTTTCTTTATATGTATAAATGTCCTTCTCCCTCCTCCCAGAAGATCATATAGCTCTTCCAGAGATGTACTTAGCCGCCTGATTAATTACTGGCCCTCTATGTAAATTACTGTCAAAATTAAGATGATTTTTTATCACTTATTCAGCTTGATAAACATTTACAGTTTAACATATCTGACAGAGCCATTTGTATACCCCTATAATATAAATGAAGGTACATTAAAGCTACAGTAAGTCTATAATAATAATAATAGCCTTAAAATAATTTGCTAACTACAGACAGTTCCCTAAGCAATTACAAGATGCTCTATGTTAATTTAGAAAGGAATTCCAAACAAGGCATTTAAAACCTAATAAGATGCCATTAAATGAAGGGAGACGGGAGGGGGAAAAGAGAAAGAAAACCCTAAGGCCTGAACTGGTACAAATGATTCTCAAAGCTACTGACCCTTGCAAGATCCATGTCTTCCTTGGATTTCTAGAAACAAAGCAGATTTCTAATTGAAGGTGATTATCTACTTACTACATCCCAAATTGCATGTATTTCTTGTATTGAGTCACATCATCGTCTAATTACATGGAACATTTATCAATTCAAAAGGCCACAGAAACAGTTGAGTTTCTATATGCAATGAGAACGTGGTCTGTAAACTATGAGGCACTATATCACCACCAAGTGTGAGTATCTTTAGCGACAACACTCTGCCTCTTGGTACTCAGAGGGACGTACAAGCCGAACTACGATATCAAAACACCTAGGAACAACTTTACAAAGAAATCACAGAAAAAGGCACCTGGTTTGCTCTTGGGTTTTCCGAGGCATGGATACCCCTATGCGTGCCTGCTATACCCTAGAAATATACACAGTGATACAGTCACCATTACCACAAGAAAAATAAAAAGAATAGCAACATACAGTTCTAAAATCTAAAAGACAAAAGGCCTATAAAGCAATTTTTATCTCCATAAACTTGACTTGAGAGTTCAGTGCCTCAATCAAAGGTGGATCGCTTGATCAAGGTAACATAACAGTAAAAAAGTCTCAGACTCCTGCACGGCATAAATGTGCCTCTGTAAAATATAATTCCCATTAGTTAGGTTAATTAAGATTAACATTTAAGTCACTGAAAAGCCCCAAAGTAGACAAAAGACAATTTACCAAGGAAACATACAAAGTCAAGAGCTGCATTCACTTTGAATCATTCATTTAACAGATTGGAAGGAGGGTCTTATTAATACTTGAGTCGTCACCATTGATCATCAAAATGACATGGATCCAAATTGCTTACAAAAGCCAAAGGACAACTTGGTTTCTTAGAACAGATCTATGGACAATGCAGGGTAGTGCACAGAAAAAGGAAGTGAATCTAATCACATGTAAAATCATTGTTATTAAACAGGATATACATATACATACACATACATGTATACATATGTGATTACGTTTTAGGTTTTGTTTTACTGAGATGAACGAAATGACACTTATCTTGGGAATCCAGGTTTGGCATTTTTCATTGGTTTAGCATAGTGTTTTCACCCAAAATAATAACCCGTATTCCTAGTCAAATATATCACAAAGAAGCAAATATATCACAGCAAAAGACTAACACTAACTTATGCAATAGAGAGAATCGTATTCCATTTTCTCAGAATGCAACTGTGTGAAATCTGTCATTGCCGAAAAAGCTTTCCCACCCTTACCTCCAGGGTCATGTTCACGCTACTAATGGCCACTTTTATTTCTCCATCTGAAAGTTCCTTCAGATTCTTCAGCATTGTCTGTTCAATACTTAAACCTGTAGATAAGAGAAAAAAACAATATGTTATACTTGGGGAACATTTTTGGTAATATCAAGAGATTATCTAAAGAAGTCACCCTTTTAATTTCAGTATTTCCCCTCTCATATTTCTTTTAACCATAATAAACACACATATAAGGCAAAAATCACATTACTGACAATGTTTGCATCAGTTAGGATCCCAGCAGGAAATAGCATTCACCCCTCAGGATGCAAAAGAAGATTCTTTAATGGCAGGACTCTTACAGAGATGTGGGTGGGACTGAGAAAACTAATAAAAGATAGTGAGGCATCCGGAGACTAGCAGAGGTTCAAAGGAGGGAAACAGGGATCTGGAACAGTATAAGAGGGGCTGCCAGAAACTTAGCACCAAACAGGAAGGGAGCAGGGAAGAAATATTACAGCCTCTTCTCCTTCCTTTGACTCCCACGCCCCATATGTTTCTAACTCTTCCCATGGACCAAATCCAACCAGAAACCAGTAATCTTCAGGGGAGCCCAGAAGATCAAATACTCAGAGGTCAGACTCTGGAAGCCCATAGCAGACAAAAGCAGAGAAGGGAAGGGGAGGAGGTAAAAAAAAACTAGCATAAACAAGCAAATAACCAAATAATACCTAAGAAGGCCACAATTTGCTTTCAGGATGCATTAAGGTGAGCCTCCATGTTTTCAACTGTAATTTTACTCAAAATGCACTTTATAAATATGACCCATAAAACTATCATAATTAAGTTGGTCACCCTTGTAATAGACTCTGGCAATAGGAGATACCGGATTTCTTAAATGATGGGAGGAATAATCCAGAAGGGATAAATTATCCAGAACTGCATAGTTTTAGCTGACCAATGTGCTTCAATAAAATTTATCACGGAAAAACAGGAAAGGCTCGGGCTTCCCTGGTGGCGCAGTGGTTGAGAATCTGCCTGCTAATGCAGGGGACACGGGTTCGAGCCCTGGTCTGGGAAGATCCCACATGCCACGGAGCAACTGGGCCCGTGAGCCACAACTACTGAGCCTGCGCGTCTGGAGCCTGTGCCCCGCAACGGGAGGGGCCGCGATAGTGAAAGGCCCGCGCACCGCGATGAAGAGCGGCCTCCGCACCGCGATGAAGAGTGGCCCCCACTTGCCGCAACTAGAGAAAGCCCTCACACGAAAACTAAGAGACCCAACACAGCCATAAATAAATAAATAAATAAATAAATAAAGTATTTTAAAAAAAAAAAAAAAAAAAAAAAAAAAAAAAAAAAAAAAAAAAAAAAAAAAACAGGAAAGGCTCTGGCTTAACAATGAATTCTCACCCTAGGTTATTATATCAGATTAGGCCTAAACTCTTGAGAAGAAGACTTAAAATAAAGGCCAGTAAAGCACGTATCTCCTACCCAGATGCATATTAAGACAGCAGAGTCAACTACTTGCCCTTCCAACTTAGAACACTATCAATCACAGCAGTATGGGGAAACAGATATGTACTAAATACTTTTCTTCGACTTCAAGACTGGAAGGCTTCAATCTATCATACTACAGCGTAAAATGATTTATAGAATATATAGTGACATTAAAAGTTTGGTCTAATTTTGAAAATGAATGACAAAATGCATACCATCATACAGCTATACATCCACGTACATCACATGCACATGCACAAGAGCATATGTAACAGAAGGTGTGGCAGGTGCGTCAGTGCCCCGTCCACATTTCCTCAGACTTTCCCAGTGCAGCGCCCTCAACCACTAGCACCTGCATCTCTTTTCCTGAGGGCTTTGTCTGGCTGCCAGAGCCCACCCTGGGGGAATTAACAGTCCCTGGGACTAAGTAGACCTCAACATTCCAGTGGTATGCTCGTAACAAAACCTGAGTTGTAGCATTCATTTCTGTGTTGTCAATACTTCTACCATGGCTGATTTCGACCTGCCAACCCAACATCAACCCACTCACAAAATTCCTGAAAATTTAACAATCAGCTCTCGGAGCTCTGATAAACAAGTTACAACATGCCACTGCACACCTCGGGTAGGAAAACTCTGCGATGCAATTTTACACTCTTTCCAGAGTTCCCTAGCGGGATGAAGGCCTGGTTTCCCACAAAGCTAACTTGCTTGTTAAAGCGCTCCGTGCCCTATCAGTGTTTTCCGGGATCACCTCCCAAATAAATTGCTTTGCCTCAGGCTCTGCCCCGAGGGATCCCGAACTAAGGGAGAAAGCTATGCACCTTAAAGATAGACTGTCTGGGTTTAAATCCTGGCCTGGCCACTTCCTAGCTATGTGTGTGATGATGGGAAAGGAAAGATGCCTTTCTGTGCTTCAGTGTTCTTATCTGGAAATCAGGGATAATAAATAATTCCACCTGACAGGGTTGTCGCAAGGACTCTAATTCATGCAAAGTTACACCATCAGAACCTTGTACATATTAGGCACTTAATGAACTATAGCTATTATTATTATTATTATTAAACAATTGATCCAGGAAATCCACTCTCTTGACAAAGCCTAGACTTACAGAACACTTTTATCTGCTTAAGAGTCTTTTCTCTTATTTTTTTCTAAAATTAATTGATTGATGAAATCCCATTGTGCTTGACATTGCTCCTGCCACATTCTCAAAATAGAACCCTCTCAGCACAGGGATTTCATGTAATGATGCATCTGGGGTGCCCATTAGCTGCATGGATTAACCACACATCCAGACACGAAGGTCTCAGAGGAAAGCCTGCAGTACAGACTGTCTGCTTCCAGATGAGTCAACGCGGTATGCCTGAAAATCTTCCACAAGCTCCAACAACAGGGAAGAACGTAAAGGCACACTCAAATTCACCTCCCGGGGCCCAGTAACACTCCACATCACAAACCATCCCTCCTCAGCAGCTGAGACAGAGCTGGGGGACAGAGTCACTCACCCTGAGCACTGAACTGGGTCTCCTGCAGGACGCTGATAATGTCATCTCTTGGAGGTAAGCGAGGAAATTTTTCTTCCAGGATAGAAAGAATTTCCTCCTGCTTCTCTGAGATCTTCTTGGGTTCCATGGTCATCCACTTGAAAAGGATGCTACCTGAAAGGCATGAATAAAATCGCCTTTAAACTTTCCAGTCAAGCCAGGATGGGGCCCAGAAAAATAAATGTCTTCTGGTCTCTCAATCTCTGCTTCTACTTCCAGATTCTAGATTCTTGCCTGGGTCTCATTGTGTAACATTCAAGAGACAGTTTTTAGAAAACCCTTCAGATACTGTCTGTCCTGCCTCATTGTTCTCTGAGTATTAATCCCAACAACTGAACTGACTATAGCACACTTTATGGCAGAGTTATACATAAAGGAACAAAATCTGTCTCTTTCCCCCACCCCACACAGATACACAAGAGTGATAAACATTGGTTTTAAATGATTTGAGAATGGAAGTTAATGATGAACTATTTAAGGATATTAAATATGATTTAATATTTCCCTTTAATAATCTCTTTAAGAGATCACAGAGAAGATTGTTTCCACTCATCATATTGCTGATTTCACATAAGAACTTCCTCCTTTTAAAAACTAAATGAAGGGAGATCAGCTTGGTGCTTTGTGAACACCTAGAGGGGTGGGATAGGGCGGGTGGGAGGGAGACGCAAGAGGGAGGAGATATGGGGATATATGTATATGTATAGCTGATTCACTTTGTTATAAAGCAGAAACTGACACACCATTGTAAAGCAATTCTACTCCAATAAAGATGTTAAAAAAAAATTAAATGATTTCATAGCCTCAATGTCAGCACCAAAGGAATCTGATAAGGTAGTGAACCTCAAATCCACTCCCAATCTTCCAGGTACCACAGAGTTTTGAAGTTATTTACTAATATCTAATTATAAGGATTCATAAACTGGCTCTAAATCACGGGTTTCGATTACAAAGTGATTTGATAATACAAATGACTGACCTCTCACAAACTCCTGGAATTTCTATGCATAATCTCACCTTGAAAGGGAGGAGTTACCACCTGTCACATCTCCTTCCCCTGCATCCTGAGGCCAGACTAACACAGAGTCATGGGGGAAATGGAAGTTTTGCTTAATGATGAATGATTAAACTCTCTAAAAATCCTCAAACTTACTGATTAATCAGGCTGTCACCATCTCTCTAGCTTTCAGTGTGGCCTAAATGATAATATAGGGGGAAGGAAAATAAAGAAAGTGGTAAGAATGTAAAAGGAGAAATGAAGTAATGAGTGAGGGAAAACTATGGTACATAATCTTGCCATCTACCTGGAGATCTATAGAACCTAGAGAATAGACACACGTTCACCATTAAAAATCCTGAAAAATCCCAAGCAAGTCATCTAGCCTCTCTGTTCCTATTTGCCTATTTTAAAAATAGAAATAATACTGCTTTCCCAGCTTATAAGGTTATATACTAAAAATCAATAAATGTAAACATCATAATGAAAAATAAATACTGCCAAACACATTTAAAATATTTCATTCATTCATTCATTCCTTTAGCAAAGAACTACTGAACACCTATTATAAGCCAGGCACTGTGCTAGATGCTAATGATTCATGACTGGACTGGAGCTAGCCTTGCCCCTTGAAGCTTATAGTAGTTTAGGAGATACAAAGAAGTAAACACATAAATTTTCAGTATAAGGGGGATAAGAAATATTGCTGAGGAAATACACAGTACTCTGAATCTAGGCAAGAATTTAGGAGTCAGAAAAGGTTTCCTAGAGAATGAGTTAAGAAGCTAAGCTGAGATTTGAATGATAACTAGGAACTTAAGGCAAAGGCAAGGTAAAAGGGACATCATGACCCAGGTAGATCATATGCAAAGGCACTGAGGTGGGAGAGGATTTGGCCAGTTCAAGAAATGGAAAGAAATTAATTAGAACTAGAGAGTACAGTCTTAAAGAAAATTTTTTGAAAAATCAGGTTGGAGAGGTAAACAGGGCTCAGGTTCTGAAGGGCCTTTCAAGCTATCTTAAAATTTGTCTTTCATATTCTAAGGGAAATGGAGAGTAACTAGGATTTTAAGCAGGGAGAGGCAACATGCTCGAATTTATATTTTATAAGACTCACTCTGGCTACCATGAGGAAATGAATCAGACAAGGCATACTGGGAGAATCAGAAGGCTGTTTTAGATGAGAACCAAAGAAGGAGCAATCAGTATGAAGGGAATTGAACAGATTCAAGGCAAATTATCATTTAAAGATGGGGCGGGGAGTAGCCAACTGGATTCTGAATATACCCTTTGGTCTGACAATTCTGACATAAAACCTGAAATATAAGGATGATTTTTACACTCTTTGTTAAGGCAATGGTGAATCTAAATTTCAGAAAAGATCTTCATACATTTGCCAGATTACTTGTTCCAAGAACAAGGAGAAAATCTAGATAAATTTTTTGGGAAAAATCTGTGAAGGCATCAGAGAGTTACCCAGGTGACTATCTTAGAAGCTACAATCCTGGAGAGAAAGTAAGTGCAAAGAGGTAAACCCAACATTTGATGTTGCTTTTCCCCTCTGAGTGTTTGCTAATTCATATTGTAGCCAATCAGCTGAGAAGATTAGCAGATCTAACAGCAGTTTCACAGGAGTAGGGAGACAAAAATTGGAGCTTAGAGCTCTCCACAGAGGAATCTTAAATATCCCAGGTTTTGAGATGAGATCCCTGGAGAGAATGTCCCCACATCCTGGCATAAAGATTGGAAAAATACGGTCTGCAGGGCAAATATGACTTACTGCCTGTTTTTATAAATAAAGTTTTATTGGAACACAACCACACCCATTAATTTACATATTTTTCATGGATGTTTTTGTGCTTTAATGACAGGGTTGCATAGTTGTAACAGAGACCACAGACCTGCAAAATCTAAAATATTTACTATCTAATCCGACACAGAAAAAGTTTGCTGAGTCCTGCCTGTAAGAAAAGGGTGAAGCAAAAATAGACCAGTCTTCGTGAAGCCTGAAATCCTGATTTGAATCAGCTCAAACACAGAATAGATTAAGTTTATCTGACACTCTTCTAACTGCCTTAGAGGTGCAAAAGTAAATCCTCTCCATAGCAAAGGAATTTCATCATCTATAGCATCATCTCTACATTTTGCATATACATATTCAGCATTCAGTAAAAAATTACCAAGCATAAAGGAAATATAAACAAATGAATGGAAACTCCAGAGGAAAAAACTCTTGAGAAAAAGAATGGAAACAGAATCGGGGGAATAAAAAATTAGCTGGAGAATTATAGGAGAGAATTAGAATCTATAAATAAAATGTGCAAAAGAAATTTTAAAGCTATAAATTTAATAACTGAACAAAAATATCTGTAAACAACAGATTATAGCAAGGAAAAAGTTAACGAATTGAAAAATATCTTAGAAGAAAATATCCACACTGACGCACGGAGAGAAAAATGGATAAAAATATAGAGATGAGCATAAGAAACATAGGTGACATAGAAAAAAGGTCTAAGGTATATGTAATAGGAATTCCCCTTGGAAAGGAGAGAGAAAAATGGGCTGAAACAATATTTGAAAAACAGTGGTCAATCATTTTTCAAAATTAATGAAAGATACTACTGTAATACTCGAGATAAATTATGAACCCAAATCAGGATAAATACAAAGAAAAACACCGCTAGGCACATGACAGTGAAACAGCTAAAAACTACAGAGGGAAAAAGTTTTAAATCAGAGAAAAAGAAATATATTACTGTCAAAGGAACTACAATAAAACTGAGAGCTAATTTCATCTAAAATGATGAAAATCAGAAGACATTGGAATTACAGCTTCAAAGTGCTGATACAAAATAATTGCTGATGTTGAATTCTATACTGAAATATAAGAAAACAATGAAGGCAAAATAAAGACATTTTCAGAAATATAAACTGGAAGAATTTGTCACAAGAAGAACCCACACTAACAAAACAGTAAAGGCAGAGGGAAATTATTATAGATGGAAGCAAAGAAATGCAGGAAGGAAAGAACACTGGAGAATATAAATATGTGGGTAAGAATAAATCAATATTCACTGTATAAAACATTTATAATATGGAGTTTAAAATATATGTGTAATTAAAATACATTTCAAAAAAAATAAAGAAAATCTTAGTAAAAAAATAAAATAGGGCTTCCCTGGTGGCGCAGTGGTTGAGAGTCTGCCTGCCAATGCAGGGGACATGGGTTCGAGCCCTGGTCTGGGAAGATCCCACATGCCGCAGAGCAGCTGGGCCCGTAAGCCACAGCTACTGAGCCTGCGCGTCTGGAGCCTGTGCTCCGCAACAAGTGAGGCTGCGGTGGTGAGAGGCCCGCGCACCGCGATGAAGAGTGGCCCCCGCTTGCCACAACTAGAGAAAGCCCTCACACAGAAACGAGGACCCAACACAGCCATAAATAAATAAATAAAATTAAAAAAAAATAAATAAATAAAATAAAATAAAATACATTTCAATAATAACAAATTGCAGAATGAACTAAGTAGAGATAAATTGCTCTAAGGCTCTTGGATGATCAGACAAGTGGCAAAAATATCGATTTACAAGAGATTTTAATGGTATTTTGTAATCTTTATTATAACGCTAAAATAATTTTCTAAAAAAGAATTCATAACTAATAAGCTAATGGAAGGAAATGTAATAGTAAAAATCCTTATTTAGTGTAATAGCAGTAAAGAAATGAGAGGAAAAGGGGAAAATGTGAGATAAATAGAAAACAAATAGCAAAATGACAAATTAAACCCAAATGTTAGAGTAATTATATTAATGTAAAGAGACAATTAGTGTTCAGTGGGTATAGAGTTTCAGTGTTGCAAGATGAAAAAGTTCTAGAGATCTGTTGCACAATAATGTGAATATGCTTAACGCTACTGAACCGTACACTTAAGAATGTTTAAGATGGTAAATCTAATGTTATGTGTTTTTTACCAACAACAAACAAGTAAACAGACAAAGTACTTCCATTAAAAGACAAAAATTATGAACCTGAATTTTAAAAACTACAATAGCAATATACTGTTTACAAGAGCACACCTTAGATATAATGATATTGAAAAACAAAGTAAAAGAATAGAAAAAGATGTGACATTGATATAATATACTATTATTAGATAAAGTAGACTCCGACAAGAAGAATTACTTGAAATTAAGACAAATATGTATTTATTATTAAAGCTTCAACCATCAGGTAGATACATCAATCCTAAATTTATATGAGCTAATAACATTACCTAATAGCTTCTAAATATGTAAAACAAAAATTGGCAAAACTGGATGAAGAATGAGATAAAAACACAGTCTCAGTGGGAAATTTTGCACACACACCTCTCAGCAACTCTAAGAACCAGCAGGAAAAAAAATCTGTAAATATGTAGAATATTTGAGCAACGTGAGTAACAAAGTTGACCTAATTAACATAAATTGAACATTGTTATCAACAATGGCAGACTATACTTTCTTTTCTAATACAAATGAGACATTAACCAAAATTAACTACCTGTTGAGACAAAAAAATCAAGCCTTAACAAATTTCAAAGGATTAAAATCACATAGTTATATTCTATGGCCATCAGGAAAATAGTCTAAAAATCAGTAATAAAACAAAACTAGAAAATTTCCAAATGTTTGAAAAATAAACAGTGCACTTCTGAATAACTCATGGTAAAAGAAGAAATTACAGCATAAGTTACAATATATTTTAATTGAATGATAATGAAAATATGACATTTAGATTTGTAAGATGCAACTAAAGTTATGCTCTGAGGAAGTTTTATATCCTCAAAAGCATAAGATGTTAAAAAAAACTGACAAATTCAACTAAAAAAATGTATAAGGAAGGATATAATAAAGGTAAGAGCAAAACTTAAAGACACAGGAAAGAAACGTATACAGAAAATAAAACAACAAATTGATGCTTTGAAAAGACTAACAGTTTTTTAAAAAGTGTTCAAGAAAAAAAGAGAGAGAAGAATGGGAGAAGGTATAATTTTCCAGTATTAGGAATGAAGCGTGACATACTACAGATTCTAATGACATTAAAAGATAAGTACAACGTTAATAGATTTTAAATTTTAGAGGAAATGGACATTTCTGGAAAAACTCAACTTGCCAAAGCTGGCAGGAAAAGAAATTTAAAATCTGGATGGTTTTGTATTTATTTTAAAATGAATCCATAGTTTAATAGCCATAGTTCCACACATTTAAAAAATACTAATTTTACACAAATTCTTCCAAAGATTAGAAAGAGAAAACACTTCCCAACTTATTTTCTGAATCCAGCATAATCTTCATACCAACACTCAACAGAAACATTACAAGAAAGAAGTAGAGGCAGGTCTCTCTCATAAACGTAGTTGCAAAAAAGTTTTTTAAAGTTAGTCCCAAATCAAATTAGCAATATATAATAGGATATTGTATTGTCACCAAATAGGGATTTCCTAGGAATTAAAGGACAAGTTAACATTCAAAAGTTAATTAATATAATTCACCATACTAATAGAAGAGAAAAATCAAATGACCACTTCAGTAGATGTCAAGTAATGAAACTACTTGATAAAATCCAAGATTTAATCATATAAAATCTCAGCCAAGTGGAAATAGAAGACAATTTCCTTAATTTGATGAAGGGCATTTGTAAAATCCAAATAAGGAAAGCAAACATTATATTTAACTGTGAAATATTGAAAGACTTCCACCTCGAATCAGGAATGAGACAAAGATGTCTGCTATTTCTATTTCTATTTAACACTTCAGTGTGACTCCTAGCCCAGAGAAATAACACGGGTAAAAGAAGCAAAAGTATAAAGAAAGAAAAGGAAGAAATAAAAACTGACTTCTTCATAGATGGTATGTGTATGAACTTACAAATGAAAATACAAATGAATTATTCATTAATACAAATGAATGAATTAATTAGTAATACAAATAGTAATAGTAATACAAATAAACTTAAAATAGTAAATAAATTTTGCAAGGTTGATGGATATAAGGTCAATAATACAACCCTTGTATTTCTATAAACAATCATGAACAATTAGAAAATCAAATTTAAATTAAAAAACTGTAATAGCATCAAAATATAAATATTTAGGAATAAACTTCACAAAAACGTGCCTGGCTTACAGTCAAATCAAGAATCCAATTTCTTCAATTTGGGGATCTTAATTTTAAAATACATAAAAAGGCAGTATTCAGAAATTAATCTAACAGATATTGCACTAAACAGAATCCTACACAACAATTCAATGAAAAGAAACTTCTGACATTATAATTAGGTTTACCTTGACAATTAAAAAGGAGATGTTCTGATGTAAGTAGGAAAAAAATAACTCAAAAAATGGTCACCATACTGAGTTGTTTTTACTGCAGAAGAAAGGCTATGGCCCAACTTTATCCAAGAGACTCATCTATAGCAAATTTTTCTACTTCACTTTAGAGACCCATTTAGTGACATACTTAGTTAAATATCAGTATCAGGATGTGGAGCAGCCAAAGGCACCTCTTCGCAAAATCAAACCTATTTTTGGCATAAGAGTTGACTTAACTTCCAGCAAATTCAGCAGAACTAAAAAATACTTAAATCCATATACATGTACCCAAATGCATCCCAGCTATTCACAGGCCACTGGGGATTAACGACAAGCAACAGAGAAAGCAATTATAATAAAATAGTAACAAACATTTCATTCCATTAGAAAAAAAAACCAACCACATATTCTTTGTTCAAAAGAATAGAGAAGTGAAGGACCTCTTGCCAAAAGCAACTGCAGTGCATTAATATTAAACATGATCTAATGAAGTCAGAAGTTGTTTGGGGAAATCATTCACCACAGTCAAGGCATATTCTGCATGATAAATTCTTAGCAGAAAAGAAGGGATTTTAAACCTCTTTCCTGTTTCACCTGGGATCATTTTCTTTTTCATACTGAAACAAAAAAAATTAAAGGATGAATAATAGAGAGGGGCGCGAAGGGAGAAGGAAGGAGAAAAAAATAGAAAATACAACTTAGCTTATATTTTTGCCTGAACAGTGATAAAAAGGGAGCATATTATTCAAGTGCTTAGTAATCTTATAAATTTAAAATGTCTGAATTTAAGAATAAAATTTATCTTTATATGGCAAAAGAAATAATTAACACTCTAAGGTTGAGGAAATATTCTGGTTTTATATCTTGCAGAAAAAATAATTTCTTTCCCCTTCCCCCAACACAGTCCATCCCTCTTCCTAAGCAAAACAGCCGCTTAATTCCTTTCGGACTTTGTAACCATTTTGGGAGATGGATGATTCACTCTTTGGGCAAGAGAGAAAAAAAAAAAAAAGAAAGAAAAAAATCTGGCTCTGTTCCTTTCCTATTTTACCTCCTTAAAAGGATCTTTTTGAAGCTGTTAATCTAGGCTACGAAAATAGCACGCAACAATTCTTTATTAAAGTTCAAATGGAATGACCAACAGAAGGAGAGAGTTGTTTCTTTAAAACCTGGGGCATAGTTTTTCCACGTCCTAAGCTAAGAACAATTGCTGTTATCTGTTTCACTATTCAAGTTGTGGCTCTGTCAAGGCCTTATACACATAAACATGAAAGGCCGGGTGAAGTGTGGTTTTGATGGAAACCTGCCTGGTAATCAGTGGCTGCAATCTCATCATTGCCAGCTGGTTCTGGGAAGCACACACACACATATGTGGGCACACGAACCCCCAATGCGATGATTCAGCAATTTAATGGACCTTAAATTTGGCAATTACCCTCTAGTAAACATTTCTGCAGGAAATAAAAGAATACAGGTTGAGGAGTCTGGCAGGTCTATAATTTTTTCTTTTGGTACAAACCCAGGGCATAACCAAACACCAACTTTAGGCCACCATGACTGTATAATGTGACTTTTAGATAGAACAGGTTGCAGCTTGTTTGAAAATGATAATAAAATCTTAGAAGCAGGTACTAGGAGGGAGAAAGTAGGAAGAGGAGGAGGAGATGAAAAGAAAAGTCAGAAGAAAAGAAAAAAACCAAAGAAACAAGAACCACAACAGCAAAAACAGAGATGGGAAGGGGATGAAAAGACACATTTCCAAAAATCAGGGTTACTTACGATCTCATCTGAATGAGCACATTCTTTTCTTAGACAAATAATTTCTTACACAAATAATTAGAAAGTAATCTCCATAAGTAAATCTATGCCTTTTCAGATGAAAGCGAAGCTAATGATCTGTATCCTGAAATTTCTAAGTTTGAGGTATGTCCTACTAAAAGACAACAGCAAGACCTAGCTATTGTTAGAAGTATTAATTCAAGAAAACACAAATTATGTCAACTTTGCTAAATCCCCTACGGAGCCTGAACACACATTAGCCATGGCTGGGTCACCTGTTGACATTTATCCATAACTCTCTTGCCAAGGTCCATATGATAGCATGACAGGGGAGATTATTAGATAAACACAGCAGGTTATTTCTACACTGGCAACTTGATACCTACTTCTGATCAGTATACAAATGATCTTTTAACAGCATACATAATAATCAGGTTCTATCTCCATATTTGAATATAATATTATCCCATAATGCAAACATTTTGATATACAGCTACAGCAGTGAGTATAAGACTACAAAAGATTCCAATATGACTGATTTTAAGTATTAATATCCTGTATTTAGAGAAAAATATCAGCTTGTATAGAAAAGAGATTTGGAACAGGAAATAAGGTTACTAGACAAGATGAAGCTGATTAAAACCATCCCCATACGCTGACTGAGGAGCAGAAAGTGTGTGATACACTCTGCCCAGCTCCTGTATAAAATGCTGTTACATATGTAAAAGTTGGAGGATGCCTATGACTATTAGGTGTCTTTTCAAGAAGACTGACATAAGGAAAAAATGTCAGACTTCGATATTCTTTTAATAAGGAACTGGTATATGTGTTTGTTTTAGTAATAATATGAATTTTACAATTAATTATATTTCTATTTTTTCATCGACTCCAGGAAGCTCATATTCAAACTTTCAAACAGAACACCACTTTTACTCCTCCAAATTTATTTATTTGTATGTTTCCTGACTCTGACCCTTTTTTCTGCTTTGTTATATTTACATGCATTTTTGTAAGCCACTTCAAATAGTCTGTGGAAGAAGAAAGGACACAAAAAATAAAATAAATAAATAATAGATGGATAGATGATAGATAACTGACCTATGCAAATAGATACTACATTTAATATAAATATAGAGATCTGATAACAACGAGAGTGTATACTCTATGATTCCATCTATATAATATACAAAACAGACAAAAACCAATCTCTAGTGTTATAGGGGACACATAGGGGTGGTAAAATTTAAAGAAAAGCAGGAAAGTGTGTGCCATAAAAATCAGAATATTGGTTACCCTTACTTAGTTAGAGAGGGAGTGAGTGGTAACGGGGAGGGGCACAAAGCGGTCATCTTGTTCTACTTCTCTACCTGGTTAATTGTTAAAAGGGTGTCCCTTTTGTGATATTTCACTGAGCTGTATATTTATATTTTTATATTTATGTTTTATATTCTTTTCTGTGCATGTATTATACTCCATGAAAGGGTTAAACTTATACCTATAAAATGGACAACCAAAAGATGAAAATAAAAACAAATGTTTGCAAAATACAAAAACAAGGATTTCTAAAAGCTAAAAAAGTGGGGGGTTATTATTGGAAGAAACAATGTTCAAATTCCGGACATTAAGAATATTGTAGGGGTGGGCTGGAATGAAATGGAAATTACAATATCATAGTACCAATTAAATCAATATAGTCATAAAAACAGAAACTATATAAACAATCTTGCAAAATTCATTTTATGACAGGATTTATTGAGGGTCTATTATATGACAGGCACTGTTCCAGGCACCAAAGATAAGAACAGTGGAACAGCAGCCTCCATCTTTTGCTCATTAAGGAACACACAGAAAATTAGTTTTTTTTTTTCAGCCTACCAGGCTAAGAGGCATACTTAGGGTCCTCTCCAAGGACTGAGGGGATCAATATCTTGGCCCACCTGAAAACCACTTACAGCACACCAGTGTGCCTCAGCATGATGGATTTTAGGATATGATCATGGGAATGAAAGGCAAAGAACAATCAAATTGATTAAGTACTTAGTTTGGAGTATATTCAGATTTTTTTGGCACAAAGTTTATAATAATATATCTTCCATAGAGGTCCAATTGTGCTGTTTTTAAAGATTCTTTCAAGTCTTGACTGTAAATATTTAACCCTCATGACATCTGGAAACAGACATTTTTCAAAATTCTTTATGGCAAAGGTGTGTGTAGAAATTTGCATCCCTTCAAGACCTAGAAGAATGCATAATACATGTTCTAGACATGTGTGTCAAATTAATGATCATTTTGAGCAACCCAAAATACAAAATAACGTAGCTATTTCCAGAGAAAACCCTTTAGAAAGAATTATGTTATGAAAATAATGAATCCTAAAATTATTTACAGGCACATAAAAAAAGTTCCCTTTAAAACTTCCCTGTAGGTTTGGTGTTAATACATGATTGGAAAACTATAAAATCTAAGTTTGAGTTTAGTGAACATAGCAAAATTCGACTTGATTCCTTTCTTATATTTATTAAAGATTCAAGAGGCTTTAAAAATTGGCCCATTGCCCTTCTCACTCTGAACATTTCAGTTACCTTTTTAAAGTCCAACTCCTCGGATCATAATCCTTCCGTTCCCTTTTGGCCAAACTGTTCAGTGATGTTTCACCTCCCTTCCACGTAATGTATACATGCATATGCACATGCACACACTTTGGTCAAAGGTCCCCAGAGCCCTCTTTCCACTATAATAAGATACCCATGTCTACTACCTCCCAGGCTTCAGTGACTCTGGCTTCCTCGTGACAGTGTCTGTATTGGCAGTCTTCACAGGTAGAGGCACTGTATCCGTTCAAATTCCAATTTCCAAGCAACAAGGAAGTGATGTCCCTAAGCTGCCAGCTTTCCAGGGCCATCTCAAGCCCAAAGTTATGAAAAATATCTGATGATAAGAAAAACCAAGGTCCTTTACCATAGTTCTAACTCTTGGTAGCTTTGAAAACTAAAACTAAGGTAACTGACAAGAGGGTCCGCATCCCTAATTCCCTAAATCTGAATATCATCATCGTCACGGTCAACAACAAAATCATATCTTTGTTCCAATGTACTGCAGTTTGATATTATTTTATTACTTATAGAAAATCATGATGAACGATTCCTTGACTACATTTCTTTCCTACTAAACAACACGTGTATTTTTTTGAACAATAAACCAAACTTAGTTTGCAAAATGTTTAAACAGCATATTCTCTAGTGTTTGCCTGCACCACATATTTGCACTGCCAAACAACTTCCTTCTAGGCCGAGATCCCCGATCGTCTTTATTTCCCTTCTGCTCTGTCATAAATAAATGATTGCGCTTACTTAGTTTACTTGAAGGCACAGTTTCCCAGAGAGCAGTTTTACAGATGTCCATAGCCAGAAAAGTATTTAAAACAAGTTGACTGGGGCCGTTGGTTCTAAGACATTTATCGGAACTATAAAAGTCTAGGACGTTTTTCTCTCCAAATTCTGGTAGAAGTAGAGGAAACAAAGGAAAAAGGCCTTAAAAGAGTTGTCACGTATTCTTGGGCTTCTCTTTCCTTTTTTAATTCTTTCAGCCTGTTAATCACTGCTTTTCACTTTCCTATGTCAAATACTTCTGAGAAAAGTCTTTGTCTACCATGTTCAAGACGGATTGTTGGAAGGAGAAAAAAAAGCTTTATACAAAACCCCAAACTGCCCTACACAAGACAATACGGAATTTTTGTGGTTAATTTTGTGGCACCAAAGTCAACTGACAATTTCCAGCTTGGAAACCACTTTTTAGAAGCGATGGGCTCCACTGAGGAAGATGAAAGAGAGATGAGGGGGATAATTGACGATGGTGTGCTTAAAGCAGTCTGGTGAAGGTGGAAAACACTACATGATGGGGGGAGAAGGAGGTGGCAATTTGACCATAAAAACCCTGCACAATATCACCAAAATGAAGGTGTGTAACTTTGCCATCCAAGCAGTACTACATAAACGAAGCACGTATAAGTACCAGCAGATATTTCCATGTAGGTGTGTGGAATTCTGGCCCATATCCATGCTGTTCTGGAGCAAGAATCACCTCTGGAAGCTGTTAGATGGCCACAGGAGCTATTCCCGCTCCCCAGCGGAAGTGCAGCGGGTCCATTTAATATGCTGATCTGGTGCAAGAGCAAAGATCCTTCATGCCTATTTCTAAATGCACATTTTTAATATTCAATATAATGCTACTCTTTAACAAACTCTTTACTCCCTGCCTCTCTGATGAAGCTTCCCGTGGTCTTGAAAGGGATTGTTAACCCAAGAATGGATCGCACTCTTTCTGCGTGAGCGAGTCAAGAGACACTCCATTAAGCCTTCCAGTATTTAATAGAAAGAGTCATCTCTCACCTCTGAGCAGATGAGCCAGCTGCTCGGTGATGAGGTCGGGAGCCTCCTGGAGAATCTCTTTCACCACCAGAGAGGAGGAAGACTCTCGGTACTCAGACCCGGCATCGCCCTGCTCAGCTGGATTAATGACCTTGACGACTGCTGATTCTAAAGTTTTGTCCTCACTGTAAAGCAAATGCAGGAGAGGAAGAGGAAGAGATATGGCATGTTTTCTTACTTTGTGGAATTATTTAACCTCTGCTTCCACACCAATGACCTCCTCTCAATAGCCAAATACATAAGTAAGTTCACATGACTTATTCTACGTGTTGTCACATTTCATTTCAACTAATCACCTCCCCAAGAGTCTTAGAAGACCTTCACACCTTAGTACCTCTTCACACCTCTTGTTTTGCTGTTGGGCATAATAATAGCAACAATAATAATCATTGTTATAGCTAATATTTACTGAGAGCTTCCACTACAGGTCAGACACTATAATAAATACTTTCAGAGTATTATCACATTTTATACCATAAAATGACCCTATTCAATGGGTTCTATTAAAATCCCCATTTTACAATGGGGGAAAAAGGCATGAAAAGGTTAAGAAACGTGACTAAAACAACATGGGGAATATAACCAATATTTTGTAAAAACTGTAAATGGAGTGTAACCTTTAAAAATGTATAAAAAATAAAATAAGATAAAATAAAAGTGACCAAGGTCACATAGCTAGTAAGTAGACTACTTGTATTTAAACTCTATCTAGTTCCAAAGTTCACACATCCAGTTATGGTGCTGGAGAAAAAAATACTACTGGCTTATTTATTTCCACATCATTCTTTTTACATGAGATAGAGCTGACTTTTATCGAAGGCAGGAAGAAAGATGTGGATAAAACTGACTGTATTCTTTCTGTCTGCCAAAAACCAAAGAATGGCAATGAAGAAAATGATCTCAATTTGTTTTTGAAAAACATTCTATTTCATAAACAATCCAAAAGCCAGACTTCACAACTTCAGTCTCAAAACCAGCATGGCTCCCATTTTAATTGATAACAAAACTCTCCCTAAGATGTTGACTGAAACACATGTTTCACAGTTCACTCCTTTGGCTTCCTGCATTGTTTTTGTCCACATCTACTTGTGTTATAGTTGGTTTGAAAGAGTTAACGTGTACATTTAGTCAAGCATGTGATCATCCTGAACACTAATAACTGAAGTCAGTCAAATAACCTATGAATAACTCTCACCCAGTTGTCAACAACTGATCGATAAATGTTACTCAAAAGAATTTTGTGTGTTTCAAATAACATGGGGATAAAAACAGCCCCACACAGGCAGATTATTTTCCAAACTCTTTATAACTGAATGAACTACATGACTGACACTACAGCGTATTCATACCTAAAGATGTTTCCCTAAGAAGGTTAGATTAAAAATTAGATACTTGTACACGTTTTTATTTCATGTATACTAAGATCAGTGTCCACTGGTGAATGTCATCAATGATTAGCAAATTGGCAAAGTGTGCAAAAAAACTATCATCTCAAACTACTGGGATGTTTAACCGGGGACTCTTCACTCATTAGCAACAGAGAGCTTATCAAAACAGGACTCTTTGCGACGGGCTGTAAGGTCCTTGAAAGCAGGGAATTTGTCTCATTCCTCTTTATGTACCTGTAGATTCATGTACCAGTTAGCAACCCCTAAGGACTTATTGAAGGAAGCAGAAGACCCATGTTCTCATCCAAACTCTTCTACTAACTGCATGTGGCACTTTGGGCAAGTCATTTGCAACACTGGGTTTCAGGTTTCTTGTCCATAAGATAAGGAGTTCAAATTACATGAACTATCAAAAATCCATTCTGCTTTTATAGTATAATGCTATGAATAAATGAGCCAGTGATCAAAGGGCTTTCATAGCCCATGTACATAATTTTCCATTTCACTACTGAGATAAGAATCTTTCAGTTTTACTTAGTGTTTAATTTCAATCTTCATTATACATTTTCAGCAACAATACATAGGACTGTCGCGTTGCTATAAGAAAGTGTTTGAAATGATTTAAAATTATAATTTTACAAGAACTCTCCACTCAAAGATGTCATATTTGAAATGCCAAAGTAAAAACAGAGAATTGGCATAGCCTGAATTTTGACGTAAAAGAAAAAACACATTCCCTTTCCTGTGAATGTCCTCAGCCTTTAATACATCTCCCTAAACTACAAAAATCCTGAACAAGGTAACACTTTGCGCAAATGAACCTTTGTTAAAAGATCAAACCTCCCTCCAGAACCTCACATGAAGCCTTACCTTGCCAGCATGTTGCTGCCAACAAGTGTTAGAGATAACTTCCCTTCATCATTTAGCTGATGCAGATTAATTTCATCTCGGAATATGTGGAATGATTCAGAGATATTTAGCTCTTCTAAAATAAACCTTGTCTCGGTGAAGTAGCTGAATTCAGTTCTTGATATGTTCAGCACGGGCAAACAGAGAACCTCAGGTGGGCTGACCTACCAGGAAAAAAAGTTGACTGAATCACTGACAGCAGCAGCAGGAAAGAATACAACTACATTTTCTCAAACCTGAGGGTAACTGGAAGGGGAACGAAAGTCCTTTGGCCTCACTAAACCACTTGACATTCATAACCGGCTTTTCCTGAACCCAATTAGCAGAGTATTTTCCATGGGTAAGTGGCCCCTAATTTTTTTAACCTCTTGTTATTCCACATGAAACTTCTCGTGCCTTTCTTGAAATATTTTATGTCTCATTGCACCCCTTCCACGATTGAAAAATATACATATACATTCTCTTCTTCATAGGAAACAAATTCACATGTCTTTATGGAATCAGCAGAAAATTAGAATGATTACAGCAAGATAGGTCAA
Organism: Balaenoptera ricei; assembly: GCF_028023285.1. NCBI lineage: Eukaryota > Metazoa > Chordata > Mammalia > Artiodactyla > Balaenopteridae > Balaenoptera > Balaenoptera ricei. Next base: position 79,715,695 of record NC_082644.1, read on the forward strand.
GACTGTGGTGACACAGAAGGCCTATATGACCCATCTGTATTGGACGCCTGCCACTTGGCTCCAGCCAATTGCTTCCATGCAAAAAATTCAGGTCCAGGATAGGTAAGTCTTTCAATTACTCAAGAAAAGCTAGAAATCTTGATGTGGGGATATTATCTGTGATGTTTAATTGTTACAATTAACTTTTTAATTAAAAATACTGTGTAGGAGGGGAATTCCCTGGTGGTCCAGTGGTTAAGACTCCACACTTCCAATGCAGCGGGCACGGGTTTGATCCTGGTCGGGGAACTAAGATCCCACATGCTGCACGGCAAGGCCAAAAAAAAAAAAAAACCACTGTGTAGGTTAGTGAAAACTCACATGAGCCAAAATCTGGCCCACAGACTAGCAGATTGTGATTTCGATTAATTTCTTATATTATTTTTAAAAATCTTATGTTAACAAACCTCTTAAAAAAAACTGTAGTGATGGGGGAAACAGGAGATGGGTAGACGTTAGAGAATTTCAGCTTCACAATAAAAAACTTATTTTTCTATAGGAATTTTTAAAATGAAGGTGCTTTTAAAAATGACTATGAGTCTATAGCAAAAAACCCTAAATATCGCTGAGAGAATGTGGGGTTTGGGAACGCTGAATTTTTGCATAAAGTAAATGGCCTTTGTTCTCTCGTCATCACCAGCTCTGTCACAAGCCTAGTATTTATGACACAATTTTAACATCTTTAGCGTCCATCTCCCCTTCCTAGCAGGGATTTTTGTCTTTTTTGTTCAGTTATGTTTCTCAGTGCATAAAATGGTCTGGCACAAAGTAGACTAACACATATTTGTTGAGTGGAATAAATGAATCACCTACTGCTATGGTATACAAAGCACAAAACCATTCCAACAAGGTGGTTTTTATTCCACCTGTCAGGCTAATACAGAATCACAATCGTGTAATAATTATTAGCAATTTATGCATAGCAAGTTGTTTTTCTTTTTAATTGATAGAGTTATATCTAACTCCTGATACTGAAACTTGAGTCAAGAGCCATATGGCCTGAGCCTATCCTGGCAGGACCTGTTCTGGAGTTGGAGTCAGAAAAACTAGGTTCTAGCCCCAGCCTCTGCTGTGTGACTTTGAGAAAGCTATTTTTCTTTCTGAACCTCAGTTTTCCCCATCCATAGAATGGGGCTTACCTACCAGAGTGAAAAGTATTTAAACAGTCAAACATGTGAAGCTGCAAACTCTGCCCTTCTCCTGTGTGTTAATACTCTGAGAGGGAGTAACCAGGTTCTCAGGAAAAATCAAAATGGAGATGCAGACCTGTGATAGGGGGCAGGGTCCAGTAAACTAAGAGGAAGACACAGATATTTAACAAATTCCCAGTAGGTGACCCATCACTAATTCCATATTGGTCCCCATGCTTAGTAGCGAGCCTTAGAAGAGGGAGAAAAGAGGCCACACATCTCTTTATCTATTTTACTATTACAAATAGTTTTCTCATTCCTTTTGTTGGATGTTATTATATTCATTCAGGACACCATAGTTGGTGGTGGTGGTGTCATTATTATTATATAATTTCCTTAAGAGTCCATGCCATGGTCAGTCAACTCTATGTTCTCAAGACAAGCAATGTCTTTTTTCTAGAAGTCAAAAAACCCAGTTAAATCATTAATCATTAGAGAAATGCAAATCAAAACTACAATGAGATATCATCTCACACCGGTCAGAATGGCCATCATCAAAAACTCTACAAACAATAAATGCTGGAGAGGGTGTGGAGAAAAGGGAACCCTCTTGCACTGTTGGTGGGAATGTAAATTGATACAGCCACTATGGAGAACAGTATGGAGGTTCCTTAAAAATCTACAAATAGAACTACCATACGACCCAGCAATCCCACTACTGGGCATATACCCTGAGAAAACCATAGGTCAAAAAGTGTCATGTACCACAATGTTCATTGCAGCTCTATTTACAATAGCCAGGACATGGAAGCAACCTAAATGTCCATCGACAGATGAATGGATAAAGAAGATGTGGCACATATATACAATGGAATATTACTCAGCCGTAAAAAGAAATGAAATGGAGGTATTTGTAATGAGGTGGATGGAGTTAGAGTCTGTCATACAGAGTGAAGTAAGTCAGAAAGAGAAAAACAAATACAGTATGCTAACACATATATACGGAATCTAAGGAAAAAAAAAAAAAAAAAAGGCCATGAAGAACCTAGTGGCAAGACGGGAATAAAGACACAGACCTACTAGAGAATGGACTTGAGGATATGGGGAGGGGGTGGGGTGAGATGTGACAGGGTAAGAGAGTGTCATGGACATATATACACTACCAAATGTAAAATAGATAGCTAGTGGGAAGCAGCCGCATAGCACAGGGAGATCAGCTCGGTGCTTTGTGACCACCTAGAGGGGTGGGATGGGGAGGGTGGGAGGGAGGGAGATGCAAGAGGGAAGAGAAATGGGAACATATTGTATATGTATAACTGATTCACTTTGTTATAAAGCAGAAGCTAACACACTATTGTAAGGCAATTATACTTCAATAAAGATGTTTAAAAAAAAAAAAAAAAAAAAAAACAGTCATGTACCAAAATGTTCATTGCAGCTCTATTTACAATAGCCAGGACATAGAAACAACTTAAGTGTCCATCGACAGATGAATGGATAAAGAAGATGTGGCACATATATACAATGGAATATCACTCAGCCATAAAAAGAAACGAAACTGAGTTATTTGTAGTGAGGTGGATGGACCTAGAGTCTGTCATACAGAGCGAAGTCAGTCAGAAAGAGAAAAACAAATACCGTATGCTAACACATATATATGGAATCTAAAAATAATAATAATAATGGTCATGAAGAACCTAGGGGCAAGACGGGAATAAAAACACAGACCTACTGTGGACTTGGGGATACGAGGAGGGGGTGGGGGTGGGCTGGGACGAGGTGGGAGGGTGGCATGGACGTGTATACACTACGGGGCGTGAAGTGGATAGCTGGTGGGAGGCGGCCGCGTGGCGCGGGGAGATCAGCTCGGTGCTTTGTGACCACCTAGAGGGGTGGGATGGGGAGGGTGTGAGGGAGACGCAGGAGGGGGGAGATATGGGAACGTATGTACATGTGTAACATTCACTTTGTTGTAGAGCAGAGGCTAACGCACCATTGTGGAGCAATTATACTCCAATAAAGACGTTTAAAAAAAAAAAAAAAACCCAGTTAAGGCGGGCAGTGGGGGGAGATAAATTACGAGTTTGGGATTAACAGATACACATTACTATATATAAAATAGGTAAACAACAAGGACCTACTGCATAGCACAGGGAATTATACTCAGTATTTTGTAATATTCTATAATGGAAAAGAATCTGAAAATCAAGAGTACAGCAAAGTAACTGAATCGCTTTGCTGTACACTCGAAACTAATACAATATTGTAAATTAACTATACTTCAATAAAAAAATAAATAAATAAGAAAAAAATCCAGTTAATAAGATTAGTATTCAATATGCATGTCTTAACACAGACACATTTCTCTTCTCATACTAATTAATCTCCCTTGTAAAGTTTGGCACATTTTAAGATAAATTTGATAGAAAGCCATATGTAGATATAAGAAGATTTTATCTGGCATTTTTGTCAGCTGCTGCCCTAAAGCCATTCTTGCCACCTATAGCTCATTCTGGAAGACTGGGTTTCATGTGAATTTAAATCGTTCTAGATCAGCCATGCATACTCTCAGAGTTAAGGATCCAAACAAAATTGGAATAAAACAAATTTGACTCCAGAAAATTAAAAACTGTGTGAAACTGGAAATAGCACTGAGACACTCATAATGTACTTTTTTAGGCTTTAAGGTGAGCCATTAACATGGGCTGATGAATTTATGGAATGGAAATTTTAAAACAGTTTATTGCAAGAAAGGTCTTTTCCACCTCTGGCCCAAGGGAGATTATTGCAACTGAGAATGACCTTGCTGTGCAAAGTCAGGCTAAAAGGCAAACACAGAATGTAGATGTGACATGTAATACCTCTATTACTGAAAATTCCAGCCAGTATGCTCTGTACTTCATGTAATGTTCACACAGGTTATTCTGCACATATTTTTCTACTGCCAAAGGCAAGATTATCCAACAAGGATGGTAAAGGAAAACAAAAAATTCTGAACCTTACTTTTGTCAATTCTCTGCATTTCCATAAAAGTAATCAACTATTATAAAATTTTAAAATTTTTATTTGAAAAAAATTGATCTTATTGAAATAATGTTTTATGCAGAGTCAGTAAAAAATGACTAGAACAATGCCTAACATGTAGTAAGTGACCAATAAATATTTGTTGATTAATGGATTATAATACATTATTCTCTGCAACAATAAACCAGAACATGAAAATTTAAGTTTCCTTGTTTTTCCTGAAAATATTTTTTTTAAAGTTATATCATAATTCAAATAAAAAGCATAATCTTCTTTTCCCTCACCTTGTCTAGAAAGTAAGCATATGTGAAGGCAGAAATGAGAGAATCCAGGTCACACGATTTATGTCCAATAACCACATGGACCTTCTCCAAGCGTTTGCTTCGATTCTGAAACAAATTCAAATAAAACATCACAATTTAACAACAGATTAATATAAAGTGGATATTTTTCAATCTTTTTTAAAGTATGCCTTAGCTATATTCAGACAATTGCAGAAATTCATAAACGTATCATGAAGCTTTATATAAGGACATAAAACTGCACAACATGTTTAACATTCAGAAATGCTCATTCAAATTTTAGTTAATTGTCAGGAACAGAAACTTGTTGGTTCGAAACCTTGGGAGCTTCCTTTGGTGAAATCTGAAACTGGCCCCCATACACAGAAGGCAAGGGGAGATTGAAGAAAGAGGCAGGCCACTCCAGATAGGTGGCAGGTTCAATAAGCAAGGGAACTTACAAGGCTTGTCTTGGGCGGCCACAAGACAAGTATATCTCCACACCTGCCCACCAGAATCAAAAGTTTATATAGAGGCCTTAACTGGCTTCAGTGATGTATGGTCTCAACAACATATTGCTCTCTCGAGGCTGTGTCCTTGAAAATGGTTCCCACTGTGTGATCAGTGGGCAGATTGTACCTTCCAAGGTCAGGGGAGGGGGTGAGGAGCCTTCAATTGCCAGGGTCTAGCTCTCGGGTCAACTGGCAGTCATGTCCTCTCAATGACCTCCTCCAACAAAAATGTGGTTTTATTAAGATCATCCACAATCTAACTTAATATGAACTGTATCTCTGAGTCATAATTTTTTAGTAAAAGATTATTTTGGTCTAAAGAGCAGTTCCATAGTATTCCATATCACTTCCTTATATAAGATGTTCTTCTCACTTTGAGAGACAAAGTGACTTTTTTCATATGTCCCTGGCGTGCAACACAATTTGGTAGGAATTTATTTTTTCCTGCCACATTTTGGGTGACAGGATATGCTCTCTCTGCATGACATTCTATCAGTTAGCAAATGAAAGTTGTTGTAACACTTTTCTTCCCTCCAGAGAGAGGACTCTGATTAGTATTATTTTTCTAAAAATACAAATCAGTTGCTATTAAAGAGTGTATATTGTCACCTCTCTGTAAGAGAATACATACTATTTTCTTTCCTGGCTAACTCAATACTTCCTTAAAATTCCTTTATAGAAGGCTGACCTCCTTATAAAATACCGAGTTGGAATTGCTAAAGAACTAATCACTTCCAGAAAATTTCACAACAAAACTGTCCAATAATGATGTGTAACCTAAACTGACATCTTTATAGTATGTCATAGATGATACATATGTATACTTCCCCCACTTTTCATCCTTTGTTTTAATTTCTTTTTTTAGGACTGACTAGAACGCCAACTCAATTATAGCACTGCTCAAAAAACGTACATTAAAAATCCACTGTTCGTGACCACTTCAATAAAAAAGACTTGTTATTCCTTTTTCTACAGAACAAAGGTAAAGGATTATTTAGTAACTTACTAGGCCTCTTACAATGTGTTGGTAAGTATAGGGAACTGCCATATCAGACTCAGAAACTAGTTATTCAACAACCAAGTTGTGGCCCAAGGAACATAATAAAGTAAATCTCGGAGGAGGCTTAGTCAAGAGCCTATCAACGTAGAGAATGATGGCAGGATCAATATTGCAGATGAGTCGTCCAGTATGCAATACTGTTAAATTAAAATAAATGTATGTATTTTAAAATATATTGACATCTTGATCTTTAGTAAAACAACAGGATTTTAAAATGTTATAAACTCTCCGAAGATAATTACGACCACTGCCCTCCCATCACCATCTGTAGCGCCCCATTCCTTCCTCTCCCAGCTTCCTTCCCTCGAGCTCATAAATTTATAGCTAGCTCACTTGTACTTTTTGAGGATTTGTCGAGGCCCAGTTCTTACTCTCAAAGCCAGACTGCTTCCCCTGTGCAAGACTGTTAGATATTTTAGAGGTATCTAAAGAAATTTGGCTAAATGGAATTACACTCCATTACAACACAAACAAATGCATTAGGAAATTATATTACTGTAGACTGTTGTTCTTCTGAGAAGCTCGAAGGTCTAAGTAGACATTACCTCATTTCTCCTCCCATATCTCTTGTAAAGCAGACAGTAAGAAGATTAATAACACGTTTTATAGGTCAATAGAGTCTGTGATAGGACCAGGATTGTTCCCAGAACCCATGATCCAGTACAAAGAGCCCTGTCTCTTCTGCCCTTCACCAACCACTCCATAATGCCATAATGACTTCAGCATCCACAAAATGAGCAAGCATGGAGATTGAGGGAGAAAGAGAATGTTAAATATGCCTTCTAAATACAGCAAGCCTTCAGAAAATTATAGCATTAAAATGACCCCAAAGCTGACCTATCTGCTTTCTTGTCTAGGTTCAGTAATTCCTAGGCACGGCTCTGCATTCAACACTCAACTTGCACGAAAGAAGACATGGGGGGAATAAGAAGACTTGTGTGTCAATTCATTTCAAAGCCCAAGCCAATCATTAATTAGAAAAAGAAAGGAACTAAATAGGATTGTGAACCCAAACATGTTGGACCAATTTTCACAATTTGGGAATCTTCTAAAATTATGATTTATTCATCCTTCTCCATTTAAAGAGAAAAAAGCACGTATCATCTTACAGATCAGGCTGTAGAAGATCCCAGTACAAATCTTTGAGGGTTACTTTTAGTGCCACATGCCTCTCTTCATGCTTTCTTGTTTGTGTCTTCTGATTCCCCCTTCTTCCCACACATCCAGTTCTCTAAGAGTCATGACTTCTTCTGGCACCATTTACTGTGTCTGCCATCTCCAGTCAATGCCCCAGCCCCCAGGCTCCAACACTATCTTCTCCCCAGCACCCACCTCCATCAAAATGTACCATTCTGGTGCCCATACTATCAGGGATCTATCTGCTCCTTCACTATCAATTCCAATAGAGAGTCCATGCCAATGAGTACTCTTGGGTTAATGCGTTACCCACCAAGGTAACGTACTTTCATTTTAAAGAGACCTTCCAGAGATTATGCCACAATCCAAAAAGATGACCAGAAATTTCAGGCTGGCTAAAAATGCTGGACAAGAAAAAAAGGACCTCACAACAAGAAGGTACCTTTGGTGACTACCAATCAGCCTTAAAAATAGTAGGCTCAACCTCAAAAAAATCTTAGATGTTCCAAAGTGCCTGATTCCTACCAAAACCCACTAAGATATAATTAGAGTGTAGCAAAAGTCAGATATCATAGTAACCAGGCTTAGACAGTCTCCTGCCTGCTTGGAGGAATAAAACATGAAATTAGTTATATCAATCTTAATATCTATGTCCCTTGATACAGTTCAAATTGGAGTTTAGAGTATTCACAAAGAGACAAATTATGCTCAAATAAAAGTGGCATATGTATAATTTTATCAATTCAATTAATCATTGTCATTCAACTAATAAAACCCTGTTTGTGCCAGGCATTGCACTAAGTCCTGGGGATACAGCACTGAACCAAACAGACAAAAATCCCAGTCCCCATGGCACTTTTATTTTAGTGCAAGGAGATATAAAGAACCAGTAATTAGATTATGATGAATGGAAGAGGAGGGTGCCCTGGGATGAGGCTCACTGAGAAGGTGACATTTGAATAAAGACCCGAAGGGAAGAAGTGGGACCTCCAGTTATCTCAGGCCAAGGAAATAGCAGGTGCAAAGGTGAAAGCATGCCCAGGATGTTCAACAAATAATTATTACCTGGTGTATACATTTTCTAAATGTGACTTTGTAAACTCCTAGCCAGGAGTGAATAGATCTGGCAAGGAAATAGCCGCACCCTGGTATTGATACAAGCACACCAAGCCTTAAGGAATCTCAGGAGACAGAAGATTCATCGTTACTACCTACACCCAGTGCTGAGCAAGCCCAACACAAAATGGAATCTTGATAATGGGTTGAAATAGACACTATACTCAATTTATACTATACCTTACACTTCTGAATAGATGGACAGAATCTTTCCATAATCAATGTACAAAAGAAAACATATTGAATATGCCAGTATTCCAGATCACAATTTTAATATGCTTTCAAAGTGTAAATCTATACCTCACTAAAATGAGACTCCTTAATGAAGTTTACTTCTTACCTCTTTTTAAAAGCAGAGAAATACCTAAGCATTCAGATTCAACCGCCCGTGAAAGCAAACTGTACTTGTCAGGCAAAAGCACTTTCAAACACACCCACAGAAAACAGACCTGATCAGAAAGAGCCTTGCCTAAGCTCAGCCTCCTCCATCAATTTTTTCATAACTCCACCCTCTGAGGAACAAAGCTGCTCCTGCCTGGAACTTTCACATCCGGAGCCCCACAGCTAACCTTTAGTCAACAAACCCTTGCAGTACAGTTATACTATGATTTCTCCACACCCATCCTACCCAACTCTCTTTTCTTAAAAACCCCAGGCAAATGTTTTCAAAAATAATGATTTGAAATGAACTTTGTTTCAAAAACATTATAGGCAAAGCCTACGAAAGTTGGAGAGTCCCCTTCCTCGCACATTAAAGCAGGGCACATTCCTCAGTCCCTCATCCTTAACCAAAAAGTGAAGACGTGAGAGAAGAAGAGGCTGCTTGAATTTATCGAATGGTATCTCCAAAGAAACCCAGGCACAGAAAACAGTTGGCAATTGACTTGACTACTTCTAACTCCAAGTCAGTGAGGGGGTCTTCCTTCCTGAAGGCTGGCTCTGGGTGGCACAGAAAAGGGCCTGGTTCCTCCCCAGAAAAACCCCGTGAATCTATGGCTGCCGTGATTCTAAATCAGAAGACTCACAGGATGGGCAAGAGGAAACCTTACATGCTGCTAATCCCTATCAATCCCTATCTCCACGCCAGTCACAGCCACCAGGAAAACCAGGAGCGGGGTGGGGGGGATGCATAAGGAACCACAGCCAAATGAGCAGCAGGGACAAAGGGAGCTGTGGAGCTGCCCAGAGCAACCTGGTCTTCCAAAGGCGAGAACTATAAGTCTCTGATCAGCTCTGTCGGATATGGATAAAGTCACATCCTTTGTTCATTTGGTAAATGAATGAGATGCCTCTTGATATCGGCCTTGGGTCTGAGATGATGTCTGGAACTCCTGACCTCCTGAACTTCTCATAATCTTATCATTACCTGGAAAAAGGTTGGGACCCAGAGGGAGCAAACGCTGGAGGGATGGCAACAATCGAAAGTTTAAAAAAGCAAAGGAGAAAAAGCTTATCACTCTGTGCAAAGTCCCCAGAACACAAGGACTTTCCTCATCAACTGAAACCTTTGTATTTTATTCCTTATTTTTGTTTATTTTTCTGGTAAGAAAAAAAATACATGTCATTATAAAAAGTCAGACACAACAAAAATTAATAAAACAAAGATAACAACTGTTAACATATTGTTGAATATTCCACGTTTTAAATTTACCCACGTATATTTACCTATATACTTTACAAAAATGGGGTACTTCTATTCCCACTCTTTAGAGACTCCCTTTTTTCACTTAACAGTATACTATGGACCTTTTTCCATGACCAAAACTACAGTTATTCTTCATTCTTACTGGCTTAATGGTAGCAATTGTGTGGACACATCTGTATGTATAGAGGGATGGCGGGGTTGGTATGTATATATAGAATTCCTGGAATTAGAGTATGTGCTTCTTTTTTAAATCTGCATGATATTGCCAAATAGGATACTCTGGCCCACTGGCCACCTCGTTTAGTCCAGTTTCACTCTAATGGTTAATTAATAAACAATAAGAAGTGACTGGAGGCTGTAACTGATCTCTTCTGAGAACTGTACTTCAGGTCATGTGTAAAAGCAAAAACATTTACCAGAATCTACAAATTCAGGACACAGACTTTTTATATTTAATTTTCTCATAAATGTCCAAATTTAATTGGTGACGTACTAGATGAATATAAACCAATGAATTAGGAAAAGGCAAAAAGTTTTCAATGACGAAACTCAAATGATTTTGAGATAATTTAATTGTCTCACTTACTGATAAAACTAAAACCTAATCAATTCAGAGAAGTATATACTGTCTAGAGCCTCCCCACTCACCGCCCTCCTAACCAACCCCAGTAATATTTTCCTTCAGCCTCTCTTTGCCATGCTGAAGAAGGCCCTCTTTTAATATCTCTCATTTGGGAAAAATGAGGGATGAGAGTCGGTCTGAGCAAATTCAGCTCTAAATGGCTCAGACCCTGTGCACCTGTATCCCTTCTAGACTGTCAAATGCAGAGGCCATTGTGGGTAGGCGGTGAGGGGGCAAAAGCTAAACCCACCTATTGCCCAAGGCCCTTCTTCTTGGGTGGGCATCTGGGTCCCCAGTTTCCTTGGGGTCAGGATCCTTTTAGTTGGGGCATCGGGTACTGGCTCAACCATTCTTTGTCTTTCTCAGCTGAATCCATCTTCCTCAGCCTGTTTGCTACCGATCTTGAAAACACAGTGTTCTCAAGAGGAATGACTTCATATATGGTTTACATACTTCCTCTGGATCATAATAATGATTTAGGCTGGAATTGTTATTTTACTTACAGCATTTAATTTTTTTATATTTTTTTGTTCAGTATTCCTTTACTGACAATGTCCTCAAAGGACAGTATTGAGGGACAGCACCATTATTTTTCCTCCACAACTTCAACCAGGAAAGGTCAAGGATGGTCCTCCCAAATCCTTACCTTTCCTGAAAAGCCCCTTTAGGAATTGTCCTACATAGCTTCCTAAGATATTATCATTTTTCAGCCATTCCACTTTTGGGGGAACTGTGTCCATACATTTATTACCAACTGGATGGGGTAGCTCTTTACTTCCCTTTTGGTACTGCTTCCTTTCAGCTTAAAAACAAATCTGTCCACCATGGTTTCATAGATTTTTATAATCTCTCAACCTTCCTCTTTTCAGACTTAAGAGCTGTAGTCTTTTCCATCTAGCCTCATCTCTGACCTTCCGCTGTCTGTGACCCTTTGCTATGCTCAGACCTTGCTATGAACTGAATTGTGTACCCCCATAATGCATATGTCAAAGGCCTAACCCCCAATGTGATGGTATTTGGAAATGGGGTTTTTGAAAAATAATTGAGTATACATTTAGTCATGAGGGTGGGGCCCTCAAGATGGAATTAGTGCTCTTATAAGACACCAGAGTGCTTGTGCTCTCTATCTCTCTATTTCTTTCTATCTCTCTCCACCATGTGAGATCACAGGGAGAAGGAGGCTTTTGATAAGCCCAGATGATGGTTCTCACCAGAACCCAACCATGCTGACACCCTGATCTTGGACTTCCAGGCTTCAGAACTGTGAGAAATAAATTTCTGGTGTTTACCCCATCCAGTCCATGGTATTTTGTTATGGCAGCCCAAACTTACTAATACAGACCTCCAAACTGGACTCTTTCCAAAATTTAAATCTACCTAGCAAATAACTGATCTTTAGAGAAAGCTTGGAAGAGCTTATTTTACTAAATGATTGATGTCAAAGGCAATACAAGGGTTTTTAAAAACCAAATGAAAAAGAACACCCCTGCTACACACACATAGAAAACTACACCCATGTCACCTAAGGTTAATTTACTATCAAACATAGAGTTAATTTATACCATCATTGTAATGTAAGTTACTTTATAAAATAATGTATGTTCATTGTAAAATATTTGGAAAATGTAGAAACACAAAGAAAAAAACCCTCAAGACCCAAAATAATCACTATGAACACAACGTATTCTTTCCAACTTTGTTCTATACATTTATGAGTGTTCTCTTTTGTAATACTGTGATCATATTATACCTAACATTTTGTAGTTTCTCTTTTTTAACAACATTCTGAGTATTCTTTTAAAATTCTAAAATATAAATGTTGTGATGACCAGGAGTAATACGCGTTTGCTTTTGTAACCCCAGCTGCCCAGTCTATTGCTTTGCACACAGTAGGTGCTCAATAACCATTGAAAAAATGAATAAGTAAATGAATAATTATGACATTTAATGGATACAGTATTCATTAATAAGGATCATTATAAATTATTTAGTCAGTTCCCTACTGTTGCAGATTTAAGTTAATTTTTTGATAATGTAAATAAGACTGCAGGGAATATTTGGAACATAGTATTTTTGTGCCTATCTCTAGTTATTTCTTCAGGATAAACTCCCAAATTTTACATTTCTGGGTCAAAGAATGTAAGTATTTTAACGCTCACCAGAAAAGTTGTAGAAATTTACATTTTCACCTACAGAAATACCTGATTTTCAAATCTTCAACTCTGTGTTTAAGCATTATCTTGTTGATAGGTAAAATAGTATCTTAATGTTGTATTTATTATAATTATAAGGGCTTTAGGTCATTTTTTCATACGGATACTAAACATTCCTGTCTTCATACAGACATATTTTTTGTGAATTTTTCACTGTATATCCTTTTAGCATGTTTATCCTATTCTCACTGATGAATTAAAATACTATATTATTAACAAATTCAACTCTGGAAACGTTAATAAGATATTACTTTGTTCTCTGGCCTTGGGCATCTATGGAACAGCTTGTTCAATAAGTTGCATTAAGTGTGCAATAAGCATGAATTATTTAATATGACATTATCCTTTCAAGCACTAAAGAGTAATGGTACACTCTTTACCATCTTTTCCTCAGTCTACCTGCTGTGGTTTCTGAAAATGTTGCAATAATACAGGTCAGACTCTGCCTTGGTCTCTAGCTCTTGATCGGAATGCATTTACTTCTCTTATAATTAACCTCATGTAAACATGATAATACAATTTAAATTTAAATCTAAGGTGCTGAATTTATCATTATTAAGTGTCTTTAAAAGTAGTGAAAATTTTGATAGACAACAGCACCAAAAAGAATGACAGAACTAAGAGAATAGATCTTAAAAGTCCTCATCACAAAGAAAAAAAATTGTAACTATGTATGGTGATGGATGTTTAAATAAAAATAGATTGATTGTGGTGATCATTTCATTATATATTATATACAAATATCAAATCATTATGCTGTACACCTGAGACTAATATAATGTTACATGTAAACTATATCCCCGTAAATATATACATATAACATGTGATTTAGCTACTTCAATTCTGTGGGAAAAAAATGATAAAAGATAAACAACAGAGCAGGAGATAATATTTGCACCATCTTGCTATTAAAAGGGCAATATTCCTAACATACAAAAAGTTTATACACATTGACTTAGAAAAAGACAAACAACCAATGGAATAATCAGTAGAAGTATGAACAGGCAATTAACAGAAGAAAAAAATGAATAAATGAAAAGAAATTCAGCCTCATTAGTAGTCATGGAAATGCAAATTAGACCAACAATAAAATGGTTTTTTTTTTTTTGGCCCATCACATTGGCAAAAAATTGAGAGTGCTAACATCCACCGCTGGTTAGACTGTAGGCAGCAGAAAGGAATACTACAACCAATGTGGGAATAATTTGACAGTATCCTTTAAAATGCAGAATGTTCACACTTTTTGATCCAACTAACTTATTTCACTTATAGGCATCTATTCTATAGAAATAAAATCACCAATAAATATGGATACTTTAAAATTCCTTATTATAATTCAAAATCCATTGTTAAATATGGATATTCAATAAAGTCCCAAAGAACGTTTATTGAAGCAGTATTTGATGGAAGCAAAAAAAACAAAAACAAAAACAAATAAGAAACAATGTCAATATATAACAACCAAGGAATCGCTGGACAAATTATGGACTATCCATAAAGTAGAATCAAAGCAACTATTACCAAACAAATGAGTTAGATCACCATCTAATAACCTGGAAAGATGTATTCCAATATTTTTCCCACTACATCACATGGCTACTTCTTCCTTCCTGGGTCCTGCCTCTCAGAAGAAAAGCATGCTGTGGCTTCTGCTTGGGTGACAGTACTGTCTTGCTGACTGCACTAGGATCACCTACTAGGACATATTGTAATGCAGATTTCTGAGCCCATCCTGATAGTCAGAATTAGTAAGTCTGTAGTAAAGTCTAAGAATACTGTGACTTGTTTGGGAACCATGGCCTTAAAGAGAACCCAAGATTAGCGCCCAGGGACCATCTGGCTTCTGTCAACTGTAGAATGTATCTGCATTTGGGTTTTGAAAGGGACTGCTGGAGTTGCTCTAGATTAAGTACAATTTCAGAGGGAATTACTGATGTTATATTACTTAGATTTACTCAAGTCTAGAGTTAGAAAAGGGCTTGGGTTTACCCAGTTGAAACCCATCAGTGGTTTCCAAAGTGAGGTTGTGGACCTCCAAGTAAGAGAAGAAACCATGTAAACTCCTGTTTAACTCATCCTTTTAAGTTTTCTGTTTTTCTAAAAATATACAATGTGCCTTATATGCTAGTCTATTAATACATGAACAGAATTCAGAAATAAATATGTCTTCAGAGAATGAACTCAAAAGACTTTTACTAATGCTGTTGTACAACCAAAAAATGTTAGAGACCATTTTTTATAGATGAGAAACTACGAACTGAGAGATAAAGAGCAGAGGGAAGTAATAACTGTATTCCCCATCTAAAGTCCACCATGGCCCAATATTCTACTTCTGCTGTGTAGTACAGCGAAACAAAAGTCAACCACACAAATGAAAATAAACAGTAACTCTCTTCGTTTACTGGCATGTGCAATCTTTAGTTCCCAGTCACCCATGCATTTGGGGGTCAGTTATTCAATATCAGAGATCCAGTTCTACTAGATCAATGGTTCCTTGCAAGCCCTGGCCACATCTTGAACTTGGTATCCCCCAGAGTTCCTAAGGCAGTGAGTGTTCTGCACACAGCTGATGCTCAAATCAACATTTGCTAGTGAAAACAATGATTGGATATAACAGTTGGGCAGAAGAGGGTTTTCAATTTTTAGATCCTTTGTCACGCTCTTATGAAATAACTGTACTATGGACTAACACTTTGTTAATAGCCCAAAAGTTAAAAATTGTATTACGGGCTGCAAGTAATCATCCCTCTCTCAAGCTTAACAGATTCTCATTTCGTGGTGGGGTCTCTCTCTGAATCTCTCTACACACACACACACACACACACACACACACACACACACACACACCCCAGAGTATGATGACACGTGCATTCTGCCTACCTCATGGTATAAAGTTCAAAACAAAGCTTTCAAATGATTTTATATAGTGACAGATTTTATGACTATTATTCATCACATATTACTTATCACATATTTTCCCCTTTCCTCTTG
The DNA here is from genome assembly GCF_028023285.1 of Balaenoptera ricei. NCBI lineage: Eukaryota > Metazoa > Chordata > Mammalia > Artiodactyla > Balaenopteridae > Balaenoptera > Balaenoptera ricei. The sequence continues at coordinate 79,731,465 of NC_082644.1, forward strand.
ACTTCTGAATCTATTCCACATTCTAAATTATTCATTATTCTGAAGACATAACTGTTGTAATAATTTTCTTTTTGATGTCTCAAGCAGTGGAAAGTAGTCCACTGTGGAACTCTGTCAAAACATGACTTGCTATTAGTGGTGTGCGTCCAACGGGCCCAATCCTGGGCCCTGATCCATTAACCCCCATAGAAGGGTTTAACTGTAATTAGCTACCAGGTGTTACTCAGCTGTGGCCCCAGCACTTAAGTGGTTAAAGGATGTCCAGTGTACAGTAATTTTAAAATTCCAGTTTACATGATTTCAGGACAAAAGGGTATTTATTGTATTAGCAATCAGAGCTAGTGAGGTTGCTGCCCCAAAGCACTGCTTTTCTAAGGAATTCTAAAACTTCATAGAGTGCTCTTTTACCTATTTTGCAGTTATATCACATCCCTTTCAGTTGACAAAATGTGGAAAATGTGTCATAAAGTTCAAATTACTTCCTATTGTCTATTCATAAATAGGATAACAATAAGACATACAACTGCTTTCCCCAAAGGTCGTTAAATGTTCAAATCTAGAATGTCCTTTTAATAAAACACTGATAATTTCTCAAGCCGGGAGATGAATATGTGGAGTTTTCTCGGGCCCCTCTGTGGTGTGTGCTTAAAAACATAAGTAATTAAAAGTAACTCTGAGAGACTAAGACAAGAAAGCAAAGAGGTTTACAAGAAAGAAGGAGAGAAAGGAAAGAAAAAAAGAAAGAGAGGAATGGAGGGAGGGAAAGAGAGAGAGAAGGAAGGAAGGATGAGGGAGGGAGGAAGGAGGGATGAAGGGAGGGAAAGCCCTTTTCACCAGGTCTTGGGAAAGCTTGGGCCCTTGAGTGCACACCCTGGGTAGCTAGTCAGAGCATGTCTTGGTTTCCATCCTTAGAGGTGAATCAGCACTTAGAATTGTACTTGGTAAAAATACTCAACTAAATATTGATTGAAAGGATGGACTAAAGCAATAAATAAGAAGCCCAAGTTCTGAGTTCGTGGGCAGCTAAAGCCTGGATTGAGACCAGAACAGCACGACCAGGAAGATGGTGTGTCTCCCTCCTCCTGTGCCCTTCACCTCCCTCATCTACTACCCTGTACCCTCCCACGAACACTCACACACATTCCACGCCCTTTGGGACATTCTTTTTTTATCTTTGTCTTATGGGGAGGGGCTGGAGAAGAACAGCAGCATTTATGATACCATCCAGGCACAACAAAGGAAAATCAAACCCTCTTGGACCCGGAAAAGCCAATCCGCAGCACCCTGACACGATTCCAACGGAATCTTCTGTGATGTAATTGAACAAAGAAAATGTTCTCAGTGGAACTAGGATTTAGGGCTAAATCAGCAAAACATCCCAGGGCTGTCAGGTTAACTTAGTACCAGGAAAATTACTGGAGGGAAATAAAGAACTGAGAGCCTTCCCTTTGCTTTTCTTTTTGTGGGCTTGCTTTTTTTCCCCCTTCATCTTGGCAGCTTTATGTTATTCCTACGCTCCTACGTGCACGTTATCTGAATGTTCACTCTGGCTGCAATAAGTCAAAAACAATTTTTAAAAGGTGGAGAAATAGCCCCCAATTGTGATTTCAATCATGATTCACTAGAGCACTCGGACCTGCTTCCCTGTTTTTTACTTTCCTCATCCATGGAAAAAAGAAATGCACTTTGAACACAAGGTGGACGTAAATGGGAAGGGGGGTTCTTTAATAACTTTTTAATCAATATATCACGGGAAAACTTAGGATGACACTTAGTAAATATATGACCTGCACTAAGCGTTTCTGTAAAACTGCTGTAGTAAATAACTTATATCAAGCGCAGAGGGAAAAGATCCAAAATAACAAAAGGTATGATGACCTTTGAACTACTTCACTTTACCTGTCATTTTCTATCCATCCAAACACAGTCTCAAGGCTCTCTGCTAAGAATATAGAACCTTCTGAAAAATAGGATGTACGTCTGTGTGTAGACAGGTGTTGCTGGGTTCTGTAGCACATGTCCACACACACTCTCAGGCCTGCTCCATTTGATCAAGTCCATCAATACGAATAACCCCTTGAATGAGGTGCATATGGGAATAAGGAGGAAGTGACATCACTGTTAACACCTATGTAGAAACTGAGAAGCTAAATAGCCACCCCCTTCCCCAATAGCTGCACTAGAGGATAGACATGTACTAAGGGAATTCTATAAAATGGAAGTCCCCCCATGTGGGTCATTGACACAATCCCTGCTGGAACAACTCACAGAAGCATCTCTAGGATAAAGCACTTTGTCCAGGGATGGGCAACACCCAACCCACTGAGCTTCGAAATACAATATCAATCAGAAAAAAAAAAAAGATTAGAAAGCTATGCTTACATTACTACTTCTCAAATTTGCCCTCAAGCTTAATATTTAGTAATAGCCCTAATTTTTGTTGCTATCTTTCTCACCTTTAAAGTTGTTATAAGTTGTAGGAATTTACTTTTTTCCTTGATTAAAAGTATTTCCTTTTTTACTGGAAACATGGTGATTCGTAAGTATTTTAATTTTTCTTTAATGGATCCTTATGGAAAAGAAAAAAAAGCCTTCTCAGCTCTACACTAAGTTCCCAGAACTTTCTTTTGTGAGCCTTCTCTCAGATCAGGTCCTCTTAACTGTGTCGCCTCTTTCAAAGCCAGCCGCTGTATGGCGCAGGCTGTCCAGATCCTTTAATTATTTCTTCTTCCTCAGACTGGGAGGGCTGAAGCTAATTAGTCAGGTTTTTTCTCTCCATGATCAAGCCAAGATGCACTCGGAAGACTTTTCCCAGAAGCTTTGCCTTTCTGCAGTCAGCTTTTTGTTGTCATAAGGAAGATCTATTGCTTTAATACTCACGCGAGTAATCGTCTGTATTTGGAATGGACGTCAGGCAGGCGACACCACACACCTGGCATGTCTGAAACCTTCTCAGACATGACAGTAATGAACAGATAAGTGGCTAGAAGCCGGCAGGAGGAGAAGATGCATTTCCAGCAAGATGCAGTTATGCAGGTTCACAGGGACATGTACTAGAGATATGCAGAGCAATGACTGTACTTTGCAAAGATGATAGTTTTTAATGATGCCGTTATTCAGTACACTGTGTGTTTTTCAGTGACAGAAGAACCCTCACCTTCCAAGTGACCTCTCATTCTCTCTCGCTGTCTCTCAATATTTTGCAAAATAGAAAACCCTTTTCAAAACTAAACAGTACCTGGCACAGAGTAGTTGGCTATTCAATAAAGATTTATTAAAATACGTGTCTGGTGACACAGCATAGTGCCGTAGGATACAGATGTAGATGAAGATAGGTATAAAAATATGTGCATATGTATTATTTCATATGTTTTAAAAGCATAAACATGTTAACATTAACTAAGCACCACCCTCTGAGAACAAGCTTTTCCAGTGAAAAGTTTCCAGTTTTCTAAGCGTCAGATCCTTCCAACCCTGGGATAATACGATTTTATGATTCTAAGTACTAAATAACCTATGTTTCAGTTGCCCAGACATTTTCCCTTTGCTCTCTTCTGTTGAGAGAATTGCCCAGAGTCTCCAAACATAGCCCCTCAATATAGAAAAATTTCAATATATCCATTTGAATTTTACTTTTGCCATTTAAAGGTACATCATCAACTGAATAGATTATGAAAAAGTTACCTTTAATACAAAATATTTGAACAAAGTTTTCTGCCTTGATATTTTAAATAATCATGTAAAAAAAGAAAGGTGTTATATTAGAGGAAGATTTTGTTATTTTAATTTTTAAATAGGTGTCACATTGAACTTTCAATAAAAAATATATGTCCAAAGAATGACAAATGAGGAAGGTTTAAAAATATTATGACAACCTTAAGAGTACATAATAAAAATGCATCAGACCGCCAAATCTTTCACCATAATAAATAGCGGTAACATGGATGACATCAGCTTTTAAAATTTTTCACTCATCTTGTAAAATAAATCTTTGTTCATTTTGGGCTTGTGGTTATATTCAATGATGAATTATGTACAGCTTTTAATTAAAGACTCAAATTTTCTTACCATTTTATTTTCCTTAAGAGAGTACTCTTTCTGAGTAATTTCTTTAGCAGAAGTTTAAAAATTCAATAACAACTAGAATATTACATCCTAATTTCTTAATACTGTGGTGTCTGCTCTGAAAATTCCAAATATTTGAAACTATTAGTTACCTAACACTTATGACAACTGCAAACCCACTGTCCTATGTATAGATGCAAAGCTTTTGGAGGTACTGATGTAGAAGCAAATAGTCTTATTAGAAATACTTGTCAGTTACTCAACAGACAACAATCGGAGAAGTGAATCTATGGTTTGAAGACCCAAAGGAGTAATAGCATTCTAGCAGTGACCTTGAACTGATTAAGAAAGTATTGTTTAAAAAACAGAAACATAGATCAATGGAACAGGATAGAAAGCCCAGAGATAAACCCACGCACATATGGTCACCTTATCTTTGATAAAGGAGGCAAGGATATACAGTGGAGAAAAGACAGCCTCTTCAATAAGTGGTGCTGGGAAAACTGGACAGGTACATGTAAAAGTATGAAATTAGGACACTCCCTAACACCATACACAAAAATAAACTCAAAATGGATTAAAGACCTAAATGTAAGGCCAGACACTATCAAACTCTTAGAGGAAAACATAGGCAGAACACTCTATGACATAAATCACAGCAAGATCCTTTTTGGCCCAGCTCCAAGAGAAATGGAGATAAAAACACAAATAAACAAATGGGACCTAATGAAACTTAAAAGCTTTTGCACAGCAAAGGAGACCATAAACAAGACCAAAAGACAACCCTCAGAATGGGAGAAAATATTTGCAGATGAAGCAACTGACAAAGGATTAATCTCCAAGATTTATAAGCAGCTCATGCAGCGCAATAACAAAAAAACAAACAACCCAATCCAAAAATGGGCAGAAGACCTAAATAGACATTTCTCCAAAGAAGATATACAGATCACCAACAGACACATGAAAGAATGTTCAACATCATTAATCATTAGAGAAATGCAAATCAAGACTACAATGAGATATCATCTCACACCAGTCAGAACGGCCATCATCAAAAAATCTAGAAACAATAAATGCTGGAGAGGGTGTGGAGAAAAGGGAACACACTTGCACTGTTGGTGGGAATGTAAAATTGATACAGCCACTATGGAGAACAGTATGGAGGTTCCTTAAAAAACTAAAAATAGAACTACCATACGACCCAGCAATCCCACTACTGGGCATATACCCTGAGAAAACCATAATTCAAAAAGAGTCATGTACCAAAATGTTCATTGCAGCTCTATTTACAATAGCCAGGACATGGAAGCAACCTAAGTGTCCATCATCGGATGAATGGATAAAGAAGATGTGGCACATATATACAATGGAATATTACTCAGCCATAAAAAGAAACGAAATGGAGGTATTTGTAGTGAGGTGGATGGAGTTAGAGTCTGTCATACAGAGTGAAGTAAGTCAGAAAGAGAAAAACAAATACAGTATGCTAACACATATATATGGAATCTAAGGGGGAAAAAAATGTCATGAAGAACCTAGTGGCAAGACGGGAATAAAGACACAGACCTACTAGAGAATGGACTTGAGGATATGGGGAGGGGGAAGGGTAAGATGTGGCAGGGTGAGAGAGTGGCATGGACATATATACACTACCAAATGTAAAATAGATAGCTAGTGGGAAGCAGCCGCATAGCACAGGGAGATCAGCTCGGTGCTTTGTGACCACCTAGAGGGGTGGGATAGGGAGGGTGGGAGGGAGGGAGACACAAGAGGGAAGAGATATTGGGAATATATGTATATGTATAACTGATTCACTTTGTTATAAAGCAGAAACTAACACAGCATTGTAAAGCAATTATACTCCAATAAAGATGTTAAAAAAAAAAAAGTATTGTTTATCTTCACAAATCAATCGAAGTCCTGCCCTATGCTCCCCTCCCAAGTTTTGCTGTTGGTGGTTTGTTTGACTCTATTTCAGAAGGCTATAGCAACTAAGAGCCCTTAGATCATATAACATACAAATTTTCATCAAAGGAAAAACAGAGAGCAAGACTCCCCAACACGTGTGTGCACACGGACGTGTGTGTGTGTGTGTGTGTGTGTGTGACTTCTGAATTCACTCATGTCTTGAGATCTTTAGAATCTCAGGGTGGAAAAAAGGGGAGAAGATGCTTTTAAAAAACCCTTGATAGTTACGCTTCTGGATATTGTGGTAGGAGAGTGCTGGTAGTAAAATGTGGGGTGGGGGCAAGAAAAGATGGAGAGAATGTGGGACCATTGGATGCGGGAGGTGGTCCTCTCTTCCCACTCTCTTGGTGAGCAAACCCCAGCTAACTGGAGAAACTCAAGTGGCAACAACCAGTTAGTAACAACAGTGACAGCAGAGAGCACCTCACTGTCTCACAACCCCAGGGGGGCGCCATTCACATCCCATGGAGCTGTGCCCAGGGGGTGCCATTCACATGCATTCCAAGTGAATAGTGCCTCCAGAGCAACTGCTGAGCCACTGCTGTGATTTCTCTGATCCTGGCATCATTTCACAAAATTCTCAGAATCCTGGGTGAGAGATCCTTTAGCATCCCCAGGTTAAGTCTGGTGCACAGAGACTGCCGGAGGTAACTGCCCCAGGACGGGGATTGCCAAAGCTGTGCATCTGACTGCTTCCCTGCCTGTGGGCTGACAGCAGCGCGGACTGTTTCTAGTAATCCGGTGCCTCCAAGGCTCTGCACAGTCCTGCCTTCCTCTATCTCCTACAGGCTGTTTCATACATGTTTTTAAAATTATCGTGGTCAACTTTTTATCATCCTGGGGCAAATGGAACAAACATGAATTACTATGGTAATATGGTGTTCGGTAATTATGATATAGGTAATGCCATTATAAGAAATGAAAACAATAAACCTTTATACAGATTAGCACAGACAACGGCATATTTAGAAAGCTTCCATTGTTTGGCCCTACCTGGCAACAATGGACACTAGGTCACGTCCACCACAGTCCTTGCCAACTGGAAGGTGGTCCTTCAGAGAACTGACCCGTACTTGCAGCCGTCTCCACTGAGAGCACAGCATCAGCCAGCCCCGCCACTGAGGTGTCTTCAGGGGCATATTCCAGACCCTTCTCTCAGCCCACCCTTCCTGAGTTTCTCCCCAGCTCCTTGCCCCTCCATGAGCTCTTAGGAAAGTCCCTCCTTCTAGAGGGACTAGAAATGTTTTCAATTCTCCTGCACCCTGCTACAAAAACAGTGGGTTTCTTCCTACATTACAGGTCACTGAAAAACAGAGTGTGGGCACAGAGGACAGGAGCATTAACTGCCCCAAAGTGTCGAGAAACTTCTCGAGAAGGTCTTTCGTCCAGAAAAGAGAGGTGAGAGATTCCCAGGCTGAGAAGTAGCAGGAGCCTCTACCGTTCTTTCCATGCTTCTCATTAAGTCAAAAACCACTGGACACAATGTTTATGGGAAGCACACACACACACACACACGCACCTACAAGCTCCTTCTTGGACGCAGATTCAGGCGAAATGAGAGTTTACAGGTGAAATGGCATGACGTCTGTGATTTGCTTTCAAATACCCCAGGAAACAAAACTGTACATGTACGGCGCAGAAACAGATGAAACAGAATGGCAAAGCATTGGTAATTATTGAAGATAACTGTTATGGGTTGAGTTTCATCCCCTCAAAATTCCTACGTTGGGGTTCTAAAACTCCAGTGCCTCAGAACTTACTTGGAAAAGGGGTTGTTGCAGATGTAATTAGTTAAGCTGGATGAGGTCATTAGGGTGGGCCCTAATCCAATATGACCGTGTCCTTGTAAAAAGGGGAAATCTGGACACAGAGACACGATAGAGGGAAGATGATATGAAGACACAGGGAGAAGGCCATCTACGAGCCAAAGAACAAATGAGACCGCGAGAAGTTAGGAGACAGCCCAGGAACAGATCCTTCCTTCCCTCGTGCCTTCAGAGGGAGCATGGCCCTGGGACACCTTGATCTCAAGACTTCTAGCCTCCAGAACTGTCAGGCACTAAATTTCTGTTGTTTTAAGCCACTCGGTTTTTGGTACTTTGTTTTGGCAGCCTGGGAAACTAGCACACTAAGTCCTAGGTCCAAGGAGGGTTCATTATGCAATACTTTCCATTTTTGTATATGTTTGAAATTTTCCATAATACAAAGGTTGAAAAAAAGAAGGCTTGTACGTAGTCTCAAACATACTAATAATTCAGCTGTACTCTGCTACAGCACTCCCTGAGGAAACCACGCAAGTGCCAAAGTAGCTCAGATATCCAAAAATACAGCTGGTCCCCTCTTCAGTCCATGAGTCTAATTTCACATCTGTAACCCCTTTTTAAGGAATCGCTGGTAAATCTCCCACACAAGGCGCCAGAGGGCTCTGCCTTGCCTCTTGGCTCTTTTGGGCTCCAAACAGTGGACCCTTCCTCCTCTGAAGCACAACTGCAGGCCGTCTTGCAGTGCCTTTGAAACCGCACATGAGGCAAGGCAGGGGAAGGCATCTTGCAGCACAGATCCACGGTGAAAGCTTTTGTGAATTAGTTTTCTGCCAATTGTGCACAGGCTACCGGATACACTATATTGACGGCATTTAACAATCGGTGGGCAGGTTAAGAAAAAGCACAACAGGAAGTGCATTAAATAACCTCATAATCACATTTAAAGGCCAAGTGAACCAGGGCCACTACTAGTACTAAAATACATGATAACAAAAGCAGTCAGCATTTTCCATACCATATGCTTGTAAATGTTATTCTGCAGGGAACCAATTAAAACTTAGAATACTTAGAACACAGACATATGGAACAAAACAGGGCAACTTATCTTGTCACCATGGTGCTTGCTCAGGACATCTATTAAGGAGATGTAATCCTGAATTATTAGTACCAATAAATGCTATCTTAATTATGACTACCAAAAGGCAACACCAGCACGTAAAGCTTCTGATTTGGCTGTGGCATCATTTAGAGTTTTAAATGGAAGGAGAGCCTGCTGCCTCCAGAGTCGCATGAAATACCAACTGCATTAAACATCAAAAATATAATCACTGCAGCAAATTGTTAGTCAGGCTGGGTCTCAGTTGTCTCACCTGTTACACTGGGAAAATAACAATAATATCGTTCTTCAAAATTCACAGGATTCCAAGGAAAACCATTTAAAAAGTGGTGGTGAAAGAACACTGGGAAGTATAACGCTTTGAACCAGTGTCGAGTATTTTTTTACTGTTACTGATGGAGAGAAGACACGCATATGACACAAAATAAGCAATTATCAAGATGGACAGTGATAGCCATTATGTTAAAAATCTACAGAGCTTTATTAAATTTTCCTGACATTAAAAAGGATTGAAATGAAATCGATTTTTAAAATGTGAGTTACATTCCTAGGTCAGTCGAATAGGTAAAAGACAGTCGACATTTTCCATCCTGTCGCTGGAGCTTCATTTGGCATTACTGCTTAATTTAGAATTAACGTTTAAAGGTACCAGACATATAAATTCTAGCAAGATGGTTCAAACATCATAGGAATAATGCTAGAACTGCAGACTCAAGCAATACCTCAGATACAGTGTATGCGAGAAATATAAAAGGAGAGATTAAGGAAAAGAGTAAAAAGAGCTTATAGCTGAAGGAGCGTATTAACTATCACAAGACGAGATCAGGAAGAGGGGTTGGGGGGAGTACTGTAGTGCCTGGGGGGACTGCATTAATTAATAATAAATTAACACCAAAATGTCAGTAACCAATTTCGAAACACTAATTCCACATGCATACAATCTATTTTCATCATCTGGGTAAGTCCCAAACCTAACAACATGCTGTGCACATAGTGAAGAGGTGCTCAATAAATGTTTATAAATAAATGAATGAGGAACTTGGGCATAGGGGCTCCCCCAACACTTAAGCCGTCTCACTGCTAACCATCCTTCTTTCTTACCTACATCCCTCTGACAAATATCTCAAACAGGAGAACATCAAAATCACAGGGTGGCGCAAGAGGCATGAAGAAGAACGTTTAAAAACACAGCCTGGGGCTTCCCTGGTGGTGCAGTGGTTGAGAATCTGCCTGCCAATGCAGGGGACACGGGTTCGAGCCCTGGTCTGGGAAGATCCCACATGCCGCGGAGCAACTAGGCCTGTGAGCCACAACTACTGAGCCTGCGCGTCTGGAGCTTGTGCTCCGCAACAAGAGAGGCCGCGATAGTGAGTGGCCCCCACTGTCCGCAACTGGAGAAAGCCCTGGCACAGAAATGAAGACCCAACACAGCCATAAATATAAAAATAAATAAACAAATTTTTTTTTAAAAAAGCTATTAAAAAAGACAAACAAACAAAAAAAAGCACAGCCTTGGCCCATCTGCTATATTCCCATCAGGTAGATCTGAAGTGGGGCCCAGGTGCCTGTGTTCTCAGCAAGCTCCCCAAGTGAAAGTGATGCACATCGAAATTTAAGAACCATGGCTCTATGACATATTAATTCTAGAAATTCCTATTTTCCATGAGGTAGAAGGAATCACTTCCGTAAGTCTGCTTGCAAAACCTGTTTCAAGAGAAATGATTCACTTAGACACAGAGGGGTAGTCTTGGGTTTTAGAAAAAAAAACTATTTAAAGGGTTAAATGGAAATAAAAATATACAGTTAATACTCAGAACTCAAAACCTCTTTGCATTTGACGGGGGTGAATTACAGAGAACTGTCCAAGATACTTCTATAAATGCAAGGAATAGCTTGTTCTGCTGAGGAACATGAGCACCCCACGTCCCTGACCCACACTGCCAGAGAGACTGGGGACAGGGTTCCTCCTGGATACATCACTGCCTGTCCCTGGGGCCAGTTTCCCTTGGACTTTTCAGGACATTTCCACAGCAGGCAATGGGCGATGCTGATTCCACAGACACACCTACATGAACAACTACCTTCTTTAACATTTAAATTTAATTTTTATTTTACACTGGTATATAGTTGATTTACAATGTTGTGTTAGTTTCAGGTGTAAGCAAAGTGGTTCAGTTATACATATACATATATCCATTCTTTTTCAGATTCTTCTCCCATGTGGGTTATTACAGAATATTGAGTAGAGTTCGCTGTGCTATATAGTAGGGCCTTGATTATCTATTTTATATGTAGTCGTGTGTAACTTAGAAAACAAACTTATGGTTACCGAAGGGAAAAGGTGGGAGGGAGGGATAAATTAGGAGTTTGGGATTAACAACTGCCTTTTAAAGTTCCACTCTCCTTCCTTTGCTCTATCTCCCCTTTCCGTGCTACGCAGGGCTCCTCCCCTCATGCACAGACATACCTATTACACTTGGCAGTGGTGGGTGGTGGTGAGGCCGGGAAACCATCCCACCGTTTTTAGTGAAATTGACAAATAGATCCTCAGGGCCTGCCAATCATTCTAGTGCTTCTGTTTCTAATACTGCTGCTACCCGAACATGCCACTTTACACACTAGTTTACAAATAACCATTGGATCTTGGAAGTGACTTAAACCCATGAGGAAGTTTTATATATGATTACCCCAATGGCTGCCATCTCCAGAATTGTGGTGACTGAAGAGAAATGCTAGCCAAACTACATTACATGAAATATTGTTAGGCATGAATTTAATACAGCTTGACACGTTTGAAAGAAAGTTGCCTCCTCAGGACACCATAGGATACAACATGCTTTCAGGTAAAGAAGCAGGAGACACGGGGTACTGATCCTAACTCTACTACTAACTAGCTGTGAGGCCTCGTTCCAGCACTCCTGTCTTCTCAGCGTCAGATTCTTCATCTCTAAAATAAGGAGGCTGCACCACATGATCATTAAGATTCCTTTCAGCTTTAATGCTCTAGAACAAGTCCACAAAAGAAGATAGGTGTGTAAGAGGGATCCCAGGGGGACTTGCATTTTAAAAGAGAACCTATATATTTTTCATTTTTAAAAAAAGCAAAGGGATGGCTTCCTAATGGTGGAATTCTGGGTACGGCTGCGCTCAGGACTTTAAGGTGACCTTTTAGGAATCCCTCCAATCATCCACTCAAAAGACATCTCCCTTGGCTGTTGACTTTCTCCTGAGTTTGTAAGATTAATGCTTTAAAAATATTGAGACAGTAGGGTACAGTAACCAAGTATGGTCAAATGAATAATCTACTATTTGAGGAAGGAAATTTTTCTCTGGGTTATAAATAATGCACAATTAAAGGCTTTTACAGGGACAGGCAACTGCTACCTCTTATAATGTCACTTCTAACCATTGGGACTTGGAAAGAATATCTGTCTAGCAGGTACACTTGCTCAAGACAGAAAATAAAACCCACTTAGGTACAGTGTAAAGATATACTGTGACCCTTAGTGGGATCTGGACCCAGCAGGAAGTGGCGGTTTAGCAGCGGTGTTGTTATTGACAGATTCTGGGGCTGATCAAGCCGTTTAGCAAAGCAGAGTTAGGGATCAATAGCCACATCAGCAAGATGCCACAGGTCCTTGCTGATTTCTCAGAAACTGTGCTCCACAAAAGAAAGGTCAGCACTGTGGTCAATCAGATGATGCCTGAGGCCACTGGAGATGCAAGGCATTGATGACTCCCGGTGCAAGAACGCAGACTGACCTCGAGGACAGTGCAGTTAGAGAACCAAATTTTCTCTTTAAATTCTACCGAAGAGGAGAAGGGAAAGGTAAGGGCAGTGGAGCAGCCTTTACTCTTAAAGCACATGGGTGTGTAAGAGATTTGAGGAAAGGAGCAAGAAGGTCCTGAGCAAGAAAGTAAATCACAATGTTCTTATGAAGAAGCAATTGCCCCCTTGGCTTGGTTTTTCTCATCTGCAGTCAAGTCAGCCTTCTAGCTGCATAATAAAAAGTTACTTACAGAGGACCAGAAATGACCCAGCATCTAGAGTTATCGAATCCCTAGAGCAACATTCTGTTGACCAGTTTCTGAGATATAGGGCAGATCACCCACTTTAGAAAAGTCAGAAGATGCAGAGTAAGTCTTTCTTATGAGGAATAAGATCATTAAATAGGCTGCAGGGATTTTCTCCCTTTATGATCTGTAAAAGCTGAAGCAGACAAAGTATTCATTCCTCTGGGCTTAATTGATTCTGTGACAGGTACCATGAGGATTACAGCATCTCTCAAACTCTCTTCTAAAATTATAAAAAGTCCAACTACTTGTTCTGATTAACCCGCACCTACTCACCCACCCCAAAGCAATCTGAAGTACAAGGCATTACTCTCGTTTTCAAGCATATATTTTAAAATATATGAATACACAGAGACTTCTCTTTCAGTCCTCTGTATCACCAAAATGTTTTACCAGCACATAAAATCAAGAAATATGAAATGAAACATTTTTATTTTCCATGTGGATGAACTAATGATAATATCTTACATTGAAATAGCTCCCCAGGGTATACTAGGCAAATCCCTAGCTTTTATCCCAATTGACCTTCACAATCATTCTGAAAAGTGAGTCAGGGAGGTTGTGTATTGGAAAGTATTGCCCAGGGAATGAGAGTTCCAGAGAACACTAGCAAAAAGTTTGGAAAACACTGAGTTTAACAATGTTTAAACACATGTCTGTATCACAGGGCCTCTCAGATGCTTCATGTTAGTTCATTGCAAATCTTTGTGTGTGTGTGTGTGTGTGTGTGTGTGTGTGTGTGAGAAAGAGAAAGAGAGAGAGAGAGAGAGAGAATATTTCACAAACTTATTTACTGCAAAACACTTTTTCCATGTACATCTTATGGAATTCATGTTGGGATTGCCCCTGCATCACCATTTTGCTAAGACATGATAAATATCTACAGTTGCATTTTAGCTATGCTATATTCAACAACATTTGATAAATGTTTACCGATCCTCAATATGTCAGACACTATTCTAGGAGCTATTAACAAAGCAGAAGAAAATCCCTGCTTTTATGTAGCCTATATTTTAATGGGGAAAAATTAAATTTTAAAAATTAATAATAAATAAAATATGAAATAGGGATAAATACTAAGAAGGAAAAAAGTAACAGGAAAGGTAACTCTGTGTGTGTATGTGTGTGTGTGTGTGTGTGTGTGTGTGTGTGGGCCTGTGTGCTGGGGGAGGGACAATGTTTACATAAGGTAGCCAAAGAAGGCTCCGTGAGGTGATAGCTAAGTAAGGCCCCAAAGGAGGTGAAGGAGGGAATTATCACATATCTGGAAAAGAAGTATTCTGAGCAAAGGGTACAGGAAAGGCCCATAGGTGGGACTGTATCAGAGAGATGGATTCAAATTTGATTAAAACATGGCCCTGTTTTTCATTTCTACTCTAGCGATTACTCAGTCTTTTAAGAAAGAGGCCTAACATTTTTTAAAGCCATGCATGTTTTAAGTACACATAATTCACAAGTCTTGTAGTTTACTGTGAGGAATCAGAGTCTTTCATTTGTGGTTTCTCAGACACTTTCCCTAGGGATTCCTGGGACACTTGCAGGAGGGTCTGTGAAGTCAAATCTATTTTCATGAGTATGAGAAGACATTACTGGCCCTTTTCACTGATCAGACATGTGCACAGTGGAACAAAAGCAATGATGGGTAAACCTGCCAGGGCCTTAGCAAGAATCAAAGCAGTGGCACTAAGGTAGACCAGTAGTCCCTGCATTCTTCACAGCCATGACCCTGCAGGACAAACACTGCTGGTTTTATTTACAAGTGTCCTTGACGAAACTGTTAAAAAAGTTAGTTAATTAAATCTCAAACCTGGAGTAAACACATCTTTTAATACTCTGTGGTAAAATAGGGCATATGCATAAAGTATTTCTGTTGCATTCTGAAGACCAGTGGCTGTCCAGAAGGAAAAGGAGTTTTGCAGTTATTTAAGTTGTGAGCTGATTAGCTGCTTCTCACTAAATATTTTTATTTGGGAAAATATAGTTATTTTTAATAAAATACGTTATTTTGTTAACATGTAATGGGTTTATGTTATTTTTAATGAATTAATAAATTAATATTAAATTTTTTCCATTTTAATTTCTGATATGGTATTTATTGATAAATGTAACACACATAAATAGAAGCTTTTGTCATCCTCAATCATTTTTAAGAGCAGAAAGGGTCCTGAGCCTAAAAAGTTTGAAAAACACTATACTAATAAAAGAGCAAAAATACCATGCATGGGCACATATATGAGTAAATACATATGCTTATGTATATATTTGGGATTTTTTAATTGAGGTGAAATTCACATAACACATTAACCATTTTAAAGTGAACAATTCAGTGACATTTAGTACATTCAGAATGTTGGGCAACCATCACTCTATCTAGTTCCAAAACATTTTCATCAGCCCAAAAGGAAGCCTTGTACACGTTAAGCAGTTTCTTCCCATTATCTACCTGTATCCCCAGCCCCTGGCAACCACCAATCTGTAATCTGTACCTAGGGATTTACCTATTCTGGACATTTCATATAAATGGAATCAAACAATATGTGACCTTTTGTGACTGTCTTCTTTCACTTCACATAATGTTTTCAAAGTTCATCCATGTTGTAACATGGATTGTGGGTGCTACATTCCATATGTATTTGTTTTTAATTAATTATTCATCTTCACATATTCTGTTAAGGGTATATATATGATCTCTGATTAGAAAATCTCTAATTCAATATGAATACACAAGAATGTGTATTGTCTCAATATTTGTCACAGCACATTACAGACTTCAGCTGTGCACAGTTACTTCTGCTTATGGTGTGTGTCTACAGATCAATCATGAGGCAAATACTCCAAATAGTGAGGTGAACGTCAACCGATGTATGATAAATATAATCACCATTCTCATCGCCAAGCATATAAAGTGCCTAATTGTGAATGGGGGAAAATATTATTCATTTTATAACATTTTCTCATAAAATGTGTTTGCACATGCAGCTAATTTTTTGTTGCTGTTGTTTAGGGCTGCTGACTTAGAGGGAATGAGCAGTTTACTAGAATGGGGAGAAAAATGAATTTGAGACAGGAGGCCTGGGTTGGAGCCCAGCTCCCTGTTTATTAGATATGATACTTTCAGCAACTTACTTCCTCTTTCAGGCCTCAATTTTCCTGCTTTGAATGAGGAGGTTGTCTCTCCTAGCTTTTGCACACGTGTGTCCATCTATCAGGAATCATTCACGTACCATCTTCAAGATTTTTGCCCATCCGTAGATCACCTCTATTATTTGCTTACATTTTAAATGACTCACTTCTTTATAAAAGCAAATTTATTTGAAAAGAAAACTGTATTATTACTAATAAATATGGTAAACTAGTGTCACTTGCAAACAGAAAAAAATATAATGAACCACCTCCAGTCATCCAAGGATCCCCATTATATCATCTTTTTTCCTACAAAACATCCCACCTTTTGGATAATACTGCTCATGCAGCCATGATCAACCCTCTTTGTGAATCGATAAGCTGTGGCCTTGCTTACTTTTAGAAGTTAAGATTCATTACTTATTCTCTCTCCCTTGGAAAGGCTGATGGAAGTATTTATGGTTTTGGGTACCACAGTAACCGAGCAGTGCTTGGCAGAGCTTTGAGATAACAGGATGTAAGTGACATCCTTAGCTTGGGGCTTGTTTTGAACATGAGAACCCATGTGAATTCAGAAAAACCCCAAATTCCCCAAATAGTTACAGTATGGCTCTTGAGTGTACCAAACAATTGGACCACATTTCAGTTTCACTGCCTCTTGGACTCTACCTATAATGAAAGGGACTCAAGATGCTAGGAAGCACTTGGCACCTGACTCCCCTTTTCTTGGGCACAGAAGTTACTCCAGGGAAATACATGATCTTCTGTACTATTTATAGTACAAAGGCTGTTGCAAACTGATTGCAAAAATGGTCCCTCCCTTCATCCATGCACATACAGCTTCTTCCATCAAAAGGAGAGGCGAGTCTATCTCTCCACCCCTTAAATCTGGACTGGCCTTGTGACTTGCTTTAGCCAACAGATAAAAGAGCTCATAGAGTCAGTGTGAAAGTTAGAAGAGATGGTGTATGCAATCTACTTAGCACAGTGTCGGGCACATAAGTCCTGGTTAAGTGGTAGCAATTATCATTGAGAGTATGTATAGTATAAACAGCATGTACCAGGAACGCTGCTCTCTGTTCCAGGGACTTTGATCTTCATATGTTTCCCTCGCCCTTCTCCTCTCCTCTCCCCCCTCATCTTCTGGCTGGGCCCAGATGCTATCAATCGATGGGTGGCATGACCAGCTAAAGAGTTTGCACAAAGCACACACGGGTTACAGTTTCCAAGAAAGTGGGAATTAACCAATCCACCCTTGGGTTCACCACAACCGCAGATCCACCCTGGAGTTAAGGACATTTATGGCATAATCTAGTTGGAGCTAGTTTAATTGAAAATATCTTCCTTGGGTAATTTTGAACCCACACTGAAGAACTAGGAAAACAGACACAATTTGTTGAGTGTCATAGGCTAAGCACTTCATGTGCACGATCTCATTGAATCTTCACAGCAACTCTCTGAACGCCCTGAGACAGACTCTAAGTTGTCCCCATTTTACTGATGAGAAAACTGAGGCTTGGAGATATGAATAATTTGCCCAATTATGTGGAAGGTGCTGTGAAAAAAATTAAATAAGAACCGATTCTTGTTCCTCAATCTTTCAATACTAAAGATCCCTTTAATTTTCTCTTTCCTTTGTGGAAAGAGAGTTTTGAGAGTTTTAATTTACCATGTAACAGTATTATTATTGGGTTGGTCAAAAAGTTCATTTGGATTTTTCCACAGGATGCTATAATATTTAAATCAACCTCTGTCTTGGAAGATGTCAAAGTGCTAGAGCTCCTGGTTTGGAACTGTTGAACTAGCCCCAGCTCCTCATTTGCAACTGAAGAAACAGAAGGTCAGAAATAGGATCAGGGATTTTCCAAGGCCACCCTGCTCCCATGTAGAAGGAAATCACTAAAATCTACGTCTTGTTATTCCCTGTAGCCATTTCATTTTCCAGGACAAAATTCTCTGGAACATGCTCTAGTCACAGGAACAATTTGTAACCAAGTCACCAGTTGGAGGTGACAGAATTAAGGCAACAATCATCGAAGAGGCTTATCACGTATTTAAAATCTTCATGGCAGCTGCTCTGTATGTGCCACACCTTTTGGCTAAGTGATTATTTACCGCAAGAGAAGGTTCTGATACCATGTAGAATAAAGGCGAAAAAATTAAGAACTTTTTAAAGATAGGTGACAACCAAAGCAGATTAAAAAATACATGAAAGATGATTCGTGTGTCACTGGAGTAAAGGATTTCCATAAAGGGATGTAATGATGTACTGGGAAGAACGCGGAACTGTGTCATCATTCTTTTTAATTTGGGGCTTGTTTTACAAGATGGCATCATGTCTTCCAGTTTGGTGCCATAAAGGCTCCAACAGTGGGAGAAAGCTTCATGCGATATGGGACAGAAGCAGGACCTTAAAATACAAGGTAA
Organism: Balaenoptera ricei; assembly: GCF_028023285.1. Classification (NCBI taxonomy): domain Eukaryota; kingdom Metazoa; phylum Chordata; class Mammalia; order Artiodactyla; family Balaenopteridae; genus Balaenoptera; species Balaenoptera ricei. The sequence goes on from NC_082644.1 coordinate 79,750,002, forward strand.
ATTTGAGACTTATGTGAGGTCTTGCCCAGGGAAAATTAGGGCTGAAGATCTCCCACCCTATTCCCAGGGACTGCTAATCCTGGTTCCCTGGGGTCTCCCAGGACAGTGGAAGGGAAAGAGGGGAGGGGAAGGGAAATAACCATCGATGTTTATTGAGCACCTTTTATTACGTGGCAGGCAGTAGACTAGGATTTGGAAGACATGAATGGATTGAATCTTCACAGTGGCAACCTCAGTTAAAATGCTGCCTGTACCAAGAAGCAGCAAAGCATGTGGGTGTGAATGCAGCCTTGGAAGCTAGACTGCTTGGGCTCAAAACCTGGCTCTACCCCTTCCTACCTGCGTGAATTCAATCAAGTTATTCACCTCTGTCTACCTCAGTTTCCCCAAGTACAAAATGGGTAAAACTGTACCTACAAAATAGGGTTATTGTAAAAGTGAAGTTATTTAGTAAATATTTAAAGAATATATATAATGCTCTTGTACATGATCCTGGCTGGATAAATATTAAATAATATTACATTATGAGTAAACCAAGGCCCAAAGAGGTTAAGAAATGTACCCAAGTTCACACAGCGGAGAAGTCGCTGAACTTGACATTCTGATTCCATGACCCTTGGTCCTTTCATTTCACCTTGGGGCTGCTCGGGCTGAGTTGAAGGGATATGAGACCAAAACAGCCATCCAGGCCAGAAGCTGCATTACGTTCCCTAGTAAGCGCCCCGCACAGCACTAACCTGTATATCTCCACCCATTTCCCCCAAAACCAGTCCAAGCCACTGACTTCCAGGTAGAAGTCCTGTGTCTCTCCTCCTGCTCTTGTCTGGAGTTTCCCAGCAAACCACGCAGCTGTCCCCACTTACACAAGCCCCAAATGCACATGGTCGCCAAATGAAACAAGGACTTTATGCACAAATTTTAAAGAATTTTCACTCCCTACAATGACTGAAGGGCATGAACGCTCAACCTAGAGATAAATTTCTCTAAGAGAAATTACTGCTAATTTTATCAAGAGGTCAAGAATTTAAGCCCTTACTTTCTGTGTTAATTTTGATTTTGTTTATTTATAAGTAAATCTTAAACTTGGAAACATAGGTCTGATTGTCTATCAGTTCTAAAATTGGTGGTTTTGGAAACTCTAATATGTTTTTCAGGGGGTCAAATATCCAACTGGTAGAAATCATCATCGTCGTCATCATCATCAAAGCAAACACTCAAATATTTTTATGTATCAAACGCAATTCTAAGAGTTTTACATCTACTATCTAAGACAATCTGTAAGCCCCCCTACAAGGGGGATCTATTATTATTCCCAATTTATATATGAAGAAGCTGAGGCACAGAAAATTTAAAGGATTTTCCCAGGCAGTCTTGTTCCATAAAGGCTTCCGTGTGATCTAAAGTTGTCAACCCAGCTTCCCCAAATCTTTAACTTGGGACACAGATGCAGCCTAAAGTCATCCCAAACGTGGCCATGGAATAACCCCCACCCAAGCCTCATCTGAAGGCATAAGAGATGACTAAATAGCAGGAGGAGGTTTCCATTGAATAATAATAATAAACACTGCCAGGGAATTCCCTGGCGGTCCAGTGGTTAGGACTCCACCCTTCCATTGCAGGGGGCGTGGGTTCGATCCTTGTTCGGAGAACTGAAATCCCTCAAGCCATGTGGCGTGGCCAAAAAACAAACAACAACAACAACAAAAACACTGCCAAAGGATCTCAGGTTTCTTAACCGAAGTATTTATTTGGTGAATATCTACCCACTGATATGACCATTACTGGAATGGAAGTGTGCTTCTAGCCAGTGTCCACCTGACAGGATGAATTCTAGCTTCAGAGCACATAGTACACTACAGTATTATTTCTACTTATTAATTTTCCTTCTTACAGAAGGATAATAATATGTCCCTGTGCAATGTCATGTAACTGCAGTGCCCGCCTATCAGAAGAGTGTACTTCCTGTTCCACTACCAATGGGCTTGGCCATTGCTGAACCCTACCAGCTCCCTTACTTTTCTTCTGCCCCAAGAGCAGCCTATCCCAGGACATTGTTGCTCCTTTAGAATGAAGAAGGCACTTGGAGTCACAGCTGACCCTCAGCAGCTTATAGCCTGAGTGAGAAATATGCCTTAGCTGTTGAAAGCCACCGACATTGAGGACTTTTGCCATCAGAACATAACCTGCCAATGCAGGGGACATGGGTTCATGCCCCGGTCCGGGAAGATCCCACATGCCGCGGAGCAACTGGGCCCGTGAGCCACAATTACTGAGCCTGCGCGTCTGGAGCCTGTGCTCCGCAACAGGAGAGGCCGCGACAGGGAGAGGCCCGCGCACCGCGATGAAAAGCGGCCCCAGCTCGCCGCAACTGGAGCCAAAAATAAATAAATAAATTAATTAATTTTAAAAAACAAAAAGAACATAACCTGGTGAAAGCTGATACAAAGCAGTATCTAAAATGATTCCTAAAAATTCGAAGATGTCTGCTGATCATCCCCAAACTACACGAGTTTCTCAAAGCCATTCTGGGCTCCCCACTGTGTTAAGAGAAACAGAATTCTGTGTTAAGAGAAAAGGAACTGGAAATGGAAAAGTGGGCTGCAGGAAATAGAGTGTGAACAAAGACCATATCAGAGAAGCAGAGTGACAAAGCAAAAGCCATCAACAAAAGGGCATAAATACCATCCATAACAAAGCATCACATACAAATGTGCACCACTAACAATAGAGAAGGGGACAGGGGACAAGGAAACAGAAAGTAGGAGAGCATCCAGATGCCGAAGGACTGCCTGAAAGACGTTATCAAAGAAAGACAAGAAAAGAGAGAGACAAAATGGTGGGAGGAACTGTGAATAGTTTTAAGAGAAAAAAAAAGTTGGACCACAACATTATGTTTGCTGCAGCAAGTCCCCTGCTAGAAGGAAAGTGCAGTGAGGCAGCCTCTCCTCTGGGGAAACATTCCATTTCAGCTGGGGACAGCCCCACCAGATTCTAGCACACCCTTTCAGGGGGCCATGAACGGTGCCTCCTGCCTCCCCGTGAATCAATGCCCTGGAGGCGGGGTGGGGGTGGGGCTGGGGGGGGGTGCGGAGCGCTGGCGGCATCAGCATCACCATCACCTGAGAGCTTGTGAGAAGGGCAGAATCCCAGGTCCCACCCCAAACTGCACTGAATCAGAATCTGCATTGTAACAGGATCCCTGGATGATTCCCATGCACAGGAGAGTTTAGTAAGTGCTGCCGTTATGACCACTCGTCCTGAAGTAAGTGCATTATGCCCCAGATGTATGTCAAAATGGAAATATAAGCTATGACTCAGGTATAGCATACTAGAAATTTAGCTCTAACATTCATTAGTTGTGTGCCCTGAAGCAAGTCACCTGACCTCTCCTGAGCTTCAGTTTCCCCCTCTGTACACCGAGCATAATGATACCTTTCTCAGAGGATTGCTGTGAAGGCCAAATGAAATAACGTATGTTAGCTGTAGAGTAAATACTGATAGACGTCAATTCCCTTGCTTGAAGGCCAAGGGCAGGCTTTGCTGAGGAGTGAGTGGCAGGGGTAAGAAGCAGGAGAAAGACGTTTTGAGGAAATGAGGGCAAAGAGAAGGTCCAGCAAGGGATACTGTTCATGGCAAGACACTAGCTTAACTTGAACGTTCCTAGCTGGCCCTCCTTGTTCTCTGCCCTCTGTCTTTGAAACAGCAGAAGTGTATTCAGCAACGAGCTGGACGCTAGAAACCGTGGCACACAAGGGTTTACTCGCAGCATCTCCTGCCCCACCGCATACTAATTAGTTAGCAGATGTGCATGATCTAACTACACAGCTAAGTCTCTGAGAGTCAGTGATTTTCCACTCGCGTCCCAACACTTATAAGAAAATATCACCCCAAGTATAGTTCTCTCAGCATATATTAAAGCTTCCCAACACAATAGCTGCAAAGGAATTACCATACTGTATACAAACCATCCTGTTAGACAATAGATTCCTCTTTTAAAAAATCATATAAGGTTTTTAGGAAAACTGGTGTCCTATAAACCTGAAAATTTCATTAATGACAGAATTTCAAGCCCAGACTAACCTTGAGCTCTGTCTCTCTAAATTTCCTTTCAACTCTGTGTGGATGTTTCACTCTTTTCACCAGTGTGAATTAATTAAACTCTTAAGAAAGATACAGGCAAACCAGGACCTCTATCCAGGGGCTAATGTGTCTGATGCATCTTCATCTTTGTATGTATTAAATTTAGCAACCACGTGGCCTCTGTCATGCCATGGCATAAGAAATGTTGGTCTGGAGATATATGTGTTTCTTAGTGCGAGACTTTGGAAAGAGAAGAATTCAGCTTAAACTACATTAAATTACACTAAACTAAAATTAACTCCCTACTGCATCAATATGGGGTGCATTTAGGTTTTGGGCCAGTTAATGAATACGATCCAAATGGAAAAACAGTGATAGGGCGGGTGGAGACAGAGAGAGAGAGAATTTGACAGAATTACACCTCCTTCGTAGGAGGGAAGGAGCTCCTGTTACGGGCAATTGAATTCCCTTCCCCCCATTACACAGACCTCTCAGCCGAAGCTGACATAAGTGACATCCAGGCACCTGTAGTCCCATCACAGGTATGAAGGATGATGCCCACAGGCCCTCCAGAGACTTGCTTCTCAGGAGCCTCCTTCCCATGACAGGTGACATTTGGTCTCCAGAGCCTGTGGAGCTCAACATGTTTCCACCAGTGATGCATCCGTTGATCTCACGTTTGCAAACTGTTTGTCAGAGGCCATCACGCAAAACTGCAAACTCAGTGGGCTTGCTTTCCTGCGTGTTTCCTGCAACACGGCTTCAGCAGGAATGTGTTTCATCGTTGGATAGTCTCCACTTGGCCAAGTGCTGTATATTTTTACTCAGTCATTTTCTCGTATGGAGATAAAGCCAAGCAACCAAACTCCAGTTGAAACCATCAAACTACCTTTTGAAAGGCTAGACCAATTTTTGTTCCTACGGATAAGATTGGAAGCAAAGGCATGGGACTCAGAAGACACAGACTCTCTGCCCAGCTCTGCCACTTACCAGCTGTGTGTCCTTGGGCAAGGCTGGATTTCACCTCTCTGGCCTTTTTCTTCTCCTCTGTGATGTAGATATAATAACATGTGTCCTACCCCAAGGTTGATCAAATGAGATCACATAGGTGGAGGCAGTTATGAAGTGCAATACTACTTGGCTTGAGTTACCATCCCAAGTATAACAGCAACGAGCTTGACTGCTCCATAAGGCTCAATTTTTTTTAAATAATTGAGAGAGGAAGTGAAAAGAAAAAGAGAAAGTGGCAGATTCTGCTTCTTAGTCCCAAATAACATTTGTAACTGGTGTGGCATAGATTTTATTATGATTGTCTGAATTTAGTAGCAAGGCAGCTTCAGATAATTTGATCAAATTCATATTTTTTAAATTAGCATAGTACTGTACAGTCTCTCAAATTTGTCAGGAGCACAGACCTAGGTGTCAAGAGACCTGAAATTTTTGCTTGGCTCTGTCACAACGTTCTATGAGACAAGTTAACCTTTCTGAGCCTCTCTGAATCTTGAAATTTGGTGGATTTCATCCAGAAATCAATTTGGAAAGATTTACCAAGAAACTTGAGACTCTCTGTATCTTTTGCTCCAGTAATTACATATTTGAGAAGCTATTTTAAGGACCTAATCCTAAACAGGACAAAATGTTTTAGGTACAAAGATATTTGTTATAGTGTAACTAACAACAGCAAAAAAAGAGGGACAATCAAAATGTTTAACCACAGTCCATCTTCTTTATAAAAATGCATGCTATTATTTAAGATGTTGATTCAGAATGCTATGCAATAACATAGGGAAATATTTAATAAATTATGTTAGGTAAAATAAAAATCAGGGTACCAAAATGTATGAATATCCTATTCTAATCCTACACACAGGAAAAACTAAGAAAACTACTTTGCCATAATATTGCCAACAGTCATGCTTCAATGAAAGTGGTTAATTTTTAGGCTTTTTTCTTTTGTTTACATTTCATTTTCAGTTTTCCTCTAGTTCCCAAATTTGCTTTAATGTTTCTTATTTTATAAATAAATAAAGCCTAAAACATAATACTAGGAGGTTAAAATAGTCTAAAGTCACCTGTTTCAATGTTAAAGATCTATCCTTCTATAACAGTTTCAAATGTAAAGATCTGTGATTAAAATAACTAACAGTTTCAAAGCAAGAAATCACTAACAAAAGACTATGGCTATAGAACGCTGTGTTTAAACATGTGGAATCCCAATGCCTGTTTCCACAGCATTCCCAGAAGTGACAGGGCAGGGTGTGTCCAGTGTAACACAGCAATCAGGGTGGCTGTATATAAATCTTGCTGAGAGCAAAAGTCCGAGAAAGAGGCCAGTAGTAAGAAGCATGACTCAGTGTTTATGAGATTCATCAGAACAGTCTATGTAAATGCCAGCCTATGAAACCCTGTGTGTGTGAATTGATTTTTACAGCAATGTCATACTTGGTCAGAAGGCTATTTTAGCATGAAATAATTCTATAGGTGTGAGAAATACATTTTCCCCCCTCAGAGGGCTCAGAATGACATAACACTTTGGAGAGCTAATGAATTTTTCAAAATGTTTTAAAAGCCAGCTCTGGAATGGTATTTTGATCTGCATCCACCACAGTGAGTTTATGTCTGGATTTTTTTGGAGACTGGAGTCAAGAGTGATGGCGCTTCAGGCCACGGTCCAGGGGAAATCAGCCAAGTGGCAAGCTCATGACCAGTTCCACACCAATGAGGTTGCTTTGCTTTGTGCATGGCTTTATGTTAGGGTCTTACAAAGCAAATTCACAAATAAAGAACAGAAGAAATATTCAGCTACAGAATAAAATTCTCCCTCTTGTTTATCTTTCTCTAGGACCTATATACATGTCCTAAGACCATGTTTTCAATTTGCCTACAATCTAAAAAGAAAAAAAAACCCATTCTCCCAATGATCTTGATAAACACACAAAACATAAAACAAACCCTGAATTGAAATTGAGGTTTGTATTAATCCACACGGATTGGTAAAAACGCTGCTCACCTTTCTTTGAAAGAATCCAGGCCTCCAAAAGTCAGTGGCTTTGGGAGTCTGTTTATATGGTAGCTGCCAAAGGGTGAGAGAATTCTACGTGGTGTTTCAGCCAGGAGATGATGCATGCAAACCAAATCAGGCTGCTAAGGGCAGGGGGAAGATGAAAGTGTTAACAAAGCAGAGGATGGAGGCCAGAGAGTGACTTGCCCCCTGCCTCCCTGCAGAGGGACTCAGGGACACTGCCTTCCCAGGGAAGCAGACAGGCACGTGTCCTCGCAGACATACCAGTGGCAGGGGAGCAGCTAATCTATCCACCTGTCAGGACACTTCTGTCCTCCCAGGGCCAGGTGCTAGTCTGGCCAGCAACACAGGCCACTTGCTAGAGAAAACGTGTATGAAGAGCGCAAAGGTTGGCAGAACGCTCCTACGTCAGGATGAGCTTCTGCCCCAGCCCTTACTTCTCTTCCATTCTGGAGAACAAGAGGCAAGCGTGCACAACTCTCTCTTGCACCCTTCAATTAATTAATAGATAATTTTTCACAGCAAAAAAAAAAAAAAAGGACATAATTGAATTGTTGGGCCTCTTTAAAAATAAGCCACTTACTTTTTAAAAAAATTTTTATTGAAGTATAGTTGATTTACAATGTTGTGTAGCTTCAGGTGTTCAGCAGTGATTCAGTTATACATACATATATATATCTATTTTTTTTCAGATTCTTTTCCCTTATAGATCCCCGTACTATACAGTAAAACAAAGCCATTAAAGTCCTATTTTTTTCAACTGAGAGAAAGAAATGGTTCCTACGAGTGGGAAATCTTCCATTAAAACCTTTCAAATAATTGGAAGTCCAGCAGCAGGTTGCCGCTCCCTCTCTGGCTGTTCTTAGGGATGTTATTTTACAGGCCATGGTCATTGCCGCAACTTCTCTACCGAGTCCAGAACCAGATTAAGTTCTCAGCTCAGGGTGGGAGTGGAGAGCGGGCCTTCTCCCATCTTGCATGTGCCACGGGCCTATTCATGCCTTCCCACATCAGGCTCACATTTTTAGCACCATCACTCTCCGTCCTGACTCATGATCACTTGCTATAAACCATGACATCTCGCATATCTGGCTTCGCTTAAGAACGAGGTCACCTATGCAAGGGACTTTTCCAGACAACTGAAGCTTACCCTCCGTGTGACGATTTCTGTTCTATTTTTTTCTATGTGAATTATCTGAGTTGGATTTTTTTTTTTTCTGAAATTCCTCACGTACCCCACCTTCTCTTAAACAGACACCGAGCTTAAATAGTATTTCTTCCTTGATTATTCAGGGTCATTACTGTGAACTTTCTGTCACTGACGTTATGGCCTCCAGAGGCTGTGCAGGTATTTAGGACCATTTGCCCTACATCAGATGGAATGACACTTGCTGAGAACCTGGGTCCATTTCTTAAAGGTTTGTTTGATTTTGGTTTTGTTTGTGCAGTTCCCCTATTGTAAGTTATAAGCAATTACAGCCTCTGGCAACCACTTCTCCCACCACCCTGCTCTGAGAAACCGACCTCGTGGGTATTCTGTCAAAGCGCAAATTAAGTAACGAGGATGGTGATGAGTGCTAACACTTGTGAGTCTTTGCTACTTTCCCAGCATTCTTCAAATGACTTACAGGTATCATCATACCAATGGGCTCAGAAAGAGAGTCTGGGGGAATCTCCCTGTGAGAAAAGAACCAATTATAAAGATATGTTTTTAATACTCAATTGCAGGTGTCTGAAGGAAAGCTGCCTTTGTGTAATTTTCAGTTTTCTGGAGACCTTGGGTTGGCTGATGTGGCCAAATAAAGTGAACTCCAGACACATGAGCTCTTGCTCTTGCAAATCATTCCATTCTGAGCTTTTGGAAGGATTTCCTTCTATGTCTCACCACTTTTCAAACTTGCCTCCCCCCTGAATCCTGTTATTCTTCACTTTTCTCCTATTTCCCTTCCAATTCCACCTCCACCTTCCTTCTTTCCTTTCTCCCTCTGTTTCTTCACCCCTATATGTGTCTCCGAGTACAACCAGCAGTTTTCTGAGGCACTGCTCAGCTGGCAGACTCGAGAGCAAAAGCGAAGCTCTGTACAGTGGAGAACTCGAGTCCTAATCCCAGCTCTTCTGGCCAGCTGTGTCACCCGGGCTGAGCTCCCCCAACCTACACTCACTCACTCACTCAATCAAACAATTATTCTGTCTCCAGCAAGAGAGTGACAACAATGAAGGAGAAAGATACAAATAAACTTACTTACAAAACAGAAATAGATCCAAGGACATAGGAAACAAACTTATGGTTACCAAAGGGAAAAGGAGGGGAGAGATAAATTAGGAGTTTGGGATTAATATATCCACACCACTATATATAAAATAGATAACCAATAAGGACCTACTGTATAGCACAGGAAACTATACTTAGTATTTTGTAATAACCTATAAGAGAAGAGAATCTGAAGAAGGCTATATATAACTGAATCACTGTGCTGTACACCTGAAACTAATGCAACATTGTAACTCAACTATACTTCAATAAAAAAAAGATAATGTATATGAATGTGTTTGGTAACCATATGGAAATTGTTGTTAATAGTGAGTTAAAAAGAACACTTTATAGACGATATTCAGAATTTGGGATTTGAACTGGAGCTCACATTTAATTGTACATTATTCATAAAGAAAATGGTAATGATAAAATTACAGAGAAAAGGTTTCAGCTAAAAAATGCATTTTGAGAACTCCACTGTATTAATTACTACTTCTTTATACATAATACTACTAAATCTAAATATGTTTCTAAATCAAAATAATGTTTGCACATATTTTCACGCATCAGTTTTTAATATAAGAAATCTAAACAAGAGCAGAAGAAAGCTTACTGTAGGTCATTAAAAACTCTGTCATTTGTTAAAAACAAAAACAAAAACAAAGAAAAAACAATGAAGGAAGCTGGAAAACCAAAAGCTGTACTCACAACCTTGCTGGCAAATAAGGAACAACTTCTAACTTTTTTAAAAGAGCCATTCTCATTATTAAAAATTCACTAAATACCCACAATATTTCAGTCACTCTAAAACTAGTCACAGACCCTATCTTCCAAATAGTTTATCAATGTTTTATTTTTCTTTCACCTACGTAGACAGTGAAACAGTCTCCCAATTTATTCAACCAAATCATAGACAGCCCAGCACCATATTTTTCTCACAGCAGGTTCTCAGTAATAGTGATTGATCACTCAGTTATCCAAGGGTTTTTTTAACATAAAACAGTCAGAAACAAAGAAATGAACCTCTCTTGGGTCAAAGTGAACTCACTACCCAGCCCTACCATAAACCTGCTGAGTTGCTCACATTTTATTTAAAGAGAATTAAATGTTCCAGGATATCTGGTGGGAAGACACGAATGTGGCAGAGGGTCCTGGAATGGGAGTCAGGTGATCTGGGAGCAAAGTCTGGCTCTGTTCTTTAGTGGCTGTGAAACCTTGGTCAGACTTCTTGCCCCACTGAACCTCAGTTTCCTCAACTGCAAAGGGAAATAATAGCTACCTCACAAGACTATTTTGGGTATTAAGTGGAAAAATCTATTTCTTAGAGCTAAGACAGATAATCAACAAATTCGAACTAAAGGGAGCTAAAAATCATCCCTGTTTCTATAAAATGTAAATAGGGCTTCCTGGCTCTCTTATCCACCGTGGCCCTATTCATGTTTTTATTACTGTGGGTGGAGGACACATTCTTATCTTAGTACATACACACCTGCAACAGCCCTAATATATTATTGTTCTCATTTGACAGATGAGGCCAGTCTGGAAGGCCTTCAACTTTCCTCTCAAGGACTGAAAATCTTCTCTGCCAATCTCTCTCATGACATTAGTACTGGCCCAGAAGCAGCAGAACAAGCTGGGCAAGCTTGGTGTAGTGGCTGGGATTGGAGGAGTCTAATTTTTCCCCTTTGGACCACACAGCAGAGGATCTAAGGCTCTAAAAGTTCCACTCTGTCTGCTGATCTGCCCAATGTGGTTTTGCAGAGCGCCCCATTCCCTCCCCTGCCTCTCCCCAATCCATTCATGCTTTAATTCCACCAATATTTACAGATTCCAAGCAATCATGCATAAAAACTAACCTCATTATTTTACAGTAACATTTTGTATGAAGTGTGTACCATATACAAAAGGGCTGTATGACACTCCTTGACCTTACTGTTTCTCACCTCCTTCTAGTAAACCAACCAGAATTCCCTTATACTGTCGCCAGCCCCTCTTCAGATTCAGATCTCTAGGAGTCTGCACCTGTTCATCTACTTACTCATTTTACTAAGCCACTACGATGTCTCATGCTTTGTGCAAGCCTCTTGCCTTATGGCTTCATTCATTCTAAAAACACTTTGTTCTTTTTGTGCTTAGCACAGTCATGGCTCATGGTCCCAAGAAGCCCTTGAAACATTCAGCAGCTCCAAAGCATTGACTGCTGAGTAAACAGACCAGTATGTTTGCTCCTCATCCATCAGGTGATCCCCACAAGCTCAAAGAGTGTCTCCCCCTCATCTTTTTCTAAGGAACAGACTTAAGTATCCCCTGACAGGAAATGAAGTAAAGAAGATCTGCATGCAGCAGTTCCTTAAGATTGTTGGCAAGGTCCCAATTGATAGACCTCATCTGCTGGCTTCAAGGATGTCAGCAGCATTGACAGGACTGGGGAGAATTTCTATCTGATCTGTGATACAAGGGTTGCTTTGTTGTTCATCGCATTATACCGGAGGAGTCAAGTACAACTTGTACAAAGTAAGAAAGATCTTTGTGGGCACAAAAGGAATCCGTCATCTAGTGATCCGTGATGCTCGCACCATCCACCATCCTATCGCCTTCAAAGTGAACGACACCACTTGGACTGATTGGAATCTGGCAAGACGACTCATTTCAACAAGTTTGACACTGGGAACCTGTATATGGTGAGCAGAGGCGCTACCTTGGGAAGAATTGGTGTGATCGCCAGCAGAAAGAGACAACCAGGTTCTCTTGATGTGGTTCCTGTGAAAGATGCCAACGGCAACATCTTTGCCTCCCCACTCTCCAGCATTTTTGTTATTGCAAAGGCAACAAACCATGGATTTCTTTTCTCTGAGAAAAAGATATCTGCCTTACCATTGCTAAAGAGAGAGACAAGAGACTGGCAGCCAAACAGGGCAGTCAGTGAAATGACCGCTAGGTGACATGATTGGAAGGGTCTTTGTACTTAATTAAAGATAATGTGTTATGATTAATGGCAAAAAAAAACCCTCACAAACAAACAAACAAGCAAACAAACAAAAACTACTTACTGAGCTTCAGGCACTGCACCAGGTTCTGGAGATACAGGGGTGAGCAAACCCATACAGAGACCCTGGTCCCTACTCTCATTAATCAAACAAACATGCCCAATAGAGATATAATAACAAGCTGAGGTAAATGACCTAAAAACATCGCCCCAAAACCTGACTTAGACTCATGAATTGGGGAGGCTGGGTGGGAGGGGTCATTCAGCAAAAGGCTTCCCTTCTCCTTAACCTGACCAGAAGAGGTAGGAGTTATTCAAGCTTAGGGAGGTAGGAGGAGAATCCAGCAGAATGGGTCAGATTCCAGAGTCAGGTTAAGAGTGTTGTTGGTTCTCCAAAGAGCAATGAAAAGTGATAATAAGGATTTAAGGGAATGATGGGACAGATGTGAAAGATGCTTTCACAGTGATCTCCCTGGTACCAGTGGGAGAGTGGTTTGCAGGAGACCAACTTGTTAGCTGGCCATTGCAGTCATCTGGATGACTTAGTGATGTCTGGGATATGGTGGTTGGGGAAGGGATGGAGGAAAAGAAAGTTCCCAGTTGGAGAAACTGGATGAATAATAATGCCGTTCACTGAGATAAGGAACTGCAGGAAAGGACAAGCATGGGGGCAAATGGAGAGAAGCAGCATTGTTCCAGGTTCTGTGCTGAGGGCTGTAGGTACATTATTTTGGCTTTATGACAAACCTGCAAAGTAGGTATCGTTATCTCATTTTTCAGGTAAAAACCCAAGGCTGTATTATCAGCTTAGTTTTTCTAACCCAACCTTTGTGAATCTGATTTTGCAGGGCAATCTAGTGCCCAATTAGCCTCCCAAGAGCTCTTAAGAAGAAAGATTACCTTTCCCTGGAAACCAAAGCCCAAAGTCACAGAGCTCAGATAGGAATGGATTTGGAACGCTGCCAGAGATTTTGAGTAGGCTACTCTGGGACCCATGGCAGGCAGCCACGTATGATTGTGCAGGTTGCACACTGCACAAACCCAGAGGGTGCCAGTCATATCAAAGTCCATGTGAATGCTGCCTCCTGAATATATCAGCCCTGTCCCTCCCCAGTTTCTTTTCAAAGAAGACTCCAAACTCCATGACTCTCCAATAAACCTCAGGGTTCAAAAAGAATCAATGACCAAGGTAACACCGTGCACTTTACCTCTCTGGTCCCAGATGTTCTTTCCTCTTTTGCATCCTTCATTCAGACCCAGGTATTCATCCCTCACCCTTGTCTGCTTACCTAGTACCCCAGGGAGGAGTAGATGTAAAGGTAGAGTGAGACGTCCATCACTAAACCACTATTGCTTACAAGAGCTCCCCAGACTGATACACCAAACCTAAAACATTGTTAATATCTGCCCAAATAAATGCTACATAGAAATAAACAAGTTATACCAAAGCTGTCACCTTTTTACGTAGTTAACATAAAATATTCCTCAAATTTCTGATTAAAGGGCGTCCTTGCTCACCTGATCGCATCTTCCCAGACCCAAGGTTCTGTCTGAACAGCAGTGACCAATTCTTTATCTTTGAGGAAGATCAATCCCCTCTGAGATTTACACTGAAAAAGCCTGGTTCTTCTCCGCAGGCGGGGGGGCTGGGACAAACCACAGCTCTCCGTCTGAAAGCTCAGGCAGTGAGAAATGGAGCTGACTCTAAGACTAAAGCAATCAAGGGCCCTTTTCTCATCAGCCCCTAAGACGGTGGAACTGCATTCACAGAAGTACTTTGGATTCCTGAGTTTCTTGCTTGGGAATACTCTGGCAAGAGGCACAGTCTCAAGTGCACCAGCCCTCGGTCATGATGGGGAGGGAGCTGATCCTGCGGTCTGTGATCAGAATGAGCTCAGCTTTCCAAATGAAACTCCTCGGCCAGCATCTCCATCATTACTAGTCCTTACCACCGTGGCCCTTTAAAAGGTACGAAACATTCATTTTAAAGACGCTTTTTATTGATACACATGACCTTGTTCCTATAAAGGAAATCGGGAAGGATATAGTTCTCAATTTCCAATCAAATGATTCCTCTGCAGACATGCTGCAGTGTTTTTCTTTCTCTTTTTGAAAACCCATCTCCTCTATCAACTCTAATGTGGTTGTTCATTTAGAGTTTTGAATGTGCTTCCTTTCCCTATGCTACATACCACAGAGTATACGTTGACATTTAGGGTCACTCAGAATTTTTCTTCTACGGAAGTCCACATATGGACCAATTCCCACTGCAGAAATGAGCCCTTCGTCTGCAGCTGTCACTGCTCAAGTGGCAGATGCACTCCCCAGACTCTAGCGGTGACGGTGACCCTCTCCCCACAGCATTCCTGGGATATTGATGTGCCCTGTATCCTTCTGCTGGCAGCTGACACTCCCACCACACAAATGCCCAATGCTGGCTCATGACCAACCTCTGAGGGCACGTGGGCTGCAGTGATGCCCCACCCCTGAGCAGCTGCTTGAATTGCATCAGCTGGTGGGATCTGGCAATGGGAGAGGCTTGGCAGGCAATCTACCCAGTATGGGGACCCTGGCTTCCTGCCAGCCAGAGTTCCAGGGGTCTGATTCCTTATTTACATTTTTTTTTTTCTCCGAAGTTCATGGGAACTTGGACCATTTACTGACATCATGAGGCTGTCTTGGCCTGAATACTTTTTTGAGCTGACCACTATGAAACTGGAGGACATTTCCCAAATCACAGTCTAGGGCTGGGAGCCCTCATTCCCTACCCGTCTTCGATTTCTCTTACCACAGAAAGAGTATAACTAAGAATGACTAAGACATCACTGTGGAAATGGCGTAACTAAAAATGGAAAGCATGGCTAAAATTTAAGGATGGACCTGGAACTATAGGATTTGATCTCTGTCCCTATTCCAGCTAGAAATGGGCAGGTGGAAAAGGAAGCTGGGTGGGCACTGGCAGGAGAGAAAGAAAACGTGTTTCCACTCATTTCTAGTTCTAGCAGTGAGTGTCCGGATCAGAAACATAGCTGGGTTCTCGAATGGGGAAGGGAACCCAGGTAACAAGCATCATCCTTTGATTACCATCTCTACAGCCTCGGGGGGCGTCTTACTCTCCTGGTGCTTATTCTACTGTCTTGGTTGTTTTAACAATAATTGGATCAGTTCCCTATTTGTCAAGAAGGCACCATTTCTGGAGACTGTGCTTGGGAGGAGTGACTATTTCCCTTGCTGTCCTCCACCTCCAGGTAAGGTGTTTTACAGAGAAGCTCCAGGCACCCAAGCCTGTTCTAACCACGCAGAAGGCAGGCCCCCTTGAGAAGCATTTGAGCTCCAGGAGGGGGTGATCCAAGGCCACACTTGAGGTTTACTTTTGCCATTTCTGATAAATGCCACATACTCTCAGGAATGAAGGGTGGGTATCGGAAGGGAAGATTTAAGGAAAAGCCAGATGAGATTAAGTAAGTGAATCTGCATCAGTTTAAGGACCAGCAGAACTGGGGTGAAAAAGAGAATTAAGAGATCACTCTCTCAATTTCAATAGAAATAAGCTCCAAACTACCTGATTAAAAATGAAAAACATCCCTTCTCCTTCAAAGATGTCTGCTCAACCCAAGGGCCTGGCCTAGAATAGCAGAGTTTCTCTCCTCACAATGACAGATGAATAATAAATGCTCCTAGTCGGAAGAAAGGGCATACAAACAATTTCTCCAAAATTGTGATTATTGGAGATGCTATTATTGGCTAATAGCAGTTTCATTTTACAATTTAAAATTCCTTTGGTCTATTGAAATTAGCTAACTCCAGTGATGACAAGGTTATGTTAATGTAACGGAGCTGGACCCTAGGAGCCCTTCCTGGAACAGACCCCTCCCCCACCTTGTCCTCCACCTGTCTCCTGTCTGTAAAACAACTTTAGCCTCCTAGGCCTTCCCTGAGCTCCAAAGAGTAAATTTAATCAGAGAAGTGAGAAAATGCAGAAAAAAAGGAAAACAGTCAAGCAAGACAAAATAATCATAGTTTAGTCATTAAACAAAGTCAAGGACTTTTAGTTCCTCTTCAAGGGCTATAGATAATATTCTGAGCCATATCCTTTGAGCTCTTTACAGATAATGAAACTGCCCGCAGGTGGAAGAAGTTAACTGTATGCTGCCCACAAGCACACAGACCCCAGACCAGTTGGAACCAGAAGGTTGATGATGCTGACTCCCAATTACCTCACCACCAACCAATCAGAAGAATGTTCATGAGTTGATCACATACCCCACAACCCCCCTCCCTCACGCCGTCTTTTAAAACCTTTCCCTAAAAGCCACTGGGGAGTTCAGGCCTTCGGAGCACTAACTACTTGGACTTCTTGCTTGGCACCTGCAATAAATGCTGCATTTTCCTCCACCGCAACCCAGTGTCAGTAGATTGGCTTTACTGCATGCAGGCAAGAGGACCCAAGTTTGGTTTGGTACCATTAAGACTCTGGAAGGGACATTGGCTATTTCAAACCATTAAAAGACATGTATCATATCTACAGAATATCAAAGCAAGAATTCAAGTAGGTAGACAAAAACCTGCCCATTAGACTTTTTTTAGGTACCATATAGATAAATCTATGTCAACTTCTGATGGAAAACAGCTTAAACATAACACCTAAATTCTATCTTATTCTGGTCTAATAAAGCGTAAGTGAAAACCAGCATGATAATTTTCTTCTCCCTAAAATGTTTTCCAAAGGATTAACCTAATCTTAAAAAATCCTACCATTTTATTATGGATAAACGTCTCACAAATGAATGCCATAATTATTGACTTAATATTTTTCTCCTAAACAAAGGGTATATATCCTCTAAAGTAAAAGGTTTTCCTACTACTATAGTTGAATGTTGCATATTAAGTAAAATTTTTATTTACCTAGAAAATATAATTTGTCAGGGGAAATGTGACACTAAAAGTGACCAAAACACCTTTACTATGGCTGAATATGAAAGGATAACTGTGATCTCTAACAAGAAACCTATTCTAAGAAAAAAATTAAAATTAGCAGTAATTGTTCTTCTGGCTAAAGCAGGAAGGTGGGAATAGTATTTCAACCACTTCTTTTTCCTGTCACTCTTTTAATAATGTAGAGCAATTGCTCGTCTAATGAAGGAACTCGGTAAATAAACTTACACATTACTTTCAACTGATTACTCTGAAATAGGGAATTTCTCCATCCCAGCAGTTGCTCTTCAGAAATGAGACAAACCTCTTGCTCACATCAAACCCCACAATCTAAATGTTTATTATTAAAATAAATGTTATGGGAGTGGAGCACAGGTGCAGTCTACAACTGCATGATCGTAGATTGCTATTTATTTTCATCCACAAAAAAATGAATTGCCAAAATTGACCTTTTCTGATTATTTCTCACTCAGTGTTAGGTAAAGAACAAAGAGCATACTTATACTATCAGAACTGCAAGTGATTTCTGCAATCAGTTTTCTCCTTCCTGTGCTCAAGTAAACCTGTAAGAGGGTCCGCAATAAACACAGAAACGATCACAAACCTCAATTCTGAAATCCCCACAGACTATCAACTCTCTGGGAGGCTTAAGGTAGAAAACAAAGTACTTATATTAGCATTAATCAACTTTAATGGTCTTTTTAAAGATACTTACAGTTACATCTTTTTAAGAATCACACATCTGTCTTCACTCCCTTTGCAGTGCGAGGGTAAATGAATGACAGTAATAACCCTGCAAATATTCTGCCTTGTGATTAAGACGTCATCTTAATGCAGACTTTATATTTTGGCTTTTATGAAGGTTTAAAGGTTAAAGACAACATAAATTATGCATCTCCTCCTATGCCAGGCCTGTACAAGGTGCTTTCCCTGTTCATTAAAGATATTGCTTCCAAATGGGCAAAATCTTTGTTTTAAGGGCGGAAAGAGAAACATTTCCATTACGTTCATTACTGCAATGCTGGAGAACCAAAACAGTTCGGAGTTAGGAAACTGCTAGAATCTGTTGTTCCAGAATGTATAGCAACTGTTGATATACAGAGTGAAATTACCCTTCACTCTTTGAACAACAGTACAGTTAGAGCCAGCCAACATGCCGGTCTCTTCCCAGGAGAACAATGGTCTGGCAAGCCTCACACCACCAGCGACAGTTGGAGTTCTCCCGTTCTGCCTCTGCCCCAAGTTGCAGATCTGAACAGGGACCAGAGAGACTCGATTCGCACTGGAATATCCCTAACTCCCGCACTGGAGCAAGCTCCGCGTGAGGGATGCTCGGGTAAACTGCGCATTCTCACACGTTACTCCTAGTCGGCGTTATTACCTCCTCACTTACGTTTTGCCACGCCCTCCAGCTAAAGTACGGTTTCTTCTCCTTTTACACTTACACGTACCGCATCTGCAGAAGTCTGGGCTCTTTTTCTCAAGGACCACACCCATTTATCCTCTAGCCTCCAGGAGCAAATTGTAGATTCGGCTGGATCTGCCTCTCTCCAACCTCAAGCCAAAGGGACCAAAGCTGGACACACAGCACGCAACTTCAGCCGGGTCACGACCACCCCCACCCCGGCGCTTTGGCTATGAGGGAGGATTATGGAGACAGACTACCCGCTGTAAACCCCCGAGTTCCCGAGATACTTTCCAGGGGACAGTCCGCACACCCTGACAACTAAGTGGCAAAGTTGTTTCTTCCTCCTCTGCTGCAATGCCCTTTCTTTTTCAGCAACGCGCGCGCGCACGCGCGCGCGCACCAACACACACAGCCTTGCTCCCTCAACTTACCAGTTTAGACTTGGCGCGTTGCAAAAATTCTTCCATGTCGTTCCGAGTGGTTTGGACCAGAGGTACCCGAAGAGCGCGGAGGACTATCTCCTCCGGGGCTAGACGTGCCGGGTCCCCGGAAAGGGGCCGGCCCGGACGCAGAGACCGGCTGCTCCCTCCTACCGCTCGGAGGCGGCTGAGGTTGTGGCTGCGCCCTCGTCCGTCGCCTCGCAGGGCTCCCGCCCCACCCCGCGCCCGGCTGCCGGCTCGGGGCGC
Organism: Balaenoptera ricei; assembly: GCF_028023285.1. NCBI lineage: Eukaryota > Metazoa > Chordata > Mammalia > Artiodactyla > Balaenopteridae > Balaenoptera > Balaenoptera ricei. Next base: position 79,769,373 of record NC_082644.1, read on the forward strand.
CTGACTCTGCCCTAATAAGGAAAGTGGGTGTGACGCCCGGGAGCCCCAGGGCGCGCCCCGCACGCTGGCTGGCACGCGCCTGCGGGGCCGGAGCTCTGGGCCGGGTCTCGGAGGCGGGGGTGTTGGCGGATGGCGAGCGGCTCCTCCGCCAATCGCAGGGCCCCGCTGCGGCCTCCTGACGTGGCGCGCCGAAAGATGCTGCAACCATGGACAGCGCCCAGAAGTGCGAGCCAAGTGCAAGGGGCTACTGCAGAGGGAGGCTCTGCCGCAGGCACCGCCGCTGTCAGCCAGGGGAAGTGGAAAGAGGGGGAGAGAGGCCCCCCGCGAGAGCCTCCCTCCTCGGCCAGCGCCTCCCTGGCTGGCTGGCTGGCAGGTTACAAAGAGCTCCAGCGGTCACTTAATGAGCTGGCTCTGCTAGCCTGGCCAGGGGATGCGCTCAGCTAGATTGAGAGGTGGAGGGGGTTACTGCTGAGCTAAAAGCAGTACGACCTTGATGGAGAATAAGAACAGGCTAGGAGGTTGTGGTAGGCTGCATCTTTCCTCCTTGCCCTCAAAACACACCTGCCCAGTAACAGACCTCTGCAGTTCACCCCAGCTGGGTTCCCTTATGTTGGCCCTAGAGCTATGGATACACACACCCTTCTGCAGTCCCCAACCGCTCTGACATGTACGCTCAGGAACAGCGAGGGCTATAGAACCTTCCTACAGCATAAGGGTCTGTGTTTTCACAGGATCCTCAGATCATTTCTGTGTACATTAATGTTTAAGAAGTACTGCAATAAATACTTAAACTTACAGCTATGAACCTTATTTTAAGCCACAGAATTTTGTTGTGTGTCCTCTCTAGGCTTACCAGGGCCCCAGATACATCCGGGCCTTGGCACAGCTGCCTGTAATTCCCTTCCTGCCCTCTCACCAGCCACACTGCCTGGCTAACTCATGCTTCAGCGATCGGCTTAGAAAAGTGATCTCAACCCCAACTGCACTTTAAAATCACATTATAATCATGTAGGGCTTTAAAAAATACTGCTTCCCAGGCTCTATTCCAGACCAACTGAATCAGTAGTTCTAAGAGTGGGACCACAGCATCAGTCTGGTGTAAAAGTGCTCCAAGTGATTCCAACGTGCAGTTCAGGTATGATCCTCTGGTTCTCAAATTCTAGCATGTATATGAACCACCCAGAGATGTACTGAAACACAGATTTTTTGTGCCTCACTCAGAGAATTTCAGGCTTAATAGGTCTGTTTAATGGGCCTGAGAATTTCCACTCTTAACTGTTTTCCAGGGTTTGCTGATGCTGCTTAGAAGTTATCTTCCTCCAGGAAGCCTCCCCTGACCTACTCCTCCCTTTCCACTCCCAGACTGAGTCGGTTGCCCCTTCCATGTTCTCTCATAGCAACCTATTATTGTCTACTCTACTATAAATTGCTTATTTGTCTGTGTTTTCCACCAGGCTGTGTGCTCCACGAGAACAAGGACCTTGCCTATCTCATTCATTGATGTATCCCTAACGAGGCTCATGTCATACATAAATTGCAATAAATATATCTTAATAAATGTACATATGAAAGGTTCCTCTCTCTCTCTCTCTCTCTCTCTCTCTCTCTCTCGCTCACTCTTACTCTCCCTCTCTCTCATTCTGTGTGTGTGTGATTATCCAACTGTTTTTTATTCAGGAGGACCCAATAAAAAGAAATCAGTGCAGTCTACAGATCTGATTAAGAGGGAATGAATGGAATGTTAAGCTCTGATTTACATTCAGGCTGTATGGAAGCTGCAGATTCTATCTGCTTTCTTTGATGACTTAAGTAATTTAAAACCATCCAGGTAAAACAAGTGTTTTATCAGCCTTTAAATCTGTGAAGTTGATTACGATTCAAGTAACATTACCAAGAAAAATTCCCAAGAATTCTTTGCCTCTGACTCCATTGGGGAATTTAGTGACAATCACTAAATTCCTCTGAAATTGTATTTTAAACGTTTGGGGTAGGTATTATACAGCCTTGAGTTTTCTTAAATTTTTCTTCTGATGGACTCAAACTCCAGCATCTATCTCCCTGAGTTTTGCTCCACCAACAACGTTTCTGCAAAAGTTTATCAAGATTTACCTCTTTCAGGAAGCCTTCCTGAACTGACCACTTGTATTCATTTCTCGAGGCTGCTGTAACAAATTACCACAAATTCAAAGCAACATGAATTTATTGTCTTACAGTTCTGTAGGTCAGAAGTTCCACACAGGTCTCATCAGGCCAAAGTCAAGAATTCAAGGTGTCAGTAGCACTGCATTCCTTTCTGGAGTCTCTAGGGGAATATCCTCTATTTTGTTTCCTTCTCCAGCTTCTAGCAGCAGCTCACATTCATTGATTCATGGTTGCCTTCCTCTGTCTTCAAAGCCAACAATGTTGCATCTCTCTGGTGATCCTTTCATAGCCACATCCGCCTCTGACTCTCTTCTACCATTCTCTTCCACTTTTTAAGAACTCTTATGATTATATGGGACATACCTGGATAATCCAGGATAACCTCCCCATGTTAAGGTCAGTTGATTAGCACCCTTGATTCCCCTTTGCCATTAACATATTCACAGGTTCTGAGGATTAGGATGTAGACATCTTTGGGAAGCCATTATTCTACATACCATACAACCCATTACCCCAATTATTTGGTGGTTATCAGCCTTTGATCCTCAGTTTCTTATCATTCCACAGCATCCAGAAACATAGTGCCTTTAACTCTAAATTAGAAGTCATCAACCCTGGCTGCACAATGGAACCATCTGAGGGGCTTTGAAAAAATATTCATGCTCCAGCCCATCTCCAGAAATTCTGATCTGAGTGGTTTTGAGAGGGACCCAGGCATTAATATTTTTAAAAAGCTCATCAGGTAATTCTCTGTATAGTCAAAGTTGGGAACTACTGCCGGTTAGATAAATTTGCATTCCCCCAGTCACCCAGGTACAAAATCTGTAGTCCACTTTGACTTATAACTTTCTCCTACCCCTTGTGGCCAAATAGTTCCCAAGTCCAGTGTCTTCAACCTTTGAAAAGGCCTCCTCCAACTTCCTTCCTTTCTATTCCAAGTGCCATCATTGTAACTCAAGTATCAGATCTGAGCCTAAAGCCCACTCCCCTTCTCTCTAGAGGCCTTTGCACTTGTCTGTAGAACAATCCCATTTCCTCTACTCTTTTCTTTTTACTCTCAGGTTTCTTGACTTCTAGACTCCTCTCATTTGAGACCTGTATCTGAGTACTATTCATTTTGAAATTAATTATTTGAGTAGATTAGTAGAATGGTTGTTATGGACTGCATGCTTTTCACATATTGAAGCTTTAACCCCCAATGTGATGGTATTAAGAGGGGGGGCCTTTGGGAGGCAATTAGGTTCAGATGAGGTCATGAGAATAGTGCCTCCTTGATGGGATTAGTGTCCTTATAAGAAAAGAAAGAGACCAGAGTGCTCACTCTCTCTCCCTCTCTCTCTCTCCATCATGTGAAGATACAGCAAGAAGTGACCACCCACAAGCCTAGAAGAGGGCTCTCACCAGGAACCAAATGGAACAGCATCTTGATATTGGGGTTCCCATCCTCCAGAACTGTAAAAGATAACCATCTGTTGTTTAAGCTGCCCAGTTTATGGTATTTTGTTATAGCAGCACAAGCAGACTAATACAGTGGTAGTGCTGGGAAAAGGAAGACTTTAAGGATCATCTAATCCCATCCCCTTATTTTACTGAGCAGGTAGCCAAGGCCCAGAGTAGTTCAATATCCTCTTGGGCTAACAGAGCTATTAAGAAGCAGAGCAAGGACTGAAACTCAGCTCTCCATCTTTCATTCCTTCAGCATTTATGGATCATGACCTATGCTCAGGTAGACATTATGCCCAACCCAAGATGTACAGGCAAGATCCCTGCCCTCAAGGAGCTCATGGTCTAGTCACTATAATACAAAGAGATAAAGGCAGTGATTGAGAAACACATATGGTATTGTGCTCGTTGAGATAGAATGTGGGCTAGTGACTACAGTCTGGATTCTCGTCCTTGCTGTGGTAGATTAAACATGGCTGCAAATTCTTTGACACTCCTCCCAGTAAGAAGTTGGGTCTATGTTCCCTCTCCTTGAATCTTGGAGAGCTCCATGACTTTCTGAGCAATAAAATACAGCAGAAGTGTCACCAGGACAGTTTCTAGGACCAGGCTTTAAGAGATTGACAGCTTCCACTTCCTGTCTTATGGAATACACACTCTCAGAACCTAGCCATACAGCAGCCATGTGGAGAAGCCCACATGGAGAAGAACTAATGACCCTGGCTAACAGCCCAGTTGCCAGTCATGTGGTCGGCCATCTTGGAAACAGCTTCTCTAGCCCCAGTCAAGCTGACCAGCCAACACCACATGGAACAGAGTTAAGCTCTCTCTGTTAAACCCTGTCCAAGTTCCTGACCCACAAAATTATGGGATATAATAAAACAATTGTTATTATAAGTCATCAAATTTCTGGGTAATGTGTTATGCAGCAATAGATAACCAGAATACCTGGCCATTTACAGCATACGTAACTTTGGGCAAGTTATCCTTTCTAAGCTTCAGTGTCTTCATCTACAAAATAGATATAAAATAGGATTGCTGTGAAAGTTAAATGCAATAATACACACAAAGTGCCCAATTCCTGGCCTGTAGCTTCCATTGGTCTTTACAAAGGGTCTATCAAAATATACTACCAAATGCAAAATAGATAGCTAGTGGGAAGCAGCCGCATAGCACAGGGAGATCAGCTCAGTGCTTTGTGCCCACCTAGAGGGGCAAGATAGGGAGGGTGGGAGGGAGACGCAAGAGGGAGGAGATATGGGGATATATGTATATGTATAGCTAATTCACTTTGTTACAAAGCAGAAACTAACATACCATTGTAAAGCAATTATATTCCTATAAAGATGTTTAAAAAAAAAAAAAGAAGAAACTTAATGCACTAGCTTGAAGTGGAGACAAGGGTCTCTATGAAGAGAACCCAACAACAGGGATCAATTGTGGATGAATCAGCAGTCACTAAAAATGTGAAATTAATATATTATATTATATAAATATAATGTATTTTATATTTTACTATGTATATTTATTATATATTATATAAATATAATAGATTATATTATAATTTGTATCTATCCTACATCAAGAAACACCTTCTAAAGGTTACATTCCTTTGGAAACCTGAGCTTCGTACAGTGAGATGTCTATTTCAGAGAAAGGCACTGCAGATGCTCCAGGTATAGTGATATTTCTCTGCAACAAGGCATCTGCCTGCACTACTCACTGATGAAATGTGAGGTCCTTACAGCAGAGTTTACGTGTTTTAATATTCCTGAGTCACCACTCCCTGCCCAGCAGAGAACTGGGTCTTCCCTTGACAGGCTCTCACTCCAGCTCTGCATCCACCTCAAGGGGCTCTGATTGCAGTCAGTGCCACAGTGAGGGCATCTGAAGTCTTCCTTGTCAGAGCCAGCTCCACATGCTGGCTGTGTGCTTTTGGTCAAGTTCACTGACCCCTCTGATCATCAATCTCCTCATCTGTGAAATGGGGAAAATAATACCTGCCCTAGTTACTTTACAGGATTGACAGAAAAAGTCAGATAGTAACATCCGTACATATATTGGAAAATGTTAACAATGGAAAGGAGAATAACGAGGCAATCTTTTTGTTTGGTTAAAAACAAAAATTACCTGACAAACGTCACCCTTTTAAAAATGGGATGTGACTGAACTGGCAACTGCTGACTCACCATTTGGGCACGTTTCCAGGATAGCTTCCCTACCGACCAACCGTACTTCCAACAGGTGTGTTCTCTGTGCAGATGTATTATGTTGGCTGCTTTGAAATTATTTCATGTGACAAAAGATGTTCAAGAAACTGTGCCTCCCATTGTGACAATATTTAAAAGCTTTTCGAGCCTGTTTCAAGGAGAGAGACTGAAGAAGGATTGATGTATGTTAACTGGTTAATTAATATGTGTTAACTAGCGCCTCTCATTTAGCTTTTAAGCTACTGTAAAATACCTGTTTTTCACTCTCTAAGTGGTCAAATACTACTCATTTCGTCAAATAATATCAAAGGAATTGACTTTTTTTCTTATGTATTTTGGATTTCCAAATTTTTAAGGTAGGCTTCGCAAGACTTTTTTTTAAAAAAGAAGTCCATATATCCTTAGTCCTCTCTGAGCTTCTGTTAAGGAGGAAGAGGGGTTACTGGAATTGTCAGAGGCATAGTAGCAAGTGGCAGCATCCAGATCTCTTGGGAGAACGTCCTGAGAGTCGAATGTCCGGGCTTTGAATAGGGCACATACCGCCTGCGTCATTTCTAGGAACCGCAGACATCTTGTAGAACAATGAATTTAATTTAAAAGGACAGCAGAGGAGAGGGAAAGTACTCTGGCTCTATGAGTCATCAGGATAATGAGGCAGTGGCCGAGCTTTTGGATCTGTAGCCTGCTGAAAGATGAGGGGTGATGGTCTTCATGTCACTGCTTCTTCTCAAACCACACTATTCAGGGCAGGTAGGTCAAGCTTTACACACTCTCCTCCTGCAGGAAGATATCTCAGTTCGCTTCAGAACAATACTTTATGTTTCAGAGTTACAATATAATTTTAACTTGGGCATGATGGATCATGCATTTCCACTGGGAAGGTATTTGGCAAGGGGAGTGAATATTAATCATTTCCAGGTCTTGAGCGTCTACCCACACGATCTCTCATCCTTGCAACAACCTACAAGGTCCAGAACAACAGAGACTACAGCTGACTCCACTTTAGAGACAGCAAAACTGAGGCCCACATTGTTTATCGACACATCCAAAGAAATCCAGACACTGAATTAAAATTTCCAAACCTTACTGTATAACATAGGGAATATAAAAAAATAACAGGGGCTTCCCTGGTGGCGCAGTGGTTGGGAATCCGCCTGCCAAGGCAGGGGACACCGGTTCGTGCCCCGGTCTGGGAAGATCCCACATGCCGCGGGGCAACTAGGCCCGTGAGCCACAACTGCTAAGCCTGCGCGTCTGGAGCCTGTGCTCCGCAACGGGAGAGGCCGCGACGGTGAGAGGCCCGCGCACCGCGATGAAGAGTGGCCCCCGCTCGCAGCAACTGGAGAAAGCCCTCGCACAGAAACGAAGACCCAACACAGCCAAAAATAAATAAATAAAATTAAAAAAAAAAAACAAAACAGGTTTTTAAAATTCCAAACCCTTTTTCATTAAAAAGGCCAATGTTTACGAGCGTGAAGTATCACTTTAATCTTATACTAATAGCATTTACTCTTATTAACAAATGTGTCCCAATGTTCATTGCAGCACAGTTTACAATAGCCAAGACATGGAAGCAACCTAAATGTCCATTGATAGAGGAACGGATAAAGAAGATGTAGCACATACATACAATGGAATACTACTCAGCTATTAAAAAGAATGAAATAATGCCATTTGCAGCAACATGGATGTACCTGGAGATTATCATACTAAGTGAAGTAAGTCAGACAGAGAAAGCCGAAAGACAAATATCATATGATATCACTTATATGAGGAATCTAAAAAAAAAATGATACAAATGAACTTATTTACAAAACAGAAACAGACTCACAGACCTAGAGAATGAACTCATGGTTACGGGGTAGGGGGGAAGGGTGGGGGGAGGGATAGATTGCGAGTTTAGGATTGACATATACACACTGCTATATTTAAAATAGATAACTAACAAGGACCTACTGTATAGCACAGGGAATGCTGCTCAATATTATGTAATAACCTAAATGGGAAAAGATTTTGTAAAAGAATAGATATATGTATAACTGAATCACTTTCCTATACACCTGAAACTAACACAACATTGTTACACAATTATACTCCAATATAAAATAAAAATTAAAAAAACAAATGTATAATGTAGGAACTATTATTATACTCATTTTAAAGATGTGCAAACTGTTGTACAAAGATGTAATTTGTTTAAAATCATCCAAGTTGTAAGTGGCCAAACCAGGATTCCAACTCAAATGACAACATCCAGAGCCCAGGTATTGAGCTACTGCATATCACTGGCAGTCCATTGCTGCACACCTGAGAAAACTAACATGGAGCCTGGACAAGAAATAAGTACTCATCTGTTACTCTTTCAATTGCTCTTCCACTCACTAAGAATGAGTTAGTGGGACTTACCTGGTGGTGCAGTGGTTAAGAATCCACCTGCCAATGCAGGGGACACGGGTTCGACCCCTGGTCCGGGAAGATCCCACATTCCATGGAGCAACTGAGCCCGTGCGCCACAACTACTGAGCCTGCGCTCTAGAGCCCGCGAGCCACAACTACTGAAGCCACGTGCTGCAACTACCGAAGCCGGGGCACCTAGAGCCCGTGCTCCACAACAAGAGCAGCCACCACAATGAGAAGCCTGAGCACCACAACGAAGAGTAGCCCCCACTCGCCGCAACTAGAGAAAACCCGCATGCAGCCAAAAAAAAAAAAAAAAAAAGTTATTCACTCTGCATTTCCCTACTCTAAATCTCTGCATCATAAGACCATTGGAGTTCCAAAAGTAAAGGAAGAATAAAATTCAATCCCATTAACATGGAACCTTAGTGCCCAGCTGCAGCATTTGACTTCTTGGTTGTATTTTCTTCAGCCTGGGCACCACAGCAAAGGACTTGTTTCCCAACAGACACTCTGTCAAGGTCTCCTCCACCCGCTCCCTAGGTTACACCACTGGCAATTAAGCACCGTTGGGAAATGCTGCCATCTAAGTGCTCTGTCTCCTCTCAAGGATTCATGGGAATGTTCCACTACACTTAGCTCATAAATTGCAGTTAGGAACATATACTACCTTTTCTGGATTCTGGATTCCTTGTCCCATTCCCTTCCCCCCAACACTTTACTTTCATGAATGAAGGGGGAAAAATTTCTAAAAACAATTTTAGAATGTGGAGTCAGCAGCTGGGGCAAGCCTGCTCTATTATCACTCCGAAACTGCAATAAGAACTTAATTTGGTCATTTGCTCATTTAACAATAAATTGATATAGTTCCATTTTCCCCCAGTAGTGTTGTCAGTTGAAAAAAATTTATTTATGCGCAAACCACAAGAGGGTAGTCATTGTTTTTTGGAAAATGTCATGGAAATCACCAAAACCAATCGCAATTGGCAGCTTTGGGGGATGGCAAATGTTTTATGTTAAATGCTATGTCATCCTCCAAATGCCAACTTAAAGGTGTTAGTCTCCACATCTCCTGCCTACTGTGGGACTGTAAGCCTCCAGAGGACAGGGCTTTGGGCTTACTCCTCTCTGTATTCCCCCTCTGCATCCAGCACGGTGCCCTCTCTATAGCAGGTCCTCACATAATTATAATAATAATCGTTGATCAGTTTCTCTCCAGCTGAAGCCTTGAAGAACAGAGGCTCATTAACCAGGTAGAAATAGGAAGAAATGCAGGTACTTTTGAAATTTTTTATTAGGTTCTGTGAAGGGATTGAAACGGTGGTTTTCAATTGTATTCTAAGACAATATCTTCCAGAACTCTGACTCAGGTTAGCGTAGATCTCAACATGTGATGGATGGAGAAACACAGAATCACTAAAAACAGAATTACTACTGGGCCATTGAAGTAAAGAAAACAGAAGACACAAAGATACTTTTAAATAATCTCAAATATGTATCTGTTAATTGCCATTGCAATTCCTCAAATATTTGTGTATGCAAATATGCCCATTCAACACTGAATAATTAATATTGAGGCAGATAGTTGAACTTTGCACACATAGAAGCAGCCTGGAGAGAGAAAACTGACTGGGGGAGGAGGAGAATGCAGGAAACCTGTATTCTTTCCCTTTGTGATAAGGAAGACTAGTAATGACACAGAGATCCGGGCAGTTCTGGAAAGGGACAATTCCAAATGAGGAAAAGACACCTAGAAGGAAGGGAAAGGAATCAAGGATTTGTTTGGTTTTCACACACATGTCCATGGTAAATCCCTGTATATAGGGATAATGTTTATTGAGCTCCTATTATGTTCCGGGCACTATTCTAGGCATTGGAGATACATACAGGCATGTGGTCTTGTGGCTTCAGTTGCAGGAAGACAGATAATAGACAATTACATAAACAAACAATCAATTCAAGATATCAGAGGGTAGTGTATAGTATGAAGGAAAAGCAGAATGACATGACAATGATTGGGGGAGGCCCAGGCCTACACAAGATTAAGTGGCCAAGGAGTTTCTACTGAGACCCGAATGACAAGAAGCCTCCATGTCAAGAGGGAAAGAAGGCACTCTTGGCAGAGGGAACGTGAGGGCAAATGTGCTAGCAGATGTCAGGCCAGCCTGGCTGCAACACCCAGCATCAAGGGAGAAACAAGAGATGTGCTTGGATAGAGGGGCAAGACCATTTCATTAGGGCCCTGGAGGTCATGATAGGATGTTAGAGTTTTATTCCAGATAAGATCATGGTAGATAACCATCAAAGGAGTAACATGGCCTCATGCGTGTTTTTATAAAGACCACTCCAACTGCTAAGTGGAGGGCAATCCTGCTGTGTAGGGAGAAAGAGTTACAGACCTCTTAGTGATCTGGCCTGTCATCTACACAAAAGATGGTGATGGTTTAGATCAAGAGATATAGCAATGGGGAAGGAAAAAAGGAAGATAAAATAACAACAACAACAATAATAATAGTAACAATATATTTTGAAGGTAAAGCCAACATGGAAGTAAAATAAATCTAAAATGCATTAACTGACTAAATATTTCTAATGCTATACTATGGCATTAGTAATGCTCAAATACATTGTACTAATGGGGCATATTCCAGCCATGTGAAATTTACTAACAGTCAGAGTAATAACTCCTAATTTCACAGAATAGAAAGTACAGAAGGACACCCAAAAGACCAAATCAGGGGCTTCCTTGGTGGTGCAGTGGTTGAGAATCTGCCTGCCAGTGCAGGGGACACGGGTTCGAGCCCTGGTCTGGGAGGATCCCACATGCCGCGGAGCAACTACGCCCGTGAGCCACAACTACTGAGCCTGCACGTCTGGAGCCTGTGCTCCGCAACAAGAGAGGCCGCGATAGTGAGAGGCCCGCGCACCGCAATGAAGAGTGGCCCCCACTTGCCACAACTAGAGAAAGCCCTCGTACAGAAACGAAGACCCAACACAGCCATAAATAAATAAATAAATATTTAAAAAAAAAAAAAAGACCCAATCAAAATGATCCAGTGCAGCAGATATTGGAAATTTCTTGGTGGTCTACTACTTGAACATTCTTCCTTTATTTTGAGAATTCATTCAAAAACCAATTCTTGGTGGGAAGTGGACCCCTGGCCTGTAGTTGCCATTGCAAAAAATGCCCGTCTAGCGGTAGCATGGATTTGTCAACTATTAGCATGGTGCCTTCAGAGCTTTCATTCATGAGATCTGATTCCACATTGACCAAGCAGCCTTTGATTTTTATTTGTCTTTTCACAGAGGTCTATCCATAGAGAAACGAGCAAGAAGACTAGCATATTCTTGATTGCCTAAGACAGGCCAGCACTGTGACAGGAATCTGAAAATATATTATTTTATTTTACTTAATTTTCAAATCATCTTTACCAGGTTGGTATTATTGGCTTTACTTTACAAATTAAGTGAGAGAGAGAGGGGAAAAAAAAGGATCAGAGAGTTAAGGGTGACTTGTCCAAGATCACATAGCTAGGAAGTAACAAAATCAGACTACTGAGTTCAAATCGCACTTAATCCCAGAATTTTCTGTGTAGGTTTGCTTTGTGCTTTGTGGATCTGACTGGGGGGAAAAAGTGGTCAAGAGAACTGAAAAAAGCTAAAACTGTCTCACTGATGGACATTTACAAGGACAGGAAGTTGAGATCAGGAAGGCCAGAGGAATGGGAGAGAAGAGCCAGAGTGCAGACAATTTTGGGGGAATTTGCAGAATTTTAAGGGATGAAAAGTGGGAACTTTAGTTAACTGCCATATGTGATGTATGAAATATTGGAAAAGGGATGTACAGACTTCGTCTGTGGTACATCTTCATGCTATTTCAGCAAAGATTTACACTGTTTTCTATGCTTTGGGGGATACCTGACTGGTGTTTCCTTTATGAGGCACCATTAAAATAAACATGAGGCAACTCAGCCTTTTGAAGCTTTCATAACTCTCTTGTGGAATTTTCTGTTTCACACAGAAAGGAGTAATCAAACTTGGACCCAAACCCAGACCTGTAATCAAACTTGGACCCAAACCTAGACCCGTCTAAAATAATTGAAATAATGTTAGAGGAAGAAAGCTAATCATCCTAGGATGTGCTCCATTCTTCCTCCTGCGATTGCTTGCTATGTCTGAACCATTTATTCAGACATAAAGAGAACCATGTGAGTGTACTTCATAGATGTCTTAAGGAGTTTTTCAGGGTAATTTTAACTGTACTTGACTGTAATCTTAGTGACTGACTTGACACATGCAACTCCACTGAACATGGAACCCAGTGCAGGCGACAGATAGGCACAGAAGATGCCAACAATGCACTTGGGAAGGAGGTAGCCTACCATGCTCCTGGAACATAGTAAGTGCTCAATAAATGTTTGCTAAACGGATGAATGATGAACAACTAAAAAGACAAATGAAGAGGAGAGGACCTTCAAGATGGCAGAGGAGTAAGACGTGGAGATCACCTTCCTCGCCGCAGATACATCAGAAATACATCTACATGTGGAACAACTCCTACAGAACACCTACTGAACGCTGGCAGAAAACCTCAGACTTCCCAAAAGGCAAGAAACTCCCCAAGTACCTGGGTAGGGCAAAGGAAAAAAGAAACAACAGAGACAAAAGAATAGGGACGGGACCTGCACCAGTGGGAGGGAGCTGTGAAGGAGAAAAGGTTTCCACACACTAGGAAGCCCCTTCGCAGGCGGAGACTGAGGGTGGCAGAGGGGGGAAACTTCGGAGCCACGGAGGAGAGCACAGCCACAGGGGTGCGGAGGGCAAAGCGGAGAGATTCCCGCACGGAGGATCGGCGCCGAGCAGCACTCACCAGCCCGAGAGGCTTGTCTGCTCAGCCGCCGGGGCAGGCGGGGGCTGGGAGCTGAGGCTCGGGCTTCGGAGGTCAGATCCCAGGGAGAGGACTGGGGTTGGCTGCGTGAACACAGCCTGAAGGGACTAGTGCACCACGGCTAGCTGGGAGGGAGTCCGGGAAAAAGTCTGGACCTGCCTAAGAGGCAAGAGACCATTTTTCCGGGTGCGTGAGGAGAGGGGATTCAGAGCACCGCCTAAACAAGTTCCAAAGATGGGCGCGAGCCGCGGCTATCAGCGCGGACCCCAGAGACGGGCATGAGACGCTAAGGCTGCTGCTGCCGCCACCAAGAAACCTGTGTGCAAGCACAGGTCACTACCCACACCTCCCCTCCCGGGAGCCTGTGCAGCCCACCACTGCCAGGGTCCCGTGATCCAGGGACAACTTCCCCGGGAGAACGCACGGCGCGCCTCAGGCTGGTGCAATGTCACGCCGGCCTCTGCCGCCGCAGGCTCACCCCGCATCCGTACCCTTCCTTCCCCCTGGCCTGAGTGAGCCAGAGCCCCCGAAGCAGCTGCTCCTTTAACCCCATCCTGTCTGAGAGAAGAACAGACACCCTCAGGCGACCTACATGCAGAGGCAGGGCCAAACCCAAAGCTGAACCCCAGGAGCTGTGCGAACAAAGAAGAGAAAGGGAAATCTCTCCCAGCAGCCTCAGGAGCAGCGGATTAAATCTCCACAATCAACTTGATGTACCCTGCATCTGTGGCATACCTGAATAGACAACGAATCATCCCAAAATTGAGGCAGTGGACTTTGGGAGCAACTGTAGACTTGGGGTTTGCTGTACGCTACTGACAAGTTTCTGACTCTTATGTTTATCTTAGTATAGTTTTTAGTGCTGTTATCATTCGTCGATTTGTTTATTGGTTTGGTTGCTCTCTTCTTTTTTTTCATTACTTTTTAAATTTTTTTATTTTAATAATTTTTTTTAATTTTAATAAATTTATTTTATATTATTTCTTTTGTTTCTACCTTTTCTTCTGAGCCATGTGGTTGACAGGGTCTTGGTGCTCCAGCCAGGTATCAGGCCTGAGCCTCTGAGGTGGGAGAGTCGAGTTCAGGATATTGGACCACCAGCGACCTCCTGGCCCAACGTAATACCAATCAGTGAGAGCTCTCCCAGAGATCTCCATCTCAACGCTAAGACCCAGCTCCCTTCAACAACCAGGAAGCTACAATGTGGGACAACCCATGCCAAAAAACTAGCAAGACAGGAACACAACCCCACCCATTAGCACAGACGCTGCCTAAAATCATACTAAGTTCACAGACACACCAAAACACACCACTGGAAACGGCCCTGGCCACCAGAAAGACAAGATCCAGCCGGATCCACCAGAACACAGGCAACAGTCCCTTCTACCAGGAAGCCTACAAAACCCACTGAACCAACTGTACCCACTGGGGGCAGACACCAAAAAGAATGGGAACTACGAACCTGCAGCCTGCAGAAAGGAGACCCCAAACACAGTAAGTTAAGCAAAATGAGAAGACAGAGAAATAAACAGCAGATGAAGGAGCAAGGTAAAAACCCAGCAGATCACACAAATGAAGAGGAAATAGGCAGTCTACCTGAAAAAGAATTCAGAGTAATGATGGTAAAGATGATCCGAAATCTTGGAAATAGAATGGAGAAAATACAAGAAATGTTTAACAAGGACCTAGGAGAACTAAAGAGCAAACAAACAATGATGAACAATACAATAAATGAAATTTAAAATTCTCTAGAAGGAATCAATAGCATAATAACTGAGGGAGAAGAACGGATAAGTGACCTGGAAGATAAAAGAGTGAAAATAACTACCACAGAGCAGAATGAAGAAAAAAGAATGAAAGGAATTGAGGACACTCTCAGAGACCTCTGGGACAACATTAAACACACCAACATTCGAATTATAGTGGTTCCAGAAGAAGAAGAGAAAAGGAAAGGGTCTGAGAAAATATTTGAAGAGATTATAGTTGAAAACTTCCCTAACATGGGAAAGGAAACACTCAGTAAAGTCCAGGAAGAGCAGAGAGTCCCATGCAGGATAAATCCAAGGAGAAACATGCCAAGACACATATTAATCAAACTATCAAAAATTAAATACAAAGAAAAAATATTAAAAGCAGCAAGGTAAAAGCAACAAATAACATACAAGGGAATACCCATAAGGTTAACAGCTGATCTTTCAGCAGAAACTCTGCAAGCCAGAAAGGAGTGGCAGGACATATTTAAAGTGATGAAAGGGAAAAACCTACAACCAAGATTACTCTACCCAGCAAGGATCTCATTCAGATTTGATGGAGAAATTAAAAGCTTTACAGAAAAGCAAAACCCAACAGAATTCAACACCACAAAACCAGCTTTACAATAAATGCTAAAGGAACCTCTCTAGGCAGGAAATACAAGAAAAGGAAAAGACCTACAAAAACAAACCCAAAACAATTAAGAAAACAGTAATAGGAACACACATATTGATAATTGCCTTAGATGTAAATGGATTAAATGCTCCAACCAAAAGACATAGACTGGCTGAATGGATACAAAAACAAGACCCATATATATGCTGTCTACAAGAGACCCACTTCAGACCTAGGGACACATACAGACTGAAAGTGAGGGGATGGAAAAAGGTAGTCCATGCAAATGGAAATCAAAAGAAAGCTAGAGTAGCAATTCTCACACCAGACAGAATAGACGTTAAAATAAAGACTATTGCAAGAGACAAAGAAGGACACTACATAATGGTGAAGGGATCAATCTAAGAAGAAGACATGACAATTGTAAATATTTATGCATCCAACATAGGAGCATCTCAATACATAAGGCAAATGCTAACAGCCATAAAAGGGGACATTGACAGTAACACAATGATAGTAGGGGACTTTAACACCTCACTTTCACCAATGGACAGATCGTGCAAAATGAAAATAAATAAGGAAACACAAGCTTTAAATGACACATTAAACAAGATGGACTTAACTGATATTTATAGGACATTCCATCCAAAAACAACAGAATACACTTTCTTCTCAAGTGCTCATGGAACATTCTCCAGGATAGATCATACCTTGGGTCACAAATCAAGCCTTGGTAAATTTAAGAAAATTGAAATTGTATCAAGTATCTTTTCCGACCACAACACTATGAGACTAGATATCAATTACAAGAAAAAAACTGTAAAAAATACAAACACATGGAGGCTAAACAATACACTAGTAAATAACCAAGACAACACTGAAGAAATCAAAGAGGAAATCCAAAAATACCTAGAAACACATGACAATGAAAACATGACGATCCAAAACCTATGGGATGCAGCAAAAGCAGTTCTAAGAGGGAAGGTTATAGCAATACAAGCCTACCTCAAGAAACATGAAACATCTCAAATAAACAATCTAACCTTACACGTAAAGCAATTAAAGAAAGAAGAACAAACAAACCCCAAAGTTAGCAGAAGGAAAGAAATCATAAAGATCAGATCAGAAATAAATGAAAAAGAAATGAAGGAAATGATAGCAAAGATCAATAAAACTAAAAACTGGTTCTTTGAGAAGATAAACAAAATTGATAAACCATTAGCCAGACTCATCAAGAAAAAAAGGGAAAAGACTCAAATCAACAAAATTAGAAATGAAAAAGGAGAAGTAACAACTGACACTGCAGAAATACAAAGGATCATGAGAGATTACTACAAGCAACTATATGCCAACAAAAAGGACAACCCGGAAGAAATGGACAAATTCTTAGAAAAGCACAACCTTCTGAGACTGAACCAGGAAGAAATAGAAAATATAAACAAACCAATCACAAGCACTGAAATTGAGACTGTGATTAAAAAACTTCCAACAAACAAAAGCCCAAGACCAGATGGCTCCACAGGCAAATTCTATCAAACATTTACAGAGAAGCAAACACCTATCATTCTGAAACTCTTCCAAAATATAGCAGAGGGAGGAACACTCCAAAACTCATTCTATGAGGCCACCATCACCCTGATACCAAAACCAGACAAAGATGTCACAAAGAAAGAAAACTACAGGCCAATATCACTGATGAACATAGATGCAAAACTCCTCAACAAAATACTAGCAAACAGAATCCAACAGCACATTAAAAGGATCATACACCATGATCAAGTGGGGTTTATCCCACGAATGCAAGGATTCTTCAATATACACAAATCAATCAATGTGATAAACCATGTTAACAAAATGAGGGAGAAAAACCATATGATCATCTCAACAGATGCAGAAAAAGCTTTTGAAAAACTTCAACACCCATTTATGATAAAAACCCTCCAGAAAGTAGGCATACAGGGAACTTACCTCAACATAATAAAGGCCATATATGTCAAACCCACAGCCAACATTGTTCTCAATGGTGAAAAGTTGAAACCATTTCCACAAAGATCAGGAACAAGACAAGGTTGCCCACTCTCACCACTATTACTCAACATAGTTTTGGAAGTTTTGGCCACAGCAATCAGAAAAGAAAAAGAAATAAAAGGAATCCAAATAAGAAAAGAAGTAAAGCTGTCACTGACTGCAGATGACATGATACTATACATTGAGAATCCTAAAGATGCCACCAGAAAACTACTAGAGCTAATCAATGAATTTGGTAAAATAGCAGGATACAAAATTAATGCACAGAAATCTCTTGCATTCCTATACACTAACGATGAAAAATGTGAAAGAGAAATTAAGGAAACACTCTCATTTACCATTGAACAAAAAGAAAAAATACCTAGGAATAAACCTACCTAAGGAGACAAAAGACCTGTATGCAGAAAATTATAAGACACTGATGAAAGAAATTAAAGGTGATACAAATAGATGGAGAGATATACCATGTTCTTCGATTGGAAGAATCAACATTGTGAAAATGATCCTACTACCCAAAGCAATCTACAGATTCAATGCAATCCCTATCAAACTACCACTGGCATTTTTCACAGAACTAGAACAAAAAATTTCACAATTTGTATGGAAACACAAAAGACCCTGAATAGCCAAAGCAATCTTGAGAAAGAAAAATGGAGCTGGAGGAATCAGGCTCCCTGACTTCAGACTATACTACAAAGCTACAGTCATCAGGACAGTATGGTACTGACACAAAAACAGAAATATAGATCAATGGAACAGGATAGAAAGCCCAGAGATAAACCCACTCACATATGGTCAACTTACCTTTGATAAAGGAGGCAAGAATAAACAATGGAGAAAAGACAGCCTCTTCAATAAGTGGTGCTGGGAAAACTGGACAGCTACATGTAAAAGAATGAAGTTAGAACACTCTCTAACACCATACACAAAAACAAACTCAAAATGGATTAAAGACCTAAATGTAAGGCCAGACACTATCAAACTCTTAGAGGAAAACATAGGCAGAACACTCTATGACATAAATCACAGCAAGATCCTTTTTGACCCACCTCCTAGAGAAATGGAAATAAAAACAAAAATAAACAAATGGTACCTAATGAAACTTAAAAGCTTTTTCACAGCAAAGGGAAACATACACAAGACAAAGAGACAAGCCTCAGAATGGGAGAAAATATTTGAAAATGAAGCAACTGAGAAAGGATTAATCTCCAAAATTTACAAGCAGCTCATGCAGCTCAATATCAAAAAAACAAACAACCCAAACCAAAATTGGGCAGAAGACCTAAATAGAGATTTCTCTGAAGAAGATATACAGATTGCCGACAAACACATGAAAAGATGCTCAACATCACTAATCATTTGAGAAATGCAATGAGGTATCACCTCACACAGGTCAGAATGGCCATCATCAAAAAATCTACAAACAATAAATGCTGGAGAGGGTGTAGAGAAAAGGGAACCCTCTTGCAGTGTTGGTGGGAATGTAAATTGATACAGCCACTATGGAGAACAGTATGGAGGTTCCTTAAAAAACTAAAAATAGAACTACCATACGACCCAGCAATCCCACTACTGGGAATATACCCTAAGAAAACCATAATTTTAAAAGAGTCATGTACCACAATGTTCATTGCAGCACTATTTACAATAGCCAGGACATGGAAGCAACCTAAGTGTCCATCGACAGATGAATGGATAAAGAAGATGTGGCACATATATACCATGGAACATTACTCAGCCATAAAAAGAAACGAAATTGAGTTATTTATAGTGAGGTGGATGGACCTAGAGACTGTCATACAGAGTGAAGTAAGTCAGAAAGAGAAGAACAAATACTGTATGCTTACACATATATATGGAATCAAAAAAAAAAAAAAAAAAGGTTCTGAGGAACCTAGGGGCAGGACAAGAATAAAGACGCAGATGTAGAGAATGGACTTGAGGACACGGGGAGGGGGAAGGGTAAGCTGGGACAAAGTGAGAGAGTGGCTGGACATATATACACTACCAGTGTAAAATAGATAGCTAGTGGGAAGCAGCCACATAGCACAGGGAGATCAGCTCAGTGCTTTGTGACCACCTAGAGGGGTGGAATAGGGAGGGTGGGAGGGAGACGCAAGAGGGAGGAGATATGGGGATATATGTATATGTATAGCTGATTCACTTTGTTATACAGCAGAAACCAACAGACCATTGTAAAGCAATTATATTCCAATAAAGATGTTAAGGAAAACAAAAAAGCCAGAGATAACAACAGGTATCATGAGTTATGAATATTAGAATATACACATTCCAATTGGAATAATTACTGTTTTAAGCACTGATACGGATCTTGAGGTGAAATTAATGGGTCCTCATAAACTTTCAGAATTGGACGTTTGTATGGACATACTTTCTGGCAGTATGCTAGTAAATGTTTAACAATTGGCTCTCCTGAAGAAAAGAAAAAAAGCTCTAATTTGTAGTATTTGCTGTTTTCCATGATATAAATGCTCCCACTGTGGCTGATTTCAAGATATCAACCTGACATCAACAAACCGGAAGTTGGGAAGAAATGCAGACAACCAGCACTCACGAGCTGCTATAAGCTGCTCCAGCCACTATCCTTTTCTAAAAATGTACATGAAAAGTGTTTACAATGTGCCTACCATCTGACTCAGAAAGTCTACTCTTAGGAATGTATTCTCAAAAATAGTAAAAGAAATGTGAAGAGATGTATATGCAGGAATATTTGCACAAGGTTGTTTATAATATCAAAAATTTGAAGGAACTCATTGCTCATAGATAGATCATTGATTACACACCTATAAAGTAAAATAATGTCATCAAAATAACATTGACAGATATATAAGCATATATACATACATATGACTTTGGGAGACATGAACATTATGTTGTGACAAGGAAAAAATTACGTAAGGAATATAGTAAAAATAATGATCCTATTTTTGTTTTTTTTTTTAAAGAGTGGTTGGCAAAAACTGTCATCTACTCGTATCCATTTTCTCTTTCCTTCTTAGTTAATACTATCTCTGATGGCTAATTGGGCAAAGGGCCACTTGGAATAAAGAAACCATTTTCCTACCTCCCTTGTAGTTAATGTGACTAAGCTCTGGCCAATAGGATATGTAAAGTACCCTTAAAGGGAGTGGGTGCGCTTTCTTCACTCCTTCCCCATTGCTGCAGGCTGGAATAGATATGATGGTTGGAGATCAGGTAGCCTTTATAGACTGTCAGGTGGAAACCTGCATACAGAATAAGGAAACAACAAAATCAAGGAATCCTGGGTCCCTGGACAGCTTAGAGTTAGTTTATGAGTCAAACCTAATAATATGTGATATATATGCATATTTTTGCACTGAATAAATCTAGAACGATGTACAACTGAGTTGACAGTAGCTTTGTGATTTTATTTATTGTCTTTTTTTATTAAATATTTAATATAGGGTTTAACATATTGGTCTATAAAGACTTTGCTTTCTCTAGGCGATTTTCCTAAAACCATGAAGTACAGTATTTTATTTATTTATTTATTTTTAAATATTTATTTATTTTCTTATTAGTCATCCATTTTATACACATCAGTGTATACATGTCAATCCCAATCTCCCAATTCATCACACCACCACCACCCCTCCCCCGCCACTTCCCCCCTTGGTGTCCATACATTTGTTCTCTACATCTGTGTCTCAATTTCTGCTCTGCAAACCAGTTCATCTGTACCATTTTCTAGGTTCCTCATGTATACATTAATATACGATATTTGTTTTTCTCTTTCTGACTTACTTCACTCGGTATAACAGTCTCTAGATCCACCCACGTCTCTACAAAAGACCCAATTTCGTTCCTTTTTATGGCTGGGTAATATTCCATTGTATATATATGCCATATCTTCTTTATCCATTTGTCTGTCGATGGGCATTTAGGTTGCTTCCATGACCTGGTTATTGTAAATAGTGCTGCAATGAACATTGGGGTGCATGTGTCTTTTTCACTTATGGTTTTCTCTGGGTATATGCCCAGTAGTGGGATTGCTAAATCATATGGTAATTCTATTTTTGGTTCTTTAAGGAACCTCCATACTGTTCTCCATAGTGGCTGTATCAATTTACATTCCCACCAACAGTGCAAGACTGTTCCCTTTCCTCCACACCCTCTCCAGCATTTGTTGTTCATAGACTTTCTGATGATGTCCATTCTAACTGGTGTGAAGTGATACCTCATTGTAGTTTTGATTTGCATTTCTCTAATAATTAGTGATGCTGAGCAGCTTTTCATGTGCTTCTTGGCCACCTGTAGGTCTTCTAAGGAGAAATGTCTATTTAGGTATTCTGCCCATTTTTGGATTGGGTTGTTTGTTTTTTAAAATTGAGCTGCATGAGCTGTTTATATATTTTGCAGATTAATTCTTCGTCCGAGGATCCATTTGCAAATATTTTCTCCCATTCTGAGTGTTGTCTTTTCGTCTTGTTTATGGTTTCCTCTGCTGTGCAAAAGCTTTTAAGTTTCATTAGGTCCCAATCGTTTATTTTTGTTTTTATTTCCATTACTCTAGGAGGTGGATCAAAAAAGATCTTGCTGTGATTTATGTCAAAGAGTGTTCTTCCTAAGTTTTCCTCTAAGAGTTTTATAGTGCCTGGTCTTACATTTAGGTCTCTAACCATTTTGAGTTTATTTTTGTGTATGGTGTTAGGGAGTGTTCTAATTTCATTCTTTTACATGTAGTTGTCCAGTTTTCTCAGCACGACTTATTGAAGAGACTGTCTTTTCTCCATTGTATATCCTTGCCTCCTTTGTCATAGATTAGTGGACCATAGGTGTGTGGGTTTATCTCTGGGCTTTCTATCCTGTTCCATT
This sequence comes from Balaenoptera ricei, assembly GCF_028023285.1. Classification (NCBI taxonomy): domain Eukaryota; kingdom Metazoa; phylum Chordata; class Mammalia; order Artiodactyla; family Balaenopteridae; genus Balaenoptera; species Balaenoptera ricei. The sequence continues at coordinate 79,791,705 of NC_082644.1, forward strand.
GATCTATATTTCTGTTTTTGTGCCAGTACCATATTGTCTTGATTACTGTAGCTTTGTAGTATAGTCTGAAGTCAGGGAGTCTGATTCCTCCAGCTCCGTTTTTTTTCCCTCAAGACTGCTTTGGCTATTAAGGCTCTTTTGTGTCTCCATACAAATTTTAAGATTTTTTGTTCTAGTTCTGTAAAAAATGCCATTGGTAATTTGATAGGGATTGCATTGAATCTGTAGACTGCTTTGGGTAGTATACTCATTTTCACAATATTGATTCTTCCAATCTAAGAACATGGTATATCTCTCCATCTGTTAGTATCATCTTTAATTTCTTTCATCAGTGTCTTATAGTTTTCTGCACACAGGTCTTTTGTCTCCCTAGGTAGCTTTATTCCTAGGTATTTTACTGTTTTTGTTGCAAAGGTAAAAGGGAGTGTTTCCTTAATTTCTCTTTCAGATTTTTCATCATTAGTGTATATGAATGAAAGAGATTTCTGTGCATTAATTTTGTATCCTGCAACTTTACCAAATTCATTGATTAGCTCTAGTAGTTTTCTGGTGGCATCTTTAGGATTCTCTATTTATAGTATCATGTCATCTGCAAACAGTGACAGTTTTACTTCTTCTTTTCCAATTTGTATTCCTTTTATTTCTTTTTCTTCTCTGATTGCCATGGCTCGGACTTCCAAAACTATGTTGAATCATAGTGGTTAGAGTGGACATCCTTGTCTTGTTCCTGATCTTAGAGGAAATGCTTTCAGTTTTTCACCATTGAGAACGATGTTTGCTGTGGGTTTGTCATATATGGCCTTTATTATGTTGAAGTAGGCTCCCTCTACGCCCACTTTCTGGAGAGTTTTCATCATAAATGGGTGTTGAATTTTGTCAAAAGCTTTTTCTCCATCTATTGAGATGATCATATGGTTTTTATTTTTCAGTTTGTTAATATGGTGTATCACATTGACTGATTTGTCTATATTGAAGAATCCTTGCATCCCTGGGGTAAATCCCACTTGATTATGGTGTATGATCCTTTTAATGTGTTGTTGGATGCTGTTTGCTAGTATTTTGTTGAGGATTTTTGCATCTATATTCATCAGTGATATTGGTCTGTAATTTTCTTTTTTTGTAGTATCTTTGTCTGCTTTTGGTATCAGGGTGATGGTGGCCTCATAGAATGAGTTTTGGACTGTTCCTTCCCCTGCAGTTTTTTGGAAGAGTTTGAGAAGGATGGGTGTTAGCTCTTCTCTAACTGTTTGACAGAATTCACCTGTGAAGCCATCTGGTCCTGGACTTTTGTTTGTTGGAAGATTTCTAATCACAGTTTCAATTTCATTGCTTGTGATTGGTCTGTTCATATTTTCTATTTCTTCCTGGTTCAGCCTTGGAAGGTTATACCTTTCTAAGAATTTCTCCATTTCTTCCAGGTTGTCTATTTTATTGGCATAGAGTTGCTTGTAGTAGTCTCTTAGGATGCTTTGTATTTCTGCAGTGTCTGTTGTAACTTCTCCCTTTTCATTTCTAGTTTTATTGATTTGAGTCCTCTCCCTCTTTTTCTTGATGAGTCTGGCTAATGGTTTATCAATTTTGTTTATCTTCTCAAAGAACCAGCTTTTAGTTTTATTGATATTTGCGATCATTTCCTTCATTTATTTCTGCTCTGATCTTTATGATTTCTTTCCTTCTGCTAACTTTGGGTTTTGTTTGTTCTTATTTCTCTAGTTCCTTTAGGTGTAAGGTTAGATTGTTTATTTGAGATTTTTCTTGTTTCTTTAGGTAGGCTTGTATAGCTATAAACTTCCCTCTTAGAACTGCTTTTGCTGCATCCCATAGGTTTTGGATCGTCATGTTTTCATTGCCATTTGTCTCTAGGTTTTTTTTTTTTTTGATTTCCTCTTTGATTTCTTCAGTGATCTCTTGGTTATTTAGTAAGGTATTGTTTAGCCTCCATGTGTTTGTGTTTTTTACGTTTTTGTCCCTGTAATTCATTTCTAATCTCATAGCATTGTGGTCAGAAAAGATGTTTGATATGATTTCAATTTTCTTAAATTTACTGAGGCTTGATTTGTGACCCAAGATGTGATCTATCCTGGAGAATGTTCCGTGCGCCCTTGAGAAGAAAGTGTAATCTGCTGTTTTTGGATGGAATGTCCTATAAATATCAATTAAATCTATCTGTCTATTGTGTCATTTAAAGCTTGTGTTTCCTTATTAATTTTCTGTTTGGATGATCTGTCCATTGGTGTAAGTGAGGTGTTAAATTCCCCCAGTATTATTCTGTTACTGTTGATTTCATCTTTTAGAGCTGTTAGCAGTTGCCTTATGTATTGAGGTGCTCCTATGTTGGGTGCATATATATTTATAATTGTTATATCTTCTTCTTGGATTGATCCCTTGATCATTACGTAGTGTCCTTCCTTGTCTCTTGTAACATTCTTTATTTTAAAGTCTATTTTATCTGATATGAGTATAGCTACTCCAGCTTTCTTTTGATTTCCATTTGCATGGAATATCTTTTTCCATCCCCTCACTTTCAGTCTGTATGTGTCCCTAGGTCTAAAGTGGGTCTCTTGTAGACAGCATATATATGGGTCTTGTTTTTGTATCCATTCAGCAAGCCTGTGTCTTTTGGTTGGAGCATTTAATCCATTCACGTTTAAGGTAATTATCGATATGTATGTTCCTATGACCATTTTCTTAATTGTTTTGGGTTTATTTTTGTAGGTCCTTTTCTTCTCTTGTGTTTCCCACTTAGAGAAGTTCCTTTAGCATTTGTTGTAGAGCTGGTTTGGTGGTGCTGAATTCTCTTAGCTTTTGCTTGTCTGTAAAGCTTTTGATTTCTCCATCAAATCTAAATGAGATCCTTGCCGGGTAGGGTAGAGTAATCTTGGTTGTAGGTTCTTCCCTTTCATCACTTTAAGTATATCATGCCACTCCCTTCTGGCTTGTAGAGTTTCTGCTGAGAAATCAGCTGTTTACCTTATGGGAGTTCCCTTGTATGTTATTTGTCGTTTTTCCCTTGCTGTTTTCAATAATTTTTCTTTGTCTTTAATTTTTTCTAGTTTGATTACTATGTGTCTTGGTGTGTTTCTCCTTGGGTTTATCCTGCCTGGGACTCTGTGCTTCCTGGACTTGGGTGGCTGTTTCCTTTCCCATGTTAGGGAAGTTTTCGACTATAATCTCTTCAGATATTTTCTCAGGTCCTTTCTCTCTCTCTTCTCCTTCTGGGACCCTATAATGCAAATGTTGTTGCGTTTAATGTTGTTCCAGAGGTCTCTTAGGCTGTCTTCATTTCTTTTCATTCTTTTTTCTTTATTTTGTTCTGCAGCAGTGAATTCTACCATTCTGTCTTCCAGGTCACTTATCCGTTCTTCTGCCTCAGTTATTCTGCTATTGATTCCTTCTAGTGTATTTTTCATTTCAGTTATTGTATGTTCATCTCTGTTTGTTTGTTCTCTAATTCTTCTAGATCTTTGTTAAACATTTCTTGCATTTTCTCGATCTTTGCCTCCATTGTTTTTCCGAGGTCCTGGATCACCTTCATTATCATTATTCTAAATTCTTTTTCTGGAAGATTGCCTATCTCCATTTCATTTAGTTGTTTTTCTGGGGTTTTATCTTGTTCCTTCATCTGGTACATAGCTCTCTGCGTTTTCATCTTGTCTATCTTTATGTGAATGTGGTTTTTGTTCCACAGGCTGCAGGATTGTAGTTCTTCTTGCTTCTGCTGTCTGCCCTCTGGTGGATGAGGCTATCTAGGAGGCTTGTGGAAGTTCCCTGATGGGAGGGACTGGTGGAGGGTAGAGCTGGCTGTTGCTCTGGTGGGCAGAGCTCAGTAAAACTTTAATCTGCTTGTCTGCTGATGGGTGGAGCTGGGTTCCCTCCCTGTTGGTTGTTTGGCGTGAGGCAAACCAACACTGGAGCCTACCTGGGCTCTTTGGTGGGGCTAATGGTGGACTCTGGGAGGGCTCACACCAAGGAGTATTTCCCAGAACTTCTGCTGCCAGTGTCCTTGTCCCTTGGTGAGCCACAGCTGCCCCCTGCCTCTGCAGGAGACCCTCCAACACTAGCAGGTAGGTCTGGTTCAGTCTCCTATGGGGTCACTGCTCCTTCCCCTGGGTCTTGATGCGCACACTACTTTGTGTGTGCCCTCTTAGAGTGGAGTCTCTGTTTCCCCCAGTCCTGCTGAAGTCCTGCAATCAAATGCTGCTAGCCCTCAAAGTCTGATTCTCTAGGAATTCCTCCTCCTGTTGCCAGGCCTCTAGGTTGGGAAGCCTGATGTGGGGCTCAGAACCTTCACTCCAGTGGGTGGACTTCTGTGGTATAAGTGTTCTCCAGTTTGTGAGTCACCCACCCAGCAGTTATTGGATTTGATTTTGTTATGATAGCATCCCTCATACCATCTCATTGTGCCTTCTCCTTTGTCTTTGCATGTGGGGTATCTTTTTTGGTGAGTTCCAGTGTCTCCCTGTCAATGATTGTTCAGCAGTTAGTTGTGATTCCGATGTTCTCGAAAGAGGGAGTGAGAGCATGTCCTTCTATTTCGCCATCTTGAACCAATCTCCTATTTATTGTCTTTTTATTCACCTATATTTTCTAATCTATATCCTTTTACAAAATATATACATCACTAGTGTAGTTGGTACAAGATACAGGAAGGGAGAGTATTTGCAGTTAAGAATTTTGATAACAGAATCTCATTGAAGACATAAATACAAAGGGCATTATACAAAGGGCAGAAAAATTAGCGTTTCAAGTGCTTTACTGCATCAAAATCATTCCCTCCTCTCAAAGAAGAAGGCGAAGGGTGAATAGTAAAAAGCGTAGTTCTCAGTTTAAACGTTGGCCATATTTTTATTCTTACCAATGAATGTTTTTCCTCAAAGTCATTGTAAACTTAAAACAATGACTTTTTGTTGTTAAGATGTCATCATGCAAGTAGGACCAGTGTATGTGGAAAGCACTTTATTCACTTCTGGAAGAAGCAGATTTCCTGGGTAGATGTTGTACATGAGAACTTGTAACTGACTACTTAAAGATGATGGAATTAACAGTCCCCTATCAGTAAACCAAGACCATGCAGTAAACCTGTTAACCCCATTCAACACTATTGACAATGAGTACTTAAGGAGAACCTCTAGTGACAAAGAAAGAAGCAAACCTGTGACTACTGGGATGAGATCATCACTATCAGCCTCTAGATTCTCCAGTTATGAAATTCTGAGGGCGCCAGAGCCTCCAGAATTCACAGTATCACTTGAATCACATGCATTCTTAGAGCCAAATATTTCTGAGATTAACTACTAGCTCTGCCACATACCAGCTGGGCTAGTTTTTTGTCGTTGTTAATTTTTTTAATTAATAGATTTGATTTCTTAGAGCAATTTAGGTTTACAGAAAAATTGAACAGAAAACACAAAGAGTTCTCATATACTCCCTTCCCAGTCCCAGAGTGTCCCATATTATTAACATTTTGCATTAGTCTGGTATATTTGTTACAGTTGATGAACCAATACTGATAAATTATCATTAATGAATTTATAATTTACATAGAGTTCACTCTTAGTGTTGTACAATTCTATGAGTTTTTTCACATGCTTCATGACATGTATCGACCATTATAGTATCATACAGAATAGTTTCACTGCCCTAAAAATTCTCTGTGCTCTGCCTATTCATCCATTCCTTCCTCTAACCCCAGGCTACTACTGATCTTTTCACTGTCTCCATAATTTTGTCTTTCCCAGAATGTCATATAGTTGGAATCATATAGTATATAGCTTTTTCAGACTGGTTCCTTTCACTTAGTAATATGCACTTAAGATTCCTCCATGTCTTTTCATGGTTTGATAGCTCATTTCTTTTTATAACTGAATGGTGGGCTAGTTCCTGAAATTCTTTGAATATCATTTTCTCATATGTAATAGGAATAATAGTGCCCACTTTGAAGGGTTGTTGTGAATGTTCTATGAGATGATGTACATAAAGTTCCTGGCAGATAGCAGATATTCAATAAACATCGTTTTCTTCCCTCACTAATTTGGATAAGGACAATGTGGCAGGCTGAATAATGTCTCCCCAAAAGATGTTGACATCCTAGTTCCTGTGAATAAGTTACCTTACATAGAAAAAGGGATTTTGCAGGTGTGATTAAGACTCTTGAGATAGATTATCCTGGACTATCTGGTGGGCCCAATGTAATCACAAGAGTCCTTAGGAGAAGGATACATGCAGGTTAGAGACCAAGACGGTGATGAGGAAAGCAGATAGGGTGATAAGGCATGAGCCAAGAAGTGTGGGCAGCCAGAAGCTGGGAAAGGCAAGGAATGTATGGATTCTCCCTAAAGCCTCCAGAAGGAACACAGCTCTACTGATGTCTGATCTTAGCCCTCTAAAACCCATATCAGACTTCTGACTTCCAGAATTGTAAGATAATAAATGTGCGTTGTTTGGCTGTAATTTGTTACAGCAGCAATAGGAAATGAACACAGGTGATGAGCCTCAATATTCTCTTTCACTTGCTTCTAGTATGTCTCCCTACACAGAGGCTAGAAACCTAAATCCTACATTTCCCAGAATTTCTTGCAGCTGGGGTTCTGATCGCATACTTAACCCAACGAGAAGCACTTGTGCACGTTTTGGAACACGAAAGTGAGGCTTTCGGCTGCTTTGGGCTGAATTTCAGTGGAAGACAAGGTTGTGGAGATGTGCATCTACAGCAGCACTCGGCTGGGAGCTCTCAACTCCCAGCTTCCTGGGAATCAACACCAGAGGAGGCAACGGCAGATTTCTCATCCAGCTTCAGCCTACTGATTCCCCACCTTCATGGAAGAAGTAGTTGCTCCCCTGGCTGCTAAGTTCTGCTATGTCCTGACAGTCATTCCCAAAGGCCCATCTAGACCCCACTCCACAGCCTTTCCATTGATTTCCTAAGCAGCTAATGCTCTCTATTAAAGCTCATTCTGCTTAAAAGAACTAGAAATGTTTCTCCTTTGCTACAATTGAACTCTGGTTGATACAACATCTATTCTCACCATCCCAGCAGAGGCAGAATTTCTCACCTGGGAGGGCCGGATGTTCTGAGATCATGTACAACAGCCAGCAGGCAGCTCTACCTTGGTCTCAGAACCAACCAACTTTTCCCTCCTATGGCTGCGTTACGTCCTTAACTCCCCTTTCTTTAACCAGACCTTCTCAATTATGATTTTTCCTCTTAAATTGGATCAATAATTTCATAATTTTGGAGGGTCTGGGAAGTAAGGATTGCTTTAAAAAATTTAAAGACATTGTATAAGGTAATGTCTCTCAGCCTTATGAAAAGAATTTTAAAATTACCCACACTGAAGGCGAAATATGTGATTGGTATTACTGCTCTCATAAGAGAGATGGATTTTTTTTTAAGTTAGAAAAGCTTTCAGCAATTTACTTATATTGATTTAGATGCTTGATTTTGAAAGATACTCCTTTTTTATATGACTCTTCGACCATGTGAATGCTTCTGAAAATGGGTGTCACCCACAACTGTCAACATAGGATTCCAGATTTCCCAGAAATCATTTTGAATTTTTAAAAAAATTTAACCCCCCCCCAAAAAAATTTAACATATATATCTCATACTAAAGAAAACATGGCGTGCTATAACTTCCAACTATGCTACAGGAGAATAAGTGCTGGGGAAATCACAGTCACTGGAATTAACAAATTAGTTAAACTAAGTTCCATAAAACTTCCGCTATCTTTCTAGGGCTCCATCCTGGTCTGGTGTCCTCACTAGTGTTCTACTCCTTTGTTTTTGAAAGGCTTAGAACAGGACTCAATGAAATTTTTCTAAACAGAGCCAACTAGCAAATGTTTCGGGCTTTGTGACTCATATGGTTTCTGTCCCAACTATTCAATCCCACCCTTGTAGCACAAAAGCACTCAATGCATAACAAATGAGCGTGGCTGTGTTCCAATAAAACTTTTTGTGGACACTTAAATTTGAATTTTTATAAGATTCCCATGTCTGGCTTTTTATTTTAAAATGTAACACCATTCTTAAAGGCTCTCGGGCTGTACAAAAGCAGGCAGCAGGTCAGATTTGGCCCACAGGATGTGGTTTGCCAACCTCTCCTGGAAACCTGGCCATGCCCACTCCAAAATACCCTAAAATTCTCGCCAGGCTAAAGTCCTGGTGACACAGCCTTGATGGAGATGTTGCCTCCAAAAATCCATCGTTTCCTGGGAGAGGAGGAATGATTTTACTTTTGTCTTCTCTACCTAGTTCTCAATCCTTCATAGTTTAGCTGCCACCTATCATTCCAGGTCCATCTCTTCCTCCTTCTACCCCCCAAACCAGCTTCCACATGCCGCATAATCTGCCTCTAGTCACACCTGACTACCTGCCTTTCCCAGTAAGTCAGGTAGCTGTAAACCTCCATGACTTTGTTCACGCTCTTCCCTCCAACTAGAACGACCTGGTCCACATCTCTATCTCATAGATTTTTTGTTGTTGTTCCTCAAGACCCTGTTCAATGTCACTTTTACTTTCCCCAGAAAAGTGAGGTGAGGACAATGACTGTCACATGGTCAACACACATAGAGTTGGGTGAATGAATGCACAGACCCAGGTGGGGTATGCTGGCTGGTGGAAAGGGGGCTTCAGAGAGTCATGGCATAGGATAAGGTGCTCCGTCTGCAAAGTGATGATGACAGAAATGGGGGCATGAGAAGGGGGTACTGATGACAAAGAGTTTGCTTCTCAATATTTCCAAAGCCTACTTTGTCCAAAGAAATAAGAGTAGTTTGGCTCAACAGGAAGAATGGATGCCAAATGCTGACGCTCCAGGGCGTGTGCTGCTGCTGGCCGCTCTCCGCAGCTCAGACTCACCCTTGCCCTGGTACGTGCTTATCAGGGTCACCACTGGGATTTCATGGAACTCTTACAGAGCTGGCCTTTACCATTTTTAATAGACATCCCACTTCCCTTTTTTTCCTTTTTTTTAAGAAAGCTAAAATAAACTTTGAGTCTCTAAAGAATTTGTTCATAATCAATGACTCTCAAGAAGGTGAAAGAAACAGAAAGATTAATTTTTAGGATGGAGAGTGGAAGGGCAAATTTCAGATAAATGAAGGTGTTGTCATCTTTTTAAATTTCATAAAGATAAAATAGCAACTTGATGTAATTGCAAAAAAGAGTCACAGGCCTTTTATGTCACCATGAGCCATCTTTATCTGACCACTTGGATAATTAGAAAGTAAAATTCTATAATCTTTAGGTTTTAAGTGGGCTAGAGCGTTTCAGATTCTAACACCATACAAATATCAGCTTTTTATTTTTAACCAAATTTTACCAACCTTTTCTAAAAATGAAGACTGAACAGATCCTAGACTTGCTTACAATGGTCCAATCCTGCTCTCTTTATCTCAACTTTACCTATATTTTCTGCACAAAACACCTGCTGAGCTATACCAGCTTCTAGTTTCTTGCATTTTCTGTTATGAGTTCCTGAAGTTTATTATCCTGAAGATTATTATAAGATAATGAAACATTTGCAGAAAATGTTGCATATATTTTCTCCTTTGATAGCATTGTAGTTTGCACTCATAAAGATTTTCAGCCAAGAAATTCTAATGTAAATCTAACAGTTTGGCCATTAATGATCATCAGTGTCACATCTAAGAAACAATTCTGGTTGGAGTTATTTATTATAAGCAATCAAAATGTGCCATTATAGTCCTAATTACAATATTTACTCAGATGGCCTTATTTATCCACAAGAAAAAAATAATGCCAGGCAGCTGCTATAACTTCTACACTAGGCATGTGAGAAACATGAAGTCCTTGTACATTGGAATGATGTCCTTAAAGAGAATTACATTTATAAAACACTTTGCTGATAATAATAGTAAAATCTTATCAATGCATTGATTGCACTTTCATATATATGCAGCAGGTTGAATGGATGAGACACAAAGGAACTAAGAGAAGCTTCTGTTCCTGAAAGATGGTAGAATAACATGGATTGCTGCCATAGCCCCACCACCAGGTCAACTCTGGAACAAGTAACTGTGTTGCTCACCACTCTAGTTTCAGCTCTGTTTTATTTGTTTTTGTCTTTTTTTAAATTTAGGACATATTATCATTGAGTTTAGCAATGATTTTAAAGCATACTTGCTCTAATTTATCCATCGTTTGGGTATTTTGTGGTAAGAGGGCATTTCAAAGTAGCTAGTCTTGTGAAACTCACAGAAATAGAAATCTAATAAAATCTGCTTTTAAAACTGGATTCTGTATCAAGATTACTTTCAGCTTTTACAGTGAAGCCTGTGATAAACATGCTTCTTTTCTTGGTTATAACTTTACATTAATTTTTATCTTTTTTATCAGAGTAATGTATGTCCTTTTTTTAAAGTCAAATAGTGAATTTTCTAGACATAGACAGGCAGATCAGAGAGACAGACAGACATTCCAGGAAATCTTTAAATCCCAGAATTAACAACTGAAGCCATGTCATCCTCCTTCCATGCCCCCAGGGAGCCTATGTTCCCATCCAGGACCTGCCAGGATGCAGCAAGGATGCCAGGATCCTCAGGGCACCATCTCCATCATTGGGGACTTGTGCTTCATTGTCAACCAGAAATCCCTCCTCCAGTTCCTCTAGAGAAGACAATTTTGCTCAAAGAAATATTTCCATACAGTTTAGGCAATTCTATTAATTCTCACAGGAGCACATCCTCTGAAGAGAATGAGCTACGCTTTTTATAATCAGTGATAGTTAACCTTCATACATACATTTGCTCCTTGTAATAGCCAAGTGATGTCCTCATTCTGTGTCTTGTTTAGGTTGAGATTTGGGATATTCCAGGAGCTTGGGCCTTAAGAAAGAAGACGGGAGCTTGACAGAGTGGCTGCTTTGGCACACAGTTTTGGCATCTCAAGAGATGGATGTTGAGATGGGCTTTGCATACCCACCACCATCCAGGGTTCCTTTATTTCAGTCTGCTAAGATGACCTAATTTTTGAAATATATAATTACTTTGTAAAACTGTCATTGGGGGGAAAATGAGTAAAACTAGCATACAAACATGCAGGGACTTTTCAAAGTGAGAAAAATCAAGTAAAGACTCAACCCCAGGAACTGGCTCAGCCAGTCTTTCCCTCAGTTCTCTCACTGTCTTAATCTTTATACAGCTGTGGAGAGAGGGCTTATAGAGGCCTAACAGGGCCAGAGTTCTCCACTAAGCTTCCAGAAAGTTCAAGAGACAAGTAGCTTCATAAATTGCCAACATATGTGGAAAACAGTATGGAGGTTCCTTTAAAAACTTAAGATAGAGCTACCATGTGATCTAGCAATCCCATTATTGGACATATATCTGGAGAAAACTCTAATTTGAAAAGATATATGCACCCCTACGTTCATAGCAGCACTATTTACAAGAGCCAAGACATGGAAGCAACCTAAATGTCCATGGACAGATGAATGGATAAAGAAGATGTGGTGTGTACACACACACACACACACAATGGAATACTACTCAGCCATAAAAAGAATGAAATAATTCTATTTTCAGCAACATGGATGGACCTAGAGATTGTCATACTAAGTGAAGTAAGTCAGAGAAAGACAAATATCATATGTTATCACTTATATATGGAATCCAAAATATGATACAAATGAACTTATTTACAAAACAGAAACAGACTCACAGACATAAAAAACAAACTTATGATTACCAAAGGGGAAAGGGGTCAGGGGAGGGATAAATTAGGAGTTTGGGATTAGCAGATACAAACTACTATATATAAAATAGATAAACAAGGTCCTACTGTATAGCCCAGAGAACTATATTCAGTACCTTGTAATAAACTATAATGGAAAAGAATATATATAAAACTGAATCACTTTGCTGTACACCAGAAACTAACACAACATTGTAAATAAACTATACTTCAATTTTTTAAAAACTTGCCAACATAGAAACCAGAAGTTTGGAGTTCAGAAGTCGGGGAGCAATCTCTGACCCTGGATCCCTTAGTGGGGAATAGCAGGTACTAGTTTCCAAGACCCTGATGCTTCATTGATGAAGACTGCTTCATGACTCTTAGCTCAGGATTAATCACAAAGGGCAGCAGTCCACCCCTCCCCTCCCCCTCCTCCAGCCCTGTGAGTGTGCAGGTGGGAAGCTGTCAGGGAGGCAACTCTGGGCCTTGTTCACCTCCTGCCCCAAATAAAGGTGCTCTTTGGTGACCTGCTTCCCCTCTATCTCAACCCCAGTGAGCCTCAAGCATCTGAGCAATATGGTGGGTGAATGTGTGTGCAGTAACCTTGGCCATCTCCTGTTGGGCACTGCAGACCTAAACGAGGTGAGGAGGTAAAGCATCTCCTCTCTCTCCCTTTTCTTCCCCCAACAGGAGGATGCCAGAGGGTAAGGAGGGCAGATGAAAGGTCTTGTCAGAGGTAGAGGAGGAAGGAGGATATTCCATTTTCAAGCTTCAGCAAGAAATCTTTGCCTCTCTCCAAGTGGCACTCAAGTCACTCTCCAGCTGTGGGGTGAAAACTGGACTCAAAGCATGGACATGGAAATTGCATCCTAGCCTGGGCAAGCTCACCCACCCACTCATAACAACAGTTCCAATGCGGCTCAGGCACAGGAACATTTTCCTGAAAACACTTTATTTTGTGAACTCTAGGAATTCTAGGGAGCCAGTATCCAGTGAACAAAGAGCTGAGAGTATATGTCTCGAGTTGGGGGTATTGCTCTGCTGGTCCCTAGGAGGGCCAGTGCAAGGCATAAGAGGGTATGTTGTATTTGTGGCATTAATATGTCTGGGAACAAACTGCAAACTGGTCTATGAGGTCTCCCTGCTGGGTGGGCATCTTCCCAGAGAGGAGGCCCTCCCCAGAGAGTTACTCCATGGTAACTTCTTAGTGATTTCATGCAAGACAAAAGTATCACCTGTCCACCAATAGTGGGGGTGTTCATGGTATAGCCTCAGAGTGCCCGAGGATAAATGAGACAAAAAGTGAGAGGAAGCATGATGGATATTTGGGTGAGAAAGGATGGAAAGGAATAAAAAGGAGAAAGAATAAAGCATCCCGGGAGAAGTGTAAATGGGTTTACCTTTGTGCACAAAACCAACAACTGCATGGATATTGGCAGGTACAGCATTGCTCTGATTTGGGAAGCCATGCTGAATGACAGTGTGTCATTGATCCTGACTATTTGCCCATCGGGGTTGGGTCACCACCTTGTCACCTTAATGCACTTGAAGGAGCCATGACAGATTTCCTCCAGGGACACCTGCAGCATTGAACCACAGCTCGGTCCTGACCCTTCTGCTGAGGATACAGGGGTCCTGGGACTTGCCTAGGAACCTTACTCAGCTCACTGAAATTAGAGTGACCAAAGTCGCCCAATGGTTCCTCATTCTCACCCACATCTATGTCATCTGGAACAAAACTGTTGAAGGACTGAGTAAGGTGCCCATCTGCATAGATTCTGAAGGGGCTGAAGCAAGACTAGAGACTTGGAAGCTTAATTTCTGCTTTTCATAATCTATTCATTAATACTGCATTTCCATCATTGCATTTGATTTTAACTGACTTGAAGTTCAGAGATACTCAGTCATCCATTAGCTAGGGAAGCACTAGAGACTAGAGACTCAGGGGATGAGACTCCCGTGCCAGTGATCCTTTTCATGTATCTAAGCCTCAAGGACTTCTTACCAAAGGAGTTTGTAGCCTGAAAGAGCTTAGAGACTGGCCTTGGGTCACATAGAAAGAATTCTTGGCTCTCATATCTTTGTGTATCTCCACATACAGATAGGGAGTGAAGCAATCAAACTGGATTTCCATGCTCCTGGTAGCTAGTACCAGATCTGTCCCAAGTGGAGAGAGGGGAATGTCCAAGAGAGATGCCCCAGTCTTACTCTGCTTCCAGCACTGTGTTTCCCCTCTCCTTCTTCACATGGGGAAAGCAGAGGGACCAAATAAACAGGAAAGCTAATTGGCTAAGCCACGGTTCCCAACATTTTTGGCACCAGGGACCGGTTTCATGCAAGACAATATTTCCATGGAGGCAGCATGAGCGGGGGTTCAGGCGGTAATGCCAGCAATGGGGAGTGGCAGATGAAGCTTCGCTCACTCGCCCGACGCTCACCTCCTGCTGTGCGGCCCGAGGGTTGGGAACCCCTGCACTAAAGAATGGCACAAAATAAATGCCCTGTGTTCACAATCAAAGCTCACAACATGCTATGAACCAAGGGGCCATCATGCACCTTGTACAGAATTGTGCTTCAGGAGGTTCTGCTGACATTAAACTCAACAGGAATGGAGCTTTCTGGAGTTATACTAAGCCTTACACCTACACCTAATGTCAGGGCTATGAAAACTCATGAATGGCTAGACACCTGTTATCCATCACCATCCAGGCTCTCATTGGGAGGAGTCTTTAGCTGAGCATTTCTGAGAGAAAGGTGATGAGGCTGAGAATAGTGCTTAGTTGAAAGAGGAAGAGCTTTCCAAGGTTATCAGGGGCTCCAGGAGCTCGAGGAAAGGCATATGGAGATGTGCTCAACAAGCATGTGTCCTTCATGGATGTGCCCAAGGATGCAGCAGGATTTCTGATGGGGTGAGCTGGTGTGTTTGCTGGAGGGACTAAACAACAATCATCACAGTTTTGGGGGCTACACCCTTGGCATAGAGGCTGTAGAACCACTCACCTTGTAATGAACCATATGGGTTTACACAAAGAGCTTCCAGTAGCAACAATTATGGGCCAAAGATTAGAAGATCTTTCCTAAGTATTTTATGGAAATGTATGCCTTGCTAAAGAAAAAACATTGCCCATAATACTGCCTGATATGGGGTGTCTTCTCACTCTAGTAAATTGGGTTTTAGAGCCTAATGTAATTCAGTTTTGAAAAGTTAAGCTATGTGATGCTTCTCTCATCTCAGCATTGTTGAACGAATTTATGCTCTTCTATTTATTACATCATTTAATATTTACAACTCTTTGAAGTAATAAGTACTGCTTAACTTCTAAACAGAAGAGTAAATGGAGGCACAGAGAGGTAAATATATATTTAGTGGGCTAGAATAGAAGGAGCCAGGGATGAAGAACCTCCTTTTTACTGTGAGGAGTCATTAAATGCAAATGATAGAAAAGAAAATTCGACTGTTCTAAACAAAAAAAGTGAATGTATTAACTATGTGATTGACAAATCTGGAACTAGGGCTGTATTCAGACCTCAGGGTTGTTCCAGGAGCTCAACTGATATCCTCAGGATTCAGTTTCCCTCTCTCTTGGCTCTATTCTTATGTGCTTTTCTACCAGCAAGTTCAAAGTGAGATTCTCTTAGGTGCAAGTGCAGCTGAAAATGTGTTGCCTGTTTCACAAGAGTCCCTGCAAAAGTCTTATTTTTCCTTGCTGGGTCACATGCCCATCACTGAATCAAACACTGGGTGTGGAATGCTTGTTTTGACTGGGCCAAGTCACATACTCATCCTTGGACTAGGGTGAAGATGTTACCCAAGGACTGGGACTGAAGAATCAAGGTAGTTTCCCTAGAAATGATTTTTGTTTGTTTGATTGGTTTCCACTGTATTGCAAGGAGCTGTACTCTTTCTTGGTTGCCACAAAATTCTTAATTGATTTGAGTTCAAAACAGACATAAAAACATATAAGCAAATCACTCACAATCAGGTTCTCTGCTATCTCTCACTTAGTGGAAAATAAATCTCTATAAAACATTAATCCATTTACAGAAATCATTAAATAGAACATAAAACTAAATTCCCAATCATCGCTGTCACTAATGGGAAATACCTTTTCACCTGCAAACCAAAAAAAATTTTTAACTAAAATTAATAGAGAGGGAGAAAAAATCTAGAGAAATGGAGATTGAACAAAAGTAAATTTGTATTGTTGCTTGAGATTCACCTTTGTAAGGTAAGAAAAGACATACTGGGCTGAAGCTTCCCATGAGGTGCACGTTCCAGGAAATGTAGCCTTGTTGGCTGCATCAGGTGACTCCAGTGCACACCTCAGTGAGCTCCAAAGCTGTTAAAAGATTATTTTTGAAAGGTGTAATCATGATTCTCAAGCAGGTATAAAATGAACACTTGTGAAAGATTTAACTAATTAATTAATGAGGGAACAAGAAAGTATTCTGACTGGTTCAAAGGAGAATTCCAAAGAAATACATGTACCTAGGCAGACAAGGAATGATGAAATGAATTTAGATATGGATGAAAAACGGGTCTGTTCATAGGGCAATAACCAATTGCATTCCACTGGACACAAGTGCTTTAATACCTATGGGCAAGAATCATTTGTATTAGTATCAGTTTGACACAATTTACAGAGCTGTAAAATAGCTCAAAGACCATGAAAATACAAAAATCTGTTGCATTTCTATACAACACTAATAATGAACTATCAGAAAGAGAAATTAAGAAAACAATACCATTTACAATTGCATCAAAAAGAATAAAATACCTAGGAATAAATTTAACCAAGGAGGTGAAAGACCTGTACACTGAAATCTATAAGACAGTGATGAAAGAAATTGAAGAAGACACAAAGAAATGGAAAGGTATTCCATGTTCATGGATTAGAAGAACTCATACTGTTAAACTGTCCACACTACCCAAGGCAATCTACAGAGTCAGTGCAATCCCTATTAAAATTTAAATTGCATTTTTCACAAAAATAGAACAAACAATCCTAAAATTTGTATGGAACCACAAAAGACCCTAAATTGCAAAAACAATCTTGAGAAAGAAGAACAAAGCTGGAGGCATCACACTAGCTGATTTTAAACTATATTGTAAAGTTATAGTAATCCAAACAGTATGGTATTGGCATAAAAAAAGAGATATAGATATAGAGATAGAGATAGAGAGATAGATAGATAGATAGATAGATAGATAGATAGATAGAAAGAAAGAAATAGATATAGATATGGAACAGAATAGAGAGCCCAGAAATAAACTCATGCACTTATGGTCAATTAATTTATGACAAAGGAGCCAAGAATACACAATGGGGAAAGGACAGTCTCTTCAATAAATGGTGCTGAGAAAGCCAGAAAGGCACATGCTAAAGAATGAAACTGGACCATTATTTTACACCATAACAAAAAGCTAACTCAAAATGGATTAAAGACTTGAGTGTAAGACCTGAAATCATGAAACTCCTAGAAGAAAACTAACTCAAAATGGATTAAAGACTTGAATGTAAGACCTGAAATCATGAAACTCCTAGAAGAAAACATAGGTAAGCTCTTTGACATCGGTCTTGGCAATGATTTTTTAAAATCTGACACCAAAAGCAAAAGCACAAAAGCAAAAATAAACAAGTGGAACTACATCAAACTAAAAAGTTTCTGCACAGCAAAGGAAACCATCAACAAATGAAAAGTCAACCTCTGAATGGGAGAAAATATTTGCAAATCATATATTTGATAAGTAATTAATATTCAAAATATATAAATGGGACTTCCCTGGTGGTTAAGACTCTGCACTTCCATTGCAAGGGGCATGGGATTGATCCCTGGTCAGGGAACTAAGATTCCCCCATGCCCCATGGCACGGGCAAAAAAAAAGGAAGAAAGAAATATATATATATATATCTCATACAACTCAATAGCAAAAAGAAAAAAACAAATCCAATCTGATTTAAAAATGGGCAAAGGGTCCGAATACATATTTTCTAAAGAACACATACAGTTCACCAACAGGTACATGAAAAGGTGCTCAACATCACGAATCATCAGGGAAATGCAAATCAAAACCACAATGTGATCTCACCTCACACCTATTAGAATGGCTACTATGAAAAAGACCAGAAATAACAAACGTTAGCAAGGATGTGGGAAAAAAAGGAACCCTCGTGCTCCCCTATGTTCATCGCAGGACTATTTACAATAACGAAGATATGTAAATGACCTAAGTGCACAGCAATGAATGAATGGATAAAGAAGATGTGGTGTATATATGAATGAAATACTACTCAGTCATAAACGAAGATGAAATCTTGCCATTTGCAACAATATGGATGGACCTTGAGGGTATTAGGCCAAGTGAAATAAGTCAGATGGAGAAAGGCAAATACCATACAATTTCATCCATATGTGGAACATAAATAAATAAACCAAACAAACAAACAAAACACTTAGATACTGAGAATAGATTAGTGGTTACCAGAGGGGAAGGGGGTGGGGGGAGGGCAAAATGGGTAAAGAGAGTCAACTGTATCATGACAGATGGAAACGAAACTTTTGCCGATGAGTAGTGTATACAGAAGTCAAAATATAATGTTGTACACATAAAACTTACATAATGTTATAAGCCAATGTTACTGATAACAAATAAATATAAAAATTGTTTAAAAAAGAATAACAGGGAGAGAGAATTGAAATGAAAAAAGAAGTTATTAAAGAAATAGCAAAAGAAAGTCCCCCAACTGAAAGACACATGTCTCTAGACTGAAAAAGTGGAGCCTATTCTACAAATTTCTAACAGGGGAAAACAGGTTACATGACCATCAGCCTTCTCAGAAGCAGCACTAGAATTTAATGGAGAAATGTCTTCAAAATTGTGATACAGAAATAGTTTCAATCTAAAATTTTATACCCAACCAATATATCCTATTTTGGTTATTATAAGACCTAGTTTTTTCACATACAAAAATCTTTAAAATTGGAATGTACCTTGCAATCACTGTCAGCCAGGTGGCAGCAAGACCTGGTTGTGTTCCTTTGATACATTCTGATAAAATTAATACAGGGCCAACATCAAAACATCAAGAGTGAGAGTAAAATAAAGACATTTTCAGACCTAGCCAGATTTGACTTACCTTCAATACACTCTTTCTAGGGCTGCAATAACAAATTACCAAAAACTAGGTGACTCACTACAACAGAAAATTATTCTCAAGGTGTCAACAAGATTGGTTTCTTCTTGAGGGCTCAGAAGGAAAATCTATTCAATGCCTCACTTGTAGACTGAGGCTTTTGCTAATAATTCTTGGCGTTCTCCGTTTGTGGCAGCATAATCTCAATCTCTGCCTTCATTGTCATATGGCATCCTTCTTGTGTATCTGTCTGTGTCTCCTCTCTTCTTACAAGAACACCAGTCATTTTGGATTAGGGGCCACCTTAATGACTTCATCTTAACTTGGCTACATCTGCAAAGACCCTATTTTCAAATCAGGCCACATTCATAGGTATCACTTAGAAACTAAGCATATCTTTTGGGGGAACACAATTCAACCCACTACACTTTCTAAAGGCTTTATGAAAGATATGTTCCAAAAAAGAATCAATGAACCAAAAACAAGGAAGACAAAAGATCTAGGAAATCAGGGATTCCTGGTAATACAAAGTCCCAGGATGACAACTAAAGCATGTGTCCAGGATGACAGCTGGGTGGGAGAACTAAAAAGCAACCAATCTAGTTTACAGGATGGATAGGTCTGAGAAGAAGTAAGGGAAACTCATGGACCACTTGATATACTTAAGCATGTGGGAAAAAAATCTTTTGAGAGACATAAAATATAGGGGAAATGTAAGGATAAGCACACAAAAATATGCAAGTTTTTAGAAGTGGCAATTAACTCTAGGAAAAATAATGTGTTACACAAAAAGGGAGAAATAATAATTTTAAAATACTTGGCTCTGCCATGAATAATATTTACATAATCATAATAATATAAGCACTGAATGTTGATTTAATCCAGAAATTCTTTGGAAGAATGGAGAACGGAAAGGGAGTGACATTTAAGAGGGTGAAATTCTCATCTATCCTAACAGGAAATCAATAGATAATGCCAAAATGAAAATAAATCAAGAAACATCATTATAAGCATAATCTTAAGAATTACATAAATCAGTACAAAACGAAGTAACTAAGATGGTTAAAATGTTTGCCTCTAGAGTGTGACCGGTGAAAGAGATTACCATATGTATTTATAATACCTTTGGTAGTATTTGATTTTTTTCAACTTTTATTAAAAATGCTTTTAAAGGGACTTGCCTGGTAGTCAGTGGTTAAGAATCCGCCTGCCAGTGCAGGGGACACGGGTTCAATCCCTGGTCCGGGAAGATCCCACATGCTGCCGAGCAACTAAGCCCGTGCCCCACAACTACTGAGCCTGCCCTCTAGAGCCCGTGAGCCACAACTACTGAGCCCACGTGCCACAGCTACTGAAGCCCACGCACCTAGAGCCCATGCTCTGCAACAAGAGAAGCCACCACAATGAGAAGCCCACGCACCACATCAAAGAATAGCCCCTGCTCGCTGCAACTAGAGAAAACCAGCACGCAGCAACAAAGACCCAATGCAGCCAAAAATAAATAAATATTTTAAAAATGCTTTTAAAGCATTTTTAAAGGAAAGAATTAATAAGAGGGGAAAATGTGTGCTCTGTGTGAAACCTAGCCCAGCTCCCTCAGAGAATTATTTCTTCCTTCATTGAACCCCAGTAAGACTTTATACGCTGTGCCATGATAGCCCTTCTCACATTGTACAGCCATTTACAGCCATTTAACAATCCCTATGCCCCTCTGTGCTGACTCCTTCTTCCTGTCTCCTCTAGCCCACCACCATTTATGAGTTGCTCCAGTCACAGTAGAAACAATTCATTTGCAGTTTTGCCTCCTCCACTCTTGACTGTGAGATTCTGGAATTTCTTATTCATGTCTTTCTCAGTGGCTAGTTCAAACCACAAAACATAGTAGGTGCTCAGTGAATGTTTATTGAATAAATAAATCAGATAAAATATTGAATGAATAAATGAATCTCTGTTTCTGAGAATCTCAATAGAGCCTACAAATGTATTTTCCATCCATTAAATATTCATAGAGAAGACAGCAAGTTTCCCGTAAGAACTGTCATCTGTTCTTTGGGAAAAGTTTTAGTTGTCTTATTGCAATGTAAAAAAACAACATTGTTAAATGTAAGGTGCCTGAGAACTCCACATACCCATCAGCGTCAAAAATGTGAGATGTTTAAGAGGTGCAGGCTCCCAAACTCATTATGACTGAAAATCAGCTTTAAACGGTACACCAACTATATGTAACAGTAATTGTTACAAGACCCCCTTCAAGTGGTGAGACCACCTTATCAGAGAGGCATCTCCTGAGTACCCTCATTAAAACTGTCACCCTCACCCCCCCTCATCACCACTACTGGAACTCCCTGTCCCTTCCACCTCTACTTTTCCCTCTAGTATTTTCCTACAACCAGGGAAGCTCACCTGAGCTTTGGTGTCCAGAGTCTTTATTAGGGCACCATGGTCAACACAAAAACTTTCTGGGATGATGGGCATATTCTGTCTTGACACAGGTAATGGCTACATGAGTGTATATACACTTGTCAAAAACCTTGAGCTGGACACTTAAAAATTTGTGCATTCTACTGTATATAGATTACACTTCAGTAAAGTTCTCTTAGCATTAAAAAATTAAAGAATGCAAATGATAAAATTTGTGCAATTTTCTGTGTTATATGATGCAATAAAACATTTTTTAAAAAGATGCTCACACTACTGTATTTAAAATAGATAACCAACAAGGTCCTACCGTATAGCACAGAGAACTCTGCTCAATATTCTGTAATAACCTAAATGGGAAAATAATTTGAAAAAGAATAGATATGTGTATATGTTTAACTGAACCACTTTGTTGTACACCTGAAACTAACACAACATTGTAAATCAACTATAGTCCAATATAAAATAAAAATTAAATAAAAAAGGATGCTCCTCATGAATCTCCAACTACGAGTAGCTATTGTGGACTGAATTCTTGTGTTCCCTCAAAATTCATATGTTGAACTCCTAACCCCACTGTGGATGTATTTGGAGATGGGGCCTATAAGGAAGTAATTAAGGTTAAATGAGGCCTTAAGGGTGGGGTCCTGGTCTAATAGGATTAGTGTCTTTATAAGAGACACCAGAAAGCTCTCTCTCTCTCTACACAAAGACAAGATCACGTGAGCACACAGTAAGAAGAAAGTGGTCTGCAAGCCAAGAGAAGAGTCCTCAAAATGAAACCCACATTGCCAGTACCTTGATCTTGGATTTCCCAGCCCCCAGAACCATGAGAAATAAATTTCTGTTGTTTAAGACATTCAGTCTGTGGTATCTTGGTATGGCAGCCTGAGCAGACTAATGCAGTAGTGTAATTACAACAGCCCCAGCTACTGCATCCTGAGATCCATCAATCACCATGTTGGAGCTGAGGTCACTCTTCCCACCAGCCACTCTGCACCAATCATTGAACGTGACAGGAATACAAAGGCAGGCCTGTTCCTGGGAGAGGTAGAACTCCTTTGGTGGGGCACTTTGGCTCTAGACTCCCCATCAGGCTTACCTAAATTTCTTAGAATGCACCACAGTCTCAGACTTTTCCTTCCCTCTCTTCTCCACAGCAATCACACCTGCACTGCAGTCTGATAGCATTCCTAACCTCCTCCAGCTCCTTCCTCATTTTCCCTCATAGATGTTTTCCCCAACAAACCTTTGGCATGTGTAACACCATCATGGTATCTGCTTCTCAGAAGACCCAAACTAACATAACTCCTCAGAAAAAGGAAAGGAGATCAAGTCAACAAGTTATGTGGCAGAAAAAAAACAGCTGTCAGTTAACAAGAATAGTTAGAAAATTACAGAAGACTCAAACGTTAGCTACATATATGACAAACTTACCTGTCTAATCACTTAAAGTGGTTTTGACTGTGAGAGCCAAGGGAATTGAGCTTTCTTTGAAACCACTGTTTCTTTGAAACATTAGTTTATTGAAAACTGCTACTCAGTCTCAAAATACATCCAGTTTTAGCTTCTCATCACAACTCTACCCCAATCTTAAACAAGACAAAACCAACTGATGGTCTTAGTGATTGTCCATTATCAAGGACATGCTAATAAAGTTGTTGAAAAAAATCAGGTCACAGAGACCGTGAAGAAGGACATTCAGCTACCAAGGACCTTGAGGGACAGGCTGTATCTGGATAGCTCTAGAAACATCTTACTTTATTTAATTACTTAAAGTAATTCAGTGCATCAGTTTACTTCAGGCAGGAACAGAGTGTGTAACAACAGCACTTAATCTCATCTTGCCCTGCCAGTGACTCCTCACTGCAGCTTTAGTTTGAATTATGGGATGTTCTGTCATTACCCATTTGCAGCAGTGACTCTGTGATCACAGCAGTGTGGCTTGAGATTGGTCAACACCTCATAAACTTTCTTCCAAGAACTCTGGACAATCTGTCTGAAGAGTCATGTCATGTGGAACACTTTGAGCTTCCTAAGCTCTAGAACTGAAAATCTAAAGTGCTTTGGATCCTCTTCTTAACCAGATAGTCATGCCTTCCAACTCTGAACTGCAGTTTACTCTTTGGTAGTTGTTTTTATAAAAACAAAAGAAAGGGACTCAGGGAATCCATAGGTTTCATTTCTCTACGGGAAAAGGACAACCTATTTTGGTTCAGGCTGACTCTCTAAAGTAGATGTTTATGTACACTCTGCTATATTTAAAATAGATAACCAACAAGGACCTCTCTGTATAGGAACTGTGCTTAATACTCTGTAATAACCTAAATGGGAAAATAATTTGAAAAAGAATAGATGCATGGGGCTTCCCTGGTGGCGCAGTGGTTGAGAGTCTGCCTGCCAATGCAGGGGACACGGGTTCGAGCCCTGGTCTGGGAAGATCCCACATGCCGCGGAGCAACTAAGCCCGTGAGCCACAATTACTGAGCCTGCGCATCTGGAGCCTGTGCTCCGCAACAAGAGAGGTCGCGACAGTGAGAGGCACGCGCACTGCGATGAAGAGGGGCCCCTGCTCGCCGCCAACTAGAGAAAGCCCTCGCACAGAAATGAAGACCCAACACAGCCAAAAAAAAAAAAAAAGAATAGATACATATATATGTATAACTAAATCACTTTGCTGTACATGTGAAACTAACACATCATTAATCAACTATGCTCCAATATAAAAAAAATTAAAAAATAAAATAAAATAGATGTTTATTCTGACTGTATCACTAGAAAGCCCTATTATATTTCCCTAGTCCATTCACTCGCTCACTCAAATTCACTCATTTTCCTTTATCCTCAAACCTCCAATACCTCCTCCCAATCTTCCCTCACAGCTGAAGACGTTGCTACTCTCCTGAGAAAATGGAAGCAATCAGCAGAGAACTTCCACATATTCCTATCATCACAGATTGATACACCTACCAGCATCATGCACATACGCTCGGCCTTCCTGTTACTGTATGGACTGCCCATGCTCATAGCGAAAGCCAAGCATGCACCCTCCACCAGCCCCCATTCTCACCTTTTCAAAGCTGTAACATTTTTGTTCTCTCCTACATCATCAGCTTCCCCATCACCCCTGGATCATTCTCTTCAGCACACAGGCATGCTATTGTTTTGCCAATCTTTAAAAACAACCAAAATACAACCCCAACCCCATCCATGACAACAACAACAAAACTTTTACTCTTCCCACCCCAGAAACTGCCCCATATCTCTGCTTCCCTTCACAGCAACGTATGGCCTCAGAAGTACTGCCTGTATTCATTGTCTCGAATTCCTCTCCTTCCATCCTCTCTCCAGTGAGACTTTCCCCACATCACCACCAAAACTGCTCTTGTCAAGGTCAACAATGACTACAGCATTCCTAAATCTAAGGTTAATTCTTAATCCTCATCCTATTTGACCCATCAGCACCATTCAACCCCGTTGAATGCTCCCTCCTCCCTGACATATGTTTTTCCCCTTGAATTCCAGGCTCCCACACACTCCTGGTTGCTGTCCTAACTCCCTGGTTGTTCCTCAGTCTCCACTGATGTGTCCTCTTCTTTCCCCCATGGAGCACCACAGGACCCGGCTTGGGCCTGTTCTCTTCTCCATCAATGCTCACTCTCTTGGTGATCTCACCCAGTCTCACAGCTTTAAGTAACATCTATAACCCGACGATTCTCAGATTTGCATCTGCACCCTGAACCTCTCCCTTGAACTCCAGACTCATATCCACTCACCGGCCGCACATATCCACTTCAATGTCTAAAAGAAAGCTGAAACTGAACTTCTCAAAAAACCAAATGACCTTCCCCATCTCAGATAATGGCGATTCCATCCTTCTAGCTGCTCAGGCCAAACATTATAGGTCCTCTCTCTTTCTCCTACTCTCCTATTCAATTTGTCAATTCGACCTCTTCTCAATACTTCTACTGCTGCTGGTCCAAACCACCATCATCTCTCATCGGGATTATTGCAGTAGTCTCCTAACTGGTTGTTCCACTCTCACCTTTGCCCCTCTTCCATTAATTTTCAACATGGCAGCAAATTACTTTAAAAGAGAAGCCAAATCTTATCACCTTTGTGCTCAAAACTCTCCACTGGCCCCCACTTCTTTTAAAAGAAAGAGCCAAGGCCTGCCCACTACATAATCTGGCCACTTCTTTATTCTGATCTCTTACTAACCTCCTTCACTCAACCTCACTCCAGCCACATCAATATCCTTACTTTTCCTCAACTCAACACAGCATGCTTCTACCCAAGGGCCTTTGCACTGATTATTTTCTCTGCCTTAATTGCTCTTTCCACAGATGGTCTTCCAAGCTCCCTTTCTCCAATATTTTCCTTTCTGTGCCTCATCTTCCTCACTGGTAAAATGATAAACTTGAGACAACAATACTACCCAACTCACATGTATATATAGGTTAGACTGTTTTGGCATCAGTGGAATCACAATATGTACATCATTCTACAATTCTCTTTTTAACATTAAAATTAGTCTCTGAAATGCCACATATCACTTTATGTGAGCTTTCTCATTTTTACCTCATTTATTTTTGTGCACAAATGCAAGTGTTTATTTAGGATTTGTCTCTAAAAGTGGAATTATCAGGTTAAGGCTTGTGGTTATTTCTAAAAGAGATACTAAGAAAATGCTCTCCATAAAAGTCATGCTTGTTTACATACCTACACATTTCTCCACAACTTCTCCACCACTGGATATTAGTCATCTTTAATCTTTGCCAATCAAAAGAGCAATTCTATAACTTCCCAATGATTTTAAATGTCATCTTTACCATATACTAAAAGACTGTATATATTCAAGAGCCATATCTCATCCTATTGGTGTTTTTGTATGTTTTAATGCCTGATAAGAAAAATACCTCCCTTGCCAGGGGCTGGGCAGTGGGAAATGGGGACAAACTTTATAAGTCAAAGGGGACAAACTTACATTTATAAGAAGAGTAACTTCTGAGGCTCTAATGCACAGCATGGTGCATTTTTAGTTAATAATAAAGTATTGTCTGCTTGAAAGTCAGTGAGAGTGGATCTTAAGCATTCTCACCACACACACACACACACACACACACATACACACACACACACACACACACACACACACAAAAAGAGTTAACTACGTGAGGTGATGGATGTGTCAGTTATCTTGATCTTGGTAATCATTCCACAGTGTACATGTATATATAATCATCTCATTGTGCACTTTAAATATATACAATTATATTTGTCAATTTTTCTTAGTAAAGTTGGGGAAAAAAGACAAATACCTTCCATTACTCTTTTCTGGAATTTTTCAGAACTATTCTTGCTTGTTTATTTTTCCATATAGTCTTTAGAGTCAGACTGTCAAGTTCCAATAAAAGTCCTACTAGTAATTTTTGGAGGGGGATCATGTTAAATTTACAGATTAATTTAGGGAGAAATAACATGTTCATGTTCATGATGTTGAATCTCTTGTCCAAAAGCATGGCGTGCCTTTCCATTTATTCATATCTTCTTTTTACATCCTTCATAAGCCTATTCAAGTTTTATATTGATCACTCGTGTTTCTTGCTATTGTTAAGTGCCACGTTTTCTTATATTAGGGCATCTAGCAAGCCATATACATATAGATGTATCTGTTTATTAATTTTGTGCCAGACAACTAGATGAATTCTGTTATTGTTTGTGAAAACATTTCAGTTTTTTCTCATGGATTTTCTAGGAGAGTAATCATACCAGTTCCATATAGTAATAATTTAATCTCCTTCAATTTGATTTTTATGTCTATTTTTGCCTATTTTATCTTTTCTCTCACTGTGCTTGCCAGTACTTCCAGCATAGTTGACGAATCATTATTAGATTAGAATATATGTTGAGATATGCTTTGTTTTGTTTTTTTCTAATGGATGGTGAATATTTGTGATTGCCCCATCTGAGTTTTTTTAAATGTTTTTTTCAGTGTTGTGGATACAAAACCTTATAAACATAGAAATATACATATATAAATACATATATACATAGCTTGTTAGCTATGTTACTAAAAGCCCTCAAATCTTAATTATTTGTTTACACAATCTGTTAATTTCTGAAGTCTCCCATAATGGTTAGAATTTATTTATCCTAGTATTTTAAACAGTTTTTGCTCCTATAGTGTGAATCATTACTTTTGGTAACAAAGTTTTCAAGAGTATCAAGTGTTAGTGAGTTGTACATGTTATCAATATTAAATATCTTTATTTGATTCATCTGTTGTTTTTTGGTCTTGGATTCTATTTTAATTGCTATTACTATTACAACATTTTTTTTTTTTAGCTTGTACTTTTCTAGTATATTTTCCCTTTATATGTTATTTTATATGTTATTTTACTTCAGGCATGCCTTTTGTTAACAGCATACAACTATATTTCATTTTATTTTACTTTTTATCCTGTCCAAGAGTCAGTTTTTGTGATTACTGATATATTTGGATTTACTCCTGATTCTTTGTAAGTATTTTAATTATGTACCTTTCAAAGTTTCCTTTTGATTTTTATTTCCACAGGTGTAAGTTCTTCTATTCATTTGAGTCATCATACCTCTTTCACAGCATTTGTTTTCTCTAAATATTTGATGATCCTGTGCTGTGGGCTCAGCTTTGAATTTGAGATTCTCTCCCACATGTGGATATTTTCTGACTTCCTCAGTCTGCTTCTGATGACTATAGAGACAAGCAGGACAAACTACTAGTTAGGATCTAAGAACAGTTTACTGTTTGGAATAAGGGCTTCCATTCCTGCCAGGTGCTGCCAGTCTTCCAGAGCACAATGCTGATTCTCTTGACCAAATACCCACAGTCGTGAGTACAGCCTGTAGACAAGTCCCTCTGCTGCTGAGCACTTAGCACAGCTGTCTTGGTAAATGTCAACCCTCTTTGCCACCAGAACATTGTTCCCCAACCAGTCACTCTACAATTACACCAGGGATATCTTCTCTTCTACCTTCAGGACTTTAGTATCTCCATTTCTGTTCTCTCCTCTTACAGTCCTCTCCTCCTGGGACTATTTCCCATCTGCCTTACTCTTGCCTAGAGTTTAGTGATAAATGGAATGATCACTGTTCTCTGCATTCTCATTCAAATAAACTAACCTACAAAAGACACATTGAGAAACTGTGGAAACTGAAATATAAACTGGTATTAGATCAGTGGTTCCTCAGCTGGGGGTGACTTTTCATCCCAGTCTGCAGACATTTTTAATTGTCACAGTGGGTGGAATGCTACTAACATCTACTGGTAGAGACCAGAAATGCTCCTAAACATCCTGAAATGCACAGCCTCCCTCAAAACAGAGAATTATCGTGCCCCAAATTTCAATAGTGCCAAAGTTGAGAAACCCTGTATTAGATGATAATAAAGAACTATTAATTTTATAAGGTATGATAACAGCACAGTGATCAGGTTTTTGTTTTTTGGTTTTTGGTTTTTGTTTTAAAGTCCTTATTGGTTAGAGCTGCATATTTAAGCAGGCGAAAGAGTGAAAAAAACATAAGATTTTGAGATTTGGTCTAGAATTATTTTTTTTAAAATAGAGGTAGGGTAAGGACTTCCCTGGTGGCGCAGTGGTTAAGAATCTGCCTGCCAATGCAGGACACGGGTTCAACTCCTGGTCTGGGAAGATCCCACATGCCATGGAGCAACTAAGCCTGTGAGCCACAACTACTGAGCCTGCGCTCTAGAGCCCGCGAGCCACAACTACTGAGCCCACAAACCACAACTACTGAGCCTGCGTGCCACAACTACTGAAGCCCATGAGCCTAGAGCCCATGCTCCACAAGAGAAGCCACCGCAAAGAGAAACCCGCGCACCACAATGAAGAGTAGCTCCCACTCGCTGCAACTAGAGAAAGCCCGCGCACAGCAACAAAGACCCAACGCAGCCAAAATAAATAAATAAATTTATTTTAAAAAAATAGAGGTAGAGTAAATTAAATAAGATGGAAAAAATGTTAATTTTTGAAGCTGGGTAATGTTTACATAGGTGTTCAGTAGCCTCAGCTTTTACATTTGAAAATATCTGTAACTTAAAGCTAAAATATTTTAATTAAATTCAAAGGCAAGACATTTTAAGACATTTTATAATCTGTTTATTCTTAATAATATAAAATAGGTATTATTTAAATTTCAATAATTTTATAAAAAGCATGGATTGGGGGATCAGATAGACCTTGAATGGAGTTCCTCTCACCTAATAGCTGAACAGAAAATGGAGAGTGTTTTGAGTGAAAGGAAGGTATACCAATAAAGGTATGTCAGGAGACAGGTGAGGACACAAGCCTACCCAGGGGAGCTGGTGTGTTGCCTGGTTGGAAATAAGACTGGATGAGGCAGGCCCAGACTATGGAGATGCTTAAAAGTCAGGCAGAGAAGTGAAAGTTTGCTAAGATAGAAAATAAGGCATTGTTTAAGGGGCATATTAATTTGGGGGAAGAAGTCAAAATGAGTTGCCTGGGAAAAAAATTAATACAAAAAAATTCTCCTGTTAGATCAAAATTAACAATTAAATTTGTATTGAAATGGAATGTTTATGTTTGTTTGTTTGTTTTAATGCTGCTAACACAATTCTTCCTGGAATACAGAAGGCAACAGGGGAAACTGAAGATGATGTGGATGAGATCCAGAGACAAGTGGAGGGATTGGCTTTTGCTGTGAGGACACGAAATGAAGGTGGGTTCAAGTGTAGGTCAGTTTGTGGGTTTTGAGAATGGGGAGGACAAGAGGCTTTGAGTCTGAGGGTGAGGTACCAGCTGAGAGTGATGATGGAAAAGGGTCATAGGACGTTTCAAGAGAAAAAAAGATATAAAGCAGAAACTAACACACCATTGTAAAGCAATTATACTCCAATAAAGATGTTAAAAAAAAAAAAGAAGAAATAATATCAGGAAGAAGGAAACACAGTTAGGTTAATGCCAATTTGAGGCTTAAGATCATGTATTTCCAGTGAACCCAGTCTACATGCTCATGTGACTTTGTCCAACAGCATTGAACCGCTCAAATGGAGGCCCAGAGAAGACAGAGGGTAGGGTTCTTCCAAGGTTGGAGATTTGTCAGGTGAGTATGACAGACAGAGAAGGGGGAGGAAATCTAACAGTATTTGCAAAGGACCAATTATTCCTGGAAGCATGGAATCTACCTGGAGAAGAAGGAAATAAAATGAGGGAAAAGTGATGGTATCAATGAACTGGCTGTCAAAGGATTATGCTCTTGGGTACCCGGGCAAGCAAACTGGAAGGACAGGAGGCGGTAGTCAGAGAGCAGGGTATCTGAAGCTGAGACTTCAGATGGAGTCGTTTCTGGCAATGACTAGGTCCAAGGTGTGACAGTGGGACTAAGTGGCTGGATTGGAATGAAGTTACTAATCATTAAGGTCGATGATCACAAGAGACCCAGGGTTCCCCCTGACAGCCTGTCCTTCTTAATTAATTATCTTTGATGGGAGAAAAAGCAGCTGTGACCCATGCTGGGCATAGCAAGAACCATGAAACCTCTTCTTGGTTCTTACACCCTGTGATGCTCCACAATCCCTTTACTAAAAGCGAATGGGTACTTATTTATTAGGACATGAGATGACACCCCTATGGTATATGAATGCATGACAAGTCTCATTTAATCCAGGATGCTAGGTTTAGGGGGCGTACTGAGGTGTGCCAGTGGGAACCTGGGGAGTGAGAAGGTGGCGTGAGGCCCTTCTGGGGCAGGGGTGAGAGAGTTTAAAAAAGAAATGGATGAATGACGAAAATGAGGGCTGCTTTTTAAACGTTCTCTTAAAGTCAGCCCTGGCTAATTTTTACATATTGCACATTGAATCTGGCATGCATCAAAGAGATTATAATATAAAATTAGTCAGATAAATTTGATTTTATCACAATCAGTTCTTTTAATAAGACCACAAAGAACCTCATCTATTTCAGAAAGGATTACCCAAAAGGTTAACATCTCTTTTTGTACCAACAATAGCTCAAAACAGGATCTGACTTCAAGCTAGATGAGGATAGATTCTTTTTGTTACTCAGTGGCTGTCCAATAGCAGAAAGGTCAGTACGTACTTGTTAAATTATGAAGAACAAAGGTAGCCTTCTGCCTTCCTCTGGCTGTTCAGGGCAGATACAACCATACCTAAATCAGAAGTGCTCACTCAGTCATATGAGTGTATTAGGTCATCAATAATCTCTATTCTTTTCCACACTTTTTTACTGTTAGGCTCAGTGCCTGCCTCTGGGGATAAGCAAAGGGAAAAAGATTAACTTAAAGTCCACCACATTGCCCTTCATTGATTTATCCAACAAATATTTATTGAGAATTTCCTATGAGCTGGGCATTCTGCAGGTGCTCTGAATAGACACTAGAGACAGTTCTAGCCTTCAAGAGATTACAATCTAGTGAAGATGGCAAAACAGGTACTTTCAAAACTGAGGAGATCTAATCACTAAGATTCATTCACTTCTTCCATAATTTTGTAAGCTATGTGCCAAGTACATTTTTAAGCCCTAGGAATAAATACAGATATACAGATATAGTCCCTGTCTTGATTGAGTCATTATAGGAGCAAAGAGGAGGTAAACCTGTTAGGGTAATCAGGGAAGTCTCCTTGGAGGAGCTGCCCTTCTGTTGAATCTTGAATACAGACCAGAAGCCTCAAGCAAAGAAGCATGGGAAAACACTCTGAGCAAAGCATCAGAATCAAGAAATCACAATGCATTTAAGAAATTGCGATAAATTAGAATGATTGGGGCTAATGCCTGGGTGTGAGGGAGCAGTGAGAGATGAGGCATGTACATCATGTTAAAAAACTTAAACTTACTCTGGAGATGATGGTAAGCTATTTAAGGATGTTTAAGGATTTTTTTGAGCAGGGGAATAACATGATTGGGCTGCATTTTGGATAGATCATTCTGTAGCAATATGGAAGCAAGAATTCTCTTGCTTTATGTCAGGCAAAACTGGAAGCCACGAGTATAATGAGCAGCTCAGTGCAATGATCCTGACAAGAAATAATAAGGATCTGAAGCAAGACAACAGCGCTGAGGATAAAAATATGATATAGAGTGAACTTGAGAAATGTTTAGTAAGAATAGACAGGATTTGGGTGGGTGATTAGAGTAGAAATGAAAGGATTAGAGGAGTCAAGGATGACTTTCAGGTGTCTGTTTTGTGCTACATTGTGGCATCGTTAGCTGATATAACAACAGGAAAAGAAACACGCTTCAAGGTAGATGTGGTTCTCGAGTTAGATGCACCGTGATGCAGTTTTTGCCCCAAGGGAAAAAGTGCGATAGAGCAGGCTAGGTTAAACATACAAGTTAAATACATAGGAGAGAGACCTTATCAAAATTAAAAACTTCCGCTCCACCAAAGACTCTGTGAAGAGTATGAAAAGACAGGCCTTGTATCTAGAATATACAAAGAACTCTCATAATTTAGTAGTCAACAAACAAACAATCCAAACAGAGACTGGGCAAGATACTTCATCAAAGACAGGACAAGATACTTCACCAAAGAGGATATATGGCAAATAAGCACATGAAAAGTTGTTCAACATCATTAACCATGTTAACAAAAATTAAAGAGAAATGAAAATTAAGACCACAGTAAGATATCACCACACACCTAATAAAATGGCTAAAATTAAAAATAGTAGTGGGACTTCCCTGGTGGCGCAGTGGTTAAGAATCTGCCTGCCAATGCAGGGGACATGGGTTTGTGCCCTGGTCCAGGAAGATCCCACATGCCGTGGAGCAACTAAGACTGTGCGCCACAGCTACTGAGCCTGCGCTCTAGAGCCCGCGAGCCACAACTACTGAGCCCATGTGCCACAACTACTGAAGCCGTGTGCCTAGAGCCTGTGCTCCACAACAAGAGAAGCCACCGCAATGAGAAGCCTGCACATGGCAAAGAAAAGTAGTCCCCGCTCGCCACAACTAGAGAAAGCCCGCGAGCATCAACTAAGACCCAACACAGCCAAAAAGAAATAAAATTTTTTTAAAAATAAAAATGTGTCTTTAAAAAAAAATAAAACAAGGCAAAAAAAAAAAAAAATAGTAGTAACACCAAATGCTGGCCAGGATGCAGAGAAACTGGATCACTCGTCCATTGCTGTGGGAATGTGAAGTGGTACAGCCACTCCGGGAAATAGTTTGGCAGTTTCTTAACAAAACTACCTTAGACTTACCATTCAACCCAGCAATTGAATATTTGGGCATTTATCCCAGAGAAATAAAAACTTATGTTTACACATAAGTTACAACACCACATTACAAAACCATGAATGTTTATAGCAGCTTTATTTGTAATAGCCTAGAAAACTGGAAAAACTAAAAAACAGATGTCCTTCAATGGGTAGACGGTTAAACAAAATGGCATTTCCACACCATGGAATATTATTCAGCAAACAAAACAACTATTGACACAAGAAACTGGGATGGATTTCATAGAAATTATGTTCAGTGAAAAAAAGCCAGTTTCAAAAGGCTACACACTATATTATTAACATATTATTACCTTTCTTGAATGTTTTATATATATATATATATATATATATATATATATATATGCACATACACACACACATACACATACAAATGAGTGCATGTGAAAGTGGTGAGATTTGAATGAGTTCTATGGATTGTACCAATGTCGATAAGTTTTTACTTTATTTTGTTTTTATTTTATTATCTTATTACCATTACATAAGATGTTACCATGGGAGAAAACTAGATGAAGGGTACACGGACCCCACTTTACATTTTTTCAAACTTCCTGTGAATCTGTAATTATTTCAAAATAAAAAGGTATATATATATATATATATGACAAAAGAATTGATTCTCGTGCACAGACGGAGGGATTTGCTTCCTCCCTAAGAAAGGATGAGGATATAAGCTCAGCTGCAAAGAAGCAGGTGGTGGGGATGGAGAGCCAAAAGATAAAAGGTGCCCACTAAATGTTGTCTATTTTCCATACAGAGTAGGAGTCACAACCACCTGCTGAAAGTGATGAGGAGGAGGAGGAGTACAAAGCTTGAGTGAGCTGAAGATTTGGAATAACCCCTGAGGGAAATGGGAGAGGGCATTTCATAGAAATATTATATCACTCCCGTTTCTTAACCTCTCATTATTGTCCGCAGTGCTGTCTAGTTGAACTCTCTGCAATAATAGAAAGGGTCTTAACCATGCTGGTCAATACAATAGCCACCGGCCACATGTGGCTACTGAGCACTTGAAATGTGGCTACTGTGACTGAAGAAGTGATTTTTACTTCTATTTAATTTTAATTTTAATAGACACATGTGGGTAGTGGCTACCCTATTGGACGATGAAACTAACAGATGCACATAATAAAGGAGCCATAAATCTTCAACTACAATCCCTTCCTTTTGGGTGGTTAGTGAAGATCCAGGCCGAATATCCAAAGCATATAATTTTCTTCCCTTCCTGTGTTACTCATAATTCAGTTTGTACCAAAGCTGCAAATCATTAGGAAATCCTTGGTTCTCAAAGTCCCAATAGGAAGCTTTCAAGCAATTCCATTTTCTGTTACTTCCGACTTTCAAATCCTTTGTCACATTCATATTCCAAATGATTTGGCATCGAAGTCTTATTAAAGCACAGCCTTCGAAGGCCTGAAACTATACCACATGTGTGCTTTTCAGAACTTTCTGAGGCTCAAATGAGCTACCTACTCTCAGGACATGACTGAAGCGCTGAGGCTGTTCTAATAGGCGCACAAGCCAACAACAGAACTACCTCCATACTCCAACATGGACTGACTACCCAACTTCAACTCATACCGCTCTCCCCATATCTCACTAAGTTTCAAACACACTAGCTGCCTGACATTCCTGAAGAACAGCAGAAGGGCTTTCTGGCCTCGAGGCACTGAATACATCACTTCGATAAGTGAAGGAACAGGTGAACAGACAAATGGATGAAGTAAACAAAGTTCATGATGGGTCCTCCTCCCCACCATTACCACCAGTTCCAAGTCAGGCATCGTGGTCCAGACCTTTGTCTGCTACCCGATCTTTACAAATCCATGGTCCACAGAAGGATAAAGAATAGGGAGTGTTCATCTATGGCCACACTGACCATACAGCCCAGTTAGTCAAGACACAGTCCTCATTCAAATATTGCAGGGCTTCCGTGGTGGCGCAGTGGTTGAGAGTCTGCCTGCTAATGCAGGGGACACGGGTTCGAGCCCTGGTCTGGGAGGATCCCGCATGCTGCGGAGCAACTGGGCCCGTGAGCCACAACTACTGAGCCTGCGCGTCTGGAGCTTGTTCTCCCAACAGGAGAGGCGGCGATAGTGAGAGGCCCGCGCACCGCGATGGAGTGGCCCCTGCTCGCCGCAACTAGAGAAAGCCCTCGCACAGAAACGAAGACCCAACGCAGCCATAAATAAATAAATAAATAAATAAATAAATAAATAAATAAATAAATAAGTGGATCATCACATTAAAAAAAAAAACAAATATTGCAAAAACTCATCAGATGACACGGTTTGGGGGAGACAAGGGTGTGACTCTCAGTCCAGAGACATTCTTCCCCAGGGGCCCGAATTCCACCAATAAAAACTGCTGTGCAGGCATGTTCTAGACGATTTTCCTCCAGTCAGCAATTCTTTGCAAGAAGTAAGCCCTAAAGTTCTGTTGACTGAAGAACTTCCTGGGGTTGCAGCTTCCTAGTTAGAGCAGTTTTGGAAATGGAGGCTTTAAGTGATTGTGAGCCAGCCTGCCCTCTGCTCACATATTGGCTTTTTGGAGCCGCTCTGCGGAGGGTTTGCAGAGGAGTAGGCCTTTTCCTTGTAACCCGAGAGCTTGGCTAATGACCCTCATGTGTTTCTCTGATAGGGAACAGCAACCTAGCAGAGCCTTTCAAGGATAGCTTGCACATTAAAAATTGATGTGACACTTTAAAGTTTAATATTTAAACAAAACGCTTAGTGTTTACCAGTACTGCACATTTTCTTTTTTTTTTTTAACTGTACGCCTTTTATTTCTTTTTATTACCTTTACATTTTACCTGACATCCAGTAAAATATTGAATACTGGTGGAGACAATGGGCATGCTTTCCAGGTTCCGATCTTAAAGGAAAAGTGTTCAGTATGCTATTAGCTGGAGGTTTTTTGTATATTTGCTGCATCACATAAAGGAAATTCCTCCAATTTCTGTTTTGCTGAGAGATTTTTTTGAAAGGGGTATTGAATTTTCTCAATTACGCTACACACAGATTTGAAATAATCATATGGCTTTTCTCCTTTATTCTCCTAATATGGTGAATCATATTGATTGTTTTTTTTTAACATCTTTATTGGAGTATAATTGCTTTACAATAGTGTGTTAGTTTCTGCTTTACAACAAAGTGAATCAGTTATACATATACATATGTTCCCATATCTCTTCCCTCTTGCATCTCCCTCCCTCCCACCCTCCCTATCCCACCCCTCTAGGTGGTCACAAACCCCCAAGCTGATCTCCCTGTGCTATGCGGCTGCTTCCCACTAGCTATCTATTTTACATTTGGTAGTGTATATATGTCCACGCCACTCTCACTTTGTCACAGCTTACTCTTCCCCCTCCCCATATCCTCAAGTGTGGGGAAAAGTCTGTTGGGCTGGGGGAGCATTACTAAGAAAACTGTTTAATATTCGTGGTATATATTCCTAAAAAGTCAATTCGGGGTTTTTAGCTTATGGTTTTTCTGGAATAATGTTTTTTTCTTCAGCCTACAGACAATATTTAGGTTGGAAGGATGGTCGACTGCCATCTCTTCCAATGGACACAAGTACTGGAAAACCCCCAAATCTTGACTTCTACACCAGCCATTCTCAACCTTTATTTCTGCAAGACATTGAGGGTTGCCACTAGCAACCTAGCAATATAAAATTTTGTATTTTGTCATAAATACAAAATCCAATTGTTTAAAAAATGCATGTACGTTAAACAGAGTTTTTCTAAGGGAGGGAATAAAAGGTGACTGGCAAAAACAAACACTGGCCAAAATGTCAAAGAGTAGGGATTGGGCATCTATATGTAACAAGCCAGGAAGAAGAAAAACAAAACCAAAAGCAAACAGAATGATGAAAGGTTCCTGCAATTAAATAGTCCAGCTATATTCAGGTGGTATTTGTACAGGTAAAATATTAAGTGTAGTCTGTAAAGTAATGAGGCTCATTCCATAAGCCACACATAAGGACCAGTCTCAATATGTTCTCCTGGCACCTTCTAGGTGCAACAGTGAATGACCTCCAGTGTCCCTCACTTCCACTCATCACTCTGACATCTTTGCTCAAGAGTCAAAATCCCAGGAGAAAGGGCCTGATAGGTCAAGATGAAGTCATCCATTGCCAGTTACCCAGGTGAATTGCCTGCCCTTGCTTGTACTGCGGGAGGGGAGAAAAAGGCTCATTCATTTAGTTACTATCATTTTTTGAGTTTGTACTATAGGCTAGGCACTATTCTGGGCACTGGGGAGACAGCTGTGAACAAAGTAGACGAAGTCTCTGCTCTCATGGTGCTTACATTCTAGACCATTTGGAGAAACATCACTCCAGGCAAGGAGAACAGCAATGGCAAAGGCTCAGAAGCTGGAATGAGCTTGGCAAGTTAGAGGAATTGGAGCAGTGAAAGCAATGGGGAGAAAGCAGCATTAGAGTAATGTTTTTCTCTCCTGATGCTTCCTTCCAGGTAGCAGGAGCTCCACCAGCACCGCGCCCCTAGCTGTCAGACTTATTCGCCCGTTCACAGCGGAGGAGAAATTCCCCAGTGGGAAACAGATGCTCTTAAGGAAGGGAGCAGCTTTCTCATAAACAAATGTCTACTAGAGTTTTCATCCCATCTAGCTTGGTGTGTAACCTTCAGAATCCTGAAGGGATTCTGTATTTAAATGGTCAAAACACTTTTTCTGTACTACTCTTCTTTAAGCAAACTTATTTTCTTAATTGTTCTAGCAGATTAATTGCGCTAAAGAGTTTTCCAAAGGCTGGAGGTGGGGCAGAAGAACTGAAAGAGCTGCCTCTGAGGCACTCCAGCCTTTTTGAGTATACTGAAGCAGCCTTCCCAAGGCTGTGAGCAAGGGAGCAGAGCAGATGTCTCCAGGCAAGAACAGAACTAGAAAAACAAAGAGAACTCCTCAAAGACTCAAAAAGCTGACAGCCAACCTATAAAGCACAGAAAATTCTCCCACAACTCAAAAATCAGATAGTTCACCTATAAAGTAAAAAGAGATTCCTGGAATCTCACCAGTGTTCAGTCCTAATCCTCACTGAAGAAAAAGTCCTAGTTCTACCTTCAAAATATCTGAGCCAGTGGAGAACTGAATCAAGCTAAAGCTGCAGCAAAGCCCAGACCCCATTGATTTACAAACTAGTGCTCTCTACTTAGCTGCCTGAAAGAAGAATGGGTATATTGTTTTATGGGAGTAAATGTTCTTGATCTCAATCTCTACTATTATTTTAAAGAAAATGGCTGGTATACAATCAAAAATTACAAGCAACATAAAGTAGAAAGAAAATGTGACCCATGAGAGGTCAAGAGAGAAAACCATCATTGGAAACCGACCCAGATGGAGGAATTACTAGGCAGGGACTTTAAATATGATAAATATGTTAAAGCATCTAGTGAACAGTGTGCACAACACACAGGAGCACATGGAGGATTTCAGCAGAGAAAAGGAATCTATAAAAAGAAACAAATGGAAATGCTGGAAGTACTACCACCTATGGAAGTATTCTTGCCAAAAATCATTCAACGCAAATTTGATCAACCCTCTAGAATTGACAGACTCTAGATCTAACTACCAATTTACAGAAAATACAGAGGATAGAATATTCTCCCTCTTAAGAGGCATCATATGTCATTATATATAGCCACTGACTACAAACATTCTTAATCGCAGGGGGTTTTTTTCTTAAAAAAAAAAAAAACAATAGAGGGGATACCGCTTTCATTTTTATGTGCTATGTGAGAATACTGAATACTAAATGCATTAAATGCCTATCATGTGCCTTTAACACATTTAGTTGAATTGAATTAAATTTCCTGAAAAATGGCACAGATATCTCTTCAGTGCCCAAAGGCTAAACACAATTATAATCTGATGAATCTATTAAAAAAAAAAAACCCCAATCAAAGAAAGGTCACACCAGGCTTCACATGTCACTCACCTGAACGTGCCAGAAAGATGTTACTGAAGAATGCCTGTGCTCAAAGAACAAAATATCCATTCTTGATCCCACCAGCCAGCTCTACACAGCCTCAAATGCCATCTAATTTCCCAACAGAAATACTAATGAACAGAACACATTACAGAGTCTCCTCCCACCTAATAATGAAGCGATGCAGTTTAGAACTTATGCCTCAAGATCACCACATGTCCCTTGCAGCACTGTGAGCACCCTCAAAAAATTGAAATAAAAGCTGTTGACTGTGTAGTAGTAACTTGACTGAGAATGTGTCATTCCAGGTGATTTTTATGTTAGCCCATCTTACTCTCATATTTCAATCTTCTACTGTAACTGAAAAAATGGGGATCATTTTCTCTAAGAAAAATTCTGTAAAATAAAATGCAATCCACTAATATATAAGCTATAGAAACATGTAAACATCTTTTAAAGGGAAATTCACAACAGCTGCAGCATCCTTAACCATACTGGCTGATCGACTCCAATTCATCCACCATAACTGATTTAATATGAGAGTATAATTAGTACTGTTGATTACTATCTGGTGCCAGATATCCCAAATGCCCCACCTTCATGCTAATTAATCTTGAAAACTTTCCAAGCTTTCCTCTACCCTGCCTGCCTCTGTTCCCTGCATCAGCGCACACATAGCGTTCTACTCAAACAAACAGCACAACAAGAATGGCATCACTAGCTCTTGCACACAGTTGGTATTCAGTAAATGTTTGTTTATTCAAATCACTGCTCCTTCATCACAGTAATTCTCATTAGAAGGGAAAACCAAGAGCCAAGATTTAGGCTTGGGTCACTTTAACCAGCATTGGTTTTTAAGACCATGAAAACCCAAATGTTCAAGATACTACTAAAAAGCAATCTTTAGAACACCCAAAGAATCATCACAGGGGTAATTTGTTGGGAATACCCTGCATTTGGCCCCTGAAAGATGATCGGCTATACCATTAATATCTCACTGATCTATTGATAAATGAAATCGATGGAATCTAACAGAACTAGGCAGTGATGCTATTAAAAATTAGGCCAAAAGCCTAAATACACGAATGATCTCTGATCTCTTACATGAATATAGTTTACACTGAAGTATTTGCAAAGTAACTAAGTGTACTTGATAAATGGCGGGGCGATTATCTCTTCAACAAAGATAGATTCACAGCTTTTGCTTCCTGTGGGCCCTTCCTCATCTGCCCTGCCCTTTTGGGAAATTCTACAACCTCATAAATCCAGCATTACTTTTCCATTCCAGTGATCCCCTAAAAACACAGCAAGATTTTTCCAGGAGCTACCACTGCAAAACAATGGTTTAGAGTTCTTCTCATTAGAGTCGTGGTGGTAAAGGGTGGGAGGTAGAGGGAAATACCAAGAATGGGCCCAAGAATTGGAAGAAGCCAGGTCAGAATATCCCATTTGGAAAGTCATAGTTCTCCACCAACTGTGGCAAGTTCTGTAGCTCTTATTCACATTTCCTAATGGAAGGTACATGCCACTGCTCTGGGGAGCTAAACTTTCTATTTGAGAAAAAATAATCTTTAACTATACTTCAATTGAAAAAAAAAAAAAAAACAATAGTCTTGGAATTCAGCTACTTAATAACTCTTCTTCAACACGGAGAGAAAAGGAATAGTTGAGGATTGGAGTTCCCTGACATTTTTCATCTGCAGCACTAGCTTTGCTTGAGAAGACAGTGATTGTAAGTGCTAAGATGAGTCTGGTAAATTATACAAAAGGGCCTGGTACCATGCTCTGACATCAC
This sequence comes from Balaenoptera ricei, assembly GCF_028023285.1. Taxonomy (NCBI): domain Eukaryota; kingdom Metazoa; phylum Chordata; class Mammalia; order Artiodactyla; family Balaenopteridae; genus Balaenoptera; species Balaenoptera ricei. The sequence goes on from NC_082644.1 coordinate 79,832,969, forward strand.
ATAGAAAACTTAACACTTTTTTCTCTCCATTTCAACATGCTTGTCTTCAGATGCACCTAACAGCACCTGCAGGAATGGCCCTGGGGCTTCAGCATATTGGCAAGAAAGAGTAACACTGAGGTCGGATCATCTTAGGCTTTTATAAGGCTTTACACTCTTCAGAGTACTTAAATCACATCGCAGGTCTCTCAGGCGCCTCTCTGCCTAGTTCTTCACCAAGTCCACTTTCTCCTCTCTCTTACTGTGGGCATCTCCCAAACCTCAGTTCTCATTGACCCCAAATCTTCTCTTGCCACGTTTCCCATATTGATCTGCTGCAGTCTCAGAACTCCAGCTCTGACCTCTATACTAATGATTCTTACATCTTTATCTGCGAAAATCAGAAATATTTATTAAGTATCTACAGGCAAATATATTCTTAAGTTTAAAAGTGATAGAAGAAATAAGGAAAAATTCTGGTGTTTGCGCAAAATTAGAAATGTCTGCACCTGTAAATGTAAAAAAATTGAGGCAAACAATAAACCAGAAAAATATTGCAATAAGTACAATGATTTAACATATATAAAAATTATAATAACGTAAATATTATGGTATATAATAGATAACTCACAAAAGAAGAAATGCAGATCTCATACATATATGGGAGAAAATATATACTTAAAGAAATGCAAATTTAAACAACTTAAATAGAAACATAGCCATAATTGTGGATGATAATTGATGTACAAACATGCTCATATTGTGTCATTACCATAATAACAAACTGGAATCCATCTAAGTGTCTAACATCAGGGTAATGATTAGGCAATTATAGTACAATATATACTAGGATTCATGGTGGAGCTTTAGGGGATCTTCAAATATTTCAAAAACAAAAGAGTTTTTACCAAATAGTGAAGATTTAAACGGCTTGAGGAGGTTTTCGGTTAAATATGAAGGTTTGGATAACTGCATTACTTTTGCTTGCTTCTAAAAGTCCTCTAAAATGACTATAAAGGGTTGAAGACAAAGGACAAAGGACCAGAAAAGAGAATGATAATTCAATAACATTTCAGGAAGTGGAAAGCAGATAAAGAAGTCAAAATTGACTTGGCAGAGCTGAAGAAAGCTGAAGCCCAAGTGCGTAAGGAGCAGAAACCAATGAGAAAATGCTGATCCACCCCCATCCAAAACCACTGAAAGGCTCAGAAATCAGCAGTCTCAGCTATACTGGGGGAGAAGCAAGTGGTGAAAAATTTGTACGGGAAACAATTAGAGTGCAGGTCCCTCTTTCTCTTTGAGCAGCCGGGCAATAACATTTAACTATCCCCCAAAGAGATAGGAGATTTACTCTCTGAAGCTTTGCACTTCAAACAAAAACAAATCAGAACCCGAGGCATCAAGAAAAAAATCACTCTAAAAAAGATAGGAGAGTAAGAGACACATTTTTTAAAATTTCCATCCAAAAATATCAAAAATTTAAAAATATCTCCAAACAACCCACGTGTCCACCAATAAGGAAATGGATGAATCAACTATGAAACATCCACACAATGGAGAACCATGCAACCATGAAAACAGAATGAGAAAGACCTCTATATACCAATATGGAGTTATCTTCAGGATGGTATTAAATGAAAAAGAGCAAATTGTGGAACAGAGTTTATAGTATTCTACTTTTTGTGAAGGAAAAACAAGAGGATAATACATACTTGCCTATTATTGCAAAAAAAATGGAATAATAAACCAGAAACTAATTTTAAAAAATGGAGGACAGAGGAGGAATCAGGTAGAAGGGATAAAGATGGAAGTAAGACTTCTCTGAATTTACATATTTACCAGTTTTCTTTGACTCATGTAAGTATTCTCTGTAATTCAAAAATAAAATTAACTGAATAGGGAAAGAAATTAAATGTTGGATTTAAAACAAAATGAAGCAAACTGAAATATATACATCAAATTTTTAACATAACCACACAGAGGACAAAATTTCTCAGGTGATTTTTAAGCTTAGTACACTGCTATCCATCTTAGTGAGATATGTTATAAAGACCAAAAGAACTATAAAGAAATCTTATCTTTTCTTTATTTTTTGTAGTAGTAATATTGGTGCTATTGTTTAAAGTACTGTAGGGTAAAGCAAATAAGTAAATTTGTTAGTGTTATTAGGAAAGAAAATTGTTAGTGTAAAAAGGAAGAGATACATATATAAAATCAAAGAAGGTAAAAAATAATCTATAGCGTTCAATTTGAATTAGAAATATTATTATAAACTCATGATTTTTAAAACATATATTTCCTAATTCTATCCACTGAAAGAGTCTGGAAGCAAGGAAACTGCAGTAGCAATAGCACACCTAGCATCTGGATCTTGGCTTCTAAATACCACTCCCCAATAAAAGGAACCAGAGTTTTTCTGAGAAAGGTCTGATTACAAGTCTGGGGCAGGGAAAGTACACAATGGGATGTCTTGCCAGAAAGCAAGGAAGCACTCACTAAAAGTATTATGAGGTCTTATCAATAAAACACAGTAACCAACTTTTAGGGCTTCCACTGGTCAAATTTGGAAAAAACTTTAGCATCAAAAAGAATAACTATAATGAATTGTTAAATATTCAATGTATGGAAAGCCAATACATATATATAGGTATATGTATATGTATATTCTTTAAAAAGCAAAAGAAAAACAATTTTGGCACCATTGGAAATGACTACGACTTCAACTACTTACTCTGAAAATTGGAAATTAAAAGGAAAAACTATGTATTTAACTGCCCCCATAAAAGCAATGATAATTAAGTCCCAGGTGATAAAGGAAAACTTCTCTACGGAATGATGTCAAGTAAATATAAAACAAAAGATGAAATTTTTAAAATCATCATTTTGCAACCCTTAATGAAATAAATGATTCAGAAAAGTATAATCAATGGATATTAAAACCACAGAGGGAGGAACACTCCCAAATTCATTCTACAAAGCTACCATCACCCTGATACCAAACCCAGAAAAAGATATCACAAAAAAAGAAAATTATAGGACTTCCCTGGTAGCGCAGTGGATAAGAATCTGCCTGCCAATGCAGGGGACAGGGGTTTGAGCCCTGGTCCAGGAAGATCCCACATGCCGCAAAGCAACTAAGCCTGTACACCACAACTACCGAGTCTGTGCTCTAGAGCCCATGAGCAACGACTACTGAGCCCGTGTGGCACAACTACTGAAGCCCACGTGCCTAGAGCCCATGCTCCGCAACAAGAGAAGCCACCACAATGAGAACGTCATGCACTGCAATGAAGAGTAGCCCCCATTTGCCGCAACTAGAGAAAGCCCACACACAGCAATGAAGACCCAATGCAGCCAAAAATAAATAAATAAATAAACAAATTTATTTTAAAAAAAGAAAAGAAAACTTATAGACCAATATCACTGATGAACATAGATGCAAAAATCCTCAACAAAATACTAGCAAACAGAATCCAACAACATATTAAAAGGATCATACACCATGATCAAGTGGGATTTATCCCAGGAATGCAGGATTCTTCAATATATGCAAATCAATCAATGTGATACACCATATTAACAAATTAAGGAATAAAAACAATATGATCATCTCAGTAGATGCAGAAAAAGCTTCTGACAAAGTTCAACACCCATTTATGATTAAAAAAACTCTCCAGAAAATGGGCATCGAGGGAACCTACCTCAGCATAATAAAGGCCATATATGACAAACCCACAGCAAACATCATACTCAATGGTGAAAAACTGAAAGCACTTCCACTAAGATGAGGAAGAAGACAAGGATGTCCACTCTCACCACTCTTTTTTTTTTACATTTCTGATTTGTAGAGATTTGCAAGACAAAGACAGTTGCTTTTATTTATTTACTTACTTATTTATTTATTTATTTATGGCTGTGTTGGGTCTTCGTTTCTGTGCGAGGGCTTTCTCTAGTTGTGGCAAGTGGGGGCCACTCTTCATCGCAGTGCGTGGGCCTCTCCTCATCGCGGCCTCTCTTGTTGCGGAGTACAGGCTCCAGACGCGCAGGCTCAGTAATTGTGGCTCACGGGCCTAGCTGCTCCGCGGCATGTGGGATCCTCCCAGACCAGGGCTCGAACCCATGTCCCCTGCATTAGCAGGCAGATTCTCAACCACTGTGCCACCAGGGAAGCCCTCTCACCACTCTTATTCAGCATAGTTTTGGAAGTCCTAGCCACAGCAATCAGAGAAGAAAAAGAAATAAAATGAATACAAATAAGAAAAGAAGTAAAACTGTCACTGTTTGCAGATGACATGATACTCTACATAGAGAATCCTAAAGATGCCACCAGAAAACTACTAGAGCTAATCAATGAATTTGGTAAAGTAGCAGGATACAAAATTAATGCACAGAAATCTCTTGCATTCCTATATACTAATGACAAAATATCTGAAAGAGAAGTTAAAGAAACACGCCCATTTACTATTGCAACAAAAAGAATAAGATACCTAGGAATAAACCTACCAAGGAGACAAAAGACCTGTACTCAGAAAACTATAAGACACTGATGAAAGAAATTAAAGACGATACAAACAGATGGAGAGATATACCATGCTCTTGGATTGGAAGAATCAACATTGTGAAAATTGATTATACTACCAAAGCAATCTACAGATTCATTGCAATCCTTATCAAACTACCAATGACATTTTTCACAGAATTAGAACAAAAAAATTTGCAATTTGTATGGAAACACAAAAGACCCCGAATAGCCAAAGCAGTCTTGAGAAAGAAATATGGAGCTGGAGGAATCAGGTTCCCTGACTTCAAACTCTACTACAAAGCTACAGTAATCAAGACAGTATGGTACTGACACAAAAACAGAAATATAGATCAATGGAACAGGATAGAAAGCCCAGAGATAAACCCACGCACATATGGTCACCTAATATACAACAAAGGAGGCAAGAACATACAATGGAGAAAAGACAGCCTCTTCAATAAGTGGTGCTGGGAAAAATGGACAGCTACATGTAAAAGAATGAAATTAGAACACTACCTAACACCATACACAAAAATAAACTCCAAATGGATTAAAGAGCTAAATATAAGACCGGACACTACAAAACTCTTAGAGGAAAACATAGGAAAAACACTCTTTGACATAAACCACAGCAAGATCTTTTTTGATCCACCTCCTAGAGTAATGGAAATAAATTCAAAAATAAACAAATGGGACCTAATGAAACTTAAAAGCTTTTGCATAGCAAAGGAAACCATAAACAAGATGAAAAGACAACCCTCAGAATGTGAGAAATTATTTGCAAATGAAACAATGGACAAAAGATTAATCTCCAAAGTATACAAACAGCTCATGGAGCTCAATATCAAAAAAACAAACAACCCAATTAAAAAATGGGTGAAAGACCTAAATAGACATTTCTCCAAAGAAGACATACAGATGGCCAAGAGGCACATGAAAAGATGCTCAACATCACTAATTATTAGAGAAATGCAAATCAAAGCTACAATGAGGTATCACCTTACACCAGTCAGAGTGGCCATTATCAAAAAATCTAGAAACAATAAATGCTGGAGAGGGTGTGGTGAAAAGGGAACCCTCCTGCACTGTTGGTGGGAATGTAAATTGATACAGTCACTATGGAGAACAGTATGGAGATTCCTAAAAAAACTAAAAATAGAACTACCATACGACCGAGCAATCCCATTACTGGGCATATACCCTGAGAAAACCATAATTCAAAAAGCGACATGTACCACAATGTTCACTGTGGCACTATTTACAATAGCAGGACATGGAAGCAACCTAAGTGTCCATTGACAGATGAAAGGATAAGGAAGAAGTAGCATATATATACAATGGAATATTACTCAGCCATAAAAAGAAACGAAATTGAGTTATTTGTAGTGAGGTGGATGGACCTAGAGTCTGTCATACAGAGTGAAGTAAGTCCGAAAGAGAAAAACAAATACAGTATGCTAACGCATACATATGCAATCTAAAAAAAATGGTACTGATGAACCTAGTGGCAGGGCAAAAGTAAAGACGCAAACATAGAGAATGGACTTGAGGACACAGCGTGGGGAAAGGGGAAGCTGGGGCGAAGTGAGAGTAGCATTGACATATATATACTACCAAATGTAAAATAGATGGCTAGTGGGAAGCAGCAGCATAGCACCAAGAGATCAGCTCAGTGCTTTTCAAAGACCTAGAGGCATGGGATAGGGAGGGTGGGAGGGAGGCACAAGAGTGGGGGGGGATATGGGGATATATGTATGCATGTGGCTGATTCACTTTGTTATGCAGCAGAAACTAACACAGCATTGTGAAGCAATTATACTCCAATAAAGATGTTAAAAAAAAAAAAGAATAAATGTCCCAATAGGGGTAATACCATTAAAAAAAAAAAAAAGATTACTAGGGAAAACTCTCATCAAATTCGGTATAGAGGGTACATATCTCAACATAATAAAGCCTTTTTATGACAAACCTACAGCTAACGTCATACTCAATGGTGAAAAGCGTAAAGCTTTTCCTCTAAAATCAGAAACAAGGCAAGGTGTCCACTTTCATCCCTTCTATTTAACATAGGATTGGAAGTCCTAGCTACAGCAATCAGAGAAGAAAAAGAAATAAAAGGCATCCAGATTGTAAGGGAAGAAGTAAAACTGTCACTATTTGCAGATGACATGATACTGTATATAGAAAACCCTGAAGTCTCCACCAAAAAACTGTTAGAACTAATAAATGAATTCAGTAAAGTTGCAAGATCCAAGACTAATATACAGAAATCTGTTGCATTTCTATACACATCAATGAAATATCAGAAAGGGAAATTAAGGAAACCATCCCATTCACAATAACATCAGAAAGAATAAAATACCTAGGAATAAACTTAACCAAGGAAGTGAAAGAAGTATACTCTGAAAACTATAAAACATTGATGAATGAATTCAAAAATGATGCAAAGAAAGGAAAGATATCCCATGTTCTTGGATTGGAAGAATTAATATTGTTAAGATGTCCACTATACCCAAAGCAATCTACAGATTCAATGCAATCCCTATTAAAATACCGATGGCATTTTTCACAGAACTAGAACAAATCATTTTAAAATTTGTATGGAAGCACAAAAGAATCAATAGTCAAAACAATCTTGAGAAAGAAGAACAGAGCTGAAGGAATCATGCTCCCTGACTGCCCACTATGCTACAAAGCTACAGTAATCAAAATGGTATGGTACTGGCACAAAAAACAGACACATAGACCAACGGAACAGAACAGAGAGCCCAGAAATAAACCATGCATTTATGGACAATAATCAATGACAAAGCAGGCAAGAATATACAATAGAGAAAAGACTATCTCTTCAACAAGTGGTGTTGGGAAAACTGGACAGCTATAATATGTGGAGAAAAATGAGATTATAACATTTCCTCACACCATATACAAAAATAAACTCAAAGTGGGTTAAAGACCTAAATATAAGACCTGAAACCATAAAACTCCTAGAAGAGAACATAGGCAGAACACTCTTTGACAAAAATCATAGCAATACTTTTTTGGATATGTCTCCTAAGGCAAAAGAAATAAAAGCAAAAATAAACAAATGAGACCTAATTAAAATTAAAAGCTTTTGTATAGCAAAGGAAAACATTGACAAAATGAAAAGACAACCTACCCAATGTGAGAAAATATTTGTAAATGATATGACTGATAAGGGGTTAATGTCCAAAATTTATAAACAGCTCGTACAACTCAGTATCAAAAAAAACCGTAAAAGATTGCTAGGGAAAGGACAGTGTCATATCGCCCCAGAGATATACACTGATTGCAGAGGGGAAGACAGAGCTTTACACTGAATAGATCTAGTGGTCATAACCAAACCAAGGGACTTAGCATCACTAATAGTGGGACAATCTGCCATTTTGTGCCTTCTGATGTGATGTAACATGAAGCACACAACATCACTTCTGAAGGGTTTTTTTTTAATAAATTTATTTATTTTTATTTATTTTTGGCTGCATTGGGTCTTTGTTGATGTTCGCGGGCTTTCTCTAGTTGCAGCGAGCAGGGGCTACTCGTTGTTGTGGTGCGTAGGCTTCTCATTGTGGTGGATTCTCTTGTTGTGGAGCATGGGCTCTAGGTGCGCAGGCTTCAGTTGTTGTGGCACACAGGCTCAGTAGTTGTGGCCTGCAGGCTCTAGAGCACAGGCTCAGTAGTTGTGGCACACGGGCTTAGTTGCTCGGCAGCATGTGGGATCTTCCTGGACCAGGGCTCGAACCCGTGTCCCCTGTATTGGCAGGCGGATTCTCAACCACTGCGCCACCAGGGAAGCCCCACTTATGAAGTTATCTGGCCAAAATGTTTTACCTGAATCTCATCAAGATTTTAGATCTGACCTCCAGTTTATAGAAATTACCAGGGATAGAGGAACTAGTTAAAAGATACTACATCAGATACTACTCTTGCACCACTTCAGATCTTCTCAGCCTCAGCTGTTTCCAGAGCCATTCTGTTCTGCCTCAGCCATTCTTGCAGAGACCACCTGTGGCTGGGCTCCAGTAGACTTCATGTGGGCACCACCTTAAAGTGCAGCTTCTCATCCCAGGGCTTCCCAGTAGACAGAAGTTTGAAATTCCACCAGCCAGCTCTGGGCTTGCTCACGCACCAACTGGAAGGAGGGAAGGATTAACACTCTATGGGGTGAAAGTGAATACTGCATCAGTGGAATATGAAAGCCAATGAATAAGTTCTTCCCTCTTTCTCCTCCAGACAGATTATCTTACAGAAAAGTCATTTACATGCTCCCTCAAACGATCCCACAAGATAAAGTAATCATTGTGCTTAACACCGGATAGTGGGCAGCTTGATAATATGTCTTCATATTGATTCACCCTCTTCCGCTGCCTTATGCCCCATATATGCACCCACTCCTGCTCCCTGAGGCTGCATTTCCTAATAAGCTTGTAGCAGATAAGCCTTTTCCCCAGCCTCTGATTTCTGAGGGATGCAGTTTAAGAACAACTCTATGAGGAAACAATCAGACAAATCCAAAATGTGGGACATTCTAAATAAAAGTAGGCCTGGTCTGCTCAAAAAAATCATTGTTTGAAGTAAGAGGATGGGAGGAGGGGTTTTATATTAGAAGAGACTGAACAAACAAAACGACCAAATGCAATGTATGAACTTTGATTGGATCCAACTGAACAAAACTTGCTACAAAAGACATAGGGGGAATAACTAGGAAAATTTGAATAGGATTAGGTATTAGGTAACACTTAGAAATTGTTATTGTCAATTTTCTTAGGAGTGATTATATTTCTTAGGTGTGATTAGCAGTTAGGTAGAAGAATGTCTTTATTCTTAGAAGTTAGATGCTGAATATTTAAGGCTGTTTCATAATGTCTACAACCAACTTCCATGCGTATAAATATATATACATATATATCTATATATTTATATTTGTACCTTAAGAAAAATAGAAACATGTTAATAATTGTTGAATCTATGTGGTGGGTATGGTATATGATGCCTATTATATTGGTCTTTCAAGTATTCTGAATGTTTGAAATTTTTCATTAAAAATTTTGAAGAAAAGTGTTATAGTTAAAAAGATAAATACTCAGATACATATTTAGAAATATTCATTCCTCAAAAGATACAATTTTACTGTTGAATTCAGTAAACCAACCACCACACATAACAGTGAAAGATGGTGAGCGGGTCTTTCAAAAGTCAAGGTAAGAAAAGATGATGTCAGCTAGTATGTCGGAGCAAGATGAGTGGGAGAGGGGATAAAAGGGATGGGGGGGGTGAAGGAGGAGAAGGAGAAGGAGAAGAAAGCATGAGCTCCTAAAATATATGTTTATAAGAAGATACTAAGTTTTTTTCTAATTAACCCCATGTTTAAAAAATAAAAGTTTTTACTTAAACTGAGAAGCTTGAAGATTCCAGTTTGTTTAACTGCAGTTAACTGGAATCTTCTAAAAACTGGTTATATATGAGTATCTATAGAAACATGCTGTGAGCATGGTGCCCACATAGCTTATTAAAGGTCAAATGGAAAGTTCAAGCTAAATCTGGCTCAATTCTCTAGAAAAATGGCACCATCTCCTGGCTGGGCAAAGGCAAAATTCATAGACCTGAGCTTTTCTCTTCCATAGGTCAAGGACATCAGTTCCATACTGTAAAACTTTCAGGGTTCTTTGTGATTGGGAAGAGGTCAGAGTACAATCTATGGATGTTTATCCCTTGGACAGAGGAGAGAACCTCTTGCATTTTATTACCTTAAAATTCCATATGAGTTCCTCAGAATGCTTCTTCTCATTTTCAGCAGAGAATGGCAATGTTGACCAACCCATCAAGGGTAATATGACCAGAGCAGACCTCTCTTTTATTGAATAAGATTTATTGAATAAGATTCCCCAGCATTTATTGAATAAGATTCTAACATATCTCTGTTCTCAAATTTGCTTTTCCTTGTAGAAACATCCAATAATTTGGTGTTATCAACCTAATGCTATATTAGTTATGTCCCCAAAGAAGAGATAACCAATATTTCAAATCCTTAAGCAGCCTCAGTGCAGTCACAGATTTAAGAGCGTTATGTGCCCAGAATAGACACTCTAGACAAAGGCAGATTTGGGCTCAGATTACTCAAATTCCTCTCTGGTTTCTTAACCTGGTGGGCTGTAAACCCAGGAAATTTAAGCAGCTTCTTTTTTTTTTCTTTCTCTTAAGCCTTACACTCATTCTTCCCTGACTCTTTGAGCAGAGATATGGTCCCCTAAGAAAGAAAACATTTGAACCCTTTTATTGGCTGAATTTTGTCCCCCCAGCATTCATAAGTGCAGTCCTAACCCCCAGTACCTCAGAATGTGACTGGTTTTGGGAGACAGGGCCTTTAAAGAGATAATTAAAATAAAATGAGGTCATTCATGTAGGCCTAAGTCCAATATGACTAGTGTTCTTAAAAGAAGAGCAGATTAGGACACACACACACACACACACACACACACACACAGAAGGAAGACCATGTGAAGACAGAAGGAGAAGATGGCCATCTGCAAGCCAAAAAGAGAGACCTCAGAAGAAACGAACCCCACTGACACCTTGACCTCAGACTTCTGGCCTCCAGAATTGTGAGAAAGTGAATTTCTGTACTTTAAGCCACTCAGTCTATGGTACTTCATTATGGCAGCATCAGCAAACTAATATAAATCCCATCTTTTTACAGTAGCTGAGAGAGACAAAAGCAAGAAAAGTGACAGGAAGTGGTCCAAAAGAAGCAGCATATCTTGGAAAGAAGGAGCTTTGAATGTCTTCATCACTCCCACCCAAGCTTCAACCACTATGGCTCGTGCTGGGTTTCTGAGGACTCCATTATGTCTTTGATCTGCATAAAAGACCCTCTTTCTTGGATCTGAAATAAGATTGAGAAGCTCTGAGCTTCATCTAGCGGTTAGAGAATGTAGCCAGCAGTTAAAGTGTTTATTGCCCTTTTCATCCAAATTGCAAACAACCATATGTTGCTGAACAACATATAGGGCTATGAACTTGGAAAGGAAACTTCTTTTCCTTTTAAGTTAATTGTATTTATTCCTTCTTTTCTAATTGCAAAAGTAAAGCATTTTTATTATAGAAAATATAAAAGATATAAGATATAAATAAAAGAGTATATGTCATCTGTAATTCTCACCCAGAGACAATTATTCTTTACCATTTTAATGTGTTTCATTCCAGTCATTTTTCTATGCATACGTTTAACCAAATTAGGTCCATATACAGTTTTATATTCCATATTTTTCACTTACATACTAATAAAAATTTTTCTCATTTCACTAAATATTATGCTTTTCCCCATATTATTGGGACTTATGTGATCCTTAGAGATGAGGCCAGCAATAAGTATCCAATGAGGGCTCCCCAGCTCCATGTGACCACTACCAGCCGCCAGTGAAAGGGTGTCACCTCAGAGTCACTGGTACCTGTTGACCAGTCCCCTCTCCTGTTGTGGCCACTGGCAACGCATCCTCTGGAGTCAACCTGAGTGACCATCACGATGACTATGGTCATACAAACACAGAGAAACCTCCCTCTTTATTCAATCAGCTGCATAAGAGGTTTAAATCATTCAACAGAGTCTCTGGGTCTCTCTATTTAACTCTCTTTTCTCATGACCTACTTTGCCTTGAAACTTTCACACTTCTTTAATGCAAATTCACCTTGCCTTTGACACCATGCTAATGTAGCAAGTTACCTTCTTTGTTTTAGCTCCCTTGGTCTTTGGAGAATCCAGGTCTGTTTCCATCCAGGCCCTATACGCAGTGTCTCTGCCACAGTTGGAAGTTATTCTTGAAAGGCATACCTGATAAATGTTTAAGACTTGTCTTTTCCTGCCTTTTTTTCCATTCACTTTAGGTGTACAACTCATTTAGATAAAACCAAGACCAACACCAACCATCCCTACACACACACACACACACACACACACACACACACACATGCAACCAGCTCACTTCATTTCCCTTCTGAACTCACAGGAGCTTTTGGCATTTCTCCCACCCCGCTCGTTTTTTACAACTCTCCCCCTCCCTTTATGGCGCAGTGCCAGGCCCTGTTCCAGGTACCGCACCGTGATTAACTCAGTTCACCCTCACAGAGACCCTCTGAGGTACGCAGTGTCATTACCCACATTTTTAAAATAAGAGAACTCAGAGGAGCAGAAGCAAAATGACTTACCCAAGGCCACACAACTAGTAAGTGGGCAAACCAGAACTTGAACCCGGGCATTTTGCTCCACTGTTTGTGTGCTTAATGGCTACACTTTATTACTAATAATGGTTATTAAGAATTTATTGAGAATTTACTCTGTGCCAGATGTTGTGCGAAGCAGAATCTCATAACAACCCTGGGAAATAGGTATTACTATTAGCTCCACCTTACAGTTGAAAAAACTGGATGTATTTCAGTCACTTCACCTTCTTACCTAATCAATCATTGACTTTATTGGCTATGTTACAGTGGGATTTTTTGTTGTTGTTATTGTTTTGAGTTTTTAAACTTATTTTAAAATATTTGCTTTTACATACAATAACATTCTTTTTTTTGATGTACGGTTCTATTGACAAATGCAAAGAGGCATGTATCCACCACCACAATCAAGACACAGAATAGTTCTATCGCCACCCCTCACACCCAAAATTCCCTTGTGTTGCTCCTTTGTAATCAAGCATTCCCCAACCTCATCCCCTGGCAACCACTGACCTGCTTTCCAGCCCTGCAGTTTTTTTTTTGTTTTGTTTGTTTTTTTAATTTAATTTTATTTATTTATTTTTTATACAGAAGGTTATTAGTTATCTATTTTATACACATCAGTGTATACATGTCAATCCCAATCGCCCAATTCATCCCACCACCACCCCCATCCCACCACTTTCCCCCTTGGTGTCCATACATTTGTTCTCTACATCTGTGTCTATTTCTGCCTTGCAAACCGGTTCATCTGTACCATTTTTCTAGATTCCACATATATGCGTTAATATACGATATTTGTTTTTCTCTTTCTGACTTACTTCACTATGACAGTCTCTAGGTCCATCCACATCTCTACAAATGACCCAATTTCATTCCTATTTATGGCTGAGTAATATTCCATTGTATATATGTACCACATCTTCCTTATCCATTCGTCTGTCGATGGGCATTTAGGTTGCTTCCATGACCTGGTTATTGTAAATAGTGCTGCAATGAACATTGGGGTGCGTGTGTCTCTTTTTTTCTTTTTTTAAGTATTTATTTATTTATTTTTGGCTGTGTTGGGTCTTCGTTTCTGAGCGAGGGCTTTCTCTAGTTGCAGCAAGTGGGGGTCACTCTTCATCGCGGTGAGTGGGCCTCTCACTATCGCGGCCTCTCTTGTTGCGGAGCACAGGCTCCAGACACGCAGGCTCAGTAGTTGTGGCTCACAGGCCTAGTTGCTCCGTGGCATGTGGGATCTTCCCAGACCAGGGCTCGAACCTGTGTCCCCTGCATTGGCAGGGAGATTCTCAACCACTGCGCCACCAGGGAACCCCACATGTGTCTTTTTGAATTATGCTTTTCTCTGGGTATATGCCCAGGTGTGGGATTGCTGGGACATATGGTAGTTCTATTTTTAGTTTTTTAAGGAACCTCCATATTGTTCTCCATAGTGGCTGTATCAATTTACATTCCCACCAACAGTGCAAGAGGGTTCCCTTTTCTCCACACACTCTCCAGCATTTGTTGTTTGTAGATTTTCCGGTGATGCCCATTCTAACTGGTGTGAGGTGATACCACATTGTAGTTTTGATTTGCATTTCTCTAATAATTAGTGATGTCGAGCAGCTTTTCATGTGCTTCCTGGCCATCTGTAGGTCTTCTTTGGAGAAATGTCTATTTAGGTCTTGGGCCAATTTTTGGATTGGGTTGTTTGTTCTTTGATATTGAGCTGCATGAGCTGCTTGTAAATTTTGGAGATTAATCCTTTCTCAGTTGCTTCATTTGCAAATATTTTCTCCCATTCTGAGGGTTGTCTTTTCATCTTGTTTGTAGTTTCCTTTTCTGTGCAAAAGCTTTTAAGTTTCCTTAGGTCCCATTTGTTTATTTTTGGTTTTATTTCCATTTCTCTAGGAGGTGGGTCAAAAAGGATCTTGCTGTGATTTATGTCATAGAGTGTTCTGCCTATGTTTTCCTCTAAGAGTTTTATAGTGCCTAGTCTTATATTTAGGTCTTTAATCCATTTTGAGTTTATTTTTGTGTATGGTGTTAGAGAGTGTTCTAATTTCATTCTTTTACATGTAGCTGTCCAGTTTGCCCAGCACCACTTATTGAAGATGCTGTCTTTTCTCCATTGTATATCCTTGCCTCCTTTGTCATAGATTAGTGGACCATAGGTGTGTGGTTTTATCTCTGGGCTTTCTATCCTGTTCCATTGATCTATATTTCTGTTTTTGTGCAGTACCATATTGTCTTAATTACTGTAGCTCTGTAGTACAGTCTGAAGTCAGGGAGTCTGATTCTTCCAGCTCCATTTATTCCCCTCAAGACTGCTTTGGCTATTTGGGGTCTTTTGTGTCTCCATACAAATTTTAAGATTTTTTGTTCTAGTTCTGTAAAAAATACCACTGGTAATTTGATAGGGATTGCATTGAATCTGTAGATTGCTTTGGGTAGTATAGTCATTTTCAGAATATTGATTCTTCCAATCCAAGAACATGGTACATCTCTCCATCTGTTTGTGTCATCTTTAATTTCTTTCATCAGTGTCTTATAGTTTTCTGAGTACACGTCTTTTACCTCCTTAGGAAGGTTTATTCCTAGGTATTTTATTCTTTTTGTTGCAATGGTAAATGGGATTCTTTCCTTCATTTCTCTTTCTGATCTTTCGTTGTTAGTATATAGGAATGCAAGAGACTTCTGTGCATTAATTTTGTATCCTGCGACTTTACGAAATTCACTGATTAGCTCTAGTAGTTTTCTGGTGGCATCTTTAGGATTCTCTATGTATAATATCATGTCATCTGCAAACAGTGACAGTTTTACTTCTTCTTTTCCTATTTGTATTCCTTTTATTTCTTTTTCTTCTCTGATTGCTGTGGCTAGGACTTCCAAAACTATGCTGAATAATAGTGGTGAGAGTGGACATCCTTGTCTTGTTCCTGATCTTAGAGGAAATGCTTTCAGTTTTTCACCATTGAGAATGATGCTTGCTGTGGGTTTGTCATATACAGCCTTTATTATGTTGAGGTAGCTTCCCTCTATGCCCACTTTCTGGAGAGTTTTTATCATAAATGGGTGTTGAATTTTGTCAAAAGCTTTTTCTGCATCTATCAAGATGATAATATGGTTTTCACTCTTCAATTTGTTAATATGGTGTATCACATTGATTGATTTGCATATATTGAAGAATCCTTGCATCCCTGGGATAAATCCCACTTGATCATGGTGTATGATCCTCTTAATATGTTGTTGGATTCTGTTTGCTAGTATTTTGTTGAGGATTTTTGCATCTATATTCATCAGTGATACTGGTCTGTAATTTTCTTTTTTTGTAGTATCTCTGTCTGGTTTTGGTATCAGGGTGATGGTGGCCTCATAGAAGGAGTTTGGGAGTGTTCCTTCCTCTGCAAATTTTTGGAAGAGTTTGAGAAGGATAGGTGTTAGCTCTTCTCTAAATGTTTGATAGAATTCACCTGTGAAGCCATCTGGTCCTGGACTTTTGTTTGTTGGAAGATTTTTAATCACAGTTTCAATTTCATTAGTTGTGATTGGTCTGTTCATATTTGCTATTTCTTCCTGGTTCAGTGTTGGAAGATTATACCCTTCTAAGAATTTGTCCATTTCTTCCAGATTGTCCATTTTATTGGCATACAGTTGCTTTAGTAATCTCTTATGAGGCTTTGTATTTCTGCAGTGTCCATTGTAACTTCTTTTTCATTTCTAATTTTATTGATTTGAGTCCTCTCTCTCTTTTTCTTGATGAGTCTGGCAAAAGGTTTATCAATTTTGTTTATCTTCTCAAAGAACCAGCTTTTAGTTTTATTGATCTCTGCTATTGTTTTCTTTGTTTCTATTTCATTTATTTCTGCTCTGATCTTTATGATTTCTTTCCTTCTGCTAACTTTGGGTTTTGTTTGTTCTTCTTTCTCTAGTTCCTTTAGGTGCAAGGTTAGATTGTTTAGTTCAGATTTTTCTTGTTTCTTGAGGTAGGCTTGTATAGCTATAAACTTCCTTCTTAGAACTGCTTTTGCTGCATCCCATAGGTTTTGGATCGTCATGTTTTCATTGTCATTTGTCTCTAGGTATTTTTTGATTTCCTCTTTGATTTCTTCAGTGATCTCTTGGTAATTTAGTACCGTATTGTTTAGCCTCCATGTGTTTGTGTTTTTTACATTTTTTTCCCTGTAATTCATTTCTAATCTCATAGCATTGTGGTCAGAAAAAATGCTTGATATGATTTCAATTTTCTTAAATTTACTGAGGCTTGATTTGTGACCCAAGATGTGATCTATCCTGGAGAATGTTCCGTGCGCACTTGAGAAGAAAGTGTAATCTGCTGTTTTTGGATGGAATGTCCTATAAATATCAATTAAATCTATCTGGTCTATTGTGTCATGTAAAGCTTGTGTTTCCTTTTTAATTTTCTGTTTGGATGACCTGTCCATTGTTGTAAGTGAGGTGTTAAAGTCCCCCACTATTACTCTGTTACTGTCGATTTCCTCTTTTAGATCTGTTAGCAGTTGCCTTATGTATTAAGGTGCTCCTATGTTGGGTGCATATGTATATTTATAATTGTTATATCTTCTTCTTGGATTGATCTCTTGATCATTATGTAGTGTCTTTCCTTGTCTCTTGTTACATTCTTTATTTTAAAGTCTATTTTATCTGATATGAGTATTGCTATTCCAGCTTTCTTTTGATTTCCTTTTGCACGGAATATCTTTTTCCATCCCCTCATTTTCAGTCTGTATGTGTCCCTAGGTCTGAAGTGGTTCTCTTGTAAACAGCATATATATGGGTATTGTTTTTGTATCCATTCAGGGAGCCTGTGTCTTTTGGTTGGAGCATTTAATCCATTTACATTTAAGGTAATTATCAATATGTATGTTCCTATTACCATTTTCTTAACTGTTATGGGTTTGTTTTTGTAGCTCCTTTTCTTCTCTTATGTTTCCCACTTAGAGAAGTTCCTTTAGCATTTGTTGTAGAGCTGGTTTGGTGGTGCTGAATTCTCTTAGCTTTTGCTTGTCTGTAAAGGTTTTAATTTCTCCATCGAATCTGAATGTGATCCTTGCCAAGTAGAGTAATCTTGGTTGTAGTTGATTCACTTTCATCACTTTAAATATCTCTCTCTTCTCCTTCTGGGACCCCTATAATGCGAATGTTGTTGCGTTTACTGTTGTCCCAGAGGTCTCTTAGGCTGTCTTCATTTCTTTTCATTCTTTTTTCTTTATTTTGTTCCGTGGCAGTGAATTCCATCATTCTGTCTTCCAGAATTTATCTGTTCTTCTGCCTCCGTTATTCTGCTATTGATTCCTTCTAGTGTAGTTTTCATTTCAGTTATTGTATTGTTCATCTGTTTGTTTGTTCTTTAATTCTTCTAGGTGTTTGTTCTTTAATTCTTCTAGGTGTTTGTTAAACATTTCTTGCATCTTCTCGATCTTTGCCTCCATTATTTTTCCGAGGTCCTGGATCATCTTAATTATCATTATTCTTAATTCTTTTTTCTGGAAGGTTGCTTATCTCCCCTTCATTTCATTGTTTTTCTGGGGTTTCATCTTGTTCCTTCATCTAGCACATAGTCCTCTGCCTTTTTATTTTGTCTCTCTTTCTGTGAATGTGGTTTTCGTTCCACAGGCTGCAGAACTGTAGTTCTCCTTGCTTCTGCTGTCTGCCCTCTGGTGGATGAGGCTATCTAAGTGGCTTGTGCAAGCTTCCTGATGGGAGGGACTGGAGGTCCGGTAGAGCTGGGTGTTGCTCTGGTGGGCAGAGCTCAGTAAAACTTTAATCCACTTGTCTGCTGATGGAGGGGAGGGGGGTTGTGTTCCCTCCCTGTTGGTTGTTTGGCCTGAGGCAACCCAGCACTGGAACCTACCCGGCTCTTTGGTGGCACTAATGGTGGACGCTGGGAGGGCTCAGGCCAAGAAGTACTTTCCAGAACTTCTGTGGCCAGTGTCCTTGTCCCCGTGGTGAGACACAGCCACCCCCTGCCTCTGCAGGAGACCCTCCAACACTAGCAGATAGTTCTGGGTCAGCCTCCTATGGGGTCACTGCTTCTTCCCCTGGGTCCCGATGTGCACACTAGTTTGTGTGTGCCCTCCAAGAGTGGAGTCTCTGTTTCCCCCAGTCCTGCTGAAGTCCTGCAATCAAATCCCACTAGCCTTCAAAGTCTGTTTCTCTAGGAATTCCTCCTCCCATTGCCAGACCCCCAGGTTTGGAAGCCTGACATGGGGCTCAGAACCTTCACTCCAGTGGGTGGACTCTGTGGTATACATGTTCTCCAGATTGTGAGTCACCCACCCAGCAGTTATGGGACTTGATTTTATTGTGATTGCACCCCTCCTCCCATCCCATTGCAGCTTCTCCTTTGTCTTTGGATGTGGGGTGTCTTTTTCCCTGAGTTCCAGTGTCTTCCTGTCAGTGACTGTTCAGCAGTTAGTTGTGATTCCAGTGTTCTCGCAAGAGGGAGTGAGCGCATGTCCTTCTACTCTGACATCTTGAACCAATCTCTCTCCTGCAGTTTTGTCTTAAAACCACCCAGCCTGTTTTACAGCACATGCCTCTCTGTATTTTAATGTGATTACATTTTGTATAGACTTCCTAATATTGAACCATCCCTTAACATTTAGAATAATTTTCTTTGGTCATGGTTTATTTTCTCCAAAATGTACTACTGGAATCTATTTGCTGGTATTTTCCTTAGGATTTTGCATCAACAATTATAAGTGAGGTCAGTCTGTAGTTTTCTTTCTTGAGCTATCTTGGTCAGGTTTTTGGATCAGTGTTATGCTGGCCTAATAAAAATAACTGGGATGCTTCCTTCTTTCTCTGTGGTACAGGCTAGTTAAATGACATCAGATTCATCTTTTCTATAGAGGTTTATCAGGTAGCTTTTCAACAAGTGAAAGGAGGTTTTCCAACACAAGACAGATACAGGCTGTCTCTACCTACACAGGTCTTCCTTAATTTCCACACTTCACTTCATTCTCTTTTCACTCATCTCACCCCCTTGCCTTTTTAGTACTCTCCTAATTTTACCTGAAAGATGCCAGTTATCACTTATTTAACTTTCTTATTCACATGTGTCATATTACAGAGTTCGTTTGAAAATGACAAAACTCTTCACCAAAGTAGTTATCTCAAAACAACACTTTGTAGCAGGAGAGGTGGGCGTTGTGTTCAGAAGCCTACAGAATGTTTTCCAGCAACCCATGTCCAACCTAATTTCCCTCTCGGGTTAGAGGTTGTTCAATATTATGATGAGAAGAATTTGGGGAGCAAATATAAGACTATAAATATTTCATGCAACATCAATTATCTTTATAGAAGCAAAGTGAATAAAGAACAAAAATAATTCTGTGAGCTGAAGGTGCAGACATGGTAGATGAGGGGAATTTCATGGCATGAAGTATCCATTTAACTGCAATTATACAGATCTGGCTTCAGAGTGAAATCAGTTAACTGCTTTTAAAAACTCGATTCTATTTTCAGATAATGGTATGTTAGAAAATATTTTATTTTTGACAATTCTATAAACTACACTTCCAATGACTCAATCTAATTTTCTTTATGTTCCTTTTTTCCCTGAAAAGTAAACTCTGAAGTGGCCCCTTTCAACATGTTTTTTACGATTCTACTCTAGGGTAATAATTATTAAATTATAGTATTTTAAAGGTTAATTTACAGAAGTTTTTTAATATGAATCTATTTTGTTTGCTTATAAGACCACACAGGGATCTCTTATTTTTTTATCCTCCTTCTCATTTGCAATAAAATATCTTATAATTTAAAAATTTTATAAAAACTACCATCTCACCTAATCAGAGAAATCTGTTTGAAAAATCATATCCAGAATCATAAGTCACTTTAAAAACTGGTCCACCAGAGGAGTTGATGAGCTCTGGAACAGTGCATTCACTGTGCTGAGGGCAGCATGTATCACAGGGGCCGGTTCAAGATGCTGACCTAACTCTGTCATTTTTGTTGACTCCTGCTCCCTCTGCTGGTTCCACAGCTCATTGACCATCCCCAAAACAACACGTGTCAGCCCCAGAATGGGCCTCAGGAAGCAGCAAAGGCTAGTACAAGTGGAGAAATAGAACCCTACTCGGTGGTGGAATCTGCTCAAACTCAAAGTCTGTGACAGGGCTGGTATTGTGACCACAGTCTTCCCACTACCCCACACAGCCCTCACAATTACAATATACTCAGAGCTGCTCAAATATGCCAGCACATAGCGGTATTCTCAACCTAGGAGTTGGCCTATGTTAAAAAATAAAATAAAAACATGTCTCAATGTGCACATATTATTGGTTTATAATGTTTGCATAATGGTTGACATTTTGACAGAATTAAATGAAAGGTTTTTTTAAAAAAACGTTCTGCTATTGATACTAGTGATACACATAACAAAAATGATGATGCTCAAATGAGAATTGAGCAAAACAAGCCAGACATAAAATAGTTAACTCATAAGATTCCACTTGCATGATAGCTCCAGAACAGGCACATCTATGATGACAGAAATCAAATCAGTGGTTGCCTGGGGCAAGAGAAACTTCAAATGGCCACAAACAAGTCTTTTGGGGTGATGGAAATGTTCTGCATCTCAACTGTCTCATTGGTTACACAGGCACACTTTGTCAAAACTCACTGAACTATGCATTTAAAATTAGTGTGCTTTTTATATAAACTGTACCTCAATAAAGTCGATGTTGAAAAAAAATAATCTGTACTAGTCAAATCTTAAACTTTAATCTGTTTTTTCAATCTGAATATACCTGGACCCATTTTTTTCATGTCACTTTTTTTTGAGGTATAGTTGATTTACAATATTATATTAGTTTCAGGCATATAACTTAGTGATTCAAAATTTTTATAGATTTTACTCCATTTATAGTTATTATAAAATATTGGCTATATTCCCTGTGCTGTACAATATATCCTTGTAGCTTATTTATTTTATACATAGTAGTTTGTACCTCTTAATCCTCTACCACTGTCTTGCCCTTCCCCACTTCTCTCTCCCCACTGGTAACCACTAGTTTGTTCTCTATATCTGTGAATCTGTTTCTATTATAGTCACTAGCTTGTTTTATTTTTTAGATTTCATATATAAGTGATAACATACAGTATTCATCTTTCTCTGTCTGACTTATTTCACTAAGCATAATACACTCCAGGTCCATCCATGTTGTTGCAAATGGCAAAATTTCATTCTTTTTTATGGCTAAGTAGCATTCCATTGTATATATATACTGTATATATATACCACATGTTCTTTATCCATTCATCTGTTATTGGACACTTAGGTTGCTTCCACATCTTGGCTATAGTAAATAATGCTGCTATGAACACTGGGGTGCATGTATCTTTCCAAATTAATGTTTTCATTGTCTTCAGATATATACCCAGGAGTGAAAGTGCTGGATCATATGGTAGTTCTATTTTTAGTTTATTGAGGAACCTCCATACTGGTTTTCCACAGTGGCTGCATGAATTTACATTCCCACAGTGTACAAGGGTTCCCTTTTCTCCACATCCTCGCCAGTATTTGCTATTTGTGGTCTTTTTGAGGATAGCCATTCTGAACAGGTATGAGGTGGTAGCTCATTATGGGTTTTTTTTTTTTTAACTTTTAAAAAATATTTATTTTATTTATTTATTTTTATTTTTGACTGTGTCGGGTCTTAGTTGCAGCATGCGGGATCTTTCATTGCAGCATGCGGGCTCTTTGTTGTGGCACGAGGGCTTCTCTCTAGTTGTGGCACAAGGGCTTCTCTCTAGTTGTGGCACACGGGCTTCTCTCTAGTTGTGGCATGTGGGTTTTCTCTCTCTAGTTGTGGCACATGGGCTCCAGAGTGCATGGGCTCAGCAGTTGTGGCATGTAGGGTTAGTTGCCCTGTGGCATGTGGGGTCTTAGTTCCCCAACCAGGGATCGAACCCATGTCCCCTGCATTGGAAGGTGGATTCTTTACCACTGGACCACCAGAGAAGTCCCCTCACTATGGTTTTGATTTGCAATGCTGAGTATCTTTTCAAGTGCCTATTGCCAATCTGTTTAACTTCTTCAGAAAAATGTCTATTCAGGTCTTCTGCCCATTTCAAAATCAGGTTGTTTGTTCGCTTAATATTAAGTTGTATGAGCTGTTTGTTTATTTTGGATATTAACCCCTTACCAGTCATATCATTTGCAAATATTTCTCCCATTCAGTAGGTTGTCTTTCCATTTTATTTATGGTTTGTGCAAAAGTTTTTAAGTTTAATTAGGTCCCATTTGTTTAGTTTTGCTCTTGTTTTCTCTGCCTTAGGAGACAAATCCCAAAAAATGTTGCTACGACTCATGTCAAAGAGTGTTCTGCCTATGTTTTCTTCTGGGAGTTTTATGGTTTCCAGTCTTCCATTTAGGTTTTTACTCCATTTTGAGTTTATTTTTGTATATGGTGTGAGGAAATGTTCTAATCTCATTCTTTTCTGTGTAGCTGTCCAGTTTTCCAAGCACCACTTATTGAAGAGGCAGTCTCTTCTCAATTGTATATTCTTGCCTTCTTTGTCTTAGATTAATTAACCATAATTGTGTGGGTTTATTTCTGAGCTCTCTATTCTGTTCCGTTGATCAATGTGTCTGTTTTGTGCCAGTACCATACTGCTTTGATTACTGTATCTTTGTAGTATAGTCAGAAGTGAGGAAGCATGATACCTCTAGCTTTGTTCTTTTTTCTCAAGATAGCTTTGGCAATTCAGGGTCTTTTGTGGTTTGATATAAATTTTAGGATTATTTGTTCTAGTACTGTGAAGAATGTCAAGAGTATTTTGATAGGGGTCACATTAAATCTGTAGGTTGCTTTGGCTAGTATGGACATTTTTTAACAATATTAATTCTTCTCATCCAAGAACACGGGATATCTTTCCATTTCTTTGCATCATTTTTTAATTCATTCACCAATGTTTTACAGTTTTCAGAGTATAGTTCTATCACTTCCTTGGTTAAGTTTATTCTAAATATTTTATTATTATTGATGTGATTGTAAATGAGATTACTTTCCTTAATTTCTCTTTCTGATAGTTTGCTGTTACTGTATAGAAATGCAGCAGATTTCTGTATACCAATTTTGTATCCTGCAACTTTACCAGATTCGCTGATGAGCTTTAGTAGGTTTTTGGTGGAATCTTTAGGATTTTCTATGTGTGGTATCATGTCATCTGCAAACAATGACAGCTTTACCTCTTCCTTTCCAATTTGGATTCCTTTTATTTCTTTTTCTTGTCTGATTGCTGTGGCTAGGACCGCCAATACTATATTGAATAAAAGTGGCGAGAGTGGGCATCCTTGTCTCGTTCCTGATCTTAGAGGAAATGCTTTCAGCTTTTACTCTTGAGCATGATGTTGGCTATGGCTTTATCATATATGGCCTTTATTATGTTGAGGTATGTTCCCTCTATGCCACTTTCTGGAGAGTATTTTTAATCATAAATGGATGTTGAATTTTATCAAAAGATTTTCTGCATCTATTGAGATGATCATATGGTTTTTTATTCTTCAGTTTGTTAATGTGGTGTATCACAGTGATTGATTTGTGGATACTGAACCATCCTTGCATTCCTGGGATAAATCCCACTTGATCATGGTGTATGATCCTTTTAATGTATTGCTGGATTTGATTGCTAATATTTTGTTGAGAATTTTTGCATCTATATTCATCAGTGATATTGGCCTGTAATTTCCTTTTCTGTGATATCTTTGTCCGGTTTTGGTATCAGGGTGACAGTGGCCTCACAGAATGAGTTCGAAAGAATTCCTTCCTCTGCAATTTCTTGGAATAGTTTGAGAACGATATGTGTTAACTCTTCTCTAAATGTTTGGTAGAGGCTTCCCTGGTGGCGCAGTGGTTAAGAATCCGCCTGCCAATGCAGGAGACACAGGTTCGAGCCCTGGTCTGGGAAGATCCCACATGCCGCTGAGCAACTAAGCCCGTGCACCACAACTACTGATCCTGCGCTCTAGAGCCCGCAAGCCACAACTACTGAAGCTGGCGTGCCTAGAGCCCGTGCTCCCAACAAGAGAAGCCACCAAAATGAGAAGCCCATGCACCGCAACGAAGAGTAGCCCCCGCTCGCCAAAACTAGAGGAAGCCCGCCTGCAGCAACAAAGACCCAACACAGCCAAAAATAAAATAAAATAAATAAACGTTTGGTAGAATTCACTGTGAAGCCATCTGCTACTTGACTTTGTTTGTTGGGCTGTTCTTTTTTATTACTAATTTAATTTCTTTACTGGTAAGTTGTCTGTTCATATTTTCTATTTCTTCCTGGTTCAGTCTTGGGCAATTGTACACTTCTAGGAATTTGTTCATTTCTTCTGGGTTGTCCATTTTATTGGCATACAATTGTTCATAGTAATCTCTTATAACCCTCTGTATTTCTGTGATGTTGGTTGTAACTTCCTTTTCATTTCTGATTTTATTGATTTAGGTCCTCTCTCTTTTTTTCTTCACAAGTCTGGCTAAAGATTTATCAAATTTGTTTGTCTTTTAAAAAAACCAGCTCCTAGTTTCATTGATCATTTCTATTGTTTTTTAGTCTCTATTTCATTTGTTTCTGCTCTGACCTTTATGATTCCTTTCCTTCTATTAACTTTGGGTTTTGTTTGTTCTTATTCAGGTTTCTTTAGGTGTAAGGTTAGGTTGCTTATTTGAGATTTTTCTTGTTTCCTGTGGTAAGCTTGTATCACTATAAACTTCCCTCTTAGAACTGCTTTTGCTGCATTCCACAGATTTTGGATCATTGTGTTTTTGTTTTCACTGATCACCAGTTATATTTTGATTCTCTCTTTGATTTCTTCAGTGATCCTTTAGTTGTTCAGGAGCATGTTGTTTACCCTCCACGTGTTTGTGGGTTTTGCAGGTTTTTTTCTTGCAGTTAGTTTCTAGTCTCATAGTGTTGGGGTCAGAAATGATGCTTGATATGATCTCAATTTTCTCAAATTTACCAAGGCTTGTTTTGTGGCCTAGCATATGATCTATCCTGGAGAATGTTCCATGTGGACTTGGAAAGAATGTGTATTCTGCTGCTTTTGGATGGAATGTTCTATATATATTAAGTCAATCTGGTCTAACGTGTCATTTAAGGCCAGTGTTTCCTTACTGATTTTCTGTCTGGATGATATGCCCATTAATGTAAGTGGGGTGTTAAAGTCCCCTACTATTATTATGTTACTGTAATTTCTCCATTTACATGTATTAACATTTGTTTTATGTATTTAGGTGGTTCCATGTTGGGTGCGTATAACAATTGTTATATCTTCTTCTTGGATTGAGCCCTTGATCATTATGTAGTGTCCTTCTTTGTCTCTTGTAACAGTCTTTATTTTAAAGTCTATTTTGTCTGATATAAGTATTGCTACTCTGGCTTTCTTTTTCCAGAGTAGTCTGTATGTCTTTAGATCTGAAGTGAGTCTCCTGTAGGTAGCATATATATGGGTCTTATTTTTATATCCGTTCAGCCACTCTATGTCTTTTGATTGGAGCACTTAGTCCATTTACATTTAGAGTAATTATTGATATGTAAGTACGTATTGCTTTTCTGTTCACTGTTTTGGATTTGTTTTTGTAGTTCTTTTTGCTTCTTTCTTGTTCTTTTGTTCTCTTCCATTGTGATTTGATGACTATCTTTAGTGTTATGTTTGGGTTCCTTTCTCTCTTGTGTATCTATTACAGATTTTTGGCTTGTGGTTACCATGAGCTGTGTGTGTGTGCGTGTATATAGATATAGATATAGATATAGATATAGATATATGTTTACCATGAGATGTGTGTGTGTGTGTATGTGTATGTATATATATATATATATATATATATATATATATATATATATATATATACACACACACACATATATACCTTTTTGAAAAAAACAATCCAGTGATTTCTGGGTAGCACGGTACCAGCTACATCATTGCTGCTTTTATGCTTGCTTCCAGACATCCTGGGCTTGAAATAAAGATATTGTGCTATTGTACTCTATACAGTAAAGTACACAAAAGAACAACCACTTGTAGAGGATGCACACATGTGACAATGTACGCCAGACACATGAACTAACTTACGTGATTGGACATGAGAATGCACGTTCACATCTTTGAAAGTTCACAACTTGAAGGTTCATATGTAGGGGACTTACTGTATTTGCTTAACCAATGAACTTTTTCCTTTCATAATTTCCATGTTTCTAATTGTGGCCTTTTCTTTTTTTCTTAGACCAGTCCTTTTAACGTTTCTTGTAAAGTTGGTTTGGGTGTACTCAACTCTTTTAGTTTTTGCTTGTCTATAAAACTTTTTTATCTCTCCATCAGATCTGAATGAGAGCCTTGTCACGTAGAATGTTCTCTTGCTTGTAGGTTTTTCCCGTTCATCACTTTAAATATATTGTGCCATGCCCTTCTGGCCTGCAGAGTTTCTGTTGAATAGTCTGATAGTCTTATGGGAGTTCCCTTGTACGTAACTTGTTGCTGTTGCTTTTCCCTTTTTATTTTTTAATATTCTTTCCTTATATTTAATTTTTGCCATTTTAATTACAATATGTCTTAGTGTGTTCCTCTTTGGGTTGATCCTATTTAGGACTCTCTGTGCTACCTGGACTTGGATGTCTGTTTCCTATCCCAGGTTAGGGAAGTTTTCAACTATTATGTCTTTAAATTTATTCTCTGCCCCTTTCTCTCTCTTCTCGTTCTGGAACCCCCATAATGTGAACATCAGTATGTTTGATGTTGCCCTAGAAGTCTGTTAAATTGTCCTCATTTTTTCTCTTTTTTCCTTTTTCTGTTCAGCTTCAATGATTTCCGCTACTCTGTCTTCCAGATCGCTGATCCATTCCTCTGTATCATTTAGTCTACTCTTGATTTCTTCTAGTATATTTTTCATTTCAGCTACTGTATTCTTCACCTCTGTTTGGTTGTTCTTTATATTTTCTAACTTTTTGTTTAAAACTTCTACAATAACTCCCTGTTCTATTCATCCATTCTTCTCCCAAGTTATTTGATCATCTTTATGATCATTATCTTTAACTTTTTCTCAGGTAGATTGCCTATCTCCACTTCACTTAGTTCTTCTGGGGTTTCATCTTTCTCCTTTGTTTGGAACATGTTCCTCTGTTACCTCACTTGGCCTAACTTGCTGTTTTTATTTCTATGTATCTGGTAGCTTGGTTACATTTTCTGACCTTGGAAAAGTGGCCTTCTGTAGGAGACTTCCTATGCATCCCAGCAATGTACTCCTTCTAGTCACCAGAACTATATGCTCTTGGGGTGCCCCTTATGTGGGCTGCATGGGCCCTTCTGTTGTGGCAGGCTGACTACTGTGGGCAGTCTGGTAGGTGTAGCTGGACCCCAGTTCAGTTGGCTGCCAGGCCCTTCCTTGTGTGGAGGCCACCAGCCGCTGTTTGGCAGGGCCAGGTCACAAGGCAACTAACTGTGGAACCCCAGGGAATCCCAGGGCTAATGCTGGCCCACTGGCAGGCAGAGCTGTGTCCTGGGGTCTAGTTGCAGGCCCAGAGATCCCAGAGCTGGTCTCAAACTGCTGGTGGGTGAGTCTGTTCCCAAGGCTAGAGCAGGTTCTCTGGTGGGAGGGGCTAAGGCCCAGGGGATTCTGGGGCTGATATCTGCCCACTCATGAGTGGAGCGGGTCTGGGGGTCACTGGCTGCAGGGCCCTGGTGGGGTGGTCCCAGGTCTAGTGCCTGCACACTGGTGTTGGGGCCAGTTCCTGGGCCTTTGGTAGGCAGGGCCATGTGCAGAGTCGGCCAGGGGCTCAGGGGGTTTTAAGGCAGACTGTCTTCTGGTGGGTGGCACTGTGTCCCCACCCAGTTAGTTGCTTGGCCTCAGGCATCCCAGTGCTGGTGCCTATAGGCTGGGCATGGACAGGGCTGGATCCTGAGGCTAAAAAGCTAGAGGGAGGATTTCAAAATGGCACTTGCCAGCACTGGTGTCCACATGGTAGAATGAGCTCCCCAAAATGACTGCTGCCTGTGTCTATGTCCCCAGGGGTGAGCTAGCATCGCTTCCTGCATCTCCAGGAGACTCCAAAATCAGCTGTTAGGTCTAACCCAGGCTTCTTTCAAATGACTGCTTCTGCCCTGGGTCCTGGACCGTGTGAGATTTTGTGTGAGCCCTTTTAAGAGTGGAGTCTCTATTTCCCACAGTCTTCTGGGTCCTGAATGTAAGCCCTGCTGGCCTTCAAAGCCGAATGTCCTGGGGGACACATCTTCCTGGCACAGGACCGCCAGGCTGGGGAGCCCAGTGTGGAGGCTCAGACTCCTCACTCCTTGGGGAGAACCTCTGCACTTGTAATTATTCTCCTGTTTGTCGGTCTTGACTATACCACAACTCCACTACTCCTACTCAACTCATTGTAGTTCCTTCTTTATATCTTTAGTTGTAGAAGATCTTTTCTGGTGGTTTCCAGTTTTTTCTTTTTCTTTTTTTTTTTTAATATTCATCTATTTATTTATTTATTTATTTATTCATTTATTTATTTATTTGGCTGCACCGGGTCTTAGTTGCGTTATGCGGGATCTTCACTGCGGCATGCGGGATCTTTAGTTGCAGCATGCGGGGTCTTTAGTTGTGGCACACAAACTCTTAGTCGAGGCATGTGGGATCTAGTTCCCTGACCAGGGGTCGAACCCGGGCCCCCTGCATTGGGAGTGAGGAGTCTTAGCCACTGGGCCACCAGGGAAGTCCCACAGTTTTTTCATAAGTAGTTGTTTTGTAAATAGCTGAAATTTTGCTGTGCCCATGGGAGAAGGTGACCTCAGAGTCTTTCTACTCCACCATCTTGGGAACTCCCTCAGACCCACTTTTAAACTGAAAAATATATATATATGAATCAACAGATAATCCTCTTGCTTCATTATTTAGCCACAGCTTTGATTTACTTAAAAGAACAAAAAACTAGATCCAAAAGCCAGGGTTAGGGAGAGGAATCATTGTTTCCACATGTTCTCTCAGAAGAGAATTAGGTAATAGAGACAATACGCTGACAGAAGAAATAATATTATGGCATAAGTGTAACATAATGCTGGATGGGAAAGTCTACCTCATCCCAATTTCACATGTCTGGGCAGTGCTTGTTCATGTGTGCTCTGAGGGCCTAGCTGCATGTGGCAGAGGCAAAAGCAGGAGTAAATAGATGCACTCATTAGTGCCCAGCCCCTCACGGAGGCATCTGCTCTAGGGGGTGTACTCAGCTGGTGGACAGTACTGATTCAGAGCTTCTTCCTCACCCCAGAAGACCTGAATTAGCCACCCTCTCTGGTGCAATACACTACAGAATGACCCTGGTTTTGTCTGCCACTCTTCATAAGCATGCCACTACGATTATTACTTTATGATACCAGGTCTTATGTGTGTGAATTAGGAGTTAGATGGAAAAAACAGTTCTCGAGTCTGTGATCAAAGTCGTTTGTAAAAAATTAGACTAAACAAGTGTTTTCTGCTATACTATCTCCCCAAGAGAGGGATATATTATGTTTCACAAATTTATTTAACCCCTATATCATTAGTGTTCTGAAGAAGCCAACTGGGAGACATTACTTTGGGCAAGAGGAAATCCAGACAATATTAGGTCATCTGAGACAGAGCTAAGAATGTGGCAGAAGCAACAGAAAGTGTACTCACAAGTTGATAAATAAACTTAGAATAACATTTACTATGCTCTGTTTTTGTTATAAACTCTTTATCTCATTTAATCCTCATATCAACTCTACCATGGATGTAGTATTATTTCCCCCATTTTACAGATGAGGAAACCGAGGCAGAGAAAATTTCAGCAGCTTGATTGAGATGATAGAATTAGTAAGGGTGAAAGCCAGAAAGCAAACCCAAGCTATCTGGACCCCATAGATCATGCTTTATAAACCATGTTACAGTGCCTCTCAGCACTATGAAAGAAAAGATAGGGGTAGACACTTCAGACCCTTGCTACTCAAAGTACGATCCTTGGATCGGCAGCATCAGCAACAACTAGGAGCTTGTTAGGAATGTAGAGGCTCAGGCCCCACTCCAGGCCTACTGAATTAGAACTGGCATTTTAACAAGATCTTCAGGTGACTTATTAAAATTTGATAAGTATTGCTCTAAACAAGAAATCCTTAAGTTTTTCTTGGTTTGTTTCATTTTTGTTTTAGTCCCAGACTCCTTTGAGAATCTGATGAAAGTCATGGACCCTGAGCGTAAAAATGTGTATAAGATTTCAAAGAGTTCATGAATTCATGTTTACAAAACCCTGCTGTAGAGAGTGTGAATGTGGTAGGAAGCAGTCCTTTATACCTTCCATGCATTATTGCTTTTAATCCTTATAAACTCACTATTGATAAAATGGAAACTTGAAGTTAAGTAACTTGCTTTAGTCATAGGAAGTGACATCAGGATCAAATCTGGACATTTTGCTGCCAGAGCCTAGCTATCACACCAAGCACCTAGGCATGGCTGAGCCACAGTGATTCTGAGGGACATCTCAGTAGAACTTCACCTCTCTCTGACAAGTTCATGTTCTCCATCTAAAGTACAGTTCTGGAAGAAACACTGATGGAGTGAAGAGGAAGGGGACACTGCTTAGAGGGGGAGATTGGTCAGAAGGATCCTAGTAATCCATGTGATGGTGGCTGTTCCAATCAGATCCCCCCCACACGCATCTTCCTGACACACTTACAACCTACACAGACTCAAGTGACATGCCAATCCATGACTTTCACCTACCACACTATCCCACTCTAAACCATGGTTGACAAAAAGATTTCATTTCATGGGCCAGCTGATTGATCGGTAGTAGCTACTTGGTGTTCAACATTGAAAAGGAGCCAGTTGAGGACTGTGATTGATTAGTAATGTCTGCCCCCAGCAGCAAAGGGTAACACAGTAGGAGGAATACCAGCACCACTTATTTACCACCTGGTACATTTAATTACTGCTTGGATTTTCATTCCTTTATTTAACATGCCTGCACTAAGTGTGACTTCTGTACACAGTGGCAGAAGCCCTCTTACCCATCCTAATGGAATAATGAACTTAAAATGTCTGACAGAATGGCAAATTATTAAAAAACATATATACCTTTAAAACATTTCATTTTCAATTAAAACACTTACATACATACGTATTAACCAATTTTGGATGTAGGGCTATCTTTTTCCTTCTGAGTCCATGCTTTTGGAGCTCCCCAGGCATTTTTTTCACACCACACTCAAATGCACTACTTTTTAAAGATTCTTTCAAAGCAATCTAAAAATATTTTACTGATTTTTGTTTCCTCCAATTACAATTGGCTTCTTCATACCTAATCCAAAAGCAAAAAAATCATGGAAAATTCATCTTTATAGTCTTTCCAAACATTTGACTTAGTTTTCATAGAAACAACTATTTTCTTTCCCTTTTATCAGTTACCAAACCATATAATATTTAATTTAATTATGTAATTACTATAACAAGTACAATTGGTACAGAGGAATTTCAGAAGAAACACAACTGATTATAGGACAGGGTGTTACTCAACAAGCTACAGAGGGGCGTGAGTCAGTATGTTTTACTGAGAACTGGAGAGCATTAGTTACTCTGATGAGCTGAACAATTGACGGCCAGTTAGAAGAGTTTCCATTATACTACCTTGAGGTCTCCATAGTGGATTTCAACTAAACAAGACTCTTATTAACCAGAATTTCCAACATATGATTTCCATAATGATAGCTGTAAGGCATTCAAAGATCCTGATGTGAATTATAAAATGAAGTGAGACAAGAGAGAATCTTTTTTGATATCTCCACTTTTGGGGGGGGCTGTCTTTTGACATTTTTAGTTTAGGCAATCCTGTATTTTAAGAATCCTTATAATCTAGCTTTAATCATTTCAGGAATAAGGAGAGGCTAAAAATATACACAAAATAAGTTCATTATCTCTATACTGTTGAGAAAATTTTATTGTATTTAATACCCTAAAGAAAGAATTTCTCTTGGCTACTGTAACAAACAGAAACCAAAAATACTAGTGGTTGAGACAAGAGAGACTTTTTTCAAGAGGTGGATAGTCTGGGACTAGAATGGCAGTTCCATGGTCATCCAGAACACGAACTCTTTCTCTCTTCTCCAATAACATACTTTGTAACTTCCAGCCTCAGGTTTGCCTCATGGTCCCAAGATGGCTGCTGCAACTCCAACCATCATGTTACAATTCTAGGCAGGATGAAAAGAAATGAGGGAATGGCACACAGGCTGTGCTTCACAGCCAACTCTGCCCTTTCAGAAAAACTCTTGGAAAGCCCGCACCTAGTGACCTCTGCATACTTGTTATCTGCAACAAATCCTTAAAATGTCATTTCATAGCTAGGCACATGGCCAGACACAACAATTTTGAGTTCTGTTATTGAAGAAGAAAGAAAGAATGGATATTGAGTAGACAATCAACGTTTCCCATAAAATATAATCCTAGCAGAACATTCTAACAACCTGAATATTTGATAAACAACTTATCTCCTGAATGACCAAATAAAATAAAACTTACTGTATAATATTTTACATCTATTGATCTTTTGCCTTAGAAAAATGCTCTTCAGTGGCTACAACTACATGTTAAGCACCATGTGGAATATTTGTTTTATTCACTCTCTATGTCCATTTCTACCCATACACTACCTAGGACATTAGTCTCTGGTGCCATCTCAAGCTTACATAGATGCTTCCCCCAAGAGCAGAATTCCACTTCTACAAAGCACATATTGTGCACACTCAACTCTGTACCTGTGTGTCTTTAGAAATCTCAGTCAAGCCCATCTTACCAATTTTTGCCACTCAGTTGCACCTGAGAGCCCTGGATGCACTTGGCAAGCAGCAAAAGTAGCTCACTCACTACCCCAAATGGTTTGCCTCCACTTTCTTTTTCCCACTATTCAAGGAAGCCAATATTTATTACAAGGGT
Source organism: Balaenoptera ricei (assembly GCF_028023285.1). Lineage (NCBI taxonomy): Eukaryota > Metazoa > Chordata > Mammalia > Artiodactyla > Balaenopteridae > Balaenoptera > Balaenoptera ricei. The sequence continues at coordinate 79,866,647 of NC_082644.1, forward strand.
GCAACAGGGTCCCTCTTCTTCAGTATCCAAGAAAACACTTGCTACAGCATATCTTAGACTCATCCAGAAATACAATTCACCAAACATCAAATAAGCCCTGCTTTGTTAAGGGGTGGGCCTGCCCTAAAGGATTTCACACATAGTAAGGGAAATGGGATGTACAAGACTGATTAAGGGGTAAAAGAAAGGCCTGAAGAGATTTTAGAGGGAGGTCTATGGCTTTCTTACTTCTGCTAAGTTAACACTTGAACAAGCCCCAACCCACAAGGCCCATTCCTTCCCAGTAGCTGGTCCAGACCCTCTACTTAGTTTTAACTTCAGGAGAAAGACACTGGATTGTTTCGCTCTTGATGGAAGTCCTGTTCATAAAGCATCTCCAACCACAATTCCTTAGGCTAGATTTAGTCAACTCCTTCCTCTACTCTCATCTCTAATGCTTGCTTCTCTCAGATCCCAACTGCTTGGCTCACTGATGACAAGACTCCACTAGGACCAGCTGAGATCATTTTGGCTTCCCCTGTTGTGCCGTAGCCGTGGTTACCGCCAACAATTCCAACCACTTAGCAACCACTGACACCCTCATTGCACTATGGCTCATGCTCCCAGATTTATAGCCTGATGGATGCAGAAACTCAGTCGACCCCCAATCAACCTAGCACTACTCTTTCACAGGTACAATTTCAATATTAGGTAAGGTGCCTATACCTCCCCAACTCTGCCCATCCTGAGGTCCAAGCTTCCAAGAGTGGGGAAATACACTTTCTCCTACATTCCTGGTTGTAGGAATTCTATCCCCTAATGTATAAGCAGATTGCCTGAGGCCATGCAGTCACGATTCCCAACGAAGACAGTAGGTCAAGATTTATGGTTTACTGATGTACACAAATAAAATGCCATATAAACTAATTAACAACAGATGTGTACGAGAAAGAAAGTTCAATGGGTGTATTCTGGCAGTAAGAATGTCCAGCCACACAGATATAATTTGTTTTCCCATCTAAACTACACTTTCCTATACAGTAACCTATTTGAACTTCTCAGTTGCTCTGGGATGTACACCTGTAGGGCAGATATTACTATCCTCCTCTTAAATATCAGAAAACAGAGTCTTAGAAAGATTAAATAACTTCCCTAAAATCTCTTAGATAGTACAACACAACCTTAACTGAAATCCAGATCTTCTATCTAAATCCAGTGTGTCTTCTACTACATTATTTACTCATGGTATTGCTCATAATGTTTGGCTCGCTGTGAGGTAGCCCTAACGGAGGAAAAATTTTAAATCACTATTTTTTCAGTATCAGAGCCTACTATGTGAAGTTGCAAGTCCTTCTTAACTGAAGGACTGAATTATTTATTGAACTGAATTATTCTTTTATATCTTTGGTACTTTTCCCACTGAGAGAAGGAGTCATTCCCTTCCCCTTGAATCTGGACTGACTTTGGGGACGTGCTTGACCAATATAATACTGTGGAGGTGACACTCTGTGATTTCTGAAGCTAGGTCCTAAGAAGTCTTTCAGCTTCTATGTATGCCTCTTAGAACTCACTCTTGGAAGCCTGCTGCCATGCTGTGATTATGCCCACGCAACCCCGTGGAGAGAACACTGAGACGAGGGCCCAAGGCCCCAGGAGTCATCTCTGGCTGAACTCCCAGCCAAAAGCCAGCACCAACTTGCCAGCCAGGTGAATGAGCCATCTTAGAAATGGGTCATCCCATCCAAATCAGGACAGATGAGTTGTCCCTATGCAGCCCTCCCCAATTTGCAGGATTGCAGGCTAAATGAATGATTACTATTATTTTAAGCCGTCAAGTTTGAGGATGGTTTGTTTTACAGCAAAGAACTGAAAACTACTTTTCAAAAACCTTCATGCCTAAAAACAATACCAAAAAGAAACGTGGTGGCATACATCAAACTGATTATGCACTGTGAGTACTTCCATGTTTATTTCCCTTAGATATTTTATTTTATATAAGAAAAAAGGAAATGAAGAGAGTATCCTCTGATTTACAAAAGCAAAAGAAAAAAGCCAATTAGACAAATTGTTTTAAAATGCCCTCAACCTTAACTAATAAAAATCTTATTATAAATATGTTAGTATTTGGTTCAAAACTCTGTGGAAAGAATTAGCTTTTACAGTTCCATGAAGAACTTCTAAATATAGGAAAGTAAAACTGAAATTTATGTCAGTTTATTAATGGCATCACTTAAAACTATAAGTTAATTAACTAATTCACAACTTAATTAACTCAGCACTTAATTTACTTACTTGAGTTCACCTAAATTCCCTAGACGTGATTTAATGAACTTTCAGTGTAATTCCTGACTAACCATGGAAATTGTGTGATGTATGTTTCTTCAATTTAAAAGGTATTTCTTGAAGTTAAATGATTTAAAGCAGAACACTAAGCCTCAAAGTGAGTTTTCATTTTTTCTTCAATGAGGAATATCCCTGAACTTCTGGCGTGTAGCAATTTTCCCACTCCATTTTTTTCTTTCAAAATGAAACTCATATTTGGGTTTGTTTGTTTTTTTAAGTGTATCAATATACTGTTCAGAAACCATTAAGCCAAACTGAGCAAATGCCATCACAGTTTATTAATAATTAATTATCCTATATTCTTAAAGAATGGACCTGAGACAATAATTGAAAATCAGAGGAGAAAATTCATTATAAAACATTCTCTGTTCCATGGATTTACTTAGTCAGTGGCCATGTTTATAGACCAGTTCTGTAGAGTCATGCTTCTCAATGTGTGGTCTGTGGACCTGTGCCAGTCTGAGTTGGAAAAACTCAGCTTTTCTCCTGTGTTTCTCCTTTACTTTCACACATCTACCACACTCCCAACACTTCTGAGACCAGATGTGTGGGTGCTTTCCCCCACCCAGGAATTCTCTGCAACACCAGCTGGTGTCCTACAATTTAACTCAGTTCTGACACTGTCTACCTGGAGACAGCATCAGATCCCACAGGTTAAGGGCTCAGTCCTACAAGACTGCTCTCACTTCAGATACCAATTACAAGTCCAGGTTACCACCTGTGCTTATGACCAATTAGCTATCAATCTGAGGTTCTCACAACCCACTCCTCTGGTTTGATTAATTTGCTAGAGCAGCTCACAGAACTCAGGGAAACACATTTACCAGTTTATTAAAAGTATGTTAAAGGGGCTTCCCTGGGGGCGCAGTGGTTAAGAATCTGCCTGCCAATGCAGGGGACACGGGTTCGAGCCCTGGTCTGGGAAGATCCCACATGCTGCGGAGTGACTAAGCCCGTGAGCCACAACTACTGAGCCTGCGCGTCTGGAGCCTGTGCTCCGCAACAAGAGAGGCCGCGACAGTGAGAGGTCTGCGCACCGCGATGAAGAGTGACCCCCGCTCGCCGCAACTGGAGAAAGCCCTCGCACAGAAACGAAGACCCAACACAGCCAAAAATAAATATAAATAAATAAATTTAAAAAAAAAAAGTATGTTAAAGGATACAGATGAACAGCCAGATGAAGAGATACATAGAATAAGGTCAGGGAGGGTCCTGAGTACAGGTCCTGGTTGAGTTGGGGTGTGTCACCCTCCCAGTATGTGAATGTGTTCACCAGCCTGGAAGGTCCCCAATCCCCATACTTTTGAGGTTTTATGGAGTCTTCATCATGTAGGTATGATTGATCAGTCGTTAACTCCATCTCCTGCCCTTCTCCCCTCTCTGGAGAATTAGGGGAGGAGTGGGGAGGGACCGAAAATTCCAAGCTTCTAATCAAGGTTTGGTCTTTCCAGTAACCAGCCCCCATCCAGGAACTATTCAGGAGTCCACCCAGAGTCATCTCATTAGAACAAGACACTCCTATCACCCAGGAAATTATAAGGGTTTTAGGAGCCCTGTATCAGGAACCAAGGTCAAAGACCAAATATTAGAATAAGAGATGTTCCTAGTGTTCATCACTTAGAAAATTACAAGGGCTTTAGGAGCTCTGTGCCAGAAACTGGGGAAAGAAACCAATATATTTTTTTCTATTATGTCACGGAGTCCATGAATTCTTACTAGTAGCAGATGAGAAAAGAACAGAAATTGAGTATTTAGATACGTTTATAGCACTACGGGAGGATAACTGTACGTCTATTGACTAATAATGATATATTTAGGCTTGTATTTTGTAAATCTTTTTTATTTCATTTCTCTAATAATTCATCTTTATCGTATCTTACAAACATCCTAGTCTGCAAGAGATTGCAATTTTTTTTAACGCTGGTTCTTTTTCACGGATAGTTTGGGAAGCACTGATTTGACTAGGTTAAGTACTGGGGCAAACAAAAATATGGGTAAGAAATTATCCCCACTTTCATAAAGCTTGCATCTTAATAAGAAAAGTAGGTTGTGACTGTGGCATAACTGAAGCATAAACATCAGGTTCTAGATGCTTAGAGGAGTAAGATGATTCCAAGCAGTAGAGATAAGAGAAGACTTCGTGGAGGGAATGAACGTTGAGTGAGGGCTTCCTTAAAGGGTAGACTTTGAGGAGACAGAAGTTGAGGGTGATGTATTGATACATTTCAGACAGAGTGAACGATGTGAGTAAAGGCTGGTTGGGGGACAGGGGAAGCAGCTATATATTGGGAAAAGCATGCAACTCTCCTCCTTTGGTGAGAGCAGAGGGAACATGATAAACCTGGAAAGGTAAATCCAGGGCTAAATTGGGGACGGCCTTTGAATGCAAAGCTAAGGAGTCTGCACTTGATTGAGATCAGCTCCAAGCTGCCACTGAAAATTTCTGAGCAGAAAAGTGGTCTTCTCAGAGTTATGCTCTGGAAGATGAATTCAATGAGAGAAAGACAGGAGACTCAATCCAAGAAGAACACCCTAAACTCGTCAGGTATGACGCGATAGATCCAAGTCATCTTAAAAACATGCAGATCAAGATTTTAACAAGTGCACTTTTCACGTTTCCAAAGTAGTGACCAGTAAGTCAAAACACAACAGCGACCTACCCCATAAAACACCTAAGCGAGTGACAGATGGCTAACATTTATTAAGCATTCAATTTAGGGTCAGTATCTCATGTAACCCTCAAAATGACTCTAAATGTTAGGTTCTACTATGATCCCCATTTTACATACAAGAAATTTGAGGCTATAAAGGTTAAGTACCACACCCAGGGTCACCAACTAAACAATATGAGCTTGATATTGAACCACATCAGGCTGATGCCAAAGTCCGTTTCAGCATTATTAGGTGAACTCAAGAAGTAACCACTCAGTCATGCTTTCCTTGCATAGACAAGGAGGATTAGGTGGAAGACAATTAAAAGCCATACCAGCTCTCCACCTGGACACTAGGAAGCCCAGTCTTTGTGATGGTCTGGGATTTTATGTTCTTTTCATCTGAAAGATGCGGTTAACATAAACTAATAGGAAGATGATTTTTTCTTTAGTAAGGAGCTGAGGAAATTTTTATGTCTATGAACTCTTGACTTTGCAAAAGGACCAGAACAGGCTGCTGAAATAAACATGTTCTTGTCAATGCAATAAAGCCAAAAAATAACTGCCAATCCAGAGGCTGAGAATGAATTACAATGACAAATCTACATTTGAAAATCTGGGAATGAAAGGTGAAAAGCAAACACTGTGACGTTATTTACCCGTTGAGACGGAGAAGCTGATGGAACAGAATCAAAGTACGATATAATACTGATTGTCAGCACCATCATTCTTAGAAATGTGGGCAATTTTGAGGGCACCATTTCATCTTGGGAAAGATTCTAATTGTCCTCCCAACAAAATGCAACCAAATGGTTGCTGTCCAAGGAATAAAAAAAAACTTTAATTGAAACAGTTCACATGATTGAGACAGAAATTCTAACAGAAGCCCTCCTCCTCTCTGAGCACCCAATTTAGGAACTTCCTGACTCAGAAACATCCTCCAATGCTTGAGAAAGAGCAGAATCCATTCCCTCATATTCATTTCCTGGGCCAAAATAGAAATGTCTAATTATATAATCGTGTGTCCCACAACTTCCCTTGCTGGTCACTGAGGAACATCATCCCAGCATCCACGTCCTGACTAGTGGTCAGGTTCCCAGGCTAGGTCACAACAGCCTGATTCACTCAAGAGGTGGCAGAAAAAATAATATAGGAAAAATATGGAAGCTGGACAGTGTCTGTTCTGGTTCTCTATTTCTGTGTAACAAACCATCCCAAAATGCGATGCCTTAAAAACAATGGACTGTTATCACTCATGCTTCTGTGAGTCAACTGAGCTCGGCTGGGAGGTTCCTGGTTAGGGTCTCTCAAGTAGCTGTAGTCAGATGGGGTTGGGGAACTTATATAAAAGTGTAATGGACTGGGTGTGCAGGATGGTTTCTTCACTCCCTGTGTCTGGCACCTCAGCTGGCATGGTTGGAAGAGCTATGGGTTGACAATTCATCTCTCTCCATGTGGCTCTTCACATGATTGACTTGGGTTTCCTCACAATGCCACAGTCTCAGGGCACTTGGACTTCTTACATGTCAACTGGCATCTCCCCAGAGTGAGGGTTTTAAGAGGGCAAGGAAAAGCTGCAAGGCTTCTTGTGATCTAGCTCAGAACTCACACAGCACCACTTCTGCCACACGCTACTAGTTCCTACAGAGCCAGCCCACGTTCAACATAGGAGGAGACTACACAGGGGCACAAATACCAGAAGGCATTGTCCAATATGGAGGGGAGAGGAGGAGCATCTTTGGAGAGGAGGGAAAAAAGGAGATTAAAAAAGTAAAAGAGGGGCTTCCCTGGTGGCACAGTGGTTGAGAATCTGCCTGCCAATGCAGGGGACACGGGTTCGA